>NC_044325.1:71639267-72854625 GCF_007399415.2 Gopherus evgoodei | reverse complement strand
TTTTAAGACCTGATTGATTTTTTCCCCTTGTTGAGGCTCAAGGGAATTGAGTCTGTACTCACCAGGGAATTGGTGGGAGACAGGGAGAGAGAAGGGAGGGGGAAAAGTGGAATTCCTCTGTTTTAGATTCACGGAGCTTGAATCTGTATTACCTCTTGGGGAGGGGAAAAGAAGAGGGGGGAGGTGCATTCCTCTCTGTTTTAAGATTCAAGAAGTTTGAATCACAGTGATCTTCCAGGGTAACCCAGGGAGGGAAAGCCTGGGAGAGGCAACGGTGGGGGAAAGGGTTTACTTTCCTTGTGTAAGATCCAAGGGGTCTGGGTCTTGGGGTCCTCTGAGAAGGTTTTTGGGGGGACCAGAGTGTACCAGGCACTGCAAGTCCTGGTTGGTGGTAGCACCAAGATCTAAGCTGGTAATTAAGCTTAGGGGGATTCATGCTGGTACCCCATCTTTTGGACACTAAAGTTCAGAGTGGGGGTTATACCATGACAGTGCTCATACTATTTTGCTTTGTAGGGCAGGTGAAATTATCATAGGGCATCAGATTACACTGGGGCCTTTGTCCACAGGGGAGTTTTCTGAAAATATTTCCCATCACTGCTAACACGGACGCAGCTCCCCTGGTGCTATCAATGGGTGAGAACAAAAGGGAATGGTGGCAACCAGCATCTCCAACCCCCCTGTAGTCTAGCTCAGTGGTCCCCAAACTTTTCAAGTTGTGCCTCCTGCCCCTCACCCCATGAGCCAGGGCTGGGAGCAGGCTTGTGGCTCCTGGGTGATTGGTGGGGCAGGAGCAGTCAGGGTAAGGGGGTCAAGGCTGGGGCTGGTCTGGGACTCAGGCCCAAGGCTGGAGGAGAGAGCTGAGGCTGGACTGGGACCAGGACTAGGACCAGAGCTGCAGCCAAGACTGACTGGGGCCGGGGCTGGAGCACAGCTGGGGGCAGAGTGGGGCTGGGTTGTGCTCCCTCCCCAGTGGCATGCACCCTGTGGGGGCTGGCCCAGGTCTGCTGCACTCCCCCCACCCTTGAACATTTCTGTGTTCCCCCCAGAAGGGCATGCCCCCCGGTTTGGGGACCACTGGTCTAGACCCACTAAGTACATAACAGATGACACACTTATTAAAATGCTAGCAGTCACCTATAATTCTGTTTACACAAGTGCTCCAGCAGTCACTGCACTGCACAAGCATTAGTAATAGTGGGAAATATGAGAAACAAAGGCTAGTGTGGATACAACTTGGGGGATTTACAGATGAAGCCAGAAGCTCAGATTTTTAAGAAATCCTTATAAATGGCAGGATTTGATTTTTTTTTAATTGGCCCTGGAAACATGGAAAGGCTTAAGAGCTTTAACGGGCTGAGCCTTGAAGGGAGACGGCTAAGATGGGATCCAGGTTTATGACACATGAATACCAAATCCCTAGTTGGATTTACATGCAAACATCCCAATTGGCATCTGCATATATCCCATGACCAAACTGAGTTCAGGTGATGTCTAAATGGAATGGGCGGGGGCTTGTTTCAATGGACTCCAGGCCAGAAAGTCAGACTCTCCTATTCAATAGCCTAATCATCTCTTGAATACATGGGTTGCTGATGAGAAGAGTGGGCCCAAGCCTGCAACCCTAACTCCTGTAAGTCTGACACCTGCAGTAATTCATTTTACCAAGATTTGATTGTCCAGCTCTTAGCACATAATGAGCAGTAACAACATTTGCAGTTAAAAGTTTTGCAGCCCGTTGAGCGGACATCCAGGGGAAGCTGAGTGATTCATTATGGTAGCAAGGAGGAGACCATCCTGCTACAGTGGACCTCCTCTAAGAGCTAGAGGGGGAGGGGGCACAGAAAGGCTGACTTGCTGTTTTGGATAAGCAGGTGGTAATAGCTGCCTTAGAGGCTTCTAAGGCCTGGTCTACACTGGGTGGGGGAGGGGGGGCGATGCGGGGGGGAAGAGAGATCGATCTAAGATACACAACTTCAGCTACGAGAATAGCGTAGCTGAAGTCGACATCTTAGATCAACTTCGAATCACTTACTTCGTGTCCTCGCGGCGCGGTATCAACAGCTGCCGCTCCCCCGTCGACTTTGCTTCCGCCTCTCGCCGAGCTGGAGTTCAGCAGTCGACAGGAGAGCGATCAGGTATCGATTTATCGCATCTACACTACAGATAGTGTAGACGTACCCTTAGTCACAAAGGAGTATAGTGCTTCTCCCTTTCAGGTTAATCAGCTGACAGCAGCTGCCTTCTCCCTGCTATGCTGCTCCTGCATAGCCAGAGCAGAGCTCCACTCCTAGAGAGCTTTGAGCTGCCATGTAGAGCTCTTGAGCCTTACAAGAATGAAACTCTGCTACTATGTGAGTGAAGAACCCAACATCATAGCACCCTCTCTTTGCAAGTCTCCCTCTACCACCACAAGCCAGTTCATTAGCCCTCCATGACATTATATCCCCCTACTTATCTAGTCAGCCACACTGATCCAGATCCAAATTTCATAGCTAATCCAATCCTCCCCTCTAGCAATCCAAACCAAAAACCCACATCTGGCCACCAAACTCTGCAGCTCAGGCATATCTTTAAACATCAATAAGAGTTGCTTTTGTTTTTAAAATCACACCTGATCTCCTGTGATCTGGGGACCCAAACAGCATATCATTGTTTTAGTCAGCACACAAGAAGTAGGCAGGGGCAGACTAGGGACACAAGGCCCTTCATTGCAAGGACAAAAGAGGTGCCCCCCAGGGTGATCAAGGCAGTGGTAATGCAAGCTGAGGTTACCAACCCCTTCTAAGCTCTGAGGAGGGTCTTCTCCTCTGTTAGGAAAGGGGATTGCAAATGCCACTGCCAAGGGGATCTGTGGATTTCAGTTTGCTGAGAGTCTGTACTTCACCTGCAACTGATTGGAGAGGTCAAGGGCCTCCAAGTCCTGAGGCCTCTCAAGAAATATCACTGTAGGCCAGTACAAGCCTGTTTACTTGTCTGCACTTCAGTCAGCTTGGACAGGCAGCATTAACAATGAAAGTTACACCGAGTGTCCAACACCACGTTGCTTCTGTAGGCCAAATTCACTGTACACACCAGGGGCTCCTTCCCTCCACCCCACAAGCCATGCTCCCATCCCCATCTATTGGGGGGACTCTCCGTAACCCCCTCCTCCCTCCATGGCCATTCCACACCATCGTTCTTATTTCTTTTCTTTCTGTCTGGAAGATAAGCAATTCAGTGTGTCAATACTGTAATTTCCAGTGAGAGGATGAGCACAGCTGAGACAGAGAATGACATCAAGTTGAGTATAAAGCCTCACAAACTTGGCCAATTAGATTTTAAAATTTTGTCAGTCTCAGGGTACTAGCAAACTTAAAAGGATAAGATTTTTATCAGTAGATGACAATAAATATCAATTTCACCATCCACACACAAATGGATGGAAATCTTCATCAGTAATAACTGAAATTTACAGAGACAAAGAAAGAAAAATGATGCTTGAGAGCTTATTAGAGTCAAAATCCAGTGACTTTTGAATGAGGCTTGTTACAAACAGATTAGCGAACAAACAATAAAAACAGGTAGGCTCTGTTGACTTAGGGATACATTCTTTGTATAGTTAGACATGTGATGTCGACAATTGTGTTTTAACAGGTATAAAGCTTTTAAGTTTTTGAATCGCACTGCCAAATTTTCAGCAACTAAACATTTTTAACATAAAAATGAATGCTGAAATCCTATAATTTTGTGCAACTGAAAATTTAAATCAATAATTCAAAAACACGAACAAACATCTCTCAAAGTTATAAAACAGAAAACAAAAACAAGTTGTGCCACGCCTAGTTATTGGTAACATAAGAAAGGACTAAATTTCTCTCACCAAACAGTTTTTGGCTCAGGAGTCTGGTGCATTAGCCCTCATCTCCAGTTTTTCAGCGGACCCCAGGAAATCTATTTTAAGTCTTTGATGGAGGCCATTCTTTGCTGTTGCTGGGAGGGTGAAAGGCAGGTTAGGGGCTCTCACTCATCTCAGCCAGTTGTGTAAGATTGGGATGTTCTCTGCCTCTTGGCTCCATCTCTCTGGGCTTGGCTACACTAGAGAGTTGCAGCGCTGGTGAGGGGGTTACAGCGCTGCAACTCAGGATGTGGCCACACTTGCAAAGCACGGCCAGCGCTGCAACTCCCTGGTTGCAGCGCTGGCTGTACACCCGGTCGTGCCTCGGGTGTAGCGATTCCAGTGCTGGTGATCCAGCGCTGGTCAGCAAGTGTGGACTCCACCAGCGCTTTTATTGACCTCCGGGGTATAAGGAGGTATCCCAGCATACCTTTTAAGCCTCTCTGGTAATCCTGCACACTCCACTGCCCTGGGCTCAGCTGACCCCACCTTTAAATGCCCAGCAGGTCGCGAGCACCGCGGTGCGTTCCGGCTCCCATCCCTGCCAGCAAGTAAGCCAGCACCACGGTGCGTTCCGGTCTCCCCCCCACCCCTGCCAGCAGGTCGCCAGCACCGCGTTGCGTTCCGCCCCCCGCCCCCCAGCAGGCTGGCAGTTCCGCGGACCGCCCTCCCCCGCCAGCAGGTCGCCAGCTTCATGTTCCCTACTGTCCCCTGTGCAGGCCACCAGCTCCCTCCTCTACCCAGTGCAGATAAACCCCAGTGAGCCATCAGTCAGTTCCCCCTCCCAGGTGAAGTCGGGGCAGAAACACTCACCCCATTGCTCGCCATGCCTTCGCTTCCCTGGCCTCTCTGTGTTATGTTAGGTATGTGGGAATGATGCTACAAAAAGTCTACAAACTCCTTCACTGTGTGATAATAAACAATGTAGCCTCTGTGTATTACATGTTTCTATCTATGTTTTTTTTAGTGACCTTGACTAATGCAGCCGGATCACCGGCCACACGTCGGTTGCAGAACTTGAGAAAAAATCCGCGAAAATCAAAAGAAGAATTGATCAAAGCAATTATGAATCACTACAACAGAGAAAGTAGGAAGACGCAGGAATGGAGAGAGAAAATGTATGAGTGGATTCAAACACAAAGCAGGAGAAAGGAATTGGCTACCAAAAAAACCTCAAAGCACCTGATAAGCCTCCTGGCTCGCCAAACTGACTCTTTCGAGTCTCTCGTAGCCATGCAGGCAGATCTGTACTGTGGTAACCCACAACCCTCCCAAAGCTCTCTTTCTTGTTCCCCAGTATTTGCACAAAACACCTTTCTCCAGCAGCCAGTTTCTTATTACCTCCAGCTGCCCCCAACACCTGTATGATCACCTACCAGCCCTGATAACTACAATCCTTACCCTGTGCACTCCACCCCCATTACTCTGCAGCATAGTAATCCTGAAGTGCAGCAGACATTGAACAGCAATCCAAACAGGACATATTCAAACCTCTGAATGTACAGTCCACCACCCTACCCTCCCTTCCCTTTTATGTACTGTACTTTGAATAAAGGATTTTATGGCTTTTACAATACTTTTTATTATTGCAGAAAGTGATAAATACTGTACCCCAAGGTAGAAAGGAGCACAGCAAAGGCACCAAACATTACTGTTGGCTCTCAGCATCAAATTGCTCCCTTAAGACATCCCTAATCCTTGAAGCCCTTTGCTGGGCCTCTCTAGTAGCCCTGTTCTCTGGCTGTGCAAATTCAGCCTCTAGGCGTCGAACCTCGGAGGTCCATTCCTCACTGAATCTTTCATCCTTCCCTTCACAAATATTATGGAGGGTACAGCACGCGGATATAACAGCGGAGATGCTGCTTTCCCCCAAATCTAGCTTCCCATAAAGACTCCTCCAGCGGGCTTTCAAACGGCCAAAAGCACACTCCATAGTCATTCTGCACCAGCTCAGCCTGTAGTTGAACCGGTCCTTGCTCCTGTCAAGCTTCCCTGTATACGGTTTCATGAGCCAAGGCATTAAGGGGTAAGCGGGGTCTCCAAGGATCACAGTGGGCATTTCGACGTCCCCTACTGTGATCTTGCAGTCTGGGAAAAAAGTCCCAGCCCTCAGCTTCCTGAACAGGGCACTGTTCCGAAAGATGCGTGCATCATGCACCTTTCCAGGCCATCCTGAGTAAATGTCAGTGAAACGCCCACGGTGATCCACAAGTGCTTGCAGAACCATGGAGAAACACCCCTTGCAATTAACGTACTCTGATGCCAGGTGGGGTGGTGACAGAATAGGAATATGCGTCCCATCTATTGCCCCTCCACAGTTAGGGAAACCCATTTGTGCAAAGCCATCCACAATGTCCTGCACGTTCCCCAGAGTCACAGTTCTTCTTAGCAGGGTGCGATTAATGGCTGTGTAAACTTGCATCAGCACCATTCCAACGGTGGACTTTCCCACTCCAAACTGGTTCGCCACCGATCAGTAGCTGTCTGGAGTTGTCAGCTTCCAGACTGCAATAGCCACCCACTTCTCCACTGGCAGGGCAGCTCTCAATCTCATGTCCCTGCGCCGCAGGGTAGGGGCGAGCTCAGCACCCAGTCCCATAAAAGTGGCTTTTCTCATCCGAAAGTTCTGCAGACACTGCTCGTCATCCCAGACTTGCAGGACGATGTGATCCCACCACTCAGTGCTGGTTTCCTGAGCCCAAAGGCGCCGTTCCACGGTGCTGAGCACATCTGTTACTGCCACAAGCAATTGAGTGTCTTGAGCATCAGGTGTTTCAATATCATCGTCTGACTCCTCACTGTCACTTTGCAGCTGAAGGAATAGCTCCACTGCCATGCGTGATGTGCTGGCAACATTCATCAGCAAGGTCCTCAGCAGCTCAGGCTCCATTTGTAACAGAAATCGCACTGCAGACTCACAATGCCGCCAAACTGCTCGGAATGTGTAGCAAAGCACCACGGGGCGTTGGAACAGGAAGCGGAAAGACCCGCACACTTCCTTCCCCTTCCCACAAGCCGCAGCGCCAAAATGGGACGAGGTGCTCTGTGGGATAGCTGCCCACAATGCACCACTCCCAACAGTGCTGCAAATGTGGCCACACTGCAGTGCTGGCCCTACACAGCTGTACGAACACAGCTGTAACTACCAGCGCTGCAGAACTGTAAGTGTAGCCATACCCTCTGTCTCAGTAAGAGCACAAGTGAACAGCTGAGAAGCAGTGTGAGCCCCAGCCAGCTAGATGACAACAATACCAACAGCAACCCTTGCTGTAGTGACCTCAGGGTGAAGGGAAAGAAAGGGGCAGCTCAGGACTTAATTGGAAGAAGAGCAGAAAATTATACGCGGGGGGTGGGGGCACTGTCTAGATGATCTCAGGGGGAGAGAGAGAGAGAGGGAGTGTGTGTGGGGGGGGGGGGGTGCACAGAAGACAGGGACTGAAAATTCCCTCCCAAAAATATCAATTATTGAGGGTAAGATGTGAAAGGGACAATATAGACAGGAAAGTTTAAAGTCTTTCCTTTCCCTTCACCACCCCCAAGCAAGCAGTTGTGCTAACAACTATTTATAACAATCTGAGCCCTAATTCAGGCACAAGCACATCTGAAAAATTGGGATGATGGAAGGGGAATAAAACCTGATGGTGAGTTCACACACACGACCTCCTCTGCATTTCACTTGTGAATGTGTCTCCCAGCCCAGATAGACAGAGATGTGCTAGCTTTGCTCCAGCTGGGATGCTAAAACTAAGGATGCAGACGTTGGGTGACGAGCCCATGCTGCAACTTCCACACACTTATGTTTAGGGTGCTAGCTTAAGCTGGGCTAATGTGTCTCTGTCTACCCAGCCTGGGAAGCATGCTCACATGGGGAGTGTAGACATACCCTCAGCATCCAGAGCAACAAAGATGCTTGCAGACAGGATCTAGCAATCAGGAGGTACAATTCATGCATTTTACCACCTCAACTCCAAGGCATTAGCAAGGAACCATTATTTATTTATTTTTTTAAATTAAGTCAAGGAAAACTAATCACTTAAAATATACTGATTTAAAACACACACTCTCCCCCCAGTAAGAAGAAAAAGAGGAGCCACAATTTCTGTCCTGTCCACCCCCCCAAATAAATAAGCTTCTTCTACTTGTTTTTAACTAATATTGCACTTTGTTAATTCATGTTACTGGAGGGGAAGGAGGAGGCAGAAGCCTTTTAACTTAGGCTCCTATGTACCCACAGAATCCACCCTCCATTGCACCTTCAGTTGGGACAAGTCATGCGCCTGGCACATGTAATCGCCAGGTGTGCACACAACATGCATGCACCCACCCCGCTTTGAACTAGTTGGGAGTATGGACACTACACACAAAAGCTTTCTTTGCACACACACGTCCATGCTGAATGTACTATGGACACGCAATGAATGTGAATGCTTCAAAAGCTGCATTAATGTGAGGCTGATATTCTCCAATGTTGCTGTCACAAACAGAGTGACAAGGGTTAATGTCTCTAATACCTGTAAAGGTATTACAATCAGGAAACTGGACACCTGACCAGAAGACCAATCAGAAGACAAGATACTTTTAAATTCGGGTGGAGGGAAGTTTGGGTGTGAGTTCTTTGTTCTTCTCTCGGAGGGTCTGAGAGAGACCAGACATTACTACAGGCTCTCTAAGTTTCTTTTCATATAGTAAGTAAAACAGGTGGTTTAGGCTTTTTAATTGTTTTATTCTATTTGCATTTGTGGATCTGGCTGGTTAACTTTTGTGTGTGTAGTTGCTGGGAATATTTTGATTTGTATTGGTACTGGGCGGGAAGGTCTCTTTCTGGTGTCTGTAAGCTATAAGACCCTGTAATATTTACATCTTGAAGTTACAGAGATAATTCTTTACTTTTTCCTTTCTTTTATTAAAAGATTTCTTTTTAGAGAACCTGATTGATTGTTTTTTCTCTGTTTCCCTTGTTTTATCCCAGGGGATTGGGATAACTCACCAGGACGGGTGAGGAGACAGGAGGGGGAGAGATAAAATCTCTCTGTTTTCCTTGAATCTGTTTGCCACTTTGTGGAAGGGAAGGGAGATGCTTCTCTGTATGGTGATTTAAGAAGTTAGATCAGTATCTCAGGATGGCCCAGGGAGGGAAGTTTGAGAGGGGGAAGGTGGGGGAATGATTTATTTCTCCTTGTTTTAAGAACCCAAGGGATCTGGGTTCTTGGGGTCCCCAGGGAAGGTTGGGGAGGTCAGAGTGCCCCAAAACACTATATTTTTGGGTGGTGGCAGCCTATCAGATCTAAGCTGGTAATTAAGCTTAGGGAAATTCATGCTAGTATCTCATTCCTGGACTCTAAGGTTCAGATTTGAGAAAGAATGCTATGACAGTTGCATGTGTCAGTTAAATGTTATTACATCTCTTTAAGGAGCTTCTCAGTCTCACAATATTACCTCCCTCCTCCCACCTAAAGACTAACAGTGGGGGAAGGGGAATCACTTAGTTCCTTTGACAGAGTCCTAAGATCTTGGGAAAGTTTTCAGTGTCTTTGTTCACTCATTTCCTTTGCTGGGAATCAGGAGCTTAATAGTGGAATTTAGGTCCAGAAGATTAGATTAGTCATGAACAAGTGTTGTGCACAGAACAGCTGTTGTAAATTCACTTTATTATCTACTGTAACATTAGGAAGATGCAAAATAACAAAAAGAAAAAGGAACTATAGCATTATTATATATTCAGAGTGCTCCTGCCAGGCTAAGGGGAAAAAATAAAACATCCTTTGCTGAATTTCAATCTTATTCCTCATTGGACAATAGCCACACACAAAACAGCCTCTTGCTCAGTGACTTCTTCCCTAACCTTCTACGCCACACTGCAACAAACTGTCCCTACCATATAAAACTCTCCCCTGAGGATGCTGACTGAGTCTGTCATTGCTTGTCAGTGAGGGCCCCTTCTGGCAGAGTCTATAGCAATCCACACACCACCTGACCCTATTCATCAACAGGGCTGCAGAAATTTAAGCAGCAATAAAACACTAAGACAACAACAGACATGAATAGAAAAGCAGCAGCTCATATCAGTGCTGGAAAAAGTGCATTTTAGCAACAACAGAAGAGAAGACCTTGAAAATTTTAGTATTTAAAAGGGACCAGAAAAAAAATTAAGTCCTTCCCCTGCTTTACTGATATTTTAAGTTAGTAAACACCGAGGTCCAGATCCCTAAAGATATTTATGCTCCTGACTCCCACTGAAATCAATACAAATTAGGCACCTAATACCTTTGAGGATCTGAGCCAGGAAATTTTTGGTTTTCCCCCACCCCCCATATGACTTGGGCACAAAACTACACTTAGTCAATTTCACTTTTCATTTTTACGGTCACAAAAAGATAGCATTTCCAAGGTCAAAAGAATCTGGTATACCTTCCCCTGAAAATGGGGGAGGGAGGGAGGGAGGAAGAGAGGGAATGACCCACAAACCAAAACAAAAACAAACACCCTGCAAACAGAATTTTTTATTCAAGTTTTGGTTGTCAATGTCATGGAAACATTTCTATTCAGGTTGGATTTGGGTACAACCTCTTAACAAAACTGAATTATTAGACCTTTGCTATTTGAAGAAGACCCCATAGTTAACTACAGACTGACTGGTCAAAGAATTTTGGAGTCACTTGACAGATAAACTATAAAGAACTGCCTAATCCCCCTTGAGCATTATAGCCTTCTTTTACATCTGGTAATTTCTGAGTTTCAGAGATAACTTAAGGCTCTCTAGTCTCCAAACCCACTTTTTACTTCAGGATGACACAGCCATCAATCATTTTTCTATCATGATATGGCCAAAGGTTGTTGTGACCTATATCCAGAGACACTGCATGATGCAAAAAGTGAACATGGAGTGAGGTGGTAACAGACAACTCATTTATAGATACTAAGCAGTGCAGGTTGGAGGCTTTTAGCTAATGAATCGTAAGGATCTGGGTTGGATAGGGTAAACGCTGTATACTAAAATCTGCTGAACATCATCATCTGCCTGAATAGGACTCCATGTTGTGGAGAAGAAGATATAGCTTCCTGGTGATTAAGGGATTAATCTCCCTTCCATGCATACACTTACATGCAATTAGTATTAATAGGATTTACATGCAGGCATCATGAATTAACCCTTTAAGGTCTGACCTTGCAGTCCATTCCCCACGCACACAATCCCAAGGAACACAGCCAGCTTTACAGACTATAGATCAGAGGTCTCCTATCTGTGGGGCATGGAGGAACATTCGGGGGGTAGCATGGGAGCCCTGGCCAGCCCCCATGAAGGGTGGGGAGGGAGTGACACTCAGCTCCAGAATCTGAGCCCTGAATCTGTCTACTATCATAAATTATTGTCTGATCCTCCCCATAATTTCCCACAAATGTTAAAGTTTAAATAAAAATTTTTTTAAAGCCCCTGAGAGGAGCCCAGAGCTTCAAACCCATAATTTTACACAACTGTGAAAAATGTAAAATCAACACTATTATCGATCAAAATTATAAAATAAATAAATAAAAATCACATTCTGCCAAGCCTTGCCACTGCCTTGCTACTGAGACCACAAGCATGGATTCATGTCTACTATTTGGCTTGCAAGTTGCCTGATCCTCTTATCTAGCCATTGACAAAAAAGTAAGGAGACTTGTTTTCTCTGCTTCTGAAGCTAGGAGGCAATGGGCTATAAATTGTTGAGACTACACAAGACCAAACATTTGCTTTTGCTTACACCCAGCCCTACTAACAAACAAGGCAAGATCACATCTTCTTTCTGTTGAGCTAGCACTATTCCTATTATCCTCTCAATGCGAGACTAGAATTAGATGAAAGACTGGAGACAAAAACCTGAGGTTTTCTTCAGACAATTCTAGACTCCTTTTTGGGACAGGGCTATGGTATTATTATTAAGGGGCTAAGCTAAGTAGCTGATTATTTGAAGGACTGCAGTAAATGAATTAAGCGATTTGCCCTTGCTGATAACATTCTCAGAAGTATTGTCTGAATGATACTCAGAAATTTCCACACCTAAAAATCTAGATGTTCAGCCTGGCACACCCAAGCTTCTGTAGACCAAAGCCTCCCTTACACACATTCAAATATGTTACACATTTAACTGCCCAATATCCACATACATACAAACTATGTCTGTTTTGTGCAGGTTACTTCAGATCCACAGACAAACATTTATTAACAGGAGTATACAGCCTACTTTCAAGTCTCTATGACCCATTCAATCCTTAGCATCTCTGCTGCTGGCCCAGAACAGATACTGGGTTTTGTGATTCATCCTACTTCACAGGGACAAGGCAGAGACATTTTCTAGACAGGGAGATACCCACCCCTTCCAGCAGAAAGCTCTGAGTGTGGGGCTGATTCATGTTTCAGCTACGTTGAGTCACGCTAAGGCAACGGTGATGCAGGGACATGCAATACCCCCAGGCACCTAATAGCCCCAGTCGTGTCAGCGAGGGGCCACTTTTGTACGCAGCCGCTGGTATTACATGTGGCCCGCCCCTTACCCAAGCCGGAGAGCCGCTCCGTCAGCCCCGCGTTCCTTATGGCAGCGGGGCCGTGGTCCACCCCTCTTCTCTTCTGTAAGACAAAGAGGCTCCATTAGGATCCACTATGAGGTGAGGCTTCGTCCTCACAGAAACGGACTGAGCCGCAGAAATCACACGGAGCCGCGAATCGCCCTGGGGAGGGTATTTTCCTTCCCGAACCGCCATCGGTGCGCCGTGAGGTCCGCTCCCCGAGGGCGCTTCACGCGGGAGCGGCAGCGTGTCCTCGCTGGCACAGGAGCGTGGAGAGACTGTACCCCGCAGCCTGAGCCACGCCGTCCTCGGGGAAACCCGCTGGGACAGCGAGACATTGCGGCTACTGAGACCAGCCAAGCACGATTCCCACCGCACCCAGGACCCGTGGTTGCTGCCGGCCGGGAAGCAGGTTCCCCAGCCCGCAGAGCGTCTCTCGGGGGTACCGAGACCGCCGATCCCTTTGTGCTGAGCGGCAGGGAATCTCTCCGAGCCCGCCTGCCGCCTCCCCCCCACCCTTCGGGGTCAGGGGGCGCCTGCTCCCCCCGCGATGCTCACCTGCCCCCTGGAGAACGGGGCTCCGATCAGCGCCACGGAGTGGGCAGGTTTCTGGAGCTGCAGCGTGGAGCCCGCCTGCTTCCGCAGGAGCCGGGCAAAGCTGCTGCGCAGAGACATGATGCACAACCTCTCGCTGCTCGCGCAGCCACCGCGCTGCCCCTTTTAACCCGCGCGCGAGCGCCGCTGCCTCCCTGGCCACCCGCGCCGGAGCCAGAAGCCGGTTCTCCGCCCCCACACGCGGTCGGAGCCCCGCCCCGCACACACCCCCGGGCCCCACCCCGGTTGGCCAATGGCATCGTGGCAGCCTGGGGGTGTGCGCCGCGCGTGCGCCCAGCCGCTAACCTGCCGGCAACCTGCTAGAGCGTCCCCGCGGCGGCTGCAGCTCCCCCTCCCCCTGTAGAAAGCGGCCGCGCTCCCACTCGGGAGACCAGCGCAGAGTCGCCAATCCAGCCCCGCCGGGCTCCCCTCGGGGGCTCAGCCCTCACCTCTCCCCCGGCACCGGCTCCTTCGGGGCCGCTCGGATCCAGCGGCCACCTCCCGACGGTCCCCGTGCCAGGCCCATTGTTCTGGCCAACCTCGAGTCTCCCCGCTGCCGCACGCAGGGCCCTGCCACCCCGTGGATCTTGCGCGTGCTGCAAACACCCTTCTTCCCCCAAGGCAGGGCTGGTGAGCCCAGCCGCGCGGCATCATGCACTGCTGGCAGGTGGCCGGGAGGCCGCTGATGGGTGCTGTGCAGTGACTAGCTCCTGCCCAGCGTGTCCCCCACTCCTTCCAGCAGCTAGGTACCTCAAGGAGCTACCACAGTCCTGCGCTCCACCATTCCTTCCTTCCTGCCATTACAGCGACAGCGGCACCTAAAGCATGATGTGCTAACTAGCTAACTTACATCAGGGCATACTTCTCTGGATGCTCTATCACTGGCCCTTCACTAGCTTACACACACCATTTACGAACAAACATACATACTTGAGGGAGAGCATGGCTACACTTAAAACACTGCATAGCTGTAGCACTCTAATTAAGAAGCAACCCAGGGAAGAGAGGTCACTGGTGGGATTCGTTAATTCACTTCCCAGTAATTACGTCAGCTAGACTGCTAACTAGGAGTTAGGTCTTTATAATGTTACTACGGCCTCACCTACACTGGCAGATTTCTTCACAGAAAGCAGCTTTCTGCATTGTAACTCCAGAGGTGTACAGACTGCCAAGCCACTCAGTGCGCAGAAACTGCACATTTGCAACGCTATAAAAAAACCACCCTGATGAGAGGCATATAGCTTTCTGCGCCAGGGGTACAGCACCACGGTTCTGGTGTAGAAATCCTGGTCGCTTACAGTGGCTGGTTTCCCACAATGCCTTTTCTTGCCTCTCTGGTCATTGGTTTGAACACTACTGCCCTGTCCTCAGGTGACTAACCATCATCGTCACCCCATAAATTCCTTGGGAATTTTGAAAGCCCCTTCGTGTTTGCTTGATGGCTCATGCAGTGATCTCAGCGCATCTTTCCAGGTGGCCATGCCTGCTCCACCCACTATACGATCCCCCACTTGGAGCAATGCCAAGCTGCTGTACTTCATCACCATTTGGGGAGAGGAAGCTGTCCAGTCCCAGCTGCGCTCCAGCTGTAGGAATTATGATACCTTCGGACAGATTTCACAATGCATGACAGAAAGGGGCTATGACTGTGAAACACTTCAGTGCAGGATCAAAGTGAAGGAGCTGCTGAACACCTACCACAAGGCGCAGGAGGCAAACTGCCACTCCGGTGCTGCACCCACGAGCTGCCGGTTCTACAAAGAGGTGGTCGTTGTAATATTAGTAGTGACCTCACCTCCACTGTGAAGGCCACTATAGATACTTCAGTGGCTTGCTTGCCAGTCGGGAGTGGACCGAGCCAGGAGGAAATCTTGGACAAGGATGTGGAGGGGGACCCAGAGGCAGGGGATGACTCAGAGGTGAGAAATGCATGCAGCCAGGAGCTCTTCTCTACCCCAGAGGAGGCTAGCCAGTCACAGCTCTTAGATCTTAGCGAAGTGCAAACAAGAGAGGAAGCCCCTTGTAAGTGGCTTTGATTTTGGGAATCAATGAAGTGAGTTGTTGGGGACGGGAGGGTTGCAGAAAGCAGGCTTGTGTCTCTATGATGCCCATACCACCACATGCCTAGTCTGAGCGGCAGAACAGGGTGCTGATTGACTCCCTCACTTCACAGGAATCTGCCTCAGAGATCTCCAGGAAACTCTCATGGAGACACTGGGCAATCCGCTGCTGCAAGTTCTTTGGCAGAGCTGTTTTGTTTCTTGCCCCATTAATGGTAACTTTCCCACACCACTCTGTCATCACTGTGATGAGGGGGTGGAACTATTGCTGCACACAAGTGAGCCGCATAAGGGCCGGGCTGGAAGCTGCAGTCACAGAGAAGACCTTCACTTGATTCCCTGCTCACCCTCAGCAGCGTCATATCATCCATAACGAACAGAGCCTGTGGAAAATGTGGGGACAGGAATGATTATAAGGCCCCCCTGTAGTGCTAGCTTTCCCCAAGAGCCACGTGCTCAGTGTACAGTATGGCCCCACAACACTGATTTCCCCTGCAGTCACTCACTATTTTGGAGGCCTTGTGGCTCATTTGTGCTTGCCTGGAGTCAGCCAGTTAGTGACAGGTATGTGAATAGTGGCTGTGGTTTAAGTCAGTGGTCTGAGTGTTGCAAACAATACTGCTTTTGTAAAGTGGTACATTTTGGCTTCAAAGATTTGACCTTGGGAGCCCAGCCTCCCTCTTTGTTATCACTGACTGAACGGCTGTGCAGAATTAGAAAGCAGCCACGAAGAACTAAAGAGAACTTTCTGCATGATATCATGACGCACTCCGCAGCCGAAAAACAAGAACTGAACGAGTGGTGGGACACCAAGAAGAGGGACCAAAAGGAGAACACAGTGCACCAGACTGAAGCCATGGAGTGGCTCTTAAATGTTATGAAGCGCCAAGTGGAAGCGCTCCTGGCACTACTAGCACTGCAAACTGAGCAGCTCTGCGCCCGCCCTCCCCTGTAGCTGCTGTCGCAAAACTCTTTTCCATGTGCGCCCCCCAGGCACCGCCAACACACTCTTATCAACCTCCTGGCTCCAGTCTTTAGCCGCTGCATTCCACTCCTTCCCTGTCACAGTCCAGCAATGCACTTCCAGTACCCATTGCACTCAACAGACGTCCCTCTGCAGTTTAGCCCTACTGAAGTACAGTACCCGCTGCACTGTACTCCAAAGGACAAGGTTGGATGAGATACCTGGACATACATCTTTAATCGTCCTGGGACCCCACCTCATCCCTTCCCCCATCCCCCTCAGTGCTGATGTGATTTTTTGTTTGTCTCTCTCCTCTGGTTGTTGTTTTTTAATAAAAGAATTGTTTTGGTTTGTCTTTATTCCATTAACAGAAAGCTAACAGAGCCCTGCAACAGGCAATTTTCTTACATCTTCATAGTATATTGTCTGCACCAATCACAATCACCTCCTAGCATTACAGGCACTGGACTCCTGAGCATAGCAACAAATAGTGGCTTTCAGCTTCAAATTGCTGTCTCAAGGCATCCCTGATCCTTACAGCCCCACGTTGCGCCCCTCTAATAACCCTGGTCTCTGGCTGCTCAGATTCAGCCTCCAGGCACTGAGCCTCAGCGGTCCAGCCCTGAGTGAAGCTTTCACCCTTCCTTTCACAAATATGGAGTGACAGCACGTGGCTATAAGCACAGGAATATTGTCATCGGCCTGGTCCAGCCTCCAACATAGGCACCACCAGCAGGCCTTTAAATGGCCAAAAGCACACTCAACAGCCATTGTGCACTTGCTCAGCTTGTTGTTGAACTGCTCCTTGCTACTGTCAAGGTGCCCCATGCAAGGCACAGCATTAAGGGGTTGGCAGGGTCTCCCAGGATCACAATGGGCATTTCAACTTCCTCTACAGTGATCTTCTGGTCTGGGAAGAAAGTCCCTGCTTGTAGCTGTTATAACCTTAGTCCCAGATTTGGACCTTAGCGTCCAAAATATGGGGGTTAGCATGAAAACCTCCAAGCTTAGTTACCAGCTTGGACCTGGTACTTGCTGCCACCACCCAAAAAATTAGAGTGTTTTGGGGCACTCTGGTCCCCCTGAAAAACCTTCCCTGGGGACCCCAAGACCCAAATCCCTTGAGTCTCACAACAAAGGGAACTAATCCTTTTTCCCTTCCCCCCTCCAGGTGCTCCTGGAGAGATACACAGACACAAGCTCTGTGAATCCAAACAGAGTGACTCCCCCTCTCCATTCCCGGTCCTGGAAACCAAAAGGACTTTCCTATTCCCCCAGAGGGAATGCACAATCAGGCTAGCAAATTCAACACACACCGATCTCCCCTGATTTCTTCCTCCCACCAATTCCCTGGTGAGTACAGACTCAATTTCCCTGAAGTAAAGAGAAACTCCAACAGGTCTTAAAAGAAAGCTTTATATAAAAAAGAAAGAAAAATTACAAATGGTCTCTCTGTATTAAGATGACGAATACAGGGTCAATTGCTTAAAAGACTATTGAATAAACAGCCTTATTCAAAAAGAATACAAATCAAAGCACTCCAGCACTTATATTCATGCAAATACCAAAGAAAAGAAACCATATAACTTACTATCTGATCTCTTTGTCCTTACACTTAGAAACAAAAGATTAGAAAGCAGAACTACTTCTCCAAAGCTCAGAGAAAGCAGGCAGCCAGAAAACAAAGACCTCAGACACAAACTTCCCTCCACCCAAAGTTGAAAAAATCCGGTTTCCTGATTGGTCCTCTGGTCAGGTGTTTCAGGTGAAAGAGACATTAACCCTTAGCTATCTGTTTATGACACTACTTTCTGAAGGGGCCAGTGTTCCAAAAGATGTGTGCGTCATGCACCTTTCGAGACCATCTTGCATTAACATCTGTGAAATGCCCACAGTGATCCACAAGTGCCTGGAGAACCATTGAGAAATACCCCTTCCGATTCATGTACTTGGTGGCTATATGGTCTGGTACCAGAATTGGAATATGCATGCCATCTATCACCTTTCCACAGTTAGGGAAGCCCATTTGTGCAAAGCCATCTACAATGTCACGCATGTTGCCCAGGGTTACGGTCTTTCAGAGCGGGATGCAATTAATGGCCCTGCACACTGCCATCAACATGAGTCCAACAGTTGTCTTTCCCACTCCAAACTGGTTATGATGATCAGTAGCAGTCTGGAGTAGCCAGCTTCCACAGTGCAATCACCACGCGCTTCTCCAATGACAAGGCAGCTCTAATTCTCGTGTCCTTGCGCTGCAGGGCTGGGGCAAGCTCATCACATAGTCCCATGAAAGTGGCTTTCCTCATCCAAAAGTTCTGCAGCCACTGCTCAACATCACATACAGGCATGATCCCACCTGTGACCAGGATCCTAATGGGGAGCCAGCTGTGGTCACTCTATTAGGGTGAACTGCAAAGAATGAGGCAGTCAAACCCCAAAAAGCTGGGGGATATTCCAATACTTAGATTTACCAAGCCAGTATAAAACAGCTTCTTTGTTACCTGACTGGTTACTCAGAAGTCCAAACACAGTTCCCTTAAAGTGAACCAGCCTCAGGCTTCCATCAAGATACTTATGTCAAATATGATGAAAATTTCTGTAAAACTTATTTCATCATATAAAAGAAAAGGTTATACCAATCCCAAAAGATTGGACACATTACCTCCTAGGTTAATGAATGTTCCAGATCTTACCCAAATACACTACAGCCAATTCTTATTAACTAAAATCTAAAGGTTTATTTATAAAAAGAAAAAAAAAGTGAGAGTTAATATTGGTTAAAGGAATCCATTACATAAAGTAATGGCAAAGTTCTTGGCTCAGGCTTGTAGCAGTGATGGAATAAACTGCTGGCTTAAAAGTCAAGTCTCTGGAGTACATCCACAACTTGGATGGGCATTGTTCAGAGCTTCAGTTTGTAGCAAGGTTCCTCCAGAGGTAAGAAGCAGGATCGAAGATCAAATGCAGGTGTTTCCAGGGCCTTTTATAGTTTTTGCTATGTGGAGGGCAGTCCATTGTTCTTGCTGTGGAAAATCACAGCAACAAGATAAGAGTTTGGAGTCACACGGGCAAGTCACATGTCCATGCATTTCCCCTAGTCACAGCAGGAAATTTCATTAAGTGTAGATGGGCGTCTCCCATGTCCATTGTTAGTTAAATGTTCTTTTGATGGGTCACTCAATTTGAATAGTCCCTCCAAGATGTGCTGGCTAATTACTTCATGGGCGTTACCCCAGGAGCAAACATTTGAAATCCAAGTATAGAGCCAATACTTACAACTTCATAGCTCAACAACATACAAAAATGACACATGCATACAGACAGCATAAGCATAACCAGCAAATCATAACCTTTTCACAGACACCTCACTTGACAACCTTTGTACAAGATTTGCTGGAAATATACAAAAGTTGTTGCAACAATGATCTATATGGTCATATTTTAATCAGATAATGTCACACCACCACTCAGTGCTTGTTTCCTGAGCCCAAAAGCAGGGTTCCACTGTGGTCAACACTGCCGTGAATGCCACAAGCAATATCATGTCGTAGCTACTACATGTGGCGAGATCAATGTTGCACTCCTCTTGCCTTTGTAGTTTAAAGAATAACTCCACTGCCACTTATGATGTGTTAGTCAGAGCGAGCAGCATATTGGTCAACAGTGTGGGATCCATTCCTGCAGACCGAAGAGGCAGAGCATACAGTACACAAACCGTTGAAAGATGGCGCCAAATGCAGACGGAAGCACAGAGATTGCTGGGATGTGAAGCAATACATCATAGGGCATTGGGTCAGGACTCAGGATGCCCCATGACCCCCTCTGCCTTCCCACAACTCTTAGCAGCAGAAGAGGAAGAGCTGCTCTGTGGGATAGCTGCCCAGAGTGAACTGCTCCAAATACTGCTGCAAGTGCCATAAGTGTGAACACATTATTATGCAGGCAGCTGACAGTGTGAACACACAACAGCAGTTTCATTTCAGTGCTCTCTGAGCGGCGCTGTAACTCTGCCAGTGTAGACGTACCCTAAATCAGTGCTTTCTGTTTGTGCGTGGGTGATAACAGCAAGGATTGGCTAAACGGGGCGGGACCCACACCACAGCCTCCATAGCAGCAGCAGCATCCACATTTATTTTTCTTGCTTACTTCCTATGTCTGGAATGAGCTTTTACCTTCACCACATATATCACCAAGTTACCCAATTTATCTACTAATTCCTATACACAGGACAAAAGGGCTTGACAAGCGTAAAGGCTTGTGATCGGCACTACAAAATGAATTCATACTCCACCCAGGGAGGCATGTTGTCAAACCATCACAGACCCACTGAGTGTGAACATATCACACCAAACAGTACTTGTCCTTTATGAGTGATAATGCCTGTGACACAACAGACAATTCAGTACACTTGGCTTAGTGTGTACTACATGTGTGCTGCACAGGTTCAGCCTGAATCGGGGGAGCGCAAACAGCAAATCCTGTGAATAGGGTCCAAGCGACAGGATGACTCATCAACATATATTGCTAGTCCCTCAGGCTACCGCCCTTCAGAATTCAACTTATGTACTGCTCATGGGATAAAAGGGTTAAGGGCCCCTTTTTAGAGAAAATTTCTCCAGGACACTCATATGGAGTACAATTAACAGTCCTGCTGGTAAGGGTTACTGGGTTTTTGAGAGGACAGACTTCAAGATGGTGCTCTTCCAGCAGCAAGGACCATGTCATTCTAGAACTAGACATTGTACCATTTTTGATTTTACCAGACAAAAATATACTTTTAAAGAGTATGAGCCACATAGTTTTGTGTGTCCCAGCCCCACCTGATATCTAAAACGTGACAGAGTCCACTAAACACCAGTAAGTATTTTTCATACAGGTATACTGCTTTTCAACTCCATTTAATACCCAGGAAGCATAAGCAATAAGTTTTTCTCTGTTGTGAGTTAATAGCTGAAATGGCTGTTTCCCTGGTTGCTACAAAAAAATCCAAAAGGTTTTATATAAACTGAGGTGCTAAGAACTGGAGCTTCTGCTAAAAGCCTCTTCTAACTTATACGCTGGCAGGGTATGGTAGGGGGGGATCCATTCCCACTCTATCTTCTTCTGGGAGAGGTAGTAGAGGGGTGTAAGGATTAGGTGTAATCAGGGATGAAATCCCCCACAAAAGCCTGTCATACCCAGCAGTGATCTAGTGCTGTTTCTGAAATAGGGAAGGGCAGCTCTAAAAATCACATTAAGCTTTTGTTTGGAGCACACTGGCCTGGTTGTAGGGTTAGTCCCAGGAAGGAAATCTCCTGCTTCACGAGCTGAGCCTTTTTTGGGTTTAGCTTTAGTCCGGCTTTCATTAAAACCTCACACAGGACTTCTAGTACCTTTCAATGGCATTCCCGGTTTGCCCCAGAATATCATCTACATGTTGCACAATATTTTCTTAATAGGTTTAACCAACTCTGAACCATCAGTTGCATTCATTTACAATCCACTAAGGCATTTCAATCTTGTATACACTTGTTTTAGTTTAAATACAATTATTCTTTTTCTATTTACAAAACATCCTGATATAGATTTTCACTCCCTAATAACCTTTACTTTACACTACGGTTAATCAGAACTTTTGGATACAATTTTTAATGGTTAATCATCATTTCTTATATTTACTGATCTTTCTTGGTGCTGAGTTGGTTTCTGCTTCCAAAGCACATAGCCATCTGAAAAAGCCTCTTTGGAGCCATGGTAGGATTTTAATTAAGTAGTATGTTTTGTTTACATTTCTTTTACTCCTTTTACTGTATATACTGCATGTTCCATAGGAATGCTCACTCCTTTCATAATTTAACTTTCACTTTTTATTTGCTATACCATATTAGCCATACCAATTATATATACAAACATGTAATATATATTAATATTTTATTTTTCTTCTTCAGCTCTCTCAGCTGTTGCTTCATTACTGAAAAAGGGATGCAGGGTCTCTATGCACTATCCTAGTTCTGCCTGTGCCCTTTTATTCCCATTTACTGGTTTATATTTAACATTTATAACTTAACTATTACAAAGTTTAATGTTTTTTTAAATTAACACTTTGGGTGTCTCAGTGCCAACAAAGTTAAGACTGCCCCGAGATGTTAGCTCCTGCCCAAAGACTCTGTGTATGTCAACTTTATAATATATGGAGATATACCCATCTCATAGAACAGGAATTATTGGAGACCACCAGACACAAATTTAATCAACAATTCCTTTCTTAAATCCAAAGGTGAAATGATATTTTATACAATTGCTGTAAACATGCCTAGAACCCTAAAAATAACAGTCACTACACCCAATACAGTAACAAAGTATTCATAAGCATGCAAACAGTGTACTTACAAACTGGCCTGACCTAAGGAAAACTATCTCATCTTGGCATGCTCCAGCATGATCTGGTAGGATCTGAAAAAGAACAGGCAGCTTCAGGGCTCTCTTTATACACTTCAGCTAACTTGCTAGTTTTAGCAAAAACCCAGTTTGAAGCAATTTATCCTTGCTACTCTCTTTCCTCCAAGGCCTTCCTTTTGTCACCTCTCCTTATTACCAGCTGAATTGGGTGACCAGATTGCAAGTGTGAAAAATTGGGGGAGGGGTGGGGGGAGGAGAGGAGAATGCCTATGTAAGAAAAAGCTCCAAATATTGGGACTGTCCCTATAAAATCGGGACATCTGGTCACCCTACAGTTGAATAATGGGATGGTTTGTATCTGTTTTTTTCCTTTGTCAGTTACTTTTTGAACCACATATATACTTCCCACACTATAAATAATAAGTATTATTATTCTCATGGCCTTCTTTTACTTGCTGACTGGGGCCTTTTCTGTACTAGCCACACATTATAAATCAAACTTAAGCTAACTTTAATTCTTTTAATTTCATAAGTACCTCTGCAGCAGGCATTCCTAGGCATGTGTTCTTCAGTTCCCTCTCTTGTCTACTCCTTGTGAGATATGGTAACAGCAGCAAGTCATCAGGCCCACAGAGTATTCACCCAAAAGTTCTGAAGGATTTAAGAATTAAGTGGGTGAGCTGTTAACAAAACAATGTAATTTACAATGAAAGTTAGCTGATATACTTGAGAACTGAAAGGTGGGCAATATTAGGTCTATTTTTTAAAAAGCATTAGGATTAAGCTTGACATTTAAAGGCCAGTATTTTTACTTCAGCACTCAGCAAGTTATCTGAAGCAAAGAAGAGTACTTGTCTTAGTAGACAAACACAATACAAGACTCAATTAATGTGCGCTCTGAGAATCACATCTCTCAATTTAGGAGAAGTCTTTGAGATTGACAAAGAAAAAACGGTTGATATTATTGGTTTAGACTTTAAAAAAGCTTTAATCTGGTTCCTCATAAGAAGGTGTGGTTAAGGAAACTAGATACAGAGTATGAGAGAAGTTCTTTTGTGTACTAGAAATTAATAGAAAACAAACAGGAGTAAGTCATCGGTTTTTAATCACAGAAGGAAGCAAATAGGAGGATATTGCAATGATCTAAGAGCAGCTTTAACTTATTTATTAAAGACCTGAAGAAGAGGGTGAACAGTGACCTGGCAAAATTTGCATGACACAAGATTATTTAGATTAGTCAAAGACTATGGAAGATGGAGGAAGTTCAGAAGCACCTGAGTTAGACAATTAGATACAATTCACTGTAGATAAATATGATGCTCACACAGTGGAACAGTTTGAATTTCTAACATATTGCTGGATTGCAAAATAAATATTTTAGAAAAATTATCTTGCCATACCTGTTGACAATTTATGATAGAGTCATTACAGTTTAGTAGCCAGGAAAATATTTGGGAGTCTCTTTCAGACTCTTATCTTAGGTGGGTTTGTCCTATTTGTCTTAGCTTGATTTTCTAGGGCTGCTAGTGGGTGTCCTTCTTATAGGATACACCTGGCAAGACCAGGTAAGCACCCTGCTAAGAGTGGGGCTAGAGAAATTTATAACAGCATAAAGCCCCACTGAAGTCAACAGGGTTCTGCCTGAATGTTTTACCTTATTAGGGCTCAAGCACTAAGTAGAATCAAAAAGTGGCCATTCATTTCAATTACATGAACTGAGAGACCTTGGGCTTGATTGTCAGAGGTGCTGAGCATGTGGATCTCCCCACGCCTTTATCTGGATGGGGAGTGCTCAGTACTTCTGAAAAATCAGGTTCAAGGGAGCTCAAATCCAGCACCCAAGATGGGAGGCCCCTACAATCAGCAGCCACAGACAACCTGGGCCTTTACCTTTCACAAACTACGGCTCTTCGTAAGGAGCCACAGCCCCACCTCTGACCTGGTGTCTGTGAACTGGGCCAGCAGTGCTGTGCGGTACAGATAAGGGCACGTGGAGACTGAAGTCCCCCGCTGTAGGAGCCGATGGGGCGGAGGGCAACAGTCTGTCACTCAGGGGCCGCATCTTCAGCTGTGCGGCCCCTGGCCTCAGTTTCCCCATCCCTCAAACAGGGATCACAACCCTCCCCTGCTAGAGGAGGCGGCTGCTGCGTGAGGCGGCTCGGTCCCCGGCGGCGCAGGGGAGCCAGGAAACCGAGCCGGGTCAAAGGGCAGCGGCGGCAGTGAGCGCGCGGTACCATGGAGCTGACGGCAAGTGGTGGCTAGAGCGGCGAGCAGTCGGGGTCGCTCTGGGCGGCGGGAGGCCGGCTCCGTGGGGCAAAATGGAGGAGGGGATGTACCGGGCCGTGTCCGGGGGCCGCATCGCGCTGCAGCGCCGCCAGTACAGCGCCTCTTGCCGGGAGTTCTCGGTGCGCTGCCCCCGGCTGCAGCTGCGCTCGCTGAGCGCCGCTACCTGCTCCGTCTGGCTGGCGGCTTATGGGCTCTTCGTGCTCAGCCAGGTACCGAGCGGCTCCCCGGCCCGCCCCGACCTGACCGCGCCCCTGGGCTCTGCCTCCTCTGCCCTGTCCGTCGTGCGGTCGCCCAGGTCCTGCTCCGCCACGTTCCCCCCGCCCCCTCCGAAATCCGCCCTCAGGAGAGCCCTGGTGTCAGCCCGCGTCCCCTTCGCTCCATCGGGGTCCCCCATGGCGCCGCCGCTCACTTAGCAAAGGCTCCCGGTGCTGCAGGCTCCAGGCGGGCACGGAAATCTGGAAACCAGTTTGTGGCATTGTTTAAAAGCAGGGCCCTTTCTTTTGTCCCAGCCCGGCTACCCAGGGGCTCCCTCTGTCCGCACCACTCTCGGGGCTTGTCTACATCAGAAAGTTGCAGCGCTGGTGAGGGAGTTACAGCGCTGCAACTTAGGAGGTGTACACATCTGCAGGGCACCACCAGCGCTGCAACTCCCTGTTTGCAGCGCTGGCCGTACTCCCGTTTTGTCTCGGGTGTAGAGGATCCAGCGCTGGTGATCCAGCGCTGGTAATCCAATGTAGACAGTTACCAGCGCTTTTCTTGACCTCCGTGGAAGGAGGAAGCCTCTGGTAATCAAGCTGGTTTCCTTTCCCGGTTTGCTCTCTCGGTCCCGGAGCCACCCAGCAAACCGCAGGGAAGGAGACCTGCTTGCTCGGGGTTCCGGGACCGAGAGAGCAAACCGGGAAAGGAGACCAGCTTCGCCGCGGTTTGCTCTCGCGTTCCCGGAGCCACCCAGCAAACCGCAGGGAAGGAGACCTGCTTGCTCGGGGTTCCGGGACCGAGAGAGCAAACCGGGAAAGGAAACCAGCTTCGCCGCGGTTTGCTCTCTCGGACCCGGAACCCCGAGCAAGCAGGTCTCCTTCCCTGTGGTTTGCTGGGTGGCTCCGGGACCGAGAGAGCAAACCGCGGCGTTCCCGGTTTGCTCTCTCGGTCCCGGAACCCCGAGCAAGCAGGTCTCCTTCCCTGCGGTTTGCTGGCTGGCTCCGGGACCGAGAGAGCAAACCGCGGCGTTCCCGGTTTGCTCTCTCGGTCCCGGAACCCCGAGCAAGCAGGTCTCCTTCCCTGCGGTTTGCTGGCTGGCTCCGGGACCGAGAGAGCAAACCGCGGCGTTCCCGGTTTGCTCTCTCGGTCCCGGAACCCCGAGCAAGCAGGTCTCCTTCCCTGCGGTTTGCTGGCTGGCTCCGGGACCGAGAGAGCAAACCGCGGCGAAGCTGGTTTCCTTTCCCGGTTTGCTCTCTCGTCCCGGAACCCCCCTTGAAGCCGCCCAACAGCGCTGCAGTGTGGCCACATCTAACACCACTTGCAGCGCTGGTTGCTGTAAGTGTGGCCACTCTGCAGCGCTGGCCCTATACAGCTGTACTAATACAGCTGTAACAACCAGCGCTGCAAAATTTTAGATGTAGACATGGCCTCGCACACACAGCGCCTTAAACCGGCGCAAATGCCATGTTCATTTAGCCGAGAAAGGCATAACAGCAGGGGTCGGCAACCTTTCAGAAGTGGTGTGGGGAGTCTTCATTCACTCTAGGATTGCGCAGGCCAGTAAGACGTTTGAACGTTCTTAGAAGGTCTCTTTCTATCAGTCTATAATATATAATTAAACTATTGTTGTATGTAAAGTAAATAAGGTTTTTAAAATTAAATAACATGCAGAGCCCTCCCCCCCCCACAAGTGGCCAGGACCCCGGTGCTGTGAATGCCACTGAAAATCAGCTCCTGTGCTGCCTTCAGCACCCCTGCCATAGCTTGCCTACTCCTGCATAACAGGAACCAGTGGCTGAAAGTTAAAGCCAGACAAATTCAAGTTAGAAATAAAGCACAAATTTAACACTGAGGGTGAGTTGGAAGAATTGAGCTGGGACATCTCTATATCTTGATGTCTTCAAATCAAGACTTTCTGGATGCCTTTCTGAAAGCTATGCTTTAGTCAAACTGAAGTTGTTAGATTCAGTATAGGGTAGGGCTGTCGATTAATTGCGGTTAACTCATGTGATTAACTTGAAAAAATTAATTGCGATGAAAAAATTAATCATGATTAATCCTGATTTTAATGGCACTGTTGAGAGACTACCAATTGAAATTTATTAAATATTTTGGATGTTTTTCTATATTTTCATATATATCTTGTAGTCTGTGTTGTAATTGAAATCAAAGTGTATATTTTGATTACAAATATTTGCACTGTAAAAGGATAAACAGAAGAAATAGTATTTTTCAATTCACCTCATACAAGTACTGTAATACAATCTTTGTCCTGAAAGTGCAACTTTCAAATGTAGATATGTTTTTGTTCCATAACTGCACTCAAAAACAAAACAATGTAAAACTTCAGAGACTACAAGTCCACTCAGTCCTGCTTCTTGTTCAGCCAATCGCTGAGACATACAAGTTTGTTTACATTTGCAGGAGATAATGCTGCCCTCTTCTTATTTACAGTGTCACCACAAAGTGAGAACAGGCATTTGCATGGTACTTTTGTAGCCAGCATTGCAAGATATTTACGTGCCAGATATGCTAAACATTTGTTTGCCCCTTCATACTTCATACTTCAGTCACCATTCCAGAGGATATGCTTCCATGCTGATGACGCTCATTAAAAAAATAATGCGTTAACTAAATTTGTGACTGAACTCCTTGGGGGAGAATTTTATGTTCCCTGCTCTATTTTACCCACATTCTGCCATATATTTCATGTTATAGCAGTCTTGGATGATGACCGAGAACATGGTTTTTCATTTTAAGAACACTTTCACTGTAGATTTGACAAAATGCTAAGAAGGTACCAATGTGAGATTTCTAAAGATAGTTACAGCACTCAATCCAAGATTTAAGAATCTGAAGTGCCTTCCAAAATCTGAGATGAATGAGGTGTGGCACATGCTTTCAGAAGTCTTAAAAGAGCAACACTCTGATGAGGAAACTACAGAACCTGAACCACCAAAAAAGAAAATCAACCTTCTGCTGGTGGCATCTGACTCAGATAATGAAAATGAACATGTGTTGATCCGCACTGCTTTGGATGGTTTTCGAGCAGAACCCATCATCAACATGGACACATGTCCCCTGGAATAGTGGTTGAAGCATGCACATCTGTAATCATGTAAATATCTTGCGACTCTGGCTACAACTGTGCCATGAGAACACCTGTTCTCACTTTCAGATGACATTGTAAATAAGAAGAGGGCAGCATTATCTCCTGCAAATGTAAACAAACTTGTTTGAATGGTTGGCTGAACAAGAAATAGGACTGAGTGGACTTGCAAGCTCTACAATTTTACATTTTTATTTTTGAATGCAGTATTTTTATACATAATTCTACATTTGTAAGTTCAACTTTCATGATAAAGGGATTGCATTATAGTACTTGTATTAGGTGAATTGAAAGACATTTATTTTGCCTTTTACAGTGCAAACACTTGTAATAAAAAATATAAAGTGAGCACAGTACACTTTGCATTCTGTGTTGTAATTGAAATCAATATATTTGAAAATGTAGAAAACATCAAAAATATTTAAATAAATGGTATTCTATTATTGTTTAACAGTGTGATTAATTGCGATTAATTTTTTTAATCGCTTGACAGCCCTAATATGGGGTAAGTGCGTGAAACTCTATGGTCTCTGATATACAGGAGGTCAGACTATATGATCTAATAGTCTCTTCTGGCCTTAAACTCTATGATCCTGTGAAAAACGTGTCCTAAAGGTCAACATACTTGGGTTCTGCTGAATTGATTGGGGGAACTGATTAAGGGCTCTGGTCTGAGTACATCTGGCCCCCAGATATAGAAATCTAGGTGCTAGTGAGCGTGAACACTCACTCCATCTGACTTCAGCTGCTATGATGGCTTATGAAGAGCGAGATGATGCGCCAGGTAGCTGAGACTCTGATAATACAGGGCAAAGTAAACTTCTAGAAGTGAATAGAAAGCCAGTTCCTAGCAAATGGATGTAATATCTCACTATTCAGAAAAACGGACTGATGTTGCTGTTAAGTGATCTTTAGGATAGCCCCATGTCGAGCATTAGTGCAGTTCTGCTTGAGCTGAACTTCTGCCAGTTCACATCGCAAGTCTTGGGCTCAGTCAGACTCTGGGAAAGCAAAGATGCTCTGTCATCTTCATTTGATGAAAATGAGTCAGAGTTGCATGACAGCCACATTCTGATCTCATTATCTTCCCAGAAGTCTGTTAGTTTATAAGCTCCTTCAGGGCAGGGATCATATCTTTTTATGTATAGGGAGCAGTGTCTAGCATATTCATGGGCGCCAAATCATATACACTGAACAGGAGAGATGAGTGTCTGGAAACCCACAGGAGATATTTCTTGGGGGCAGGCAAGTGATCACTGAAAATAATTCTCTCAGATTTTTCTGACAGGAAAGATGGGCACTCCACTAGCAATACCATCTACGTACTCATGGTCATGTGTCAACAAGACCTTGTGGGCAAAGATTTTAAAGACTGTTGACAGATCTAAAAGAATGGGCATAAATATCTGACCTTCAGCATTACTAGGAGATTGTGAACAACCCATGAGACCAGTGCAATCTCTATAGTGTATACTGAGGCCAAAAGATGGACTGAAAAGGATCAAGAAAGTCTGAAGACTACAGTTAACACTAGCATTGCCACACTGTGACCTTCTCAGTGACCTTTCCCAGAAAGCAAAGATAAGAGACCAGGGTGGTAATTGGCAAGGTTGTCAATGTCAGAAGATTGTCAAATCCTTGCTCAATAAACTACCACTTGTTAGCGGGCAGGAATTCTATCCTAAATTCCTGTAAGAAGGCATTCATCTCGGTCAGCAATTGTCCTCAACGCCTTCCTACTTGATTATACAAGCTGTACACCATTGGTTGAAATTCTTCCATTACGCGAAGAAGCTGAGCCTCAGTCTCACCACCCTCTTAGTGCAGCACAAGACCCCTTTCTCCTGTAAAAGGGCTAGCGAGCAGTCCAGCATCATTCCTCCTTCAAGACAGCCACTAAGGATTATTCAGTTTGGGAAGTGGCATGAAATGAGTTAGAACAATGGAGTTTTGGTCCATTAGTGATAGAATTAATATTTCCGATGCCCAGCAATGTTCTCTCTAAAATTGGTCCTGGGGATAGGGCACTAAATTGTGAGTCAGGATAGCTGGATTCTATTCCCAGCTCTTTAAATGACTTGCTGCTTGAGTTTAGTCTAATCAGTGATTTAGCACTTATTATTTATCTTGTAGTAATACCAAAAGGTCCCAAGATCAAGGCACCATACAAACACCTAGCAAGACACAGTTCCATTTCCAGAAAGCTTACAATCTAAATATGCAAGACAAAGCATCGAAGAAAGGGACAAGTATTACTACCATTGTACAGATCAGGGTACTAAGGCAGAGAAATTAAGATTAATCAAAGTCACATGTTAAATTGGTGCCAGAACTAGAATATGAACTCAGATCTTCTGATTCCTAATGCGATGCTTGAAGAACAAGACTATCCTTACTCTCTAATCACTCTGAGCCTCTGATTCACCATCTGTAAAAAAGGGGCACTACCTGTCTACCTTTGTAAGTGCAATTGCATCATGATCTGCATTTATATGACAGGCTGTCTTGTATGATATCACTTGGTGTTTGGGGGCAGAGTTAGCAGAACCCACTGGTCAGTTATAGGTCCCCCTCCAGGCCTGATCCACTGAGGATATCAGTCTGTTACAGTGCTCAGCCACAGAGCTTGGCACTTAATTAAGTTCAAGGTGTAGAGACTCATGCTTCCTGATCTAGAGGTTAGTCCCAGTGTGTCAAGCAAGATGGCATCTGTCAAACTTTCATGGATGAACCTACAATTTACTGTACGTAGCGCTATGCCTATGCTCACGTGCAATTATTTGCACAATTGGAGCCTAAATGCCTGCTTGGTTTTCTTTACAGAACAGCATGGTGCTCTCAGCTGCTATATTTATCACTCTGATTGGCTTAATCGTGTACCTGCACTTTGTGAAAATTGACCAGGAGTCCCTGTTAGTCATTGGCTCACTTGGCATCCAGATGACCTCATCCTATGCTTCGGGCAAAGAGAATACAACCTTCATTGAAATGAGCCAAGTGAAGGACGTAGTCATCAATGAGGCCATCTATATGGTAATCATCTCATACAGCCTTTCTTCTTGTACAGCATAATCAGTACTGCACTTTTCCCATGTGCTTGTGGCTAGGGACAGATGTTTTAACTGGACAATGTAATGGCCAGATTTTGTTGTCAAGGCTTGACGTTCTTGGACTGGTGTGGTGTCCTTAGTTTCACCAACATGTTCTTTATTCCTTATTTCTCTCCTCATTGCACCATCTTTTTCTTCTTGAAACCTGCTGGAAAGAGGACATTTAAAACAAAAGGCCAGGTTCATCCCTGATGTAATGAAGAAAATCCACTACCATCAACTTCAGAGTGAATTTGGGTCAGTGGTTGTAATCATTCCCTCCTGTGCTATTCTTGGGAGTGTTGGGCCCGATGTCAGACATGCCAAATGGTTTATAAATCAGAACAGACCACAATAAAACGCATTATGTTTGTGGTTTTCTAATTTTGTTTAAGGTCTTACGGGAAAGCAGCCCCTATCCTCTCAATTTATTTGAGTTAATTTCAGATTAAAAGTGTAATATTAAATGTGGCTAAAATTGCATATGTATTGGGTGACAGTGGAAGGAGAGAGTTGAATTTTCAGCATATTGTAATGTAAACAGGACCTTAGAGACTAAGGGCTTGTCTACATCACAAAGTTGCAGCGCTGGTGAGGGGCTTACAGCGCTGCAACTTAGGAGGTGTACACATCTGCAGGGCATCACCAGCGCTGCAACTCCCTGTTTGCAGCGCTGGCCGTACTCCCGTTTTGTCTCGGGTGTAGAGGATCCAGCGCTGGTGATCCAGCGCTGGTAATCAAGTGTAGACACTTACCAGCGCTTTTCTTGACCTCCGTGGAATAAGCAGGTATCCCAGCATACCTGAGGAAGCCTCTCTGGTAATCAAGCAGGTATCCTTCCCCGCGGTTTGCTCCGGTGTTCTCCGAATCCCCCCCCAAGCGGGTCTCCTTCCCAGCGGTTTGCAGGGGGGTTCGGGGAACGCGAGAGCAAACCGCGGGGAAGCAGGTCTCCTTCCCCGGTTTGCTCTCGCGTTCCCCGAACCCCCGTGCAATTAGGTCTCCTTCCCCGCACCCCCGAGCAAGCAGGTCTCCTTCCCCGCCGTTTGCAGGGGGTTTCGGGGAACGCGAGAGCAAACCGCGGGGAAGGAGATCTGCTTGCTCGGGGGTTCGGGGAACGCGAGAGCAAACCGTGGGGAAGCAGGTCTCCTTCCCCGGTTTGCTCTCGCGTTCCCCAAACCCCTGTGCAAGGAGGTCTCCTTCCCCGCACCCCCGAGCAAGTAGGTCTCCTTCCCCGCCGTTTGCAGGGGGGTTCGGGGAACGCGAGAGCAAACCGCGGGGAAGGAGATCTGCTTGCACGGGGGTTCGGGGAACGCGAGAGCAAACTGCGGGGAAGGAGACCTGCTTGCTCGGGAGTTCGGGGAACACTGGAGCAAAACCGGGGAAGGAGACCTGCTTTCCCGCGGTTTGCTCTCGCGTTCCGCCAACCCCCCTTGAAGCCTCCCAACAGCGCTGCAGTGTGGCCACATCTAACACCACTTGCAGCGCTGGTTGCTGTAAGTGTGGCCACTCTGCAGCGCTGGCCCTATACAGCTGTAACAATCAGCGCTACAAAATTGTAGATGTAGACATACCGTGAGGTACCTGGGCTGTGTAGTGTTTTGGGATGAAATATGCTTTTTTTTTTTTTCCTGAGTTTGTTCCCTTCCAGTGTAGACCATGTCCAGTTGTGCTTGGCTTGTAAGATTTGAAGAGATCTCAGCTTTAGGTGGAATGGCTGCAGGAACTGCATTTTCATCTGAAAAGTATTTGAGAGAACACTTTTGCAGTTGATCAGTATAGAAAGGAGATACCTGACTTCTTGAAAGAAAAGAACAGGAAAACTTCTTGGAGTTCATAGCACTGCAGTGCAGATCTTAAACGTGACCTGCAAAAGAAAAAAAAACTGAGCTTGGACATGGTTTTTTTTCTTCATTTTGATGGATAAAGAAGGCTTTTAAGGCTTTAAAATTTGTTTTTTGTTGCTTTAAGTATATTCAGGTCTGATTAGTCTGGGAGACTCTGAGTGCTGCATTAAACAACCACGTTTGAACATAGTTGTGAAAAAGCGAGTCTACTAACAGGATGTCACTGCCACCATCATTCTAGTCAGTGCAGACCAGGACAAATCTTCCTGATTCTTCACAATCCTGTTCAATCATGATATAATTTTATAGGAAAGACAAATCCTGTGATAACTCGAGAATTAGTAAAATCATATCATGAGTCAAAAGGGTAAGAGCGGAAGGAATTTTTAGTCAGACTGTTTAAAACACTTTTTATGTTTGCTTTTTGTTAATATCTATTGAACTACAGCGACTAACGAACATTTGGGAAAAATGATGTCTTTGTTAAAAATCCAGCACCATCACCCTTTCAGTTAAAGGGAAAGAAGTCACAATATCTATGCTCTAAGACCCTTAAAAGATCTTCCAGCAAAACCCAGAAAAACAGGGCATTCCTGAGATTTCTAAGGTAAAACACGGTTCGGAGATGGGAGGAGATGATGTATTTTAAAGCAAAAATTGTTCCTCATTTAAATCATAGTTGGTGGTGAGTCATCTCAATATGCCTTACCCCTTCCCTCAGGCCACTTTTGTTAGGAACAGATCCCCTCTCAGTGATAATTTAAGGTACCCTTATAACATTCTCATGCTTTATTGGTTTTTGCTTTTGTTTTTTAGCAAAAAGTTATCTATTACCTGTGCATCCTTCTCCAAGATCCTCGGGAACCTCATGGGGTGTCTGAGGTGGTGCCTCTGTTTCAGGTGAGAATTAAATGGATTGTGGAGAGATCCAGATTTGTAGTTTGTTGGTATTACTAGGGTTCTCAGCACTTTTCATTCCATAATCCCTCACTCAGCCCATTGCAGCTGCTGTCTGAGATGTGCCTTGGAGTCCACCAGCTTGATTCCTATAGCATTTTATAGTAGGTGCCACAGGAGCAGTAGAAATTAGTGTTGGGAAAACGCTTTTGGCTCTCATGTAGTCCATTCTAGATTCAGAGTAGGAATAGGGAAGATGTGCAAATCTTTAACCCAAGAAAAAGCTAGGTCAGCCTAGGAACCAGGAAACTGCTGAGTTTCATAAAGCTCTGCTTATCTGGCTTGTGTGTGTAGTCTCATCCTCAGGCTATGCAGTGCTGCCACCAAAGCGGTCCCTTGGTGTCTGAGTAGAGTCTCAGCTACCCAAGTCAAAGGTTCTGATAAGGGGGTACTCTGAAGTAAATGGATGGTCTTCCCCTTTTTTCCCCAATGACAGTCAAAGGTATTGAAACAGAAGTAGTGAGCTGAGACCTCTGCTTAACATTACCTTGTCTTTCCTCTCTTTTCCGCCCATTTATTTGTATGATCCACTTGTTGTAACCTAGGTTACGAGCTCTTTGGGGTTGGGACGTTCTTTTTACTGTGTGTCTGTACAGTGCCTAACACAATGGGTTTTCCTTTCATGTTCCTAGGCAAATATAGTAATAACAAATATACAAATATAGTAATAACAAAATTTTGTATACTTTGTATAATGTAATGACTCTACAGCCTTCTCTCCCTGTGAAAATTACCTACTGCTGAGTGTCAGGTTTTAGCCATGGTTTCTGAATCACTACTGAACACAATTTGTCAATGGCGACACACTTACAGCGAAATTGCATTCAGCATTGATTCAGCTGCACATGTTGCTGGTGGTAGGCAAAGATCTCAAAGATACTTACCAATGTTAATGAATTAAACTTCTTCGGCAGATCAAACACCAGAAAAAGGATTTGCTGGAACCCCTATCACTTGCAATGAGTGAATTCTATACTGCTCCACCGAGAATCCTGGCATGGGCTGTGATCTCAGCTGCCTCTAGTCATTGCCAATGACAAAGGGATAGGCTTGCATTTGGGTGTGGTTTCTCTCACCCACCCGACTCTGAGCAATGCTGCTTTCAAGGGTATACCCTGATACTTGTATTTGATTCTCCTTTAACCACTCACTGCCAAGGAGCTAGGAAAGAGGCTGCTTTAGTCTGAAATTCAGTACCCCTCAGTAATTCTCACCTAAGACAATCTGACATGCTCACTTGAGGGTGCATTCACAGGTTTCAGAGTAGCAGCCCTGTTAGTCTGTATCTGCTAAAAGAACATGAGTAGTTGTGGCACCTTAGAGACTAAATAAATTTGTTAGTCTCTAAGGTGCCACAAGTACTCCTGTTCTTTTAACAGGAGCAGTAACCTCTTGTTGCCTCTGCTGCACAGAGTTTTTATTTCTCTATGCTATGCCAACTTTACAGAAGGAAATTTTAGTGAATATAATTACCATATGACGGAGCCCATTAACACGTCTGCACTGACCTGACCCTACTGTTCTCTCAAACTGCCATTGGCAGCATTTACAAAGATAGTTTTTATGTAGACTTCATACTGCAGTGCTGTTTTGGGAGCTCAGAAGTCACAAAACCCTGGGGACTAGATGACTCAGGAGGTTAGGAATGGGATACAGAACCTTTCACCTCTCTGTTGGCTTTAATCTGACCCAGGTCAGTAGTGACAGAAAATCATTATCCTTTGACTGCCATTTAGTGATTATGATGTAGAACACTTAACCATCTTTATAAAGTACTTTGAGGTCCTTGGATGACAGGTGCTGTATAAATGCCAGTAAGTAATAGTATTCTGTTTCCTCTTTATAAGTGATATTTGGACCACATGGATGTTTTGCATCTATGGTATTGATGGCTTATTATAAGGGGGTCAAGGCTGGGAAGCACAGGCTAACAAAATGTCAAAAAGTAACAGTAACATAATACTCTTGGTGGAATGCATTTTGGCATTACATGCTATATACACCAGCATCATAGTGTTCAGTATGATATATGTACAAGGCCAATAAAAAGAAGCTGTAGAAACCTCACCACATCCCCCTGTTTACTGAGTTATAATTAAAGCCCAAAGATCACTGAGGCTTAGCAAAAGTTCATTAGTAACTTGCCAGGAACCTAAAAGCCACACATGATTAGTATAAGAGGCAGCCTATTGCAGTAGTGCCCTTCTTTATTATGGAGGTATGTCTGTCTCCTGTCAACCAGGTCTTTCTGGTTTCTCTGTAAATACTCTAAGTGCTGATAGTGGACAATTGCTCCCTGTCTCATGGCACATCATTTGTTCCCCACCCTCTCACGATAGATATGTTTCAATTGTAACGCATGTATTAGAATGTGCAGTCATATTTTTTCTTTTCTCTGAATCTGGCACTGATTTACTGGGCCAAATTGAGCCATTGAATTTAGCAATCACCCCTCCTCATACCAATGTTCAGTTTGGCCCTTTGTGTAAACTTGGACAAGTTCTCTGAACAAAATCAGTTTATTCGTCAATAAAAAAGATACATGTTTACTTTGAAAAAGTATTGTGAGACTTAATTAGTTTACAAAGCACTTTGAGAACTTCTGAAAAAATGTTGCTATTATATTATTACTAAAAAGTCAAGGAGTTTTAAAATGGAACAGTGTTACTGACATATGGTCGGTGAGATTGGGAAGTTCAAAGTTGTGGTTCCTGTGATAATTGTAACTCTGTCCTGTTGCACATATATATTGAGGCATTAAATTAAAGCTCAGATTTAGTAATACAGAATGCTACATGTACGCAAGATACAAGTTACAGTTTCTGTGTGACCCACCAACTTGAATATTCTAACCTCTGAGTATTTAAAACCTCAACCATAACATTGCATTAACTTAAAGAACAAAGTGAATGTCCTGTTCCTTAAAGGTACTGAATTGACAGCCTTGAGGACTGAAGTCCTCTAACCACAGGACAGATACAACACAGGCTATGTTCATAGAATCTTTCCCCTCCAATCTGTCTTAGCCCTTCCTTGCAGCCTGGTGGATCACCTCCAGTTGTATGGATAGGAGAGAAGTTCACTCTCTAGAGTCGTCATCTTGCTTCAGGACAATAATCTACTGCAGATGTCTTGCTTTTGAGTTCCCTCTGTATCCATGCCAATGGTAGCTTGCTTTGTGTAAGCCGCCTTCCCACTCCTTCCTCCATCTGACAAATGTTACCGAGGATGAAGATTAAAACTCTTAACTGTTAGCAACCAGCCCAGAGCCTAACTGTTTTTTCTTGATCTCTAGAGCTCCAAGCCACGTCTAGACTGTCTGGTTGAAGTGTACCGAAGTTGCCAAGAAATCCTGGAGCAGAGGAAGACTTCAGACTTCACCAGGACTTTAAACTAAAAAGCTCATCAAGGTGGAAAACTCACAGCAAACTAGGATAGATTGTATATAGTAAATGAACTCAGAGGTTAGAATATTCAAGTTGGTGTGTCACACAGAAACTGTAACTTGTATCCTGCGTACATGTAGCATTCTGTATTACTAAATCTGAGCTTTAATTTAATGCCAAAATATATATGTGCAACAGGACAGAGTTACAATTATCACAGGAATCCTGGAGCAGAGGAAGACGTCAGACTTCACTAGGACTTTAAACTAAAAAGCTCATCAAGGTGGAAAACTCACAGCAAACTAGGATAGATTGTATATAGTAAATGAACCCCAAACCAAAACAGTCCTGCAGTTGTCCTTCACTAGATGGTGCATGTAGACTGTGATCCAGCAGCAAGTGAAGTTGTTACTAGTGTCCTTGCTGGTGGCCCATTGTTATGGAAAAAATTTCAGCCCATGCACAAAATCTATCCTTGCCAAGATGATGATGCTGTAAAAGTTAATGATAAATTTACTTAGCTGCCCAAAATATTAATGCAACTCAGATCAGTAGAATTTTTCCAAGACAGGAGCCTCAGGATGGGATTTCCTTCCCCGCTGCACACCCTGCCGATGGAGGGAAGGGACTGGGTATGGGAAGATCAACAAATTTATACTCCTTTAATAAATCCTGAAACAAATTCTGATAAGCATACAATACAGCCTTGGCCAGATTGTCAATAAACCCACAAAGAACAAGCAAACCAAATGCCCTATACAGTGAATATTTGTGCTACATTTTTGTTGTGAAATTCTTCAAACCTTTTGTTTGAAAAAGGAGGTATCATCCCTAAACGGGCCAAAGCCAAGCAGATGTGCGAAGAGGACAGCTCTGGTTTTTATTGGCTTGTGCCCTTGGGAGTATTTCATGGTGTGAATTTGTATTGTACCTCATTGATATCCTGAAGATTATTGTAACTTTTAACTAATATCACCTAGAGGTGTGGGGCTTTTTTGAATTCTTGCATAATATAACGTGGGCAGCTCAAATTTTGTCCATCTAAAGGACATGTCAACAGCTCATCAGAAGCTTGTGGCTCACACAAATTGCAAAAAAATGGAGCTAGGTGTGTCAGTATGCAGTGCTCCAGCTGCTACGATGGCAGTGGCTCTGAAAATGTTAAATTTACACTTTAGAAAGAAATGCTGCCTTATTACATGTGACTAATTGTTAGCCCATAAGGCAAGAGCTCTGGGTTCTGCCGCTGACATCTGGGTGGCCTTGGTCAAGTCATTTAACCTGTCTGTGCTTCAGTTTCTCACCCATACTTTAAATCATGTCTTAATTACTGAAGTCACACCTGGAACTATACAAACTTTAAGAGCTAAATCCTGCCCTGGCATAAGCTGGTTGGACTTCGCTGAACTCATTGAAGTTGCGTCCTTTAAGAGTGGGTGCTGTAAGCCCAGGCATAATTGAGGTTTGGCCTTTTAAGAGTGGGAAGCCATGGGAAGTGTGATTCCAAGGAGGGATTGTTTGGGGTCCTGTGACTAGGAACTCATGTGACTAGCAAGACTATGTAAGAAGCAGTCTGTGGTTCAGTGAGAGAGGGTAATGAAGGTATGAGATGGGGTGGTTTATCCTTGATAGTAGGCCTCAGGAGACAGCCAGGTCACTGGGTTCAACGGAGCTGGAAAAAGACATGAGAGAGATCTAGAGACAGGATAGAGAAAGACCGTGAGGAGGGGCATTGCCAAAAGGAAGTAATCTGGGCAGGATAGTGCAGAGGGATGCTGAAGAGAGTTGATGCTCAATTAGAGGGTCTGGGCTGGGACTTTCAGTGAAAGTGGGAGGAAGTCCCCCATCTACAATTTTGTGCCAGCAGGGCAAATAGACTGTTGAGCCCAAGGTGGTAGAAGAGGACCTATAGCCCAATGAGGGTGAAGATACTATGTGGCCCTCTGAGGGTGCCCGCTGAGTGAACAGGAAGAACTACCTAGTCTGAAGAGTGCTGGAAAGTTGTTTTTTAATGCCAGAAGGGGTGGAGTTCTTTAGCTGGAAGCCTAAGTCACTTCAGTGACCCCAAGCACTGAGAGCTGGAGGCCCACCAGAGAGAAACAGTGGGTCAGAATGGGAAAGTTGAAGCAGGTGCATGCCCAGAAGCCAAGAAAAGGCCATCTTTTTAATGTACCCACTTGCATCCAGGCTGGTTTTGGCTCCTAAAAGGTTAAGTCACAATTTGACATCAAACTGCTACCGAAATGCTGATTATAGTATAATGAAACAAACACAGCTTGAGTCACTGACAACTGCATTTTATTAAGAACAAAAAAAAATCTCACAGTATCTCACAGTTATCCTTTTACATACAGCACAGCAGTTAGGCTTCTGTTATTCAGTATCTCATTTTACACTTTAGAAAATGTCCAGTCATTGCCAAGAGTGTTGATGAAAATAAAAAATTAAATTCTCCACCAAGGAACCAAAAAAATAGTTGAGCTATCTACAACAGTTTTCTGAAGTCAGGTAAGCTATAAATAAGAGGTATATGGTGCCATTCACCAAAGTGGGGGTGTTCCCTCAAATGCTCAAGTATTGGAAAATGCTCACAAGAGCTAATGCCTAAAGGATCAACATGGCATGCTGTCAAGTTTAAAGTGCAGTTATAGTCAGAAAAATGACAGTAAAAATGGCCCCCTTCTTACTCAACTTCTCTGCTTCCTGTGTGTGAGTCAAATCATTAATATAACAAGTGTTACTCCTGTAGGGCTTTGGGCATCATTAACACAAGTAACATCCCAATTCAGACTGAAGAATCTTTGTTGCTGGTGATTGATAGTGTAAGAGGCAGAAGGCCAGCTGGATTCTCATATCCCAAGGAAGGATTGCAGTGCAGGAAATTGAAAAAAAAAAACCTATTTGACTCAAATTGGCTCATTTGTACTGGGATTACAGAGAGAGAATAAATACCAGAGCCCACAATGTCAAAATATGTAGTCACTTTTTTGACTATATCTGCAACTTTTAAAAGACTAAAAATCAAAACTTTGTCAAAATTATTCTTTGACTCAGAAAACCCACAGCTCATCTCAACAGTGTGATGAAAGTCCCCAAACACGTGAGAAGTGGGTAAAATACACTATGTGCAAATCAGGTCTCTAGGATTTACCAGCTCCAGCCTGCTGTTTCTGGCACATTTAACTTTCACCAGCACACCAGCCTTTCTATATTTTAGAGCCCTAAAAAGATTCTGTCAAGGAATTGCTTAGAATCATACAAGATAATTTCCCCAGTTCTATGCTCTTCACTATTTGTCCCTAACTAGTCATTGGAAGCTTGAAATTGAAACCTGTTTCCTTTCTGTAATGTCCTCCTTGTATACACTGGCTTCTTGTTGTAAGGTTGCTTGTAGTGTGCTGGGTTGTATACACTGGTTTGCTGGGTTGCTGATGGGCATGAGGTTAAGCACATTGACAATAACAAAACAGTTTGCTCATTGTGACTGCTGGGCTGCAAGAATAGGTTTGTTATTGTAGAACTGCTATGGGGGCTGGATTCTTTTGGTGGGGTGCCCATGTCAGCTAGGCACTGCACATAGTTTGTTATATGGTTGTTCGTGGCTGCTGGGGAGATGACAATTTTATTTTTTTAAAGCTTTTTAGAAAGCTAGAAGATTGATGAGCACAGTATAAAACCTACTTAGGTAGACTTGTGTGTCTTTGAAGAATAATTTAAAAAAAACTATGTGAAACCTCTACAAAAAATTTCACATTTTGAGCCTTCCGACTTCGACAGCGTCCCTTTAGGACTGCTGAAACAGCACTATTTAGTAAGGCCTGAAGGACAGTATTTGGGAGTATCATTGCTAGCCACTTCCCCTTACGCTAATGGTATGGTGGAAGCTGGGGTTTGGAAGTAACCGCACCTATGAAATTAGTGTGGTCTAGCTCTTTCTAAAAACTACACCAGTTGCTGGACGACATTATAAATACAAAACTCATTTGTCTTGCCATCCCAATTCATAGAGATCATGTGCAGTAATGTTATACACATCCTGAAATACATACAATATAGTGGTGAACACCAAGATTCTTTGAAAGCATATGTCTGGCACAGGACTGTGCAAGATAAATACAGCCCTGTGGTGGAGACCTAGCTTTCTGTCCATTATATAGACCAGCATGGCATTCCATGCTACCTCAGTCCTGGAGGAGGAAGGACATCGTCAGACATCTGTTCCAGTCCTATTCACTGTTTACTTATTTCTCAAAATGCAGAGATATTGCCACATTTCTGCCCTAATTTTACTAAAACCAAATTGCTTTATCCTTTGTTTTAAAGTAGTATTAAACTCTCCCTTTTCTCTATAATATGCTCTCTTCAAAGATAGACTGTGACATTTATTTGCTTGTCAGCTTAGCTTCTCTTCCATCTAGTCAACTTTTATTTTTTCCCTTTCCATGTCTTTCTTAGACCACAGGTCAGTACAGGCTCTTGGCTGCATCAGCTTTTGAATCTGAGCACTGATCACACTGAGGTGTCAGCACAGTTGTGGGGTTAAGTTAACTTGTAGTCTTAGGCTGCGTGCATATTCAGCAGCACAGTACAAAATATTGCAGGTCATACAGAAAGACTGGCCATTTTACCTGTTGTTTTGGGGTTGGCAATAGTGAATTTGAACACCATCAGAAAGTCTTTGGAACATGGAGGACATTCACCAGAGCATAGGGTTAATGTTGTACCTAAACTACATGATAGGGTCACTATAAAACTCCATTATATTTCTCTTTACACTCTGGTAATTGCCCTGTTTTGGTGCATGTATTTTCTGATCCAGGAATATAAAACTTGGCATACTGGCCGTATTCAGTATGAAGTATTCTTGCACAAGGCTCAGACCACAGTTCCATCACTGTGTATTATGCTTGAAACACACAAAAGTCAAAGTCCCTTGCCCAAGTTGCTTACAGTCTAATTCAGGTGAAGGACAGGTAAGTTAATGATTCAAATGTGAAGTGGACAGACAGGATTTGTCAGGAGACGAATGGTGAAAAGCTACTGAAAAGGGCTGTGTTAAGGATACAAGATAGCTCACGAGCGCAAGATGTGGGAGACAGTTTCTAGGCATAGGGAATGGTGACCTGAGACAAGGTGCAAAGCCCAGAATGGGAAGGGGCATGCTTGTAAGAGCAGCTTGAACATGACATGGAAGTAGAGTTGCCAACCCTCCTGAATTATCCTGGCGTCTCCAGGAATTAAAGATTACATCGTGAGATGAAAACTCCAGGAATATGTCCAACCAAAATTGGCAACCCTACAATGGAAGGAGTGTAAAAGCAAGTGAAGAGATTCAGAGGGAGTGACGTGATTGGAGCAGCAAGAGGAGAAGATGACCTTAGCCACAATGTTTAGGACAGCATGTAGCAGAGAGAGGAAATGTGGGCAGAACCCAAAATCTAGTCTTTAGAAAAGAGAGGATATTACCTCTAAACATACTTCATACCACATTAAGGAGAGAGAACTGGAGTCTGCATTAAAATAGGATACATAAACAGCAAAATCACAGCAGTCCTTAACTCAAAATTGGGCAGCTTGCAAAAAAACAACACAAATCCAAAGGCACTGAGAACAAGCACTCAGAGCAGTGTAGGGCCCTTGGTAGTACGGGACATGGAAGGAAAGAAACACTGGCTTTGAGCCTCCCAGGGCTTTTTAGTTGGCGTTGTGCTCATAGGCGAGATGATGCTCAGAGGAGGTGGTGCAGGAGACAGGAGGGGAGTCAGTGCACAGTAGTTAATATAGCTGGCAATTAGAAGTGTCACCTCAACAATCTGTGGGAGAAAGACAATGATTAACGGTAGATCAGTTAGAAGGAAAACGCACTTTGGTTTCCAGTACCCATGTGCAGAGAAATTGCTGAGCATGGCAACGTCTGAAAGCTGAGTTGCTCTGTTTAGGGCTGAGCGAATACATTTAGGGCCGGGTTGAATGGATCAATCAGTTTGAGGCCCATGCCCATAAGGGGCTTTCCAGGTTGAAAGCACAGGAGGGTTAGGGCAGAAAGGAAAGGAACGATTCCTCAGGAAATACACCAAAGGCCTAGTTGGTTTTAATACACAGTTTTTCTGCTGCCAGGTGGAAGGGCCCTATTTTGCAGTTTGTCTTATACCCACCTTTGGAGCTGCCATTGTGAAAAGTAGTTTTTCAGTGCTGTTTTTCCCAGAACTCCTATCCTTCCCCTGACTGACTACAATCATGAAGTCATCTCGACAGCCTCCAAAGGTCAGCACAGACGGGTATGCATAAGATAGCTTTAAGTGCTGCAGATAATGGAGAGAAAGTTCAATCAGCAACTAGATTCTTTTAAAAGGAAAAAAGTCTCCCCAAAGAGCGCTCTTATTATTTGCCTAGGCAACATCAGATTCCCAGTAATGAAAACAGCTGTAAGCAGCTCTGCTGCGCTAAATAGAAAGTAGACATAGTGTTAATAGTCCAAATTTATGCCCCTGTTTAGGGTTTAGCTTTACTGACGATTCAGATAACAAAGAAACATCTCAGCCTAAGCTTGATCCCTGTATTAGGCTGTTCCTAAGATTTCCCTGCAAGCCCAGTGCCTAGCTGTCTCTGAGAGGGACAGTCCAACCGTTTTAATAGCCTGGTTGGAATTAACAAATTGCATCTGCCACTCTGACTCATCAGTAATGACCCTGTATCTTTATGCAGGATTCAAATACAGAAAACCTTTTCCATCTCTAACTTGTGTGTCAAATCCTGGTCCCATTTGAAGTCTATAGAAGTTTACCATTGATTTTAATGTGGCCAGGATTTTACTCCATGAGTCTAGATTGTGGGAATGTGCTTCTGGAGCGATGAAGGGCTTGGCTACACTCGAAACTCCAAAGCGCTGCCGCGGGAGCACTCCCGCAGCAGCACTTTGAAGTGCAAGTGTGGTCACTGCGCCAGCGCTGGGAGAGAGCTCTCCCAGCACTGCAGGTACTCCACCTCCCCGTGAGGATTAGCTTGCAGCGCTGGGAGCCGCGCTTCCAGCGCTGGGGCAGTGTTTACACTGGCGCTTTACAGCACTGTAACTTGCTGCACTCTGGGGGGTGTTTTTTTCACACCCCTGAGCAAGAAAGTTGCAGCACTGTAAAGCGCCAGTGTAGCCAAGGCCAAAGTTATTTTTCTCAGTCAACATGCTTCACCATACCATAGTGGTGTAATCCAGTATGCTAATGCCATCTTCATTCACAGCTATCCAAACTGGACAATCTTCCAAGGGAGAAGGCAGGACAGGCTGGGGAAATAAGAAATAACTTACATAGACATTTCTACAGCTTCACAAAAATAAGATATTTCCACCTTATTTCTTGGGTATTGAGGACAAGCTGGCGGGGAACTGAGATTCCTGGACGTTAGCTAGCCCAACTGAATTTATATAACGTGCAATAGCTACTTCATCATTGCATATCTTGTAGATCTGATCCCAGTGATTGATATAATCCTGTTCATGAGAATAGTTCACCTTCATGGTTTTAATATCTGTTTTCTTTTAAAAATTAAACAAGTCAGCATACTGAAAACTGAATGTAATGCTGGTCCAAGGTGCCAGTTTGACAGTCATATTCTATTCAGGTTCTTATGTTGCTTCCATCATCATGGGGTCTGAGACTGACATCCTTTGTTCTTCCACAGAACAGGAACAGTGCAAGTGTCCCTACATTGTCTTCTGCCAGTGTGCTTCAGTCCCGTCCTCAAGTAACAGGGTACTGCAGCTCAGTGTCCTAGGCTGACATTGCCGAGAGGCCAATTAATGCCAGTTGTGGGGGTACCCTAAGAACTAGACTCAGATTACCAATGCATTTCACAGGTCATCAGAAAGCAATGGTCACTGTCAAACAAGGCTATATCTGAGCCAGTGATTTAGATGAGAAAAACACTCCAGCCTATTACCAGTCCCGTGAGCCATCCAGTGCCTCCACAATCCTTTCCTGTATACAGTATTTATAACATGCCAGAAATAATGGGAGAGGTGGCAAATCTATCTCCATCAGAGAATTCCAGCTAAAGGGACAATGGTGTTAGCAATTTATTTTGTGTGAGACCCCCTCCAAGATGTGTTACTGAGCCGTGATGTGGACTAAGGTTATCCAGGGACTAGAGTTTCCTGAGAAGGAAACGCCATGCTCTAAATTAAGAAATTCTGAGAACTGCTAATGATTTGACATGAATGATTCTCATGTGTGAGGGTTTTTATCTCATCAGAATGAAGTCTGTTTTATCAAAGACAATTCAGATTGTTTGGCTAACACAGGAGACACCGATTGTGCATTATTGTTATGGCTAATGCCATTGACTTCTCATGGGACTCTGTGCCATGCTATTGTTATGGCTAATTCATAGTTCTGGCAGTGTAACTATCAGAAAGGTGTCAAACAGATTGTTCTTTAAACTCTGGATGGAATTATTGTATTTTCTGCTTTTCAACTCCACTGACTCTAAATGCTTGTGACCTTTCCTGCTTTTACTGGTGACAGCCACTGAGTTTAAGGAAGCCTGCATGCTCTCTGAACTTGAAGGAAACTTCCAGTTCAACATCAGAGGGGTAGCCATGTTAGTCTGGATCTGTAAAAAGCAACAAAGAGTCCTGTGGCATCTTACAGACCAACAGACGTATTGGAGCATAAGCTTTCGTGAGTGAATACGCACTTTGTCAGACGCATGTAGTGGAAATTTCCAGAGGCATCGGTATTCACCCACGAAAGCTTATGCTTCAACATGTTTATTAGTTTATAAGGTGCCACAGGACTCTTTGTCACTTTTTCCAGTTCAACTGCACAGAAGGACAGTACTTTTACTTTAAGATTTTATTTCAGAAAGTCAAGTACTTCGATCACAAAGCAAGAGACCAAAGGATCACAACTACCGTCTGCAATTAAGGGTACTCTGAAGACTATACTAGCATGGTAGGTCGGCATGTGGTTTTTCTGTTGGTGTAGGAACATCACCTCCCTTATTTTTCCTCCCTTGGTATCCTGCTGTTAATTGATTTGTCTCGTTAGACTGACCTCACATTTGGTAAGGCAGTTCACTTCTTTTCATGTAGTTATACCTGCTCCCGTATTTTCCACTCCATGCATCTGATGAAATGGGTTCTAGCCCACAAAAGCTTATGCCCAAATAAATTTGTTAGTCTCTAAGGTGCCACAAGGACTCCTCGTTTTTTCCCTTAACAAAATTAGCTATGTTGACAGAAGCCCTCTTCCACTGACCTAGCTGTGTATACGCAGGGTTTTATGTTGGCATGGCTGTGTCAGTCAGGGCTGTGTTTTTTTGCACACTCCTGACATAGCTATGCCAGTATAACTTTCCTGAGTAGACCTGGCCTCAGGGTATGTCTACCCTGCAGGCAGGAGGTCCAATTGCTGCACATGTAGAGATAGGCAAGCTAGCTCAATAAAAATAGCAGTGAAGCTGTGGGAGCACTAGCTAGCCATTCTACTATAAGACTGCCTTGGACCCTGGGTACCAATTTGGGTGCCTAGCCCATGCTGCCAGCTGTGCTGCTGCAGCTTCACTGCTATTTTTAGCCAGCTAGCTTGATCAGAACTAGCTCAGATATGTCTACACATGTAGCAGTCACATCTCACAACTGCAGTGTAAACATACCCTAATGCGGGAGAGTGTAGTAGACTAGGTCTCTAAGTTTAGGATGGTTGAAAAGGTAGACAGGGCCAGCTTTATGCCAGTTCCCCCGATTCCCCCAAATCGGGCCCTGCGCCAAAGAGGACCCCATGCCCGCGCCTAAGAGGGCCCCGATCTGGGGGTCTTTGGGGGTGGGGGGGGTGTCTTTTGGTGCCGCAGAAGACATGGAGGGGACTCCCCGCCACCAAAGTGCTGCTGAAGCCCTGGACCACCACTGAGTATTCCAGTCGGCCCCGCGGGTCATAAAGTCGGCCCTGATGGTAGAACAAACTACTGGAAGCCAGAACTCCTGGCTGTGCCACAGATGTTATTCTTGGAAAGTGAACTTAGCCAATCTGTGCTTCAATTTCTTTCTTTATACAATAGGGATAGTAATACTGTTTGCCTTTCTCACATAAGAATAGGCATTGTTGTACAGTGCTACCTACAGAACTGAAACATTGGTTCTCTCTATTTACTCATCATTAGCTACAGGGTATGATTTACAGAGTTTTTTTCCTTTTTCTCCACTGGTAGGTACTTAAGGAATACTATTTTTTAAACTATGTTTGCTCTTGTTGTCAAGGGCACAGTATTGATCCATAAGGGTTTGTCTACACAAACACACAGTTTGCAGCAAGCTGGCATGTAAATCTGCCTGCACTAGCCTGCTGCATACTAAGTGTCCATCTGTGTAGAACAGGGGTGGGCAAACTTTTTGGCCCGAGGGCCACATTGGGGTTGCAAAACTGTATGAAGGGCCAGGTAGGGAAGGCTGTGCCTCCTCAAACAGCCTGGCCCCTACCCAACCCCTCCCATTTCCTGCCCCCTGATTGCCCCACTCAGAACCCCCCAACCCATCCAACCTTCCCTGCTCCTTGTCCTCTAACCACCCCCTCCTGGGACCCTACCCCCTATCCAACCCCCCCTGCTCCCAGTCCCGACTGTTCTGACCCCTAACCACACCCCCACCCCTTGACAGGCCTCCCCAGGACTCCCACCCTTATCCAATTGTCCCCCGTCCCCTGACCACCCACCAGAACCTCCGCCCCATCCAACCGCCCCGTCTCCTGACGCCCCCGCCCCTTATCCAATCCCCCGGCCCTGGCCGCTCAGAACAGCGTGTCTGGCAGCTGCACCACCCCGCTGGAGCCAGTGCTGCTCAGCAGGAGCGCACAACCCCGCCGCCCAGAGCGCTGCTCACCCGGCGGCGTGGCTGCAGGGGAGGGAGGGCAGCCTCCACAGCTGGGAGCTCATGGGCTGAGCAGGATGGTCCTGCGGGCCGGATGTGGCCCACGGGCCATAGTTTGCCCACCTCTGGTGTAGACCCTACTGCTGCCCACTAGGGAACTTTTATGGTGTCGCAGCAGGGTTAATTTAGACAATTAGTGCCTGGTAGGCTAGTGGAAGGGAGATTTACACTCCAGCCTGCCACGAACTAAGTGTTTGGTAGACAAGTTTTGACTCCTAAGAGCTTCAGTGTGTAATTTGTGGCACTCTAGCAACTCCTAGTGTCTCTAAAACATATTTGTCTTCTCTATTCCATCTAAACCAGAGGTAGGCAACCTATGGCACACATGCCAAAGGCAGCATGCGAGCTGATTTTCAGTGGCATTCACACTCACACTGCCTGGGTCTGGGGGACTCTGAATTTTAATTTAATTTTAAATGAAGCTTCTTAAACATTTTGAAACCTTATACAATAGTTTAGTTATATATTATAGACTTATAGAAAGAGACCTTCTAAAAAGTTAAAATGTATTACTGGCCCGCGAAACCTCAAATTAGAGTGAATAAATGAAGACTTGGCACACCACTTCTGAAAGGTTGCCGACCCCTGGTCTAAACAGATGGAAAACTAAATACAGCTTGGTCAGCCAGATGAAATGGTATGGAAAGTGCTGTACCTCTAAATAGCTTCCAAAGATGTGTGGTGGCAGTGGGGGGGTAGGGATTTCCCCACAAGGTATGAGCTCTTTTAGCAAAGATTGTAATAGTAGCTGAGCTGAACAAGTTTAACTTGGGGGTAAAGAAACAAAGTACTCCAGCAAGAAGCCACTTGTGATTACCTTCGCAGCAAATACCTTGGCTCCAAAGAGAGGCCATTTCCGGGCCACTGTCAAATAAATTCTAATGCATTCTAGTGGAGAGCATCCCTGCAGCACCATCCATTTTGTAGCCAGCTTGTCAGCCAACCGCCTGTGGGAATTCAAGTTACATTACAACATTTGCTCATGTCTTCAAATAAATGTAATGTTATTTTTACAATAAGTTAACAGTGTTTTTCATCCTGAAGGGCTGGAAGTGTCTTTCAAACCACTGTAGGCAGAGCTGGTAGTACCCCTATTATTTAGGTTGCCCAAGACATCTTATGATAAGATCTTATTCAGTTGTTTATAAATTTGTCAGACTTGAACCATTTGGGCTGAAGTTTTCCATTCTGGGCATCTGCCTTAAGCTGAATCTTTTTGGAAAATTTTAGCCAAACGTTTCAGTCATCTAGGAGAAAGAGGCTAGGGGAAAATACATTATCTCATCCAGGTTAAAAAAAATCTGGTGACCTTTTCTTTTGAAAGCTCCAGCGACCCCATGCTTTGGAGCAGGGATTTGAAATTTGGTAGGGGAATGGCCTCTGTGTTAAGGCTCTGCCTTTTCACATCTCCATGAAAATCTACCCAGATTTGGTCAAGTCATAAATACATGCTCAGAGACTTCTTCAATTTTAGGCACTAAACGCTCCAAAGATTCCATCCTCAGTGAGCATGCTCGAGTATCTCACAGTTCCAACGTATAACCAGGCTGCACATGCACCATCCTCACAGAACAAGTGAGTGTACTCCATACCTTCATAGCTCCTGTATGTGACCAAAGTGTGCATGTGCCATCCTCACTGAGCATGCTCTAGGCCAGGACCAGACTTTTCCTGTAATTGCTGCTTCAGGGTGCTCTGAGCCAGGACGGAGCTGAGCACTGGAAATGAGAGCAGGGAATCTGTTTCTCCTGTGCTCTCAATGACTCCCCTGCTGATGCCCAGGCAGTGCGGAGGAGGAAGCTGTCAGATTTGAACAGAGAGGAGACAAAAGCAATGGCAGAGGGGAAGGAAAGGATTTGGTTGGGACAAGGAGTGTGATGAGGGAGAAGGAGATAAACTGTGACATGGGGCTAGAAGAAGGATGACTGGGACTGGCTGGGCATTTGAGCAAGGAGACTGGGATTGGGTGGAGGCAAGGGAAACGGGAATTCGTTGGGCAAGGAGACTAAGACCAGGAGCCAGGGGGAGACTAGGACTCAGTATGGGAAATGGAGCAGATCACTTGGAGCCAGTTGGCTGGGGAAGGGACACTGAGGTTGAAAAAGGAGCTTGAGGGACTGCGACTGGATGGATAAGGAATGTGGGACTAGGAACCAGTATTTGGGGGAAGAACAGAGCAGAGGGAGGAGAAAGAGATCTAAGAAGTAGTTGGAGTGCAGGGGGAGAACTAGGACTGTCTGGGTAAAGAGACTGGGATGAGCCAGGGAGAGGGTAAACTGGGCAATGAGCTGAGGAGTAGGGAGGGGAAGTGAAGATTGGATGTAGATCCTGGGGATGAGACTGGAACTGGGAGCCAGATGGAGGGAAAATGGGGAATGGAAACTGGGACTGGTTGGGCAAAGAGACTGAGATTGGGAGTCAGGGGGAGATTGGGACTTGAAGAGTGAGCCTGGAGGGGGAAACTAGAACCTTCTGTGCAAGGAGACAGGGCCTGGGATGAGAAGCCTGAAGAGTATAGACTGGCACAGGGCAGGGAAGGAGGATAGGACTGGGACAAGGAGACGGGGTGGGGAAAAGACAGGACTGGGCTGGGGACAGATTGAAAGGGATGAGGCAGAAGGAGTCAAGCTTGTGGGAGAACAGACAGAAGTCTGTGCCCACTAGAGCACACTCCCCTCCAGAGGCTAAAATGGAAACCAAAGATTCTGAGTCTCACCATTCCCATGCTGTCAGCAAATATCTGCGATAACTACTGGTAAAGGGTGTATCTCAGCCTCCTCAAGTGCTGGTTCTGTAGGATGACACCTATTGCTGCTAACAGTTACTCTGTTAGCTCCAGCGGCAGAGGTCTGTGCTGTGGATCTAAAGGTTCTAACCCTGCTGATGAACCATGTGAGTGTCAATATGATGCTGGGTGATGGAATTTCTGTACATTCAGTTTGGTTTATTTAAAACCTAGGAAATTACACATTAAAAAATGACATTAGAAGAACATTATTAAGGTTTCAAAGTCAAGCACTCAGAAGTTAGGAGATGCCAGAATTAAGGTTGTCTGTGCAACCTTAATTTGGACCACTTGTGCATATGCAATATGATACAATCTTTACTTATATGACAGTATTTTTTCCACAGGACCCCTCCCTCATTCAGTGCAGAGGAAGAAACTGCTGTGGGCATTGATCAGGATTTTGTAGTGAAGGAGGCTGATGTTTGTAGGAATTGGAAGATCTATGGCAGTGGTGGGCAACCTGCGGCCCAAGGGTCAGACGAGGCCCGTCAGGGTAATCCACTGGCAAGCCACCAGTTTGTTTACATTTTCACAGTCACCCAGAGCTCCCAGTGGCTGCGGTTTGCCAATGGGAGCTGGGGGAAGCGGTGGCCAGCACGTCCCTGTGGCCTGCATCGCTTCCCGCAGCTCCCATTGGCTGGGAACAGTGAACCGCGGCCCCTGGGAGCTGCAGGCGGGATGCAAATGTAAACAAACTGTCTGGTGGCCCACCAGCATATTACCCTGACGAGCCAGGTTGCCCACTACTGCTTTATGGTGAATGAGGTAGGGAATTGCAGGAAGAGAAAGGATGATCTCATAGTTAAGGCAGGTGAATGTTGCCCTGGACAACAGGATTCTATCCCTGCCTCTTCCACAGAGTTCCTGTGTGAATGTTAATTGTTATTATTATTTTATTTATTATTATAGCAGCACCTAGGAGCCCCTGTCATGGACCAGGACCACACTGTTCTCGGGAGCTGTACAAACAGAACACAAAGAGTCCCTATGCCTGGTCAGTTGACTTCAGTTAGGTTTAAAAAGAACATTTGGGCCTGTGGAAAGAGAGACTGAGTGAGGAAAGGAGACCTGGTGAGTCAGAATTAGAAAACTGCAGGAAGCAGGTGCAGTGGACTGCCAAAGTCCACTCAGAGGGAAATCAGTGCAGACTGAGTGATAAATGGGAAAAATCCCTTGGGAATAAAAATCCCAGGGTGATCTGAAGAACTGTAATCTATAAACATAATTTATATTAAATTAAAAAACTTATTAAGCTGTTTGTTGTCCAATTTTAAAGAACATCAATCTACTGACCTGGTGGAAGTCACAAGCCAAGCACCTGGAACCAAAGTTTGTTGAAGTGCTAACCCAGCTTTTGACAACCTTCTGCAGGTACAGCAAGAATATTTCCTTTATTTCGGTTTGTTCAATGAGTTCAGTTCAATGACTCTTTTATTGAAAGTTACAAAACTGCCTGGAAGTTGGAAAAAGCAGGAAAGCTTGTTTTACTCTTCCAATCTATGAATAAAATCTAATTGTGAAAGGATGAGATCTATTAATTCTAAAATCGTAAGGGACATGGTGACCAACAACAATCAGTTCAATTCACTAATTACAGCAATAATTTCTTTGTTTAATAAATCAGTTGGTTTTAAATGCAAAACATATTTTGATAAATTTACTTTTTTCTTCTGTATCCAGCCCATTTAAGATTGTTTTTATTAGTTAAATAAACTTATTTTAAAATGCTGTTTTTGTGCATTTAATTGAATTTAAATTTCCATCAAAAAGCAGCTTGACAAATCACAAGTATAAAAAGTAGTTTTGTAAATAAAAATTCATAATTCCCCATTTTCTAACATAATAAAGTAAAAATTAAGAATCTGAATAAGTGTATGTTAAGCTATGTAGTTGATTAAATAAACATGTATACTTGTATCCTGGTTAGCAAAAGGAATCACCAAATTTAGTGTAAAGGCTATATTTAGTTACAAATCAACATTTGAAAAGTTATCAACCAATCAGAATCAACCTTTCTTTAGGAAAGTAATTGAAGTACAAATGCAAAACAAGATTAAAATTCTTGATTTAAATCAAAGTTTTCTGCTTCCTAATTTAAATCACTTTCATTTAAATCAGTCCACCTTGGAAGAAATTAACAATTCTGTCTTCGGAACAGGGTTTGAATAGTGGGCAGTAAATGTGGCCTGGGGTCACACATTGAAAATGTGGCAAAAATAAAATATTGAGTAGCTGCTCACTGATTGTGCACTGAACAAGGCAGGGATCCTGTAGGGAGGAATAGTATGCAATAATGTAACTAAAGACTGTATCATAATGCATATGCATCAGGGGGCTCAACTAAGACAACCTTAATTCTGGCATTTTCTAACTGTTGAGTGTTTGACTTTGCAACCTTAATAATGTTCTTTTAACTGTCTGTATAAAATTTAGGATTCACTTCACCCACCACAGAAGTTCAGCCCCCTCTGTAACAAAAACACAACAGTTTAGCAGTGCAGAGCAATATTGCACAGCAGTTCAGGATAGGGAGTGATGGAGAACGGAAACAGTGGAAAATGTTCAAGGAGGAAAATGTAATTACCCAAATGTAGAGTCTCAGAGGATCTATATTGGAAGCTCCCACACCTTAACTGAAGAGCTGATGTTGAATTTTTAACAAAGGCTTCCTTTTTTCAAAATGTTAGTGAAGTTAGTGATTTGGTAGGATCCTATGCCACGGTTGTGCAGGAGATAAAGAGGTCCTTTGCTTCCACATTATTATTGTATTGTGATAGTTCCTAGGAGCCGCAGTCACTGACCACAACCCCATTGTGCTAGGAACTGTGCAACAGTATCTGCAAAATCTCAGATAGTAGCTTTCTTCCATGTGGTAGAAGCCTGTCTAACACAGGCTATCTTCTCCCAAAGAGAAACCATTTCTCAGGTGCGTACCTTAGTACCACCATCGTCTGTCACTTCACAATTACACTGTGGTAATGTTTTCCACATGGGGCTACAACTTAAGTCAACTTGGAAACTGCAGCTGGTGCAGAGGGCCATAGACTCTTTGTTAAGCAGCATGTCTTGCTATGAGAATATGAAATCTGCACCAGTTCATTCCCCAGTGGAGTTAATATATTAATTCTGATCAATAAAGCCCTTAAAAGGCTTGGGATCTGCCTGTCTAGGAGATTGCCTTGCTCCCTGGGCAACACAGCTGAGATCAGTGGAGGCCCCTGAGCTATAGCTTAATTGGTACAGATGTGGATTCTTTTTTTAAAAAAGTGACGCTTAGACTTCAGAATTCACTCTCTCATGGTCCAAAGAAGCCTAGATTTGTTGAACTTTAGGGCATACTTCAAAGCCTATCTATTTGGCCAGCCATTTGGAGAGAGTTGTGGTTTGTGGGGCATTCAGGCAGGGCATGGATTCTGATTTTGGGCATATCAGAATTGTTGGAGCCAAGATGGGTAACACAGGTTTTTTAGACTGGTTTCCTTTGTGCGTAGAAGGGTGGCTTGTTTGCGAATGCTGTTTTAGTCTAGGTTGGTTTGTATATCACCTTTCAAGGGCATCTGTTGCCTGGGATCTGAGTTCTTTTTATACTTATACGTTGAACTCAAAATAGATTTGTGCATTTCACTTCTCCTGACAGTTTCTCTTTAAACTTTCTTTCTGAATAAGAAAAGGGATGGATGTATTTTGTAGTAGCAAGTGGCCTATTTTTTTTCCACAGCAAAATTTTATATAACTGAACCGTTTTAGTCTCACCTGATATGCTCAGGGGTAATGTTTTGTTTGTAACGTTTGGGATAGAATTTGTCCAAGATCTGTTGGAGAAGATGTTGCATTTTGGACTGTGGTGTCCCCCCAGGGCTTGAAGATACTGGTCGATCCAAGTCTCCATATTCCACCTGCACCAGAATGTTAAAGGATATTGGTTTATATCACAGTAAAAATGACAAGTTCTTGGACCAATATCTTCTCCATACACAGCAAGTGACTCTTGGGGATAGGCCTGCCCAGGAAATTTCTTAGTCTGTGGAGGGTGAAACAAGATTTAGTTCAGCCACTCTGTGTGCCAGAAAACTGATCTCTATGTATTGTTGTTTTTCCCCTCAACTGGCCAATAAGAAACCAGCTTATTTGTAAACAACATAAGCAAGATTTCTCCATCTGCTGCAGTGCATGGTTGCTAGAGGCAGCTGGTGGAGATTTCTCCCTGCTTAGGGGAACTCTGCTGGTAGAAATGGCGCTGCTCCCTCTTGTGCCAGCTGTTTCCCACAGTACCCAGCATGTCAGGGATCTTAAGAGCATGGGCTGGGTAGAGAGGAGATTCCCCATCATGGGTGCCAGGTTTGTATAATTTTTGGTGGTGCCCAGAACGGGTCCAAGCAGAACCGTCCCATCCATAGGACAGACCGGGGCAACTGCCTTCAGGGGGACGTGGGGTCCAGGGCAGCCTGGTGGGTTAGCAGGGGGCCTGGCGCTGGCAGCAGCAAGTGACTCGGTCCCTGCCCCTCTCTGCTGGCTCAGGGGAGGGGGCAGAAGCCAGAAAGGGGTAGGGTGGGGGCTTGAGGGAAGGAGTGGAATGGGGGTGGGGAGGGGGCAGAGCAGGGCAGGGAGAGCTGGGGTGGGGGCAGGGGTGGAGTGGGGCGGGGCGGGCTGGGCCAGGTCGGTCGCTGCTGCCAGTGCCAGGCCCCTCTGGACCCCGCATCCCCCTGAAGCACAGAGCCCCCCAAAGCACAGGCCTGGGGCGGTTCCCCTAGTCCATCCTATGGATGGGATGGCTCTGAAAATATAAGCCCAAACATTGGTGGAGCCAGGCCCACCTTCCTTAACATTGGTGGAGTATGGGTCCATATAACTCACTGCCTATGTTCCCCACTGGGGTGAGGTCTCAGAGGGATCTTACACCAATGGCACAAATTAAGCTACTCCTTGCAGCTTTCCTTACTCTAGAGCTGAGTGAGTGATGCTCAGGGCACTGCAACTGGTTCCCTGCATCACGCCTCTCTCTGTTGTACTCAAGCTCTGCTTGAACAAGGTGGAGAGCCTCTCCTCCTCCTCTTCCTCCTGTGTCTAAGGATACTTTTCTCTGACTGGCTTAGTGAACAGACTCATCATTTGCTTTAGCCAATACAGCAGGTCAATTAAAGTCCAGTAAGACACAACTGTCCTGTCTACTACAACAATACTTGGCACACAATGTGAATAAATCCACAATGGTAATATGATACATGTAACTGACATATGGAGGCCTAATTTAGGACCCTGCAAAATGCTTTTCCTGAGGGAGGTTCTAGGTTGTTAGCAGTATAACAGGGAGTGCTCAGATCATTAGGCTAAAATCAGAACAGTGATATTTTAATATCTCCATCAGAATGGCTGTGCAGAGCTGTTTTGGGGCTTTCCCAGGCTGTCTGTGTTTTCCTAAAGCTCTTGCTAGGAAAGAATTCCCTTGAGGGAATGATGGATGCACACATGCAGTCAAAGCAGTAAACATCATCAATGACCGTCTTCCTGCAGGAGCAGCGGCAACAAACTATCTTATCCCCTCTTTTTGTATTAAGACCGCTGAATATGGATTATGCTGCTTCTTAGCTTAGTTTCAGTTTTTCACTGTTTATGGTGAATAATTTACTTGAGTGACGTTGGTTTGGCACGACATGACTCAGTGAGCAGTTTGATAAGGAACACCATCTCTGTTGTACCAGCCATAATTGCTTAACTGAGGAAATGCAATGTACAGCTTGGCTGATGTGCAGCCCAACTTAACTGGGCAACAGAACTTCCACCTCCAATAGAGCACATGAAAATGGCCGAGTCATTGTAGCATGTGGGGAAAGAGGTGTGGATTTTCTCCTATCCTTCTGCCCCAGGTTCTTTATAGAACAGAAGTAAAGACATTGACGAAAGAACATCACCAGATACCACATCTTTCTCTTTGGACAGTCCAAAACAAAGCCTAAAAGTGTTGGTTTCCCTAGCGCAGAGGTTCTCAAACTGGGGGTTCTGACCCTCAGGGGATCGTGAGGTTTTTACGTCGGGGGAGGAGGTAATGAGCTGTCAGCTTCCATTTCGAAACCCCGCTTCATCGCCAGCATTTATAATAGTGTTAAATATAATAAAAAGTGTTAATCCCACAGCACACTGGGCTGGCTGCTCACCTGAGCAATCAAAGCCACCATTTCCAGAGCCAGCTCCTTATTGACAGGGAACCTCCCATTGGCTATTTCACTGCTGACCTGGAAGGCCAGCAGCAACCGCTCTTTATCTGTCTCACCTTTTGCCTGGTTTCGAAAATACAATCTAAAAAGGAGAGAAATGCAGAGGAGAAAAGGTACCAGGCACTAGCTGCGAACAGAGTTGAAATAACCATTATTTTCAAAGTGAGTTTTGTGCATTAGAAAGGAGTTGTGCTGAGAGCCCTGAAGACTAAAGCCCTCTGTTCATGAACAAGGAGAATAGCTTTTGAAGCCATTCCAGTTTGTGAGCCATCCGTTTACCGAAAGTGTCTAGTTAGCTTAGAAATAGATTCCCTTCTTTCAAGTACAGACATAGATGGTATTTATTAGATATCCTGTAACTCCTCCACCTATCACAGAATCCAGATCTAGCTCTGACTAAGCTACGAGGGGAATATTGCATGAACCTGTTGTTCCATTCCCTTACTTGTGTATGGGTGCTGATACAGAAAAACTTGATATTTAATATTTCAGCTCCTAAGGAGGGCTTACTTTTCCCAGCAGTGTGGAACCCTTCAAAAGGATGTTCTCACCTCACCCTCACCCACAGACAGCTCTCCATTGGCTCCCTATTCCTTTCAGAGTCCACATCAGAAATGCCCTTCTTGTGTATGAAGCCCACCATGAACTCAATGCAGCTCTCCCTATGGATCTCTGTCTCCTACTTCCCTACTGTCCCATCTCATGTAGCATCTCTCTGTGTCATACAAGAGCCTCCTCCTGTGCAGCTCCTGCCATTTAGAACGAGCTTTCTGTATTTTCTTGTCCCAGTGACTTTGTTTCATTGCAAGGGTCCGGCAGCCTACATTTCCCCCCGGCAAGGTAGACCTATACTTTTTCAATTCTCTCTTCCTCTGATGTAGTGTGTATTATTTAATTTTGTTTCAGGATCCAGTCTGTCTGTCTGGAGCTACACATAATTTTAGTTGTACTGTATCTAGTTTTTATTTGGTACCAAGTCTATTATATCTTTCACAGTGTATTGATTTTATCTTTCGCCCATATACTCCTTCCCATACATTTAGGAATGGAATGGAACCAGACTAAGGGTTTGTCTACAAGGGAATTTTTCTGGTATTTTTCTGCTATTCCTGATTAACTCTGTGTGTGGATACTTTTATTCCAGAATACAAGTGTTTTATTCAAAATTAACTCCGTGTATGGACACACTTATTCTGGAATAAGAGTGGATTAAAAGTTGATTAAGCTAATCAGGAATAGTTAATGTGCTTATTATTATTTATTTGTATTATAGAACCCACAAGCCCCAGTAATGGACCAGAACTCTATTATGCTAGGTGCTGTAATAACACAAAACATATAAAGCCCCAAAGAGCTTACAATTAAGTATAAGACAAGATGGAGACAGACAGACGGGGAGAACACAAAGAAACAATGAGACCATATTGGTCAGAACACCAGCCGCCTAACTATTGTCAATTTTTTTTGTAGGCCTCCCAACAAAGCAGAGTTTTGAGGATGGATTTAATGTGGATAATGAGTTAGTTTTGCACGTTTATGGGGAGTTTCTCCCAAATACGAGAGACAGCATGAGAATACTTGTTTTAAAACTTTGTGGTGATGGAGGCTGATGTTATGGGCCAATTGAACATGGGAACTGACTATTGAATACTGAATGAGAAATGATATGGTAGGGATGGGTCATGAAGGGCCTTGAAAGTAAAGACAAGTAGCTTTACATTATTCTGGATTAGTTTTCATCTGTAGACCAGCCCTAAGTGAGTTCTGTCAGTTCTAACAGTACAGTATTGTAAAAAGTTATAGGCCTTGTAGGCGGATCACTGCTCTCAATAAATATTTAATGACTCCCTCAAATTACTCAGACCTGAGGAAGAGCTCTTTGCAGCTCGAAAACTTGTCTCTCTCACCAACAGAAGATGCTCCAATAAAAGATATTACCTCACCCAAGTTGTGTTTCCCTCAAACTATGCACAATACCTGTTTTTATAGGTCAGCTTCACTATTCTTGTGCTACCTTCATATTTCCCAGGATGCAGTTCTTTCAAGGCTTGTTCCCATTTTGAAATAACATCACAGATCTGTAAAGAGATCACAGAGAGACAAGCTGACTCAAAGCTTGAATGAAAAAGTAAGCAAACAAACTTTGTGGGGTTTGGGTATGGGAAGGAGAGAGTGGATCAAGAACACATTCGGCCAGGAAATGACATACAATTCAACCATACATTTTTTTCTGCTAGATAACACATAATAAATAGAGATTGGCCAACTGAAAACTCCAGATCCAAACCTACGGGGGAGTTTGGATGTGAATTCCAGTCCCGTGCAAACTCCATGAATGGCCTGGGTCTATATAACAGATCTTGGATCTGATATTCAGGATCCCGGGTATCACCAAATCTTGGAAAAGTTTGGAACTGGATCGCAACTTTGCATCTCATGCATCTTTGCATCCTATCTTTAATAATGACAAATAACTCCTCTGGCCTTCAAACAATCACCCAGCCTTTCCAAGCTCATCATCCTATCTTTAATAATGACAAATAACTCCTCTGGCCTTCAAACAATCACCCAGCCTTTCCAAGCTCATCATCAGAAGCAAGCTTCTCCACAGCAGGACACACTAACTCAAAGTGGCACCAGACCCTGCCAAAACAACAGATGCAAAACCTGCTGACATATCTCTCCTGCTACAATGATCAACATCCCTCACAACACACCTTTCAAGATCCCTGGGTCCTACACATACCTATCACAACATGTGCACCTTATCCAGTGCACTAAATGCCCTCAATGACAATTGTGTGTGTGAAATTAGACAATCACTATGCTCTCGAATAAACTCACACAGGAAAATGATGACAGACAAAAACACCGTATCACCTTGGGTGAACACTTTTCACTCTATATCTGACTTCCCAGTCCTCATTCTCAGAGGAAATCTGCACAACACCTTCAAAAGACAAGCCTGAGAGCTTAACTTCATAACTTTGCTAGATACTAAAAATCATGGAGTGAATAGAGACACTGGATTTATGGTTTATTACACCAATCTATAACCCACTAAAAACCCCCCATTAAGCTGCCTTCCCCGCCTCCCCCTTCATTTTCCATCCTATGACTAGAAGGGTGTTAACTGGCCACTTCATCTTGAATGGTCCCTTGAAATATGTGTTAACTACTTGTGCTAAACAATCTGCTCCACCTTGTATTTAGCTGTGACACTCTGACCATGTTTCCCAGACCTGAAGAAAAGCTCCGTGTAAGCTTGAAAGCTTGTCTCTCTCATAACAGAAGTTGGTCCAATAAAAGACATTATCTCACCCACCTTGTCTCTCATCTATTAAACACTGCAGTTCTAGTTACCGTCTCCAAATTACTCCACTCCTTTTGCTACAGTCCAGTAAAGATCTCTTACGTCCTTAACATAGCAATAAAGGACAAGTGAAGAGCATAAGAGGCTACTTGGGTTAACTGACCAAACATCTCAACTCCTTGAGTTAAGGTTTGAGGACCCCTTGGATAATACCCAAACCAGCTGAGCTAGTGCCCTTAGTTGTCTAGGACCCCATTGGGCACTCTAACATTCCATCTTCCTAAATCATGTTTCTATCACCAACAAAGCTCATGATTATATGAGCTATATCAGGCTGAAAAAGAGAATCACTTGTTTGGAGTTCACTGTGGCATTTCCTCAGAAAGTCACTGAAGCATTTTCTTCCTACTTTGTAAAGTACTTTTAACACTCTGATGCTCTCTAACTTTGCCACAGCAACAAATTCCATGCAGCTGGGACACAAGTCCTCTTCAAAGCTGCCACTGCTAATGTTGTTTCATCAATCTCTAGGTGGCATAAATTGTATCTTAGATGCAAGTGCAACCTTTATGCCAACAGGGAGGATGGGCTCTCCAAAGTCACTGACAAAATTTGGTCTCTGCAAGGCATAGCCATTGTGTCATCCAGTTAACCAGCCAGCCATCAAATTGGCATGTGGGTGATATCTACATACAGAAACTCTGGATGTCAGGTCTCTTCTTGCACTGAGTGAAACTTCTCATGTTGTCTTAAATGCTTGTATTCTCCTACATGGGCTTACTCCTGGGGGAATTCTGTGCCACTGTGCACACACACAAATTATTGAACTGTGCATATTTTTTATTTTTTGTGAAGAAAAAAGCTGCTGCTGGGAAGTTGCTGCAGTTCTCCCTTTTTCCCACCAAAGGATGCTTCGTGATAGAACAGAGCAGCTGCTCCTGGCCATCTAGGAAAGAGGAAGAGCCTGCCTTCTTCATAGCACCTGTCGGGCCAGGTCAGGAGACAGGGGCTATGCGGAGACAGACAGCATGAGGGATCTGGGGGGTCAGACTGGGGGTCATAAGAGCTAGTGGGGGATGACAGACTGGGGCAGGGACTGAATGGGAGTTGAGGAGCAGGGCCACAGGGGGAGGGAGGTGGAGAGCCACATGGGGATGGTGGTGGGGGTGCAAGGCCACAGAGAGACAGGAGGGTGACTGACTGGGGGCAGAAAAACCTGGGGACAAGGGGAGGGAGTGCAGACACACACAGCGATGGGGGGAGTGGATGTCTGAGTGGGGCTGGAGGGACACATGGGGACAGGAGCAGACGTGCCTAACTGAATGGGAGAGGCTAGAAGTCGGCCTGGGTCTGCATAGGGGAAGCTCCCTAGCAATCTCTCCCCACCCCCATAAAAAACCTGTCCCATGCTTTTCCCACCCATACCCAACAACCCTCCAAGTTCACACCCAGGCTCCTTCCTAGAAATTACTTCCCTCTCCCTCAGCTCCTCTGTTCCCCTTGACTCCCCCAAGTCTTTGCACTGCTTCTGAGGGGTGTGGGAAAAACAGTTCTGCTTGTAGTTTAAAAGAATTATTCATCAGAGTTCTGTATTAATTTGCCTAGTAAGGAATCTATTTGTCAAAAAACATTTCTTGAATCTTTTTTGTTATCTGTACTGTTACAGACATACTTGCTGACAGGAATTTTGAAAAAAATGACCAAGAATAATTGAAACTGGTGTGCTTATATTCTGTTATTTTGACAAATAAAATATGCAGAATTTTGCAGAATTTGAAAATATTGTGCGCAGAACTTTTAATTTTTTGGTGCAGAATTCCCCTAGGAGTAACTGGGTGCACTGTTGTCAATGGAAAGTTAGGACATATTCAGTAACATTGCAGGAAGTACCTGGTACCTTCGTCAAGAGATGGCATGTGTGTATTTATCAGTTTGGTCACTGAGTTTGAACTAGATGCACCTGGCATCCCAAAACACAACAGGAACTTGTCTTGACTAGCATCTAAAAGTATAATGTTAGATCTTGCTAGCTAGCTCATTCTGACTAACACCATGTAACACTCTAGTCAAGACAAGGCAAGTTCTACTTCTGCTAAGAAAGTCAAGGCTCCTCACTAGGCTTTAACTCTTGCTTTGTCTTGATTAGACTAGTGGGGAGGGAATTACCTTCACATTGCCCTGCAGGCAGTGCTCCAGATCCCTGCCAGAAGGATCATCTGTGAAGAGAGAAAACCCAGTGTGGGATGGTTTCCTCATTCCTGTTTCCTGGTTCAGCCGCTGGAGGAACTCATCCACTGTTGAAGAACCATCAAAACCCACAACCTGAAATGGAACAGGAAATTAAAATAATTAAGTAAGTTTATCTTGGGGGACAGAACTAGCCACAAGTGGTAAAAGAATGTAAACACTAGCAAGACCCCAGTGCAGGACTCAATTACATGAGAGGTACCTGGTGCCCATGTCTTACCTGGTAGGTTCCATTCATGAAGTGCACTGGAATGCTGAAGGGGAGTGAATGGTGGAAGGGATTCCGCAACAAAATGGACACAATCTCCATTCGCGAAGGCTTGGCTTCCCGCTCTCCAGTGTGCAACGTGCGCTCCACAGACCTCTGACAGTAGATGGCATACTTGCCTATTTCACTCCTAATCCCAGGGTGAGAGAGTGACAACACAAACACATGCTTTGGATACACTATTGTGCCCATTACCATTTTCTCTCCCCAGTAACTCTCTCCCCTGGCATCTTGCTCAAGTGAAAATGTGTGTATTTTCAAGTGTCCTTATTCACCTCTACAGAGTTGGAGATTAGATTTGATTCAGATAAACACACGAGTTAGGATTGAGATCCAAAGCTCTTTGGTCTGCAAAACAAGGCTAGATGCTAGGTTCTTTTATAAGATTTATAGAATTTTCTGCTTCCACCTATTGATATCCGGGAATGGGTGGCCACAAGTCTGCCCATGTCTAAAGGTCCCTCTCCCGGTTGAAGGGCAGGAGTGGCTGAACCTGGGACTCAAATAATTCCAGGGGACAACTGCAAAGAAAACAAGGCCATTATCAAGGAACTGGAGGGCGATACCAAGCAGAGAACCCTGGACAACACCCACTGTTCCTCAAAGGTGTCTAGGGAACCAGCAGACACTGCCCAGAGGAACTCTGCCCAGATACATGATTGAGGGGAGGAATGGAAGTAGGTCCTAGAGTCGCAGAGCACCTCCCCATCCAGCATCCTCCTCCTGGTTTTATAAATGGCCACTTTAGCCAATTCCAGGAGGAGCGTGATGAAGTCCCGCGACTTCGTGGGGCCATGCACAGGGTGTGCATAAATCAAGAAGCACGGGGAAAAGTTCAGCCAGAACCTTAGGAGAAGGGGCTATGACCTAGTGCACTCTAAATAGCCGTGCTCCAAAGTCTCTCTCACACCACAAAAAGGGCAAGAGTTGGGGATAGGGGTGAACCATGCCTAGTACAAGCCTGTGCTCATAGCTTCATGAAGGAGTTGCCAGCTGATATCCTCGGCAAGCTGTGGAACCAAGGTGGAATACAGGCTGGCCTACTGGGGTTCTTCACCCTCCACAGAAGGCAAAAGGTCCCACCACTTAGTATTGGAGCAGGACAGTAGGGTGAATTTTCTGCTTCCATCTGAGCTGGCGATACTGTGAGAATGCCCCTTTCCCTTTTTGGAATTTTGGCATTTCCAATTCTGGCTGGAACCAGCAAGTGCAGAGGCAGCAGCAAAGAAAATGAAAAACATTGGCTAGAAAGATTATACAGAGTATTTCAAATTCCAAGACAGGGTTGATTTGAGTTTTTGACAAAGGTTGTATATAAGCCTGTGTTTGAAATGACACAGCTGTTTACCCACATTTAGTCTTCATATAGCAATAAACCACAACAGAGTGTGCATTACCTGGCCACTGATGCATGCCCCAAGAATATGAGGAGACTCAAGGCTGAAGTCCAAGCTCCTTAAACTACCCAATAAATCTATTAACATACAACTAACGTACATCCTAGAATGGCTTACTGCTGTTAAAGAAGCTCTCATTGGTTGTTTTCTTGTTGGTGTATTTGTGGCAGGGAGTGCGGGGGAGATCAGAGTGTTATGCAACATAACCTTCCACTTTGAAACATAATTCCTACTAAAAGGATGAAAGGGTAGGGAGAAGGGTGGGAGAAGGTGGTGGGAGAAGGTGGTGGGAGATCCTGTTTAGTTTTAAATAACTTATCTCTTTGGAATTCAGTTTGGGTTTGTTAACCCAGGGACTCAACTTTTTTTTTATTTCCCCCCTAGCACTCTTTTCCTGTCCCATCAGAAGACCTGCTGACCTTTCAGCAGCATTTATCACTGTCATATATACAGTCATATGGACTAGGAAACATTCCCACCGAAAAGTGGATCAAAAGTGGCTGAAAGATGGCTTCTGATCAAGGACAGCCTGGCACCTTGGGAAAGGCTTCTTATGCCATCTCCATCCCCAACTCGCCTTTGCATGGCTCAGTCATAAATTAGCCTTACTGTGCTACAATCCTGTAGCTGATGCAGAAGGGATTTGGAGGCAACATAGCCAGTGAAAGAAGATGGCATGCTATTTACCTGGAGTCTGCATGCCGCTGCAAGTGTTGTTTGATATACCAGAGGAAGTGGTGCTGAGGAAGAAAGAGAGGAGCACACAAAGCCAGGAGCTGCCAGCACTGGGAAGAGAAATGGGCAAATAAGGTGCAATCACTCCTGCACTGCTCTTGTTGCCAGTTACCCTTGTGCAAGACACTTGGGCCAAGAATTTGAAGAGTGACTAGTGATTTTGGGGGGCTTCCATTTTTGGAGTGTGCAACTTGAGATGCTTTAAAGGGGCCTGATTTTCAAAGGCAGGTGCTCAGCACTTTCTGAACATCAGGCTTCTTTGGCATCTCAAATTGGGCACCCAAAAATTGAGGCACCACAAATCAGTCTTCACTTTTCAAAATCTTGGCCACTGTAACTAGAGCTGTGTGCATAGTTCCCAGCTACTTATTCAGTGCATGTTGCTTTTTTATTGTCTGCAGACAGATCACAATTCTCTCAGAATTACTCATTATTTCAAATTATTCATAAATTTCTCTTGCTGGTCATTCTTGCTCTTTACATGATTTGAACTGGGAATATTACAATCAAGAATTCAATGGACCCTTTGGCTCAGATCCACAAAAATATTTAGGATCCCAACTTCTACTGAAATCAATGGAAGTTAGGGACATAAATACCTACGTGGATCTGGGTCTTTGAACTATAACGTATGCAGGCAACTAACTTAATAAGCACATCACAAAATTCAAAATGCACATTCAAGTGTATTAATCATGCTTTTCATCCTGTTGGCTAATTATATCACAATCAGAGATGGAACCATGTGACTTAGGTAACTATTCAATGCATCAACAATTGCATTTTGCAACTGAATAGTATTTGGAATTTGCTTTTGGTGAATAGTTGAGCATTCAATCTAAACATACTTTTGCAAGTAAATTGCACTACTCAATACTTTTTTTTTCCTTTGCGCATCACACTTCAGATTATTTTTGCCCCCACAAACCTTGAAGTGTTTAAGGTGACTAGTCTTTTATGGGGACTAGACTTATTGCTAATTATTCAAAATATGGATTTAAAAAAAAAGCTTGCAGCCTGGAAGTGACTGAGAGAAGCTCACCTGAATGACTGAGTGGTTCTGGGGCTGCCGGCAGCTAGTCTGTTTAACCAGTTGGCAGTAGATTTCATTCTGTAGCTCAGTATGTGTCAGACAGACTTGCAACGCTGTCTGGGCAAGTGACACATGGTAATCAATAGATGGAGCCTCCACAGGGACATTGATGAACAGCTGACAGGACTACAGAAAGGGAAAATTAGCATGTGTAGTAATAATAATACTTCACTTTTTCCCCATAGCACCTTCCAGCTCCAGTATGGCTCAGAGGGGAAATGAATTCTCCAAGGTGTCACAGCACATCAGTGGCAGAAATAGGGAGAAAACCCAGATCTCCGGACTTCCAAGACTATGCTCTAACCCAGGGGTCAGCAACCTTTCAGAAGTGGTGTGCCGAGTCTTCATTTATTCACTCTAATTTAAGGTTTTATGTGCCAGTAATACGTTTTAACATTTTTAGAAGGTCTCTTTCTATAAGTCTATAATACATAACTAAACTATTGTTGTATGTAAAGTAAATAAGGTTTTTAAATTTTAAGAAGCTTCATTTAAAATTAAATTAAAACACAGAGCTCTCCTAACCAGTGGCCAGGACCTGAGCAGTGTGAGTGCCACTGAAAATCAGCTTGCGTGCCGCCTTCGGCACACGTGCAATAGGTTGCCTACCCCTGCTCTAACCTCTTCTAGACCAAGCTTCTCTCATACAAACTTTCTCCCCTTGCCCTATATGCGTCATACACAGACTGCACCTCAAGTAGCCCATCCTTTGTAGTATGTGGAGAAAGCTACAATCATGCAACATTACACAGCAAGAAAAGCCAGGAACAGAATCCCTGACTTCCAGCCCACTCTTCTAGCCATTAGACTATACTCCCACTGCATCGCTGTTATGACTGGGGTCTAGGTATGATACTAAACACAGGGGAGTTCAGATTACTCCATTATTATAAAAGGTATCTTGGTCACACTTGTAAATCTGCCAGTGGGCTTGGCATACCAAGGGTGCTACAAATTTAAGGTAAAATACTCAGAGAAGGTGCCTTTATAAATGATAAAATACTGCAACAGTCAACGGTAATGACCCCAAACACTACAGTGAGACTAGTGTCAGCTACAGTGTTTCAGACTATTCCTGTACAATACTGTATGTTTCTTTTATAAAGATCTATTATCCCATTTTGTAGAAGGGAAAACAGAGGCACAGAGGTTAAGAAACGTTCTCACTCTCACAGAGCAAGTGAGTGATAGAGCCATGATTAGAATCCATTAGTCCTGAATCATTCCACTGCTCTAACCCCCAAACAGAACTTGCTCTGTGGTATCTCTCGGGTCATTGAATGCAGTTGTTTTTAAGAACCCGCTTCACTGCTACCTGCTCCCCTCAGCAAACCTATTTCCTAAGCCCATCCTTGCTTTCTAGTCTTAGAGCTTGTCTACACTTAAAACGCTGCAGCTGCACCACTGCAGTGCTTCAGTGCAGACACTACTTACACAGACAGGAGGGTTTCTGGTAATTCACCTCTGCGAGAGGGTAGCTAAGTCAACAGGTGAATTCTCCTGTTGACCTAGCCTTGTCTACACTGGGGATTAGGCTGGTTTAACTGTGTTGCTCAGGGGTGTGGATATTTCACACCCCAAAGCGACGTAGTTATACCGACCAAATTTCCTAGTGTAGACCAGGCCTTAATGTTGGCATTAATGTTTTCAGGGCCCAAAGCAGAGGCAGAGGGGTGAGTATCAGGTGATGAGCTGCCTGTCCCAGGTACGCTGGCTGGAAGGCACTAGGAAGTCTGACAATAAGTTGTCTCCTCTCTCTCCAGTGCTGCTATTGGAGAAGAAGATAGACAAGTCCTGCAATTCAGAAGCCAGTCCAAGGGTTCTTTGCATAGAATAAAATACACCTGGTAGACAGACTGGCCCCTTGTATTACAACTGACACATTAGCCCCATCTGTGCCAACAGTAGGGGCAAACAGAGTCGCAGTAAATGTCTTGCACAGAGCTTACCCCTCCCCTAAAATAATTGAGTAGAACATCTAAAATCTTGTATAATGGTTCTCTAAATACCTTGAAGAGCTTGAGGGCTTCTGTCTGCAGTGCCTCTGATGGCAGAGTAGTGAGTGAGGTGTGCAGTCCATCCTTACTGTAGCACAGCATGGGGTGTTTCCACAAAGGAGATTCTGAGTGGCAGATGAGGTAAAAACATGCAACTTCACAAACGTAGCAGTGTAAGTTTGGCACAAGGTGAGAAGGAATCTCCCAGCAAAATCTCCCATGGCAGACCCTCTTCCGATCCCTACAGAAAAAGAACCTGGCCCAACTAGCAGGCAATTAGGGCAAGCAGCACTACATTGGGCCGCATTAATCCTTAGTGTCACTCTATTGACTCCAGTGAAGCCACGACACTCAGGGTATGGCTACACTTGCAACTTCAAAGCGCTGCCGCAGGAGCGCTCCCGCGGCAGCGCTTTGAAGTGCGAGTGTGGTCCAAGCGCTGCAGGTACTCCATCTCCCCGTGGGGATTAGCTTGCAGCACTGGGAGCCGCGCTCCCAGCGCCGGGGCACTGTTTACACTGGCGCTTTACAGCGCTGTAACTTGCAGCGCTCAGGGGGGTGTTTTTTCATACCCCTGAGCGAGAAAGTTGCAGCGCTGTAAAACGCCAGTGTAGCCAAGGCCTAACAGTGGCCAAGTAGCTATGAATGCCAGCAAGTAATGCCAGATGGCTGCAGAGAGTAGCCCTGCAATTTGCCACCAGGCCATCTGAGAGCTTCACACAGGCTGGACTGTGGTGGGAAGCAGCTCAATTTGTTGATGTACGTGAGAGACTGATTCTGTGAAACAGATGCATGCTATTGGGATCTTTATCAGTGGAAGCTATTATGGGACATTGATCAAAGCTCAGAGACAGCTATATGTCTGTATGTGGGTGTTCAACAGAGAGTATGTGCGTATTCAGGGGTGTGAGAGTGTATGCATGATATGTATACCTCAGAATGTATGCAGGCAGTATGTGTGAACGTGTCTACATGGGAACGAGTGAGTATATAGGTGTGTATGAGACACTATATGCATGTGTGCGGGAGTGAATATATGTGGCTGCGAGTGTGTATCCAGGGATATGTCAGTGTGTATGCATACATACATGGGGAGCTGTGTGTGTTTGAGAAACAGTATATGTGCATGCAACCATGACACATGGGCAAGTGAAACTCAAGGCAAACCGTGCCAAGGAGTCAGAGATTCAGACTTTTGTCCTTTAAGTTCTTATTTATTAAGAACATCCCAGATTTGGATCAACTTTCTGTGTTCAATATTTACTATAGCTTGATCTGCAATGTAAGAGGAGCTGCAGATGCTTTGATAAATTAATTGACAGACTAGGTTTACTGTAGTGCCTGAGTCCTTTGCTGAAGTGCTACTGTATAATTAGAAGTGAAAGGCACCCTATCCCATTACTGATCTATCGAGCCATTCCCTCTTCTCTTCTGTGGCTGGATTCAAACCATTCCTCACACTTTCCCACTATAGAAAGACATTTTGGGTTTCTACTTACGTGGGTCTCCCTCTGCATCCAGTAATTTTCCAATTAACTGTTCATATGCTGTGCCCACCTTGGCACTGCTGCTGCCAGCTGCTACTGTCAGATGGTACAGCCATGTATCCTGGGGGTAAAGGAGAGAACAGCATGAAAGTAACAGGTGATGCTGGAAACCCAGTGACATTTCACTGTCATCTTTATAGATGACCAGCCATCAAGGTGCCAAAAGCTAAGGGTCACCATTAAAGGTAAATATATTTCTCTCTCTCTCACACACACACCCTCTTACTCACTCTTCACTCATTTAACTTTTGGCTCACCCAAGTTCCACTTTGACCAAAGGCCAGCAATGGCTCGCAGGCGGGCTAGCTGGGTGCTTTGAGGCTATCACTTTTCATCAAGTCATAAGGGATGGAGTAAGTCAGGTTTGGATGGGGCCTCTGAATTTGGAACAGCTGAGCACCATGCTCCAAGGATCCCTCATCCATTGTCTAGGAGTAGTAGTGTACAGTGCATGTACGTCTGTCTCACTGCTGTGTGAACTGATACAAGACAGAGGCCTGCAGGGTTGTGGGTGGAGAGGGGCTGGGAAGGTAAGTCTTTCTGCAGTGATGATTTTTGGTAGGGTTTGGAAATCTTTGTATCCTGAGCCCTCAGTTGCAGAGAGGGCAGCAAAAATGAAAAATAAATAGAAGGGAAAAGAAAATCATTAAACCAGATTCAAAATCCCAACCCACCTGTTGGGGTTGAGTTTGGGGGAACTTTTGGGTTGGTTCTTACTTATCCAAACTGTATTTACTATCTGTATTTTCCACTCACTGGTGCCAAGTTATACCAGCATCACATATCTTCACTCTTCAAAGACATCAGCTCATACCTTCTCGTGTTTGGTACCAATGAGTAAGTAGGTGGGACTCTGATCCTGCGGGTGAATCACCAGGGTGTAATGGGATGAGAGGAGACCCCCTGCAGTGGCTTCATAATCTTCATCTGAGTCACAGGAACGGTCCACCTCCTCCACCTTTGACTTGCGTATGTGCAAATGCCCCAGAGGACACTGGGAAAAGGAAATGAACTAAGATAAGTATCCTGTCTTTGTGTAGAGAAGATGGAGAAAGAAGAAACTGAAACCAGGAAACCCTGGTCAGATTGCTGGGAGTGATAGAAAATACAAGAACTGAACTATAATTCTATGTACAAATGGTATAAAAGTGATAGTATCATTTTGCATTTCTGTAGCACCTCTCCTCCTTCTTGAGCCTAAAGTACTTTACAAACTATAGCCCCAATCCTTCTCCCATTATTATTATTGTATTGTACTAGCACTAGATTCCCAGTCAGGAATTAGGGCTTTTATCTCTGGGTCAGGGCCAGCTTTAGGCCGATTCGCCCGATTCCCAGGAATCGGGCCCCGCACCTTAGACACTTTTTTTTTTTTGTAAACTTACCCCGGGTCCCTGGCTGTGATCTGCTCTGGGGTCTTCCGTGGTCCTGCTCCCTTGAGCGAAGCGCAGGTGGGAGCGCGGCAAGCCCCGCTCTCCCGGCTGGCGCTCCGGCCGGAGCGCGCAAGCCCCATGGCCCTGCTCTCCCGGCTGGAGCTCCGGCCGGAGTGCGGCAAGTCCGGCTCTCCCAGCTGGAGCTCCGGCTGGAGCGCGGCAAGCCCCGCGGCCCCGCTCTCCTGGCTGGAGCCCCAGCCGAAGCGCGGCAAGCCCCGCTCTCCCGGCTGGAGCTCCGGGCCCTTTAAATAGCCTCCAGAGCCCTGGGGTAGTGAGGGGCTCCAGGGGCTATTTAAAGGGCCAGCGCTCCACCTGCCTCTGCCACCCTGCTCCTTTAAATAGCCACCGGAGCCCCGCCACCCCCATGCATTCCCCAGGGCTCCTGCGGCTATTTAAAAGGTCCAGGGCGGGATAGAAGCTGGGGAGCCCCTGGCCCTTTAAATAGCCCCCAAAGCCCTGGGATAGCAGGGAGCTTGGGGGCTATTTAAAGGGCTGGGGCTCCAGCTGCCTCTGCTGCACCCTCAGCCCTGCCCACGCCAGCCCCGCTCCACCTGCCTGCAGCCAGCTCTGCACCCCGTGCCCACAGCCAGTCCCTGTCAACCCCCCTGCCGTGTCTCCAGTCAATCACTGCCACACACCTCTGTGGCCCTGTCCAAAGCCAGCCAGCCCCACACACACTGCTGTCCGCACCAGCCCTGCACACCCTGCCCTGCCTCCAGCCAGGACCGGCTCTAGCCATTTTGCCGCCCCAAGCACGGCGGCATGCCACGGGGAGTGCTCTCCTGCTCGCCGGTCCCGCAGCTCCAGTGGACCTCCCGCAGGTGTGCCTGCGAATGCTCCACCGGAGCCGTAGTGGACCTCCCACAGGTGTGCCTGCAGATGCTCCACCGGAGCCACGGGACCAGCGGACCCTCCACAGGCACGCCTGCGGGAGGTCCACCGGAGCCGCCTGCTGCCCTCCCTGCAACCGGCAGAGCACCCCCCGCGGCATGCCACCTCAAGCACGTGCTTGGTGCGCTGGGGCCTGGAGCCAGCCCTGCTCCAGCCAACCCCTGCTGCACCCCCCTGCCTGAAGCCAGCCAGACTCACACTCCTCTGTCTCCAGCCCTGCCAACCCCTGCTGCATCCTCCTGCGGCCCTGCCTGAAGCCAGCCCGCCCCATACACACCCTATCTCCAACCAGCCCCGCACCCCTTGCCCTGCCTGCAGTCAGACCCTACCTCCAGTCAGCCTCTGCCCTGTCTCCAACCAGCCCCATGTCCACTGCTGCCCTGCAGTTGCAGGACAGTAACCCTGCACATCTGCTTCAATGAGGGGGGCAGGGAGCAGCTGGGACGCACACATGTGAAAAGGCAGTCATTAATAACCAATCAACAGCATATATGATGCAATGTACATAATATATAATTTTATTATTTATATAGTTATGGAAAGTAAATAATACATGAAAGAAATGAAAGGCTTTTTTTTCCACTTTTTTTTTTAAAGTTATCCCTGCCAGGGCCCCGCTGAAAATGTTCGAATTGGGCCAAGCACTTTCTAAAGCCGGCCCTGCTCTGGGTGACTGGACCCTTTAAGGAGCAGGATCCAGTGCACATGGGACTCATCAGCTGCCTCCTAATTGGCTTTATGTGAAGACACCTGGGCTGTAGGGAAAGGGCAGCACACGTGAGAACTGTGTGATAGCAGGGTGAGATTCAGAGAAGGGCAGGTGAGAGCTGCCTGAGGAGAAGAAGAGAGCCCCCAGGAGAAGCAGAGGAGAGCTGTACAGACACCCCATGGGAAGAGCAAAAGGTGAAGAATGTTGTTGATGAGGTTTGGGCAGAGGTGGGCAGAGCCCCTGCTGAGTTACAAGAGAATTTGTACAGAGGCCTTAGGAACAAGTGGAAGAACCAGCCTGATTAAGGGAAGCTGAGCCTGAAACATGAGAGTGGATGCTGGAGGGTGAGTCCCAGGGGCAGGGGTAGGACTCACATGGGTAGGGAGGCCTGGGTGAGTGGAATGCTCCAGGAAGCTCTCTTGCAGCAAGGCTTAGAGGAGGGCTGTGGGAAGCTGAGCCCAGAACAGGAGCTTGACATTCCCTGAGCAGGGGTAGGACTTGCAGGCACAAAGACAAAGAAGTGAGAGAGAGACAAGAGGAGTGATCTGGGAGACAGCAGGAACATACTTCGTTAGTTACGTGTCTTTGGTATTTTTAAAGACTATTAATGTATTTGTATTTCTAGTAGGAGGTGTAGACATTTTTGCAGAGTGGGAGTTACTAGTTGGGGCTGAAGTGAGGGAGAGGATGGGATTGTTGGAGTAAGAAAGGAGAGTAGGTAAAGGAAGACAGAAACTACATGAGACAGCAGAAGGAACACAAAGTACCTTGTCCTCATTATTTCGATAGTAGTAAAAGGTTTTCCCAATCAGTGCGCACCAAACCAACTTAGAGTGACCATGTTTCACCTACAGAACGACAAAGGAATGAAAGATTTTAACCTAGGGACTGGATCCTACTGCATTGCCAGCAGTAGTTTTGAGGATTTTTTCTTTCCATTTGAATCTGTTGTTGAAAGGTTCTCTACACTTGTTATTCTGAGCTAGTGTAAACGATCTTTCATTTGTGATCCCGGCAAAGATGCAGGGAAACATTTTCAAAAGCACCTTAGCCATTTGAAAATGGAATGTAGGAGCCTGAGTAATTGAGGGTATGTCTAGACTGCACAGAAAAATGTGTGGCACTGAGTCTGAGCCCAGATCAAATGACTTGGGCTTGGGCTGCAAGGCTAAAAATATCAGGGTAGATGTACTTCTCAAGCTGGAGCCTGGGCTCTGAAACCCAGAGAGGTGGGAGGGTCTGCTGTTTTTAGCTCTGCAGCCTAAGCCCCAGTCAACTGACCCGGGCTCCAAGACTTGGTGCCATGGGTTTTTCTTTCCAGTGTACACATACCTGAGATCCTTTTGAGAATTTTACCTGTTGTTATTGTGTTTTGAAATGCAATATACAAAATACATAAATAAAAATATTTAAGTAATGAAAAATATTCAACATACCAAAGCAGACCAATGGACTATCTAGTCTAGTGACCTTTTCCCTGTTACACAGGAACAGACCAATGGCCCATGTAGTCTGGTGACCTATCTCCTATGGTTCTCAACCAAGGGTACATGTACTCCTAGGGGTATGCAGAGGTCTTCCAGAGGGTACATCAACTCATCTTGATATTTGCCTAGTTTTACAACAGGCTAAATAAAAAGCACTAGCAAAGTCAGTACAAACTAAAAGTTCATGCAGACAATGACTTGTTTATACTGCTCTATATATACACTGAAATGTTAGTAAAATATTAATATTATATGGTAAAAATGAAAAAGTAAACAATTTTTCAGTAATAATGTGCTGTGACCTTCTGTATTTTTATATCTGATTTTGTAAGCAAGTATTTTTTAAGTGAGATGAAACTTGGGGGTACACACGACAAATCAGACTTCTGAAAGGGGTGCAGTAGTCTGGAAAGGTTGATAGCCACAGCCCTGAGCAAACTACAGACCAACCAGACTTTAGTCTTCACTTGGACATTGGCCAGTGCAGCATGAAGGAGCCCCACAATGCATCTTATGCAACACTGTTCTATGGGGAGAATAAAAAATTCTTTCCTGACTCCAAGTAGTGATCATTTTTTGTCCTGAAGAATGAGAATCCATAGTGCCTGGAAGTGTATCCTGACTAACATAACTGCTCATGCTATTCTTATATGAATAAGTGTCCAATCCATTAGAAAGCTTCCTAGATAATTTTCTTGATATTTTTCAGCAGCAAATTCCATTCGTTAATTACATGTGACATTATAAAAGCATTTACTTTAATTGCTGTAAAATATTTTGCATTGTTCTTGCACTGTACTATTGGAGAGGGTCAATGTGTCCTGATAGGGTGCTCTATTCCATTCTTCAATGTATATAATTATCATATCTTCTTTCCCTGATCCTTTGAACTTCACGAATCCACCTCTGCCTCTCTGTAAACCCCATGTTTCCAGGGAGAATTAAAACACACACTTCTTGCAGGCCCTCGGTATATAAACCCAGAGGGCTGTTGTCTGTGAGGCCATTGGGTGTGGAGGGAGACTGACTGGAGTAGAGCCACCTACCTTGGTGAGCCAGCCTTTCACAGTGGGTTTGGCATCATTCTGAGGGACAGCAGCAGAGCTGGTCACCTGCACCTTGAGAACGCTCTGCAGAACACGGATCCATTCTTCCAGGATGTTGGGAGAGTCTGCTGTCAGGAAGTAGGTCCTCTTTTCAGTGATGAGCTGGAGGGAACAGAGACAGGGAAATGTCAGTCTGATCACATGTGATTTCTCCTTCAGATGTTGAGTTGTATGGTCATATGGTATTTTTATAAGAGTAGTTAACCCCTATGTCCTTGGCCAAATTCAAATTCAAATAGTTACATGCTACATCTGTAAATTCCCCCAATATTTTTGCTGGATACTAGATTCTTCTTCATTTCCTCTCTTGTTCTGCAATGTTGCTGAGGTCTATTAAGTAGCTGCTATATGTCACTATAGAGGTGGTTGCATTTTAATGGTGGGTGAAGTACTGTCTATTTCTTTATTTATAAATCCGTATTTATAGCCAATTTTTGCCCTCTGCCCTCAATAGCTTCCAAAGTGCTTTGGAGTCCTTTAAGAGGAAAGCTGTTCCATGAATACAAGATATTATCATTAACTCTCAATTAACTTCAGTGCGAGAAGGGCAGAAGGGAGCTCACTCTATGCCAGTCCCACTCAGAATGCAAGGGAGGCTTTAATATCTCATCTCCTTTACAAAGAAGTCCTCTGGCATTGATGCCTTGCCCTAGGACAAGTAGGGCTAGTGATGGGCCAATTTCAAATGGTTTGGAGACTCAGTTTCGAGATGCACCCAAAATTGTAGATGTTTCTCCAAAGCTTATGAGAATGATCTCACCAAGAAGATTCCTGGTACCACTGCTTTTCGTTGGGCCAGAAGCAGCACAATGACAGTCTCTCTCACAAAGGCTCAACCTTTCTTAAGAAGGTGCTGGCTGCACAGAGGGAAATGCAGAGGGGAAAAAGTTATCTGAACTTCTTTAAACATCAGAAAGCTGGGTTTGAGCTTTAGGTTGCATTTTGGACCTTTGCTCATTTTTATACAAAACTGACTGCCTCCCCAAACTGAAACACAAGGCAAATAAAAGCCAGGAAAGTCAATACACATCTGTCATGACCAAGTACACCATCCAGACTGAAGTAACTCCTCTCCCACTCAGCTCTGTTTACATCCTTGAGCACGTGGTTATGTGCAAGGTCAAAAGGCAGTTCTCACCTGAAATGTCTGGGACCCTTCACCCCGAATGATCTGGCAAGAAGAATTCAGCTCAACCTGCCCCTGAGGCTTGCGGATAACATCGCTCTGTGGAGAGAAAGACAACATTCTCAAAAGGATCAGCACTAGCTTTACCCACCAGCTAGAAGTATGGAGTATGAGACATCATACCTGGATGCACCTTAGGCAACATGTGGCTGCCACCCTAGGGACAGACTGAGAAGGGCCTCCTCCACCAGGCTAATGAGAACTTAGCTTCCAGGGACAGAAGTACAGCACACCCATGCCCACAGGCACCACCAATATGAGATATCCCCACACTATGCTAATCAGGAATGTGCAGAAGATGCAGGAAGAGCAGGATGCTTTTTATTTAAAACTATTTCTCTGTTTAGGAAGTTTTAACAGATTTTAGAAATCTCTAAATGTCAGATACAACAATCATTACAACAGTGAACTTTTGTTTAGAGAAACATTATACGGTAATAGCAATCAGATCTCTCTTTTTAACAGGGTGTTAACAGGTTACAGAGTGAGCATCTTCACACTATCCATTACATGTTTTTTTAATGTTTTGTTTTGGCTTTTAAAAACATTTTTTGAGTGAAATCTCTGATTACATGCATTTAACAGACCAGGTAAGTCTATCAGACGTTAATATTCAAAAAAATTGGAAAGGTGTGCTTTTTTTTTTTGTTTGGTTGGTTTGGCAGGTGAATGTACTTTTTCTGAATATTGAATAAATGACTGTCTGTTTTGCTGGGTACATAACTGGTGCATTAAATTGTCCATAACAACTCCCATATTTTTTTTGAACAGTTCCACCAGAGTTGAACTATTTTTCTTCCCCAGTGAGCAGCTATCAGTAGCAGAGCAGCTACTAGCTGATGAGAGACTAATTCTTAATTTCCTTTTGTGTGATCGTTTCCACTAGGAAGCCCACAGGAGGATTACCAAAAGTGAATCAATGAGTGGTCTGCAGGGCTGGCCTTTATGCCATCTTTAGGATTTCTTATACTGTGCACTTTCAAGGGTACATTCTTACAGAGGTATGGAAATCCATGCAAGACTAACAAATTAATTGCCCTTTGGCTGACTGGTGTATAAGTGCATACTTTAGTAGTAATATTGATGGGCACCAGTTAACCTTGACTGGCTGGTGCTTCTTAGTCATAAAACTGGATTTCCTTTTCCTTTTTTTACCTTTAAAGCAGATGTTATTTGAGCCAAATGGGTATCCTTCAGAAAATGGAAACCCAGCCCAAGTTAAGTCTATAGAAAAGAAAATGAAATAATGGTAAGTAAAATATAAGATAGAAATTAGGAGTGCAAAGTGGGAATTGAAGAGTAAATAGCCAAAAACACAAGAACAAATAATGACTTTTTTAAATAGAAGTAGAAAGCCTGTGAGGGAACTGTTGAACCTGATAAGACTACCAGAGAGTAAAAAGAACATTTAAGGAGAATAAGGACATTGCAGAGAAGCTAAGTAATTTCCTTTCTGCAGAGGACATTCCTCAGACCTACTCTTTTGATGTGTTTAAGATGAGGTGCTGGAATAAAGTGATAAATTTAAGAACAAGTCATTCGGTGCAGATGGGATTGATTCAAGAGTTCTGAAGAAATTTAAGAATCAACTGGGTGAGCTGCTAATAAAGTTATGTAATCTCTCATCAAAATAAGTTCTTTGATGGAGGACTGGAGGATAGGAAATATTGTATCTATCTTAACAAAGGCACTAGGAATAGGTCTGGGAATTACAAGGGAGTAAGACTTACTTGAGTACCAGAAAAAATTGTTGAAACAATATTTAAAAAACAGACTTATTAACACTTCGAAAAGTGTGATATGTTAGAGAGTAATTAGCATCGCTGCTGTAAAGGAAGAGAGATCCAATTTTCCTAGCTTTTTGAACAGCTTCACAAAATAGTGGATAAAAGAGAGAACATTTGCTCAATGTGTAGTGGTTGTCAAAAAGAAAAAAAAGATGCATAAGGAAAGGAACAGAAAAGAATACTGAAAGTATTGTAATGCCATTACAGAGTTCAATTGTGTACCCTCACTTGGAATAATTCATTTAGCTCTAGTCACTCTATTGCCAGAAATGTGAGGACAGGTCAGAGATGAGTAACACAAATTATTAGGGGCCTAGGTAGGCTTCTGTGTGAGGAGAAAATAAAAAGACTGCAATTGTTTAGAGAACAGATGTAAATAAGAGAATGAATGATATGATGATGGTGAATTGGGTGCTCCTGTTTACACTTCTTTGAATAGCTCTTTTTACATTAACTTTTTTACACTAACAAATTTAAAATTGAAAAATGGAAACCTATTTTTTTACCCAATGCATCTGTGGAACTCACTGCCATTAAATAGCAGAAATGTCAAAAGTTTGTAAGATTTTTAAAAGAATGAGGGTTTATGGATAATGAAAACATTTTAAATTACCATAGGTAGGATTAAAAAAAAAAAGATTAAAACCCACTCATATTTCAGGTCATAAGCCAGCCACAAACTGATGTGAGCGAGGAAGAAATATCCCCTATGAGGGGATAACTGTCCACTGTAGAATTTCTTGCGTACACACATACACCCCACCCTGTGACACATCTCATGTTGGCCACTTTTGTAGCGAGGATACTGGACTAGAAGATCCTGTTTGCTGATTTGGCAATGCCTACATTCCAAAGAAATCATATGAAAGAAAATGTTAATGTTACACAGTTAAGCACTTAAAACTCAGGACATATGAAAATTAAACTGGCAACACAATACAGCCCCTTGTGTGTATATACTGTAGTACTCTTTAAATGATCACATACCACTAGGTGGAAAAAAATGGTATGCTATTGTATTATTTGAGAAACAGTATGGGACCATGCAGTTAAAACACTGAATCATATGTTTGTACATATTGGAAGGGTTAATAGTCTGTGGTCAGTCCTAATTTTCTCACTTCTTCACATCTGAGTGCCTACCTGCATGTACTTAATGTTGCACTAGCATTTATTTTTGCATTTGCTTTCATATTACAGTAAGATCAATGTGAGGATAAACACTTTTTTTTTTTTTTTTTTTTTGCTTTCAGTGGTCTGTGTGTTGCCAGTCAACAAGTTTCAAGCCAGTTCCTAGTGGATACATTGTTACTTCACAAAAACCACCACTACACACGGCCCCTCTGTCTGAACAGAGAAACTAATGACTGAATGGAGACTCTCCTCATCCTTGGGGTTGTACCCCAGAGTCAGGGTTGAGGCACATTGGCAGGGTGGTGGGGGGCAAGTCTGCACCGCAGCCAGGAGCGGCGCCAGGGTTTTTGGCGGCCTTGGCGGGGGTCCTTCCGCGCTCCCAGTCATTGGCAGCAATTCTGCGGTGGGGGGGTCCTTCCGTGCTCCCGGTCTTCAGGGCACTTCGGCGGTGGGTCCCAGAGCAAGTGAAGAACCCGCTGCAGAATTACCACTGAAGACCCGGAGCGTGGAAGGACCTCCTTCTGCCAGTTGCCGCCCCCTCAAATCCTGGCGCCCTAGGCGACTGCCTAAATGGAAGCACAGGCCTGACTGCAGCTGCCCATGTAGTCTCTGTTATGTGAATAAACAGAGGATTTCAGTTGCCAGGACTATCCATGTGGCACCTTTCACTGGTCAATGAAACTAACTCAGACTTCAAGCGGCCTTTCCCCTGTGTCTGGCACTGGTGTGTTTGCTTCTTACTCACTGGAGACTTGTAGTACATGATTTGTCCATTTCTCAGAACAAACCAACGTCTCTTCCATGTCTTCACCTGGCTGCCCATTTTCAGCAAATAGCCTGATTTCTCCATGGGCTCCTAGAGGATAAAGGATAGGTAGATTATCCTGAGCCCAAGATGAAAACAACTGAGAAGTGCCCACACCAAGGGCTGCCATCTGCCAGATCTCCAGCATCTCCCATCTTCTCTCCAGCTCAGATTGCCAGATGTCAGGGCCCACATCACTGCATAAATTTTAGAATCTACTACTGCTCATGCATGTGTACGTACTACGGTGGATGTGTGGGGCAATGAAGAAGATATTGGAAGGCAGGACTGGTTATGCTTTCACGCTTGCCTGAATCACTGAAAATTATTATTTTCCCATACAACATGCTAAGTACTCTTCAAACATAAATGAAGTAAGCGTAAGCTCTAGGCAGCAGTAAGTCTCAAGCCTCTTGCATGTATACTCCTTTACTTTCAAGAATAAGGGAGTAAAAAAATGGGTGGAGGGGTAGGTAAATAATGGATTCACATGAGAAATTAATTGATTTTTAAGGCCACTATGATCATCCAGCGTGGCCTCCTGAATAACACGTGAAGTCTATAATTTGTGGCTGAGGTGAGGAGATGGGAGGTTAAACAAAATACATCTCATGCCACTGAGCTATGTGGTTCACCCTTTGTCTTACCTTGCTGCTAGGCAAGAGTAACGTTGTGGCTGCAAAAGAGCATTCTTGTTGATGTAGCACGCTGTAGCTGTGCTTGCAGAAGCAAGCCCATACCAGCGATGATAAAATAACACGGGGTATTTATGGAACACTTTTCATTTACAGAGATGTGCAATTATCTTTACTCCCATTTTATAGAGGAGGAAACTGAGGCACAGAGCGGTTAAGCAACTCGCTTGATATCACACAATCAATCAATGGCCGAGTCGGCAATAAAACGTGGGTCTTGTGACTCCCGTTCTGTTGCTCTAATCACTAGATCAAAATGCCTCCCATGTTTCCAAATTAAGAACTTTTTGTTTCTATACCAATGAGTGAGGTCACAACCAGGACCTAAAGAAGAGTGAGATGTGCAGAAAACTGGTGTGGATAATCAAACTTCATGCTGATGGCCCCGGGGTCAGGAAGGACTATATTCCCAGTCCTCAGCACTACGCAGTTGGCCAAGTACATTATGGGGGTGTCAGGCAGTGGCTAATGCCAGAGACAAGCTGGATCAACAGTCTGGTTTGGCATGGCAGATCCTTCATACTGTAGCTTTGCCACTCCCCTTTCAGGGTCAGTGTTGTGTCCATAACCCAGAACTGATGTCCAGGGGGGTACAAAACTTACACTGCAGACTCCACCATCAGTGGAATAGGAAGATGTCCGCTGCAGCTTGTGCTCTGGCTCTGAATAGTCACCATCCAGGGAGTAGGCATCAGGAGGGATGGCATAATCACTCTCTGAGCTCAGTGAGGACATAGACACACCTGCCAGGAATTAAGAGACAATGGGAATCCTATGTGCTCAGTATCTGTGTGAGATCTGTAACTTGAACCCTGAGCCTGCGCTGTCTGAAAAAGCCTCCAGTTCAACCTCAAAGCTACCTGGCTCATGGTGAGCAAACCAATCAGATATTGTTCCAAATCTTGGACATCCAAACCCCACCACCCAGGCCTGTGGACCCATTCTTCTGTAAACATGAGAATGGGAAGGAATTCTATAATGTAATGAATTCAGGGCTGCCTAAACACAGGCAATACTCACTAACCAAACCACACATGAGAATTTTAACTAATAGAGTTCAAGAACCCCTGCTGTCAAACCACAAGCCTCTACCACTTGAACTAAAGGAGAACTCTAATCATCTGTTACTAATGGTATAACTTCACTTTCTGTTATCCTTCTGCCTCTAGATTCCAGTGGCACCCAAACACATTAGTCAGTACAGCACGAGAAGAGACCATTTAAAACCACATACAGCATGAGAAAAGACAATTTTAAACCATATATATAGAATTTAGGTTTATTGTTCGCCACTCGCAATGACAGTGCTGCTTTTTGGAAAGTTAGACTGGATCCAGTTCTCATTCTCATGTTTTTCACCTTCACTTATACTGATCAGGATGCAATTTATATGATGATCCAAAGGCAGGAAAGAATTGTGCACCTTTTTAAGTGCCATTTGGCTTCTGGTGCAGAATTTACCAGCTTGTGACAGAGCTAACAGGGGCCAACAAGAAGTTGATTGACATGAGTTGGCACTAGCATACCCAACAGATGGCCTGGAAAGAAAAAGGTTTTTCTTTTAGCATACAAATAATGTGAAAAGCTCATGATTCCAAGGATCTATGTGTCACAATCATTTGGCTGTAACAATCAAATAGAGAGATCCCCAGACTGGTCCTGGTGTCAGAGTTCCACTGTAGACTAAGAACTGTTCTAGAAGACTGGTTTCTACTGAGCAATGGTTGGCAGCCCAAGTCTGTCTGCTCTCCCCAACTTACTGGGTTCACCTTACCTCGTTTCACAGCACGAGGGCTGCCTGGAATGCTAGTCTTTCTGATCTCAGATCCACCATTGGAAGTCCTGAAGCTGGCATGGGAGCTGCAGTCATCATCGGAGCCTGAGGACTCATCTAAGAAAGGAACGTTGCTGATCTGGGTGGCTTTCTGGAAAACAAGCCTTCAAGATCAGAATGCGAGGAAGGAAAATCTCCAATACAGACACATGCTACAGTTCATAAAGAGACAGAATAAACAGAACAGGGCCAGTCTCATTTCTTCAAAGCTACCCAGGCCCTCTCACCCCACTCACCATCATGCTGAGGTTTTCAAGTCTCATTCCTCTTTCTCCAGGGACTCACCAGGCCATGTTCCCCTCCAGGTCCCATATTCCTGAGTCTCCCCAGATTCTGTCTTCTTAGGGCTCCACAAACCCAATCTTTCCCCTTGGGCTCCCAAAATCCATCTTCTATTTCAGTGGCTCTCAAACTTTTTAATTGGTGACCCCTTTCACATAACAAGCCTCTGAGTGCAACCCCCGTTATAAATTAAAAAAGCTTTTTTATATATTGAACACCATTATAAATGTTGGAGGCAAAGCGGGATTTGAGGTGGAGGTTGACAGCTTGAGACCCCCCCCCCCATGTAATAACCTCGTGACACCCTGAGGGTCCCGACCCCCAGTTTGAAAACCTCTGTTCTATTTCATTCTCATTCACCCTCCATCCTTCAAGACCTCACTAGTCTCCACCATACCCATCTTCCTGAAGCTTCCAACGAACTGCCTGGTCTCAAACATATACCAGGGTTCCATCCCCATTGAATGGGGATCTGTAGCTTCAGTGGACTGAACCTTTGTAAATTTCACTTTATGCAAATTTGATGATGTATTCAGGGACTTAGCTAGTTGCCAATATTGCCCTCAGTTTGGCAAAGATAAAATAGTTTTAAATATATCTATTACTTTCACGTGTGTGTGTATGTGGCATCTGCTACTCCACTGCAGCCTGCCAGTCTGCAGGGCTCCCTGGCATTCTCAAGCCCTTGTCTGCTCAGTGTTGTCCTTTGCTACTCTCAAGATGGTGGCAATCCTCCCCATTTTTTTCTTAACACAAAAGGTGAAGTAATCTCTTACCCCCTTCAGCGTGGTGTAGACTGGAACAGTGACATTTCTGTAGATAAGGCAAGTGAATGGCCCAGAAGCTGAATATGATGGAAAATTCGAAACTAGAAAATTTAGAGAAAGAACAAAGACTGGTGAAAAAACAGCAGGTTTTAATGGAGGGAAGTAGATGTGAAGCACAATGTAGGAATTGGAAACCTCAACAAGACGAACTAGTGAGAAGGAGATACATCTGGAAGACTTGATCTTGCAAAGGTTGTGAGGGTTACTAATTTTGGAAAGTTCTCGAAGGTGACTGCACTTCCTCTTCCAATGTGCCTGCAGGACACCTCAACCACCCTTGCATTCCTCCCAGAGTGATGGCAGCCAGGCACAGTGAACCACATAGTGAGAGGCAGAACCAGGAGATTTTAGCATTCTGGTGGAGAAGTGCATGACCAACCATGACTTAACTGACCTAGGGTGAGACTGTTTGGCCATCTTACTAAAAGAGCACACAAGAAAGGTATTCCATTGCTCCCCACTTTGTGGGCCCAGGGCTAGGCTTAGATCTATTCAATTCCTGTAGCTACATAGGGTCAACTTACTGAGGTTCACACACATACCACAGAGATGCCAGACAGAGCACTATGCCAAAAGAAGTCAGTGCCAGAGGACCATGTCAAATATTTAATTCCCTAACTGCCTTCCCCATCTTCATTTTGAAAGGTTCCATGCCTAGCTTCCTGTGCCATTTTGGTAGGTCACTAAAGGTTGTGGGATCTTAGAAATAGGTGGATGGTGATGGTGGGGTCACCACAGCTTGAGAGCAGATCACAGGCAGGCAGGCAGGCAACAGCAGGGTATGCAGAGAAGTGTCTTGTCACAAGTGTGGAAGGAGGTAAATGGCTCTCCCCCACCCCAAAGTTACTTAACATAGAGGCAAAAAAAAACCAAGGACTGGTCCTTCAGGGTATTTCTGTGCTGCAACTGAGGGCAAGCCTCCTAGCCCAGGTCCACAGACTCATGCTAGCATGGTTCATGCTAGCATGCTAAAAATAGCAGTGTCAACATTGTTTGACATTGCACCTCTCACTCACTCCCCCAGGCTCGAGAGCCCGAACAACATCTACATAGTTATTTTTAGTGCACTAAATCAAACACTGCTTAGCACAAATATGTGGACCTGGACTGGGAGGCTCGCTCTAAGCTGCAGTGTAGGCATATCCATCTAGGCCCAGATAACTTCCTCAACCTGGCTGACAGCCAAGATGAGATCTGATTTGAAAACAGGAAAGAAAAGGAGAAAAGATGAACAGCCAGAGGCTAATGTCTTACAACCTCAGCCTAAGCTCTCTCTCTGGAAGGATCTTATCTCAAACTTACTCCGGCTGGGAGTGTCAGTCCTGAGGGCCACCTCCGACAGTCTCATGCCAGACTTGGCTACTGCATAGATCCGACTCTCCTGGAATAATAGCATTGCATAGGGTGATGGTCAGAAAAAGCACCAGAATATAAAGATCAAATTGTAAGTCAACTGAACTATTTCACTTGTTCAGATTGAATGGCCTCACATTCCTTTCTGTCCTGACTGGCAGCCGTATCCATGAAGGAAAGAATCTCTAAGGAGAAACTGATCCATCCCACTGCATGATGGTTGGAAGGGAGCCGTAGTGGGGATATCCAGTCCCACCTCCTGAATCACAGCTGAATTGCTGGTAGTGCTACAGAGATCATATCCTCAAGCTGGGACATCTACATTCAATCATCAGTTTAAATAATAATTTAGAAATGCTGGTTTAATTGCTACGAACACTGCATTAAAATACCCTAAAAATGGTCTAAAGTGAACATCCGTGAAAGATTCCCCTTCTTTGCCAAGGGAATGGAGGCAATAGGTGGAATTATTTGAACAAGCCTTGGCCTGAGTTACAATAGCATATGGCATTTCCTCTCTAAAGATTTCAAAGAGCTTCACAAATGGCACAAATTCCACAGGAAAAAAATCTGTCACTAATGCAACATAAGATTGAGAAATCAAGCAGTCAAAAGTGGGCAAATACAGAGTTAAGATTGGAAGATAATCCTTAATTCTGCATCCTCATGCTTATTCCTTAAAAACACTATTGCTATATAATTAAACATTGTCAAATAATATATAATATTATGCATTAAAAATACATGAAAATAGCATTAAGGTTGGAAAATCAAGCACTCAAAATTTGGGATATGCCAATATTCAGGTTAACCATATGCATATGCATTATAATACAGTTGTTAATTACATGAGCACATGCTATTTTTTCCATATGATCCCTGCTTCATTCAGTGCACAGCACAAACAGTACTCACTGAATGAGTAACTATTCAATAGTTTGGTTTCTCCTCATTGTTCACTGGGTGGCCCGATGTCTTATTTAATACACACAGTTCAAATCTGGCTCTGAAGACAATTATTAAATTCCTTATGAAAATTCTATGGCACTCATCACTACAGTATCTGAGATTTTCACAAACTTTAGTTAATTTATCTTCACAACAACGTTGTGAGATGAGTGGGTGGTTGTATTCCCATTTTACAGGTGGGAAACTGAGGCATAGAGCAATCAAGGTCAAAAGTGTCCACTAATTTTGAGTGCCCCACTTGAGACACTTAGGACCTGATTTTTCAGCGAGTTTAGCATTACACAGCACTTTACATGTTCAAAGCACAGCTCTCATCGACATCAGTTGCAGCTGTTCATGCTGAGCATTTTTGCAAATCAGACCCCAGGGCACCCAGAAAATGAGAAATGCACAGTTAGTAACCACCTGTGAAAAGTTAGGTTTAAGCCACTGGTGCCCAAACTTTTCCTGTCATGCCCACCAGGGCTGCCCAGAGAGGGGGGCAAGTGGGGCAATTTGCCCCAGGCCCTGTAGGGGCCCCCATGAGAATATAGTATTCTATAGTATTGCAACTTTTTTTTATGGAAGGGGCCCCTGAAATTGCTTTGCCCCAGGCCCCCTGAATCCTCTGGGCAGCCCTGATGCCCACCCTTACTAATAATGCAATCTGTCCGCATGCCCCCTCTGTTCCTGCACAGTTGGCTAAGCAGAGAAGCTTGGGCTGAAGGCAGAGCTGGGGTTAGAGACAGTGCTGGCCAGGAGGTGAACAGAGAATGAGGGCAGAGCTGGGCTGGGGGCAGAGCGGAGCTGCGGATGAGGCTGGAGCAGAGGGATGCAGTTAGGGTGACCAGATGTCCCGATTTTATAGGAACAGTCCCAATTTTGTGGGCTTTTTCTCATACAGGCACCTATTACCCCCGTCTCCTGTCCCAATTTTTCACACTTGCTATCTGGTCATCCTAGGTGGAGCAGAGCTGCAGCTGGGACTGGACTTGGGACAGAGCAGGGCTGGGGGGGCACTTCCTCCCTGTCCCCCAGGGGGCTGGCCTGCCCCGCCAAGTTCCACCCTCTGAACGTTCCTCCATGCCTCCCTACCCCAAGGGACCACACTCCAGTTTGGGGACCACTTTTTTAAGTGACTCAACTATTATCACACAGGAACTCTGGCAGAGGCAGAGATAAAACCCAGTTCTCCAGGGCAGCATTCAACAACTTTAACCATGAGACCGTCCTTTCTCTTCCTGCAATTCCCTGCCTCATTCGCCACACACCTCCCAAATTCGGAAACAAGTCAGGCAGAAATCCTGCAGACAACAGCCTCCTTTATAATACAACCCTGATTCATCTGCACAGAAGGCTCATCCTATGCACTGAATAAAGGAGTCCTGTGAAAAAAATTGTATGTGATCATGTAATTAAAGGCTATGTCTGTACGACGAGCTGGGGGCGTGATTACCAGTGCGCATACACATCCTCATGGTAGCTCAATGAGAGCTAGTGCTAGTTGTGCACACAAGCTGGGAATTACATCCCTCACTCATAATATAGACGTAGCTGACTATATCATAAAGCACATGCACAAGGGGGCCAAATTAAGGTTGCACAAGCAACCTTAATTCAGACAATTCCTAACTTTTGAGAGCTTAACTTTCCAACCTTAAAAATGTTCTTTTAATGTAGTTTGTGTGTGTCATTTCCTGGATTTTTGAAAAAGAAACTAAACAAACACCCAGATGGTTCCTCAGCAGGGTTGGAACATTTAGATATCACACAGACCTCTGCCACTTAAACTAATGGAGTAACTGGTTGCAATAGTTGTAGGCTGTTATCTTCTATGTGGGCTGCACACTAGAGGGGGACGAGACATACACTTTGTCAGTGGCACACTTTACTTTTGGTGATAGCAGAATAATGTTGAGACTTTGGAATATGGAGCTCCTTTTCAGATTCTGGAGGGAAGCATTCTCTAGTGGTGACAGATCCTTCTGACCCTGTCTCCTACAACAGTCTGTCCCAGTGCTATTTCTCCCCTTCCCACCTATCCAGCTTGTAATTTCACATGGGGACATAATTAAGGATGATTCAACTGTAGATTTGCATTTCTTGATTTTGGGTTTGATCTCTCAAGATTAATATTTCTTTGGTGCGATTTTTTTCCAGAGAATCTTTGGCTTTTGTTTTTTTAAAGAAAAGAAAAGAATAAAAGTTTCCAATGTGAACAGTATGTTCCATTATCTAGAACTATTTGGCTTGATAAAGATGGCTGCCTTCATAAGTTAACTAAGGTTGCCAGAAGCCAAACAGCCCAGATAAAGGTCACTATAAGCCTTCACCTAGGCAACACAAGCCCAACTTTTATTGACAGAAGCACCCAAGTACTGATGAAAGGTGAGCAGAACAGTATATGTAGTGCCACCTGCATTTCTTACCCAGGATGGGAACCTGTGCAGTGGTGGAGTAGGAGGTTTGCCTCCTGGGTCTAGTGGTCCAGCTTCAGAATTCCCAGCTTCATTTTTGCCTGAACCAGGATGCTGATCAATCTTCACACCTATCCCAGCCTCTTCCCCCACTGGGCATCCATCTGTCTCCATCTTCTCTGGCAGCTCATCATCATCAATGTCTGTCTCCTCCACTTGTGCAGGACACAGTGTTGAGGTTGTTATGGGCTGGAAGGTGCCAATCTCTATGCTCATTACATGATGGAAGCAATCAGCACCTGGCTGGGGTTGGCTGTAATGTCTCTTTGCTAGCTGGATACTGTCTCTTGGGGTGCTGGGTATCCGGATTTTTGGGAGAGTCAGACTATTGCCTAGTCCACATTCCCTCCCTGGAAAGCTAGGCTGTGTTGAAGTAACGGGTGATGGCAAATCCAGTGTTGGCTCTGCAGTTGGAAGACAGCCATTAGGGGTACTCATCATCTCCCCTGAGGAAGAGGAGTCCAGCCTGTGGGAGCGGAACTTGGCATTCAGCTCATCTGAGGAGTTTCCCAGCTCTGATGCCATCTGATCTGAGGTGCTAAGAGAGTTCTGGTTTCTCCCCAAGGAAGACTGGAAAGCCAGGGCTTCAAGGACACTTGCGGACTCAATGGCGAGGTCCAGTAGTGTGGGATCAGGGCACCCTGAGCTAGTGTCAGAGATTACAGTAGGGAACGTATCTTTCTCTAAAGAGGGTTTCCAGTTTGATGGGTCAGGGATGACCCTGAGCATGTTCTGTGAGGGCAAGGATTTGTCTTCTTCTGCAATGGAGGCTTCATCAACAAGGATCATACCTGGTGTAGGGGGAACACCTTTAGCAGCTCTTCCAGGACACTCCTGTTTGACACCCGTCCCAAGGAACACAGACTTCTGGTCTAGTTTCTCAAGCAAGGTTGACAATAGCATTTTGGGCACCAAAGGGTTATAGCTCCAAATAGATTCAATAGGAGGGATGGTTGTTAGATCTAAAAAGAAAGGAGGAGGATGGTTAGGGCATTTAAATGTTTTTATGTTTTAATGTCCAAAGTGTTGCTTGTTAGGACGACTTCATGTCAGATGTATTTCAGCCACTGGGTATGTTTACACTGCATGTGGGAGGAAATCTCCCAGAGCAGATCCACAGACTTACAGTAGCAAGGCTAGCATTAGCATACTAAAACCAGTGTTTAATTTGTGTCAGGGCTTAGCCCCACACCTGTAGGCTTGCCAAGTCAGTTATTAAATTTAAGAAATTGCTTGAGACCCAGGACCTAATTGCTTGAGCCCCGGCACCTCTTTTCATTACAAATTAAGCACTGATTAAAAATAACTGTGTAGATGTTGTGGCTTGGGCTCTCAAGTAGCGGGGTGGAGAAAGTAGGCTTGAGTGCCTGAGCTGCAGCCCAAATCAACGTCAAAGCAATGTCTACACAGGTATTTTTAGCGCAGCAGCATGAACCCTGCAAACATAAGTCTGTGGACTCAGACTGGGAGGCTCACTCCCAGATGCAGTGTAGACATATTCCTTGGAACAGACCAATGGTCCAGCTATAATCGTGTCCTTTCTCTGACAGCAGCCAACACCCTGTGGATCAGAGGGAAGAGAAATGTCTCCAGTAACTTATATACCCATGCAACATTATGTCACAGGTAAGCTAATGGACCAGAACCTCAGCTGGTGTAAAGCCGTATAGCCCTGTGATTTCAGTGGACCTACACTACATTAAACTAGAAGAGTATCTGGCTTGATTTCCTTCTATCCCCATCTGGTGATCAGTGGATGCCCTGAAGCATGAAGATTTGAGAGCCTTTGTAACTATTACCACCAGCTAAAGATACTACCTTCATTCATATGAATGTCTAAATTCCTTTAAAAACTTTCTAAGCTGTTTTCCCCAATAATATCCATGGTATCAAGTTTCTTAAATGTATAATATGGTTTGTTCATAAGAATTTCCTTTTTTAGGTTTATGTTTGCATTCTGTGTGTTGTTGTATTACAGGATGGGATAAACAGGAATGCCTGGTTGGCCTTCTGAATTTCCTTTATTTAATGTTTATATAATACATGGGTTCTCAAACTGGGGGTCATGAGGTTATTAGATGGGGGATCGCAAGTGGTCAACCTCCACCCCAAACCCCGCTTTGCCTCCAGCATTTATAATGGTGTGAAATATATAAAAAAGTGTTTTTAATTTATTAGAGGGGTTGCACTAAGAGGCTTGCTGTGTGAAAAGGGGTCACCAGTACAAAAGTTTGAGAACTATTGATATAATAACTCTGCTCTGTCATTTCTTTCTCTTCTCTTCCATACTGCGTAGTCTTAAGGACTAGCTGAACACTATAGATACCTTCTAATGCCATCAGTGAGGGTGTGGAGAAGGATGGCATACCCCTGCTCAACTAGCAATAGGTTTGGCCTACAAACCCCCCTAAGTCAGGGATATCCATGGGGAGGCCATGGGCCTCCTCAGTGCCTCGTGCCTTTATGGGAACATCATGGAGCACACAATCATGCAACTACCCAATAGTCACTGACCCTGATCCTACCCTCTGGAGATGCAGTGAGTTTTAGACTATGAAGGGGCATTGTGAGTAGGTTAATGATGAAAAAATAATAATACTTTGCATTTATATAGAGCTTGTCAGCCAAATTAATACCCCAAAATGCTTTACAAAACTGGTGGAATAAGCAAATATGCGCCCCCAGGTCACACAGCAAGTCTGTGGTGAGAACTGAACACAGAGCACTTGCCTCTCAGCACTGCGCTTAGGTCATTAGCTCATAGCTACTCTAATGGCAGGATTGGTATTAACTTTTCACTGAATAATGTGGAGCTGGTGAGGGAATAGCACCTCAGAGGGCAGCCATGTCTCCATCTTGATCCCTCCCCTAAGTGTAGGGCCTGATCTGAACAATGCCTTTATGTGAGTTTGAACAAGGAAGTGTGGAAACTGCTCATTGAACCTCTCTAGGCCAGCTCCGCTAGGGTTTCTGCCTTTCTGCCCAGGAGGGCGAAATAAATGATCTGGCCCCCATCTTTTTAATCTTTTCTCAGACAGAAACCCACACCCTACCCCTAAATGTCTAATAATTTCAGATGCTCTTCTCTGGACCTTCTGCAAAATCCTGACAGCCTAGAAAATTTTGTGTAGGGTCTGCAATAGAATGGGAAATTACATGGATCATTTCAGGTCTTCTCATAACTTTGCCATTTATATTGTGTCTTCTGTCCCAAAGAACCAGATTCCAAGATGCTTTAGATAGAAATTATATACATATGAATATCCAGGAATAACAACATATAATTGATAATGGTGCCTGAGTATCATAGACTTCACAAGCCTTGCTCAGCTGCCAGCAGGGTTTACAAGGTCACTGCAAATTGAAACAGTACACGGACGGAGGACAGGACAAACGGTAAGGGAAATTATTGCTGATTGTGGAGAGAATAAGGGTAGGATCCACAAAGGGACTTAAGCATTGCAACACTGAGTGTCATGGCACCTAACTTTTAGGCTCCTAGAAAATCATAGGAATACACTACAATCCACAAAGCCTGAATTAAGTGCCTCGGGTCCTTATACAATGAATGGGGAGAGATAGACACCTTAGAATGTGATCCACAAAGCCAGCGTGCTAGACATGGTGCCACCTAAACTAGGTGATGGGAGATGCCGATGACAAGTGTGTGTGCAAAGCCCCACCCCCGTCAAGGCATTCCGCACCTATGTTTGGGCTGCAGGGAGGCAACTATCTCTTTAGAGATCCCTAAGGTGTTTCTTACAGGAATGAGTTAGGTGCCTGCCTCATGCCACATAAAAGAGCTGGACAAAGAGCAGGCGGTTCTGTTGTCTGCCTTATGACTTTTAGCCCAAGGGTTAGAACACTGACCTGAGATGTGGGAAACCCAGGTTCAAGTCCCCCTCTCTCTGCTAGAAAGGATTTGAACAGAAGTCTCTAACTACTGAACTATCGGATATTCTCATGTGGGGTTCCTCCAGTCTCTCCTCTTGAAGCTAGGGTGACCAGACGTCTCGATTTTATCCGGACTGTCCTGATATTTGCTCGTTTGTCCCGATCGATGTTCGGACGGGACATGGGACAAACAAACAATTTTGCCCTCTGCTTCGGCGCACAGGCAGAGCCGGAGGGGCTCTCGCCCGCCCCTCCCGATTCCGCCCCCTCCTTCTCCCCAAATCCCTCCCCAAATCCCCACCCCTAGCCCCGCCCCCTCACTGCCCCATTGGATCCCAAGCCGGGCCTGGGGAGGAGACGACCCTGTGCAGCAGTCTGGGCACACGGGCCATGGCCAGCTGGGGCTGGGAGCGCTGCAGTGCAGCGTGGAGGCTGCTCCAGCCCTGCAGCCCGCGGGGCAGCACGGTGGGCCTGGGGGCAGCACGGAGCAGGCAGGGCCCAGGTGGGCAGCGTGGCCCAGGGACATGGGCTGCCGGAAACACGTGGCAGAGAGAGGCTGTGGGAGTGAGACTTGTCCCAGGTGGGGCAGCCAGCAGCAAGGAGCCGGTCAGGGTCCCCCATACCGATAAACTTCCCCGTCGTTGCCAGGGAGCCCCACGCCTCTCCCGCTCAGCTGCGCTCCAGTGGCTCTTTCCTGGCAGAGTGGCAGCCGCCTGGCTGGGAAGGAGCCGCGGGAGCGCAGCTGAGCAGGAGAGGCACGGGGTTCCCTGCCGGTGGTGGGAAGCGCCACATGTGCCCCGGGCAGGGAGGGCAGCGCGCGCGGCCGGGGCGCTGTGTGCAATCCCGCAGTGCGAACAGGGCCTGCTAATGCCCCCGGCCCCAATGAAACTGCTTTTTTTTTTTCCTTTTTTTCTCTCCGCTGCTGTTTTTTTTTTTTTGTGCTCCCCCCGATATTTTTTGTGCTCCATCCCGATATTTCATTCCTGTGATCTGGTCACCCTACTTGAAGCTGTTCCACTGTGGACAACTAATGAAGACGTGATTGGCGCACTAACTACTGGGATATACCACATGTGCCTCGGGCGGGGAGAGCAGCGCGCGCAGCCGGGGCACTGTGTGCGATCCCACGGCGCGAACGGGGCCTGCTAATGCCCTCGGCCTCTATGAAACTGTTTTTTTTCCCCTTTTTTTCTCCGCTGCCATTTTTTTTTGTGCTCCCCCCCCAGTGCATCCCGATATTTCATCCCTGTGATCTGGTCACCCTACTTGAAGCTGTTCCACTGTGGATAACTAATGAAGACGTGATTGGCGCACTAACCACTGGGATATACCACCATTCTCTCTCTCTCTCTCAATCACTGTTTAAGTGTTTATCCACAATGGAACAGTCCTGGAACTTACGTGATTAAATCTAAGGCTTAGGCCCCTAGGTACCTTTGTGGATCTGAGCCTAAAACCCACATTCTTGAGAAATGTCACAGGGTGACTGGCCCTTTGAGAGGGAGCGGAGTCCTGTGCAGCTGTGACTGATCACCTGCTGCCCAAATGGGCTTAGGAGAAGGCACCTGGGTCTGCAGCAAAAGGCAATAAGAGAGGAAGCTGCATAACAGTTTGAGACAGTAGGGGAATAAGACTGCAGCCTGCCCAGCCCAAAAGGAGGGAAGACCTAGAATGAAGATGGAAGGCTTGGATCCTCTCTTGTGGGAACTCCCAGGACTAAGTTTAAGACACTGGGGGGTGTGGGAGTGGCCTGGGGAGAGGATTACTAGGACTCAGTGTTTTTGAATTGTATATACATAAATTAGACCCATTAGGGGAATGTTTTAAGGACTCTGGACTGGCAGACTTATTTAAGGAGCCCTGAAGATGGAAGGCAGGGTGCTGTTCTAGGCAGGTATGTCCTCTTACTAGATATAAAGGAGCAAGGACCACCAGTGTGTGACCCTAGAGGCACAAGGAACTGATTGTGATACCCATCCAGTCCTAATATGATCCCTGTATAAATTCTCCCCAACCTGAGATCAGTGTAACTCTGCAAAAATGCCATTCATATGAAATATTATGCTATGTTTCCAGGTTCCCAGGAATGTTGGGAGATGCCAGTAGATGAAGCTGTTAATATCACCATGGCTGGCTGCAAAGATTTATCTGTCTACTGGGGCCTCTCAGTTTAGCCTGGCACAGTGAGTTTCTGCAATTAGGTGGGGGTAGGGGTTGGGTGGGCAGTGCTGAGCTGTCCACTGTTCAATGGGTTGGAATCCAGGGAACACTTAATACTAGATTATTAATGCAGCTTACCAGCCATTCTGTCTGTGTAAACAGCCAGAGCCAGAGGGGATGAGAGAAACCCGCTTGCAAAGCACTTGACCAGAAGTGTGCTGGGATTTGGCGAGAACTTTGCATGGTTTCCTTGGTGCTGGAGGGGTTGGGGCAGGGGCATAAAACATCTCAGAATAAGAGTTTAGCAGGAGAGAAATGCTCCCTATCTGCCTAGTGCAAATCTAGGTCATCTGTTCCCATTTCTAGACCATTTTTTTTAATGGACTCAATTTAGGTTAGGAAAGTTGAGGAAAAGGAAATTTCCTCCTTTTTAAGTGAATTATATTCTGATGAAAGGTGCTGGATTCACAGTCCTAGAGAAGAAAGTCTTCTCTTTAGCCACAGAAAAGGTCTGGGGTACTGGAAAAATGTGTATAATGGGGGTGGTGAGAGCCACTGAACCAAACTGTAAACCCTGTATATGATGGAAATCACTTCAAGCCAAGGGGTGCAGTAGCACCCCTAGTTCCAGCACCTATGGAACAGGTTCAGCAAAGGCACAGGCAATGTAAGCTTCTTCTACCCTCATCTGCCAAAATGCTTCAACCTTGTGCCAGAGGAAACACTCCCCTCCCTCCCCCCAGAGCAATGGGGAGAGTTCGGTCTCCTTGGCTCAGTCAGTCCTTACTTCCTCTCAGGTAAGATGTCAACAAGAAGTGCAATAGTGCCACTTGTGATGGTGACTCTTTGGCAATGTGGATGCCTCTACCCGGGGAGGAAGTATAGTGAAATTCATCAAGGACTTGATCTTGCGCTACTGAAGTCAATGAAGGTTTTGCCAATGACAGCCTTGACTCCCTAAGCAAAAGGACCAGCCAAGCCCATTAGCTTGGAAGCAGTCGCAGCCTCCTAAACCAGAGGTCCAAGATTCAGACCCCACTGGAATCCAATAAGGAGCATTGTTATGATAAAAGCAGCTTGCCGTCTATAGCTTGTTCCGTCCAGATGGTTTTACAAACATTGATATAATTAAGTCTCACAGGTAAGCATTGTTGTTCACATTTCAAAAATGGGCAATTAAGGAACTGAGGTTATGCCACTTGCCCAAGTCATACTTACTAATCTATGGCAGCACCCATGATTCCTGACTACCAGTCCTCAGCTGTTTACTAGGTTACAATTCAAAGTGAACATATTTACCTTGTAATGCATCCTGAAGGGCTTCAATTTGCTCTGTCAGCCTCTGATTACGGTTCTTCAGGTGGTAATTTTCTACCTCAAGCTATGAAACAATAATAAAAACTGAAAAAAATTATTTAAGCACTCTCCCCAACATCAAGAAGTCTCGGACTGCAATTAAGTCTCAAGATAAGAACAAGAAAAAGAACAGATAAATTTAATTTTAAGCGCTGAAGCCCTTCTCAGCAGCAGCTTCTGCCCCTTGGAATAGCCCTTCTGCACCTAACCACTCTTCCCAAATATCCTTGGAAAGCACCTCTCGTCTCCCCTGCATAGGCCTTATCATTTCTCTCTCTGCTATTATTTATAATTTACCTGTAAGATATTTTGGGAAACAACTGGTAGGAAAGAGACAGCTAAACTACTATTACTTGGGAGCGTCAGCTTTCCTTCCTCTTGCACACACTGTAATGGGAACCCCTCCTATGCCAGGAGGGACGGGGTGGGAAAGACATGAAGTTAACCTCAACAAATATATATTCAAGGGAGGGGAAAGAAACACATCACAGCAAATAATCTGGGCAGTACTAAAGAGACTGGGGACTCTCACCCAAACACAGGGTTCCACATAAAGAATCCCTGCCCCACCTATAGGTGTAAAGCACCATGCTAACAACTTCCTTCCTGAAACAAGTTGAGAAATCCAAAGTTTCGAGACGCATGTGTGGCCTCAATCCCAGGGGTAAAGAGTTACTGAGTCTTTTAAAAAGTGCTTTGAGATGGAACAGCAGGAACCTGATCCAGTGCTCAGTGAAATCCGTGGAAAGAATCCCACTGACTTCAGTGGGCATTGGAATGAGATAAAGACCCAGAAGCTCAGAGGGGTTTGGAAGAGAAGGGAAGGGCAGACATGAGGGAATGCCATGTTGGAGGAAAACAGTGTCAGACAGAGTTAGTAACTTTAAGGAAAAGCAGGAAATAAAATGGCTATAAGCCAGGTGCTGCCTCGGGAGGAATGACAGGAACTGCATCTCGGGATTCACAGGAGAGGGTGATGGTGGGGAAGTCTTTGCTTCCTCTGAATGAGAGAACAATTTACTTCAAATTCTAGTTCTTGGAGGTAGAAATCTGATCATGGCAACTCAGCACCAGTTTACTGCTTTGATAAATCAGTAAATTGTCCTAAGTCAAGAGGACAGAGGATCTGCCCATGCATCATGAGCTGTGTGCTGTGGCAAACATTAACTCCTTTGTGGCAGTGAACCTCTGCCTGGGGAAATTCTGTACCAAAAAATTAAAAATTCTGTGCACAATATTTTCAAATTCTGCAAAAATCTGCATATTTTATTTGTCAAAATAACACAATATAATCACACCACGTTTCAATTATTTTTGGTCATTTATTTCAAAATACCTGTCAGCAAGTATGTCTGTAACAATACAGACAACAAAAAAGATTCAGGACAAATAGATTCCTTACTAGGCATATTAATACAGAGCTCTTGACAAATAATTCATCTAAACTTCAATACAGAACTGTATTTCCCTCACCCCTCAGAAGCAGTGCAAAGGCTTGGAGGAGTCAGGGGTAACAGAGGAACTGAGGGAGAGGGAAGTAATTGCTGGGAAGGACTCTGGGTGTGAACTTGGACTTGGAGGGTTGCTGGGTATGGGTGGGGAAAGTATTGAACAAGTTTTTTTTTGTGGGGGCTGGGTGGGAGCCAGAGGGATTGTTAGGGAGCTTCCCCCATGCAGACCCTGGCTGACCCCTAGCCTCTCCCATTCATTCAGGCACATCTGCCCCATCTCCATATGTCTCTGGACCCTCATGCGTCCCTCCACTCCCACTCAGACCCCATGTGGCCCTGCACCCCCTTTCCCTGCCCCCATGTGTCTTTCTGCCCGATTCAGCTACCCACTGTCCCTATGTGGCCTTGCACCCCTTCCCCATGTGGCCCTGCACCTTCCTCCCCCTGTGGTCCTGCACCTCTACTCCCATTCAGCCCCTGCCCCAGTCTGTCCTCCCCAACTAGCCCTTATGAGCCCCTGTTTGACCTCCCAGCAGCCCCATGCTGTTTTTCTCCCCATAGCCCCCTTCTCCGGACCTAGCCCCACAGGCACTGTGAAGAAGGCAGGCTCTTTCTCTCCCCTAGCTGGCCAGGAGCTGCTGCTCTGTTCCATTATCACAGCGCCATCTGGTGGACAAAAGGCAGAACTGCAGCAACTTTCCAGCTGAAGTTATTTTCTGCTGAGGCAGCTCTGTTCAAACACCAAAGTGCTGTCTTGTGGGCAAAAGGCAGAAATGCAGCAACTTTCCGGCAGCAGAAGCTTTTTTCTGTGCAAAAAATTAAAAATATGCATGGCCTATGAACTATGCACTGGCGCAGTGGCGTTGAATTTCCCCAGGAATAAGCCAGTGTAGGAGAATACAAGCATTTAAGACAACATGAGAAGTTTCACTCAGTGCAAGAAGAGACTTAACATCCAGCATTTCTGTATGTAGATATCACCCACACTCCAGTTTGATGGCTGGCTAGTTAACTGGGTGGCACAATGGCTACGCCTTGAAGAGACCAAATTTTGTCAGTGACTTTAGAGAGCCCATCCTCCCTGTTGGCATAAGACAGTGGTGCAGAATTCCCCCAGGAGTAATAATATCTTGCTTTTATTGTCCATACAAAGAGCTGAATCTTCAACCCCAGCAACATATAGAATCACCACTCCCAACTGCACACCACAGAAGTTGACAACAGGCTGGAGACTCACCTCTCTTAACTTAAACGTTACCCACTCCTTGATCTTGGCAGCTTTGTCTTGAACAATTTTAGCTTCCTCAGCCCTCAACTGCTTCTGTGACAAAGAGAGGATTAAATGCATTATGGGAACACAGTCATGATGTTCTTAGTGGGTTACTGTAGCAGTAGTGGCTTATATACTGGAACTTCCATTCAGTGAAATGGTCCCAGGACTGAAGTGTAGTCAGATATTAATAAGTGACAAAGAGTCCTCTGGCACCTTATAGACTAACAGACATATTGGAGCATAAGTGAAAACCACAGGACGCTGTCACTTTTTACAGATCCAGACTAACATGGCTACCCCTCTGATACTGAGATATTAATGCTCACCTGGCCTCTGATATCAGGCCCCTTTAAGGTGTCTGGTGATTTCAAAATCCACTTGAGTAATTTTTGAAAATCTAGGCTAACAATACCAGGGTATCTGTTTTGGGGCCTGTAGCGGGGTGCTTACCCTGTCTGGGGGCGGGGCGGGGCGGGGCGGAGCTCAGCTCAGCTCAGCTCAGCTCCAGCCTGGAAAGCCCCAGGCTGCAGCCTAGCATAAGGCCAACCAGTACTGGTAGTTGCAGAGAGCAGCCCAGGGGTAGGCAAAGGCAGCCAGTCCAAACTCCTTTGCCTATGATAAGTAGCTGATACTGCAGTCTGCCCTAGTGAATGGGGGCTAGATGGTGACTGGCAGTAGCCATATTCTGAGGTGAAGTGGGGATAGTAGGTTGGGGGTTCCCCAGGGAAGGGAGACCCAGATCATTGGTGGGGGATTGCCAGGGGGCAGCACCCCAGTTAAAAGGGCACTGGGGTCCAGGGAGGGACACAGAGCCAGAGCACAGGCGGATCAGTGGCCTGCAGAGGGTACTCCTGGCTGGAAGTGAGCTAATTCCCCAGGACAACCAGCAGGAGGTGCTGCAGGGGTGAGTTTGCACCTCTATAGGGCCCCATTGTATCTTGGGCAATTACATTCTGCCTCCCAGAGTTTCATTTGTACATAGTCTTCTACTACTCTTATCCTACATTATTATGTAATGTTGTTGCTCTGTGCTGTTAAGTAACTGTAGTTTTCCACCCATTTGGTGGCTACATGTCAATGGAGAATTAAACAATTCCCGTGTCTACCTTGTAAAATGTTTTTTCAGTCCTTCAGAACGAAGAGAATTATATAAATGTCAATAATTCTATCTGGAGCTTAGAGGGCAGGTGTTAGAGTTGGAGATTTAGGAAGGATGGTTACTTTGAAAGCCTGCAATCCCATCAAGGTCCCTGTGACACACAGCTGTTGCTCTCGCTGAGAAACCAAAGTCAAAGTAATATATGTGGGGACAATAGGCCCAAAACCTAAGCCTGGACACCACAGGGAGCACTGGGCTGTCTATAGGTGGGATATTGTCACAGGGTGATTGAGCCCCTTTTTAGAGAGGTGTCACACCTCTTGTGACTGAACTGGTGTATCCTAACTACCACTGATTAGGAGATGGAGTAGCATCTGGGGTCAGGAGATATCAGGAGGCCTGGGATCTAAGAAGGAAGAGAGACAAGCCAAAAGCAGACCCATGGAGACTCTGGAGCCAGAAGAGGGCCAAAGGAGCGTACTGTGCCCACTGTCCTGTATAAGGGCAGGAAATGAAGTGAGAACTGAGGCTGAAGGAAGACATAGGCCTGAAGAGTGATAGAGGGAATGTTTCCTGCCAAACTCTGTGAGCACTGGACAGAGGGAAGGCCCTGGAGACTGATACTGTGGCCGCTGTCCTGTACGAGGGGTAGGGAACTGGGAAAGAAGTCAGGAAGGATGTGAGAGTTCTGTTAAACCCAGGGCAGGCTGACTTATTTGTGTTCTTGCTTTGGTTGAGCCTCTAAACTTTATAAGGAAATGATGGGGATAAGCCCAGCAACCTTCTATTTGAAGGATTGGGGACTGAAGAAGAGTCAAAAGTGACAAAAGGCAGCAGAGCCAGAGGCTCTGGTTTATGCCTTTGAGATGTGGGTCATCACAAACTATCCTGTGACAAAGTGTTCTCAGCCCAAGACAGCACTGAAGTGTTTGGAGGGACCCTAGGAGGGAAGGGGGAACTGAGACTGAGTGCCTACCGAGCACCTTCCTGCCACGAGGGGAAACTCAAGGAGGATTTTACAGGTATGTTCTGTGTGTGTACAGTGACTAGCCTAGGTCTGTGACCAGGTCTCCTAGATGCTACAATAAGAAGTTTGAGAAATCAAACAGGGAGTATTGTTCCCAAGTGACTGCCAGGGTAATGACACCATCCCATCAGCTTTGCGGTCACATCATTTTTCTCTTTTTCCCTTCTTAAGGGAATTTGCTGCTGAAAGATGCTAGATTGATACTGCTGGAAAGTGAAGGCCTCTGTTTAGCCTCAGGTCAGGTATAGCATGGGTGGTGGCAGTTCAAGGGTCCCCACTCCAAAAATAGCTTAGATATCTTACAAGGAGAAACCAAGCCTAGGAGCTAGAGGGAGAAGTTCAGTCTCCTTGGCTCCTTCAGCCATTCGCCTCTCTATTGAAGCTGACAACAAAGGTGACAATTGCGATAATGGTTTTGTACCAAATCTGCTGGTGACTTTTGAACATGGAGTCTAGTTCATTAGAAAGTAGGGATAGTAAAAATGATCACTCACTTCATTTTACACTCTCACAAAGTAAGAGAATAAAGGGTTCACTCAATCATTGGCCCATACAGATACAACAAAAATAAAACTGGTACTTCATAGTTTTAATTGGTCTGTGCAACTCAGTGCCACAGCAGCACATCTAGTTCAGATACTGGTTTTGGGTTTAAATAGTCCTGGATAATTCTATGACCAAATAATTACTCTTACTTTAATATGCTTAACTACAAAATGTTATCAAATCTCATGCTTCATGTCAGGGAGGTAGGATTTCCCCCCTCCCACCTTGAGTACAGCATTGTAACATTTGCAATGTGTATTACTCTACTTATTTGCCTTCCTCTAAAGCATCAGTTGCCAGCCTCCGCTGGAGATGAGATTTCAGACTTGACTGACCCAGTGGTTTGAAAAGACCTGGCAAATCCTATGTAATGCATTTTATGTAGGCCTTTGAACATCCATGAAATGGTAATGTACCGAGCTAGGTTCAGATCAGAGACATAATGGTAAGAGACTCAGTATCGTATTACCATACCCCAGAACCACTAAAATCTCTACACTTAGGAATTGAGTCACATAGACAACCAGGATGTCAAAGGCTGTTTTCAATTTGAGATGTTCCGTCTCCTAGTCTATTCTGAATTTAAGCCAGTGATCCCAATAAAACATTTTCACATCCCACTATGAATCCCCATCAGCCCAAACTTAAATGGATTTTACTTTAGTTTTGTCTATTTGGATTGCTGTATATCTCCTTGGAAGGACAGGAATCTTGCTTTAATCAGAGAACCATCGTATTAAAGACTCGGGTCACCCTGCCAGCCAGAAGGAGATTGTTTCCCTTCACAGCTTCGATGAAAGCACATGGATGATGGAGAGAGAAGTCAGGCGATGCACCATATGTTCCTATAGTCCCACGGCCCATGCATGCTACAGATCTCCCAGTGGAAGGTGGCTTTACCTGTTTCTCCAGCTGCGTTTCCAGTCTGCCGATCAGATCATCCTTTCCTTGCACTGTGCCCAGCAGCTCCTGGTATTTTCTGTATAAGGTACTCTCTGATTCGCTGGTTTTCATACTGGCCCATTTCACCTTCTCTTCCATGACTCTGACCTGAAAGATACCCTCACACTTTCATTGTAATGACCATGGGTGGTGGTGGTGGAGTTAATGAAAATTGAATGTGATGGCATGAGTTATTTTAGTGGTAACCACTCTGAGTGGGGACTCATCTTTATGGTGGAGGGAAAGAAAGAAAAATCTGAAAAAACACTCTTACAGGCCTAAGGTACTTTGCAATTAATTTTATTTTCAAATGCAGTGTGTTCGGTTCTGACATTGCCACTGGCATCACTGGTGGAGCAAAGGGGACAGGGTGAAAGGCAATGAGAAATAAGAGAAGATACAAGTTTGTATCTGAGCACCTCACAATCTATGGTAATAGGGAGGCCATATAAATACCCTACATCATATAGAAAAGCATGGCTCTCTACACTGACTACAGCTAATACCATATTGAATTATTTATCCCCATTAATACCAGATTCAATACGAAGATCCTAGTCATCCTCTTCAAAGCCTTTGGGTTGTAACTACACTGGGGATACTTACCAAAAAACTCCCACTGCTATGATCCCTAGTTTAGACAAAGCTTTGACAGCTTCTGGTGTTTTTGCAATTGTGCAGGTTAAACCTGCTAACTAACACAGTGGTAAAAATGCTGAAACCCATCAGAGCCTGGCCTCCCTTTGGGCTCCCCTCTATTCTATTCTGTTCTATGTAGGTTTTTATACCAAGCTTATCACTGTAGTATTTGATGGCCTTCTAGTAGTGCATTAAGCCACCTAACACTTGTTGTGTGTGTGCTCTCTCATCCTCTCCAGAGGGGAAAGCATGTGCAGTGAACAGTCTTGTTTTGAAGGAAGGAGGAGTGTTTTTAACATAACTGTCTGAAGCTATGTGTTTATATTAGAGAAGGCAAGGGCAAAAAAATGCACTTTGCACTTGGAGTGGAAAGTGGTGAGGTTTGTGATGGTCCCTAATTCCTAGGGGAGTTCATGAGACAGTCTTAGGCTGGCCACCAGAGAAAGTTCTGTCTCCTGCACAGATGAGCTTTACTCTTGTTAAGAGTTCCATTTTGCCAGTGGAGCAGTTATTGACCACAGTCTCCATCCTGGAGCTTTAGATGATTCTTCTGGGTATCTTGGGCCCAGGCCATGGAGTGCTTTGAAGATAAGGACAGACCGTGAACTTAATTTGATAGTCTACTGGAAGCAACTTTAGCGAATGGAGGACAGGTTTGATACGTTCACCGTAGCCTGTGTTGCTGAGAAGACAACACTGCATTCGGCACTAGCTGGAGTTTCCAAAGTGCGAAGACTTCATGCCCAGGCATTGCTATAAACCATCTAAGAGGTGATGAATGTGTGAATAACTGAGGCCTGATCTTTGTCTGCCAGGGAGGGATTTTCTAGCCAAGCATAGATGGTAAAAATGTTACTTGCACATGCTGCTATGTGAGAGAAATCAGAGTACGCCTAGACTATGGACTGAACTGACCAATTGTAGGCACATGTCTTCAATGACAGCGACTGCAGCAGGGCTGCAAGTCCTTCAGAATACTTTCCTCTGCCCACCAGCATCTCCTCTGCCTTGCTTGGGTTTAGCTTCAGACAACTGTTATTCATTCAAAAGCTGATCTCATACAAGCATTGGGTCACCTTGGTGGTAGTGGTGTGGTTGTATATGGTAAATGATAAGTATTATCTGAATATTGCTGGCAGTTGAGTCTGTGTCATCTGACCAGTTCACCTATTGGGTGCATATAGATGTGGAAAAAGATCAGAGAGTAAATTGATCCTTGTGGAACTCCACCAAGATCATTACTTGTTGGGAGTGACATTGCAGGAAGGGCTCAGACCAGGGGTGGGCAAACTACGGCCCGGGGGCCACATCCAGCCCTTCAGATGTTTTAATCCAGCCCCTAAGCTCCCGCTGGAGAGTAGGGATGGGGACTTGCCCTGCTCCACGTGTGCCGTGGCTCCCAGAAGCAGTGGCATGTCCCCACTCCTGTTCCTACATGAAGGGGCAGCCAGGAGGCTCTGCATGCTTCTCCAGCCCCATGCGCCACCCCCGCAGCTCCCGTTGGCCAGGAACTGCAGTCAATGGGAGCTGCAGGGATGGCACCTGCGAACAGGGCAGTGCGCAGAACCGCCCGGCCACACCTCTGCGTAGGAGCTGGAGAGGGGACATGCTGCTGCTTCCGGGAGCTGCTTGAGGTAAGTGCCACACAGAGCCTGCACCCCTGACCTCCTCCAATGCCCCAACCTCCTGCCGCAGCTCTGATCCCCCTCCCGCTCTCCGAACCTCTCAGTCCCAGCCCGGATCACCCTCCTACACCCCAAGCCCCTCATCCCCAGTCCCACCCAGAGCCCATAAAACCAACCAGAGCCCTCACCCCAACCCCCTTCCCCAGCCTGGAGCCACCTCCTGCACCCTGAACTCCTAATTTCTGGCTTCAACCCTAAGCCTGCACCCCCAGCCAGAGGCTCTTACCTCCTCCTGTACCCCAACCCCCAATTTTGTGAGCATTCATGGCCTACCATACAATTTCCATACCCAGATGTGGCTCTTGGGCCAAAAAGTTTGCCCACACCTGGCTCAGACCATTCTAGCACATTACCCTGGACTTCTACTATCTCTCTCAGGTAAGAATGCAGAATCTCATGGTCAACAATGTCAAATGCTGCAGAGGTCCAGCAGGATGAGAATGGATATCTGTCCCCATCTGTGCCAACACTAGTTCATGTGAACAGGTGGGAATTCTTTTGTATTACAAAGTTTTAGTACTCTAGGATCCAGCTACCTCTAGAATCCGAGTTTTCTTTGCAGTCCTCTGAGGCTACTACTACTTTCTATCCCAAGCCTATTTCCTAATTCCTGCAGTTATCATCATCTAACCCTGTGAAGTGTCTGAGTCTAGTTTGTATGGAAGATTCTATAAAGAACTTGTTTTGCTAGATAGTAAAGTTCCTTACCAATGAAAAACTCAACTTAACTCAGCCTGGTAATTACAACATGTAATGAGGGACAAATACCCGGTACTGCTGTCTTGTCACTAAGAGTTGAGTTGAGAATAATTCTCGGACCAGCTCTTCCCAAATGCCACTGTGGCTTGGCAAAGGCTTAGGGCCACCATTGCAGAGTGCTGGCAATTACCAGGTTGCTTCGCAGGTTCTGCATGAGAGAGCAGCTTACGCTCCATTGGGCAGCCGTCACCTCAGACTTGCAGAAGCTGTGTTTTGCCCCCTTGTCTGTCTACATCAGATAGAGAAGCAAACTGCTTCTCCCTTGCACTGAATCAGAAAGGCAGGCACCCGCCATCCCAGGCAGAAAGCTAAGCTCACTGAGTCAGATGTGTTTTCATTAGAGTTCAGGGTGATTATAATTTAAAAAAAAAAAAAAAAAAGAGGGCCCCTCCTGCCTGTCTGATGCCCAAGTGCTGACTGTGCTGGAGGCTCAGAGTGGGGACTGCAGACATGTGATTTCTTTAATTGAGGATGGCAGCTGTGGGAGTCCATTGAATCAGCAGTCCAAACAGCCAGTCTCATTGGGTGAAAGAAAACAAAAGACTCTAAACTCCATGTGGAGCCCTTTCATTTGACAAATGCTGCTTATTCACCCGGAATATACCTGTTTGTGAGAGGGGCAGCTCCACTTCCTAAAGCTGTCGAGTGTAATTAAAGCATTTCTACTGAAAAGATGCTCCTCTCTAGATATTGATATGGGTGGTGCTGTTGGAAAGGCAGCAACCTTTGCGGCCTGAGTCACTCTCCTGGGTTCTGCTCGTGTATGGTGGTACAGCCTGGGCTGCAGGCCTCTCACTGGTGGAAAGTGTGCTACAGTAAGGGTTGGTCACAGTGGCACACACCACCAACAACCTCCACTCTGCCAGAAGTGCAGAACTGGCTTGTTTTTCCCAGAAAGTGGGAAGAGTCGGCTGGAAGGGTCAGCCTCTATCAGTGGGTTTCCTACAGAGCCACGGCTGGAATGTAAAACGGTGCTGTCCTGGCAGAACACCTGGAGAGGAGAGGTAAATGCCATCACTCTGCTGGTTCAGGGGGCGCAATCACCATCTCTGTGTCAGCAAGGCTGAATCAAGACCATTGCCTTTGAATTAAGTCACAGGTGGTCTAGTGACCTCAACAATAGCCATAGTGACAATCTCTCTGCCTGTCTCACCCACTGACCTCTGTTACAGTCCCATACTCAATCCTTTTCTACTCCACTGCCCACATACTTCTGCCATTATCTTCTTAGCATTCAACAACGAGTTGTTCACAGGGAGCAGGGGGGAGCAGAGGAACCTCTGATAACATGGTGTCAGCAACCCAGACAATTTGCATGGGGACCAGCTAGTTATTAACCTCGTACACCATATAATTTTATAGCATGGAGGTTGGGATGTTTCTAGATGAGATGTTGCTTGTTTACATTTCATAGTATACTTGCTATCATGTTGGAAAAACTTCACCAGGGTCAGAGAATCCCACATGAGAGCTAATGGGACTGGAATTTAAGCCATTTTGTTACTTCACTGGAGTGATATGGGGCTCCTGGAAGAGAGGAGATGATGCTCCTGGTGCAATGCAGGCTTCCCTCTTATAATTATGCCAATGCACTTCAATCCTGACCTGTGGCAGCACCTGCTATTCCACTCTGAGGCCCCTAAAACAGGAAACAGTGGATACTGACCTCCCGGCAACGTGACACGGGTGTATAATATCTTGTAATCCCAAGCAATGTCATGAGATTGAGGCCAGAAATAAGTCAGTCTCATAACAGCACTCCTGTGTATTGCACTGTGTTTTACAGCCTCTATGGTGCTCCAACATTGAACTTCAGTCCTGATCTGCAATAGCCCCCTGTTATTCTGTGGTCTGTTGTGACATACTGTATGACAGTTAGTCACTCCATTGGCTTAACTGCCTCCATGCCACAGATCTGTAGGTAAAGGTGCAGCTCCTCTGCAGGATTCTTCAAATGTTTTTGTTGCAGAACTGAAATGCAAGTGTCATGTGTTGGGCTTAACTCCTTTAGGGCAACCCTGGAAACTAAGGCAGGAGGGTAGCGGGGCAGGACCAGAAATATTAATTAATTGCTCTGTAATAAGTGTCTCCCTAGGGAAGCTCCATAATATTGGGTGCTCTCTCTACAGTGGTTTGGAGGCTGTTAAAAGTGCAGGCTTGCTGGATTCATAACAGTGTCAGTGTTGGAGAACCTCTTACCTGTTTCTCTGCATTCTCTGCCCTCTTCTCTGCCTCGATTACTCTCTGCTCCAGCTCCTGCATCTTCACAGCCAGAAAAGAGATTTGATAGTGAGCAGAATCATAATTTTTTTAAATCCAAAGCTCCTGGTTTCTTTAACAGGAACTCTGATCTTTGGTATTCATCGGGTTAACTGGACAGCTCTGACCAGGAAACAAAGACCTTTGATCTCCCCCAGCCTACCCTGCCACCCCTTTTGGATTTGCAAGAACTGTTTTCTCATTAGTGAGCTTCATCATTCATTACATGGGTCAAAGGAACATCCCCGGTTCCGCCTCTGCAATTTATACTTGGTGGGTTATCTCAGCAAGTAGCCCGGCTATCACCCATCATTCTTTCCTGTGCTTTCTCCAAATAGTGACTCATTAATACGGGCAAATAAAACTGAATACAGCACGGAATGGCTCCCAGTAGGCTCCACACGCTATCTAGATCTATATAGGTCGCATAGATACTGTTGTCTATCTACAAAAGCAGCCTCTAATCTCAAAGCTACAGGTTAGTGAGCATCTCGAATTCCTATTGTACCTTTCATCCCAAAGAATTTAACTAACTGGTCCTTAATTGAAGGAAAGCTCCCAAGGAGTCAATGAGTGTCTCTACTTGATTAAAGAGTATGGAATTTAATCCTGCATATACAGGAATTACTTCACCTTCATTGAAATGCAGCCATAGCTGGAGTGAAACACAGCAACTACTTAACGCACTACATAACTGTGTAAAGATAAAATATGAAGTCAACTGTATCCAGTTTAAACTGGAAAGAGCATTTAGAGGAAGAATGCAGTTATCCAAGCTAGAATTTGGTGTAGGGCCTATTTTTTCCAAAAATATCATAGGCTTTGTAAGTGGTCAGAACCTCTGCTGGACAATTCAACCAAAACATGGCACCCCAGCAACTAACATACATGCCAGGTGTCCCTAAAGGCCCTACTTGTAGCACAAAGTATAGGGTTTTTTCACTCTTTTATTCCAAACCACTATAGGATCCCTATGGAGTTAATCGAAAACTGTAAACTTTCTATAGAGTTTGACAGTGAATTATATCTAGGGTCCTACCAAATTCATGGTCCATTTTGGTTAATTCCACAGTCATAGGATTTTAAAAATCTAAAATTTCATGATTTCAGCCATTTAAATCTAAAATTTCACAGTGGTATAATTGTAAGGGTCCTGATCCAAAAAGGAGTTGTGCAGGGGTTGCAAGGTTTTTGTAGTGGGGGTTGCAGTACTGCTACCCTTACTCCTGTGCTGCTGCTCCTGGGGTGGCAGGGCCTTCAGAGCTGGGCAGCTGAAGAGCGGCAGAGCTGGCCAGGAACCCAGCTCTGAAGGCAGAACTGTCACCAGCAGCAGCGCAGAAGTAAGGATGGCATGGTATGGTATTGTCACCTTTACTTCTGCACTATTGCTGGTAGTGGTTCTGCTTTCAGACCGAGGCTCCCAGCCAACAGCCGCAGGTCTCCAGTCACCCAGCTCTGATGGCAGCTCAGAAGTAAGGGCGGCAGTATTGCAACCCCACTGCAACTCCCTTTTGGGTGAGGACCCTTAATTTGAGAAATGCCGGTCTCCCTGTAAAATCTGTATAGTATAGGGTAAAAGCACACAAAAGACCAGATTTCACCGGGGAGTGGAGGGGGCGACACCAGATTTCATGGTCCATGACACGTTTTTCATGACTGTAAATTTGGTAGGGCCCTAATTACATCCCTGCTATAGAATTCTACAGGATAGTTTTTTTTAAAAAGCACAGAAAAACCTCACTATCTATTAAATACTATAACTTTTTTGACTACTTTTTTAGATCCTCAACTAAAGGCCTGTAAAGATTCTGTTGGTTTCATCCCTTTTAAATTCTACAAGACTCTTTCATAATTTCAATGGCATTTAAAAAAAGTCCCTATTTTTCTCTTCACGTATCCCTATTTATAGCTGTCAAATGTTGGTAGGTAAGGAGCACATCACATCCTAACTCCATACTGTAGTATTGGTTCAGCACTGACTTTTCACTATTGATGCTACATTTTCTCCATTCTGCATTTCAGTCAGCTAGGATAGTGAAACCAGATGGTCAGATTCACATAATTAACAACAGAGGACTCAGTTGATAGGACAAGAGTAAGGCTTATCAGTGCATACCCCAACTGTAAAGGGCCTCTGTGCCAGGCACAGATCGGGCTCTGCCACCGCTGTGCAGTCTCTGCAGCAGCCCAAAATATGTTGGGTGTAAAATGGGATGGGGCATATCCTAGGCAGATCTGTATCCCAGTGACTGTGTTCTTCAAAAACCCAGTCAGGGACACAACTTAGGGCAGACCTCAGGATTGCCCTCACCTCGGCCATACCCCCCTCCCCATCCCATCCCTGCCTCATAACTAGTACTTAATTTCAATGAAAGAGGTGCCAGGGCTCAAGCAAATTTTTTTTTTTTTAAACTTTCATAACTGACTCAACAAGCCCAGAGGAGCTGGGGCTCAGCCTTCGCAAGTCCTGACACAAATTAAGCACTCTCGTAACCCTCTAAATAGAAGAGACACAAACTATCTCCACTCCTCCTGTGGCAGCACAGGGATGAATCTGCTCCACAGTATCCTAAAGAGATAAGGTGGGTGAGGTAATAACTTTTTTAGGACCAACTTCTGTTGGTGAGAGAGACAAGCTTTCCAGCTACACAGAGCTCTCTCTCAGATCTGGGAAATGTACTCAGCATGTTCTAATCAATTTCATTTCCTGATTCCAATGCTCTAATACAAAGGTGCTGGGTTTAGGTCTTCAGAGATGCTTCAGGGGAAGTTTACACCTATTCTCTCCTAAAATGAGTGGATTTTTTATTTCAGGGATATATTTGTTTACATTCAGTTCTGTAACTCCCATCACTTCTAATAAAACCTTCATTGTGTGCTTGAATCAAGCTTGTCAAATAAAGTTCAGCTCTTATTTCCCTTCCTCAAGTGTCATCCCCAGGTCTTTAGCCTCTTCTATGGCAACATTCAGCACTGTTAAGGACTCCTTCCTTCAGAGCCTGCCTGGCTTTGATCCCTCTCAAGCTTTAGCTAGTCTTTTCCAGCTCCTCCCCTTTTCTCTCTCTCTCTCCAAGGTAATATTTGCACACTGACTGATCCTCCTACTGGAGAGAAACACAGAGCTGTAGGATAGGGTCCTGGAGAGTCTTTATGGTCACAGGGCTGTTTTTGAGAGCTTGCTCCATTCCTATAACTTTTTCCTGGAGAGTTGACACCATGCCAGGAAAACCTGGAGGCCAGAGACAGCACCTGGGAAACACATGGACCTTTCCTTCCCTCTTGTTTTACTACAGCAATGGCATTGGTGGATGTTTTTGCAATATGGGCTACTACTTGACTCACATGTTCCCTGTCCCCTTTTCCAAATATATTCTATGCAGCAGGGGTGAACTGTGAAAGATTCAGTTTATCTAAACTCCCCAAAGCTTAGAAGCTTGTCCCAAACTCTTCGGTTTGCACAGGATGAGATTAAACCCAGACCCTTGAAATTCAGGGCCCAATTATTACAGGGAGCCTGGACAAAGTAATGAGTATGAAGCAGCAGATGACAGCTCCATGCACAGCTGTTTGCTGCTGGTCAGCTGCCTCACTTGGGAGAAAAATCAATAACTCAGGAGTAGAAGACAAAAATCCCTCTAGGAGAGGAGTGGTAGGAGCAAGAGACTGTTCTGAGGAGGCCCCAATGTTTTGGAGCAGCCTTTTAGTAGTTCTGGTTACTATGATTTAATCTTAATCCACCCTGGGTCTGCAAAAAATGTTGGAAGCCTCACAAGAACAGGTTCTCATATATGAAGCTTCCAGTATTTCCTAATATCCTTACTGATGAAAGCACGAAGTAGAAGCAGGTGGTAGCAGGTAGTTGAGCACACATAACACCAACAGACCCTGGTTGTTGGCAGGCGAGATCAAACCTGGGCCCTTTGGTTAGCTTAGGGCATGAGACTCTACCGCATGAGCTAAAAGCCCATTGGTTGTTAGCTAAGGCCATAGAGCAGACTCATTTTATCTCTCTAAGTGGTTTCAGTGCCACTAGACGGGACAGAACACCACACCCAAGAGGTGTGTGGGTTACACACAGAACTAAGAATAGGGATACTAGTGTGACATTGCACTCCATATGCTTTATGGAAATATGCTTATGAAAATGATATAATTAGAATATGCTTTATGCAAAAGGTCTCTTGTAAGGTATCATTACAAAGCTTATAATCTACGGTGTGTGTTCATCCTATTTGTATGTATGTATCATTCTTGTACCTGAAGCTAAAAAAATGAAGTACAACTCTGAGGTCTTATTGTAATTATGCAAAGTGTGGGCCATTTAATGGTGGTTTAGAATCTTGATGAGTCCCACAGACTAGGGCAATTGGTTATAGATGGTTTATTTATCTGCAAGCCTTCTTGTATGTGTGTGGGCCAGCCCCTGGGTAATAAAGAATGAGGTCTCACAGGACATGTGACCATGGCACCTGATACTGGAATCTGGTATTTTTCCATTTAGAAGGGTGTAGACCCAGAGAGACAAAAGATTCCTGCCTTCTGTCAAAGCTATAAAAAGGGGTGGAACAGGACTGGGGTGGGGGAGGAGGGGGCAGCCATGAGAAAACCCCTGCTTTCCACCTAAGATGTCTGCTGGAATTAACAAGGACTGTACTGGGGAAAGGATTGGGCCTAGACTAGGAAAGAGTCGAGTCTAGTCTGTTAAAGCAGATTATTGGAACACCTCCGAGGGTGAAATATTATCTTAGACTTGCATGTTTTTGCTTCGTGCCTTACTTTGTTCTGTCTGTTATTATTTGAAGCCACTTAAAATCTCTTTTATTAATGAACCCAGAGTAAGTGATTAATAGCCAGGGGAGCAAACAGTTGTGCATCTCTCTCTATCAGTGTTATAGAGGGCAGATAATTTATAAGTTTATCCTGTATAAGCTTTATACAGAGTAAAACAGATTTATTTGGGGTTTGGATCCCATTGGGAGCTGGGTGTCTGGGTGCTGGAGGCAGGGGACCTGCTAAGTTGTTTACAGTTAAGTCTGCAGCTTTGGCGGCGTGGACTAGATGTGGGTCTGTGTTGCAACACACTTGTGTGCCTGGCTCAACAAGACAGGGTTCTAGAGTCCCAAGCTGGCAAGGAAAACAGTCTCAGCACATCAGGGGACAGGCCCAAGGGGGACTCTGTGACCAAACCTGTCACACATGGGCTCTATTTCTCTCTGAAATGATGTGACAGGATAAAATGTAAAGGGCAATTAAAGTTAGTGGGAACTGCAAATTAGTCCCTTGGAAAAACTGTGCTTTAGGCATCTCAAGATGATCACCCAAAATTAGTGCCATCTTCTTGAAAATGTGGTCCGAAACACTTCTGGGCCCAAGTGTCCCCATCTGTAAAATGAGAATGATGTCACTTTCTGCCTGACAGAGACATTGTGAGCCCTAGTTTAATTATTGTAAAGCATATTCAGATCTTCAGATAGAAGGTAGCAGAGAGAGTTGTGTGCGCATGTACCCCCATTTCAATGATCAAACCGCAAACAAATAAAATTACATACACTAAACTTAATGTTTGGTAGGCGTGGCACAAAATATCACACTAAATTCCCTTCATTTTCAGTGTTCTCAGCCAAGAGGCCAAGGCTTTAATGGGCCATGGAGCCTGACTCCTCTCCAGCTTGTAAAGGTAATCGCTCTAAGTGAGAGTGGAATAGTTCAGCAGGGCAATGTTATGGAAACTTGCCTGGCTACTGCCCATGCTGTCCCTGTTCTGATTCCAGGGCTCATCAGTCCTTGGTAGAGAAGTCAATATGGAGGCCATTTAGTGTCAGTGGTAGTGGTGGGTCTTGTGATGTGAACATAAGTCCACTAAGACTGGAGATTCACCCTTACTTTGTCATACAGTAGGCCACTGCACAGCCATCACCAAATGGTAATAGCTTCTGACAGCTACCAGTATAGGCTACATGGAAACTGGGGACACTTTAAACGTGGAACAAAATCAATGCTGGACGACCACTGTGCTGGAGTCAGTGGAGGAAAGTGCTTTATGCCCTCCTTGTTACCCAGAAGATGGGCATTTCTGTAACTCCCCCCCTCCTTGCCTGTATTGCTTAATTTTATGGAAACATCCCCCACCTTGTGATTCCAATGAGCATGGAGGTGACAGCTCAAAATGCATACATGTTCTTTTGCTAGGTGTACCTTTGAGAATCTGTCATCCTGGACTTGGGTCTTTACGCGATGCTGTTGAATGTCCTAGGTATGTAACCATCTATTAATTCCTGCAGGCTTAACTCTTCCTGCTGTGATACCATTATCTCCCACAAGATAAACAGGACTGGACCAGATCAGGACTTGGATGAGAGACTTCCAAGAAACTTCCTGAAAAATCATGAGTTATTGACTTCTCTTCCCTCTGAAGTGGTATTAAGCCAATACTCTGGCATTATGCTAGCTGGCTTAGTACTGTTCTAACTAGGCACTTCTGAAGGATATAAAATTGAGGTCATGACCACTTGTGGTCACTAAAGATTCCACAGCACTTTCTGTAAGATTGAGGTGATCAGGTTAAATTTCAGATGAGTTAAATTCTGACATCCTAACATCCCATGCAGCTTAAAGTGAACTGATAGTCTTCACTTCCTGTACTAACCTGTTGTGTAGCTTTGCTATGTACTGTAGAACAGCTGCCGTGTCTAACCCCTAAGAATCACTTCACCCATCTCTGGACTCACCTAAGTCACAGGGGCTGAGGTGAGACTTAATATGCTCCTGTTTGTAAGGCTCTTTGACATTCATAGGGGAATTAATAATACTTAGCATTCATATAGCTTCTTCCACTTTAAGATCTGAAAGTACTTCATAATTATATGGATAGGGAAACTGAGTCATGTTGATTAAGTGACTTGTCCCCAGACACACAGCAAATCGGTGGAATAACCAGGATTAAAAGGCCTCTCTCCCAACTCCATTCCTGTACTTCCACCATTAGCCCAAGCTACCACCTGCATATGCTACAGAAAGGCAAAGAGCTTCATTTTGAGATATTTGAATGACAAATGAGTCAAAGCCCCATGGCCATATTAAACATGAGAGTATAAGAGGCTTTTCGAAGGATTGCTATAAGATGCATCCCTCTTCCATACAAACAAGTGAGAAGCCATCCAATTGGTCCCTCTAACAGCTGCATTGGAACCTGCCTGCCAGGTACATGAACAGGCCTTTGCTCATATGTTCAGTCAGGCATTCAAAATAAAACCAAGGCTTAAAGTTAATTTGTTGCTCAGCTTTTGTGTGTGTCTTTTTCCTGAGAGGCCCACAGCTCACTTGTAACCAGGTCATCATGCTACCATGGCAACAGTCTGCCATGTCACTCACCAACAGATGATTATCCCCCTCTGTGTGTGAGAAACCCAGAGAGTGGAAATAAATGCCTGTTACCAAAGACGTACAATCCCTGATAACGTCCACATGCTCCTAGAACCCAGCAATCTCTAGCATCCATGGTGGGCTGAAGGGAATGCAGAACTTTCGCATAAAGACATAGTATTTTAGTATCTTTGACAGTTATTAAGGACCTGATTCTGCAAACACTTAAACCTTAGTAACTTTACTCATATAGTTAAGTTTCCATGGGATCAGGCCGTCAATATGTAACCTCACAAGTGCAACTCCACTTCCCTTCTCCAAAACTGCATGGAAAGGACACTGGTTTAAATTGTATTAGCTTTATAAAGATTATTTATGTTACAAGCAGCACTGTAGATTACTCACTCTGAAACCCTTTTTAATATCTAATGCATTTGCATCATAAAATGTGGAGTATTATCAGCCATAAGGGTTCAAAAATCATTAGTCAGATCAGACCCCCCCAAAATATCATTAGATTTGGTTTTTAAGCCAAACTCACTTTATTTGCCTTCTGGTTTTTGAGACTTTACAGTACACATGGTTCACTTTCCAGTTCTCTCAGTGCTATAATGTTTAGGTTGAAAATGCTCTAAAGGGATGATTGCTTAACTTGTTTCCCTTGGAATAAAAAAAATGGAAATATTTGTATTGTCTTAAATTATGCAATAGCCATTTTTTTTGGCCTCTCTCTTTTTAAAAATTACAGGTAAAGTTCCAAACTGGTGCCAGTACCTTAGGGCTAGATTCTTCACCAGTTAGTTTTGCCATTATTTTCAGTGGGAGCAAGAGTGGCTTTATATGGCTGAACAAATTTACTAAAGAATCGATATATTTAAGTGTCACTGTTCTGATATTTCTGTAACCATTACATGGATACTCCTCATCAAAAGTTGGGACTTCCAGGAAGTAGGTCTGAGCTGAGTTGCTAGGGACTGTCCACTTAGGGAGATAAGGTGTTTGGGAGGGAAAGCTATATGGGAGCTGAGAAGACACTGTTCTGGTCCCTCATAATAGAATGCTAGAGATGAGTGTCCTTGTCCTCACAGCACTAAGGATTGGATCACAAACAAATGCACACAATCCAAATATTTTTCTCTATTCATCTATTAAACAGATGAATGGAGTTGCCAAGGGGTGTCAGTCTGGTGGGATGATGTGATGTGGACACCTATCCACTGAACTGGAGTAAGCATTTGCCCTTTACATCCCCAGCAAACTCATTTCACATAGGCCACTGGTTCCAAGATGAAGGCTTGTGGACTACTGGGAATAGTGGTCCTCCTTGTTTTCAGCAGCTTATGCACAGTTCAGGGTCTTCATTGTAATAGCAGCTGAAAAAAAAGGAGTATGAGCCAGCCACCAGCAAATGAGCCATGTCCTGGAGAGAAGGGAATGAAGCAGCCAGGCAGTACATCCAGGGGACCATGGGAAGGAAAGCTACCAGCTGGAAGAGAAGCTTGCGTGGTAGAGGAAAAGGAAACAGTCTCAGCAGAGGTAGCGATAGTTGAGGGAAGGCAGCAGAGGTAGGGTAGGGATTGGGGGAAGAGGAAGAACCAGAACAGACAGAGGGAGGAAGAGCTGAAATGAAGAGCAAAAAAACAAAGGAAGTAGGATTCTCTCTCCTCAAAGAGAACATTTATTACCTTCATTTAAACAAACAGATGCTCTCCTAAATCTCCATTCCATGTAAGGAATTGCCATAGTTGCTACAAGGCTGGTAAGAGACTGTGAATGAGGAGGGAGGGAGTCTGCAGACAGTCTTCCAGTTCAGAGAGATTCGGAGAGACCCAGGCCACCTAACCACCATCAGATGGTGGAGAATCTATTTTCAGCAGGGGCACTGTGTACTGTAAAATTTCACTTGGACAAGCAAGTTCACATATGTCCTGAAACCTGACCCTTACCCTCTCCTTCTCTTCAATCCCCTCCTGATATACATTAATTATATGGGACCTCACTCTTTGACTTTTCATCAAATCCCATCTCAAGCCATACAGCTGGTTACAGAGTAACTTGATCACTGAACCAAACTGTTGAGATTAGGGAACAAAGGGCCTATTGCTTTGACTGAAGGGCTGGATTAGCCGCTGAGTCGCTTCCCTTTCAGTAAGGAGGCTCCCTGAAACAAGTGACTCTATCCCACTGCCTCTGGCCAGGATTTTCATCAAAAGTTCTATGGAGGGGAGAGAGTCAAATAGGCTTATGGGGTGTTCATGCTTCAAAAGGAAAATTTAATAAACAGCTTCATTAGTTTGATGTGGATTTAGTCTAAGAATTTCCATGGAAAGAAATAAAAACTAGGAAATGGCTATACACAGCCTAAGAAATGAGACTTAGATTTCCTTGGTGTCATAGAAGCTGGCCTCACTGCCTTAATACCAGGCCTACACTCTGGCTCTATACAGTGCGTAAAGTCTGTTTAGCTGCACTGGCTTTAGAACTGGTTAGAAAGTGTTCCCAGTATAGACCGGCCTTGGAGGAGCTGAGCTCAGAAGCTGCTGTCCCAAAATGAAGTGAGCTGTGAGTTTCCTCAGACTTGTATGAAGTGTGGCATGAACAGGACTGGAAAGCTATATATCACGTTAGTGAAAATGTAATTAAAGTGAAAGTAAGATTGAAAAAAAAATTACAGGGGCTGAGAACTGTGTTTTCTGAAGAAATGTAAAAACAAGGGTTCTTAATGTAAAATGGAACAAAAACTGATGTAGGTCACAACTATCATCAGGGACAGATTAAAAGTGTTAGGATGTCTGCAGCTTGTAGTTAGTTAGCTGTGACTGAAGGAAATTGCTATCACCGTACAAATAACTGATTGGCTGAACCCTCTTAAATTGGATTATCATAAACCACATGTTGGATCCAGTGAGGGAATCAAAAGCAAACTATAAGCTGTATTAACACAGGCATGAGGCTAATAACCAGGGGTCCCAGAAAACTGCATGTGGTTGAAAGTACAATTTTTAATTTCTAAAAGAAAATCCTGTGCCTTATGCTTTGTGGGAACCTGTAGAAAAGCAGTTAGAGCTACGCTAGCAGAAAATAATTTCACATGAAGAGTTCAAGGAATAAGCTATGACTTGCAGCCTTCTGTAGAACATAAATACACCTGGTGTTACCAGAGCACTTCAGTCTCACTTTCCAGACAGATGGTTGTTTCCTCTTCAAAAACACTGATTAATTAAAAAAATATAGAGAAATCCCAGAGAAAAAAGGAATCCAGGCCCAGGGGTGGAGGTGGGAGGGAAGTAAAAACCCCTTTTCCCCTCCTCCAACTTTTTGAGTGAATTTAGTGGACAAGAAAAGGTGAGGGACAGACCAAAAAAGAAAAAAAAAAAGTTTGTCATTGTCTTAAAAAAAAAAAAAAAAAGAACAAAAAAAAAAAAAAACAAAAAAAAACCAAACAGGTGATGTGCAAGCTTCCCTGCCCAACACTGATAGTGCGTCTCAGTCCTGAGTGGCTGCTCCCCTTGATAGTTTTGGCCTGCCCCTCTAAGCTCTTCTAATACCAACCCAATCCAGACCTGCAGCATCCTCTGCTATTGTTGGCCCAAGATCCAGATCAACTCTGCTATTGTGTCTGTGCCCTGCAGCAGTCAGAGTCCTTCCCTGGATAGAGGCTGCCAATTGTGCGGTGGTGTGGACAAACAAGAAGCTGGAATGAGTCTGTCAAACTTCTTTCATTTGTGACCTGAGACAAAATCTCAAAGGTCTCCGGAGGTGAAAAATTAAATTCCAGTGAGCCACCAAGGAGCCTCTGCATCAAATGAGTCTGATGGTATAGAACATCAGATGCACAGGACCCAATTTTCATTTACACTAATGCCACTTTACACCACGCTCAGGCTCTTTAACAATATAAAGTGACCACAGTGTAAATGGGAATTAGGTCCAGATGTAGTACAACTGATGGATTGTTCTTACTCATCGTTTCCATCGCTTAACCCAGTAATAGGAAGGTAGACATATTCTAGTACATAGCTTTGGCCTCACCTTCTCAGCTAGTAACTCTCGGATCTTGCTAGCCTGAAGACGGAATTTGAAGAGCTGGGTTTCCAATGTGAGGCATCGTTTCTGCCAGTCCATGCAGCTACTATTCTCCATTGCAAGCTCTGCCATGGCAAAGCTCTTTGTCTGCTTAGGCAAATCCTCCAAGATGCTCTAAAACAACAACAACAAAACAAAAAAAAAAAAAAAAAAAAAAAAAAAAAAGAGAGAAAAGAAAAAATACAAACTTTGAAATGGTTATCCTGGCAGGGCTTTTTTCCTTTAGTTCCTGTCTGAGAGCATGTAGGTGAGATGCCTTCTAGCCTACAATGTAGGCAGTTGAATAGTGTAGGTTTCTTCCATACTATTGTGGTGTGTCCTCTTGAAGCCATTGTACCTTTAACACAAGAACTCCAACACAGCCAACAGGACAAGTGGTCAACATTGACTATTATCATCAGACAAATCTTTGTTAATGTTAAGGTTTTTAAACTAAGGGCTGGGGGAAAGCTGACAGGTGTGGAGGAGTACATGGGACAGAGACATTCCCTAGGGGATGATCTATTACTGGAGATTCTCTATATACTAGTAAGGAGGAGAGGATGGAAGATAAAATATGGGTAGGATCTGATGAGAAACAGTCAAATGAAAAAAAGAGTCCCATTCAATCACATCTCATAATGGCAGACAGTGAAAAAGTGACAATTTTTTAAAGTGTTATACACAAATGCTAGAAGTCTAAAATCTAAAGATGGGTGAACCTGAGTACCTCTATTAAATGAGAATATTAATACAATAGGCATCACAGACACTTGGTGGAATGAGGATAATCAATGGGACACAGTAATACCAAGGTACAAAATATAGTGGAAGGGCAAAATAGGTCATATTGGTGAGGGAGTGGCATTTTATGTGAAAGAAAGTATAGAGTCAAATGAAGTAAAAAACGTCAATGAACCACACTGTATCATGGACTCTCTATGGATAGTAATTCCATGCTTAAATAAGAATATAACAGTAGGGATATATTACTGACCACCTGACTAGGATGGGGATAGTGACAGTGAAATGCTCAGGGAAATTTGAGAGGCTATGAAAATTAAAAAGAAAAAAACAAACAAAAAAACACACCACACACAACTCAATAATAATGGGAGATTTTAACTATCCCCATATTGACTGGGATGCAGAGAAAGTTTCTTGACACCTTAAATGACTGCTTCTTTGAGCAGCTAGTCCTGGAAACAACAAGAGGAGAGACAATTCTTGATTTACTCCTAAGTGGTGCACAGGATCTTGTCCAACAGATGAATATAGCTGAACCACTTTGTAATAGTGACCATAATATAATAAAATTTACCATCTGGGGAGAAGAGAAGCCCACCATGGTAGCATTTAGTTTCAGAAAGGGGAACTACACAAAAGTGAGGAAGTTAGTTGAAAAGAAATTAAAAAGGTACAGCGCCAAAAGTGAAATCCCTGCAAGCTGCATGGAAACTTTTTAAAGACACCATAATAGAGGCTCAGTTTAAATGTATACACCAAATTAAACACACATAGTAAGAGGACCAAAAAAAAAAAAAATAATAATAAGAGTCATTGTGCCTAAACAAAGTAAAAGAAGCAGTGAGAAGCAAAAAGGCATCCTTTAAAAAGTGGAATTAAAATCTTATTGAGGTAAATAGAAAGGAGCATAAACTCTTGTAAGTGAAGTGTAAAAATGTAATTAGGAAGGCCAAAAAAGAATCTGAAGAACAGCTAACCAAAGACCCAAAAAAGTAACAGCAAAATATATATCTATATATATCAGAAGCAGGAAACCTGCTAAACTACCAGTGGGGCCACTGGACGATAGAGATGCTAAAGGACCACTCAAGGATGACAAGGCCACTACAGAGAAACTAAATGAATTCTTTACATCAGTCTTCATGGATGAAGAGGTAGAGATATTTCCAAACCTAAGCCATTCTTTTTAGGTGACAAATCTGAGGAATTGTCCCAGATTGAGGTGTTATTAAAGGAGGTTTTGGAACAAATTGATAAATTAAACAGAAATAAGTCACCAGGATCAGATGGTATTCACCCAAGAGTTCTGAAGGAACTCAAATATGAAATTGCAGAACCACTAACTGTGGTGTGTAACCTATCATTTAACTCAGCTTCTGTACCAGCTGACTGGAGAATAGCTAATGGGATGCCAATTTTAAAAAAAGGCTCCAGAAGCAATCCTGGCAATTACAGGCCAGTAAGCCTAACTTCAGTATTAGACAAATTGGTTGAAGCTATAATAAAGAACAGAATTATCAGATACATATATGAACACAATTTGTTGGGGAAGAGTCAACATAGGTTTTGTAAAGGGAAGTCATGCCTCACTAATCTACTAGAAATCTTGGGGGGGGGGGCAGGGGTCAACAAGCATGTGGACAAGGGTGATCCAGTGCATATAGTATACTTCAACTTCCAGAAAGCCTCTGACAAGGTCCCTCAGCAAAGACTCTTAAGCAGAGTAAGCAGACATGGGATAAGAGGAAAGGTCCTCTCATGGATCAGTAACTGGTTAAAAGACAGGAAACAAAGGGTAGGAATAAATGGTCAGTTTTCAGAATGGAGAGAGGCAAATTGTGGTATGTCCCAGGGGTCTGTACTGAGACCAGCACTATTCAACATATTCATAAGTGATCTGGAGAAAAAAAGGGGTAAACAGTGAGGGATAAAGAGTAGCTCACGAAAGCTCATGCTGAAATAAATTAGTTAGTTTCTAAGGTGCCACAAGTACTCCTGTTCTTTTTACAAGTAGTCAAGACAGTTAAGTCCAAAGCAGACTGCAAAGAGTTACAAAAGGATCTCACAAAACTGGGTGACTGGGCAATAAAATAGCAGATTAAATTCAATGTGGATAATTGAAAAGCAATGCATATTGGACAACATAATCCCAACTATACATATAAGATGATGGGTTCTAAATTAGCTATTACCACTCTAAAAAGAGAGTTTTGAGTCATTGTGGATAGTTCTCTGAACACATCCACTTGGGGGTGTTCAAAATTTGAACACTGATCTGAATTTTAGCAAGTGGCCCCTATCTTTATAACAGGATGAACCAATATCCCAGATTCTGAGTGGGAGTCCGGGAGAGAGCAGTTCCTCTTGTCACTGAAGAGAACCAGGATGTATTATGCACAATGCCCCCTAGAGCCCCTCCTGGGTAGCTTTGCTCCACTCTAGCACCAGTGCCACCCAGCATTTACATTACACAGTTGGTCTGGTCCCTTTGTATTTTAAACGGGTTGGATGAAGTGGATACATATAATCGTTAACTAGAAGGTAGGACTTCTCACTCACAGGAAAAAGGTGAATTGGAAAGACATGACTGGAAATCTCAGCAGGAGGAGGGTAGATAGAAAATTCAATCTATCCTGACTCATAAAGGAATAGTGATTTTGGGGGGGGGGGGGGAAATGGTATTTCTAGACTGTAAATGAGAATAAAATGCAATATGTTGTCAGTACTTTGGCATTAGGGAAGGTCCAGTTTCCAGTCTTCATACAAAGAGGAGGATGCTGGTGTTTCTAGTTAATAGTGTGTAAATCTATGTAGTAGTGGATCTATGAACTAATGTGGTGAGTTGGTGGTAGTTTGAGAGTGTGTAACCATATTAGCTATCTAGAGTGCAGAGTGGGTGGGTAAGAGGGTTCCTGATCTATACTCTGCAGCTGAGCAGGGATTTGGGGACAGAGTTACAGTTGAATAGGCAATGTGGTGTATTAGTAAATAATTTACAGAGATTGTATGAACATAAGAATGGCTTTCCTGGGTCAGACCAATGATCCACCTAGCTCAGTTTCCTGTCTTCTGACAGTGGCCAGTGCCAGGTGCTTCAGAGGGAATGAACAGAACAGGTAATCAAGTGATCCATCCCCTGTTGCCCATTCCCATCTTCTAGCAAACAGATTAGGGACACATCAGAGCATAGTTTTGCATTCCTGCCCATCCTGGCTAACAGCCATTGATGGACCTATCCTCCATGAATTTATCTAGTTCTTTTTTGAACCCTGTTATAGTCTTGGCCTTCACAACATCCTTTGGCAAAGAGTTCCACAGGTTGACTGTGCATTGTGTGAAGAAATACTTCCTTTTGTTTGTTTTAAACCTGCTACCTATGAATTTCATTTGGTGACCCATAGTTCTTGTGCTATGAGGAGTAAATATCATTTCCTTGTTTACTTTCTCTACATCACTCATGATTTTATAGACTTTATCATATCTCCCTCTTAGTTGTCTCTTTCCCAAGTTTTATTAATCTCTCCTGATATGGAAGCGGTTCCATACTCCCAGTCATTTTTGTTGCCCTTCTCTGTATCTTTTCTAATTCCAATATATCTTTTTTGAGATGGGGCAACCAGATCTGCACACAGTATTAAAGATGTGGGTGTACCATGGATTTATATAGAAACAACATGATCTCTTTCCTGATGAGTCCCAGTATTCTATCAGCGTTTTTGACGGCCGCTGCACTGTAACCTTTCCCAGCAGGACCTTCCCACAGCCTGCCAATGTGTAGCTAAGCACAAAAACCTGCTACTATGTGAGGAAAACTAGGAGGGTGGGGGGATGGGGACAGACGGACAGATCTGGTCTCTTGACTAAATATTTAAAGTTCACATAGCCAGAACGTTCACTTCATTAGGCTGCCAGGGACTAAGTGTCCTCCTGCATGACAGCAGTCCTAGTAGGGCAAACCTTTAGCTGCGAGCTATTCAAGTGTTGCAGAGAATAGAGGAGATAAAGCCTCATTCATTAGGCTTCTGGAGAAGCTGGCACTGTTATCCAGACTGGAGCATATTCAACTAAGTTTATGCTTCTGTTTGCAAACTACAGTGTTCCCATTCCATCTCCCCAGAATCACATACCTAACAGTCTCAGAGATCAAGGAGGAAAGAGACCTTTTGGTAAAGCTGAGCAAATACCTTAAATATGTTCCCCAAATCTTTTCTTGACTAAAACTTGGGATTTGTTTTGTCCTTTGACTGCACCTCTTTCATGTTCATATCCCACAATTACTCTAATGCATAAGTTTACCAGCAGGAATGGTTGCCAAAACAGTGAATTTATAGCACTAAATACTTTCCACAACTATTCAGAATTTTGAACTTTCAGTTGCAAGTACTCACATTGGATGATTATAACTCTTAGAATGATTACCAATCAGAAAACAGAAATAATACCATGTGACCTTCTTTACTTAAAACCAGCTAGCCAATCTAGCTTGGCAGCATACGGGCCTAAGAAAAATTGTGTCTGGAGGACCCTTACAATTTTTCATGGATTTAGGGGATGTACTGTGTCCTACTATAGCAACTTTAAAACAAGGGTGATTTCTTTATGATGGAAAGTAGCCTGTTTGAGAGCAGAAAGAGAGGCAGCCTCAGAAAATGTACACAGAGGGAACACAGCTGGATCTAGGCAGTGGTAGCAAGGACTTTGGCCGCTTACTTGCTATTTAGCGTGCAGAATGCTAAACAGCTGGGACATTTTAACCAAAAGCCTCCATGGCAGGGATCTTAAGGTCTAAGGCGCTACAGAGAAGACATAGTCCACTCATTCAATGCAGAGAGCTATGCATCAAGAGACCTGGACTCTTCTGCCAGCTTTGCTGTTGCCTCATGCTAGGATACTAAACTAATCACATTATCTCCCTGTGCTTCATTTCCACCCCCATCCTTCCCAACTTGTAAATGGAGGAGTAATAAAAACATATCCATCTTTGTTAAAAACACTCGATGAAAATACAGAAGGTATAACAACTTGAATTTTAAATTTTTGGATAATTTCATGAGCAATAATCATATCAGTACCTATGCAGGCTACAATGAGGTACTCAAGTCTCACACCTTCTGGCATGAGCTGATTGCTGGGAACTGAAGTGAACTGTAGCAATCAGCTGTCCATATCACGCACATTACAAACACCATTGTCGTTAGGTGGTGGTCTTGTTGGCAGTCTCAGCAGAGAGGCTACAATGAATGGTGTTACATACTGAATTCCTTTCACACCCTGAAAAGTGGTCTTTCCCAGACTGGGGCAGAGTATGGTATGCCTGCACTGCTGCTGCTTATACGGTATCTTTGTTGTGCAATCCATAAATAGAGGACTTCAATTTTCAAGGCTGTCAATCTAGCACCTTCCAATCCAGATGAAGTTCTCTCGTTCACACACACACACCCTAATGCACACCAAGCTGTTAAAATCAGTGCTTAATTTGTGCCAAGGTTTGCCAGGGCTGAGCCCTGGCACCTCTAGGTTTTGCAGTTCACAGTCCCAGCACCTCTGCCACTCACCAGCCACCCTGCGCTAAAGGCAGTGCAGGCATCAGCCATAGTGCAGAAGTAAGGGTGGAAATACCATACCATGCCCCCCTTACTTCTGTGCTCTTGCTGCCTTCAGAGCTGGGCACCCAGTCAGCAGCTACCACTCTCCGGCTGCCCAGCTTGAGCCTTGGCACCTCTTTCATTACAAGAAAGCACTGGTTACAAAGACATTTTGGTGCATTACCATGAAACACCATAAAATGATACTAGTAAGGGTGGGTGAGCAGGGGAAAGTGGAAAGTACAAGCCCAGTACTCTAAATGTCATTTTCACTGTAGTTTAGATACTTGAGGAAACTGGGAGCCAAACCTTCAGGTACCAGATTCCAAGAACAATTTTCAGGGAGGATGCAGTGTTTTATCTTAGTACTGCAACATTGTACCCAGACAATCCCGCTATCGTAACAGATACAAATTCTTCCGTCCCTTGGTGGGAACAAACTAGAACTCAAAGACAAAACATCCACAATCCTATGTCCTTGTTCACATCTAAAGAGATAATACAGAATTGTATAAAAGGTCACAGCCAAGATTCAAAAACCCCACATTTGACCTGTTTTATTTTTCTCCTCAGTAACTACTTGCAAAGTTCTGTTTTGTTTTGTTTTTAAGGTTTGTTTTCCAAATATATGCATGAGGAGTCTTACATACAAAATGTAGTAGAATCGTAGTAGAATCATTGAAGTCAGCCACCTTGAATCCACAAGCAACCTTACAATAATGAACTGATGTGTGCTGCCTCGCCTCCTTGTGTAATCCTACAACAAACTAGTGGAAGGCAAAAATATTCAGCAAAGACAAGACTTTTAGTTACTGAGCCGCCAACCAGCAAAGCACAGTTAAACATGTCCTTGAGTAAATAAGTGAATAGTCCAGTTTACTTCAATGGGACCTCACATGCTTACAGTTAAGCACACACTTAAGTGCTTTGCTGGACTGGAGCCATAGGTACTGACTCCGTGGGTGCTCCAAAATTAGCGAGTGCTCGCCTCCTTCTACACCCCCCCCAGTACACTGCATCCCTGCTCCTCCCCCTGCCAGAGCTTCCCACCCCCCTGCCGCCTAAAAGCTGTTTGGCGGTGCTTAGGACTTTCCAGGAGGGAGGGGGAGGAGTGGAGATCTGGCACACTCAGGGGAGGTGGCAGCGAAGAGATGGGGTAGAGGCGGGGACTTGGGGGAAGAGGGTGAAACTATGTCAGTACAGGGCTGAGGCCAGAGGTGGGGGTGGAGGGGGTCCAGCACCCACCAGACAAAGGGGAAGTTGGTGCCTATGACTGGGGCTTAAGTGAGAGAACAAGAATTCAAGAAGTGAGCAAAATCCCTGAACATCATGATCTTTAAGTCTACCATCACAGATAGGAAGAGATAACATCTAGAGGAACAACAACTTATCTCCTCTGAGTCTTCTGCCTTCATTTTTAAACCTTAGAAGACTTGGGCTCAGGGCTTAAGCTCAGCTGGAGTTCAGTTCTGGAGCTGGTAAATATTTTCAAACCTAAGGGAGCCCCGGCAACCCAACTCTTACCTGGGGCTGAAGCCCTGAGCCGCAGTGTCCTATCCCTCTTTCCCCCCCCCCCACACACACACACCCAGCTGGGGCTGATGTGCCCATATTTTCACATGATCTGTGAATTAGAGTTCCAAGTCAGAATGCATATTCATTTAATATAGGGGAATGACATTGCTCAGGATCTGCAGTGTATTGTGGGGGAAACCCCATGGAAGTAACAGACCTGTTCAAAGAATAACCTTCTACAAGCACCAGACCTAAAAACTATACCAAAATACAGAGCTCACTCCTCTCCACATCACATTTTGCACAGCCCAATACAGCACATATCAATTTCACCTCTCTCCATGGTCCCACCCACACTATTCACATACATATAGTCAGTTTCCTAGGCACACTCACCACTATATCAGAGTGTTTATATCAAGCACTAGAGACATACACTATTACTTTAAAGCCAGTGGGTGTGCAATGGTCACGAAAGGTTGAACAACACTGTATAACTATGGTGCCTTATCAATGAATTTAGAACTCTGTTCTAATGCGGCTGTTTGGACAGAGATCATAAGTGAAACCCAGCTCTCTTTTTATACTGGCATAAACAGATTTTAGCCTCACATCTTCATGCACAGATTTTAAGGCCAAAAAGGGACTGTCATGATCATCTAGTCTGACCTCCTTTGTAACACAGGCCATAGAACCTCACCCAGTAATTTTGGCATATAGCCCATAACTTCTGGTTGAGCTATGACATATAATTTAGAAAATATCCAGTTTGGATTTAAAAAGACTGTGTGGATTTTCCATCACAATCTAGTTACACAATCCTACCCCGGGTTGAACTGTTAGTTTTCCTAATTTGATTTTACCCCCATATGAAATATTTGGGATATTTTGCTTTCCCCTAATGGAAACAAATAGAAATGTTAATTAAAAGTCAGACATAACATCTGCATTCTCAATACCTGTGAAATAGAAAGCAGCTACTTAATCTAATGGGGGCAGGATTTTCAAAACTAGGTGTCTAAAACTACATTCTTAATTCCATATGTACACACTGAAACAAGTGGCCAAATTTTCAAGAGTGCTAAGGGCCAAGTCAGTGAGAGCTGTTGGATACTTGGCACCTTGATTTAATCCGGCCATTTATTTAAGTGCATAAATATGGACTTAAGAACCTAGCTTTAAACACCTAGTTTTTAAAAGTCTTTGCTGCAGCTATAAAGTTTTTGATTAACAGCAAAAGATAAGCCTGACTCCAAACTCTGGATCCAAGAATTAGAGGAACTAGGTCCAATTCCAATTTAGGAAAAATACAAATCTGGATCAGAACTTTGTGCTTAATCGTTGACTCTCTAGTAGGACCAACTAACTTCCTTGAACTTCCTGATGTTCTAACTTTGATCCACAGAGCTCCTATATTTTCCACTAAAAGCCTTTTGAAATGATGAAGAACAAAGTGATCAAGCAAGAGGATTGTAAAAGCTCTAAAGTAAAGATCTTCATGCATGTAGAGTGTTAGGAGAATCAGTCCTATTTTACTGTGACTTTTGTTTATTCCCTGCAAAAATGAAAGGGAGAGACAGTACAGTATTTCCATAGCTCAACTACACATTTCTCCACCTTAGAGCATCTACTTAAGCATCTGCTGGTCGGCGATGTTAGAATCAGCCAGCCGGTGGAAAAGAACAAAGTGGAAATGCTTGGAACGGCCCGGACAATGCCCCAGCTTCTCCCTCTTGAGGCTCAGTTCAGCTCGGTCTGTTTCGCAGACTCACAAAAAGGAGTCAGTGAAGGTGCTCGCTGCGTCTCAGCTGAGCGGCGGGAGGCTCCTCCTGGCTCCCGTCAGAACCCAGCGCTGAACCTCCCCATTAACCTAACGAACCTGAACCTCTCGAGCATCCTGTTCCCCCTTCACGGCGTCCCTCGGTTTTCCCCTCAGGGCACGTTTCGGAGTCCCCGAGAAAACCAGGCTGGCTAGGGTGTCACTCGCGTCTGTCACTCCCAGCTCGCAAACCCAGGGGGGGGGATGCTCAGAGCAGGGGAGAGAAGAAGGCGAAAGCCGCCGGGCTGCGAGCCAAAGGGCAGGTTGGGCTAACTGAGGAAAGGAGTGGGGCGGGCCCCCCTTTCTAGCCATGCCAGAGGGATGAAGGGGGAGAGGCGCGATCACCGATTTGACACTTACTTGTAAGGACGTTGTTCCCCATGGCCCCGGGCCAGCCGGAGGGCCCCCAGGACTTGGATTTCTCCCCTGAGCTACGGCCGTCTCCTGACCCCTCCCGCAGCTTAATACCCCTCTCCCGGGGGCCTTGGCTAGGAAGCGCCAGTCCCCGCCGCTCGCACAATCCTACCCCGGGCCAGCGCGAGCCCCGGCAGCGCCCCCTGAAGATCCCGAAGAAGCCCCCGCCTGGCTTCTCCGCACAGAAGAACGAACCACCGGCGCTCCGGCTGGAGGCTGCCTTGCAGTCAGGTGCGGGGACTGCCCGGGGACAGCAGCCTCCCGCCCCCACCTGCGGCAGGCTGCTCACGGGCAGGAGCTGAGCAGCCCACGTAGCCGGCCGGGGCGCGGGGAGCACAGGGACGGCTCCGAGGCACGAAGGGCTCCCAGCGGCTGACCTTGTGTTGTTCTTGGGGGCCGGTGCTGAGGAGCGGAGCGGGGCCGTGCTCCTGGGAGGCTCCTGCAGCCGGCGAGGCGCGCGGGTCGCCGCGGACGCTCCGAAGCCACGCGCTGCTCGTTTCCGTCCCATTCAGCAGCGCTGTGCCATGCTCCCGGGCGCTCCGCTCGCCTTAAAGCGGGAGAGCCTGGCTCGAATAGCAGGGGCAGCCCTCCCAAGCAACACAGGAACTGACATCATCGGCCCCGCGCTTTTAACCCCTTCTCTGGCCCTGCGGGGAGGCAGCCAGGCCGATTCTCCAGGGAGAACTGACATATTGAAAAGCCTGGATTGGAGCCAGCTTTCAACCCCACCCACCGGGCTGCTGAGTGGAATATGGCATTGAATAGATATAAAGAACGCAGGCCACCTGCTTTATGTGGGCCTCAATACTTGAGGCTCAGCCGCTTCTGGCTGCCTCCTTTTCCACCTGCTTGGACAAGATCTCTTTACTCGCCTCCACTCTATGCAGGTTCATCAGCATTGCATTTGCAGCTGCAGCTCCGCCCAAATGCCCTGAGGCTTTTTTGGATACAGTTAGGCAGGCCTGGGAACTCCCTCAACCTAGCAGGCAGGGCTGGAGGGCAGACTCTCCTTTGCCTCTTGCATAGTGGGATAGAAATCCAGGCTTGATACCTTGACTGCACTGAGAAGCCCCTCTAAACTCAGCAGCATGAAGTCCTGTATCCATAAGAGGAGCAGATCCCAAACCTGTACTGAAATAGTGAGTGTTCTGCAGCCAATCCCTCCCACCTAAGGAGGAGTTTCTGTGCTGGATCCTGGGTGGTCACCACAGCTCACGTCTCCCATTCAGTTGTGTACACAGTTGCCTGCAGTGCAGCTTGGACACTAGCCTCCAAACTTCCATGTCCCATTGCAGGTTACTGTACACACAAGTGAAAGGGTGGTGGCAATAGCAGGGCTCTGGGGTCTAGCAGAGGGGTTGTGCCCTGAGTTCAGGTGGTGTTAAGGTCCAGGAAAAGAGGCGGTTAAGGGTCTTATAGCTGAAGTCTACCTCTGGTTATCAGTCCATTAGCAGAACCTACCTTTCACTGCATGCTCAGGCCATTTGCAACAATGCTTATCTAAAGTCTGGGAAACACAAGTTCACGATTTCCAAAGTTTTTAGGGGTGTCCACTCTAACATGCCAAATGATCTATTGGGGGAGATAGGCATTAGCAGCCATCTCTTCAGATCTACAGAACACACTTGCTGGATACTAGGGCAGGCTATGTTATTTAAACAGAGCTCAAAAGCTACCTATCCTTCAGCATCTTGCTGAGGTTTGTGTGTGTGTGCTGCATGCTACTGTCCTGTTGGAGTGAATATATAATCAGCCTTCCTTGTATGCTTCTAGGGCAGGGGTTCTCAGACTTCTGTACTGGTGACCCCTTTCACACAGCAAGCCTCTGAGTGCAGCACACCCCCTCATACATTAAAAACACTTTTTTATATATTTAACACCATTACAAATGCTGGAGGTAAAGCAGAGTTTGGGGTGGAGGCTGGCAGCTCACAACACCCCATGTCATAACCTCACGACCGCCTGGGCAGTCCTGACCCCCCGTCTGAGAACCCCTGTTCTAGAGGCTGGTTGCAGAGTAGCCCCTTTAGTTCATTGGGTGGAGTCCGGTGTGTATGCAGAAGAGAATTGGGCCTAAACTCAGAACCAAACATCCTCAGTCTTTATAACTTAGGTTGCCCATCTCTAGTTTGCAGCAAAAAGATTGTGAATTCTGGTTCAGGTGTTGCACTTCTATAGCAGTTACATTAGCAGGATCCGGATGACTTCCACCAATTAGGTAGTTTATAATAACAGCAGAAGTTCCCATTGGCATAGCCAGCTGCAAAATAATTTTCCCACATTAAATCACACCAGCTGACATACTCACTTTTGAGATGCCTTGCTTTTGAAGCCAGGGAGTGCAGCTTTGTCTCTTGTCTCCAAGGGGGTGTGGTTTGGCTTGCTGGGGAGTATGTACAAGCACAAAGTAAATTGTGTAATGTGACTGTAAGGACAATTCCTAAGTTTAGATTGCTGTTGAGATCATCCATCTACCACAGAGGCAGAGCTCTGAGACAGTATGAAATAAACAGGTTTAGACAATAGAACTAATTTAGGGAAGAACAGGGATGAAGAAAGGAGCTACATCAAATCTTATGACTCTAAGCAACACTGTACATTAAACATACTCAGGTAATATCCTGGTTACAGTTACAGTTATCCAACCCAGAGATGTCCCTCAATCTACCTAAGTTCAATTATAGTACAGTTCCGCCTTCTGCTGGAATCCAAGCGGAGAAGCAATGGGCAGCAAGTCAGGCACTCAGCACTAGTAAAAAGGCTGATCATGTGATGAAATGAGTAACATATTAAAAACAATATTAGGTCTAGATTTTCATACTTGGGTACCTAAAGTTCGGCTCCTAAATCCATACATAGGCACCTAAATAAGTTTGATTTTAAAAGGGGCTGAGAACCTAGCAGCTTCCGTTGACTTCAGGGGGAACAGACTCAGACTTACAAAATTTTCTGGATTTCAAGGGCCATTCTGCATGTTGGTTGAATCAGGCAGCCTGTCCTGCTGCACCAGAAAGGCAGATAATGATCCACAGATGCATGAGAAAGATGGGAAGGAAGCTGGGCTGAGATAGGCAGAGAGTTGGGCAGAGGTTGGCAAGGAACTGGCAAGAGACAGAAAGTGAGGGCAGGGGCAGGCAGGAACCTGAGCAGAGATGGACCTGGTAATGGCAACATTACCACTTTCCACTCAAAGAGATTCCCCCAGTGATTCCCACTTCTACTGCCAACAGTACCCGGAAGAAAGGGACTCTGGTTGCTAACAGTGTGTTTATGTTAATCATTATTCCTGTTGGTTAAAGTATTGTAATAAATAACCAGTGTCAAGGTACCTAAGATTTGCGCAAAAGGGATTCCTTTAGGGGAGAAAGGAACTTATTGTGACTGAGGTATTTATTTTTGTCCCCCTGGTCCAGGTTCATAGAGTTTAAGACCAGAAGGAGACCTTTAAGATCATCCAGTCTGACATTCTGCATAACACAGGCCATAGAACCTCACCCAGTAATTTCTGCATCAAGACCATCACTTTTGGTGGAGCTATAGCAATTTGTTTAGCATGGGATTTGGAAGGAGTTAAGAACAGGTAATGGGCCACAACTGAGTAGCTTGGTTCTGCAATTCTCTTAGATAAATTAATCCAAGGACACCTGAGGAGACGTTGACCACAAATTAAGGGATGTCTAAGAGGAGGAATAGGAGCTATTTTCTTATGGCTCCCCTGCTATCCTCTTCTTCATGCTTCTCAACCAGGAAATGTCTTCACCAAACTACACAGCCACCAGTTTGTGTCAGTCTCTTAGCCTGGATTTTATGAGAGATTTTTGTTCTCTCTTTAAAGTCACTGGGACAAATTCTCCTCTCACTTACACCAGTGAAGCCAGTAGGGTTGCATCAGTGTAACTGAAATGAGAATTTGGCCCACTGTTTTTCCCAGGCAGTGAAGCATGACTCCTGAGTCCCAGGACATTCTTCAGCCACTGAACTTTATACAAAGCAACTCTCCAGTGAACTGCCTACACACACCTAGCCCTTGGTGCTTTAACCCCTTGAATGCTGAAACCCTCCCATAAATCACTCCACAGACTCCTTAGCTGCCATTTCTCTAACACAGGAATCCTGTAAGGCTGTAGCCCATTGAGCTTTAAGATGTTGCCTCTGTTAAACAGTATTAATAATAATTAATAGCAATAATAATAAACTGCAATCTGTTAAGCATGGGATTTGGGAGGAGTTAAGAACATGGAATGACCACAACTGAGTGGCTTGGTTCAGCAATTCTCTTTGATATGTCAGTCCAGGAACATTATAGCAAGCCCTTTCAATCCATAGACACATCGGTTGGCAGAAAATAAAATTCACTATAAACAGAAAAGAACTCGATAAAAATAAAGATCCTCTGATAGATCTAAGGGATCCATGTTTAGCATTGTTACAATACCACAACACACCTCACAGTTCTTTGCTAGGAGCACTATTTCAGAGATACATGGGCAGAAGGACAAAATATTTTGGTGCCAACATCTAACAAGTTCTTGAGCCAAAGACTATTAACCCTGAAGTAGTTTAAAAAAGAGACATATGCTAGAAAACTAGAACAGAGGAAATACTACAGCCCATATGCCCCATTGGAAATAGGAGAGAATGTTAAATTCCTAACAGAATGTGACTAGCAACCTGTCAAACTAACAGCTATACCATCCTCACCGAGGGCATATATTAGAACCACCCCTACGTGGGGAACAGAAAACATCTGCACAAAACCCAGAAGGACATGGTCTTTTTCTTTTTTGAGGATATCCAGTGCGCTCCTGACAATGCTTTTATGCTTACAGAAGTCATTATTGACTGTGAAAAGCACAAGAAGCAGTAACAACAGATTCATAGTAGGAGATCCACCTCATTGGATAAGCAGATCTGCAGGAGGAACTGATGTGAGAATAAGAAGTGGCCACAGTATCACACCCAATAGTAAGTATTACTTTGTGATTATTCATTTTTGTTGCTCTTATATTTTATGTCCGTTTGATTTTTTTTAAGGGAAGACTTAATGGTAACATTTTGGAGTCGCTGACTACTGACCCTCTCATGTGACCTAGGTATTTATTTTTGTCACCCTGGCCCAGGTTCGTAGAGTTTGAGACCAGAAGGAGACCTTTCAGATCATCTAGTAGTCTGACTTTCTGAACACACAGGGCACAGAACCTTACCTAGTAATTTCTGCATCAAGCCCATAACTTCTGGTTGAGCTATAGCATATCTTCCAGAAAGATGTCCAATTTTGACTTAAACACTTCATGTGATGGAGAATCTACCACATCCTTAGGTAAGTCATTCCAGTGATTAATCATCCTCGCTGTTAAAACAATGTACCTTAGTTCCAAGCTGAATTTGTTTAGTTTCAACTTCCAAGCATTGGATTGTATTTTGTTTGCCTTTTCCTGATAGATTAGAAAGAAATCTACTGTCAGAAATCACATAAATACTCATAGGTTGTAATCAAGTCTTACCCTTCTCCTGGATAAACTAAGTAGATGTTTGACTTGGTCATAGGACTGGGACCAGGAAATAAAGTCCATTTTCTTATCAGCACTCCTTTATTACCTTCTCTCTGCTGCTAAATAAGATATATTTTTTAACCTTGTGGGTAATTAATGCACGTGAGCTATCCCAAGATAAAAACATAGTGAAGACCAGGCATTTTAGTTTTTACAAGGTAAATTCCCTGAGATCAACCCCTGGTGGGAGTATAGATCTGTTTACCTCTTGGTTAACCTCATGATAACACTAACATTTTCTAAAGTGCCTAGTCTTTACTGTGTTTTTATCTCAGAATAGGTCACATTCATTAGTTACCCAAAGGAAAAAATGCACCTTTTTTAGCAGCGAAGACAGGGCTGCAGATGGTAAAGAGGAGTAGGCAATGTGGGAGTAGACAGGCAGAGGAGGAGGAGACTGGTACTTGGTAGCATATTTGTTTTGTATGATCATTGTGTGTCTGGTATTGGGTGGTATGCAGCACATTGTTTTCACATACCAGAGTGCTCCCTGCACCTTCCTCTGAGTCCACAGGCTACAGAGATAAATGCTGCGTAAGTGATGTCATGCATTATATATCACATGGAAAAATTGTATCAAACTCCGTTGCTGTGGGTGGGTGTCAAGGTTGCATGTAACCACCCAGGGGGATGAGGAAACTCAATCAGAGGATGAGACCAAACTCAGCTGAAGAGGAGTAACAAAAGGCTCTGGTTCTGGGGACTGGGAATAGGATATATTACTTTTAATTTCTAGATTGTTGGTTCATTTTCAGACCATTCTGTAAAAAACAAAAATTGTTGTGATCTGATGGCTGTTAGGAGGCTGATGTGAAAAGCTATGGTGCTCTCAGTCCAATTCTTCATAGCCAGATGTCCACACCACAAAACCCACAAATACAATTTATACTTGTGACCTTCCCAGTTAAGATGCCAAGGCCTGAGTGGATCCTGGAGACTGAATTCTCTTCTGAACCTGAGAGGTGTTTCTTGGAGGTCAGAGGTTGGGCAAGGTGCAGGAGGCACTGTTACTGTCCATGTACCTGTTTAGAGGATGCATAGAGGATTTCAATTTCCAGAGCTGTCAAGCCAATACTCTAAACAAGTAAAGAGCAAAGTAGGTCTTGGGGTGCCCTTCTCATCTGTGATTATCTCAGTGCAAACAGTTTGCAGCAGCACAGTGCTCAGAGCAAAATAGGATTTGGAGATGAGCAGAATTCCCTGTTATAGAATCCCTATTTACTGAAGTCTGTTTCAATGGAACCAGTAGGTCGGAGTGTTTTGGGTGGGTAGGTGGGTGGGTTGAGGGAGAGAAGAGAAAAAATTTTATTAACAGATGTGGCTGGCTTTGTTGAAAGGGCTTTTGGCTCCCTTTCTGGTCTGACACAGGAGTCAGACATGCAGCTGCCAGATGTTTGCATTCCCTGCTCTGGTATCTTTCAGGCCTGTCAAGGAAATGTGTGATGGGAAGGAATTATCTCATTGGGGGGGGGGGGGGGAAAGGGAGGAGAGTGTGTGTGCAGAGAGCCCCTGCTGTGTTCTCCTCTGCCTGAATCACCCAGGAGAGGTCATTCTCGGGTTTCTTGTAAATAACCATGGAGACTGTGCCAGCTAGAACATTGTCCCAGACAACTGTGCCAAAACAAAGTGATGATAGAGTGATTCTTCTTGGGGCTCCCCTGGCATGAGACTCCTCTCTCATTAGTTTCCATGGTGACTCACAAAGGGAGCAGGAAGACAAACACTGCTCTCCTAGCAAAGAAGAAAAACAAATAGGTTAGTGACTGGCAGTGCTCTTGCTGTCATGTCCAGCAGAATACCTTAGATTCAGTGTCAGTCCTAGTACCTTGCTCCCTGACCTGGCATGGAGAGTTTTGCGGTGCGATGCCTTGGTGGGATATTGTTGAAAGCAGCAGTTGATGCTGGCAAGTGGCATTAGATGGCACAACTACAATTATGCCAAGTGGTGTTACTAGGTAGCACTGGCAAAAGTAAGCAAGTGGCACAGGCAGGTGGCATTACATGGCAGAGGCAAGTGGTATCCCTGAAAGGTGGCATTAGTTAGCACTGTCAGGGGATACAGTCAGTTGGCATTAGCATGTGGCATTGGCAGGTGGCACTATAGAGTGTGTATACATGCACATACACTGTACAGATTTAGCATGCACTTTCTAGGCTTTCTGATATCTCCAAAAAGGCTTTCATGTAAAAATATCTGAGGTTTAATCTTTGTAGTATATGAAAAATATGTGTGCAAAGAATGGTCTACTAGAATAGTGATCCCCAACCTTTTTTGTCTGGCCAGACGACGAGCCAACGGAGGACTGTGGCAGCGGACGAGCATCCGCCGAAATTCCACCGACAAGCAGCAACGTCAATAGGCGTCGCCGCCAAAATGCCACTGACAAGTAGCATCATCCAGAGGCGTTGCCGCCAAAAATCGGCAGCATTTCAGCAGCGATGCCTCTGGATGACACAGCTTGTCGGCAGCATTTTGGCAGATGCTCGTCCACCGGCCAGTACACAGGTGCACTTAGATGCCCTGGTGGGCACCATGGTACCCGCAGACACAGCACTGGGGACCCCTGCACTAGAACATCCAGTTCATCAGGTCTCAGCAGCCTTCACCCACAAACACTGCCTGAAGGTCTCACCATGACCTGCTGTCCATTACAAAAGCAGCAGACATTACTCTGCACTGTACCTTTCAGTCCAGCTTGGCAGCTGCTGTCTGCCTCTTACTCTCCAGCCCCTCCATGGAGCAACTTGTGATGCAGCCATGATCAGACACAGAGCAGGCCTCGAGGGTGAAATGAGACAGAGGTAGGTGGTGATGAATTTCTGATTTGGGTCTGTTTTGTTTTGTAATGTAAGATTTCCAGGCGAATTCCAGGGAAAGGGGAGGAATAGAGGGGGCTAAAAGGTAAGATGGCTTTTAAACATAGCCAACATTTTAAAAGCAGCCACTAATCTGTGGTGCCTCCATTTCTGGCTGACCAATTTGAAACATGATGGGCCTTATTTTAGAGCTGCTGAGCACTCCCGTAGGTTTTCGACTGGAACACCAGGTTGAGAAGAACTCTGGCAGCTCCAGTCAGCATTGCTGACTGGGCCATTAAAAGTCTGGTTGGCAGCACAGTGGGGCGCAGGCTCCCTGCCCAACTCCATGTGGCTCCTGGGAAGTGGCTGGCATGTTCCTCCAGCTCCTAGGCTGAGGGATGGCCACAGGTGCTCTGCACACTGCCTCCACTCCAAGCACTGGCTCCATAGCTCCCATTGGCCAGGAACTGTGGCCAATGGGAGCTGTGAGGGCGGTGTCTGTGGACAGGGGAAGCGCACAGAGCCCCCTGGATGCCCCTCAGCCTACGAGCTGGACGGACGTGTTGCTGCTTCCTAGGAGCCACCTGAGGTCAGCACCCCAAAACCCTTCCACAGCCAACCCCTTGCCCCAGCCCCGAGCCCCCTCCTTCACCCAAACTCCCTCTCGGATCTTGCATCCCCTCCCGCACGCCAACCCCTTGTCCCAGCCCAGAGCACCCTCCCACACCCTGAATCCCTCATTTCTGGCCCCACCCCAGAGCCTGCACTCCCAGCTTAGAGCCTGTACCCCCTCCCACACCCCAACTGCCTGCCCCAGCCTGGTGAAAATGAGCAAGTGAGCAAAGGTGGGGGAAAGCAAGTGATGGAGGGAGTGGGGATGGAGTGAGCAGGGGTAGGGGCCTCAGAGAAAGGCCAGGGCAGGGGCCGGGCAAGGGCATTCAGTTTTCTGCAATTAGAAAGTTGGCAACCCTACACTCACAGTTTAGTGAAGTCAAGGGGAGCTGTGGGGACTGAGCACTTCTGGAAATGGGACTCAAAGTATTTCCAACAGGTCATGCCAAAATAATGGCACCCCAAATAAATGGCCACTTATGAAGATGTTGACCTAAATATTTAATCGTGCAACACTGAGCAGGGCAAGCCTCCTCCCCGTAGTGGTTAGAGTCTGTGACAATAGCACCGCCTCCTAATAAGTGTCTGTGACAGCAGCTCCACCTAATAGTAGAGGGATAGGGGAACTAAGGTCCTCCCATTCTGCTGTGTTGCGAACCAAGGGCCATCTTGACTTTAAGGCAAATGTCTGCTACCTACAACCCAGTTAACAATCTCCCCTGGGTCTTTTCCCAGTGCTTGGCCCCTACTTTGGGTGCTTTCTGGTTCGTGGCTGTCCCTGGCAATCTGGTCCACAGGCCCCAGCAAGCTAAGGAGTCCCAGCGTCCTGGTGCAGCAGCCCTCCCCTGGGGATGTCCGGCTGGCAAAGTTCCTCCCTAGCAGTGAGTGGAGATCTGCCTCTCTGCTCCCATAACCCTGCTGTGCTGAAGACACTCCCTTTTAAATCCCTCCTCCAATTGGATCGTGTCCACAGCCACAGGCTTGAGAGGTTGGGGTTTCCAGGGCCCAGAGTTATTTCTGTACCTCGCCTTATCTCTCCAGTGTGGGGTTTATCCACCCCATTGTAAACCTCCTTTTGGCAAGTGCCCTACAGGAGGCATAGGTATGAATTCCAAACCTGTTCACTTACTCTGCTGGGAACCTGGGGTGAAATCGTTTACTCACTGAAATCAATGGGAGTTTTGTCATTGACATTCCCGGTGATTAGTACCCTACAGGAGACTCACTTACAAGTTTCAGTCCTCTTTTCTCATTCTTCTGGCCAGGGCTGATTTGAGCACCACTGGGAACCTCTGAAAGCCAACCTGTGTCAGTAGTTGTGTCCTGTTCCCCATGCCCTACATATTATTATTAACTGTATAATAATAATCATAATAATTAATTAATATACAACAACTGTTCACACTCTGAGCACCCACATATCTAGAGAGAATAATTCTAGACAGATGACCAACAGAGAAGACCCAGGCAGCTCCAAGCATAAAAACTAACTGGGCTTCTTTACATGGCTGTTATATCATAATGCCACATGGCAAGAGGGCAAAATGACAGATACCAAACAGAAAATGCATAGTTTTAGTCAGGTGGGAGATATGAGTTCCAGACCCAGTCCAGATCTCTCACACTTCTGGGAATCTAGTGCCAATGCCAAGTGAGAGACAAGCCTTTACTCACAGGTATGACTCCTTCAGTAATTGTAAGGAAATAAATCCCTTGGAATTTTCTGGACTAGAGAGAATGGGGCCAGAAGAAAAAGAGAGCTCAACGCAAGGAAAATCTGCCAAGGGTGCCTTCCTGAGTAATCCTTCCAGGCTTCAGGGCTCAGAACCACAGAGTTTTTCAATGGAGTTTTTCATGCATTGCTGTAAAAATCACCCGCTGTGTGTAGCTGCTAGTAGGGCTAGGAGAACATTTTCTGCTGAAACTTTTTTGACAGAAAATTAAGTCTCTGCTTTCCACACAGAAATTCAATTGTTAGTTGGAAAACCAAATTTTTTTATGGTTTTTCAGATGAAAAATTTGGTTTTGATTGCTAAAAAAAAAAAGAGTTATTCAGTTTGCAAGGTATTTTGACAAAAGTCAGTTTTTCGATGGGGGGGAAAACATTTCCAAAGTAGCTCTAGTTACAAGCACATTGTTATATCAATCTGAGTAAATCCCTATCTTTCTTTGTCTCATCAAACACAGATTCTTGTTTTTTATTTTCTGTTTATTTACTATTCTGGAGTAGTTGGAGCTGTGTTTAAAGCTCTCTGCTGAGAGTTCAGAAGCAAGACCTCCAGCAAGTTTATTCATTCACCCTCCTGTGCATGATTACTGTGAAGCTGTCTCTTAGTGCCATCTAGCGGCTGCAATTATTCATGGTTTCTCCATGGTACCCCAGTTTTCTGCTATAAGAAGGAATGAGTGTCAGTGCATAACTTGATGCTGGGAAACTTTCTGCCTTATACTCACCCGGGTAAGGAAATTAGGAAATATCTAGGCAAGATTCTATATTAGGGTGGCTAAACTGCGGCTCCTGAGCCACATGCAGCTCTTTTACAGTTAGGGTGTGGCTCACGCAGTCCCCCACACTCCTCCCCCCTATTCTCTGCCTACCAGCTTGGGGCTTCTGCCCTGCATCAGGGTGGTGGAGTGGGGGCTTCTGCCCTGCAGAGAGGGGAATCTCAGGGCTTTCCCCCCATGGGGGAGCACTGGGCTCAGGGTTTCAGCCAGGTGCATGCCGCGGCAGGTGCCACTCCTTGGGGATGAAGCCCTGAGCCCCATCAGGCACCGCCCTGTGGGCCAGGTTGTGAATGGCTTATAGCTCTCGAACTTTTGAAGATTATTGTATGCGTCTTGGAAAGTCAGTAAGTTTGGCCACCCCTGTTCTATATTTTGCTATTATAAAGATAGATATCTAGATTCTATCATTGGAAGCAATATATCTAGGAATTAAAGCAGAGGATTAGCAATCAGGAGACCTGAATCCTATCTGATTCTCCCTCTGACTTCCTGCATGACCTTTGGCATTAGATAAGTCACAGCCAAATTTTGGCAAGTAGTCTCCACTTTTAGATGCTTCAGTTTTTGGGTTCCATATTTGACATATCTTATATGTCTGCAGTTAGGCACCAAAAATTGAAGTTCCCAAAGTTAATGGCCTCTCTTGTGGCCTTAACCTCTCTGTACGTAAATTTCTCCATTGGTAAAATGGGTATGGGTGTATGGGGCTGTCAGGGAGGGATAGTACCTCTGATGGGGGAGCAGTCGTACTCCTAGGAGTAGCTCATCCACTTTGGTCCCCACTTGACACCCAGCTCTCACCTGTGGCTCCAAGTAGCTGTCAGCATGCGACAACGGCCACATCCCGGAAACTGTCTCAACTGGCGGGCTAAACCAGGTGAGGGTAGCTGATGAGTCTGAGACCCTTGGTGAGTTAGGGCCTGTCTACCCATTGCATGCGAAGGCTGGATCCAGCTGACTGAGGAAACCTGGTTCAACGGTCAGGAAGGCGGTGACAGCAAGTGTTGTGGAACGCCCAAGAGCACGACAAGACACGTAGGCGTCCTGGTCATCCACTGCGCCCTGCCCTATCTCCAGCCATCTCAACTCTGTCCTGCCACTGGATACAGATAGGAACTGGGAAGAGAGAGTGAGGTTGACGTCGCGCAACTCTCCCTCACTTTAATCCAATTCACATGCAAGTCTCGACGTCATATCATATGACATCATATCAAGTCCTGTGGCGATGGGCGAGCGATGAAGCAGCAGGTGTGGATACACTGGGAGCTATAGCCACGGATCTGCACACAGGCGGTTCAGGTATAATGGTTGTTCCTCACTGACCGAAGCAGCAGTGGAGCTCGGCGCCTTCTTGAGCGACTGAGCAGCCCTATTTAGGATTGCACTGCTCACCTCCGTAGAATGAGGAGGGGGCTAGAAAAGGTGCCCTAAACATTGCCTGCTTCACCTTACCCTGGCCAGCATACCGCGGCTGGCGGGGATCCCACAAAAGCGGTTGAACAAAAACAAAACTTAGAGTGACACCGATCATCATTGGCATATGGAATGTGCGCACACTACTGGACAACATCACGGCAGACAGACGGGAGAGAAGAACAGCACTTGTCGCCAGAGAGCTCGCACGTTACAACATTGACATTGCAGCCCTTAGCGAAACTCGCCTTGCTAATGAAGGATAGCTGTCCGAGTCAGGCGGAGGCTATACATTCTTCTGGAGTGGCCACAGCAGTGATGAGCATCGTGAATCTGGAGTTGGCTTCGCCATCAAGAATCATCTTGTTTGAAAACTTGCAAGTTCCCCCAAGGGTGTGAATGACTGACTCATGACAATGCAGCTTCCACTTCAAAAAGGAAAACAAGCTACTTTGATCAGCGCATACGCTCCCACAATGACCAACCCAGAGGAGGTGAAGGATAAATTCTACGAAGAACTAGATGCTCTGCTATCATCAGTGCACCGCACAGACAAGCTGATCCTGCTTGGCGATTTTAACGCAAGAGTCGGATGCAATGCCGCAGCCTGGGAAGGAGTCATTGGGAAAAATGAAGTGGGAAAGTGTAACAGCAATGGCCTGTTACTGCTGAACACTTGTGCAGCACATGACCTTCTGATCACCAGTACGGTCTTCCACCTCCCTACCCATAACAGGACTTCGTGGATGCATCCCCGTTCCAAGCACTGGCATCTGATCGACTATGTCATCATCAGGAGAAGGGACAGACAATGTCAGGGTTCAAAAGCTATGTGCGGCGCTGACTGTTGGACGGATCACAGGCTCATAGTATCCAAAATAAAGCTCTGTATCATGCCAAAGAGACGACCACAAGGCTATAAGGCTCTCAAAAGGATCAATGTGTCGAAGCTGAAGAACAGCCGCATCACTGAAAATCTAGTGGAAGACCTAGAGAATGAGCTTGTTGATCTTCGTATTGAGGATGATGCTGAAAAAGACTGGGAGCGATTCCGCAACACTGTCCCTACAGCTGCATCGAATGTATTGGGGCCCTCCACACACAGGTGGCAAGACTGGTTTGATGAAAATGATGCCTAAATCCAGGCCTTACTTGCTGAGAAGCACTCCCTGCATCGTGCATATCAGAATGACCCATCCTCAGCAGCAAAAAAGACCGCCTTTATCAACGCTCGCAGAACATTACAGAACCGACTGCGCAAAATGCGGGAGTTGTGGCTGAGCGCCAAAGCAGATGAAATACAGGCGTATGCGGACAGGAACGACTATAAGCAGTTCTATGAAGCCCTCAACACACTCTGTGGTCCACAGTCTTCTGGGAGCTTTCCCCTCTCGAACTCTGATGGCACTGAGCTCCTTACAGAGAAGATGCAGATTCTCCAGAGATGGGCTGAACATTTTGAAGCAGTTCTCAACTGCCCCTCAGTCATCAATGATGAGGCTATTGACAAGATGCCCCAGGTTGCAGTCAATGACTCCATGGATGCTTCACCAGAAGAGGACGAAGTGAAGAAAGCCATCAACCAGCTGTCAAGTGGCAAAGCCCCAGGGTCAGATGCCATACCAGCAGAAGTGTACAAAGTCGGTGGATCCGTGCTGCAACAGAAACTCACTGAGCTGTTTCAGTCCTTCTGGAAGCAGGGATCCATTCCATAGGAATTTAGAGACGCGTCCATCGTGCACTTCTATAAGAGGAAGGGCAATCGCCAGGTATGCGACAATCACCGTGGAATCTTGCTGCTCTCTACAGCGGGGAAAGTTCTTGCACTGGTTCTGTTGAATCGATTAATCACTCACCTGGAGCAGGGCTTACTGCCAGAATCACAGTGCGGCTTCCGGAAGGGACGTGGGACTATTGACATGATCTTCGTTGCGCGTCAGCTACAGGAGAAATGTCGAGAACAGAATCGTGAACTCTACACAACTTTTGTGGACCTCATGAAAGCATTTGACTCTGTCAGTTGCCAGGGCTTGTGTAGGATCATGTCGAAATGCGGCTGTCCAGACAGATTCATACGAATGGTACGTCAATTTCATCACGATATGATGGCTCGTGTCCTGGATGATGGTGAAACATCTGAGGCCTTCTCAGTCACCAATGGCGTCAAGCAAGGGTGTGTTTTAGCACCCACTTTGTTCAGCATGATATTCTCTGCCACTCTGACTGATGTCTTTCAACACTGCACTGAAGGAGTAGGCCTGAAGTACAGAACTGATGAGAAACTATTCAATCTGAGGCGACTGCGTGCCCTCACCAAGGTGAAGGAAACTGTACTTCGAGACTTTCTCTTTGCCGATGATTGTGCTCTGAATGCTAGTACAGAGCCAGAAATGCAAGCCAGTATGGACAAGTTTTCATCTGCATGCAACAACTTTGGTCTCACCATTAACATCAAGAAGACTGAGGTCATGCATCAGCCAGCTCCCCACACTCCGTACTCAGAACCGTCCATCACTGTAAATGGACAGAGACTTCAGGCAGTGGACCACTTCACATACCTGGGCAGTACCCTTTCCCGAGCAGTGTCAATCGATGATGAAGTAAACTGCAGAATTGTTAAAGCCAGCTCTGCATTTGGCTGATTGTGCTCCAACATCTGGGAACGTTAAGGGGTCATGCTACCAACGAAGCTGAAGGTCTACCGAGCAGTGGTGCTTCCAACTCTGCTGTACACCTGTGAGACGTGGACTGTCTATCGGAGTCATGCACGAAGGCTCAATCACTTCCACATTTCCTGTCTGCAAAAGCTTCTAAAAATCAGATGGCAGAACAAAGTGCCCAATACTGAAGTCCTTACCAGAGCCAGTCTGCCGTCAGGTCACACACTGCTGATGAGAACCCAGACCAGATGGGCCGGATGTGTCGTGAGAATGTCAGATGAGCGCATTCCTAAACAGCTCTTCTATGGAGAACTCACCCAGGGAAAGCACTCCCATGGAGGACAAAAGAAGTGGTTCAAGGACATGCTGAAGACCTCTCTGAAGTCCCTCGAGACCAACATCGCCACATGGGAAACCCTCGCACTGAACCGTCCAGCATGGCGCAGCCTCATTCACACAGGCAGTGGATAAGGAACTGGTTAAAGGGGAGACTACAATGGTTCGTAATGAAGGGTGAACTGTCAGGCTGTTACTAGTGGAGTTCCTCAAGGATCAGTTTTGGGACCAATCTTATTTAACCTTTTTATTACTGACCTTGGCACAAAAAGCGGGAATGTGCTAATAAAGTCTGCGGATGACACAAAGCTGGGAGGTATTGCTAACACAGAGAAGGACCGGGATATCATACAGGAAGATCTGGATGACCTTGTAAACTGGAGCAATAGTAATAGGATGAAATTTTATAGTGAAAAGTGCAAGGTCATGCATTTAGGGATTAATAATAAGAATTTTAGTTATAAATTGGGGACACATCAGTTGGAAGCAACAGAGGAGGAGAAGGACCTTGCAGTATTGGTTGATCACAGGATGACTATGAACCGCCAATGTGATATGGCCGTTAAAAAAGCTATTGCAGTTTTAGGATGCATCAGGCGAGGTATTTCCAGCAAAGATAAGGAGGTGTCAGTACCGTTATATAAGGCACTGGTGAGACCTCATCTGGAATACTGTGTGCAGTTCTGGTCTCCCATGTTTAAGAAGGATGAATTCAAACTGAAACAGGTTCAGAGACGGGCTACTAGGATGATCCGAGGAATGGAAAACCTCGGAGACTCAAAGAGCTTGGCTTGTTTAGCCTAACCAAAAGAAGATTGAGGGAGGATATGCTTGCTCTTTATAAATATATCAGAGGGATTAATATTAGGGAGGGAGAGGAATTATTTAAGCTTAGTACCAATGTAGACACAAGAACAAATGGGTATAAACTGGACACTAGGAAGTTTAGACTTGAAATTAGAGAAGGTTTCTAACCATTAGAGGAGTGAAGTTCTGGAACAGCCTTCCAAGGGGAGTAGTGGGGGCAAAAGACATATCTGGCTTTAAAGCTAAACTTGATATGCTTATGGAAGGGATGGTATGATGAGATAGCTTAATTTTGGCAATTGATCTTTGATTATCAGCAGGTAAGTATGCCCAGTGGTCTGTGATGTGATGTTAGATGGGATGGGATCTGAGTTACTGCAGAGAATTCTTTCCTGAGTGCTGGCTGGTGAGTCTTGCCCACATGCTCAGGGTTTAGCTGATCGCCATATTTGGAGTCGGGAAGGAATTTTCCTCCGGGGCAGATTGGCAGAGGCCCTGGAGGTTTTTCGCCTTCCTCTGCAGCGTGGGGCATGGGTCACTTGCAGGTGGATTCTCTGCAGCTTGAGGTCCTCAAACCACAATTTGAAGACTTCAATAACTCAGACATAGGTTAGGGGTTTGTTATAGAAGTGGATGGGTAGGATTCTGTGGCCTGCTTTGTGCAGGAGGTCAGACTAGATGATCATATTGGTCCCTTCTGACCCTAAAGTCTATGAGTCTATGAGTAATACCTCTGAGGCGAGGCGTACTGCTAAGGCTGAAAGAAAGCGTGAGCTGCGCAAGTCCAGAGCTGCCCGCACATCATCGACAGTGCCATCACATGTCTGCCCGATGTGTGACAGGACGTTCCACGCCCAAATCGGACTGATCGGTCATCTTCGGACGCACATAGCCCAGTCATCAAACGAATGAGTTGTTGAGGTCTTCATCGACAACGATGGACGAACATCATCTATTTAGCAAGATGTAATCTGGTGTAATGTCAGTGGAATTGCATGTCTTTACAGCAGGCTGTATGGGGCTAAGGAATGCAGTGTTATAGCCATGTTGCTCCCAGGATATTAGAGAGATAAGGTGGGTGAGGTAATATCTTTTATTGAACCAACTTTTGTGGGTGAGAGAGACATGCTTTTGTGCTAAGCTCTGTGTTGCTTGTCTCTGTCACCCACAGAAGTTGGTCCAATTAAAGATATTACCTCACCTACCTTGTCTCTCTACCGCTGGAAAGCCCGCTGAGATCCTTGAATGAAAGGCACTGCAGAAGTACAAAAAGTATGAAAGACTCACTAATTTGCACTTTGCTAAACGGGACATGGAACACTGCAAACCAAACAGAGCTTGCTCTTCACATCTCAGGGCTTGTCTACACCAGGCAGCTTTTAGTGACAAGGCTGTGTCAAGCCTTGTTGCTAAAAGTCAGTGTGTGTAAACATTCTTTGTCCTACTTTGTTGGCACTTTTGGCGACAAAATACTTCCAGCCCCGCAAGCAGCATTAGCTTTGTCGGCAGGAGAGCACTCCTGCCGACAGAGCCACATTCACACTGCCACTTGAGTCAGCAAAACTTTTGTCTTTTGGGGGCTGTTTTTTTAAGTATCTGTGAAAGACAAAAGTTTTGTCAAGAACTTTTCAGTGTAGACATACCCATAGTGTGAAATGTAAGTTCTTCAGAGGAGAGGTGCCCTGGGGCAGCGAGTCAGTGTTTTGTTTACAAACAGAGATAAGAAAGGACTGGTGATTATATTTAGGATATGGAAGTTTAGCCTGTAAAAAAGCAAAAACGAGGAGTCCTTGTGGCACCTTAGAGACTAACACATTTATTTGGGCATAAGCTTTCATGGGCTAGAACCCACTTCATTAGAAGCATGGAGTGAAAAACACAGGAGCAGGTATAAATATATGAAAGGATGGGGGTTGCTTTACCAAGTGTGAGGTCAGTCTAACGAGATAAATCAATTAAAAGCAGGATACCAAGGGAGGAAAAATAACTTTTGAAGTGGTAAGAGAGTGGCCCATTACAGACAGTTGACAAGAAGGTGCGAGTATCAACAGAGAGAAAATTATTTTTTGTAGTGACCTAGCCACTCCCAGTCTTTATTCAGGCCTAATTCAAATGTTCACAGTGATTGTTTATATCTATGAGTGGAGGCACTGATAGGAATAGAAGTTTTACTTGATTAAGAACTGGAAGATTTGACCCTCCAACTTTCTTTCTAGAGGAGGAGCTGCCCAGAGAAAAGCCACTTTCATGGCACTGTGTGCTGAGCTCGCCCCCACTCTGCGGCGCAAGGACACGCGATTGAGAGCTGCCCTGCCAGTGGAGAAGCGGGTGGCTATTACAGTCTGGAAGCTGGCAACTCCAGACAGCTACCGATCAGTCGGGAACCAGTTTGGAGTGGGAAAGTCGACCGTTGGAGTTGTTTTGATGCAGGTTTGCAGGGCCATTAATCGCATCCTGCTAAGAAGAACCGTGACTCTGGGGAAGGTACAGGACATTGTAGATGGCTTTGCACAAATGGGTTTCCCTAAGTGTGGAGGGGCGATAGATGGGACGCATATTCCTATTCTGGCACCACCCCACCTAGCATCCGAGTACATTAATTGGAAGGGGTATTTCTCTATGGTTCTCCAAGCGCTTGTGGATCACCGTGGGCGTTTCATTGACATTAACACAGGCTGGCCTGGAAAGGTGCATGATGCACGCATCTTTCGGAACACTGGCCTGTTCAGGAAGCTGCAGGCAGGGACTTTTTTCCCAGATCGGAAGATCACGGTAGGGGATGTCGAAATGCCCATTGTGACCTTTGCAGACCCCGCTTACCCGTTAATGCCTTGGCTCATGAAACCGTATACAGGGAAGCTTGACAGGAGCAAGGACCGGTTCAACTACAGGCTGAGCCGGTGCAGAATGACTGTGGAGTGTGCTTTTGTCCATTTAAAAGGGCGCTGGCGATCTCTGTATGGCAAGCTAGACTTAGGGGAAAGCAGCATCCCTGTGGTTATATCTGCGTGCTGTACCCTCCATAATATTTGTGAAGGGAAGGGTGAAACATTCAGTCAGGCATGGACCTCTGAGGTTCAACGCCTGGAGGCTGATTTTGCACAGCCAGAGAGCAGGGCTACTAGAGAGACCCAGCATAGGGCTTCAAGGATCAGGGATGCCTTGAGGGAGGAATTTGAGGCTGAAAACCAACAGTAATGTTTGGTGCCTTGCATGAGAGTGAAGTGCAATGGTTACAATGTTAGTAGGAATCTGTTTTTCCTAAGCTGATTTGCAGTGCCTGTTTCTTTCCTGGGCTAAGATATCTTTGACTTTCTGCAATAATAAAGACTGTTTTCAAAATCAAGAATTCATTTATTGAAAAGAAAATAACTTTATTGACAGGCACACAACATTTTGAGAACCTAAAAGGGCAGGGAGGTGTGGTGGGGAACTGTACAGTCACAGATTTGAATATGTCCTGTCTGGAGTGCTGTGCAATGACTGCTGCACTTCAGGATGCCTATACTGCATGGTGATGGGGGTTGAGTGCAGAGGGTAAGGGTCGTAATTCTCAGGGCTGGTCGGTGAACGTACAGGTGTTGGATGCTGCTGGTGGTGGTAAGAATCTGGATGCTGGGGAAGGGGGTTTGGAGCTGACATTGGGGCACAAGGGAAAGAGCTTTGGGATGAGGGGGAGCGGTGCGGTAGTGTTGTGCCTGCATGGCTACGAGCGCCTGGATAGAGTCCGCTTGGCGCGCCAGGATGCTTATCAGCTGCTTTGTGCTTTTCCTCCTGGCCACTGCGTTTCTCTGGCAGATCCTGCTTTCCCTTTCCCTCCAGTCCTGCAGTTTTTTATTCTCTCTGGCAGAGTGATTCATAACTGTTTGCAGCAGGTCGTCTTTGCTTTTTCGTGGCTTCTTCCGCAGGTTTTGCAGTCTTTGAGCTGTTAACATGGGCAGCTGAGAACTCAAGGTCGCTTGTGGAAAGGAAAAAAAAGGCAACAGTTAAGAGAGGCAGCATTGTTTATATCTCAGACAGTTATTCCCACACAGTGAAGGAGTTTACAGTCTTCACTTTAGCATAATTTTCCCATACTAAAGAGAGCGCACATAACCCACAGGAGCCCCGAAATGGTAAGTAAGGGGGACTGATTGCTTCAGGGCTGTGCTGGGGTTTCTGTGCATTGGGAAAGGCAAACTGCTGCAGGGAGCACCTACAGTGAACACTTTCCCAACATTTTCCACAGGAGTTAATCCTGGAAGATATCTCGCTGCTGCGGGTCACCTGGGAAGAGTGGGAGGGACTTCTACAGCAATGCGGATTCCGCCCTGGCCCCTATGCAGCTTGCCTGTGTGCAGCAATGGTCTCCCCACCCCTCACGGCACAGTAGCTCGGATGCGTTAGCCTGACTGGGTCAAGGACCACAGTGGCTGTCCCTATAAACTTGCGTAAGCGCATTGCCCACGCTGTGGCTGAAACTTTTGAAGAGATTACCGAGGCCAATTACCGTGACGTGATAGACCACATCAATGGGCTATTCCACATCTAGGCATGCATGCATGCAGCCCTAACCCTCCCTCCTCTCCTGAAACATTTCCATCCTGAAAATAAAAGCCGCTTACTGGGAACCCGCTCCTCTGCTTGTCCTTCACCAAGTACCAGCTGCTGCGACTGGCTGCCTTCCTCCTGGCTTGAGAAGAGCTCCTGGCTGCATGCCTACTGGGACTCCAGGGTGTCTCCCCCCCACCCCAGTACCCTCACTCTCGGTTTCCTCCTCCTCCGCCTTCATCTCCCCCCCTGCTCTGAAGTGTCCATCATGATCCTCGGATTGGTGGTGGTGTCACCCCCAAGTATCGCGTCCAGCTCTTTGTAAAAACGACAGGTCGTGGGGGCAGCACCAGAGTGGCGGTTTCCCTCACAGGCTTTGCAATAGGCACTCCGTAGCTCCTTCATTTTAATCCTGCACTGTACTGCGTCCCAGTCATGGCCCCTTTCCAGCATGGCCCTTGATATCTGCCCATAGGTATCGTAATTCCTACGGCTGGAGTGCAGCTGTGTCTGCACAGCTTCCTCCCCCCAAACACTGATGAGGTCCAGCAACTCACCATTGCTCCATGCTGGGGCTCGTTTGGCGCATGGAGGCATGGTCACCTGGAAAGATTCACTGATTGCACTCCACACCTGGCTGAGCAAACAGGAAGGGGATTTTTAAAATTCCCAGGGCATTTAAAGGGTGGGTCACCTGAGGCCAGGGCAGTAGAGTTTGAACTGATGAGCAGAGTGGCTGAGCAGGCATTCTGGGATACCTCCGAATACCTCTGGAGGCCAATAACAGCACTTTTGGTGGCCACACTGGCGGAGCAGCGCTGCATCACCAGCGCTGCAGTCGTTATTCCCCAGGCAGAGGAGGAGTACAGCCAGCGCTGTATCCAGGGAGATACAGCGCTGTATGTGCCTTGCAAGTGTGGACGGTGAGTAAGTTGCAGTGCTGTAAAGCCACCACCAGCGCTGCAACTCTCCAGTGTAGCCAAGGCCATGGAAAGCACATTGCCCATGCACTCCAGAGTATGCACTGTCTTCCAGGTGATTTCTCAGCGAAGCCTAAGGTGTTGATTTCGAGTTATGTAGCCCTCGAGTGTCTTTTTGTCTAAAAGACTGTTTCTCTCTTCATCTGATGCCACAACACTTGTGTTCGGTATGGTGCTGAAGCTCACAGTTCTGTGATTTAAATTGGAAGAGTATCCTGGCAGGGTGTTCTCAGAAAAAGAATCTGGACTTTGAAGTTTACTCATCCCCACAGTCTCACACACAGGGCCGGTGCAAGGAAGTTTTGCGCCCTAGGCGAAACTTCCACCTTGCACCCCCCACCTCCCCACCCAGCTAACCCCGCCCCCCAATGGCAGCTAACTCAGCCCCCCACCCGGGGAGCCTCCCCCCGCAGCAGCTACCCCCCCACCACGACAGCTAATCCCTTTCCACCCCGTCCCCCCACGGCAATTAACCCCGCCCGAGGAGACTCCCCCTGTCCCTCCATGGCAGCTAACCCCACCTGGGGAGACTCTCTCCCATCACCACAGCAGCTAACCCCACCTGGGAAGACTCTTCCCCATCCCCCCACGGCAGCTAACCCTGCCTGGGTTTTCCCCCATCCAGCTCATCTTGGCTTCGCCTCCTCCACTGGGCACGCTGGCGCAGCTCTAATTCTCTCCGCCCAGGCGTGCGGCACCTATTGGAGGAGACTTAGAGCTGGGCTGTGTGCTCAGTGGAGGAGGCAGAGTGGAGGTGAGCTGGAGCAGGGAGCTATTCCCCTGTGCGCCTCCCCTGTTACTGCAGGCAGCCCTCCCTGTGTGCCCCCCCATCCAGCTCACCTCCACTCCACCTCCTCGCCTGAGGGGACTTTTAGGCACCTCCAATCACTAGGCGCCCTAGGCGGCCACCTAGTTTGCCTAAATGGTTGCACTGGCCTGCTCACACAACCTGGATTTGATTATCATGAGAGTCTGCTACAAAGCTTCATCTATTTTGCAAGCATTTCTCAGAGGGAATGTGCTGAGCAGGGCATGAGTGGGCAGAGAGGTGATAATTTTATCCTGGTTGGCTGACAGTAATATACTGATATAGTAGTATATTTTTGTCTGTATGTGTTTTTATAGATGATCAATAAAAGCCCAGTATTTAGATATATGTTTCTCTGCTCCTGATTATGATGGGCTATCCCACGTCCTGCCAGCAGGGATCTCAGCACAAAAGCACCATTTTTACTTTCTTTGATTGCAGGGATCTCTCTGAATTGAGAAATCACAGCAAAGCACGGATCATGGCAAGAGACATCCCACTTTTTGCACAAGAGCTGAAACTCTGGTCAGCAGCAAATCCCACTGGGAACTTTCTTGTGCTGTGACTCTCTGCATAATAGGTGTCTACGCTGCTATTGTCTCACTCAGAGGCTGAAAATGCCTTCTTGGGGGATCCAGGAGTTTTGTCAGGAGAGAGGTGACAACTCCACCCCTAGCAGGTTTTCTGCATCCCTTTGGGGGTTGAAACAGTTCTTCACCCAAATTATTTTTCCTATCAGTTTTTGGGATCTCTAGAATTGTTTCTACAAACAGAAGCAGGCCCCCTTCCAAGAAAGATTATTCTGGCACTGTGAAAATGACTTGAAAGCAGATTTAATTAACACAAGCTGATGGAAGAGCTCTGCTGGAGGGTGTCAGCTCCGCTGCTAGGCTGTCCATCTGGCAGCACAGCCTTGCTCATTTCTCCTTCCTCAAATCATGGGACAGAGACATTGGGAAGAGAGGGGATTTTAAAGATTGGGGGAAAAAAGATGACTAGCTGCCCTAGTGCAGAATATAAAGAGAAGAAAACACTAACATGTTAGACAGCTTTTTATTAACCTCAGCTAGAAGAGTGATCTAACAGTCTGCGCACAGGCCTAGGAGCCAGGCACCTCTGGGTTAATTTTGTAAATGTTTGTTTGTTTTATACTGATATTTGCAGATAAGGACACAGCCAAGTATTCATTAAATACATAAGAAGGTATGCAGGTTTGAGGTGTGGTGCAGTGACTCAAAAGTTAAGCTAGCATGGCCTGATCTGTATTATAAAAGCAGTCTAGCTAGAGCATTTGGTTAGAATAGTTGTCCCCTGACCGTGTTACAGGCTTTGGTCCAATTTCAGAATGTGGTTAAGGCTGTATCTGCAAAGTAGACTTTCTTCCGTTTGTTCACCTCTTCTTTAAAGGGCGGTGATTGTACCTATTGGATTCCGGGAAGTGGGCGAGCAGAAGCCCGCCCACTGCTTAAGGATCCCCTCCCCCAGCCTAAGGGGAGGATCTACAGGACCTCAGAATCCCACTGATTCCGGGGGACAACTAATAAAAGAACAGGGACAGGAGTGTGGTCAAAGGGTCATAAGAAGGGAGCCTGATGGGGACACCGAGCAGAGAACCCTGGACAGCACCCACTGCTCCTCGAAGGCGTCAAGGGAGCCAGTGGACGCCGCCAAGAGGAACTCTGCCTGGATCCGTGAATGAACACAGGATCAGAAACAAGCCCCATAGTCACAGGAGTTTCCATTGGCCAACATCCTCTCCCTGGTTTTGTAGATGGCCATTTTAGCCAGGGCGAGGAGGAGGTTGACCAGGAGGTCCCGGGACTTTGTGTGGCCACGGATAGGGAGTGCATAGAGGAGGAGGTGAGGGGAAAAGTGCAGCCACAAATGTAACAGGATATTGGTGAGGAGCCGGTATAGGGGCTGCAACCTGGCGCACTCTAAACAAACGTGCGCCAGGGTCTCCCTCACGCCACAGAAGGGGCAGGTGTCTGGGACAGGGGTAAACCGCGACAAATACACGCCCGTGCTCACGGCCCCATGGAGGAGCCGCCAACTGATATCCTTGGCGGGTCTCGGGACCAGGGTAGAGTAGAGGCTGGCCCACCGGGGCTCCTCACCCTCCAGGAGGTTTGTGTCAGGGCGGGACATGAGGGTGAGGAAGTGAAGGGTGTGGAGCATGTGCATGTAGAGATGTTTCCTTGGCGCGGTTTGGAAGCAGACCAGCTGCAGATCGTGCAGCCAGCTTACGAAGAAGGGGTGGGGGGGCCGGTTGGGTCCACGGGGCACAGGCCCGATGAAAAGGTCCGGAGGGCCCGGGGTGGAGGGTGTGCGGGGCGTGCCCTCGTGCAGGACCCGGTCAAGGTAGGCCTGAGCAGCGGGCGGCAAAGCGGCCCTCACCTCCTGTAGTACGCGCCGGGGAGTACAAGGCCTGGAGAGCCCCATACGCTGAGCAAGCATCAGGGGATCCAGCCAGTCTCCCCAGTCATAATCCAGGAGGTCTCCAACCCTGCTCACTTCTGCCAGGACCAACCTTTGGTGCACTGCAGGGGATTAAAGGCTGGTGCCTGTAATGGGGCAGCTGCCCCGTTCCTGGAAAACATGGGTTAAAAGCAGCCCCAGAGAGGGCTGCAGCTGTGAAAGGCTAAGCTGATTGGAGTAGCAGCCATAGTGGTAGCCAGCTCAATTAGGGCCCAGCTGGCCCTGATAATAGGGCTGTGGGCCAGAAGCTGGAAGAGTCTTACTCTAGGCCTGGAGTGGGCAGGGCTAGCTGCCTGAGAGAAAGGTACCTGGGAGTAGAGCAGGGCTGGGGAAAGGCAAGAGGAGCTGTGGAGCTCCAGCATGGCAAATGTGCAGGGTGTAGGCCTTGCTAAGGGCCAAAACAGGTACTTGGGTTGCAGAGGCAGCAGCCCCAAGATAGGCAGAGGCAGCTGGTCCAACCTCCTTGCTGATGATGAGCGACCACGACAGACTGCAGTCTGCTCCAGTGAGTGGGGGCTAGATGCTGACTGGCAGTAGCCACTGAGGCAAGGTGGGTTTAGAGGGTTGGGGGTTCCCCTGGGAGGCAAGACACAAGTGTGGGGATACTGCTGAGGCAGAACCCTGAGGAAAAGGGCACTGGGGTCTGGGAGGGACACAGGGCCTGAGGCAGGCAAGACACCAGCCTGCAGAGGACACTCTGATCTGGACAAGAGCTAATTCCCAGCATGACCAACAGGAGGTACTCTGCCCCGAGTCATCGCTTTGCTACAGTGCTGAAAACTGGACACAGTGCTCCAGTTGTGACCTCACAGTGCTGTGTTTAGTCACTTTTCAGAGTAGACACTTGTTAAGACTTATTTTTAAAGTTCAGTGTGCTGTACATGAGCAAGCAGGCATTTGCTGATGTTATATTTAAACTGTATTAGAAAGTGTCACGTATAGTTTGTTATTGAAAATGTTATGAACTGACATTCCCCCAGTGCTGTAGTCAAGTGACTAATTGTTACAGCTGTTTGCATATTTGCATTTGGATGAATTTCTTCACAGAAGTACTGTGGAAAACATGTCCCCCCCCCTCCAAACCTCCCCCCACAAAAACAACCCCCCCCCACTATCTTTGCACTCCATAGTGGGGTTATGCCCTCTGTACTTTCATTACACAGAGGATATATCAGAATTTAGTGAGAGGTTTTATTTATTCAGCATATCAATAAGAAACTGATATCTTTCTGGATTGACTGATCCTCAAAGATGGGCTCCCTTCCTCAGTCAAGCAAAATTTTCTGAGAGCAATCTGGAAAATCACTCTAAATTGTCACATTGCCATCTCTTGAGATCAAGTATTTGGCACACAGATGTTATATGAAGATAATCAAAACACAAAAGGAAAATGCAAACTTATTTATATTATGTGGTTTAAAAGGGCCATAACCCTCCTGATTTAGCACTCTTTGACCCCTGTACATTTATTTGGGAGACAAGTGGTTAGGTTAGAGGACTATGAATCCTGAGTTTTATTCCCAGTTCTGCCTCTGATTGGCTGTTTGACCTTGGACAAACTTCTTTGTGCCTTGGTTTATCTGTCTGAATAATGGTTATATTAATATATACCTACTTCACAGGGGTGTTTTGAGCATCAGTTCTGATAAAACTTGGGGATGATAACAAAGATTGGTGGAACGGTAACTAATGATGAGGACAGGGCAGTCAAGTGGAGTGATCTGGATTGCTTGCAAAGCTGGGCCCATTCAAACCAAATGCATTTTAATAGAGCCAAATGTAAGGTCATTCATCTAGGAACAAGGAGTACAGGCCATAGCTACAGAATGGGAAACAGTATCCTGGAAAGCAGTGACTCTGAAAAGAATTTAGGGGTCATAGTGGACAAGCACCTGAACATGAGCTCCCAGTGCAATTCTGTGGTATAAAGGACTAATGTAGAACTGGCTGAAACTCTAAATTTCCATACTGTGGGAAATTCTGATATTTCATAAAAATTTCATTGTAAATCAGAACAAAACCTAGACATTTTGAAATTTCCTGCAGAAAGGAAATTCTGAAAAAATTAGGAAGTTTAGGAAAAATCCAACTGCTTCAATTTTCATTTTGTTTTTGATCCCTAGCAGCCAGTTCCTCAAAACCAAAATCTTTCCACAAAACATTTTGGATGAGATGAATCAGCGTTTCCTAAGGAAAAAAACATTTCTTAAAAAAATTTCCCGACCAGCTGCAATGTGAAAGCAATCCTTGGATATATAAACAAAGGAGTAGTGAGTAGGAGTAGGGAGGTGATTTTTACCTCTGTCCACTGCATTGGTGAAACCAGTACTGGCATACTGAGCACAACTCTGATGTCCACCTTTTAAAAAGGATTTTTTTTACATTGGAGAGGGTGCAGGAAAGAGCCACAAAAATTATTCAACAGCTGGAGAAAATACTTTAGAGTGGGAGACTTAAAAGAGCTCATTCTGTTTAGCTGAGCAAAAAGACAATTGAAAGGTAACTTGACTCGGGTGACCAGACATACTGATATTATCAGGATCGTCCTGATATTAGGGGCTTTGTCTTATATATGCAACTATACCCACCACACTCCTGAAAAAAAAGTCCCAACTTTTCACACTTGCTATCTGGTCACTAGTATATAAGTAAGTTCATGGGGAGAAAAGCCCAGGTACTAAAGGGCTCTTTAGTCTAGTGGAGAAAAGCCTAACAAGAACCAGTGGCAGAAAGCTAAATTCAAATTAGAAATAAGGTACGAAATTGTAACAGGGGGGTGACTTGGAACAAACCACCAAGGGAAGTGGTGGATTCTTCAACTCTTACTGACTTCAGATAAGACTAGGTGCCCTTTGGGAAGATATGCTTTAGAGAAAAACAAGTTATTGGGCTTAATCAGAGGTAAGTGAGTGAAATCTAATGGCTTGTGACTTACAGGAGGTCACACTAGATGATCTATTGGTCCCTTCTGGATTTAAACTCAATGAATCTCTGAGATCCTTGGATGTATGGTGATGCAGAAGAGAAAGGTATTGTTAATTATTAGTATTTAATGAGCTGCAGCTAAACATACAACATTTCTTTTGTTCTGTGCTTGAAAGCCATTTAATGATAATGGAATGAATTAAACCTGCCAAGATAACTAATGGAAGGGACCAGAGGACTGAAAATCTCCACAAAGCAATTTTCTCTGTTTACTTAGACACTTCAGCAGATGGTATCCTTGCCTGGTAGATCATTATAATAGACTTTGCAATATCAGGGTCATCACACAAGCTAAGACCTGTTCTTCACTGAGTAACTATGCCTCTTCTGTCCCTTGTTCCTCCTTGCAGAGATTTCTTTCCTTGGTTGTGACACACACATGCACTGACTTGATCTTGTGTGGAGAAGACTAGATGTGCACATAATACCAAGAGAAAACTTTGCAGAGGTTATTGCTAGAAAACATGAATGGAAGCTGGTATTCTCACTAGGAATGAAAAATATCTTATAGTCATCATGGGCCAGATTTTTAAAGGTAGTTAAGTACCTAAAGATGTAAATAGGTGCCTAATGGGATACTAGGCTCCTGACTCACATTGATTTCAATGGACATTAGGCACCATGAGGCTTTTGAAAATCCCACAAGGCACCTATCTGCATCTTTAGGCATCTAAGTACCTTTAAAAATCTGGCCCATTATGATTTCCATCCTTAAGGATCGTTTCTGTGTACAGGAATCTCTTCATGCACCTGTAGGGTAGAACTGGCAGCTGCTAACAGCACACAGCAACCGTACATAATGGTTTAAGTAAGAAAGTGAAGACTCTCATCAGCAAGAGAAACAGCAGGAGAAATTTAGGGAGGCTAGATGGAGAAGAGAGAAATAAATTATTTGTTTCAAATTATTCACTTGATTAATTTAGCTGCTTCAGAATTGTTTGTAAGCAGCTTCCATTTGTCTCAGATGTATTCACTATTCAATTCATTCTTGGTCTGTGGCTTATTCATGAGCACTTCATTGTGAGTATTCAACATCAGAAATTCAAGAGTCAAGCTGCAGTACTTAGCTTTGAACAGCCTTCCTATATCTCTTTGCCTCATCAGCTCTCCTCTTCATTTCAAATTTCAGACAAAAAGATTTTTTTTCTTTCACCTATACTACTTAATTTCTCTCCTCTTCTTCCATTTTTTCTTTTCCTGTTGTAACCCTTGTCCTCATTCCTCCATCCCTTACCACCATGCATTCAATCATGGTATGTTGTCATCTCTTGTGTACTTTGTTTGAATTACATTGCAAACACCTTGGGGCAAGGACTTGTCATTTTACTTGTTGTGTAAAGCACACTGTAAACATTTGGTGTTGTATAAATAAAAAAATACAGCTACAGAGATATTAACTCTCTAAACCATTTTGCAATATAGCATATATAAAAGATATTGTGCAGAATAATATTGTACAGTATTTACTTATTATAGTTCTCTTAGCTGTGCCACCGACACTCCGGGAGGCCTTGGGGAAACTCACTTTACCTGTCTGTGTCTCACTTTCCTGACCTAGCTCAGAGCTGTAAATGAATCAGTAGAAGGGCCAGGTATCCTGATGCCCAGCTCTAACCACTAGACAGCATAGTGATGGGTGCTATAGAAATCCCTCAAATAGATAATAATACCTTGGTCTTATATGGTGGCTTACATCCATAGATCTCAAAGCCCTTTACAAAGGAGAGAAGTATCATTATTTCCATTTTACGAATAGGGAAACAGAGGCACAAAAACATGAAGCCGAGGTCACCAGGAGATAGAACCTAGGTCTGCTGAAGTCTAGTCTGGTGCCCGATCCACTGGGCCACACTGCAGCTCAGAATAGATAATTGCATTGAATTGAACTTTGGCTTTGCAGAATGACCATTTCAGCACCCACATCAACTCACTTCAAAGGCAACGTTTGGATTTTGCTAAACTGGTGAAAAATAACAGAAAAGAGAGCTACCACCAATCCTTGTAATATATGTCATTTCCATGTATGATATTTGCTTTACTGCTGTTCAGCAATGAATCCAGAACAGAAACCATGAGGGAATCTTTTGTTTTCATTAGAAGTTCAAACAAATGCAGAGACTCTTCTATCCTTGAATAACAGGGAGGAATTGGTTGCAAATCTGAAGGTTAAAGGCAGTTTGGATTAAAGTGATCATGAAATGACAGATTTCACGAATCTAAGGAAAAGAAGGAGTGAGAGCAGCAGAATGAGGATCTTGGAGTTCAGAAAAAGCTAACTTTAACAAACTTGGAGAGCTGGTAGGTAAAGTCCCATGAGAAGAAAATCTAAGGGTATATCTACACCAGGGGTTGACAACCTACAGCACGCATGCCACCTTTGGCACACGAGCTGACTTTGCTTGGCACGTGGCTGCCAGCCGGGGTCCCAGCCGCCAGCCCTGCTCAGCACGGGGCTGGCTGAGTGAATGGAACCCCAGGCCAGCAGAGGCTGAGCGGGGCTGGCGGCCGGGACCCCAGACCGGTAGCAGGTGCCCCCCGGCTCCCTCCTCACCGTGCTCGGGTTCTGCAGCTCCTGGGAATCTGAGCCACTGGGGCTCGGGGCCCTGAGCCTGCTGCGGGAGGGGCGGCGGCTAACTCTCCCGGGAGCCACAGAGCCCAAGCGCAGCGAGAAGGGAGCTGGGGAGCTCATTGCCACACGAGGACCGCTGCCCGCATGCATCCGCTGCAGGAGTCCCCCCCAGGGGCGGGCATTGGGCCACAGCCTGGACAGGCGTGCCCCCTGGCTCCCCCCTCACTGCGTTTGGGTTCTGCAGCTCCCAGAAGTGCGAGTCGCCACCGCCACTGCCCCTCTTGCAGTCCGCCCCTCAGCTGCCTCAGCACTCCACGTGGAGTTTTGCCTCCATGTGGAGCCAGTGTCTGACCAGCATGGTCCTGGTAAGGGGAGTCCCGGGGGGCAGTCAGGGAGCAGGGGGAGGGTTGGATGGGTTGGGAGTTCTGGGGGGTCCTGTCAGGGGACAGGGAGTGGTTGGATGGGGCGTGGGAGTCCCCGAGGGTCTGTGAGGAGGCGGGGGTGTGGATAAGGGTTGAGGCAGTCAGGGGACAGGTAGGGGGTAGGGTCTTAGGGGGGCAGTTAGGGTTGGGGATCTCAGGAGGGGGCAGTCAGGGGACAAAGAGCAGGGAGACTTAGGTATGGGGTGGGGTTCTGGGGGGCAGTTAGGGCCAGGGGTCCCAGGAGGGGGCAGTCAGGGGACAAGGAGCGGGGGACTGGGGGTTCTTACCGGGGAAATTGGGATGGGAAGTGGGAGGGAGTGGATGGGGGCGGGGCTAGGGCAGGGCTCTCCCCTCTTTTTTGATTATTGAAATATGGTAACCCTAGGTGAGGGAGGAGCCAGGGAGCATATGGGGGCTGGCGCCCGCATACATCCACTACAGTCTGCAGAAGCCCTCGGGGGGATGCCGGGCTTCAGTCTGGGCCGGAGGGACGGGGTGGTGCAGCTGCTCCCCGTTAGCAGCACCGCTGCCTTTGCAGGGCTGCTGCCCCTCTGCATCAGGCCGGCTCCTTCATGGCTGGGGCTCACTGCTGCCGCAAGTGGGATGCTCTGGCTCTCCGGTGCCTCCGGAAGGCGGCTCCTCACTGCTGAACTGCAGTGGCTCAAGCCCGGCAAAGTCAGTGAGTGGACTTGGGGTGGGGGCCACTTGGGTGGGGTGGAGAGGGCTCTTGGGGGTGCTGTACACCCTCCAGGGGAGTTCAGGGGGTGGGGAGGGGGGAACCTGGTCTGGAGAGCAGCCCCTGGGCATAGCTGGCCCCTGGGGTCTATAAAGGCTCATTGGGATTTGCCCCTCAATGAACTGATGTGTGTGTTGGGGGGCTGGAAGTGGAAGGTGGAAGTTTTGCCTAGGGTGCAAAATATCCTTGCACCAGCCCTGCCCCAGGGAGTGCATGCACCCCAGGTTAAGAACCACTGCACCAAACTGATAAGATCTGCATTTTAATTTAATTTTAAATGAAGCTTCTTAAACATTTAAAAAAACTTGTTTACTTTACATACAACAATAGTTTATAGACTTATAGAGACCTTCTAAAAACGTTAAAATGTATTACCAGCGCGTGAAACCTTAAATTAGAGTGAATAAATGAAGACTCGGCACACCACTTCTGAAAGGTTGCCAGCCCGTGATACCCTTGAATGTTGCTTGAATGCGACCAAAACCCAAGACCATTCGCTGCTATACTTTGTGCTGCAATGATTCCAGACTACTTGCTATTGGCTTGGCATGGTAACGTGTCCTACCGTGGAGGGCCAAATAAGGCAGCTCTCCCCAGAAACCTTCTGCAAAGGCTTTCAGAGTACCTCCAGGAGAGCTTCATGGATGATTCCCGCTTCATCCCCAGACATGTTAACAGACTTTTCCAGTAGGTGTACTGGCCATGAATGCATCCCAAGTCTTCAGAGTAAATCAAACATTAAACACAACTGCTTTTAAACCCTATAGTGTAGTTACAAATGTGCACTCACCAGAGGTGCCTTCTCTAGCTTTAGAGTCCAGGAATGCACATTGGGAAGGTATTGGCTCCAGAGTGATGAAAAGGTCCTGGCTTTCAGGGAGAACGGATTCTCCGCTTGCCTGCTGCGCATTCTCCTCCTCCTCCTCTTCTTCATCCACAAAATCCTCCTCCCTGTTGCGTGAGACTCCCCCCTTGCAGGTGTCCACGGACAGTGGTGGGGTAGTGGTAGGGTCCCCCACTAGAATGCCATGAAGCTGATCGTAGAAGTAGCATGTATGGGGCTCTAACCCGGAGCGACCATTTGCCTCCTTTGTCTTTTGGTAGGTTTGCCTAAGCTTCTTCACTTTCACATGGCCAAACAGGAAATGAAATTCAAAATTTCCCGGGGCTTTTCCTGTGTACCTGGCTAGTGCATCAGAGTTGAAAGTGCTGTCCAGAGCGGTCACATTGGAGCACTCTGGGCTAGCTCCCGGAGGCCAATACCATTGAATTACGTCTGCACTACCCCAAATTTGACCCAGCAAGGTCGACTTTAGCGCTACTCCCCTCGTCAGGGAGGAGCACAGAAGTAAATTTTAAGAGCCCTTTAGGTCGATGGAATGGGGTAGGTTGTGTAGACGCATAACTGCTAAATTTGACCTAACTTTGTAGTGTAGACCAGGGCTAAGAGAAAAAGGAGTTCAGGAGAGCTGGCAGTTTCTCAAAGAGACAATATTAAAGGCACAACAGCAAACTATCCCAATGTGAAAGAAAGAGAGGAAGAATAGTAACAGGCCAATATGACCGCATTAGGAGCTCTTTAATGACTTGAAAATCTAAAAGGAATCCTCCAAAAGTGGAAACATGGATGAATTGCTAAGGAGGCATACAGAAGAATAGCACAAACATGTAAGGACAAATTCAGAAAGACTGAGTATTGTTACAGAAGGAACTGATTATTATTTTTTTCTCAGAAATTCAGGACTTAGCTCCCTTAGAAGATTCTTCAGACACTTCAAGAACTAGTAGGATTGTGCAGGTAACTATGGCTTGATCTCTCCTGCAGCTGCCTAGATGCAGCCATGGAGGGGACCCAGAAGTAGTTAATTCAGCTGCAAACTGTCTTAACTCCCAACCACATTTCTGCATGGAAATCTGACAGCTCTGTTGGAGATAGTGCTGCTGTAAGGAACAGCCAGTCCCATGCTCTGTTCTCCTCCACCACCCCAAGCTCTCAGACCTTCCAGAGCTCTGATCCCATGAAGCATGCATGGTGGGCCAATGAAAGGGTATAAGTGTGGGGGCAGTGCCAGAAGTGTCATCCCTCCATTCCTCATGGTTCATCCTCCCACTGTTCCCCCTCATTATGGCCCTCACCCCATTTATCTTCTCCTCTCCCACTATTGCCTCTCACTCTCCTCAATCTAACCCTGACCCCTCCTACCTGGCTCTCCTCCCCTCACTGTGACATTCTCATCTCCACTAACCTTCCCCACCCTCGCTCTGCCTCCACCTTCCATTCTCCTCAGTGTAATAGCTCCTTCCTCTGCCTGATCACTGTGACTAGAGCAGGGGTCGGCAACCTCTGACACGTAACTCGCCAGGGTAAGCACCTTGGTGGGCTGGGTCAGTTTGTTTACTTGCCACGTAGGCAGGTTTGGTGGACTGCGGCTCCCACTGGCCGTGGTTCATCATCACAGGCCAATGGGGGTGGCAGGAAGTGGCGCGGGCGAGGGATGTGCTGGCCGCAGCTTCCCACCACCCCCATTGGCCTGGAGCGGCTAACCGCAGCCAATGGGAGTCACGGTCTATCGAACCTGCCGATGTGGCAGGTAAACAAACTGGACCGGCCTGCCAGGGTGCTGACCCCTGGACTAGAGGGAAGAATATAGATTTGCATGTTTATCTCTCCTACTTTTTTTTTTGCTTTTACACTCTTCCATTTCTGTACATTGATTTCCCCTTCCTGCCTGTGGGTGAGCCTTTCTTTCTAACTAGGGAGCTTTTTTTTTTTCTTACTTCCTCATTGATCTTTCCCTCATCTCTCATTCCCTGCACAGCATTCTCCTTTTCTTCTCATGCTGCGAAATGGGCTTGGATACTTTCAGAAAGATGTGACCTAACAAGAAAATGTATCGTACTGTATCAGGTTATGGTCCTCTTTCTGACTAATTTATCATCTATTGTATCTGTAAGGGGCATCTCACTGTAATATCTAAGCAACCTCCTTTTCAGCTCCATTGAAATCGACTCAAAATAATATTTTTTTTATCAACCACCATATCCTAAATGTAGCAATAATAGCCCAGCTTGCAAAGGTCAGCCGCTGAGTTATAATTCAGCCATATGCTACATTTTATTTCCCTATCAAAATACTCCATGTTTCTGATACTCTTGTCCTTGCACAGAAATTGGTGTGGTCAGGTGACTCTGTGGCAGCTTGGTTTGCTGCATTGTGGCATATTAGGAGGAATCACATTCATTTGTGCATAGAACTACCTGAGTGAATATTCACTGAGAATGAGATCCTAATAACACAGTATTCTTCTCCAATGCAATCTGGGCTCTGAAAGCTGCATGGTGCTGAGCACTTGCTGGCCCTGCAACTTCTCTTTGATCCTGACACTTCTGTGCTGAAGAAGTTGTCTTTGATAGATGGTCCATTGTGACAGGATCTCTTGATGGTCCCTCATTATAAGGCATCCCTTAATTGCCTCTGTCCGGCACAAATTTAATGTTGCCTCGCTCCTGTAGCTATATATTATTGACATCAGAATGCAGAGACATAAAATTAAAGTTATAAAAATGTTCTTCTTCTCTCAGCTACATTAACTTTGTGCTTCTAGCATTGTTCATAGATCAGAGGGGACCCCAGTCATCTAGTCTGACCTCCTATGTGTAACAGGCTATAAGAGTTCCCCAGTTTGAATTAGAGCATATCTTTTAGAAAAACATCCACTCTTGATTTATAATATCCTGTGATGGATAATCCACAGCCCATGGTAAACTGTTCCAATGATTCATGACTCACTGTAAAAAACATACGCCTTATTTCCAGTTTGAATTTGTCTAGTTTCCACTTTCAACCATTGGATCATGGCTGTGTTGGATTGAAGAATCCTTTATCCCATGAAAAACGACAAAGAGTCCTGTGGCACCTTATAGACTATCAGACGTATTGGAGCATAAGCCTTCGTGCATGAATACTCACTTCGCTAGACGCATGCCACAGGACTCTTTGTCGCTTTTTACAGATCCAGACTAACATGGCTACCCCTCTAATACTTTATCCCATGAAGTTGCTTAAAGACATGGTTAACCATGAAAGCCAGGAGAGACACCTGAGCACTATGAAAAAGCAAACATGGTATCTGTTGTTCAGCTAGTTCTTGAAGGAAAAAGGAAGAGTCACAAAGGAAGTAGCTGATTGGAGAAGAAGTGGGTTCTTGCATCTGAAGAAGTGTGTTTTACCCACGAAAGCTTATGCCCAAATAAATCTTTTAGTCTTTAAGGTGCCACTGGACTCCTCGTTGTTTTGATTGGAGAAGAGAGATCATGGTTAAAACATGAGACTCAGAAGCAAGTGTTTTAGATTCTTTTCCCAGTTCTAGTACAGACAACCTCAGGTGGTGACACAGGAAAAGTCATTTTATCCATCTGTACCTCAATTTCTATCTCTGTAAAATACCAAACCTTGTACTTCTCAGCCTTCTATCAGAGGACCTTAAAACACGTTACCAATGTTAACTAGCTAATCCTCCTCCTCAGAGGACATTACTTCCATTTTACAGATGAGGAAATTGAGGTACAGGGAAGTTACATGCTTGCCAAAGGTCACACAGGAATTCTGTGGCAGGAGCCAAACCTCCTCACTGCTAACACAGTGGTTTAACTGCAAGAGCACTCTTCCACCATACAAAAAGCAGGCAATTTTGCAGAAGAGTTAACACGGAGGAAGAAGGGAATTTGATTCTGTAACTTTAATTTATTTTCATTCTTCTCCATCGGCAAGCTTAGTCAGGGAATAATCTAAAGAGGACTTTCTGGGTGGAAATGGAAAAACGGTAAAAAGATTGTTTCAGCATGTAGCAATGAAGCCTTCAAAAATATATTTCGTGCTATGTGTGTCTGATCTCATACAATACAGGGGTGTCCTGTCAGTGACAACAAATGACATTGGGATCTAAGTTCCCTCCAAGTTGCACGGCTGCCTATTAAGCCTCACGCAGTGGCTTAGGGCTGCGGCAGGGAGATGCTGCTCCCTGCCAGCCAAAGCACGGATCTGTAGCAGCGGGGAGAGGCATCCCTCCCCGCCGGCCCCAGCGCGGACCTGCCCCGGACTTGCCATGGCTAGGGGAGAGGAGCCCCTCCCTCAGCACGTCCTGGCCCAGGCCCACTGGTGCTGCTGGGGGAGAGGAGCCCATCCCTCGGCCCGTCCCAGGCCCACCAGAGCTGCTGTAGCTGGGGAGAGCCACCTCTCCCCTGGCCCTGAGCTGCTGCGGCGAGAAAGGGCTGGGGAGAGTCCTCTCTCCCCACTGCAGCCCCAGGACAGCCTGCACCCCAAACCCCTCATCCCTGGCCCCACCTGAGAGCCCGCACCCCCAGCCAGAGCCATCATCCCTGCACATCCCAACTCTCTGCCCCAGCCCTGAGCCCCCTCCTGCATCTTGAACCCTTCGGCCCCACCACATGAATTTTATGTGCACCAATATGGAGGTGATGTGTGACACATCACCTCCATATTGGTGCACATAACAAAATTCATTCTGCACATGGATGTAAAAAATTAGAGGGAACACTTACTGGGATTATATTCTATGACCTTTTTTTCCCCTTATGTTTCTTAGGTGTTTTATACATAAATGATTATTAATCTGAAATCATATATGGAATCTCTCTTGTATCTACATTAAATAAAAGTATTGAAATGACAGTGCAATGCCTAGCGTCCACTCATAACAGCTGACCCAGGCCTTTTACACAGGGCTCGCTCTAGGTTTTTTGCCACCTCAAGCAAAAAATTTGCCACTCCAATCTCAGGTGGGTCTGGGGCTCGCAGGCTGCACTGGAAGCAGAGGGAGTGATGTCACCTTGTCCCAGTGTCTGCAGGGGTTTTACCCCTTCCCCGGCCCAGCTGTGCAGAGAAGTCCCAATATAAGGGGTGTGTAAGGAGGCGCCCTGGCTCCACGCCGCGCCTGAGATGGACGAGCCAGAGCAGATGCCTCGGTGGGTGGAGCCAGCACTGCCTGTCCCCGCCCCCTGGAAGTCAAGGGGCGGGACAGGAAGTATAAAAGCCCGGCCCCAGCGCTCAGTTGGGCGCAGGCTGCCGGAGAGGACAGACGCTGGTGCCCAGGCTCCTGCCGGGCCCAGCCTGCCCCGCGCCCACTACCCAGAGGAGCACTGGCCGGACCTGCCCCGCGCCCACTACCCGGAGGAGCGCTGGCCGGACCTGCCCCGCGCCCACTACCCAGAGGAGCGCTGGCCGGACCTGCCCCGCGCCCACTACCCAGAGGAGCGCTGGCTGGACTTGCCTCAGATCCGGTACCCGGAGGAATGTCGGCCTGACCTGCTGTGTACCCGATACCCCGAGGAGTGGCCTGAGCTTCCCCACGACTGGTACCCGGAGGAGCCCATGGTCTGGGACCCCCCAGATGACGTTGGCAAGGACCAGGTACCCAGAGAGGGGGAGGTTGGAAGTAACCCGGGGATAGCCGACCCTGGTTTGGCTCCTGAAGAGCCCGAACCCATGTCAGTGTGTTGCGGCCAGGATCTCCACTGACCGCAGCGGGTCTTGACTGCTGCTAGGGCTCCGGGCTGGAACGCAGTGGAGTGGGAGGGCCTGCGTTCCCCCTGCCACCCGTAACCGGGAAGGCAGACTCCCCCTCTTCCCGCCTGTTGCCACTGCTCTGTCCTGATCCAGGGGGCCAGAGCTGACTAGACTTGTGTTTGGTGCCCTGCCCTGCCAAGGGCCTGGGCTGATACTGTGTTTGCTCAGCCTCTGCTAGAGGCCTGAGCTTGAACTGCTACTGCCCCTCACTGCCAAGGGCCTGGGCTGATACTGTGTTTGCTCAGCCCCTGCTAGAGGCCTGAGCTTGAACTGCTACTGCCCCGCCCTGCCAAGGGCCTGGGCTGATACTGTGTTTGTTCAGCCCTTGCTAGAGGCCTGAGCTTGAACTGTTACTGCCCCGCCCTGTCCAAGGGCTGGGGCTTATTTACTTTGAGAGCCCCCACCCCGGCTAGAGGGCTGGGGCTCTACCTTGTTTGCAGACCCTGTACCCCCCTCAACACCTGCGGAGGGGCTTAGCCTACCCGGACTGCAGCGTGCTAGGAGGCGCCCTGGCTCCCCGCCGCGCCTAAGAGGGACGAGCCCCGACATGACCGGCTTACATGTGGCACCTGACCAGGGATCTTCGCCCAGGATGTGGGCGCGGACCCTTAACGCTGGTGAACGGGGGGCCGCGGGAGAGGGAGCCCCCTCCCCCGAGACGGACCTGTCCCACCTCGCCGCCCTTCTGACTGAGAACCAGGATCGGCAGCAGGCGGCGCAGTCACGATGGCAAGAGGAGCAGCAGGCCACCCAGCTGCAGCAGCAGCAGCAGCTCATCGAGCAGCTGGGGAGTCAACAACGCCAGCTGATCCAGGGCCTGGTTCAGCAGCAGCAGGAGTTCCAGCTGAAATGCCTCCAGCACCTTGCAGCGGAGCGGGGGCCCCGAGAGGGGGTCCAGTCGGAGGGCACCGATGGCAGCCCGGGGCCCCGCCCACTGATCCGACTGACCAAGATGGGCCCTGATGATGACCCGGAGGCCTTCCTGGTCACCTTTGAGCGGGTGGCCACCGTCGCGGGGTGGAATCCTGACCAATGGGCCTCCATCCTGGCGCCGTACCTGACAGGAGTGGCTCAGGCAGTCTACCGAGGCCTGTCTGCCGAGGCTGCCCAGGACTATAGGCAGGTGAAATCCGCCATCCTGGATGCCCTCGATGTGAGCCCGGAGACGTTTCGACAGCGGTTCAGGGGCCTGACATACCCCACGGGGGCCCGGCCTCGTATGGTGGCCCAGGAACTGCGGGAGACCTGCCGGCGGTGGTTGCAGCCCGACGTCGGAAGAGCTAGCGGAGCAGGTGATCCTCGAACAGTTCACCTACATCCTTCCATCCCAAGGAAGGGCCTGGGTCCTCCGTCATCGACTGGCAACACTGGCCGCCGCTGTCACCCTGATGGAGGACTTTCTGGCGGCAGAAGCCCCCGTGGGCCCGACAGGCCGACCAACCCCACCGGGGCCCGAACGCCCCAACCCCGAGAAGAAGGCGACACCCACCCGGGCTGCAGCCCCACCAGCACGGCCGGCCCAAGCCCCAACTCCCGCTCCCCGGAAGGTGCCCTGGAACCCCGCAAGGGACTCCCCCAGGACCCGGCCCCGAGTCGGACGACCCGACCTAGGGCCTTGTTTCTCCTGCGGCAAGTCGGGACATCTCCAGAGGGACTGCCCCCAAATGGAGTGTACCTTTGGCCAAGTCTGCTCCGGGGAGGCTCGGGCCCGGCGCCGACAGCCCGCCAAGATTACGGCACCTGTGGTGGTTGAGGGGTACCCAACCGTGGCCCTCCTCGACTCCGGCTGCGGACAGACATTAATCCGCAACCACTTAGGTCCCCCGGCAGATGCAGGCCTGGGGGAAATTCGCTTACAATGTATCCACGGCGACGTACGGCCGTATCCCAGTGCCTGGGCCCAACTGACAATAGACGGGGAGACCCGACGGATGGTGGTAGGTCTCGCACCGAGTCTGGCGTATCCAGTGATCCTGGGCCGGGACTGGCCTGGGTTTCTGGCCGTCCTACGCCGACATGCCGGAGGCGGCCTGGGTCCCATACCAGCCTTGGAAGGAGAGGCCCCAGAAGGAAAGGACGATGAGTGGGGGCCCCCAGAAATGGAAGAGGATGAGCTGGACCCCCAGGGGTACCCCGCCGCTGAGGATGGGGACGATGCTTCCCCAGGCGAGGCCAGGGATCCCTCGGCCCCCACGGACTTCTGCCGGGACCACAGAGCTGACCCCACCCTCAGCGAGGCATATGAACAGCTCGCCACCGTGGATGGGACTATCCTCGATCCCAGGCGAGCTGCCCGGTGGCCACACTTCGAGTTGCGAGAAAACCGCTTGTATCGAGTCGAGAGGGATGCACACACCAGGGAGCCCCGATCACAACTCCTCATACCCCGCTGTCATCGGCGGGCGGTCATGAAACTGGCCCATGACCTCTCGGCTGCCGGACATCTGGGTACTGAAAAGACCCTAGCCCGAATATTGGGGCACTTCTATTGGCCGAGGATATACCGCGAGGTGAAAGACTATTGTACCTCGTGCCCGGATTGCCAGTTGACCACGCCGGCGAGGATGCCCAAGGCACCCCTGGTCCCGATGCCATTAAACGAGACCCCTTTCGAGCGGGTGGCCATGGACCTGGTGGGACCCCTCCTTAAGAGTGTTGTGGGGTTCCAGTACATACTCGTGATGTTGGACTACGCCACCCGGTTCCCCGAGGCGATCCCGCTCCGTAACATCACCACCCGCACCATCGCAGGCGAACTGGTTAAGGTCTTCGCCCGCATCGGCTTGCCCCGGGAGATCCTCACGGATCAGGGGACCAACTTCACCTCGCGGCTGTTGGAGCAGGTGTGCAGGCTCCTGGGGATCAAGCAACTGCGAACCTCGGTGTATCATCCCCAAACTGACAGCTTGGTAGAGAGGTTTAATCGAACCCTCAAGGATATGTTGCGGAAATTCCCCCCAGAAGACCTCTGCTGGTGGGACCAGCTACTCCCGGCCTTGCTCTTGGCGGTGCGAGAGGTCCCCCAGGCCTCAACCAAGTTCTCGCCGTTCGAACTATTGTATGGCCGCCAACCGCGGGGCCTGTTGGACCTGATGAGGGAGACCTGGGAGCAAACCCCCTCACCCACCCAGGGTCTCCTGCAATATGTGATCCAGCTCCAGGAGCGTCTCAAACAGGCTGGGACCCTGGCACAAGCAAACTTAAAAGCCGCCCAAGAGATGCAGGCCCAGACGTACAACTGAGATGCGCGCACCCAGGACTTCCAACCTGGAGACCGGGTCTTACTCCTCCTCCCCTCCAGCGAGTCCAAGATCCTGGCTCGATGGCAGGGCCCGTAAGAGGTGGTGCGAAAGGTGGGCCCCGTCACCTATGAAATTCGTCAGCCCGACCGACGGAAAGAGCTCCAAAGGTATCACGTTAACCTCCTTAAGCCCTGGCGGGAACGAGAAGGGTTGCTGATCAATCCCTGTCCACCAGAACCCGAACTAGGGCCCCAGGTACACACTACAGAAGACCCCGAGGGACCCCAGCTTGGGGAAACGCTGACAGAAGAGCAGCTTGAGCAAACCTGCTGCCTCCTTCAAGCATTCCCTCGCACTTTTACGGCCCAGCCGGGGTACACCTCCATGGCCTATCATCAGATTCAGACGGAGCCGGGGGTGATGATCCGGGCCACGGCCAGACCCCTGCCGTATCACCGAAGGCGAATCGTTGAAAACGAGGTACGGGCGATGCTAGACCTAGGAGTAATTGAGCCGTCACAAAGTGAGTGGCGTAGTCCCATCGTCCTGGTGCCTAAACCCAATGGCTCCCAGCGCTTTTGTATCGACTTTAGGTGCGTTAACGCCATCTCCAAATTTGACGCCTACCCCATGCCCCGAATAGACGAGCTGCTGGCACGGTTGGGAGAGGCCCGCTATATCATGACCCTGGACTTAAGCAAGGGGTATTGGCAGATTCCCCTGGATCCGGCCTCCCGGGAGAAAACCGCGTTCGCCACTCCGTCCGGCCTGTACCACTTCACGCGGATGCCCTTCGGCCTTCATGGGGCACCCGCAATGTTCCAGTGCTTGATGGACCGCCTCCTCCAACCGCATCACGACTATGCCGCAGCCTATCTAGATGACGTGATCGTCTACAGTCGGCAGTGGGAAACCCACCTGGACAAGGTCGCCGCTGTCCTAAGGTCCTTGCGGGAGTCTGGGTTAACGGCCAACCCTAAGAAGTGCCGCATCGGCTGGCGTGAGACCACCTACTTGGGGTATACCGTTGGCAATGGACAAGTGAAACCTCTTGTGGACAAGGTTCAGGCCATTGCCGCCTGTCCACCGCCAACCACGAAGCGCCAAGTCCGCCAGTTCTTGGGGCTGGCGGGTTATTATCGGCGGTTCATTTCCCCAGTTTGCAGCGATGGCTGCCCCCTTGACCGGGCTCCTCACCAAAGACAGCCCGCGACACGTACGCTGGACCCCCGAGTGTGATGAGGCTTTCCAGTCACTTAAGGCAAGCCTCTGCAGCAAGCCAGTCTTGTTTAGCCCGGACTACCAGCGACCATTCGTCCTACAGACAGATGCGTCGGAAGTTGGGCTCGGGGCTGTCCTCTCACAGGAGGTGGATGGGGAGGAGCATCCGGTTCTCTACATCAGCCGGAAGCTGTTCCCCAGAGAACAAAACTACGCAGTCGTCGAAAAGGAGGCCCTCGCAGTGAAGTGGGCCTGCGATGCCCTGCGTTACTACCTCCTTGGGGCCCCGTTCACTTTGGTAACTGACCACTCCGCCCTCCAATGGCTATGCCGCATGAAAGACCACAACATGCGGCTTCAACGGTGGTACTTAGCCATGCAGCCCTACGCCTTCACCGTCCGCCACAGGGCAGGGAAGGACCACGCCAACGCAGACTTTCTTTCCTGCCTGGGGGGCATGGACGAGCCTGGCCCCGTTGCCCGGGAGCCAGCCTTGGGGGGGGGGGTGTAAGGAGGCACTCTGGCTCCCCGCCACGCCTGAGAGGGACAAGCCAGAGCAGGTGCCTCAGTGGGCAGAGCCAGCACTGCCTGTCCCCGCCCCCCAGAAGTCAAGGGGCGGGACAGGAAGTATAAAAGCCCGGCCCCAGCGCTCAGTTGGGCGCAGGCTGCCGGAGAGGACAGACGCTGGTGCCTGGGCTCCCGCCGGGCCCAGCCTGCCCCGTGCCCACTACCCGGAGGAGCGCTGGCCGGACCTGCCCCGCGCCCACTACCCAGAGGAGCACTGGCCGGACCTGCCCCGTGCCCACTACCCCGAGGAGCGCTGGCTGGACTTGCCTCAGATCCGGTACCCGGAGGAACATCGGCCTGACCTGCCGTGTACCCGATACCCCGAAGAGTGGCCTGAGCTTCCCCACGACCGGTACCCGGAGGAGCCCATGGTCTGGGACCCCCCAGATGACGTTGGCAAGGACCAGGTACCCAGAGAGGGGGAGGTTGGAAGTGGCCTGGGGGTAGTCGACCCTGGTTTGGCTCCTGAAGAGCCCGAATCCATGTCAGTGTGTTGCGGCCAGGATCCCCACTGACCGCAGCGGGTCTTGACCGCTGCTAGGGCTCCGGGCTGGAACGCAGTGGAGTGGGAGGGCCTGCGTTCCCCCTGCCACCCGTAACCGGCCGGCAGACTCCCCCTCTTCCCGCCTGTTGCCACTGCTCTGCCCTGATCCAGAGGGCCAGAGCTAACGAGACTTACGTTTGGTGCCCCGCTCTGCCAAGGGCCTGGGCTGATACTGTGTTTGCTCAGCCCCTGCTAGAGGCCTGAGCTTGAACTGTTACTGCCCCTCTGTCCAAGGGCTGGGGCTTATTTACTTTGAGAGCCCCGACCCTGGCTAGAGGGCCGGGGCTCTACCTTGTTTGCAGACCCTGTACCCCCCTCAACACCTGCGGAGGGGCTAAGCCTACCCAGACTGCAGCGTGCTAGGAGGAGCCCTGGCTCCCCGCTGCGCCTGAGAGGGATGAGCCCCGCCACGACCGGCTTACAGGGTGACACAAGGTAGTGCAGCAGCCAGTGCACAGATGAGGTGGCGCAACTCTGGCTCCTCGGCAGGACTCGCCCTCTCCTCCCCGGGTAGTGGCTGGGCCCTGGCAGCTCAGCATCCCAGGGCTGGCACTTCCCCTTCCCCCTGCAGCCAGGGTCGTGGCACCCTCGCCCCATCTAAGTGGCGCAGCTCTGAGAGAGCGCAACTGCCCTGAAAAAAAAGGATGGCCGGAATGCCGGCCCTGGAAATGTGGTGCTCCAAGCACATGCTTGCTTTGCTGGTGCCTAGAGCCGGTCCCGCTTTTACAAGCATTGGTTACCACATCCGAGAGCAGGTTTTTAGTTAGAAAACTGAACAGAAAATATTTACCACTTTACAGAAGTGTGAATGAGTGTTTGCAAAGGACCTTGAGATTGTAACAGGTTGGTTTGCCCCTGGGCTGGAAAGCCCAGGGCTAAACCAGCTGTGAATACAAGATGAGCCAACCTGAGAGGAATCAGACAATTCATATATAAATGGCAGCAGGAAGGTGAGGAGGGTAGGGTAATTGGTTGAGAGAAGTAGCGCAGACTGCCAGAAGCAGGAGGCCTTGAAGGAAGCTAAGGAAGCCCAGGAAACAGGATGCTGTGAAGAACTGGAAGTGATGAACACTTTGTGTTTGTTTTGGGACTTCTGAGTTCTGTTTTTGACAAACTCTGACTGCCTTGTAAAGAGTGAAATTGAGGTAGGTGGCAGACACTGTACTAGAGATCATCCAATAGAAGGTCAATAGCCTAGGATCTATTCCAGGTAAAGTACCTGAGTAGGTAATAAATCAGACTGAGGAGGGAGTGATTGATGCCTGCAAAGATTGGGTGACCCAAGTGCTCTCTTCTAGCTCCTATTTTTATATCCTTTGTTTTGTCCCATATTTTGGCCTTGGCAAGCAAAGAGGTATGTCATAACTGGAATATTGATGGGAGGGGGTTGTCTATTTTTCCTGGAATATGGGTGGGAGTGAGGTGTCTATTTTTTCTGCAGCCCCTCATGGCAACTACAGCATGTAACACAAGGACTCTGAAGCATCACCAGGAAGCCAGTTACCTGCCTTGGTGGACCAGGAGTCTGAAAGGGCCTAGCAAATCCTAAATTCTCAGGAGCTGGTACCTGTGTTGCTTCTGTGTTTAGCAGCTACAAATGATGCAAAGTCGTTGCATGTAAATTTACCAGGTAAATTATTAAAAATTGGAAGAACTGCAGCAGGGAATGTGACCTGAATTAACCCTTAGCAAGCCAGAAGGCGCTGGAAAGCCGATCCTGCTCTATAAGAGCTGCTGTAGGTGGAGGCAGAAAGCCAGGGGGTGGGAGCAGGAGAGCTGAGGCCTGCAGCCAGATGATTTTCCCTGCTAAAGTCAGTGCGGGTATCTCCCCTCCATCATCACCTCCCTGTACCGCAGCTGGCTCAGGACAGCAACGAAGGAGTTAAGGGCTGGTGCGGGAGAAGGCCGGCTGTCAGGAGGGAGCATGTGCAGTTTGCAACCGCATCCATGCTATGGGTTAGTGTCACTGGAACATTTAATCTTCAGCCGCCGCCGCCTCGAGCCATCCATGGAGGCGAGGAAGACAATGCGCGGCTGAGCGGAGAAGGAGGGAGAGGCAGGAGCGAGGCAGAGCGTGGCCGCAGCAGCTGCTCTGGAGCGCTCTCTCCCCATCTCCGTCAGGGTAGGTGCAGGGGGAGCCCGTCCAGGCCTCCCGCGACGGAGCTGGCGGATGCCAACTGGGCTGGGGGATGCCGGGCCGGCGTGGGAGCCGGAGGGAGGGCTCTGGAGCCCGGCCGCTGTTGCTTTCGCTTCTCGCTGCGCCGCCTCCGGCTTCGCTTTGCTTCGCTTCCTCCCGCAGGAGAGGAGTTGGAAGGGGGGTGAGGAAGCAACTCCCACCCGGAACAAAGCGGGCTGCAGGGGGGTTGCCCGGGGCAGCGGAAGGCAAACAGCGGGAGCGGGCTGGCCCCTTGTGCGCTGGAGCAGGGCGTGCTGGAGCCTGCTGTAGGGAGCAGATGTTGGCAGCGCCGAGGGCTGGGCGCCAGCGCCGCTGGAGCGGAGTTGCGGGGGGTGGCTCGAAGGAGCCGGGGCCGGCCATATGCTGGGCGCTGGAGCCACACGGACGATTGCGGGTCAGGATCTGGCGCCCCCTCCCGGGAATAGGCAAAGCGTCCGCGTGGGGCATCTGGCAGGCGCTGAGACCCGGCTCCCAGCAAAGAGAAGGCGCCTCGCCTCCCCCGGCTTGCCCGCCCTGCCTGATCGGGTAGCGGGACACAGGCAGGAGAGATCCCGGGCACCTGCAGTGTCTGCCATAGGTGCTGGAACTAGGGGGTCGGGGGAGAGGGGTTGCCACACCCCCTGGCTTGAAGTGGATATCATCATATACGGGGTTTACATTTGGTTCAATGGCTTTTAACACCCCAGTATACAAATAGTTTCAGCCCCCCTGGTTCTGCTCTTCCCCTGCGCCTTCCACGCTGTGCCCTTCTCCTCCCGCCCCCCAGCAGGGGCCCTTCCCCTCCTTCCTTTGTCCCCTGTGGCCGTGAAGAGCCGGGGCTGGCACGCACTGGGGCAGGTCGAGGGTAGGTACGTTTCTCTGTGTGTTTCGCGTTCAGCCAGAGGTGATTGAGATGAGGGGTAGGGACCCTTGTGCGATGTACTGGGGGATCCCTGGTAGAGCTGCCTGCGCAATGCACGTTAACATGGTCTCTTCGGCAAGAAAACGGGTCAGCTTTGACACTCAGCATTTTTTGTAGATTTTGAGACGTTTTTGTTTTGGGAAACAAATGAAATGGTATTTGAATAGTGTCCATGTGCCCTGCTTTTTCTGAACAGCACAGCTTAGTTTTTCTCTGCTCAATGCCATTAATTGTTTTGATATGAAACTAATTTTTCAAAAGTTTTTCATAAGGCTGAATTGGGAATTAAATGTTTTGATTTTATTGAAATTAAACACTTCAGTTGACCCAAAATGAAGAAATTTTCAGAATTTTGTTTTTGCAGAAAATTTCTTAACTTTTTAGTTTTTGTTCCTTTTTCAGAATGGGGAAAAATATTGGAATTCTTGAGGTTCCCTCTAAGCAGAAAATCTGGCTTCTACCCATCCCTAGTCTTTGGTACTAGAGTTTCTTAAGATACCTTTAGACATTTGTGATGGCTGGGATATTAGGAGGTGGGTTCCCAAGCCCCTGTCTGAGCTAGCGTGTCACACCCAGGCTTCCTCGTCTGGTTTTGGCATACTCTTGCGCTGGACCTCCAAACTTGTGTCACAGAGGAGCTAAGGTTCAGAAGCTGGACCTGCTCTCCTTCCCACCAGAGGCAAGGAAGCTTTTCCAGCTTCCGTATTTATTTTCAGTTTGTTGCATTGCTTAATAACAGGAGGATCCTCTTATTTCCCTCTTGCCGGCTGGACAAGATGGTCCCTCCAGGAGCTGAAATTATTCATAGGCAGGATGGTGAATTTGATTACCTGAACTGTATTTATCAAGTGTCCGTAGAAGAAATAAAGCCCTCAGAATGCAACATCCTTTCATTTTCATGTATGCAAATACATTAATACTTATACTGCATGGGTCAAGGACTTGATAGTGATAGATGATTCTAAGATAGATAATAAATCCCAAAGGAGAATTTTAAAAAAAATTATGAGTGAGCAGAAAAACAGTACTTGTTACAACGAGACCTCTACTGGCGGCAGCCACTGCAGGCTACAAGTCAGGCAAGCCATTCACTATGTACCGAATGTTAAGTACAAGCTTATGTCCTATTTACATCAATGGGATTAAAACCTGAGATTAAGTACTTCCTGAAGTGGGGTCATAATAAGCTGGTCCAAGATATTCCACACATAGATGACAGAAGTGAACATGTTCCTAACTACAATGATACAGTATGTTGCTGCTGGGAAAAATGTATTACACTTCAAAGTGGAGGGGTATGGTGGGGAATCTCCTACCTGAGCTTTGTTGTACATTTAGATGGCCTATTCTGCACTGCTTATGTAGAGGACTCTTCCATTTGAGAGACACTATTACTGTTTTGTAAAAGGGGAAACTGAGGCACTGTCCATAGTAGATCTGGGACTACAACCCAGGAATTGACTCCCATCCCTTGGTTTAACCATTAGTTAACACTGCCTCTCAACAAAGGATAACGGGGCAGGGAGGCTCACTTACTATTTTTTGTTATTATTGTAGGGCCTAAGAGCTCTAGTCATGTGCCAGGACCCTGTTGTGCTACATGCTGTACAGACATAGAATGCTTTGAGATCCTCCTGATAAAATGCACAAAGAAGTACAAAGTATTAACTTATCTCTCCCTACCCAGGATAAGTGACATACAGGCACTGGAAAGAATATTTACTTTCTCCTTATTGATATTATCACAGCATGACCGTAAGGGAGGTCAATATTATTGTATCTATTCTACAGATGGGTGAAAACTTAGGCAGACAGAAAGTAAGTGCCTTGCTCAAGGTCACACGGTGAATCAATGGCAGAGCAAAGAATAGACTCTGGGAATCCTGCCCCTTATATCTACACTGCAATCAGGCACTGTGATTGTAGCACCTGTATATGTGCCTGAGCTAGCTCAAGTAACAATGGCAATGAAGCCACAGCAACATGGGCAACTTCATGGGCTAGCCCTGCCCGCCCAGGATCCTACATTTCTACTTGAGTGGCTGCTGACTATGCTGCTGCCCTAGTTCCTTGTGCTAGCTTTGATCTAGCTTAGGTCTGGCTCAGGTATGTCTACACATGCTGCAGTCACATCTCCCAATTGCAGTGCAGACACCCCTCCAGTGGCTTGCCCTGGTCATAGTGCTATATATAATATAAACGCCAGAACTGACACAGCTAAGGCCCAATTATGACAAACAAGCAAAACACCCTAATCAAACAAAAAACAAATACATCCAGAGTAAATGGTTGACCTATTTGATTAATAATGACTTATCATAGCTGCAGTCGTACCAGTAAGGGTCACATATTGACATTCTCACAGTACTGCAGATTATTGTAAAAAAACTCATGGAAGATCACACAAATGATCCAGGGGCTAGAAAACAAGCCTACAATGTGAGGCTTAAGGAGCTCAGCGTATTAAAGGGAAGGATGAGAGGTGACTTGATCACTGTGTATAGATGCTTACATGCAGGATGAGAGAGCTGATCATCAGGGATCCTAGTTTTCTGGGATTAAAAAAAAATAAAATTCTCGGATTTAAAAAAAATAAAATGTATTTTGCATTTTTCCATGATTAAAATGAGATGCTGAATTTTAGTTTCCCTAGCCACAATATATACAGGTATCAATAAAACATTGTGGTCAACTGTATACAAAGAAACCCCATTTATTCGATGTAATTGGGATTGGGGCCAGACTAGATCATCAAAAATTGAAGTGAGCTGTAGCCCACGAAAGCTTATGCTGAAATAAATTTGTTAGTCTCTAAGGTGCCACAAGTACTCCTGTTCTTTTTGCAGATACAGACTAATACAACTGCTACTCTGAAACCTGTAAAAAATTCAGATAATCCAGAGAGCTTCAGCCCTGGTGGCGAGGGTTGGGCTATCAGTCCTGATTCAGTTAGTAGGGAGGGCTGGATAATGGAGGTGCACATAAACGGGGTTCTTATTCTTTTTGTTTTTACACAATGTGTAAAAACTAAAGATTCTGTGTAAAAATGCAAATACTGCGTTTTTCCATGGCAAATGGATTTCTATGATCCCTGCTGATCACAGGGGGCTTTTCAACCTTGCTGACAAAGGCATAACAAGATCCGATGGCTGGAAACTGAAGTTAGACAAATTCAGCCTTGAAATAAGACACAATTTCCTACCAGTGAGGGAAATTAACTATTAGAACAGCTTACCAGGGGAGGTGGTGGGCTCATCATTAAGAAGACATAGGATATCCTTTCAAAAAGATATGCTTTAATTCAGTTTCTGGGAGAAATTCTACAGCCTGTGTATGCAAGGGGGCAGATGGGATGGTGTTGGTGGTTCATTCTGGCCTTGGAATCTGTGACTCTATGAACCATGCATCCGACGAAGTGAGTATTCACCCATGAAAGTTCATGCTCCAATACGTCTGTTAGTCTATAAGGTGCCACAGGACTCTTTGCTGCTTTTATGAATCATTGTGTCCATTCCTTTCTTTTGTGGGCGCTGGAGACAATGGAAAGTTCTCCATTGCCCTCAACATGCTCATAATATTTGCAACTCTGCAGTAAGACAATGACAATCTCATGCTTCAGGGGCTTCAGCCATTTGCCTGCACGGGTCAGGAAGAAATGTTTCTTTTCTCTAATGCACAATTGTCTAGATGTATTCTGAGGGTTTTTTTCCATCTTTTGAAGTATCAGCAACTGGCCACAGCTGGATACAGAGTGGACCCGTTCTCTGAAGTGGTACAGAGAATCCTCTATCTTGATGCCTGGCTGGTGTTTTGCTCATGTGCTCAGGGTCAAACTGATCACCAGATTTGAGGGCAGGAAGGAATTCCCTCCCCCCACTCACACACACACCCTAGCCCAGATTGGCAGAGATTTTGGTAAAATGAGGGTTTGCCTTCCTATGTAGCATGAAGCATGGATTGCCTGCTGGATCATCTGGTCATATCTCACCTAATCAATTCCCTGCCATTGCAGGAGCCTCGGGCATCAGTGGCATCTTGGATTCGTGGTGCACATTATTAGTATTATTATATGTATTATCATGGCACCTAGGATCCCCAGTCAGAGACAAGACCCTGTTAGGCTAGGTGCTGTACAACTATAGAGCAGAAAGAGAGCCCCTGCCCCAAAGACCTTACAGTCTAAGTATAAGACAAGAGACAACAGCAGGATATGGACAGATGGGGTAATACAAAGAAACAGTGAGACAATATTGGTCAGCATGATCACCAACTGTTGTCAAATTATTTGTAGGTATCATAGAAAAGGAGTGTTTTGAAGGAGGATCATAAGTTAGTTTTGCAGATGTTTACAGGTAGCTTCTCCCATACATGAGCAGCAGCATGGGGGAAAGCAAAAAGGTGCTTGTTTGAAAATTTAACAAATGGGTGATGGAGGCTGGCTTCCTGGGCTAATCAGAGGCAAGAGTTGACCTTTCAGTACTGAATCAGAGATGATAGGTAAGGTAGGGATAGGTTGTGAAGGGCCTGAAAACTGAGGACAAGCAGCTTGTGTTTGATGTGATAGAGAAGGGGGAGCCAGCAGAGGGATATAGTGAGAGGATGACATGGTCAAAGCAATGGGCTAGGACAGGAGTTCTCAAACTTCATTGAATTGCAACCCCCTCCTGACAAGAAAAATTACTATCTGACACCAGGAGTGGAGACTGAAGCCTGAGTCTGCCTGAGCCCCACTGCCCGGGGGGCAGGGGGGGGGCAAAGCAGAAGCCCAAGGGCTTTAGCCCCAGGCGGGATCCTATAACCTGAACCCCACCACCGAGGGCCAAAGGGCTTTGGCCCTGGGCAGTGGGGCTTGGGCTTCAGCTAGGGTTGCCAACTTTCTAATTGCACAAAACTGAACACCCCAAGGCCCTGCCCTACCCTGCCCCTTCCCTGAGGCCCCGCCCCTTCCTGCTCCATTTCCCCTCCCTCCGTCACTCACTCTCCCCCATCCTCACTGACTTTCACCAGGCTGGGGAGGGGGTAGATGTGCGGAGTTGGGGGGTGAGTGCTCCAGCTGGGGGTGTGGGCTCTGGGGTGGGACTGGGAATGTGGGGTTTGGGGTGCAGGATGGGACTCCAGGTTGGGCCAGGTGGCTGGCGGGTGGAGGGGGTGGGGTCCAGGAGGGAGTTTGGGTTTGGGAGGGGACTGTGGGCTGGGGCAGAGGGTTTGGGTTTGGGGTCCTGGCGGCACTTACCGCAGCTTCTAGGAAGCAGCTGCCAGGTCCCTGTGGCCCCTCCAGCATGGGCAGCCAGGGAGGCTCTGAGTGCCACCCCCAGGCCTGCAGGCACCACTCCCGCAGCTCCCATTGGTCACAATTCCCAGCCAATGGGCGCTGCTTAGCTGGCACTCAGGGCGTGGGCAGTGCGCAAAGCCTTCCTGCCCGCTCATGTGTCTAGGGGCCGCAAGGACTGGGCGGCCGCTTCCGGGAGTTGTGCCCGAGCTAGGGCAGGCAGTGCCAACCAGAGCCACCAGGGTCCCATTTCGACCAGGCGTTCCAGTCAAAAAATGGACCCCTGGCAACTCTAGCTTCAGCTGCATTCCCCAGCAATTCTAATGCCAGCCCTGTCACAACCCACTTTGGGGTCCCAACCCACAGTTTGAGAACTGCTGGGCTGGGAAAATGATCTTTGCAGCAGCATGCTGAATGGATATAAGTGGAGCAAGACTGCATCTCTCAGGGCAAGAGAGAAGAATGTTTCAGTACTTCAAAGATAAGATAATGGGAGCCTGGAAGAACATTTTAGCTATGTGGATGAATAGGAAAGGCCCTCTCTTAGATATGTTATGCAGAAGGAATCTGCAAGACTTAAGCATAGCCTGGATGTGAGGACCTAGAGTGGGGTTCAGCTCAAAGATGATAACTAGGTTATGGGCCTAAGTGACAGGCAGGATGGTGGAGTTGTCTGCAGAGAACAAGAAAGTTTAGTCTCCTGGTGACTGGAATAGTTTAGTCTAACCCAAGTTATTGGGCCCAAAACAGGGTGAAATTTAATGGCCTGTGATACGCAGGAGGTCAGACTAGATAATCAAATGGTCCCTTCTGGCCTTAAAATCTTTGAAACTATGAAGGCAGATAAGCAAATTTTTCGCAGAAAATGAAAGGAAAGTGTCCTAAAAAGATGGCTACAAAACAGTAAAGATTTGGTAAAGCCTAATGTTTGTGAGGAGGTGAAGGTTACAGTGGCATATAAAAAGGATCTGTTTGTCTTGGGACTAGAGCCATACAAGTAGTAGGGTAGTCGTTATTTCTGTTGATGCTATGTCACCCTCAGGATATTGTGAGTTTCTGGATTTCATTTAGTAAAAGTCATATTTAAATAAATAAAGTGAAGGGGCTTCCAGTCATGGCTTTTCAATGCCAAACTGCCTGCCACCTTCAGCAAAATAGACTAAAAAATGGTCATGTTAATTAAAAGGCACCAATATTCCTTCCCTCTTGGGTTAATTATTCTGGGGAAACAGAGTCAATTGAGTTGAGTAAGCTTGTTGTTTACCAGTCGGAGTCAGATTGAGATAATTTTTCCTTTCTCCACCTTCCCCTAGTGGAGAGTTTTGTATATTTAGATATGTTCTGGGGGTCTTGCATATTTCTTTGCATAAGGCATTGGCCACAGATGGATACAGGATCCTGACTAGAAAAATGATTGGTTTGCTCTGGTTTAGACCAAAACCAAAAGTACCTTTGTAGAGTTTTACAAAGCAAGACTCTACAAAGGTACTTTTGGTTTTGGTCTAAACTGAAGTACACTGGAGATGAATTTTAAGCATCTAGCAGTGGGAGTTCCACCTTCCAGAGAAAATCCTATCTGTAACAAGAAGGTGAAAGTGGCTATTTTCTTGTTTATTTTCAAAGGAAGGTTTAGCACCCAGGGAGCTAAATATACTGACAATACCTGGGCTCCTCATAGCCAACAAGTGAATATATAAAAATGGCCTCATTTTGCTTCTCAGATCTGCGTCCCATAAATATATTTGAGTAAGGTCTGCTGCTTGTATCATCACAACAAATGTTTCCTCCTGTTAGCCCTGCAAGCCCAATACAGATGTAGTGGACTGAACTGGAGCCTGTTCTGCTTTCTAAGCCAGCAACAGAGTTATCTAGTCAGTTTCTAGTCTCTCCATTATCCATGATGATGTATGAGGCAAAAAGACCCAGCTAGTTTCTCACATCCTAGATGAAGGCTGCTGTGCTGGCAGCCAGAAAAAGCACATTCTTTTGAAAACTGAGCCAGCAGGATTTGGAAGTCACACAAGAATGGGGGGAGGGATAGCTCAGTGGTTTGAGCATTGGCTTGCTAAACACAGGGTTATAAGTTCAACCCTTCAGGGAGCCATTGGGGGATTGGTCCTGCATTGAGCAGGGGGTTAGACTAGATGACCTCCTGACGTCCCTTCCAACCCTGATAGTCTATGATTCTAGTCTATATAGTCTGGTTTATACTATGTCAGACCAGTGGTCCATCTAGCCCTGTCTTCTGACAGTGGCTGGTACCAGGCACTTCAGAGGGAATGAACAGAACAGGGCAATTTATCAAGTGATCCATCCCCTGTTGTCATGGAGAGAGGATAAATACAATGGGTATGTCTACATCTACAATTTTGCAGCGCTGGTTGTTACAGCTGTATTAGTACAGCTGTATAGGGCCAGCGCTGCAGAGTGGCCACACTTACAGCAACCAGCGCTGCAAGTGGTGTTAGATGTGGCCACACTGCAGCGCTGTTGGGCGGCTTCAAGGGGGGTTCGGGGAACGCGAAAGCAAACCGGGGAAGGAGACCAGCTTCCCCGCGGTTTGCTCTCGCGTTCCCCGAACCCCCCTGCAAACCGCAGGGATGGAGACCTGCTTGCTCGGGGGTTCGGGGAACGCGAGAGCAAACCGGGGAAGGAGACCAGCTTCCCCGCGGTTTGCTCTCGCATTCCCCGAACCCCCCTGCAAACCACAGGGAAGGAGACCTGCTTGCTCAGGGGTTCGGGGAACGCGAGAGCAAACCGCGGGGAAGGAGACCTGCTTGCACTGGGGTTCGGGGAACGCGAGAGCAAACCGGGGAAGGAGACCAGCTTCCCCGCGGTTTGCTCTCACGTTCCCCGAACTTCCCTGCAAACCGCAGGGAAGGAGACCTGCTTGCTCGGGGGTTCGGGGAACGCGAGAGCAAACCAGGGAAGGAGACCTGCTTGCTCGGGGGTTCGGGGAACGCGAGAGCAAACCGCAGGGAAGGAGACCTGCTTGCTCGGGGGTTCGGGGAACGCGAGAGCAAACCAGGGAAGGAGACCAGCTTCCCCGCGGTTTGCTCTCGCGTTCCCCGAACCCCCCTGCAAACCGCAGGGAAGGAGACCTGCTTGCACGGGGGTTCGGGGAACGCGAGAGCAAACCGGGGAAGGAGACCTGCTTGATTACCAGAGAGGCTTCCTCAGGTATGCTGGGATACCTGCTTATTCCACGGAGGTCAAGAAAAGCGCTGGTAAGTGTCTACACTTGATTACCAGCGCTGGATCACCAGCGCTGGATCCTCTACACCCGAGACAAAACGGGAGTACGGCCAGCGCTGCAAACAGGGAGTTGCAGCGCTGGTGATGCCCTGCAGATGTGTACACCTCCTAAGTTGCAGCGCTGTAACCCCCTCACCAGCGCTGCAACTTTGTGATGTAGACAAGCCCAATGTCTTTTACAGCACCACTTTTCTGCCTATATGTACACTTTAAGGTACAAATACCATCTGTGCTGGACGGTTGTGATAAGAAGTTTAGGCAGTGATTCTATCTGATAGTGAATAGGAAAGAAAGCAAACTGAGTTGAAGCTCTGACTCTGCAGCAACAGATACTAGTATCTGTGCCAGTTTAGAACAATGTGCCTGTTTCTGGTTGGTTAGCATGCCACATTCCTGTTAACTTCTTTGTAAGTGATACACCCATTGTTGTCTGTTACAAGTCAGAGGTTGTTCATAAACTCAAAGGCTCCAAACACCTTCCAACCACCGCATCCCACAAAATGCAAAAGATATAGGTAATTTCCAAGGTTGCCTATGTGCATGTTCGTAACTGTTTTAAATATAATATTAGCCTGAAGAGAAGCTGGGCAGCTTTAGAAGTTTCTCTTGTAAACTATAAATTCCACACTGAGACCTTGGCTATACTGGCGCTTTACAGTGCTGCAACTTTCTCGCTCGGGTGTGAAAAAAACACCCCCCTGAGCACTGCAAGATACAGCGCTGTAAAGCGCCAGTGTAAACAGTGCTGCAGCGCTGGGAGCGTGGGTCCCAGCGCTGCAAGCTAAACCCCATGAGGAGGTGGAGTACGTGCAGCACTGGGAGAGCTCTCTCCCAGCGCTGGCGCTGCGACCACACTCACACTTCAAAGCCCTGCTGTGGCAGCGCTCCCACGGCAGCGCTTTGAAGTTTCAAGTGTAGCCAAGCCCTGAGTGGGGAATCAGAACTGGTTCCCATTAGTGGGGGTCAGGGAAGGATTTATGTCATCCTCTGCTTGAGTATTGCCAATGAACCCAGCTAATCAAATCTAGTACAGTAGTTCAGAGCAGCCCCACTCCTAAACCTTCCCCTCCTCCACAATCTTCTGTTCAAGCTCTTCATAAAAGTTGGATTAGCATATAAAGAGGATCTTGTCCATTAAGTCTTCACTGTCATGTGTTATCTTTCCTTCAGTTGCATAAGGCTAAAGAATTAGTGCTCATTAGATCAGCAAGGATGGGGTAAGCTGGCAAGTCTTGAACAATCAGTGAACTCCTTTCTTGCTGGATCGTCCCTTTCAGTCTGATATGTTTGTCTAGAATTAAGGCTGCATCTACCAGAAGTACATATTATAAAGAAGCTCCGAAAATCAAACTTCTGTCCTTGAGTTCTGCTGCGCCATCACTGCTGGTGAAAGAAAAGGGATTCTAAGTTGCTTTGTGCTGTCAAATGGCTGCAGTGCTCCACCTCAGAGGTGGCTGCACTTCAGTGGTGCTTGTAATAATCTCTGTATATGTATCCTGGGTGTAAAATTCAAGGGGAGAAAACTGTAAAACAGCATAAATGGTATAGCTCCATGAACCTTGTCCAAGGTATTGATTTATAAAATCAATCTATAAAAACCTATATTAGCCTGGGAGTATAAAGTAGTAAAATCTCATTCCATGGGCAAGTTAGTGATAGAACGGTAAGGGAGATGTCATTTGACTCATAAAATTCTACAGAAGCATAATTTAAATGGTGTCATCCTCTGTGGTGTGGCAGGGGAGATTCAGACGACACCCCCCCGCCCCCCTAGCCTCCCAGCTTCAGGTCCTCCAGTTGATGGAAATTTTAATAATACGATGTTGTCAGAAATGGGTCAGGTTAGGTATCATTCGAAAACGCTTTCTGCATGAACACAATGGTACCAAACCTGACAAACCTACTACAATTAAGTAGTTATGTATTTGAGAAAATGTTTAAAAATAAACTTTTAAAAATTATACTTTAATATAAGGATGCATTGCTTATATAAAAAAGACATTGATCTTTGGTAATTCAAGGGTAGTTAGCCTTGACATGTAGGATTGAAACCATTTATTTATCAAAGTCATCATTGGTGTCCTCTCTGGGGCACCACTGCTAGACATGTCACACTGATCCTCATCTGCGCCACACTTGCATATCTCCGTAGCAGGCAGGCTTCTGGCCAAACATTTGCAGGATAGTGAACATCTGGTCTTTGCTTTTGATTACCTGAAGGATTGATTCGGGAGCATGTGATATTTCACACATAACTGGTTTTGATCAGTCCGTCTCCCAAAATTCATCCATGCCTGAAAGTGAGAGCAGTTCTGGATGCGCTCAATCATCCCAGAGCCATTCCACTGCTTGATAATTTGGCCTCTTGATAGCAGGTATGAATGAGTCCCTTGTTAGTGGCAGTTTTTCTCCATTTGTCTATTTCTTGGAAAACATCCACCAACCTAGTTCTGCAAGTGTCATAATGTTGGTCTTCAAATGGTAAACTCAGTATATAAATGCCTCCAGTGCAGTTATGACCTCATCAGAGAGACTCTCAGCTGTTCCAAGGACCTTCAGAGAGAGGAGAGAGTCTTTGGAAGCTGAATCAAATGCCTTCCAGTAAGATCATTTATTCTTCCCAGCCAGCCTTCCAATAGTGTCACATCCTGAAAGAAATCTGGCAGTGTGGTGGCTTTTAATGGTGTGAGTGATAGGAGAGAGAGAGACAGCAATTCTGTTTCCCAGCAGCAGGCACAAAACCAGAATCTTGCAGAAATCTTGGCTAGTGCGCTCACAGAGAGAACTAGAATATCTGTGTCTTGTGCAAAGATCTAGCACCTTTTCCTGTGGCACTGATGACATGCAAGATAATTTTAGTGTCAGCTTCCTCGTGGGAACTATGAAGAAACTCCACTGAACAGAGCAAGGCAGCAACTTCATTATGCCATCCAATGACAAAATTCTTGGAGCAATTCTTTGCGTGCTGGAGTATTTTTCCTGTAAGGTATGTTGTTAACTCATCCTTTGTGTGAGTATGAGACAGTAACTTCTTCTCTGTGATGTTGGAGATGTTCATGACATCAGTGATTTTTGTATTGGACAGGTGTAATATCATGGAGTCTCTTCTTTCTGGTAATATTTTAAATTCATTCTTCTGCATATGTATCAAATGCCAGGTAGACTTTGCCATAGGTCTAATATTTTTTCTGTAGCCTCATAATGAAGTGTTCAGTCAAATCTCAGCCAGTGTTAACAGTTTTTGATTTGTCAAGAGCTTGTACCTCAACCAGACCATCTAGGATTCTATGCTGAAAGGCCTTGGGTACATAAGATACTGGTCATTTTGTTAGTAGATGCTGGCTTAGGAAACCATGCAGGATACATATTAGTTTGCTTTTTGCCCGGCACATATAAATTGTTCTGTCGCATTTGAACATCCATTGTGGTACCATGGAAAACTCATACTTCAAACCTCACATAGATCAAGATCATGCTGAGATCTGGATACAACCAGGAAATGAGCAAACAATGACCTGTCTGTGGTAAGCCATGTAATCGTCCTGCCACACCTTCACTTTGACTTTCTTCTTTGCATTTGAGCACAGCTTTAGTCTGTTTTTGATCAGAGCCCATAGAGTGATGGAGTTTTGGATAATTCTTTGAATTTTGAAGGTTTCATACAAGTGATGACCTAAAGTATCTGTTTGACTGACATCTTTAGCTATCTTATCTCTGAAGACTGCTTTCATCATGATATTATTGAGCTCCTGTCTATCATACTCAAATAGATTGCCGGTATGAGTAAACTCATCCTGTAGCTTTAAAATTCCCCCTTCTTGGCATTTAACAATGCCTAATGAGTCTAGAAGGCTCTTGCTTACTTCTGGGGATGTCATCCCAGCTATACTTAATGTTTTGTTCTAAATTGGATGGACTTCTGGGATTGTCAGGAAACACCAGGAAAGAGTATTTGGATGTTGTGTTATTCCTACCAACCCCATAATGACTTTCACTGCTCTGTTTTCATGTTCTAGATTTTCATCTGAACCAAGTACACAGAAGAACTGGCGACTTTTTCTAACAACTCAATTTCCTTTTTGAAATTCCTCCCATGTGTCAGGGTCAGACTTTTCTCCACCTGTTATTTCAGCAAGGTATAGGGCAATCATTGCAGAATAGTTGGCTAAATCTAAAGCAAATACTATTTCAAAAACCGCAATGTTCCCTTTCATTTTTTCTATCCATGTGCGGAATGAATCTTGTCATGTGCAGCACCAATACTGAGATAATGTGTGGATGTGCACCACCAGTAGAAACAAAAAAACTAGATATAATGTATATTTTCTTAAAGCCCTCTCTCCCTGCCACAGCCCCGGGACTAGGGGAGAGGCCTTTCTCCCCACCACAGCCCCAGGACCGGGGGAGAGGCCTCTCTCCCCGCAACAGCTATGCATGCCCCAAGCTCCCTCATCACTGCCTCCCATCTCACCCCACTGCCCACGCTCAACCCTATTCCCCACTCATCCTACACATCCTCCAGGCCCACCTGTATCTACCCCCTGTGTGCTGTGTGTGTGTCGGCACTAATCAGGTATGTGCCTCTTGAAACCTCTTGTGCAGCTGCGCAGGCATGCACCTTAAGGGAACACAGTCACAAAATCTTCCAGAGCTGTGAGATGCAGATTCCATTAGCTGTCCTGATGGATCAAATAAAGAGCACCAAATATCCGCCAACAGCTGGCATTTGTCCCAGCATCTTCATGTTTCTCCTGATCCTTGATGAACTTCCTCAACCTGCCTTGCCAAAGCCAGTTTATGGGCACACTTCTTATAGCATGTAAGATGCCACTGAGTGCTGTGTTTAAGCAGGTCCTCCACTGTGGTATTCTCCAAAGATTCTGCTATTAGTTGGTATTCTTCATCTCTCCATTGATGCCTAAAAATGATCAAAGCAAAAGTAAAAACAAGGATTTTGTAATAAGTTACTTTGAGATTGTAATTAGATAATTTTGTGCATGCCGTTGGATTCCTGTAATTTTTGCCTGGATGCTGATGTCTTAACCAGTGCGTCATTACAACTTGTTTGGCATAATAAACAGAGCTGATAATCAATACCGCTGGTCCTCTTCTTTTTTGCTGATGATTGCAAATGAAGTTTAAGCCTTCCTTCCATTTATAGTAATCTGTCACATTAAAACAATTATTTGGATATTATGTTCTGAGCATTAATTGATAGTACAATATTGTTAGTCAAGGATCACTATTTAACTTTTTGTGAGGGCTGCATGTTTGACATATCTGTGGTAAGATATAATTAAACATTCTTTCGAATACATATATCTACATAATTGTTCTAGGTTTCTCATGGTTGGTACCACTGTGTTCCTGAGAGAAGGGACTTTTGAATGATATCCAATTCAACGCATTGCCAATAACATTGTGTTATCAACATTTCCACCTACCAGAAGACATGGTGCTGGGGAGGAAGGGAGGGAGTATCCCTGCTATGCCGCAGAGGGTGACACCATTGAAATTCTGTAGATGTTTGCAAATCAAATGACCCCTCCCTCACTTTTCTATCATTAACTGGCCCACGGAATTAGACATGCTCCCAACTTTTATGGTGTGTGGTTCCTGGCTACCTCAGAGACTCCCATATTATTGTATATTTGCTCAAAGTCCCTAGGTGTGAATATCTGGTTGCTGGACATTCTCAGTGGAGGGTTTCCTATTCTGGAATTCACTTTCCTTGCTAATCTAATAAAGCCCAAGCCAGTTGACTTTCAGGGCACCCTCTTGGGACCATGTATCTTCTTAGGCTTGTGCATGAGCAGGTGATTGTGGGAAAGACATTCCAGGTAAATTCTTGAGGAGGGGGAAGTCTCTTTGTTTTGTGATTTTGGTGTTATAATGTTGCTTACATTTTCTCGGAGTGGCTTGATGGGTGCAGTGTAAGCAGATCAAAATAAATATAGGATCCTGCAGTCCTCTCAAAGGCACATTACCCAGTGAAGCCTTTAATTGGCAGCCCACTGCAGGATCTGATGAATAGTTTGTGAACTACTTTGAAATCCACCAGGATGAGATCAGCTAATATGAGACAGCAAGATAAGTAAGACAGTAAGGTATTCACAATTCCATAATGATGTAGGACTTCACTGTTGCCACTCTGATGCTCTCCATGGCCATTCAAAACTTCACAAAGACAATAGAGAGAGAATTGAGATTCCCCCCACCCCGCATTCCAAAAGCACAAGCCCTTGCTGCTTGGGATAAAAGAGAATATCTGTTATTTGTGAACAGCATGGGGACTATCCTATGTAGTTGGGCAGTTCAGATGCCAACCAATAGAGGGCAGAGGTAGATGTATAAAGCAGCCAGTTTGTTATAATGTTAGGATAATATACAGTTTGGAGATTGACCTTTCATTTATCTAGGTACTCAGTCCTCTTGTGAACTAATTACATGTTTTGGAAACAAGGTCCGAGTTTTGACTTTGACATTGTAAGGTATTAGTGATCACCATAAAGGTAATAAAAGGCATGGTTCTTTTGTAGGTTTGTTAGAATTTGATCAGTTTCCAAAGATGAAGTCAATAAGTAGAAGACATCCATTTCTAAAAATGTTGCACAGCTACTGAATTATACCTGGTTCCTCAGAGGGGGAACTCCATTCATTTTTGTGATTGCTGTTACTCCAGATTGAAGTCTGTGTGTGTTACTCCATTTTGGCTATATCCCAGGGATTGGAATGAGGGAGGGTATCACATTCTGACCGGAGAGACATACTTTTCATATTTTGCTACTTGAGATATGAGTGAGGAAAATTATGTGAAAAACAAGTTCTGACAAGTGGAATGACAACAGTCAGAATTTGCTACTTGATGGACCAGGGATAAGAAAAGTGGAGAGTACAGAACTGTAGTGAGTACCAATAGCTGCACTTATACATTACCATTCATCATAGAATCACAGTGTTCATTATCAGTCTTAACGAAGCTTCACCATACTTCTGTGAGGTGAGGTACGTATTATCAGTCCCATTTTACAGATAGGTAAACAAAGCAGATACATGATTTTCCTGAGAACATACAACCAGTGGAAGAGGCAGGAATCCAGGAATCTCCTAAAGCCCAGATCTGTGCTGTAACCACTAAACCCTACTTTATTATTATTAAAGAGATTAAATGGGTTAGTTGTGGCAGCCATTGTTTTTTTAATTGGGTAAGGAAACATAAGAATGGCAAATGAGTATGTGACAATGATATCTAAAAGTGTATGTGGCACTTGGGAAAAGGTTACTCTTGGCTACACTGGAGAGTTGCAGCTCTGGTGGTGGATTTACAGTGCTGCAACTTACTCACCGTCCACACTTGCAAGCTGCATCTCCCTGGCTGCAATGCTGGCTGTATTCCTGCTCTGCCTGGGGTATAACGATTGCAGCGCTGGTGATGCAGTGCTGCTCCGCCAGTGTGGCCACCAAAAGTGCTGTAATTGGCCTCCAGAGGTATTCAGAGGTATCCCAGAATCCTGTTCAGCCACTCCCAACAGCGCTGCAAATGCTGCAAATGTGGCCACACTGCAGCGCTGGCAGCGCTGGTAGCTGTCAGTGTGGCCACACTGCAGCGCTTTCCCTATACAGCTGTACGAAGACAGCTGTAACTCCCAGCGCTGTACAGCTGCAAGTGTAGCCATACAAGTTTCTAGGCAATAATGTCCTGTCTTTGATTACCAATCAGCCAATGAGAGTTTGTTCTGATGATGTCATGTTTGTACTTTAATCCTTGATAAAGCATGTGTGGGTCGAGTTTTGTGAAAACTGGTCACTTTTGTTTAGGGAACACCCCAGCTCTCATTCTGCTAAATTACTTTTATTTTAAAGACACACCATCAAGTCAAATTTGACCCCAAATTTAAATTTGGTAAAACCTAAGACCAATGGAAATATTCCAGTTAAGTTATTTTAAAATAATTCAAAAGTAATTTTTTATAAATAAATAACTGTTCCTTTGTGCAATGTTTGCAATCCAAACATTGCAGCATTATGTTGGTGTCTGAGAGCATAAATGTGAAACAAATATGAAACTGACCAGTCTATTTTTATTTTCATTGTTGAGCAGAGAAAAATTTAAAAGTGAACAATTTAAACAGCAAAAAAGTAATACGGATTTAATAATTGAAGACTCTTAGTAATACAGGAAAATATGTGTTTGTTTTTAAATGTTGATTTTAACTGGGCTATGTCCTGTGTATGAAAACAGTTGTAGTCAAATTTTTTTTTTTACACTTAACTATTACTCGAAACACAGAAAAAGTCAGATTTTGCTCCTGGCAGCAAACTTCCAAGGAAATATTTGACGACATTATAATTCTCCTGTGATACAGGCATCTCCCCAACATTTGTGAGACGCAGGGTGGGAATGAGGCAGTTAAAAAGAAATGTTGTACTCTGAAACTCTATTATTGTGATTCCCAACGCTTTGCCTGAAGGTTTCACTTGGGCTACTACTGTACCTAGTAGCATTTAGGAAAAAGGATATCTCATGCATAGCTCTGTGGATTGTTTGCTTTCATCATTTGCATCTAGAAGTTGTCACTCTACAGACTTGGCTTGAAATGTACAGTAGCGCAATTGTTCCCTTTGGTAGGTGGGGAATGTGTGGTAGCAGTATACTGCAGATAACTTGCAGATTCTAATTCAGGGCTTTCATAGGGAAAACTCAGCTGTGAATATAAACTAATGTTTTGCCTGCTAGTCTAGATTCACAAAAGTTCAGATCCCCGCTGACTGGTGTACAAGTATGAAAAGGCATATGAAGAACTGTGGGTGTCTAATACACTGTGACACAGCGATCTCAACCGTATTTTCATAAGAAAGTGGGTTGAGTTTCTGAAAACAGGACTGGGAGCCAGGAATTCCTGGTTTCTGTTCCAGCTTTGTCACTAACTCACAGAGAAACCTTGGGCAAATCTCATAACCTCTCTGTGCCTACATTTCCTATTTGTAAAATAGCACTTATTACTTTATCACGGGATTGTTGTATGGACTGATTAGTTAATTAGTTTTACAGAGCACTTTGAAGAAAAGTTCAAAGTACTGTAGTAAACTAACCAAAATACAGAAAAATACATGGAGGAAATACAGAAACTCCCACTTTCCAGTCAAGAATTGACTCCGCTTTTTTGTCTGATTACTGCAGATACTCTTATTTGGTGAACAGTACAAGTGGTTAATCCTATGAACGTGCAATCTCCGGCCTTGTCTACATTAGGAACGTTAGTGCCCACCATTGTGAGTGGTACAACAGTGTAAGTGGTGCTAGTGGTTGACTGAGTTCCTAATAGGCATTCATGACACTTTGTTTAAAAGATGCCTGAGCCTGGCCTACACTAGTGGATTTTATTTATTTCTGTCTAGGTATCTTGAAGACCCCATCACCATTATCAAAAGATGCCTTCACAAGCATTTCACCTTTAAAGCATTGAAATTGCAAACATGTCAGCTTCATTACATATTGAATGAAAACATTTTTTTTGGAACTTTACAGTTGCATTATGTGCTCCAAGTATGAGGCTGAGCATGCATCCTTCTCTGCTTTGCTCACATGCTTTACAGTATACTATTTCTCAAATAATAGTTTTCATTCAAATGCAGATACACACGTGCTTAAGGGCATGTCTACATCTACAATTTTGTAGCGCTGGTTGTTACAGCTGTATTAGTACAGCTGTATAGGGCCAGCGCTGCAGAGTGGCCACACTTACAGCAACCAGCGCTGCAAGTGGTGTTAGATGTGGCCACACTGCAGCGCTGTTGGGCGGCTTCAAGGGGGGTTCGGGGAACGCGAGAGCAAACCGCAGGAAAGCAGGTCTCCTTCCCCGGTTTTGCTCCAGTGTTCCCCGCACCCCCGAGCAAGCAGGTCTCCTTCCCCGCGGTTTGCTCTCGCGTTCCCCGAACCCCCGTGCAAGCAGGTCTCCTTCCCAGCGGTTTGCTCTCGCGTTCCCCGAACCCCCGAGCAAGCAGATCTCCTTCCCCGCGGTTTGCTCTCGCGTTCCCCGAACCCCCGTGCAAACGGCGGGGAAGGAGACCTGCTTGCTCGGGGGTGCGGGGAAGGAGACCTGCTTGCACGGGGGTTCGGGGAACGCGAGAGCAAACCGGGGAAGGAGACCTGCTTCCCCGCGGTTTGCTCTCGCGTTCCCCGAACCCCCGAGCAAGCAGATCTCCTTCCCCGCGGTTTGCTCTCGTGTTCCCTGAACCCCCGAGCAAGCAGATCTCCTTCCCCGCGGTTTGCTCTCGCGTTCCCCAAACCCCCCTGCAAACGGCGGGGAAGGAGACCTGCTTGCTCGGGGGTGCGGGGAAGGAGACCTACTTGCACGGGGGTTCGGGGAACATGAGAGCAAACCAGGGAAGGAGACCTGCTTCCCCGCGGTTTGCTCTCGCGTTCCCCGAACCCCCCTGCAAACCGCTGGGAAGGAGACCCGCTTGGGGGGGGATTCGGAGAACACCGGAGCAAACCGCGGGGAAGGATACCTGCTTGATTACCAGAGAGGCTTCCTCAGGTATGCTGGGATACCTGCTTATTCCACGGAGGTCAAGAAAAGCGCTGGTAAGTGTCTACACTTGATTACCAGCGCTGGATCCTCTACACCCGAGACAAAACGGGAGTACAGCCAGCGCTGCAAACAGGGAGTTGCAGCGCTGGTGATGCCCTGCAGATGTGTACACCTCCTAAGTTGCAGCGCTGCAACCCCCTCACCAGCGCTGCAACTTTGTGATGTAGACAAGCCCTAAGGTAATACAGACTGTATTGTAATGCAGCTGGATTATTTTATTGATCTCCGGCATCACTGTGTCCCCTCATCCCCTGGTAGGCCATTGGTTAGAATTGAGTCGTAACTAAAAGTGCCCCCTACTGAATCAGGAACACCGCTTCCTAGAGCATTGAGTTTTTCCATGGCAGTGGAGGCTCTCATCTCAGCACATCAGTCCCAACATGTCAAATTCCACAAAGTTAGCAAGGTCAAGATCACTGGTCTATGTAACAGAACTGCAGGATTTTTTATTCCAGCTCTCGCATCCTGAAATATCTAGACCTATCTTTTTTTTTTCTTCTTAGTTCTTAAATGAGGATGGGTGGGGTTACTGACACCAAAAAATATCTGTGAAGATCCAAATATATAAAAGACGGCTGCCTTCTGGTCCTCCTCCCTCCCACTAACCTAGTTTTCAGTAGACTTCTAACCATGATTTTTGTCCTTGATTCTAGGTCAGCTCCTGATCCCATTTAAGTAAATGGGAAAACTCTTATTGACTTGAATGGAAATAATGACCATGACAATGTGAGGCAAAAGTACAAAGAAGAAATCCATGCAAAATCCATGCTATGGCCAAAACTTTCAAAAGTAGCCACTGAATTTAGGTGTCTAAATTGAAACACCTTGGACCTGATTTTCAGAAGTGTTGAGCACTGCACAGCTGCTGCTTAAGTCAGCTGAAAATCAGGCCCAAGGCACCCAAAATAAGTGTCCACTTTTGAAAATGTTGGTCTAAATTTTTTGTAAATTTTGCCCTTGTTTCTTGTATCAAAACTGGCAGTCAGGAGCTCTAAGCTATTTGTGTTCACAGGAACGGTTTCAACAAATAAAACCTACTTCACCTATAAACAAGAGGGCAAAACTAAGTGTATGAATTGGAGTCATAGCCATTAGTTTAAGTACAGTAGTGCATTTTCCATATGAGAGTGAAAAGTACATTCCCAAACATAGAGGATGGATTTGCACATTGAAGGAGTTCTGAATAACTGCAAAGCTTTCTGTTCATATGTTCTTTCTCCTCATTTTTTACAAAATTAATTATGGACTGATAGATTTGGCTATCTAAAAATGTTCACAATAGTCTCATTGTTTTGGGGAGTACAGTTTTATAGGCTCTCTCTGCATCTCAGGCTTACAAAGTTAAATACAAACTCCTACAGCCAACTGAGACAAGATATGTAAAATGAAATTAACATACAAATTACTTTTTTAAAAGCATTATAAAATATATAACAATATAAATCATAGCTAACCCAGTTACAATAGAAAGGCCTTTTCCGTATCTGATCCACTAACACAATCTTATTATAATAGCAATATTATTCTCAGAAAGAGAAGCCTAATTAGATTTAAATCTATCTAAGTAAATATGAAATGGGTGCCAACTCTGTCTCTCTAATTCCCATGGCACATGGATTTAATTAAATGTTTATACTCTTATTAATTATTGCGTAAATCTTGGTGGGAGGTTTTTTTTTGGGTGGGGGAGGCTTAGTCATTTAATCTGCATTCATTTTATTGGAATACTTTTTTAGATCATTACTGTATAAATTAAAGCTGCAGTTTTTGAAGGAACCTAAGGGGGTTAGGCACACAAATCCCTTGAATTTCAATCCTAAATCGATTAGGCTCCTTTGAAAATCTCAGACTGAATGTAGTCGGATACTTAGGGCTTGTCTGTACATTTAATTGTTCCTGATTTAACTCCATGTGTGGACAAACTTTTTCCACAATAAAGAGTGCCTTGTTCCTGTTTAGCTCAATGCACAAACAAGGCAGTCCTCTTCCGGAACAAGTAGGTCCATACATGGAGTTAATCAGGAACATCTCCATGGGTAAACAGGCCCTTAGATGGTCAGGGACCATCCTGTCATGATATGTTTATACTGTGTCTAGCACAATGGGGCTTGGACTGCTAGGCACTACATCCATACAACTCCTATTACTAGGTAACTTAGGACAATGTCATCCTTCGCATACTGGCTATTGTCTCTGTCAGCCACCTTTTGGTTGGGTTTATAGTCTTCTCGACAATAAAATAGGGGCAGCAGACAACTGTAGGAAAAGCTTTGAGTTATTATGGGAGAGTTTTGTGCTGATTTTTAGCAAAGATTTATTGTTTATTACTTGGTGTAAGGAAGCAGAGTGGCCTCATCTGACCTCACTCTGCCTCCTCTGGAGGAAGTGCAGGAAGTATAGGGACAGGGCCCTGCAGTAGGGTTGCTAGACATCTGGTTTTCGACGAGAACACCTGGTCAAAAAGGGACCCTGGCAGCTCTGGTCAGCACCGCTTACTTGGCCGTTAAAAGTCTGATTGGTGGCGCAGCAGGGCTGGCTCCGTGCAGCTCCCAAACCGGGAGCTGCCTGAGGTAAGTGCCACCTGGCTGGAGCCTGCACCCCAAACTCCCTCCCAGACCCTGCACCCTGACCTGCACCCCAACCCCCTACCCCAATCCTGAGCCCCCTCAGGCATCCAAACTCCCTCCCAGAGCTCGCACCCTGAATCCCCTCCCAAATCCCCTGCCCCAGCCCTGAGCCTGCTCCCGCAATCCAAACCCCTTGGCCCGAGCCCAGAGCCTCCTCCTCCACCCCAAGCTCCTCATCCCCAGCCCCACCCCAGAGCCTGCATGCCTGGCTGGAGCCCACCCCCCCTTGCTCACCCCAACCCCTTGCTCCAGTCCAGAGCCCCCCCCTCATAAACAGATAGTTAAGGGTTAATGTCTCTTTTACCTGTAAAGGGTTAACAAACAGGGACCCAAACACCTGATCAGAGAACCAATCAGAAAACAAGATACTTTCAAATCTAGGTGGAGGGAAGCCTTTGTTTGTGGGTTGTTCTATCTGGGTCCTGGACGGGACTAGAGGTGCAACCAGGTTTCTGCCAATCTCCCTGCTACAGTCTCTTATCTGTTCAGAATAGTGAGTAAGGAAAAAAGGCGGTTATAGTCTTTTAATTTGTTTTCCTTATTTGCAGATGTGTACTTGCTGGAAGTAGCTTAAATTGTGTTTCTGCTGGAGAAAGCTTCTTTCTATTGTCTATAAGCTATAAAAACCCTGTATATTTACCATCTTGATTACAGAGACAAGTTTTATGTTTTTTCTTCTTTTATTAAAGTTTTCCTCTTTTTTAGAATCTAATTGATTTTTTGGTTATCTTTTGTAAAACTCCAGGGAAGGGAGTCTGCACTCACCAGGGAATTGGTGGGAGAAAGGAAAGGGAGGAGGGAAGAAAAACCTGCTCTCTGCATTTATCTCTGTATCTCTCTCTGGGGAAGAAGGGAGGGGGAAGAGGTGATTCAAGGAGTTGAATCACGGTGGTCTCCTAGTGTACCCAGGGTGGGAAAGAGCTGGGAGGAAGAAAGGAGGGGGGAAGGGAAATGGTTTATTCCCCTTTGTTGTGAGACTCAGGGAATCTGGGTCTTGGGGGTCCCCAGGGAAGGGTTTGGGGAGACCAGAGTCTATCAGGCGCTCTACCTAAGTCCTGATTGGTGGCAGCCTATCAGATCTAAGCTGGTAATTAAGCTTAGGAAAATTCATGCTAGTACCTATATTTTGGACGCTAAGGTTCAGATTTGGGAATTATACTATGACACCCCCACATCCTGATCGCCTCAATTCTGGCCCCACCCAGGAGCTTGCACCCCCAGCAGGAGCCCTCACTCCCTCCCACACTCCAACCCTGTCCTAGCCCATTGAAAGTGAGTGAGGGTGGGGGAGAGCAAGCAACTGAGGGAGGGGGGCTGGAGTGAGTGGGGGTAGGGCCTCAGAGAAGGGGCAGGGCAGGGGTTAGGGCAAGGGTGTTGGGTTTTGTGCAATTAGAAAGTTGGCAGCCCTACCCTGCAGTACAACTCAGTTAGGGAGGCAGATGTCCTTCCCAGGGAGCTGAGCCCTCAGCCGAGCCTGTGACCAGGAGCATAAAAGAAAGGCAAACCACTGCCCCAGGAGATGGAAGGCCCCAGGGAGAGACTAGAGGAAGGGCCGCCTGATCGCGACACTGAGAGTCAAGTCCCAGTGGCAACGGAGCAGTGCCAGCAGGAACCAGTAGGAATTAGCCCAGGCAAAAGAGACTTTGGTCTGGGTGTGCTGCTGGGATGCGAGGCAGCTATCACATTTCCCTGCTGACCCCGGCCGGGATCACCTGCTACATCTAGGGCCTTGGGCTGGGAGCTGGTGGAGCAGAGTGACCCCAGATCCCTCTCCTCCCAGCATTGTACAGGGACTGGTTGTGCTCTAATCTTTAGGCCAGAAGGCCGGCAATATAGACCGTTTAATTGCTCAGCCCGCACTCAGAGGGCCTGAGCCATAGACTTTTGTTGTTCACCCTACACCAGGGGGCCTGAACTAGCAGCCAGTTGGTGGTTTGCTTAATCCTCCTTCCGAGGTTTGAACTGCTATTTGAGCAATTGTGCAGCTGCAGACCAGGCTGCCTGACAAAACCTCTGGTGGTCATACTGACACCCTGCTACTGCCGGAGGGGGCACCCTGGCCCTGAGAGATAGGAAGGCTACCCTTGGGCTACAAGAGTATCTAGATGCTCCAACCAAGATTGGGACCCCTTTGTGCTAGGTGCTGTACAAATAGTAAGCATCCCTGGTCCAAGGAGCTTACTGTGAAGGATGTGAGGCTGCTCTGCAATAATTGATGAATTATTGACTTCCTTGGCTCCAGCCAAGTTAAACAGATTGCTTACCAAGGCTGGGACTCAAAAGATCAAAGGACAATAAAAATTTAAGACTCTCTGCCCAGAGATGAGATGAGGGAACAAGGCCTAAAGCCTAATACCTTTGGGGGGCACTCAGAGAGATGAGAGAAGGGGTTTGAGGTGCAGGTGGCTTGGCAACTATGGCACTTAGAATCTAAATAGATGATATGACGGACAAAAGATGGGAGGGGAAACAGAGACACAGAGCTGAAGTGACTTATTTAAGGTCACAGTGCAGATCAGAGGCAGAGCACGGAATCGGATTCAGGTCTCCTGAGTTCCTGAACCATGCTGCCTCTGATTTTCTTTCTTTACTTTTGCATCACATTGTTCTGGTCACTCATAATTAGTTGGTTAAACATATTGTGGTGTTACTGCTTCTCTAATACAGCATAAGCAGGTGCACTCAGGGCCAATAAAACTATGCACAACAAACAACAGCTAGGGACTAAAGGAAAACAGCAGGTAAAGAGAGGAAGATCTTGTGGCTAAAGCACAGGGGTGTGTCAGAAGATCTGGATTCTATTCCTGGCTTAGCAAAAGAGTTGATGCATGATTTCAGGGCCTGATTCACCATTGTGTTACTCCAGTTTGACACTGGTATAAATCCATTGGGCTCAATTCACCATTACTCTGTGCCTTGTATAGTCATTTACACTAGTTGCATAGTGGGGTAAAATGCTACTGAATCAGAATGGTTGATGGACACCGTAGACTTTACATACTTGATCCAGGCACCTGTACTTGGCATTGCAGGGTAAGTGTAACAATCCAGAGACCCCGCAGTGCTTGCAGGGCTGCAGTGTGTTTTGTGCATCTAAAACAGGAGGCCTAGTATGGATGCTCTGATCGTTACAGCCTGCAGCAGTTCAAGCACACTGTTATTAGCTGCACCAGTGCAATTCTATAGTGTGGACCAATTTTCATTAATAGCTCCCAGTACTTGCAGTACTTCCTGGTCTTCTTTATCTTATCTTATAACTCTGTTTATAACAAGGCAATCCCCCTAATAGCTCAATGTGGAATATATGCAACTCACATGGATGCTCCAACTCTCCATTCCTCCTTTGATTTATCCTCTGTCCCAATGGGGCTCATTCTTAGTAGCTCTCTCCAGGAGATCCTTGGGGAAATCCTGCCCAAAGAGAGATTGCGACATCCCTTAACCACCCATCCAACCGCTCCTCTGTCCCACAGATACTTCTCCTTTAGTTAACAATTGCTGTTTTACATGGCACATCCAGACGCCATTGTCCAGATGAATTTGCAGTTGGGGACCAGGTGATTCTCATGAATTCCCTTCAGCTGGGGAGGGAAAGAGATGAGCTTGATTGCAGAAATGCTGGTGGGTAAGCAATATTAGCTGCTGCCTAGGGCTCCAAATGTGATCTGGCTGCCCTTTATTCAGCTGAAAACAGTGCTTCAGTTGGTAGAAAACTATCATCCACTGAACTGTAAAGTTCAGGCCAGCACTGTGGCAAGGTTATGATAAACCAGGTGTCAGCAGGGTTCCTCAGGAAGCTGCTGGTGGACTGAGCTATTGGAATGAATCCAAGTGTTGTGTCAATGATGAAGCTGTGAGCATGGTTATTAAAAAAGCTGGTATGAGTGGTGCAAGTGCTGCTTATCGCTTGCCCTCAGGAACCATCAAAGGAAGCCCAGCCATCTTCCATTACTGTTAAAACAAAAATCAAGCACCCGTGTGGGCATAAAGAACCCCAGAGATATTGGCAGCTGAACAAGGCTATGAATAATTCATCCCTCAAATGCCTCCTGTGTGTTTCATCCATTTAGGCTGTTCAGAGTTCTAGCCACTGAATATACAGACAGATCTACTTCCAAAACCACAGAGACGGAACCCTACAAGACTGATTGCCACTTCTGTCAGCTTGTCCTCCAGGAAGCTGTGGCTGTTGCAATGCCGCATGACATTTTCCAGGCCAAGAAAGCGATTGTGCAACCTTTGCTCATCTTGCAAGCAGTTCTGGTAGGAAGCAGTGTCACTCAGCAAAATTGGGACTAGCTGTTATCTGGGTGAGTAAATGAGCGGGGCTAAGCTGGGAAGTAGTGGTCTGATGTTTTCTACAAGAAGGGATGTGATGGGCTAGTTGGGTAGTGGCTCTTTGCTTTGGGAGGGGAATTTGCACCTTGAATAATAGTTTATGTGCCAAACAATCTCTTGTGAGTCCGTGTTCAAAAACAGTCTAGGTGCCCCTGCCGAAAGTTCCTGAGTCACGAGTAAGGATTTTTCCCAGCCCAAACTCTCTCAGTGGAAGAGAAGTTGTTAAGTGGCTGTGCCACAGCCAATATGAAGTGAGCTAGTTGTTTCAGCTCATTTGCTGTTTGGCAGTTGTAAGCATCGTGGTTGGTGACCTTGTTGGCACCCTAAGCAGGGAGGCTAAAGATTCACCAGACTAGAGTCTGATTTCCCCTCTCACCCCCAAAGAAGATCCTCTTGGGTCAGGAGTGAGTTTTTTTGGCACAACCGAATAAGGGAAGGCTGCACTGAGGAGAAAAAAGGGCTTTGCTTTCCAGGGCTGTCAACCTGGTAGCTGTTCCTCAGCACAGAAATCACATATTAGGCTGCAGAGACCTTTCTTATAATTTACTCCTTTCCTGCTGCTGGTTTATATTAAAAACCCCTCCAACCACTCTATTCATCATCATTATTGTGTTCCCATTACGGCTCTGGCATTTAGGGCAGTGACAAAAGCACTCTATTAGCTCTGGTCAAAGGATGCTGCCAGTTAGAGTCATCAGCATTCCCCCATCTCTCCTCCACATCCCCTAGAATTCCTGTGGCTCAGAAGGCTTTTTCCCAGCTTGCAGACGGTCAGACTCTCAGCTGGCTCTCCCTCACTGTAATCATAGCAGCTATAGAGATGACGGACTGTTTAGGGTAAGAATTTAACCCCTTGCGTGGTTAGAATACAAAAACCATGAGGAGTTCTGGTGGCGCCTTAGAGACTAACAAATTTATTTGGGCATAAGCTTTCATGGGCTATAACCACTTCATCAGATGCATGGAGTGAAAAATACAGTAGGCAGGTGTAAATACACAGCACATGAAAAGATGGGAGTTGCCTTACCAAATGGGGGTCAGTGCTAACGAGCCAATTCAATTAGTGTGGATGTGGCCCATTCCTAACAGTTGACAAGAATGCCACTAGCCATCACCTACAGCCCTCCACTGAAACGTCTCCAGCAGATCATCAAGGATCTACAACCTATCCTGAAGGATGATCCCTTAGGAGACAGGCCAGTCCTCGCTTACAGACAGCCCCCCAACCTGAAGCAAATAATCACCAGCAACTACACACCACACCACAAAAACACTAACTCAGGAACCAATCCCTGCAACAAACCCTGCTGCCAGCTCTGTCCACGTATCTATTCAAGGGACACCATCATAGGACCTAACCACATCAGCCACGCCATCAGGAGCTACCAATGTGATATATGCCATCATGTGCCAGCAGTGCCCCTCTGCCATGTACATTGGCCAAACTGGACAGTCTCTACGCAAAAGAATAAATTGACACAAATCAGATATCAAGAATTGTAACATTCAAAAACCAGTAGGAGAGCACTTCAGTCTTCCTGGACACTCAATAACAGACTTCAAAGTGGCCATTCTTCAACAAAAAACCTTCAAAAACAGACTTCAGTGAGAAACTGCAGAATTGGAACTAATTTGCAAACTTGACACCATCAAATTAGGCCTGAATAAAGACTGGGAATGGCTGGGTCACTACAAAAAATAATTTTCCCTCTTTTGATACTCGCACCTTCTTGTCAACTGTTGGGAATGGGCCACATCCACCCTAATTGAATTGGCCTCGATAGCACTGACCCCCCACTTGGTAAGGCAACTCCCATCTTTTCACATGCTGTGTATTTACACCTGCCTACTGTATTTTTCACTCCATGCATCTGATGAAGTGGTTATAGCCCATGAAAGCTTATGCCCAAATAAAATTGTTAGTCTCTCAGGTGCCACAAGGATTCCTCGTTGTTTTTGCTGATACAGACTAACAGGGCTACCCCTCTGAAACATGGAAGAATACATTACTTATTAGGAGGAGAAATACACAGACAAAGCAAGCCAGGCTTTTGACTTGTGTCTGGGTGGTTTCCATAGCAATGTAGCTGTGGAGCCCTTTGTGCTGCTGGTCTTGAGCCTCACGGCAGTTCCACTTAATGGTTTATAAGTGCTCAACTCTCATACCAAGGGAAATGTATCCAACTCAAAAATGGGATGGAAATCCCAAGACAGGCAACTGTGGGTACTTATGTTTATTGTGTTTGCTGTGTCCCCTGAACAAACTATAAACACCAGCTTGTTGGAAACCATGGCTCCTTTGCAGCCAAGTGAGGCACTGAAATTTCACATGGATTTTGGGATAATACAGTAGCTTCTGCAGCAGACATTGAAGATATAAGCACAAGGTTGTGATGACCTATATCCCTTGCTCTCGTACATGCTACAAACCATTAATACTCACACCTAACATATTCAGAACACATACACCAATCTCAAACATACACTAATCACAGGCACATGCCTAACACAGTCAATACACATTAACTGATCACAGGCACAACCTTTGGACACATGCTTCTGTCACACACAGACATCTATCACCTCACTTGCATATGTGAGTCATAAGAGCAAGATTATGATTATGGCTGCATGTAGGTCACGAAATGGTGGATTCTAGTATTTTCCTGGGGTGGGTTGTTTTTTAATAGCCGTGACTTCTGACACTGGGGGATTTTTATACATGTAGGGGTGGATCTAACTGTTAATAATTAAAAGTGAGAACATTTTAAACTTGGCTTTCAGGAGAGGTTGAGAGAGCAGGATCTTTCTTTGTTACAGCTAGTGGTTTGTCAATTGATCACAGAGATGGAAGGGCACAGAATGTGTGGTGTCTCTGTTTTTCTTTGGGTGTGGGGAAAGTCCTTGAGCTAACATAGCTGGTTTAAGAGGTGACTGTACAATGCTGCTTTTTTTCAAAGTCTGAGTTCAGGAAGGCGATGTTGAAGAAGAATGACATTCCTCTGCCTCTCTCACCAGTGCGTACCCCACCACCATTATACACTAGTCACAAATATGCTTACACCAATGGCACCTAGTCATGCACTTCCCTATGACTGTCACATGCACTGAAACATACAGCACATCCACTTATCACACTGACTTGCTCACTACCAGAAGTATCAATCTCCTGCACACAAATCACACACAGAGACACCAATCAGACATGTCCCGACTATACTCCTATGACTAATGCAGCCATGCCACAGAGCCTTACGTATGATCTATGTACCTGCCATCACTTTTACAACATTTACACATACCCACACCTGACATACATCAACCAATCGCATGTTTGATGTTTATATCAACCAGATGTTTATATCAACCAATCACATGTACCACTCCTCCATATCCACCTGCATGCACTGATCTCTCTGAGCCCCAACATCACTGCACAGGTTGAATTCCGTTTGGATGGCAGCCTCCTGCCCTGAGGCCTCTCCATTGTTTTCCTAGGTATGAAACATCTGCATTGTTGTTGGACACTTGTTTTTCCATCTCCCTGAATGGAAGACCCTCTTCTAGGGCCTTTGTTTTGCTTGTTTAGAGCTGATGTAATGAATGTAATGGGTCCTCTGTTCTCTTTGTAGAAAGGAATGTTAATTATTTTCAGCAGACTAATTACACTGCTAATGAGAGGCTGTACTGCAGTGATACTCCCTTTAATTACTTGTTCTTAAGGGCTGTACCGAGCTGTTTTTGAATGTGCTATTAAATGCAAATGCCTGCGTCTGGCTTGGAGATCTGCCTTTGGGCTCCTGAGAAGAAATGCTTTGCTAAGTTTAGGAGTCCATGTGATACAGGCAATTGAACAAATGAGGATAATGTGCAGATCCACCTAGTCGGGGACCCACCAGAACAACGGTTTGCTTTATTTTCTGTATGAATTCTGTGCTGGTGAAAGTGAAGGATTGTGCCTCCAGTAGTGCCTGGAGGCCTCACCAAGATCAGGGCTCCACTGTGCTAGGGGCTCCAGGGGCCCTGCACCAAAGATGTCTTGGTCTAATGAAGCAAGACAGGCAAAGGGTGGATTGGGAAATTGAGGCACAGAGAGAGAGAGATGAAGTGACTTGCCCAAGGTGTCACAGCAGGTCAGTGACAGAGCTGGAAATAGAACCTAGGTCTCACAAGTCTTAGGGTGATGCTCTACCCACTGAACCACATTGCCTGTAACTTTATGCTTAGAGCCAGTATGACTAGAGCCAGCAGACATATTGCATGCTCGTAGTGCAAGATACCTACAGCCAACTCCACAAGTAAACCTCAACCCTGATCCCTACGTGTTCCTGTGCTTCTCTCCCTGAATCCTGCAGGTCTTCTCCTTATGTCCTCCAAAGTCTTTCCTACCCAAACTGCTGACAAAATGGCGTATTTTATGTCCATCCTGAGAGAGCCACTCTACTGTAGCTGGTATTCAAGTTCTGGTAACCTCCCTCCAGCGCTGCTCAGTCTGGATCTGCAGCACCTCCTTTTATCCAAATGCTGCACCACCTCTCCAAAGGTACCTCATGTTTTTCTGCAGCACCTTCAACTTTTCCGGTCATGGCCCTTCTCACCATTCTCCCAATGCACCTCAACCCTGATGTATCTGATGCCCATAACTTGAGTCCTGAGACTCCGAACACACAGTAAGCTCTGCCAATGCACCTTAGTGTGGTTATTCCAGTCACAGGGGAGATGTGGAGGGCGTGGAACTGAATTGCTGTCACTTCCCAGGAAGGAGGAAATGCTTGTACAATGACCATGCTAGGAGCCAGTGAAAGATGGAGTGTTGATAGGATTCCAAAAGTCCAGTGCATCTCAGAATTACAACAGGCAACTTCATGTGTAGTTAAAGCAACTAAAAGTCAGGTGATCTTGGGACCTTCATAAGGAGCGAAGTGGACCCCAGGAGACAGAAAACCCTACCCAGGAGGGCACTTTCAGCATGATGTGCTGAGAGTTGTCCCCAGAGCTCTAAATGGCCTAGTGTGTCTTCTGGAATAAATGCTGATACCGGGTATAAAGAGCACTCCCAGAATGGTTGCTCTCCTGAGTGGGGCATCCTAGCAAACTAGGCTGATCTCCTTCACTGGGCAGTTCCCACCTTCGTTTGGCTTTTCTGAGAGGCGTGTGTCAAAAGCTCAGCTTCGTTCTGTCAGTTTGGCAGGAGAATGCCTTATCTCTCTCCTGGCAGGCACTGCGCCTGCCCCTCGTGTTCTCTTTGGAGCAAAGAGTTGCTGAGCTCTGGGAGGCTGAGTGGGCGGGTAATGAGTTTGAGCCTGCGTCCCTGGTATCAGACTTCTGAGGGCACGATAATCCCTGGGGGGGAAATTCTTGAGAATACAAGTAGGTCATTTGTTTCTGCTTCTCTCACTTCCTTTACTTTTTCTTGTCTTCCCCTCCCCAACTGGCTGTTGCTTGGCTGCTCAAAATGCTCTGAAGCAGTTTCACAGTGTTACTTTAAAGCGTACTGTTGAGATAAAAATTATGGTCCAGGCCCTCCAATGCAGCGCAGCCACTTTATACCACACTGCTGGTATAAACTGCCCTGACATCTGGTGGAACAGGCCCAGGCAGGATCACCTCAGCGCAAGCGTGGTCCTCCAGTGGTGCAGAGATGACACAGGGGTTTATGCATCACTTCCTGCTGCTGGGGTAGGAGGGGAAAGAGGTGTGGCCAGAGGAAATAGTCATGATCAGGACATTCCTGTTGGTAATCCAATCCTTTTTGTTTTTGTCCTCTTGAGGCTATTTACAAACAGCTGAATAAAGCCAATTGAAAATGGCTCCAATTTGTTGAAAGCAGGGAGCTAGGTTGGTCAGAGGTAGTGCCAGGATGAGGAGAGTGTACAGATGGTCATTTAAGCCACCCTTGGACACAAACCTCTGACCTGCACTCCATAGATCATCTGCTTCCCATACTGAGGCCAATATATATACCACGTACATCTCCCTTATCTCCCTGACTAGTAACAATAATATTTTTGATCATTACAGTGGAAAGAATTTTGAAAATCTTTGCCCCACTGAAGCTGTTTGTCTGTTCTTTGGACTTTACTCATCTCAGACAGTGATTGATCAGTTTCATCTTATAGGTTGCAAGACAGCACCAGGCTAAGTTTAAAGGGAGTATTAAAAAGCTACTAGATCTGAATGATAGCCTTTTACATTGGCTCCGCACAGGTGTAAATGACTGCACAAGCTGCAATGCAGTGGAGAATCAGGCGCTGTGAGGTGTCTGTATGATATGAGGAGTGATTGCACATATTTCAAAACTAGTGATTTTAGGGATCCATAGGTAGCTTGGTACTTGTGGATTTTATCAGCATCACTTCCTTTTAGTATGGATGGAGCCGAACAGTTGAATTCTTGCTTGCCACTGATAATGCATCTCTTAGAATAGACAACATAACACAATATATTCATCTAGTGTGTAATACCTACTTGGTTTCATGTAAGCTCCTCCGCACTGTGCACATGCCAACCTGAAGAGAAGAATGGGCAAAATGCCCAATGCCTGCTACCCTAGGGCTGTCAGTGTGCCCTTTGAGAACCAAGACCCGCAAGACTCAAGGATTCAGGCACTGAAACTGCAAATCTTCTGTCCTTTGTAAAGACTGGGACAACGTAGGCTCAGTGTCTGGTTCCACTTGTTCTAGGTCAACAGATGTCATGTTTGCTTAATAGGTTTTAAACATGGATTAAAACTAATTGAGGCTAATTTAGTTTAAACACAGTTTGGTTGGCCAGGCTGGACAGGACCAAACTGTGTTTCACTGAAGTTTAGAAACTGTATTCTGGCCTAGATAGCTATCAGGAGCCCATCACCATAGCAGTGCCAGTGCCCCCATGTTCACTCAGTCCCCTGCCCAGAAAGACATTGTTTAAGCTGGTGTCTTGTAGGAAAAGAAGAAAAAGGAACAGTCTCATTGTACAATAAGTGAGTATTGAAATAAAAGGTTTGCTTAGACTTCATAAATCAGTTATGACCTGTCAGGTGAATAAGTGATAAATCCGAATGGTACCAAGGTATAATATTGATATGTTAGAGACTGAACCTCAGTAAATCTGCCCCTTGGAGGTGCAGTTATCAGCATTCCTAAGAGCTATGTGCCTGCATTAAGGAAGGAGCAGGTCCGTAGTGTTTAGCTACCAATTAAATGCATCTTTTTAAAAGTAATGAATGAAGTGGTTATTTAGATTTTTTTTCTCTTTTTAGGAGGCATTAACTATGTCCATTCCTAAGTAAAACTCAGGCTGAAGTTCTAAACCAGAAGTTAAACTGACCATAACTGCTGTAGGCATATGAATGGCAAGATTAAGGGCAGGAAATACACTGATCTCTGAGACTCCTACTACAGAACAGTGCAGAGTGATTAACAGTACAGGATACCTGTGCCATGGCTGGCTGAGACCATTCTCTCTCTGTATAACAGCTATTAGTTATATGCCACCTGGGTAAGATTTATGTTACAGTTCAACAGGTCAGCTGATCTGGTGCTTCAGCTAAAAGGTCCGGGTGGCCTTGTATAATTCAAGAGCTCCTCTGAGAGTGCTGCAGGCTCATTGCTGTGGTGTGTCTCTTCCTTCCAGTACAGAGTGTGGCACCGCCACAGCCACTGTGTTTGCAGGCAGTTAGGAATTGCGTGCCTTCTGCAAAGTGAGGAGACCCCTAGTCTCTCTCAGAGGGAGGCCACTGAAACTAATAGGAGTTAAGGGTGCTCAATGCTTTTTTTTTCCTTCTCTTAACAAAATTAATTTTTTGGAGATGGAGGGTAAATTTCCTGAGTGGCATTAACTAAAAATGACTTCAGCTGCCAGAGAACTCTGCAGACAGGAAGTGGCCTTCACACCACTTCCTCTTGGAAGTTACTGTGCAGAGTGAGCTGCTATGTAGTATGAGCACTGGCAGAACAGGGTTCTCTCTACTTTCCAAGCAACTGGGAGAAGCCTTTGCAGTGGGATTTAGCCTCCAAGATGCTGTGGGGTGCCTGGAAACTTCACCTCTCAAGAGAAGTGAGCAAGGTACATTATATCTCAATGTTCTGTTGGTTTTTTTGCATGAGAAGACATTCAGTTTGATACTGTCCCTGAGACATGACCACAGCCTGACACCAAGGTAGTTAGATTAAAGTGACTGAGCAAATAGTGTAGTTCTCTGGTAGACCTCTGACTTTTTCTCCTTTGCCCCCTTATGTCCTAAGGGCCTCTGATGACTATCATTAATGTTTTTGTAAAGTTAGTTTAGTGTTTGTGAATGGTGTTGGTTTGACAGCCTGGAAGATTTGTGTGCTCTGTTTATGAAAAAGAAAGCAAAGCACCGTCAATGACCGTGTCTGCTTTCCCGACAGCAGTCTGCCTCAATGCTGCCCTGGAGAGACCTGCCTTTAGGGGCAGGAGCGGGAATTCAGAACTCCAGTCGACTATGGAGACCGGCTTCTGTGCTGAGGATAACAAGAGCGAGAGCCAAATAGTGTTAACTGTGGGGAAAGTTTGATTATAGAAATATGGAGGTGTCAGTCATTGGGACTGAAACATATACAAGAAAACCAGAGAGAGGGAGCCAAATGTGCTTTGGGATAGGGAGAGGGCCGACAGGACAGGACGCTTTCTCAACAGCCTCACTCAGAAAGGAAACAGGATTCTAATTTTCAAATTCCCCTTTTCTAAAAGGAATCCAATTCTGACTAAGAAACACTTGGTATAGAAAGCTCTCTGGGACAGGGACTCAGTTTAAGCACTGTGCAGGCATAGCGCAACGGGACTCCTAAACTGGTTGAGATGTCTAGATTTACTGCAGTATAAATGCTATAGTAATAATAAAGAGGTTTATGCTTTGCTCTGAAGTATCTGGTACTAGATACAAGTGGAAAGGATAGAAGACACAAGGGAGTATTGTTCATTCCTGTGTACTTTAGGTTTTAGCACACTTTTATTTTGAAAAGGTTTTCTTTTTGGTTGATCTGTGTTTGTATTCTATCCATCCATTTTAGGAAACACAATGGCAATAGCTATGTTTTTGTGAGAGTAAATATAGTCTCTGCTGGTTGATGGGCCTAAGACTTAAGATCCCAGTTACACTACAAAAGACTGAAAATCACTTTTTAAAACTGGCTAGTCTCGATAATGGTTTCCAAAAGCTGTTTGAATCAAATTATGCCCCATCTATTCAGGGAGCAATGCCAGATTACTGGAAACCATTTTAAAATTGGTATTTAAGAACAATTTCCTAGTATAGTCAATTTTGTAGGGTAAAGGGATGGCATTAATGATACAGTCCTACCTCACCCATTTTATCTTTGATCTGCACATAGCAGCTGTTGCACTGTGGACAGAAGGAAGGGCTGCAAAGGGATGGCATTAATGATACAGTCCTACCTCACCCATTTTATCTTTGATCTGCACATAGCAGCTGTTGCACTGTGGACAGAAGGAAGGGCTGCAATAGTCTAGCACAGAAACATTTGTTGCAGCTTCTCAGGCAAGTTTCCTTTCAATAAAACTGAAACAGTGGCTTGTACCAAGAGAAATTACTGTCTCCGTAGCCTCCCTGAGCAGGTCTGTTGTCTCTACGGTACTCTTCTCAACCTTGACTTGCCTGAACACCTTTTCAGTTGGGTTTTTTTGGCTGTCCAGTAGTTCATCCAATCAAGGTGAAATGTTCTCCAGTCACAGTGAGCTACCCAGTCATCTTCTCAGCAGCCCCTGCCTCACTGCTTGTGTTTTCTTCCTGCATCCTACATAGCAGAATGGTGTTGGTCTGCCAAGGGGGAGCCACAATGAGTAGCTGCCCAGTGGTCCAGTTTGGAATTACACCTCCCATGTTAACACTGCAATTGAACAAAATACTCTGATTAAGGTAGTTCTAAACAGACTTCAATAATAAGAGAGATCCTATCTCCTAGACCTGGAAGGGACCCTGAAACATCTTTGAGTCCAGCCCCCTGCCTTCACTAGCGGGACCAAGTACTGATTTTGCCCCAGATTCCTAGATGGGCCCCTCAAGGGCTGAACTCATAACCCTTGGTTTAGCAGGCCAGTGCTCAAACCACTGAGCTATTCCTCCTGCTCCCTTGCTATAGTCTAACGTAAGGGACTAAACTGCTCAAATGTATCCCTTTGAAGGGCTTTCTTTACTCTCTGTGTTCACCTGTTTGGACATGCAGCAGCTTTGTCTCTCTCCTGCTCTCTTCCTTTCAATAGATGCCTTGTTGATACTTGAGTGCAGCTTGCTCTGAGTGATCCATCAGCAGCCCAGCAATGAGAGGAAAATGGCCTTTGCTTTCCAGACCAGTTAAGGTTCTCAGGCAGGTTTGTTTGAAGGAGCCTGATAAGAAGAGAGTGGAGGCATGAAGCGTGTTGAAGTATTCTGGTATTCCCATATTTACCTGGGCCCTGTAATAGCCACTGAGCAGCAATGCCTCTTCACTGGCTCCTTCTCACAGAAGGGATCTATCTCCAAAAGTGACTGACTACCTAGGTATAGCAAGGGCGGGTGAGGATTCACTAGCTTGTCCCCCCGATAGCCCACCCCAGCAAGGCCTCTACAGTAGCTGAGCTTACAGTTTTAATAGTGAGGGTTAGTTGCCCACTGGAACAGCTTACTGCGGGTGGTAGTGGCACTGACAATTTTTAAATCAAGGCAAGCTGTAGTTCAAACAGGAACTAATTCAGGGAAGTTCTATGGCCTGTATTATGCAGGAGGTCAGACTAGATGATCACAATGGTCCTTTCAACTTTCTAATCTATGAAACACACCTTCCATCTCACTTCAGTGTGTTCCTTCTTGCTCCTCCATTACACAATCACAACACTTCTCCATCCCACCTCCATTAATCCCCTGCCTCAGATCACTCATCTGTTTTGTCCTGCAGCCTTTCCCAAATGGGACTTTGGAGCTGGAGCCCCCTCCAGCCTCTCATTTCCTTCTGTGCCTTGATCTCCGTGGTCACCGAGAAGCTAATAGAATTCTGGGCACGGAGTTAGAGGTTGGAGGAAAAGGCAGCAGTCAGGAAAGTCTCCCCTCCTAGCAAGGATCAGTCCTATGTGACAGGGCTCAAACCCCAGTCTCCCTTTCCTACTGCATCCCTGCCTTTATCAGGACCGCTCTAGCCGCCTCCATCAGAGCTGGGTATTGGCTCCTATTTGGAGTGCTAGCTAGTGGGAAGGGAGTGAGAGTTCACCGTGACAGCATTCCCTGCCCCTCTGGAAAAGAAGGCTTCTGTTCAGTGACGCCCCTTGTCAAGGTTCCTTCCCCACTCTGAACTTTAGGGTACAGGTGTGGGGACCTGCATGGACACTTCTAAGCTTAATTACTAGCTTAGATCTGGTACACTGCCACCATCCAGAATTCCAGTGTCTGGAGCACTCTGTCCCCCCAAAACTTTCCCCTCCCTGGGTTGCCTTGAGGGACTTCACCAATTCCCTGGTGAACACAGATCCAAATCCCTTGGATCTTAAAACAAGGAGAAATTAACCATTCCCCCTCCTTTCCCCCCACCAATCCCTGGTGAGTCCAGATCCAATCCCCTTGGATCTTAAAACATTCCCCCTCCTTTCCCCCCACCAATCCCTGGTGAGTCCAGATCCAATCCCCTTGGATCTTAAAACAAGGAAAAATAAATCAGGTTCTTAAAAAGAAAGAAAAGTAAAAATCATCTCTGTAAAATCAGGATGGAAAATACTTTACAGGGTAATCAGATTCGTATAGCCCAGAGGAACCCCCTCTAGCCTTAGGTTCAAAGTTCGAGCAAACAGAGGTAAAATCCTCTCAGCAAAAAAGGAACATTTACAAGTTGAGAAAACAAAAATAAGACTAACACGCCTTGCCTGGCTATTACTTACAAGTTTGAAACATGAGAGACTGATTCAGAAAGATTTGGAGAGCCTGGATTGACGTCTAGTCCCTCTTAGTCCCAGAGCGAACAACCCCCAAAACAAAGAGCACAAACAAAAGACTTCCCCCCACCAAGATTTGAAAGTATCTTGTCCCCCTATTGGTCTCTGGTCAGGTGTCAGCCAGGTTTACTGAGCTTCTTAACCCTTTATAGGTAAAAGAGACATTAACCCTTAACTATCTGTTTATGACACCCTTGCCAGCCCACCCTGCGAAAGACTGAAAGTGGAATTAGAACTTGCAGCCTTGGAAATGTGTGCCCTCTGAGGCAAAGTTGTTGTCAGTACTTCAAGGAGGATGTATTGCAGATAATTTGTCGTGATGTGGTAAAGTTGCGTTAGCCCTGAAGTTAGTTCAGGACTTTCGATGCCTCAGGAAACTGCAGGATAGCATCACACAAGGCTGGATGTTCCCATCAAAGCTGAATTGCCAGCTAAGTTTCAATTTTAGAATCGTTATTTCTGGAAAGAGTATGAAAGGCAGAAAGCCATGCCTGGATTCTGCAATACTAGGAGGAGTTCATGGCACCAGCAGTTAGAAAAATGATCTTAAGATCCATAGGCAGAGCATGCTGGCTCTAGAAATCACAAAGAGAATCAACATGGGATTCAGTCTAGGGCCAGACTGTTGGCCCAAGTCAAAGTACAGGGGGTGCATGTAGGGCTGGCAGCATGTGTTTGTGAAAAGGTGGCTTAAATCTCACCTTTGTGTTCTTCGTGCAGGGGCCGATCCCTTTGCTCTTGGAGTAGTATGAAAGGTGCCCTAATTTATACCAGGCTGCAATGGCCCGAGGGGATAAAAATGCGGCTAAAGAGCAATAGAGTTCAAGTGCAGGGGCATCCAGGGCAGGCCATCTTTCTCCTGCTACACTGGCAGCAGGGAGGAAGGGTGGTGTGAGAGCCCCTGCATTGGCTCTATGCCACTAAAGTATCCACCTTGCACTGGGAGGATCTTCCCTTGGCTAGTTAAGCCAGCTTTAGAGCCACATTTCACTGACAATGTAGAGCCAAGCAGCTGTCCTTTACTGGGGAGTCTGTCCCCTCATTTATACAGTGCCTTTTCTGATTCTAGCTGCCCCTCCTGGCCCTGTTCTCCACCGTCCTGGTCCCCGTGTACTTGCTGGCATCACTGCACAGTGAATGTGATGTTGGGTAAAATGCAACTACATCTCTACCCCAATATAACGCTGTTCTCGGAAGCCAAAATATCTTACCACATTATATCGAACTTGCTTTGATCCGCTGAAGTGCACAGCCCCGCCCTCCCGGAGCGCTGCTTTACCGTGTTATATCCGAATTTGTGTTCTATCAGATCGCGTTGTATCGGGGTAGAGGTGTATTCTGATCTGGTAGCATTTTATGCCGTCTTTGCAAATGTGCAAATGACAGCACAAGGCAGTGGAGAATCCAACTCACTGTGTGAGAACTACTCTCCTGGATCTCAAGTTCCCTGCAAGATAGGTCTAAAGTTCCTTGGCCTCCTTATCCTTCAGACAAATGAGCATTGACTGTGTGGTGGGGCCAGCTGTACTAAGCCATCATAACTGGGGATTCGTGGGTTGCTTATTGTTCTCTATTTTCAAGTGTCTGCATTGAAGAGCACCTGGGTAATAGAGAATAAAACTCATCACTAATTCCTCTGACAGTACAATATGTTTCCACTGTAATGATATGCTTTGAAAACCATGGCAGCAGTGAACTAATCCTTGTGGTAAGATATTTGCTTTAAGCCAGGAGAAAAGTAGTTTATTCCCACAGAAACTGCTTAGGAGACCTACCTTTCCCAGCTGTAAACACAGTGGCTCTTTTCAGAAATGTGTCTTAACAGTCATGCCCACCAATGGCAAAACTTCAGAGTCAGTTTTTATGTTGCACATTTGTTTGTTTTAAAGTAGAGGTCCTTTGCTCACTGGTTGTAATGTTTTGTTTTTTATTTTTATTAGGCAGAAGGAACCTTTACTAGAATTGGCCAAATAGGGCCCTATCAGACAAGAAAGAAGGAATTTTAAGGTCTTTGGGGACAAATTGCAGTAGCAAGGAAAGAACATATTTTAATGAATACTCAATAGTTGTTTTTTTTTAAGTGTATCCTTTCTCATCCTCTCCTCATCCCCCATCCCCATCCAGGAATGATATGATATTTGTATTGCCTAGAACCTGTGAACTAGGACCTAAGAACATGGCAGAACGACACTACGGAGACTCCCAAGGGACATGTTTGGTCAGAAAGAAACACAGTATTTTGAGGATTATTATGAGGAATTTCAGGAATCCCAGATTGGTAAATGGCAGCTAATACAAAGGTTCCTGTGCTGGTTTTCGGAGGAACTGATTCCATGGCATCTCTTCCTTAGCGTGATAGAAGGAAGATGTGCTTTTTGGCGGGGGTTAGGGGGTGGAGGAGCTACAGAATTGCTATCAAGAGAACAAGAAAAGGGAGAGAGAGAAAGATTGTGGTTGGACCATTTTCAGGACCCTCTGGAACATAAGAGATGGTAAAAAGTTCAATAAAATTGAAAGGCCCTTGAAGGGTAATTATACTGTATATGAGAGCTCTGGGGTAAGATAAATATATTTCACAGTGGGAAGGTTTTTAAAAAAATGTTATACATTGCCTTTGCCTTGGGTGTTCAGAAAGATTTAGAAGAAAGTGCTGGAGAGAAGGGAATTTGTTTCCCCCAGTTGTACCTTTATTCGGAAAGAGGTTTGGAAGCTGCCATTTTGTTCTTCACTAAATAACAGGTAGAATTTTAGAAGTCTAATTTGCCTGTGTTTGCCTGAGACAAGCTAATAGATACTGTCATGTTCAACATTTCTAAAAGGAATCTTTTACTCTCCGCTTCTAGCTCCCCAGAAGCTTAACATCATACTTGTTTTACCCTTCTCTATGACACTTTGTCTGAGGATCCCTGGGCATTGTGCAAATGTCAATGAAGTAAGTCAACACATAGGACCAGGGCCGCCCAGAGGATTCAGGGGGTCTGGGGCAAAGCAAGGGAACTGCGGCACTTGTACTTACCCGGCTGCGGTCCGGATCTTTGGCGACATTTCAGCGGTGGGGGGCCCTTGAGTCACTCTGCTTCTTCGGCAGCACTGAAGGGCCCCCCACCGCCAAAATGCCGCTGAAGACCTGGATTGCCGGCGGGCCAGGGCTTGCGGGGCCTGGAGCCTGGGGCAAATTGCCCCACTTGTCCCCCCACCTTTGGGCAGTCCTGCATAGGACTCGTGAGAGGGAGGGAAGTCTTGTTATCCACATTCGTTAGGAAACAGGCAAAGACAATTTAAGTGACTTGCATGAGGTCACACTAGCAGAGGTAGAAATTTAGGTGTTCCTAATTTTGTGCCTTAGCCATAAGACCCTACTTCCTCCAGAATACCCTTCCTAAAACTGATACGTGTTTTCACTGCCAAATGTGGCTTCCCTCCATTGCACATTGATGTTGGTTTTGATTATCACAGTTTGCTCAGAAGAGCTGGGCTGAACATTTTGGTTTATTATTGTAGGGTTGCTCCTGAGCACTGGCTTTCTCACATTCGGTTATTGTAGGGTTGCTCATGAAGGATGCGCTGGTGGAACTGATTTTCTTTTTGGAAAGAAGATTGGGGAATATGTTCAGAAAAGAGACACACATTTAAAGAACTGTGTGGATTTCCAAATGGCTTTAGGAAATCACATGAGAGGTGACAGTGCCCTGATCTTGATGGTGTCCTCCGTCCTCCCTTGAGGTCTGCTGGCTGCAGCGACAGTGCAGAAGGTGATGGGGACTGCAGTGCTTCCTTAGGTGGCTGGATGCTGTCAGCTCCAGGATTCACTCATCACTTTGCAAAAACAAACCAATTAGCCATGATGCACGTAGCGCTCTGCTTGTTGCTGCACTTGCTGCCATCCGCTAATACAATATTTAGGCTCAAACTTCCAAAAGTGGCTACTGATTCTGATTGCAAAAATATTTGGGTGCCCTTCATAACAGACGAGGGGCCAGATTTTCAGAAGTACTGAGCACCCACTTCTCCAACTAGGAGGTCTGAGTGCTCAGCTCCAGTGACACAAAATAGCCCTAATGCTGGCTTGGACAGCTGATGGAAGATTCCCCTGGTGTAGGAGGATCCATGGGTGGCATTAAGCCACTGTAGCAGCTCCTGGTCCTGACCTCCTGCTCCTGACCACTTGAGCAGGAAGAATAGCATCTGGTATTAATTAGAACAGTCCTGTCCCCAAGGAACCTTTCTGGCAGCCAGAGACTGGAGGAGTATGAGGAAAGCCTAGCAATGCTTCCTTCTGCTGCCAGTCATACTAGTTCATTGTATGATAGGGGTCAATCCAGATACCACTGAGCCCTAGCATCGGAGTGGGGCAAATGCCTTTGTACACCCCCCTTTCAGCTCTGCTAAGTGCTGCTCAGCTGCAGCTGAGGCTTTGGCCCAGGGAGAGCAGAAGTAGGTCCTTAGCTAACATTATCCCTCTTAGGCTTTTTCTACATTTCCAGCAGTGTGCAGCGTATATACACTGTTTGCCCCCTGGCATGGCTATAAGTATCAGTGTAGGTGGGGAGGCACTGCTTAAGCGAACACACCAGAACCATAAGGTATGTGCCCTACGCGGCTCTCTGTGTGCCCAAGCAGTGCCTCCCCTGTTATTTTTAGCAGGGCAGGGTCTCACTGCCAGAGCCTTTCACTGCCACGTGTAGCTACACACTGCAGTGTAGACACAGCCTGCTTTTCGCTGTGGCATGTAGCTACAGATACCCTCCATGCCTCCACCTGTGTAGGCCAGGCCTTAGACTCTTTGTTCATTGCTGTGCTGTTAATTTTCTCTCCTGGTAATTACACTGGGCCTGCCCCCCATGAGCACTTGGAGGTAGGCAAACTTTGAATGGCCAGCCAGTGATATAAACAGAACCTATTGGTTGAGAAATAAAGTACCGCAGCATAACCTGTTAAACACAAGAAGTTATCTAAAGCAATGAAAACAGTGACATACATGCTTATTGAAATCCAGTTCATAGCGGAGACTACCACAGGCTTTGGGACGAATGCTTCTTGGTAAAGTCACATCTGTAGTTAGGGAGAGCTGTGAATTATATTTTATGGGTCTGTAATTCCGATCTTGTGTACATTAGGATCCCAAGGTGGATGGATTTATCAGTTTTTTACGGGTCTTTCATGTGAGTCTGGCACTTGCAGGACTATAAGAAGGTCCTGAAATTAGGCGTCTTCCTTGCATAGAGATACAAGCTATGTTCTTCAGTGTCCCCACTCTTCTTACAGAGACAATGCAATAGTAGGGTAGTATGCAGGAGTGCTGATAAGCGAGTGAACTTTATTTCCTCCCCCCAGTCACCTGACCCGGGTGAGAGATACAAAGGTTAATACACTTGTCACATAACATGGATCAGTATCCACTGATTCCTGTGGCTGTTGTTACACTGGCTGTCCCCCACCCTTCTGTCAGTGAGTGACAGTCATGGACCCTCAAATATTCCCACTTGACCAGGCCATTCGTTAGCGATTAAGAGGCCTCTGGGGACCAGAGTGGAGTGCTGGCAGGAGCCAACCTCTCACTCAGCAGCACTTTGCTTTGAGTAGCACAGGGTTGCTCCTGATAACCCCCCACATGTGGCCGAAGGATTTAAAACTTTGCTGCTAGTACTATGCCTGCAATTCGTCTCCAGAGTAGCCTGGCTGGCTGTGAATGAAATGCCAGTCTCAGCCATGGAGTCAGTCTGTCCCAACAATTCTTCATAAGCTGCTGGATTGCGTGGACAGGCACACATGCATTATTTAATGATAGTAGCAATTAGAAGATTAGAATCAAACCCCCATTCTATTAGTCTCTGTACAGATACAAAAACTTGGTCTAAGAATGTATGTGGGCTGTGCATGTGTATGATGGATTACATGTGTGTGCACATAGACCCAGGGATGTGCATTTGCATGTGTAGATGCACATGTATGTGCAGACATAAATAAGTACATATGTTTGTGGTTCTATTCATGCCTGTCAACACATTTGGTGCACATGTCAATGTGGGTGCATGCCTGCTGGTGCATATATAAATGTAGGATGCAGGTATGAGGGGGCTTGGGTGCCTGCAGACATGTGCATGGGATGTGAGTGTGTGCATGCATACAGTACATATGCCATACAGTACAGTTATCGGTACAGTAGCAAGCATCCCTCATCCTATTGTAAACATAGAGCCTCTGTCTTCATGGCTCCCATGTTAGTGTTGCCATCTGCCAGGTTTAGTTGCAGTTTTCATTCTCTGCCCTACATTTTATGGCCCCTGGATGAGGGTAATGGGAAAGTGCAAGCTTTAAACTCTTTTTACTACCATTTTCCATGGTTAAAGTCAGTAAAATGACTACATTAATGATGATGTCTACATGTTCTCCCTTTACTCCGTGAGCAGTCACCTAGGGGAACTGGGCTGGGGCTGGCTTCTGGGCAGCATGAATGGAGAAGTATTACTGTTAAAACCCACAAGGACTCAACTCCTATGGCTTAGCTGGTAATTGGATTCATGTAATCTTCTTCGGTCATCATTCTTTTTTTTTAATTGTATTCATATTCTCTCAGGGACAGATTTGAGAGATTGGCAGGGATCAGCTGCTGCCACCAGCTACAGGATGTACTGGACAAGACACCAGAAGTGATTGGAAAGTGGGCCTTGGAATGGGAAAGAGACAGACATTAAGAGGCAATTACACAATGTAGGCATGGGGTCTTGCTTGTATCTTAAAGTATATTCTTAAAAACATGAATATATATTATTATAAAATTTATTCTCACTTCTTTTGGTGAATGTCCTTGAAACTTTAAACTTAGTGTTGATTGATTTAAAAAGAAATCTTTGAATAAGGAACTGGGAACTGTGAATAAAGAACCAACTTCAGCCTTCTTGAAGTTAACCTGAGCCTACATACATACACCCCATCTGGGGGAACTCTCAGCCTTCAGTCCCCCACTAACTTGAAGAAATGTCCCATGAAAAACTTTTTTTTTTTAATATTGGCAACTCAGAAGTAGATATGTTACCCTAAAAAGCATCCAAGGTAAGCTTGCCAGCCTCTATGGGGGTGCAGGGAGGATGTGTAAGATCTGGGAGAGCCTTTGGAAGACAGGGCACAGATCAGTTGATTTGGCCTTGATCCACCACAGCATGAGAGCTTCTAGGTAGAAGAGTTTTGACAAGCAAGCAGATTGTGTTCTACATTTTTGATCGCACATGACACACACTAGCATGTTCCGCAAAGCGCTTGTGTGGCAAATCTGCCATGCTCTGTGGGCAGGAGCGGCGCAAGGGTTTTTGGCGCCCTAGGCGCAGGGCCGGCTCACCGATCCCGTGGCTCCAGTGGACCTCCCGCAGGCATTCCTGCAGACTGTCCGCTGGCCCCCCCGGCTCCAGTGGACCTGCCGCAGGCGTGCATCACCACATCACCACTTCACTACTGCTAGCCTGGATGCAGGTTAGGCAATGGATAGTGTCCAGCATCAGAACAGAATGTCAGCATCATAGTGCTCGCTCTCAGATGCACAGAGGGGTCTTGAGAAGGGAAAATGACTAGGACTGCATGATCTCTGCATATAGCTTGCTCTGTGTAAAGGACCACATCCCAGAGTTGTTAGACTGCATCGGGGTATTGGCATGTGTGGTGAAAATATTGGTTGGGAGGAGGCAAGATACACTGGTAGAAGAAAAGGTTATTACTTACAATGGGAAGGGAGGGGAAGAATTAGCTCGCTCCCACTTCTAACTTCTGGAAGCATCTCTCTAGCCATATGTGAGGCAGAAAGATGCTTCCCCCAGGAATTTGGGCATATTCCTCTATCAAAGTCAAACAAGCTTGAGTAGAGAGTTGGTTCCTGATATGGAGGATTTGGAGAGTGGGTTGTGGTTTCAGTGTCATTATTTCCCCCCCCCCCCCCGCTCCCTCCCCATTTTATCTGCCTGGCCCACAGCATCAGCCTCTCTCTCCATATCTCCTCCAGATCACAGGAGTGGCTGACAGCCAAATCCCAATTGGCAAACTGGCATTTGAAGCCTTCACCTCAGTGCCATAACAGTATACCTCTTCTTGCAGTCCTGGGCCAGAAAATCTAGCTCTGATCCTGGAACCAGGTTTCTGTATGGTAACAGAGTCCTTTAAACATAGACTGCCAGGCATTTGCTTTGAAAGTGCCCTTGTCAACTGCAGACAGAAGTTCTTGGCTTCTGTCCTGTCAGCAAATTCTATGATTAACCACAGAAGCCTTGCCAGGCAAGGAAGGGAGTTCGGTACGGTCTGTTCCCAGGTACACAGTGGGGGAGGATGATGTGTAATTTCAATACTTAGCCCTTTTCTCTCTCTAATTCCATCAGCAGATTGGGAAGGAAGTTCCTAGAAGGAAAATGGTAGCACATGCTATTAACCCTGTTCAGACAAAACATAGAATCATAGAAATGTAGGCCTGGAAGAGTCCTCAATCGGTCATGTAGTCCAGTCCCCCGCAATGAGGCAAGACCAAGTATTATCGAGACCATGAATGATAGGTGTTTGTCCAACTTGTTCTTAAAAACTTCCAATAATGGAGATTGCACAACCTCCTTAGGTAATTTGTCCTATTGCTTAACTATCCTGACAGTTAGGACAGTTTTCCTAATGACTAACTTAAATCTTCCTTGCGGCAATGAGAGCCCATTGCTTCTTGTCCTGTCCTCAGGGATTAAGGAGAACGATTTATCACCTTGTTTATAACAACCTTTTTCATACTTGAAGACTATTATGTGCCCCCTCGGTCTTCTCTTCTCCAGACTACCCAATTTTTCAATCACATCTCATAGGTCATGTTTTCTAGACCTTTAATCATTTTTGTTGCTCTTCTCTGGACTTTCTCCAATTTGTCCACATCTTTCCCAAAGTGTGGTGCTTGGAACTGGACACAATACTCCTGCTGTGGCCTTATCAGTGCTAAGTAGAGTGGAAGAATTACTTCTCCTAGCTTGCTTACAACACTCCTGCTAATACATCCCAGAATATTAACTGTTTTTGCAATAGTGTTACATTCTCATATTTAGTTTGTGATCCACTGTAATGTCCAGATCCTTTTCTGCAGTGCTCCTTCCTAGGCAGTTGTTTCCCATTTTGTATTTGTACAATTGATCGTTCCTTCCTAAGGCCAGGTCTACATTATAGATGTCCATAGCTGTAACTACGTCGCTTAAGGGTATGAAACCCCACCTCACCCCCCTGAGCGACACAGTTCTACCAGCCTAACCCCTGGTGTAGACAGTGCTATGCTGACGGTAGAGATTCTCTTGTCCACAAAGCTACTGCCTCTCTTGGAGGTGGATTAACTATGCTGACAAAGAAGCTCTACCATCAGTGTAGTAGCATCTTCACTGAAGCGCTACAGTGGTGCACCTGCACCAATGTAGCGTTAAGTGTAGACTTGCCCTAAGTGTAGTACTTTGCATTTGGCCATATTGACTTTCATCCTATTTATTTTAGACCATTTCTCCAGTTGATCAAGATAATTTTGAATTCTAATCCTGTCTTTCAAAGCCCTTGGAAACCCTCACAACTTAGTGTCATCTGCAAAATTTATAGATGTACCTACTATGCCGTAATACAAATCATTTATGAAGATATTGAATAGAACCAGACTCAGGACAGATCCCTGTGAATCATTGATGATTACTCTCTGAGTATGTTTTTTCAACCAGTTGTGCACCCACCTTACTGTAGGTTTGTCTAGGCTATATTTCCCTGGTTTGCTTATGATGTCAGGTGAGACAGTATCAAAAACCTTACTAAAGTTGATATACACCTCTGCCCCGATAGAACATGACCCGATAGAACATGAATTCGGATATAATGTGGTAAAGCAGCAGGGAGCCCCGCCCTTTAAAGCGCCACCCGAGCCCCACTCTTTACCGCGTTATATCCTAATTTAGTGTGGAGCCCAGGGCCCTTTAAATCACTGCCCGAGCCCCGCTGCCAGAGCTCTGGCAGTGATTTAAAGGCCCCGGGGCTCTGGCCACTGCGGGGAGCCCGAGGCCCTTTAAATCCCCACCTGAGCCCGGCTGCCAGAGTTCCGGTTGTGATTTAAAGGGCCTGGGGCTCCCCATAGGCTGGAGCCCTGGGCCCTTTAAATCCCTGCCAGGGCCCCGGCAGCCAGTGGTTTCCCTAGGAATTGAAATTAGGGGGGGTATTCGAATTTACGTGGGGGGTGTCAGGTCGAATGAGATATATAAAAGAGATATGAATAAAGTAAATGTTTTGTTAGGATTGTGCAAATTTAACATAAGGAAAATGCAAGTTACACCAAAACACATAACAGATCTAGATTTCTAAAAAAAAAAAAATATTAAAAAAATGTATTTAATTTAAACTGACTTTTGAAAAGTAAGCCATCATGGGATAAGAGGGCAGTCCTCTCATGGATCAGTAACTGGTTAAAAGATGGGAAACAAAGGGTAGGAATAAATTATCAGTTTTCAGAATGCAGAGAGATAAATAGTGGTATCCTTTAGGGGTCAGTACTGGGACCAGTACTGTTCAACATATTCATCTGGAAAAATGGGTAAACAGTGAGGTGGCAAAATTTGCAGATGATACAAAACTATTCAAGATAGTTAAGTCCCAGGCAGACTACGAAGAGCTACAAAGGAATCTTGCAAAACTGGGTGACTGGGCAACAAAATGGCAAATTAAATTCAATGTTGATAAATGCAAAGTAATGCACATGGGAAAGCTATCTCAACTATACATACAAAATGATGCCATCTGAATTAGATGTTAACACTCATGAAAGAGATCTTGGAGTCACCCAGTTGTGGATAGTTTTCTGAAAACATCCATTCAATGTGCAGCAGCAGTCACAAAAGCAAACAATGTTGGGAATCATTAAGAAAAGGATAGATAATAAGACAGAAAATATCACATTGCCTCTGTATAAATCCACGGTACGCCCACACCTTGAATAGTGTGTGCAGATCTGGTCACCCATCCTAAAAATATATATATTGGAATTGGAAAAGGTACAGAGATGGGCAACTAAAATGATCAGGGGTATGAAACAGGAGGAGAGATTAAAATGACTGGGCATTTTCAGCTTAGAAAAGAGATGACTAATGGGGATATGATAGATGTCTACAAAATCTTGACTGGTGCAAAGAAAGTGAATAAGGAAATTTTATTTAATCCTTCACATAACAGAAGAACTAGCAGTCACCCAGTGAAATTAATAGGCAGCAGGTTTTAAAAAAAGAAAAGGAAGTACTTCTTCACACAATATAAAGTCAACCCAGGGAACCCTTTGCCAGTGGATGCTGTGAAGACCAAAACTATAACAGGATTATAAAAAGAACTAGATAAATTCCTGGAGAACAGGTCCATCTGTGGCTATTAGCCAGGATGGGGAGGAATGCAATACCATGCTCTGAGTGTCCCTAGCCTGTTTGCCGAAGCTGGGAATGGGCAACAGGGGATGGTCACTTGATGATTACCTGTTCTGTTCATTCCCTCTGAAGCACCTGGCCTTGGCCACTGTTGTAAGACGGTACTGGGCTATATTGACCATTGGTCTGACCCAGTATGACCATTCTTATGTAAAAATTAATTATAATAATAAAAATGTTTAGTACAGAAACTCCCCAATATAATGACCTCCCAAGATAGCAACAATGTGAAATAACAACCTTGGCAAATAATACATTTTAAAAATCTTGGCCTACTAGGAAACATGTTTATGTAAGTTTCCATTCCCAGTCACAAATCTAGCTTTCTGGAGCAAAGTGACTAAAATATAGTCCAATAAACAAATATTTATTTAACATGCCCCTCACTTTTCCCTCCACCGCACTCCACTCACCGGTGTTGTCCTTGTCAGTGGAGACTCAGAGTTCAGAGGTGCTTTCACGTGAGTACCTCTTCCAGGTGGGGGACAAGAAGGCACTTTGCTTGTTCCTCCAGCTGCTCACTGTTCTGTCTGGTCACATCTGTTCGTTGTGCCACCATTCACTCCACCACTCTGTTGCCAATGGCCCTGGGCAGTCACCTTCGGCTGCCACCTGCCACTGTGACCTCTGCGAGTTGGTCTCTTGAGGTTCCACCAGCTCTCAGTGATTTCAGCTGAGCTCTCAGTGCAGGAACCTCGCTTGCTGCTAGTGCAGTCTGGGCTGTCTCTTACACAAAAACACTGTACCCACAGGAACACTGTCCCCACAACAGGACTAAGCACTTAGACCTGATTGTCAGTGATTTCAGCTGCAGTGGTCACTTAACAGAACAAAAGACTTTCTATGGAGCCTAATCAGCTCTGTCTTTAAACAGTGGAGAGGGACAGGTCCCCACCCTCTCTCTTGATGTCTTCAGATCATCACAGGCTAAGTACAGTTCTACTGCCCTTTACTCATACAATAATAACAACATTTCATCCCCCATTCCCCCCACATTCAAGTGGTTTGTAACCCAACCCCAGCCAAAATCTATCACTTGGACAACACAGCTCTGTTTGCTGGATACCTAGGTAGATTAGGTGTGAATGTAAATAATATAAAATGGCCCTGAAGCCTTTCCCTGCAGCCCCAGCTCATCACTAGCTGTCAAGGAGAGCTCATTTAGACTTTGCTTACAAATTATCGTTTGAAATTATTAGGTTGGCCAACATCACCGAAACGAATGCACTGGCATCATAAAAAAACAGCTGTATAAGAAAGCAAGGAAGCTAGTCTATGTTCATACTTTTCAAATCTATTATACTTTTTCAGATACACATTTTATCATACGCTGTATAAGCTTTTAAAGTGTGTGTTAATATTTCAGTTTAAATTCAGATTTCTAAACAGTCACTGAATTGATATGTAACTAGCTCACAAAACTGGGGGGGGGGTTGGGGAAATTCAGGGAGGGTGTAGGGAAATCACTGCTGGCAGCCACACTTGGGTGGTGATTTAAAGGGCCAGAGGCTCCAGTCGCTGCAGGGAGCTGCTGGCCTTTTAAATCCCTGCCTGAATTCCGCTACCGGAGCTCTGGCAGCTGGAGCACCGGGCCCTTTAAATCATCACCAGGGAAGCTGGTCCGGTCTAGCACAGCATAGCAGCTTTTGCCGGTACGCCGTACTGGACCAAACCCGATATAATGCAGTCTTACCTATAAGGCAGTGAGATTTTTTGGCTCCCGAGGACCGCGTTATATCGGGGTAGAGGTGTGTATCACAGCTACTGGTTCCATCCCACCTCTGGACCACAAGGAGTGTAAGGCTTATCCTGTCAAAGGAGGCTAGGTTGATTTGACAAGAACAAATCCATGTTGACTATTACTTATTACTTCTAGCCGCTTACAAATTGATTGTTTGTCCCATTATCTTTCTGGGTACCAAAATTAAACTGTCTGGTCTAGAATTCCCTGGGTTGTCCTTATTCCGCTTTTTATAGTTAGGTACTCTATCTGTACTTTTCCAGTCCTCTGGGATCTCTCCCGTCCTCCATGAGTTCTCAAAGATAATCACTAATGGCTCAGAGAGCTCTTCAGACAGTGCCTTAAGTATTCTAGGATGTATTTTGTGAGGCCCTGCCAACTTGACATCTAACTTGTCCTGCCTGGTCTACGCTGAAGCGCTACAATGGCCTAGTTGCAGGGGTGCAGCTGAGCCGCTGTAGCATTTTAAGGGTCGATGTCTCCTAAGTCAGTGCTTCTCAGGCTATCTGATGTGGGGGACCGGCAGTTTTTTTTCCCAGTGTGCCAGGGACTGGTGCCATATTATTATCCTATTTGACGCTCTTATGAGGAAACTCGCCGTGGACCGGTGCCGGTCCGCAGACCACCACTTTGAGAAGCACTGTCCTAAGTAATTCTTAACTTGTTCTTTCTCTATTTTAGCCTGAGATCCTACACCATTTACACTGATGTTTCCTGTGTTAGTTGTCCGATGACTGCTAACCTTTTTGGTGAAAACTGAAGCAAAAGAACCTAAAGAAGAGCTCTGTATAGCTTGAAAGCTTCTCTCTTTCACCAACAGAAGTTCAATAAAAGATATTACCTCACCCACCTTGTCTCTTTTATCCTGGGACCAACAAGGCTACAACACTGCATGAAACAAAAGAAGGCACTTAACACTTTGGCCATTGCTGCATTTTCATGCTAAGTTTGAAGGCACCTATACATCCGAAGAAGTGGGAACTAAATTTTAGTCTCTAAGGTGCCACAAGTACTCCTGTTCTTTCACTTTAAACATTTGAAATGTAAAGTGAATCTAGTGCTGGAGAAAGGTGCCAGTTTCACAGCCTTGAATAATTGAAGTCATCTGGTTTTTTCCACTCAACTTTCTAGAAAACCATCTCCTACTGAGAGCTAACTTTAATAGCAGTGATGACATCTGGTCAATTAGGAAACAAAAAAATATATAATTAATTCTTCTTATAACAATCTATAGTCCACTAACAACCCCCATCCCAAGCTGCCTTTTTTCCTTCTTCTCTGCCCCTACCCCATGAATGGGCCACTTCACCTTGAACGGTCCCTTGAAATATGTGTTAACTTCTTATGCTAAACAGTTTGTTCCACCTTGTATTTAGCTGTGACACCCTGTGTATCTCTACACTGCAATTAAAAACCCAGGACTGGCCTGTGCTAGTTAACTCTGGATCACATTAGCGGGCTATTTAATTGCTGTGTACACGCTCGGGCTGGAGCCCGGGCTCTAGGACCCTGTGAAATGGCTCAGGATGCAGCCCAAGCTCAAACATCTACACTGCAGTTAAACAGCCCCTTAGCCCAAGCACTGTCAGTTTGAGTCAGCTGGCATGGGCCAGCTGCAGGTTTTTAATTGCACTGTAGACATACATTCTGAGTATATTTCCCATACCAGGAGGAAGAGCTCTGTGTGGCTTGAAAGCTTCTCTCTCTCACCAACAGAAGTTGGTCCAATGAAATATATTACCTCACTCACCTTGTCTCTAGAACTAATTTATATCAATCTTTGCAGGCAGCTTTCTTAGCCAAAAAAGTGCCCATATGTGACATCCTGTGAACAGGATGTGACGACAAATTACTCCAGAGGAATGGGGTTTCATCTGGAAAAGAGGACCAGCAACATCAGTAGGTAGCACAATAAAAGAAAATGTCTTTAAGATACTATGCCAATGGCACCTCACACTAGTCAGGTTAAAATAGAGAGATTAAATGGTGAAGAAAGTGTGGTGAAAAAGAGGATTTTAATGCATATATGGTGGATACGTCCAGTCATTAGACAGTATTGGGATGCAGTCTGTAACAAAATACCACAAATTGTTAGATGTTTATTACCAAATGATCCGTTGGTAATCCACCTTGGGCTCCTTATTGCAAATGGTCAGGCACAAAGAGAAAAAGAATTCATCTCTCATCTTCTAGCAAATGCTCTGCTATCAGTAGCCTTTCATTGGAAAAAGAAAAATAGCCCAACTATGGAGGAATGGTTTAAATAAAAAAGTGGAGGAGGTTGTGGTTATGGAAAAATTAACACACCAATTATATACCCAGCAAAATAGAGGATAGATAGATACTTAGATATTTGGTTATCTTTTATTCAGTATTCAGACACGGTGCATTCACTTGCAAAAACAAAACTCCACCTGTCTGTTTTTTTAAATGTTAAAATTTGATATTCAACAGACCTAGTAAGTCTATGTGTAATCGGAGATTTCACTCCATTTAATAAAATCACTAGGAACAACTTTGGGGTTTTAATGATGCTGACTCTGTAATTTGGCAACACCCTGCTAAATAGGAAGAGCTAATGATGACTGTAGTCCTGTATAGTATCTCTTTAAACAACAGCTCACTGTTGTAATGATTATTTGTTTCTGATATTTATATGGCAAAGATTTCTAAACATGTAAGAACTTCCTGAATATATAAAGTTGTTGTTTTTTTTATATTTAAAGTGCTGCATGAGCAGTAGCAGAACAAGCTTTGCCTATGCTGCCCTCTGCCAGGAGGACCTGAAGGGACGACCGCCAGGGGTTGGAGAGGAGTGCAGTCTCTGTGCCCCATTCACTTTCTGCTGTGAACAGTCAGCAATGTGCAATCTGCAGGACTGGCTTTCGGGAAGTGGACACCTGTCTTGCTGGGAATTGCACTGATTTACTCCACCTCATTTCCCACCGGTGATAGAAGAGCTATCAACTCTTAAGAGCTTTTTGATCACTATCACAGTGATTCCATTAGAAATCCTGTCATCACATTCAAGCTTCTGTTTGCCTTTAAGACCCTTCACAAATCTGCTCCTCCCTGCTCATTCGTTCTTGTTTCTTATCACATCTACCCTCCATTTCATAAGTTTTTAGGGCCAGAAAGAATCACTGTGATCATTTAGGGTATGGCTACACGTGAAATTTCAAAGCGCTGACGCGGCAGCGCTTTGACGTGCGAGTGTGGTCGCAGCACCAGCGCTGCACGTACTCCACATCTTGATGGGGTTTAGCTTGCAGCGCTGGGAGCCGCGCTCCCAGCGCTGCGGCACTGTTTACACTGGCGCTTTACAGCGCTGTATCTTGCAGCGCTCGGGGTTTTTTTTTTTCACACCCCTGAGCGAGAAAGTTGCAGCGCTGTAAAGCGCCAGTGTAGCCAAGACCTTAGTCTGCTTCTTCAACAAGTGGCTCCATGCTTTCTTTCAGGATGCCCCTTGTACATAAAATGCTGTCTTTGAATGAATCTGTAAGGCCACTAATCTCGCCTCCTTCCTATCCCTCCCCCAGAACCACTTCTGCTGTGATATTTACAAGAAATCAGCCAAGCAGCGAAGGCTAGGTGGTGTGGTGCTTGGGGATTAGATGGATTTTATAAACACTTAGATGATTTAGAACCATTGTGTTGTGCAATTGCTAATCTGTGTAACTCTGTAATCTTATTGTTTCTTGCATCTCCCCCTCACGCTTCCTTTCTGTTTGTTATTCACATGTTGCATCTTGAATAGAATAGAATGTAAGCACTTCAGGGTAAGCGCCGCGGCTTCCTATACATTTGCACAGTGCCTAGCAGGATATGGTCTGATTTCATTTGAGGCCAATGGGCATTACCAAAATCCAGCAAAAGAGAAATGCAGACTTTGTTTCGGAATCTTTTAATCAGTGAGGAACCTCAGGGGCTAGATGTAGAGCTGGTTGGAAATTTTTCAATGGGTCATTTTCCCGTGGGAAAATGCTGATTCACTGCTGTTGAAATGTTCCATGGGAACATGTGAATAGCCTCAGATCTTCCTCAGAACACAGGCAGGTTTCAAATCTAGCATGGATTCTTGCCATCCTTAGTAGCCTCAGTGGTGGACTGCCCTGGAGTTGGGATGCTTGGGCATCCAGGTCCCATGGCTGCACAGCAAGGCATCTGGGAGCCAGGGCCAAGTGGAGAGCTTCAGAGCTTTGGCTTCCAAGAAGATATTTTGATTAGAAATTTTCTAAATGAAACATTCTGGTTATTTCAAAATGTTTTTTATCAGAATTGCCCTTCTGCAGGAAATTTTGAAGTTGCTACTTTTCATTTTGAAACAGTGACTTTTTTTCTCCCAAAGTGTTGAAATTTCTCACAGAAAGGGGCATTCTGACTTTCAGACCACTCTGGTTAGGAATTGATGGGGTTGTCACTTGAGGCATATGTATAAGGATAATGTTGCCACAGAATTCGCTGGGAGTTATGTACATTGGTGTGGCTGACAGTGCTGTCAGTTGATAAGTGCATGGTTACCTGGTTCATTCCCAGCACAGCTGATAATTGTGGGCAGTTGAGTTTTCATTAGTGATTGTCACAAGGCTCAAAAAAGACCAGTTATGGTCTGTCTGGTGAACTAGCTGCTAGTGCAAAGTATGGCCTGCAGGAGGCCTGTGTTCAGTTTCTGGCCCCAGTCCTCCATTGTGTGGACTAGACACCTATTTGGAGAGAAGAGAGAACGTTGACTCGGCCTCAGGTTAGTCCCGGGGATGGATAATTATCTAATAAATATGGAGTGTATATTATCAGTAAAGAATGGCTTTCCTCTGAGAGCACCACAACACAGCTCTGGGAATGCTGGCTCTGCCCTGGAAGGGGTGCAGTTTTAGTCTGGACTGAGTGTTTGGTCACCAGTGGGCAGGCATACGGCAACAGGACTTGAACAGAAGCAGTTGTGACTTTGAGAGAAGGTGCTTATTGCATCTTTCAATGCTTCTCTTGCTGAGTTTTTATTTTGTAAGGCCCCAGAACATTTTGAAAAGACATTTCTGAACTTACTAGAAAGAAAGACCTGAGTTTGCAGAAAGCATTGGGGCTGTAGGAGTTCTCAACCAACAGAATGCAAATACAGCTCCTACAGAGTGGGGAGGAAGTTAGAAAGGCTTATGGAAATTGTTTAGAAGAACCTCAGCCCTGGACTGTGTCCTCCCCTCTCCACTCCAGACACTGATAGCTCCCTGTGCCTTGTCTTCCCTGGATAGGAATAGTTCTTCTGATCCTTCTCATAACTCCTGTCCTCCCTTAGACACTGTCCTGGCCTCCCCCCACCCCGTCTCCTATTCCTAACTCTAACTAGGTATATATATCAGTTTTCTCTTGAAATCATGTGAAAATGGAGGAATGATATGAAAACTCATTGGCCCAGGTCTCTCAGCTGTGCTGAGAAGGAACCAAGTAACAGCACACTGAATAACTGCTGGCAGTTCCCCATATCACCCTCAGGAACATTAGTGACATGCACTGCACTGAAGCTCTCAGTGGAGATGTTACACCTACACACGTCTCAGGCAACAACCCTATTGCCCTCTAATCCTCAGAGTTTCTTGGTTGATTAAATCATTCTTAGGTTAGGGTCTGAATGGCTCAGAGAATTTTCTAATGACTCTGTAGTCTTTCACTTGTGGGTCAACCAGTTTGATATTGACTCAAAGTCTGCAGCACCTGAAGGCTGGTCAGTGGCCTATGTAAAATGGGGTTAGTGGGAGGCACGGTATGGCTTTGCAGGTATCCTGTCCTCAGCCCCCTCTGGCTTCTTGCAGTAATTGGTTCCCATGCCAGAATACTTAAAGTAAGACCCCTCTAGTTGGGTATCATTTATTAATTCTTATTGGCACTTTGTCCACCCAGTTCCAAACCTTCTTCCATGTAAATCAGGAGTCCTATAGCCATGCCTCTATGGCTTGTGCTATGATTAAAGCAGGGGGTTTTCTCCATGACTGAGGAATCCCATGGCCTCCTGCTGAGGGCAGGCCTATACTGTGATTAGAGCCAGTTTCCAGCTCTACTTCACAAAGCACCTCTTCTCTCCTTTGGTTCAGGGGGGCCCACAGCCCTCCTGGGGCTCTGCTTGGCAGACAGGCAGTCTCCTTTCTGAGCTGTCTGCCTTTTCTCCTCCTTTTAGTTTTCTGGGGACTTATCTCTAGGCGTGGACTGACTTTTAACATATGATCTACCTGTTATGTGGCTACACTAATTTTTTCCACCTGAGGAGGAGGGTTGAATGAGTCATAGGTGAGACTGGACCCATTACCTCATAAAGGGGCCAGTCACCCTGTCAAGTGGGTCTCAGTTCATTGCCTAGTGGGACAGGTGTGCACTTCATAAAAAACATGACAGTGGGCGCTGGTTGGTCATCTTAATGGTTCTCATATAAGAGTGAGTGGGCCATGGGCACTCATTTGTCTTCCCGATGTTCAATACTACCCCGATCCTTCTCCTTTCTCAGAAACAAATAGCAGATTAACCTCCTCTCCCCACAATTTTCCTTCCCTTTATGCCATTTTTAGGTAAATCTCTTTCCTCTGCCATCTTCACTCTGTCCATTATTTACATGCCTTTTCTCCTTTGGAAGTCTTCCTTCTCTCCCAAACAAATCGTTCTCTCACTCACCTCCCACCAGTACCTCACCTCCAGTGCAATTTCATACTGTATAGAGAGAGGCATCATGTTACAGAGCAGGGAAGTTTTACGCTCTCTCTCTGGCATTGATAAGACCACACCTGACATTCTGCAGTCAGTTCTGGGTATCTTGTACCATAAAACTGTCCAGAGGGCGCCTGAGGAAGGAAGTTAGAAAGCAGCATCTGAACAAGGGACTGGAGAAACTGATTTGTAAGGATAGATTTTAAAAAAAGTGAATTGGTCAGATTTGTTTCTGGTGTAACTCTACTCAAGTCAATGGAGTTACACCAGGATGAACTTGGGACAATGTGTATAGCAGAGGTCAGCAACCTTTCAGAAGTGCTGTGCTGAGTCTTCATTTATTCACTCTAATTTAAGGTTTCACGTGCCAGTAATACCTTTTAACGGTTTTAGAAGGTCTCTTTCTATAGGTTTATAATATATAACTAAACTATTGTTGTCTGTAAAGTAAATAAGGTTTTTAAAATGTTTTAAGAAGCTTAATTTAAAATTAAATTAAAATGCAGTGCCTCCTGGACCGGTGGCCAGGACCCAGGCAGTGTGACTGCCACTGAAAATCAGCTCGTGTGCCTCCTTCAGCACACATGCCATAGGTTGCCAACCCCTAGTGTATAGCTTGGCTAAGCAGTGATTAAGATAGGCTAAATCTCTACAGATATTTGAAGGATGTAATAGTAATTGTTTGAGAGGGGGAGAGTTGAACTTGTTTAGGGTGATGAAGAAGTTACTCCCTTTTAAAATCTTTTTCTCCACCCTCATATCTCTTCCTGTAACTTACATTCCTGTATACAGACACAGGGTCCTTGTTCCAAACCCCCACTCAGCATGACTAACTACATTTCTACCCTCAGCTTTCCTTTTTATTCTCACTCTTTATGCTTCCAGAAGCCAAACTTGAATGTATTTCAATAGATCTCTTGTGCCTTTTGACTGTAAATCAGGCAATTCTGTATTATATCAAATGCTTCCCTGAATCCCAGATATCTTATGTCTGCCAGTTCCTTAATGTTCAGCAACAGTTCAGTTGAACAGGGGCAGGTGTAACAGCTGAGAACACTCCTCTTTGTTTCTCTCACTAGCCAGTTAAAAGGGCACCCTCAAATCCCTGTTTGCTAAACTGAGATTTCTGGGGGCATGAACCATGGAGGGCACCATAAGGGTCTAAGATTATTTCAATACCTTACTTGCCTCATCTGTCCTATATTGCCTGGGATTCAGCAAAGTAGGGGTAAGTGCTACTTCTTTCAGAACTAAAGGACTTTTTCCTCCTGTATTCTTCATAGTATTACTTGTTTCCAGTAAGCTGATTTGTAGTCACGCTACCCTTTATCTCCCTCATTACCACTGAGTACCAGCTCAATCCAAGTCCTCCTGGTAGTGCAGTGTGAAGGAAACCTTCCTGCTGCTGCCTGACAGCCAGCCTCTTAATCACCAATCTGTCAGCTTTCACCAGCACTAAGATTAATGCTAGGAAGAATGAAACCACTTAAGGTTTTTTTCATCTCTGGTTAATCCCATCATCAAAAGGGATATGTCTCATTTTCTCGATTTCTCTCTTGTCAGTGTTGTTAATGTACTCGTATTCCTCCCAATGAGATGAGACCCAGTGATGTCCTTATTGATTTTCTGCCTGTCTTTGTTCCTTTCAGAGTTCCGGCTGGGGACTGTGTGGAAAGATGGCAGCTGCAGAACCCCTGACTGCCTTCTCACGGTGGTACCTGTATGCCATTCATGGCTATTTCTGTGAGGTGATGTTTACGGCTGCCTGGGAGTTTGTGGTCAACTTTAACTGGAAGTTCCCAGGTGTCACCAGTGTCTGGGCGCTCTTCATCTATGGCACCTCCATACTCATCGTGGAGAAGATGTACCTGTATCTGAAAGACAAGTGTAACATTTTAGTGCGATGTCTAATTTACACCCTCTGGACATACCTTTGGGAGTTCACAACTGGCTTCATCCTGCGCCAGTTTAACGCCTGCCCTTGGGACTATTCACAGTTTGATTTTGACTTCATGGGCCTCATCACCCTAGAGTATGCCATCCCATGGTTCTGTGCTGCATTCATCATGGAGCAGCTGGTTATCAGGAACACCTTGCGCTTGCGATTTGATGAAAATGCTGAGCCAGGGGACCCCACCGCCACAATTGCCTTGGCCAACGGCCATGTCAAAACCAATTGAACAATAACCCAACACCACACTTAAAGTGAGAGAGCCCACCCACATCCCAGACTGGTCTCAAAGACTGATACTTCCTGTACGATCCCCTTTATGATGGGGGCATGCATGGGATATAGCAGAATAAAAATGGAACCAATAGATTTTCTATGGATTTTATGTTTTTGGCCATAAGAAGCAATGTCAGCTACTTGTTGGTTAGGTAGTTTCTGACTTGTAAATTATTATGGAAAAAAAAGTCTTGTTAGCTGCATTTTACTGGATGTGGAGAAATGAGAGAAAACGCTACAGTTGAAATGTATACAAAAAACAAACTAGTGGATGGGCATAGATGCCCCGGCTAAATTAGTGATTTGGCTTATTCCATTAGGCAATATTCAGGTGCTTGCTTGCAACCAATACCTCCCATGGGACCTGAGATGCTGCAGGATCAAGGAAAATCAATCTGCTGTTGAGAACTACCCAACAGTGGTGCTCTACTGGGGAGATAGACAGCGCCCCCTCTCGTGGTCTCCCTGACCTTCCCCTGAGGTTCTTTATTGCACCATAGTATGTTATGGTGCTGGACATCTTGCTGGATTTATATGAAACTTGTACTTTTTGAATTCTCAGTCCTGATGCTCACTTGAGAGTTTTCCCCGCTCCTTTTTATAAATAAAAGGTCTTTTCTGCCGGGTGTATTCCACCATACTCTGTGCAATCTGAATCATGGCAAAGTGGCCAAAGAGAGAAAGAGCTGAAGTCTTCCCTTCACAGTGGAACTCATCACAAGAGCTGCTCCAAGCTCCAGCTCCATTTCCAGCCAGGCAAACCCAATGGAGATGTAAACGCCACCTGGGATTTTCTGCCTTCCTTCCCAGGGATTTCTCTGTCACTAAGGATGCTGATGACTTAATTCTGACTGCAGCCCCTTGCGCTGCCTGATGTCAAAATCCTCATTTGACTAAGGCAGCAACCAGGAATCAGTCGGAGTCCTCTGGGACAGACTATATCGCCTGTGTCTGTTTCCTCTTGCACCAGTTGATCTTGTCTCAGCCTGGCCCAGTGTTCTTCTCTGAGTACTGACTTTATTTTCCCTTCCCAAATGCTATTTTAAACTAAGTACAGCAAACCCTCTCCATAAAGCTGATTTGGACAGCACAGGATGAGCCTCACTTCCTGATATCAGGGAGTACGTTAAAAAAGAAAGTTTCTAAGGAGCACAGTAGAGCTATTCCTCAATTTCCTCCTGATGAGGATGGGGTTGGGTTGTGAGAGGGGCAGCAGGGAGGTGGAAAGGCTGCAGGGTATTGTTGCTCTATTTTAGAGCTATCTCAGCTAGAGAGAGTTTCAAATTTAGCCACTTGGAAACAATTCTGAGGCTACTGGGGAGGTGGTGGCATGAAAGATGCATAGCTCTGGCAGCCACACATTAATTGTTTGTCCTGAGGACTCTCCTTGGCTGCTGTCATAAGCAACAAGGATGCATTGTACCACATGGCAGTCATCTCTCACTCAGAGCTTTATGAGGAGGATGTGCTGTAAATAGGATATGGGGCCTGATTAATTCCAGGTGTCATTCCACCAAAGTCAGTGGCATTGTACCAGCAATGAATTTGGTTCAAGATGTGAATGTGTGTGTGATTGTGGAGTCTCTCTTTTCTGTTGTGTTGGGAATGGTTGGATTATTACCAGGTTGCTCCATGACTGTTCTCTCTTGCCAGCACTCAGCCCATAAATCTGCCCATTGGTCTGTGGAATTCCATTCCAGAGGGAAAAGAAACTCTGTTGCTATCAGTGGAATTGTTTGTTGATTCCTGTTCAGAAGCAGCAGCGTTACCAACACACACAGTGTTAATTTTTTCTGTACTGCACAAAATGCAATTGTTTTATTCCTCCCTATGCCCCATTTCACATGATATCCTTTGCCGGCAACGGACATGTGAAAGCAGTGGCAGCAAGGAGTTAATGAGCTCTGTCCTGTGGTATGCAATGCCTCCTGAAATACCCAGAACATAGAGAGAGGTATTAGTGTTCCCTTTTTGTAGTTCATTTAATTAAACCAACAAACGAACAGAGAACAGAAACGTGTTTTCCATGCTATGATGCCAGTACCATGAAATCAAAGAAATAAATAGGTTCAGTTTATCAGCCAGGTAAATGATGGTTTCAGATATTTAGATCTCAGCAAAATAATCCCTTTGGGTGTACAAATGATATGGATGAGTAATTAGCACATGGGGGCAATTCATAGGCAGTAGAGTCAGATATTTGAGGGTCAGGTGGGGGAGAGGAGGTGCAGACAGGAACTGGGACATGCCTATCCGTTGTGGCAGTTGCATTCATGAAGAGAATGTGTGAGGGTGACTAACCTCAGTGTCTAAATCCAAGTACCTTCTAGCTGCCCAGTTTAACTCTGGTGTAGCACTGCCTTCCGTGCAGCATGCAATGTCTGCATCAGTCATGCCCTCACTTTGAAGCAGGTTGCACTGGAACCTTGCCGTTATGGAAACATTAAGAAGGTTTAAGTGGCTTAGTGAATTGGCAGAACAACCAATGACCCCACAGTTATGACTCTTTGGTGGGGGCAGCTATCCACTGTGGTGACCAGCACCTCAATCGCATGTTCTTTGGCTTTAGAAATTCCCCCAGTGCCACTGTTCTTGCACAGCTGCATAACAATGAGTGGCTCACTTAAGGAATGGTCCCTGAGTGGCCTTTGCCATGTGGCTATATCATGCAAATCAAACTCAGTTGCCCCCGAATTATCATTGTGGCACCTATTCAAGCTTCTTTTTCACCAATGACTGACAAATACCGCTCAGCTCTTGCACCCTCACAGGGCTCTAATTTACCCACAAAAGTGCACTTTATTTGCAGTTTGCACACCAGGAACTGAATTGGACCCAGTACACTATTAAATCACTGTGTAGCATCCACTGGGTACTCTCCTACTATTACTGGGTACCCTGGCACCTTCCAACAAAGACACCATTGGCCAGATTTCCAAAAGTGCTGAGTGCTCTCCAGTTCCCGTTTTCAATGGTACCTGCTAGGTGCTGAGCACTTCTGAAAAGCTGGCTATGTATCTGCTGTTACACCATGCAGGGCTCATTTCTCTTTCTCAAGAGCAATGGTGGCTGCAATCAGAGATTTAATTTCCCATTCAATACAAGTGAATACTACTGATAACCTTTTACAACAAGGGCGCCCAAGCTACATGACAGCAAGACCCACATTAGCAGCTCTTCAGGAGCCATACTTAATGTGCAGAGACATTTAGATACAAAATTTATCACACACACCCCCAGACCCACACACGAAGGCCTAATATTTGCTTGTACATGTATCTTCAATAGATTAAAATTGCCTGTTTGAGTTCACCAGCAATAAAAACTTGTGATTTATCAGCTTTGTCCTCACTCTGCAGCTTCTGGGAGGGTGGCCCAGAGCTGCATTTTTAGATACGATGGGCCACATTTAACCCTCGGGCTTCACTCTGGGCACCTCTCTCATATTTCAAGAGCACCTTCCATCCCAAAGGATCCCCAAGCAAGTCACAAAATATATACACTGGTGCTTTGTGCATGAGAGCTGGCTCTAGCGCCAGCATGGTGATCGTTCCTGCTTTGAAGAACTTGCCAGTGCAGAACGGTTGATATTAAAGCAAAGTCAGCTAAACTGTTTGTTTAATTTCAGCATTATGATCTAGATGCAGGGATACCAATATACCAGGTTCTGAAAAGTCTTCCCACTGCTTCTGGTCTAAGTCTGTTTTGTACTTGAAATCCTCCTTGCGTAGAGCTAATCCCATCAAAGCTTTGCTTGAACTACAAATAGTTGTTTAAAAATAAAAGTAAGTGAAGAAAGAACTGGAAGCTAGAACAGGTTTGGAATTAGCAAGCAGGTAACCCGAGACCTTCTGGGTGCAGCAGCATTGATTGTCAGTAACCAATGTACCAAAACCTGCACCGAGGGAAAAGGGATCTCATATTTAATTTGAACTTCTGCTCTTTCTGCGATATGAATATTAGTACACAAATCACTAGTGAGATGAGACTTTCACATGAGTTAAAACAAAATGTCCTTTTGTTTTAGCCTGGCTTGACTTTTCTGAATTGATGCAACATACCATGCAAGAGGTAAGTTTACAGACCAGTGCTCTCTCTGCTTCCAGTTCCTCCTGGCTTCTAACCAGGATCCTCTACTAACAAACAAAATGCTTTTTTTCCCCTTTTCCCCTCACCTGTACAATAGAAGGATCCTATTACAATCCCTGCTTTTGCTTCATATCTGATATATTAAAACAGAAAGTGTCACTGCTTTTATGGAGTCCCTTCCAAGTCAGCTGCAGGTCCTACAATGCAACATCTCTATCCAATTGCTTCAGCATCCACCCATCATGGAGCTGTGGAGAACTTTTCAGAGCCTAGTTCAAGTTTTAGCAAATAGCTAATTACATTTCTGTCTCATACTACGCCAAAATGTGCTTTTCATGATCTGGAGCCATTGAGAAGGGGCTTTCCACAATCTTCATGTAACCCACACTTCCAGTGTGTGCCAATCTATCACTGTAGAGCAGGGGTGGGCAAACTATGGTCCGGGGACCACATCCGGCCCGTCAGACATTTTAATCCGGCCCTTGAGCTCCCACCAGGGAGCAGGGTCCAGGGTTTGCCCTGCTCTGGCAGTCCAGTCAGGGAGCAGAGTTGGGGGCTTGCCTCACTTTGTGCATACTGTGGCTCCACGTGGCTCCTGGAAGAAGCAGTATGTGCCCCCTTCAGCTCCTACACGTAGGGGTAGCCAAGGGGCTTTGCACACTGCCCCTGCCCCAAGCGCTGCCCCCGCAGCTCCCATTGGCCAGGAACCATGACCAATGGGAGCTGAAGGGGCAGTGCCTGCGGATAGAGTAGCGTGCAGAGCTACCTGGCTGCGCCGCCACATAGGAGCTGGAGAGGGGACATGCCACTGCTTCTGGGAGCTGCTTGAGGTAAGTGCCATCTGGAGCCTACCTATTCCTCAACCCCAGCCACAGCCCTGATCCCCCTCCTTCCCTCCAAACCCCTTGGTCTGAGCCCAGAGCGCCTTCCTGCACCCCAAATCCTCATCTCCAGCTCCACCCCAGAGCCTACACCCCCAGCTGGAGCCCTCCCCCCTGCACCCCAACCCCCTGCCCCAGACCAGAGCCCCCTCCTGCACACCAAACTCCTTATTTCTGGACCCACTACAGAGCCCCCCCCCAAGCTCTTTCCCTCTCCCACACCCCAATCTCATGAGTAGTCATGGCCCACCATACAATTTCCATACCCAGATGTGGCACTTGGGCCAAAAAGTTTGCCCACCCATGGTCTAGAAGGTGGGCCAGGCACAGAGGTTGATAATTCCATTTTAGCTCAGCCAGTAGAGATTCATGCTTTCTGATCCAGTACTCTCTTCCTAAACTCCCACTGTCAACAACCCATGCAGGGGCATCATGGTATGTGCACATCAATGGGATTAGCTTCCTGCGTCTCTCAGATGCCTAGGTCTCAATTCAGCCAGACTCTGCCCTCCTGGCACTGAGTCCCTTAAGGATATCCAGCTGGAGAGGGATTACAGTGGCACAAGATGCCCTCGGTCCCTGTTCTGCCAGGGGCCCACAGTCAGCTAGCACAGCCCCCAAAGTAGGGAATGCTGCCTTGGAAGGGTAGGCAAAGCTAGGGTAGCTGGGGATGCATGGATTAGTTACTGGCCCGTGGAGCTCCTGCTGCAAATGGAAAGCAGTCCTTCTCTGGTGGAATGCCCAATGAATATGGCAATGCAAATGCTACTGTCCTCCCCCAGGGAGAAAGCCCTTCTAAAATGTCTCAGGGGAGGAAGGGATCCTCACGTCTGTTAAGTCTCCCGTTTCCCTGGGAGTGTCATAGTTTTATGAATTCCCCAATGAGTATCTGGGGAAACAAGGAGGCTTAAACAGGAATTGGGGGTGAAATGCTCCATCTTCAAACCTTCATCTTTATGGTTTCAGCGAGGTTGCTCTGGTTTATGGATGAAACAACTTAGCTGAAACCTTAAGGACCAGAGGTTGAGGTGGGGTAGAGTGACTCACCCTGACCTTGTGTCAGACCTTGGAGCTGTTCATTTTCTGTGTGAAGCAGGGAAGGGGCTTTCACAGGGTGATCTGGGGTTGTAGTGAGATGAACAGCAGGGATAGAGCCAGCAGTGATTGCAGAGGAGGGGCTGGAGATGGTAGCTGCCAGAAGAGCTGGACAAATGAGTCTGAAACAGCCCCGTAGTGGGAGAGTCTCCCATTGAAGGAACTCGGCTCTTCCTGCTTGGGTTTGTTTGGAGTCTAACATTATTAAAGGCATTAATGTGGCATTTTTCTTGGTTTGGCTGAAGGAGTGCAGTTCTCATCCCCTCACCATTGTGTCTGGGCTCCTCGCTCCCCCTCCATTAGTGGCTGTTGGCATTTCTGATATGAGACACTCCATCAGACTGTCAGCCAATATTATTTTTAAACAATAAATCCAAATGTTTGACTTCAGTTTTTATTTATGCTTCTGTTTCACTAGGACTTAAAGGCACCTAAATATCTAGCAAAGTTATTTATTTTTGCAGATGCTTATAGCATGCCTATCATGGTTGGGGGGTGAGCAGCTGTTACTGCATGAGGGAGCAGGAGTGGAAAATAAAAACAATTTGTTCATTAAAAAGACTACTTATGCAAATGAGTCCCATGCATATTAGATATGCAAACTGCAATATTGCATTACTTGCGTAAAACCTGCAGATTTCTGGGTCATCGGATTTACCAGACACGGGGTATACTTTACACCCATTTCCCCAGTGAGGGAAGTGGAGCTAATCCCTGGAACAGAATGGACTCTCTTTTCCGTAATGAATATCCCAGCCCCAACATAGCCATCATAATCTGGGATAGGCTTTTCCTGGTGTTTTGTTTAGAGTAATAATAATAATAATAATACTTAGTTTTTTTGTAGCATCTTCCATTCAGGGGATCTCAGAGCGCTTCACACACTTTAAACCTCATGTCAGCCCTGTGATATAAGTCAGTATTATCCCCACTTAACGGGGAGTGAAACTCAGGCATAGAGAGAATTGTTCACGTGTGGGAGCAGGGGCCGTCCAAGCCCCCTGAAGATCTTTTCAGCATTGGATAAGTGGGATTATCTCTCTGCCCATCTCCAAAAGATTCTAGATTTGGAGAGCAGACAAATTCCATCCCATGAAAATCCTGGGATGAGGGAGAAAGGCCACTAGCTTTGGACACCTGGAGCTGAGCTGGGAGCAATTTGCCTGCTTATCACTCAGCTTTTACCCCTGAAGACTAAGGTAAGGCTGGGTGAGGGCTATTCAAGATATTACCAGTTGTTTTTCATTTATTCAGTACTGTTTCTTGGGTAAAATTCTGAAGTCCTCACTCAGGGCCAGATCCTCCACTGCACACCAACTCACCATGTGGACATTGCTACTGTGCAGTGAAAGTCCCAGAGTGCAGCTAGTTGCTGTGCTGTAAATTTGCCATGTAGACAAGAGACAAGTTCTTGCTGCGAGAGTGGAAGGAAGAGCTTTGTCTCCTCTACTAGGTGTCTCTATGAGGTTTTTATTGTATTATAAAGGAGCTCTGGATATCCACCTTCACAGTGACCTTCCCTGCATTTAAATGGGTGCTTTCCACTTTTGTCCATCGTAACTGCTGCATAAATCTTCCTTGCTTCTCTGCAAAGCCTCCTTACTCTAATTCCTGGGCCTGCTTTGGAGCTTATACTGTACATTTCTGGTTCCGATACTGTGTTAGACATGCTAGGCTCCAGGAACAGCATCAGCCTGCGTAGTTCTCAAAGTTTACAACTGAAAACATAGACATACAAACTCTGCACCAGAAAAGGGCTGCACTGGCAGCAAGCTGAACATAATTTGTTGGTAGGCAAAACTGGCAAGCAAAGAGGACAGCCAATTTATAGTAGAGCTGTGTCTGATTCAAAACAAGATAGCTGTGCCCATTGTGTCTGCCAGCCCAGTACTCTCAGGTGAAGATTTTGAGTAAGGAGCAACCAGCCAGGTTAGTGATCACTGTGGTGACCATCTGCTACATCAATTTGTGTTATTGCTGTTACTGAGCCCACTATATGTCACTGCTTCTATTGCTGGATCACTCACCATCTGTAAGCAGCAGCTGTTGCTGTTGGTCCTGTTTCTCTACCAGCCATGCTGGCAGTCTGTCCATTTCCATACCTTCATTTACTAAGGACCTGGTTTTCAATCATGGGCACTCCGAGGGGACATGCCTCCATCCCCAGCAAGCTTAACAGGTGTCCCTCCACTCAGGCACTGCCAATTAGGTGCACCTGCCAAGCATGCGCTGCCCAGAGAAGGGAGCTTACAAAGTGAAGCTGGCCACAGAGCAAGGGGGGAAGCTTACACAAGAGGAGAGGCTGCTAGAGCTCAGCTGGCCTTCCCTTCACCCCCACCCCCACTCGGGTAGAAGCCCTGGGGCCCTGAGAGGAGCTCTCCAACAGTGCCCTACAGCTGGACTTGAGGAGCAGCACCAGGGACTGGAGGTAAGTGGAGTCAGAAAGGACCCTAAGAGTGAGCTTGCCCAGGAGTGGGGTTCTGGAGAGGATGCAGGGGCAAGAGATGATGGCTGAGCTCTGGCTGACTACAGGCATCTAAAGCTGGGTATCTAAATCCTCATTTAGGCAGCTAAATAAAAGTGGGCTACATGCTGATCAGCTGCAGCTTCCATAGACTTCAGTGGGATTTGGAAATGCTCATACTTCTGAAAATTGGGGCACAAGGCCCCTTATTTAAGGGCTTAATTTTAGGCATCTGAGTTTGAAATTGTCATCCTATATTTGTGTTAGAGTGTCTGAAAAATGGAATGTAAGCAGTTTCCTCTATTCTCTATGAATCTGTTTGTCCTCCATAATTAGTTTCAGCTGAGTCTGCCTACAGGGTTAGGGCATCCTACAGTCTCTGCAATGAAGGAAGACATCTGCTGTATGGTAGTTCTTCCCTCCAAAAAGGAGTTTAACACTGGGCAGGGCTCATACATGCAGGCCCATTCTTGCATGTGTGAACTGGAGAGGATCTGAATCAAAGCCTGGCATGCAGACCTAGATTAAGAAGACAGTTCATAGTTTAAGACTGTCTATAACTAGCTGAATCTGAAGAGATTAGCACTGGGGAAGGCTGCTATTCATATCTGTGTTTGAAATCTCCACATTTGGGTTGTTTGATTCTTAGCATGTGGTTATGCCCTGGGAAAGGAGATGTGGTTTGGGGACACAGATGGAGTCTGCATCAGGGGCTTTGGTCCAGGCTCCTCTCCGGGGTAAATGTATAATTCTTTTCTGCATCATCTCTAAAAGAAGAGGAATCTATGCTGCTGCCTTAGGGGCATCTTCCAGTGTCTTTGCTATGGGCTTCATTCCCCTCTTCATGCGCTTAGCGGAAATGCACTATCGTGAATGAGAATTGTGTGCACTTGCCTAAGGGAGAACAGACCAATCTGAATCCCACTAGATTCACTCCTCTTGCTGGATTGTTCCTGGGAGCTTGAATATCAATAGAATATTTATACTGAATACCCTGTTGTGGAAAATACACAGTTGTATCCCCAAGTCCTATTGCTAATCAACTTCAGTGGGTGTCTTAAATGTGATATATAGGGAGATCCTCCAAGGAATTACTATGAGCACAGGGAACTCAGTTTAATGGGTTAGATAAGACTCTAGCAGGAATATGGTAGGGAGACTGCTGCAAAATGTAGGGGGGTATCAAATTGGATGATCCAAGTTGTCTTTTCTGACTCAATCTGTCTGTGACTTTAGGAATCACCATTAAAGAAACAGATATGCTAATCAATTTACCAGGGATATTTCATACATGCTAGTAAAATGCAAAACAAGCTTCCTTGAGCTATAGGGAAAGACAGCCTTACTACCAAACATGGACCAATGACCTAGCTGCAAAACCAGTTTTTCCTTGGCCTCATTGGCTAGAATAAAGTTTTCCCAGTTATCCTGTCTGTCCTTAAATTCTATGACTCTAAAATGTCTCTCAAAGCCCTTGGTGACAGAACTAAGAATCCAAACTCAGTTCCATTAACAAAAGAATTTGCCCAGCATTTTCCTGCACAGTAATGAGGCATCTCTATCACTTTCCATCTAGCCTCTACTGCCAATGTCACAGCATAAGGAGAATCCTCTGCTACCATGAAAGTAAAATTGCCCCAGCATTGTGTTCTTGGCAAAGGCTGCATGTGAGCTTCTGGCTTCCCACCTCAACCATAAAGCAGTTTTAAACTTTAACTTTGGCTTATGCTGGGTACAACCAATTATCCCCCGCTCCACCATTTCCCTGCTTCCTTTAACCTTCAAACTCACTGAACACACAGTTTACTTTCATAGCTTCAATTTGTCAAAGTTAGAATCAGGACTCACAATTTGTCAGACCACTCTGTTTATTAGCGCAGCGCTCCGCCAATAACATTCAGAATATGTGAGTGGCCATGCAAGGCCCAAACAGTCTTATTTATACAGATAAAAGAGTGGGAATTAGACAAAGGGACAAAGAAATCAAAACAGTAAAATTTACCTGGGGCACAGCATGCATATCCTATTTCCTTACTAACTGTTATCCATCTAAGGCTAATGCTTCACCAATTGCCCTTAAACGGTGCAATTGTTCTATGTTAATGTCTGTATTCCTGACACCTGGTTGCAACATTCCAACAACTTTGCTTAAAGGTACAGACAACATTTCTTTAATCCTTTCTATTCTTACTATATAATTCATTCTACTTTCACAAATTCCATTCTTGATCTTCTCTTCACTGAACTAAAATTCCTCTCGGCAAGGCCTCTGACCAATTTGTGGCTGGCCTCTGCAACATCCTTATCCACCTTGACCTGACTACTTCTTTGACATGGTAGATCATTCTCCACTACTCAACAAGTTACCTTTCCTTGGCTTTCATGACACAGTCCTACTGTTCTGGTTCTCCTCCTGCCTCTCTGGCTGTTCCTTTGGTAGGCTTTCCTCTCTTCCTCCCCATGGGAGTCCTCAGGCTCTGTCCCAGGTCCTCCTCCCCTCCCCCGCACTTCTGTCTGGAGGAGATCCCATCCACTCACATCACTTCAACTGCCATATCTATGCTGATGCCTCAGAAATCTACCACTCTGCTCCTAACCTGTCTCCATCCATCCAACTTTGCACTTTTCTGTCTCTAGTATCTCCTCCTAGATGGTTTAACCTCAATGTAAAATTAATGTGGCCAAAACTAAGATCTTGATCTTCACCTACTTGTCCAATTCTCAGACATACTTTTTGTCAGTCAGCCACATAATGGGGATAATATCCAACTCCTCTTTCTCCTTCATCCCACGTTATCTAGGAAATAATACTGCAACAACAACAAAAGTTCTTAATTCAAGCTAGCTAACTTGACTTTAAATAACTTGAGGTAAAATCCTAGTGAAGATGAAGAAGTTTGTAGTGGTCACATGAGTTAGCAGGCTGAGTTAAAGACTATAGGGGAGCCTTATCTTTAACTAGACCTAGTAACTCATGTGAAAACCTGTGCCTTGTCTTCACTAGGATTTTACTTGGAGCTAGTTAACTCAAGAACACATTTTTGTTGCAGTGCAGATGAGGCCTAGGCTGTGTCCAATTCTTGCTCCTTCTTCCTTCACAGTATTTCAGTGGGTTATGTCTTTGCTGCAGAGCAACTCAAGTTACATATCCCCAAACTTTGTTTGAGTTAGCCTAGCTCGAGGGGAAATGCTCCCATTGTGATATGACACTTGAGCTGCTGTGTTTATACTGGCACTACATTCATTCATGTGTAGTACTAAGACCTCTGAAAGCATATCCCACATTTCTTAATGCTGCAATAAATGGAGGCACTCTGAGTTCTTTCCCAGTGAACTGTGGGAGGACTTATCTGTCCTGTCTGGGCACATGGGGGAATTGTGGGAAGGCACTGAAGGACTAGTCCTACTTGAAAAGTGCTAGCCTGAGTCCACACTGCTGCGTGGTGGTGTCAGCAGTTGACAAGTTGAGTTTAAGTCAATATCCCCTGGCGAGCCAGCCAGCTAGAGTTAAAAGCATCCCCACACTTCAGGTAAGGATTTGTGTGTGGATGAGATTTGAGTCAGAGGCACCATTGGAGTCAACTGTGCAGTGAAGACAAGCCCTAAGACCTGATCCTTTTTCTCTGTCTATACAGTTAAACCACACGTAGGGACCGTCATAATTTCATGTCTTGTTTACTTCAGTCCCCTCCTCTGTTTTCCCTGACACCCATATTGCTCCACTCCAGCCATACAAAACAGCCACCAAGTTTAATTTCCTTACCCATTTTTCTTACCATGTCTCTCACACCACCTTTGAAGTGCTCCACTAGCTCTCCCTCTCCCTCACATCAAGTTCAAGTTTCGTGTAATCACCTTCAAGGCCCTACACAACTCTGCCTTTCCCTATTTATTCACCTTTGTCTCTTATCATCTTGCCCCCATCCACTCGGCTTTCTCAATAATTCCAGACTCTGTTTGCCTGTTTTGCTAATAGCTGCCCTTCACAAATAGAATGTCCTTCCTGAGGTGACCCACCAGGAGCTACCCACTCCATATTCAGGTCCTTCAACAAACGAGCTGATTAACTGATCTATTTCACTTATTTATCCTATGAGTGATCTATTTATTGTGAAGGGGTCAATTGTTACATGGGAGGGAAATAAGAATACTGGAACTGAAGTGGGGTAGAGGTGTGTGTGTGTGTGTGTGTGTGTGTGTGTGTGTGTGTGTGTGTGTGTGTGTGTGTGTGTGTGTGTGTGTGTGTGTGTGTGTGTGTGTGTGTGAATTTTCTGTGTTTAAATTAAATGCAGATAACCAAAATAACACAGACAGACATGTAGCAGATAAGTCATGTTCCTGTCCTGCCCCTGCTCACTCTGCTTGTATGTTGTACCCTTTTCCTCCTCAGTATGTCTGTCCCCATCTTCAGGGCAGGGACTGTCTTCCTCTGTGTTTGGACAGTGCATACCACATTTTTGGCATTGCTGAAATAGAAGTACATACATAACAGACACCCCCTTCTTCAGTGACCCCAAAGTTAACAGACATTTTTTGTCAGACTGATGAATTTGCTATGTTCCATCTGACCTCTTTGTAGCTTTGTGACTAGTAAAGTGCTTTCTAAGGGTATGTCTACATCTACAATTTTGCAGCGCTGGTTGTTACAGCTGTATTAGTACAGCTGTATAGGGCCAGCGCTGCAGAGTGGTCACACTTACAGCAACCAGTGCTGCAAGTGGTGTTAGATGTGGCCACACTGCAGCGCTGTTGGGCGGCTTCAAGGGGAGGTTAGGGGAACGCGAGAGCAAACCGCGGGGAAGCAGGTCTCCTTCCCCGCGGTTTGCTCCAGTGTTCCCCGAACCCCCGTGCAAGCAGGTCTCCTTCCCAGCGGTTTGCTCCGGTGTTCCCCGAACCCCCGTGCAAGCAGGTCTCCTTCCCAGCGGTTTGCTCCGGTGTTCCCCGAACCCCCGTGCAAGCAGGTCTCCTTCCCAGCAGTTTGCTCCGGTGTTTTTTGAACCCCCGTGCAAGCAGATCTCCTTCCCCGCGGTGTGCTGTCGTGTTCCCCGAACCCCCCTGCAAACCGCGGGGAAGGAGATCTGCTTGCATGGGGGTTAGGGGAAAGCGAGAGCAAACCGCGGGGAAGGAGACCTGCTTCCCCGCGGTTTGCTCTCGCGTTCCCCGAACCCCCCTGCAAACCGCGGGGAAGGAGACCTGCTTGATTACCAGAGAGGCTTCCTCTGGTATGCTGGGATACCTGTTTATTCCACGGAGGTCAAGAAAAACGCTTGTGAGTGTTTATACCTGATGACCAGCGCTGGATCACCAGCGCTGGATCCTCTACACCCGAGTTTCAACGGGTGTACGGCCAGCGCTGCAAACAGGGAGTTGCAGCGCTGGTGATGCCCTGCAGATGTGTACACCTCCTAAGTTGCAGTGCTATAACTCCCTCACCAGCGCTGCAACTTTGTGGTGTAGACAAGGCCTAACTCCCCCAGCACAGCACAGAAACTGTGCAGCTCCCAGAAGGTAGAAGGATTTGTGTGTAATGTTAAAGTGATCTCCCTAAACTCAGCTCTATTTTCCATCTGTTGTGTGCTATTACTTTCACAGGACCCACAAGAAAGTGAGATGTTGGCCAGGCACTACAGAAATCTCTTGGGTCACCATGCTGAGCACTAGAGAAAAGAACCCTACTTAGTCCAACAGAAAGATACTGTTTTGTGTGAGAACTCTTTTCAAATTGGGTTATTTTTGCCTTAAAGCCCCAATGATTAATTATAGGATTCTGCAGTGAGTGATTTTTGGGCTTTGATGGCTGAGCTCCATTCAGATTTAACACAACACATGCAGCAGACACTGCCAAAAGATTATAGTGCCTCATGTACAGTAGGTCTCCTAGGAGATATGTATGGGGCCAGCATGGCAGAGGGGTAGCATTGGGCTGGCTCTATGGCTCAGTGAGGAGGGTGATATATTGTTACAGTACAAACATCTGTACAGCACAAGGCATTCCTGAGGGGGGTCAGCAGTAGAGTCTCTGACACTGAGAGGGAGGTGAACCCCTCTGATCCCTCAGTGGAATTGTACCTCAAGTGCTAGGTGACTTTTTTATAGTCAAATCATAAGCATTACTCAAATAGCTTGCATTTCTGTAGTGTCTTTCATCTCCAGCTCTGGGCACAGCCTCACTCAGATGAGGAGCTCTTACTCCCCCCGCCCCGATTCCAATAGGACTATACACATGAGTAAGGAGTACTTGCCCCAGCAGAGGTTTGCAGGAGCAGGTGCTTTTTGTAAATGCAGACACATCTGGTGAAGAGGTCATCATCACCTGGCCAGCACATAATACCCTGCGCAATACAGGCAGGAGAGGAAATGATGTCCAAGAATACTGCAGCAAACCTCTACTATTGCATGAAAAGCCATGGGATCATTAATGCACACACAGGCCAGAAAGGAGCTCAGTTTTTAAGATGTTCTCAAAAAAACTCCAGCTCTGCCTGACATTCAATTTATCTGCTTCAGATAATGAAGGATTAAAAGTTGAATAAACCCTACTGGGATATGAGCTTCTGATTCCACAAAGTCTCAGTATTCCAATCCTGAGCTCAGTCCTTAAAGCACCCTCAGGCTATCACACCTGTTAACCAACTAGGCATCAAATCAAGGCTATGCTAGAACATGAACTTGCTTCTAATGCCTTGGAATTGAAAGAAAATGTGGGACAAATTCTGGAATCCTCCTTCAGGACCAGATTCTCCATTGCCCTCCACCTTATAGCGTCATCTACACCAATGGCAGTGGGCATAAAAAGGCTACCAAATTGGAAAGATAATAATGATCCACATCTACTTTGCACTGATGTACATGACGACACATGGGGCAGGGCAACAGAAAACCTGGCCCTCAGTGGTTATTCAGTCCCAACTCAGGCAAAGCTCTTGTTGACTTCACCGAGAGTTATGCCTGAATAAGCACAAAGCAAAAACTAAGGAAGGATTTCAGAATTTAATTCAGAGTGCTGAAAACTGAGCCAGAGAAAGGGCTGGTTTCAGCAGGTGCATCTCAAAGCCTGCAAAGCCCTATCCAGAGATCAGTTTTCAAGCATTTTAGAGCTATGCGCTGCAGCTGACTCTCAGGCTACGTCTACACTACAGGATAAATTCGAATTAGCTTAAACCGATTTTATAAAAACAGATATTATAAAGTCGATTGTGCGCGTCCACACTAGGCACATTAATTCGGTGGTGTGCGTCCATGGTCCAAGGCTAGCGTCAATTTCTGGAGCGGTGCACTGTGGTTAGCTACTGTAAAATAATGAGGCCAATAATGTCGATTTGCGTCCACACTAACCCTAATCCAATATAGTAATATCGATTTTAGCGTTACTCCTCTCGTTTCGTAGGAGTACAGAAATCTATTTAAAGAGCCCTTTAAATCGATATAAAGAGCAGTGTAGTGTGGACGGGTGCAGCGTTAAATCGATTTAACGCTGTTAAAATCGGTTTACCAGCGTAATGTAGACCAGGCCTCATATACAAAATGCCCCATCATCTTTTCCATGTGCACAACTTACTAATACCAATTGAAGGTAAATGGCAGGAAGCGTTAATGTGTAGGGATGTAATAAATATGGTTAGGTAACCTAGTGAGCATTATGGGGGGCTATAAGGGCTTATATATAAAAAGCTCTTAAAAAGACCACAAAAATACCTAAAATAACCCCATTCCCCCTTCATTCTGCAACAGCAGCCATGTGCTATAGACATTTTATCCCCCATGTACTGTAAGAGGGTAAAATTAGTAATGAATATAGGGTTGGAAAGGATGTCTGTGGGTCAGAATGTGCTATCCTGGCACCTGCCCCCTTATTGGCTAGTAGCAGCATTGCAATATTCCACATAGGTGTGGCAGAAGTCATGGGCAGGATGACATGAACCAAACATTTATTTCTAAATTACTGCTGGGTAAGAAAGCAAAAGGTCCTAATGCTGCAGAAGTCAAGACAGGTCCAAACTGCAGAATTTGGATCCAGATCTGAACTTCTTCAAACTTTGGGTGGCTAGTTTGAGCCCACTTCTGGGGAGAAGTTTGTTCAGAATCAGTCTGATCATATTCTGGTCACTGGTGCCATTGGTCATCAGACACAACGTATCACCACTTTTGCCCTTGTTGCACCTTGGCTAAAGTACTGGGGCTAGGAGTGGTGGCAACAACATATTTTTTTCTCTCTTTTAAATAGAAGGAAGAAGAAAAGTGTTAGACTGAGTGGAGTCTGGGGCAGGTGGTGGTGGGTTAGTAGTAGGAACCTCCTATATGGGAGGATGAAGAAACTGACCACCACCACCAGTATGTTTCCCATTTTCACTAAAATGTGTTACATTTGTTTATAGATTTAGATTTATGACACAATATACTTAAAGTGCCTGTCCATTACTCTAGGCACTTTTGGCAGATATTTAGGAGAACAATCCAAGTAAGATCCACTGCTAACCCACAACACAACTAGGGTGACCAGACAGCAAGTGTGAAAAATCAGGACCGGGGGTGAGGGGTAATAGAAGCCTATATAAGAAAAAGACCCCAAAATCAGGACTGTCCCTATAAAATTGGGACATCTGGTCACCCTAAACACAACTCAAACCCCAGTCAAAAGCTTCATCCAAGCGAACCAAACATCAGCCCTCCTCAGGCACTCTGGGCTGGTGACAGGGCTCTCAGCCTCTTTAGTGGCTCTGGAATTGCTCTTCACTTCAAAGACAGCACGCCTGCTTGCTTACTGATTTTGAAGCAGCTCTGATATGCTTTGGAGAGGATTTCACAGCTCTTCTTGATGAGAAAGGCCCATGGGAAGCAGGGTGGGGAGGATGGGGGAGCCATGAAGCAAAAATGGAAGGGGCAGAAATATGTGTGGGTTATGAAAGGGACATAGATAACAGCTTGGGGAGGGTTGCTATGTCATTTTGCATTGGAAAGGAATGAGTCTGTTTTTCCTACCGAGTCAGGAAAAGGAGGATGGAAAAAATTGTTTAGGTTTATAAAATGTTAATTGGGTTGGTGATATTTATACTGCACTGTTTAGCTAATGGTCACACAAAATACTTCAGAGTTTGAGGTTTTCATTCTTTGTAGGAAATCAATATTCTGGTTAATGGAGAGACTGGGGCACTTGCTATCTGGGATGTGCCAAGTATCTATAAATAAGGCAATGGAAACCAAAAATGATCAGTGGAACTGAGTACAAGAGGGAAAATCCATTCCTTGCCTTGTCCTGAAAACTGCCGCCCTCCACTATTTCAGTCTCTGTTCCCACCACGTCTCAGATGATACACATCAGTCCTGAACTGCAAAGTACCACCCATTTTTCAGTCCTTGGAACGTGACCACAGCTCTTTCAGTGCAGCTCTGTCTCGTCCTACAGCGTATTCTACTAGCCAGTCCTTGTTTCAGAAGGGAAATAGAGAAGCCTACAATTTTCTTTTCAGTTGACATTCATTTACCCTCAGTTTCTTTTCTCTCTGACCATTTGGGAAAAAATGGCTGAAGTAAAAGATTAATGCGTTTATCTCCTATATTACTAATCCACCAAATGTTTGAGTTATTTCACACTGGATTTACATCTGTGTAAACTCCATTTATTTCACTGGACTTTGTCCTGATTACACCAATGTAAGTAGAAAAGCAGGCTGTTATATTTAAACATATCTGGTTTTTTTTTTAAAGAGTTTCAGGAGTTAAAAATAAACTAGTCTCACCCTCATCCTTCCATCTCTCAACCCTGGTGATTTGTATTATAACTTTAGGCCCAAATCATCAAAAATGGCCACTGATTTTGGGTGCCTCAATTTTTGGGTCCCCAGGTGGGGACATTTTAAACCTGATTTTCTAAAGTTCTGAAGTCAGTGGCAGCTGGACATGCACAGCACATCTGAAGAATTAAGCTTAAAATGCCTCAAATGGAGGCACCCCAAATGAGTGGTCCCTTTTGATAACTGGGGCCCTAGTGTCTGGTACCAAGTTCCAGCTGAGAGGTGGTGAATACCCTCAACTACCAACGAAAGCAGCTGAGACCTGCTTTGGGTGGATATGGGGGGACAAATGTAGCCAGGGGCAGGACTGCCCCTCTAGAAGCCATGCTTGCAGTGGGAAGGAGAAACCAGAACAGCCCCATACAGGAAATCATTTGTGCAGGATGACTAAATCCTCTGCTGACCTGAAAGTGCCTTTCCTTGTAGAAGCCTTTAATCTGTTCCATTTCCTACTCTCTGGCTCCATGTCCCAGTCCCCCACCCCAGATCCTCCTCAGGCTCTTTTTCCCAATGCTCCACCTCACTCTTTTTTCTACTGGCTCCTCGTCCCCTTGCCACTCCCAGGCCCAGCATCTCGCTCCTTTGCATGCCATCCAGGCTCCTTCCTCTTCCTGGCTGTCTGGGCCCCAGCTGGGGTAGCACTGAATCATAGTATCATTGAATATCAGGGTTGGAAGGGACCTCAGGAGGTCGTCTAGTCCAACCCCCTGCTCAAAGCAGGACCCATTCCCAACTAAAGCATCCCAGCCAAGGCTTTGTCAAGCCTGACCTTAAAAACCCATAAGGAAGGAGATTCCAACACCTCCCTAGGTAACCTATTCCAGTGCTTCACCACCCTCCTAGTGAAAAAGTTTTTCCTAATATCCAGCCTAAACCTCCCTCACTACAACTTGAGACCATTACTCCTTGTTCTGTCATCTGGTACCACTGAGAACAGTCTAGATCCATCCTCTTTGGAAGCTCCTTTCAGATAGATGAAAGCAGCAATCAAATCCCCCCTCATTCTTCTCTTCTGCAGACTAAACAATCTGTTCCCTCAGCCTCTTCTCATAAATCATGTGCTCCAGCCTCCTAATCATTTTTTTTGCCCTCCACTGGACTCTTTCCAATTTTTCCACATCCTTCTTGTAGTGTGGGGCCCAAAACTGGACATAGTACTCCAGATGAGGCCTCACCAATGTTGAATAGAAGGGAATGATCACGTCCCTCGATCTGCTGGCCATGCCCCTACTTATACAACCCAATATGCCATTAGCCTTCTTGGCAACAGGGGCGGCTCTAGACATTTTGCTACCCCAAGCACAGCGTCATGCCGCAGAGGACGCTCTGCCGCTTGCCGGTCCCACAGCTCCAGTGGACCTCCAGCAGATGCGCCTGCGGCGGGTCCACTGGTCCTGCGGCTTTGGTGGAGCCGCGGGACCAGCAGACCCTTTGCAGGCACGCCTGCGGGAGGTCCACCAGAGCCGCAGGACCAGCGGACCCTCTGCAGGCATGCTGCCGAAGGCACCTGCTTGCCGCCGTCCCGGGGACCAGCAGAGCTCCCCCTGCAGCATGCCGCCCCAAGCACACGCTTGGCGTGCTGGGGCCTGGAGCTGCCCCTGCTTGGCAACAAGGCCACACTGTTGACTCATATCCAGCTTCTCGTCCACTGTAATCCCGAGGTCCTTTTCTGCAGAACTGCTGCCTAGCCATTCGGTCCCTAATCTGTAGCAGTGCATGGGATTCTTCCGTCCTAAGTGCAGGACTCTGCACTTGTCCTCGCTGAACCTCATCAGGTTTCTTTTGGCCCAATCCTCTAATTTGTCTAGGTCCCTTTGTATCCTAGCCCTACCCTCTAGTGTATCTACCCACTCCTCCAAGTTTAGTGTCACCTGCAAACTTGCTAAGAGTGCAGTCCATGCCATCCTCCAGATCATAAATGAAGAAATTGAACAAAACTGGCCCCAGGACTGACCCCTGGGGCACTCCGCTTGATACCAGCTGCCAACTAGACATGGAGCTATTGATCACTACCTGTTGAGCCCGACGATCTAGCCAGCTTTCTGTCCACCTTATAGTCCATTCATCCAGCCCATACTACTTTCACTTGCCAGCAAGAATACTGTAGGAGACTGTATCAAAAGCTTTGCTAAAGTCAAGGAATATTAGGTTAGTCAGGCATGACTTGCTCTTGTTGAATTTATGCTGACTGTTCCTGATCACTGAGAGCATAAGTGAGACAGTCTCCCTACTATCAGTTCCTGTGGCCTGTGCCAAAGTGGCTCAGAGCAGCCAGGAGGTACCAGTACAAAAAAAAAAAAATCCTGCTCAGCCTCTGCAATCCTAGGATGGAGCATGCTTAGTACAGAAGGAAACACTGGAGAAAGATAGCTGCCACACCAGCAAGTTTCTACTGAGCATGTATGAATTGAGATTTTTTGGAAGCTCATAACTTGACTAAATTTGGACAGATTGTCACAGAAAGAGCAAAAGGCACAAATAGGACTACATTAATGCAAACTAGGTATCTTTTAGTTCACACTTGTAGTACCTACATGGGGCAGATAAAGCACAACATTTTAGTGCACACTGCAACTCACACCCCCATGGTCTGCATTATGGGGCTGTGTAGACAAACCCTTAGCTCCCTTTGAAAGAGAATTCCAGAGTTCACAATAAATGCAGAGTTAATGCACTACAATGAATTGTGTTGTGTGTACTCCAATATTCTCAAAGCAACTCAATAGGCGGCATACTAAATCCTAGTGTAGATAAGACTGAAGCCATCTTTGCCTGTGCACAGCTTTCCTTCCAAGTTTTGTCATGGACTAGTTAGGCGAGGAGCAGAGAAGCACATAGAACATGTATTTAAGTTGCAATCCACCCAGTATTTAACGTCTGGACACTTCCCTGCCCTCCTTCACCCCTCCCCCCCAAAAAAAACAAACTTAAAAAAAAGGAGTACTGGATTCTGTGTCCAGCACTGCTACTGACTGACTGTGTGACCTTGGGCAAGGCACTTCACTTCTCTGTGTGTCTCACTCTTCCCATCTGAGAAATGGGGGGCCATGATGTCTGCCTAATTCACAGGGGATTTACTAGGCTTAATTAACTAATATTTGCAAAGCACTTTGAGGTTCTTTGACAGAAGAAGCTATAGAAGGGCAAGAAATATCATTTGAAGTCCAAGTTCTACTGGCCACACTTTCCCCCCGTGCTATTCATCTCCAGGAGAAAAAAGGCTCTGTGACATGGTGCATGGGCTTCCCAGTATACAAGAGGTTAAATTCAGCTTCCCTTGCCCCGTTCCTTGTACAGGTATCAGGAGACATGCTATAAGAAGAGATGCTGGGGTCCTGGGGAGGCAGAAGAGGGAAAGTATCTGGGAGAGAATAGAGTTAGGCTGGTTCTGTTTCTGTTATTTTGTTTGTACATAAAGTAGGTTGTTCTTAATGCATGATGACAAAGATTTTCTCCCTCTCACAAGAAATCCTTGGTGATTATTGTGCCGTCACCCCACTAGTTTACAGCCTCCTCATCTAAGAGGACTTCAATACAGAGCTATAAAAAGCCCCCAGATATAAATAAGAACTGCTGCTGTCCCTTTAATCAAAAAAACCTAAAGGAAGTAGGAAGAAGCTCTTGGAGGGCAATCTGCTTAGATGAGTAAAAGCTAAATGTGGAATAATCCTTGAGGCCTCTTATTTAGCCTGTTGTGCTTCTGCCAAAGAGTAAACACAACTCTCCCTCTAATCAGTAATCCTTGTTCAAAGCTGTAATATATGAGTTGGTCGGTCACCCTGTGTGTACAACATGCATTTTCTCATCTAGCAGCGGCAGCTGTTCTGGTTTGTTTTAACAAAGGGGCAGGAGATACAAAAGTTCTTTCTGAAGAAAGTAGATAACTAATGAGAAATGCAAAACTTATATTTTGGGGGAGATGCAACTTAATAGCGATGCACTAAACAGTGGACAACCCATACTTCCAGTCCTCTGCACACTGGGGTGGAAAGCAGGGAACTGCCCCATCTGGAAAAATTTGTTTCTGCAGGTCCCACTTTGAGAGATGTCCCTATTAGTTATTATTTGTACTACCACAGGGCCTAAGAGCCCTAGTTATGGACAAAGACCCCATTGTGCTAGGTGCAGTACAAACTCAGAAACAAAAAGATGGTCCCAAGCACAATTGCAGCCAGGGGAAGCCCTGGTGACATGGCTCTGCTGGAGCTGTACTGCTAAGCAGAGGCAGCAGGATCCAGGGTCTTGGAGCTGGTGTGCTGGTATAGAGCCTCCCTGCACATTACTGGCCTCCTGTGGAGATGTGCAGGACTGGGAATAGATTAGCATCTCATTTGGAGAAGATGGCTGTTGGGAGAATACAGCTCTTCCCTCATGGAACAAAGTGGATTCCTTTGTGGAATTTTTCATTCTCGTAGGTAACCTTTGGTGGATTTTATCTCAGGAAACCTTGATCTTGCCTGTAATAATTTCCCAGGCCAGGAGAATGTATTTTCTCCTCCATAAGAATGTGCTAGGTATCGGTCAAATAGACAGCTACAAAGAACTAGACTATTTCTAGACAGCAAGAATAAACTGGAGAATGATCCATCCTGTGAATTTTGGTCTGCCTACACCAGGTCTGTTTCTGCATTGACATGAATACACTGAATAGCACTGGCTTGTGCAAGGTCAATGGGAGTACTCTCATGAACAAGTGCTACGCAGCAGGAGTCAGGGCTGCAGAACTGGGTACTTTGATAATAAGTTCTGTGGTAGGGTCTGTGCGTCTTCTGAGCATGTGCTTAAATGTTCTCCTCCCACACTGTATAACTCTAAAGAAATAATGAATAATTAGAAGATAATCTTGAGAAAGATAATGAATAGGGAGTCTGAGATTTACCCTTGTGTTTTAACTGGCTGAATAATCTGAAACTTTCTGCTACTGCGTAAAATTGTTTGCTGAAGATACATGTGGCAGGCTGCCTTGGGTTACCGAAACTGTTGTGCTGATTCCTTTTCAGGAATTTGCTGAATGGATACTGTCCTTTACATAGCAGGAGCCCAGCAAAGTCATCCAAATGATGAGGGATTTACACTGACAAAAGCTGATAAGTATTCCACTCTCCACCATTCAAATCAGGCTAATTCCCCACTGGTTTGCCCTTGGGCATGCTACTTAGTATTAAATTCTTGATGGTAATTGATCTGCTTGATATTAGAACACTGCTCCTATAAAATCTAATTTGTTGTTGCTGTTATACTTTGTTTCTTTGTGACAATCTTCCTCTGGAGCCTCAGTTTAGTAGAAGCTCCTTGAATTAGTGCAGTTAGACTCTATGTTCATTCAAATAATTCTTGGCTTTATTATCACTGTTTTATTATTTGTATTCCAATAATAGCACTAGGAGACTTCTTGTGCCAGGCACTGTATATGTACATAGTGAAAGAGAGTCCCTGCCTTGAAGAGTTCACAGTCTAATAGGACAAGATAGGAAAAAAGATGGAAAGAGAAACAGAGAGAGAGATTACGCTACTTGGTCAAGGTCATAGAGAAGAGGCACTGCTGATATTAGAACAGGAATAGGCAAACTTTTTGACCTGAGGGCCCCATGGGGGTACGGAAATTGCATGGTGGGCCATGAATGCTCACAAAACTGGGAGTAGGGTTGCAGGAGGGGGAGAGGGCTCTGGCCACGCCTCCTATGTAGGAGTAGGGTCATTCTGGCTGCTTCCTGGGCGCCGCTCGCCGCAGGGCAAGCTCCGGACCTCGCTCCCCGGCTTGAGTGCGGCAACCCCGCGACTTTGATCCCCGACGGGAGCTAAGGGCCAGATTAAATGGTATGACCAGTGGGATGTGGCCCACTGGGTGTAGAATGACCAGATGACAAACATGAAATATAGGAACGCGGGGTTGGGGAAGCAAAAAAAAAAAAAAAAAAAAAAAAGGCGGAGCAGTAGCACAGCCCCGTCTCCACCCAAATCTCGGCTCCGACCCCCGATACACCCCCAGCTCCCCCATCCCCTCGCTCCTGGGCCCAGCCTGGACTCCGAACTGCGCAGCAAAGCTCCGTTCCGGGCCCCTCATGCAGCTCCCGGCCTTCGTCGCACCTGCCCCACAGCAGAAGCTGCTCCGCTCTACTCCACCCGGCCCCGGACAGCCCCGGTCCAGCTGCGGGGAGTTTGGGGACTCCCCACCCCCGGACAGGGGGCGAATCAGGCACCCGGGCCCGGGCCCGGCCCCTGGCTGCCCCGTGGGCTGCAGGGCTGGAGAAGCCTCCTAGGTGCTTTCCCAGCCACAGCCCGTGTGCAAACATGGAAAGGAGGCGGGGCTAGGGCGGGGAGTTGGGGAGGGATCCAATGGGGCAGTGAGGGGCGGGGATGGGGCGTGTCCAGGGCGGCTATTTGGGGAGGGATCCAATGGGGGACGGAGGGGGGCAAGAGCCCCTCTGGGCTCCGCCTGTGCGGGGGAGCGGAGGGCAAAATTGCTTGTTTGTCCAGTGTCCCGACAAAATCGGGACGTGTGGTCACCCTAACGGGATGTAGTTTGCTCACCCCTGTATTAGAACCTCGGTGTCCTGACTCTCAGACTGGGCCCCTATTCAAATGTGTGAAATCCCTGGAAAAGGTTAGCGAGTCACTTCTAGGCTTGGTTGAAAGGGCATTTGAAAGCTTTGTTGACTATTGCAAATATGTGGATGTTTAACACTTCTTACTCCCTTTTTTTGTTTAATAAATATCTTTTGGAGAGGTAACATCAACTATGCAGTAGTGTGCAGGGAAGAAGGAAGACATACAGTTAGACGCCAGTGTTTGAAAGCTGTAAATAGGCATATCTGGGAAGTAAATAGGGGCATACCTCTTGATCCACTTGCTTGGATCTCCTTAACAAAATGGTTTATTCTTCTTTAATACAGAAAGAAAAGTGCACAGTGCCACCCAGCTGTCAAAACAGCCAAGCTCACTCTAGTAACATTGCTTCAATAACACATCCTTACATTCTCCAAATAACATCCACACAGACTAGGGGTGGCCAAACCACCGCCGAGCCGCATGTGGCTCTTTGATAGTTAAAGCGTGGCTCAGGAAGCCCCCATTCCTTTGTCCATTCTCCGCTTATCAGACTGGAGGAATGGGGGAAATTGGGGCTTCTGCCCTGTAGCGCGCAGCGGTGGGGATACGGGCTTCTGCCAGAGATAACTGGTGCCTGCTGAGAGTGGGGAGGCACAATTTAAAGGTCTGGACACCCCCCCTCCCAACAGCTTAAGTCATGCTGCTGCTTCTCTCCCCCCCACCCCCCTTAGCAGCCGCTACCTGCAGCTCCCAGGTGTTAGCTTCCAATGAAAAGGCAGCAGCAAACAGCTGGGAGCTGCAGGGAAAGGCCACTGCTTCAGCTCCATGGGGAGCAGCAAAAGCAGTGACTCTCCCCGCAGCTTCCACTTTGCTGGCTCCAGCAGCTGCCCTGCAGGGCGGGGCCCCGGCAGCTGCACCATGTGACCTAGCGGGGCCAGCAAACGCTGGCAAAACTCTGGGGGACATGTGAGCCTCATACACATCACCGCTGGCTCTTCTGCCCAGTGGGACAGGGTGTATCGGAGCTTCAGCCCCGTGGAAAGCGCCTGCCACAGCTTGCAGCTTCAGTTCTATGGGAGGTGCCTGCCAGGGCTTGGGACTTCAGCAGGAATGAGGCTGAAGCCCTGAGCCCCAACAGGTGCTTCCCACAGGGCTGAAGCTCCAATACCCCCCTTCCCACTGGGCAGAAGCCCCATGCCATGGCAAGTGCCTCCTGCAGGGCTGAAGCCTCAAGATCCCCCTCCTTGCAGGACTGAAGCCATGACCCTGGCAGGTGCCTCCCACGGGGCAGAAGCTCTGAGTCCCTGCAGGGCTGAAGCCTCTAGCCCTGCCACCCTGTTGCGGAACTGAAGCCCTGAGCCTCCAACCAGCACGTGCGCCTCCTATGGGGCTGAAGCCCTGAGCCCAGCCATCAACAGCAGGGCTGAAGCCTTGAGCCCCTGTATGCACACTCTGGCTCTTGAACCTCTGAAGATTATATGTGGCTCAGAGGGTCAGTAAGTTTGGCCACCCCTGAGGTAGACAAACACATGATCTGGTACTCAAGGAGACACTGCTGGCCAAAAGCAGGCTAGATTTGGCAAACTGTAGAATGAATATAAAATAGAAATGGCAAACTTTTGACAGCCAGGCACCTCTAGCCTATCGGACTATAGCAGCTCTCATTGACTCATGGGCATATCAGAATTTATTATTCCTTTTGGCTGCTGGATTAAATTATTGTGCATGCCATATTATATGTGGAGCTGGCCCTGCCTATTATTACAGTTGCCCAACACTTCCCATTATAAGACCCTGTTTTCAGTTGCTTATAATTTCGCTGAAATTTGGGCTAAAATATTCCATACCAGCTAAATTATAAGCCGATCTAGTGAGTGTGATCATGTCCCCCTTTAGTCACTGGTCCTAGCAACTACACAGCCTACTATTGCTACCTCTCTTTGAATAGTGGAGGTGCTGAAAGCCAGCCCTCTTACTCCTGTCTGCTCCCCCCACTCCCCGGAGCTGGCAGCCACGACCTGGGTGTGGGGACCCAGGGGCCCAGGGCACCAGGGGCCAGCAGTGGAGCCCCATCTAAAAGCTGATGGTGCTGCAGGACGCCCTGCACCCCCATGCCTATGCTCGTAAGTAAAGGAGTTCTCTTTTAGCTTTAGCTAAAGGGATCTGTGCTTTTGTTGAAGGCCTGAGGTTCCATGCCTACTGATGACCATAGTGTCTGTATGTGAACTTAGTTAGTTTTGCACACCCATATTTTGAGGGCCAGAATAAGGGCCCTAACTGCTGGAGGTATATGATTGTTAGAATCTTAAGAAAAACTTGAAAATCTGACCCAAATGTAACCAACACATTGATATCTGTCTGACGCTGCAGATGGCCTGGAATAGTAGCTCTGAGAGGGATGAACTGCCCTATGCATCTTAGTGGGGTGTTAACTGCAAACTCCACTGCTCTGGGAGAGCTGGTCTAACACTGGTGACTATTTGACAGGAGGAGAATGCTGTAAATCCAGCCTATGCTCCATGCAGATACCCCCAGATACCAGGGTAAGTACTGGGGGATTCACTACTGCTGTGGCTGTCTTGCCTTTCTGGAGGAAGAGAGAGAACCCTGCTTCTCCTGAGATGAGGGGGAAACTTGCATCTGGAGAAGACAAGGAGACCTGTGCTACTGCCACTCTGGGAGAAGTGGGGAGGCCCTGTTACTTCCATGACTAGTGGGCAATGGGGCTGTGATATGGTGTCCCAGATTGCCTTCATCTGGCCCTGGGTATCTCTATACCTTGCCCACTCCAATACGCACACAGCTTTCCCTCCCTTGTCCAACCCTTTTCATTTCAAGTCCGTCTTGAAGTCCATTTTTGATTGCAGACTTTTTTCCTACACTAGGTGGCACTCTGTATATGTGACATATCGCTTGCTCTTTTACCAATTTCTTAAATCCTCTGTGGTATTTCTCATTTAACACAGCTGCTTTCTTTCTTAGTGTGAACTCCCTGTTTCATTAACTCTTTTTGATTGTATATTTGTTAAATTTCTCATGGCTAAGGGCTACATTTTAGTCACGGGTATTTTTAGTAAGTCATGGACCGGTCATGGGCAGTAAACAGAAATTCACGGCCCATGACCTGTACTACACCCCTGACTAAATCTTGGGAATGGGGCTGCGGATGGTGGTGGGGGGGACCTGAGGGAGTGTCATGGGTGCTGGGGGAAGGCGGGTGTTTGGGGGTGGCGGTCCAGGGGGCGCCACAGGTTCTTGGGTTTGAGCAACCTGGAACTCCCACTAGTGCTGGGAGCGGGGGGAGTTCAGCTTCTTGGAAGCGGCGACATGTCTCTTCCCCGCCCCAGTTCCTAGCTACGCGTGCTGGCAGCTCCACAGCTCCCATTGGCCGGTATCTGTGGCCAATGGGAGCTGTGGGGGCAGTACCTGCAGATGGAGGCAGTGCGCAGAGCTAGGAACTGAGAGGGAGGGACGCGTTGTTGCTTTCCGGGAGCCCTGCCAAGGTAAGGGCTGCCCAGAGCCCTCACGCTGTTTTGTGCCCCAGCCCTAAGTCCCCTCCCACACCCAAACTCCTCCCGCTAGTTTTTAGTTGGGGGCGGTGCCTGAGACTGCCCCAGCAGTGGCCAGTACAAGTGGCCCAGGGGCTGCCTAAGCTGCTCGGGCAGCCCCGGAGCCAGCCGCACTGGCTGCTGCAGAAGTCACAGAGGTCAATCTCTCAGCCTTACTCATGGCCTCTTGCTATGTCATATCTTTCACTATGTTTTTGACTTGCTGCAAATGTGGATTAGGGGTTTGTAGGGGTCTGGGCCAGAGCAAGTAGGGCCCTTCCCCATCCCTTCTACCTGCAGTCCCCTACCCCATCCTTCCTCTTTCCTGGTGCTCCTGGCAGGGAAATGGGTTGAGGCGTGGGGGCTTGCCCCACACCCGGCCTGGCACTCCTGCCAGGAAGCGGGGTCAGTGTGCGGGGGTTTCCCTCGTCCACCTGGTGTTCTTGCCGGGAAGCAGGGTAGGGTTGCCGGGGCTTTCCCCGCTCTCCGGCAGAAGGACTAGGCGGGTGGACTGGGGCCAAGCCCCTGTGCCCCAACCCCGTTCTCTGGCAGGAGCACCGGAAAGGTGGGCGGAGCAGGGGTGCTCATTTTCTGGGGGCCCCCAATTGGCTGGGGCCCCGGAGCACAGGCCCTGTTGGCCTAGTGGCTAATCCACCATGACTTGCTGGTTTTATAAAATATTTAACTTGCTCTTGTATTTTTTTTTCAATTCCCCTATATTTTTTTTTATTGCACTACACACACATAAACATACAGTTCATGGCATAGGTCTCCCTCAATGTATATTCCAAATGATGTCAACATATTTTTTTCAATCAGCTAGGTTAATCTTTGGGACTAAATATTATGACAATGATTAATACTGTAGATAACACAAATAATACTTCTCACTTTTTAGGTGCCTTCCATCCGAGGATTCCAAATCACATTGCAAACATTAATGAATTAAGCCTCACAAGCTTTCTGTAAGGTAGTTATTCCTATTTTATAGGTGTCACTAAGCAGTTAATGGATTTTCCTTAGGCTGGAGAGGGAGCCTGTGATAGGGCTGGCTGGCCATAGAAATGAAATCTCTTGACCAAGTCCTGAGTTTGAGTCAAAAGATAATCCTTCTCTTATTATTCATTATTACTGAAATCTTATATTTTATACTGGTTTTCATCCTGAATGCTCCCAAATGATTTGTAGACTGTACATACAAGGATTGTATGTGCTAACCTACTAATGGAATGCAGGAACTCTAAAGTAGGGCATGGCAGCCATTCAGCCCCAGCAGCGATATTCACGTTTTTAAGGGGGAACACAGTAAAGACTAACTTTGGCAACTGAACTGCAAGGAGAATTTAAGTCAACACAACGTGATTATCCAAATGGATTTGAACAGTATATTTTCTAGCACCTTACTAGATCTTTTTTCATATTTTTTTTTCTGAACAGAGGATGCCAGTAAAATCAAATTCTGCAGTGGCTTTGTGAAATGGACAAATGAGGACTAATTAGAGACCAACTAGATTATTTTTATTTTTGACCCATGTCTGGGCAATGAATCCTGTTCCCAATCATTTAGGATTTTGACCAAATAATCCTGAATTTGATGGAGATTTCCATCAATTATTTTACCATACTGTTTTTTTATGAGATTAAAATGATGACAAATCACTTGGCTGACTGTGGAGTGAATCTCATTTCTTTTTAAACTCCACAGAGCTGGACCCCTAGAATGGTTAGTGTAATCTGAAGCATAATTGCTCTTTGTTTGCAGTTCTACTTTAATATTGTGTAATCAGTTAGAATCTAACCCTGCCTTGGTTCTTGAAGGCAACCTTTGGCTTTGCCTCCATTACTTGAATAATTTCTTTGCGAGTGTTTCCAGAATTCCCCGAAGGTTGATCTGACAATTTCCTCACAAGTGGATTAATATAAAGCTCTCTCCCCTCATGTTGTAATGAATTTGAATATGTGTGAAGGGGTTACTCTGCTATTAGGGTCCCTCCTTCTCAAGAAAGGAACACTCTTTTTAGAATTACGATGCAAGAATTTGCTACAGGTAGAGGCAGCTACCTGCTAACTCATTTCTACCATGATGATTACTTTATATGCATTTATAATTTGAAATTGCACCAGTGGCTCCACCTTCAGTAAACAATCTTTCAAACTCTAAACACCTCAGTCTCCCCCATCAGAAGATGGAAATAATGCTTACCTACCTTTGTAAAGCAATTTGAGATCATCCGATTAAAGGGGTATATTAATGCTAAGTAATAGTAATCACAATTTTAAAAGTACCTCCATTTTTCCAGTATATGTAGTTTGAGCTCTGCCTTTGGACCAGTCTCTACAAGGAAAGTGACTTCAGCTGGTCCCTGGACTTCTAACATTCCGAGCCTCGGGCAGCTTCAAACCATCATGTGCTTGTGCATACACAACCGCAGCCAAGAAATTATGGGGGAAGAGGAATTCTCTTATCTTCCATCCCTTGAAAACAAGGCAAGGGGGGCAGGAGGCACTGCAGGGAGGAAAACCTCTGCACACCTCATACGCCCACATGAGAACGGGCTGGCGGACACCGCTTACTATGCGAGCCTCCCCAGAGAACTACAACTCCCAGCATGCCCCTGTCTGAGCCATAGCGCTCCATCTGATTGGTCGGTGGCTTAGGCTAACGGACCAATCACTGCCCTGCATGTTGCGCGGCGGCTGCTTCCCTTGCTGGGGGAAGTGGGAGACTTTGAAAAAGTTGCCAGGTCAGGGTGCGGGTCGTTGGGGCGGTTGGATAACGGAGCCCGGGCGGGAGGGGCTCGGCAGCTCCAGGGCAGGAGGAGGGGGCTGCAGCTGGGAGTCGCCGGGCGGGGCGCGGGAACCTGGCTCGGCGCGGGAAGGCAGTGGGGCGCCCTGCACCCCGGCAGTGCGTGGGAGGGGCATCCCCGCACTATCCCACTGGGGAAGAGGGGTCGGGGCAGAATGAGGAACGCCGCCCGTTCTGCTGAGGTGTGTATGTGGAGCGACTCGCTCATTGCCGCCTTCTGGGCCATGCAAGAAGTGGGGGGTAGGTAGGTAGGGAGGCCTCTCTCCCCCTGGGGGCATTCACAAAGGAGGGAGAACAGCTGGATGATGTTCTCCATAGAGGCACGTGCAGGATCCGCACCGTAAACCCTGTGTGCAGTGGCAGCATTAGGACCTGTAATTCACTATCGGTGCAGCCCCGCTGGTGGAAACTGGGATTAAATTGAGGCTATGTACACACTACATCTTACCTCGGTATGAGTTATGTCGCTCAGGGGTGTGAATAAGCTACCCCCCGAGCGACGTAAATCACATGACCTAAGCACCAGTGTGTACAGCGCTATGTCTGCAGGAGCGCTTCTCCCACAGATACAGCTCCCGCTGCACTCCGGGGCTGGAGTAAATAAGTTGATGGGAGAACTTGCTGGCTTCAGAGTATCTGCTGTAACAGTGCTACATGGGCACGGCTGTGTCGCTTTAAGCTCTGTAGTGTAGCCATAGCCTCAGGTGTTATTTTTGTACCATAGCATCATCTGAGTAGCAGGGGGAAGTAACACTTGAGTCCTGACTACAGGTTCTATTGCAGGAACTGCATCAGTGATGAATTATGGGTCCTGTAGATGAAGCCCTAATGTTGCAAGGCAAACATGACAGTGAATTTTCAGGACCTCTGGGCTTTCTGGAACTCCCAGTCAGTTCAGTGGTTTGAGTATTGGTGTGCTAAACCCAGGTTTGTGAGTTCAATCCTTGAGGGGGCCATTTAGAGATCTGGGGCAAAAATCTGTTTTGGGATTAGTCCTGCTCTGAGCAGGAGGTTGGACTAGATGACCTCCTGAGGTCCCTTCCAACCCTGTTCTACGATTCTATTTTCCTTCCTCCTTGTCTCCCTGCTAATCTGTTTCGTTCTTTTTTCTTCCAGGCTGCTTTGGAAGTAGCTCTTGTCCCTTTGCCTGGTGCCATGTCGTGTGCCAAGGGTTATAGATGTTATTCCTGTGTCTAATTGTTTTCTTCTCTTCCTGAAACAAAGCAGAGTAACAGAAGATCTGATCAGACGTATGGGATTGGAATAGCAGTATGAGATACACGAGAGCCAGTTGCTACTCTAGAGCTATGGGCTGAGTGTGTGGGTGTTATATTAAAATGAAAAATTATTTACTAATTTTGATTCTTTTCATGACTGTCCTTTTAACATCCTGCAAATCCTATTCTACAACCAGCCTTCTCTTCTCAGTCTCCAGGACACTCACTGCTTTCTGTGCAGGACACTGAACATGTAAAGATATATATATCTCCTCTGTGGCTGTAGGAGGAATTTAGCACTTCAATAACATTTTGATGCAGCCAAATGACAAAGATTTATATTGTGAGCTCTGAAACTCTATAGTGAGATACACAACAATGAACTCCACTGATAATTTCTGCACTGCATGAGTGTTCACACAACACTAACATAACCCCGAGGCTTGATCCACCATGCAACAAGATCAGTGTGATACCTGAGAGACATTGAGAAGAGCCAGTCTCTTTGAAGTCCTTGTACGAACCCGTAGGGAATATCCCCAGGATATTATGTGTAAAAGAACAGAATGATTGAATATATGTGTAGATAGGAAGACAAATATGTATAGATGCTTTAGATGAGTGCTCCCCAACCTTTTCGTCTGGCGGGTGCCAGACGAAGGACGACTGCGGCGGTGGCATTTCGGCAGCATTTCGGTGGTGATGCCTCTTGATGACGCCGCTTGCTGTCGACAAGTGACATCATCGAGAGGTGTCTCTGCCGAAATTCGGGAGCGACGCCTCTCGATGACTTCACTTGTCGACGGCAAGTGGTGTCATCCAGAGGTTTTCCTGCTGGGCGGCACCACATTGGGGACCCCTCTTTAGATAACCTGTTACATCTCTTTTCAGTTGCCAGACATACTGATATCTTTTATGCCCTGGCTGAGAGATTAGAACATGAAAAATGGTACAATTGTAGATTTACAATTGTAGATTTAAAGGCTGGGCCATTATCTTTTAAGTCTGAGGTGTATAACACAGGCCATAGGACTTCCTTGAATTCCTTCTTCGAGTCCAATAGCTATGGCTGAACTGGACCATATCTTTTAGAAAAACAACTGATCTGGATTTAAAAATTGCAAGCAATAAAGAATCCTACACAACCCCTGGAAAGATGTTCTAATGGTTAATTACCTTCACTGTTAAAAACATGCACCCTATTTCTAGCCTGAATTTGTCTAGTTTCAATTTTCAGCTATTGGATTGTGCTATACCTTTGCCTGCAAGATTGAGGAGCCCTCTATTATCAAATTTCTGTTCCCAATTTAGGTACTTTACAGACTCTGATCAAGTCACCCCTTAACTTTCTCTTAGGTAAGCTAAATAGATCAAGCTCCTTAAATCTCTCACTGAGGCATGTTTTCCAATCCTTTAATCGTTCTCATGTCCTTTTTCTGAACTCTTTAATTTCTAATTAATCTTGAATTGTGGACACACTATTCCAGTAGCGGTTGCACCAGTGCCAGATACTCTCTGCTTCTACTAAATAGTATCCTACTTATACATCCAAGGATTGCATTAGTCTTTTTAGACACAGCGTTGCAGTGGGAACTCATGTTCAGATGATTATTTTCTATGACCCCCAAAATCTCAGTTACTGTTTCCCAGAATAGAGTCCCTAATCCTGTATGTATGACCTACTACCTTTGTTCCTAGGTGCATGGCCTTGTATTTGGCTATTCATGGGTAATTGTTACTTAACAGGAGTTGCTCTGTGACCCCTTACACATTTCAATAGTACAAAGATTTTTAATGAGTGATATGTTTCCATTCTTTAAAGTAGAGAGAGTGTGTTTGTGTTTTTGGGCTGGTATTGTTCGTGTTGGTATTGCAAACAGCTTTTCTAGATTTGTTTTGCTGTACTGATTGTTTTTTCTGTCCACCAGATGTGAGAACATGGCCACTAAGAAATTAAGAAGAGCAGGGTTATCTCAGGAACTTTGTGACAGGCTAAGTCGGCATCAGATCATTACCTGTCGGGTGAGACTTTTGCTTAATAGATGTAGAGATTTATTTTATGTTGGGTTATGTGGCTCTTTGACACATGTATGGCCTGCTGCCTTGTAAAGGTGTAGCCTTGAATGTGCAGAAATATAACTTCCCAACAGCTTCATACTTTACATTTATATAGAGCCTTTCATCCCAAAGATCCTAAAGTAATGTAGAGATCATTTCTATCACCAATGAAATTCAGCTGCCACTTGGGTGGAGCAAGACAACTGTTTAACCAAATACAGCAGCACAATACAATTGGAAGTGAAGATGGTCATATTAAACTGAAACTAGTAGTGGTGTTTTCTCAGTCTCTTCTCAAACCAGAATTGTTAATCTGGTGTTCTGTGACTTTGTCCAGTACATGGTGATTCAGAGCTAGATCCTGCAAATGTCTGTATGAATGTATCCCTAAGCAGAGCCAGGGTCTCTGTGCAGTGGCTGCAGTCCTCTGACATGAATCCAATTGTAGGATCTGGCCCTAAGTCTGATAATTAGAAGGTGAGACATCATTTGAGATGGTCTGTGATCATTTTTAGTTAAGGACAGAGGCTTGTGAGGAAGACAATATTGTTGTTTCATCCCACCTCAATATGACAATAATTGAATATTTAATTTCTTCTTGCTCTCCCCACCCCCAGCCAGCCCTTTAAAATGTGAGGCAAAATTAATGCCTTGTATAATTCCATTGTCTTGATTGGAATTGCACCATGGGGGAATTTGGAATATGAATTGATTGTTTATAAATATATTAAATGAATGTAATCTCTTTTCCCCCCTTCAATCACCAGATTGAACTCTGTTCCTCTTAATCATCTTTCAGGACTTTCTGTGTCTTTCACTCTTGGAGCTAATGAAAGTGACCGGAAAAAGTTATTGGAATGTACAGAAGCTTCTTTGCAAAGTCAGCTTAGCTTGTGCTCCCAAAATGCAGACTGTAAGTATCCTTGTGGTGATCCTGTTATGAAATCTGACTAAAGTCATTTTTCTTTTTACCTAGCAAGGGTATAATGTAGTATAGTTTTGTTGCAAATAAAATGAGATGACATGCCATCCAAGATGTAAGCAGTGGAATTCCATTATAAGGATCAAGTCAGGCTATGCCTGTGTTCATTGCTAAATTCAGATCCAAAAGACAATGAATTTCTCAGTTCAGATGTGTATAAAAAGAAAATCTTTCTCGTCAGAATACAATGAGTTCAGCTATGTGTTTTAGTGCTTAAGCAGGTTGCTCAGATTATTACAATAGGATATAAGTAGCACTCCTAAAAGTGACGTATGTATACTGGGAGCCACTCAAGAAGATAAGAAATTCTTTCCTACCTTTGAGAATATCAAAGAAATTGCTTCCAATCTGAGCCTTACAACTGAAAGTGCCATTGATTAGTGTAGGTGAAGGGTAGGAACATCTGTGCCCATAGACACTGGTTTTTAGAAAGTAAGTTAATGCCAAAGAGAAGAGTGACCATTTAAAGCTATATTCTGCTCATTTTGAAGAATCTCATATTTTTTCATCATAGGCAAATGGGAATGTAGAGTGGCATGAAAGTGATGCATCTGGTCTTAGAGTTGGTGGGAGTGGAGGGAAGGGTTGCACTGCTGACGACACGATTTTTTTGCCTACTCTAAGAGAACAAGTCTGAATTAGACTGTTGTTGTGTCCTCCCAGCCATGAAGAAAAGATGCTAATGATAGTTGCCTGCTTGTGGCAGGAGGGGGAGATGGGGCAGAGAAAACTGGGTGTCAAGACAGTGCAGGTCCAGGTAACTTTCACTGCAGTTTAAGAGTTGGCCAAGGAGCTCTCCAGATAATCGATGTGAATTTTTAATAAATCTTGGGTAATAAATCTTGGGCAACTGGGGAAGTTCCAGAGGACTGGAAGAAAGCTAGCGTAGTGCCAGTATTCAAAAGTTAAATGGGCTGACCTGGCTAGCCTGACTTTGATCCTAGGAAAAAATATTGCAGTGGCTGATATGGGACTCTATCAGCAAAGGAAGGAAATATAATTAATGCCAATCTGCATGTATTTTTGAAAAACAGGTCTTGTCAAATGAACATAAAATTGTTCTTTATCAACCATACTTGCAACCTTGTGAAAGGTAACTACTAATATGAACTTGGTGTCACATAAAATTCAGATTAAAAAATTAGCACTATACAAAATCAACATAGCACATATTAAATGAATTTAAACTGACTGATTAAATCTCAGTGGATAACTGTTAACTAGGAATCATCAAGTGGTGAGGGTGTTTTTAGTGGGGTCCCATAGAGACTGGTTCTCAAACCATCCTGAATGAGTATTTTTGTCAGCTAGTCTGGGGTGTATTTTGTCAAACAATGGTTCTGCAAAGGATTTGGGGTCATGGTGGATAAGCAACTGAACAGGAACTCACAGTGTGATGCTGTGGCTAGCGTGATCCTTGAGTGAAAAAACAGAAATATTGAGTATGGGTAAGAAGGTGATAGTGGTCTCAACATTGTTCTGTACTGGGGTGGGCAAACTTTTTGGCCCAAGGGCCACATCTGTGTGTGAAAATTGTATGGTGGGCCATGAATGCTCAAGAAATTAGGGGTTGGGGTGCGGCGGGGGGGTGAGGGCTCTGGGGTGGGGCTGAGGGGTTTGGAGGGTAGGAGGGGGATCAGGACTGGGACAGAGGGTTGGGACATGGGAGGGGGTCAGGGGTGCAGACTCCAGGTGATGCTTACCTCAAGCAGCTCTCAGAAGCAGTAGCATGTCATTCCTCCGCCTCCTACGTGAAAGCACGGCCATGCAGCTCTGTGCGCTGCCCTGTCCGTAGGCACCGCCCCGTAGTTCCCATTGGCTGCGGTTCTTGGCCAAGGGAAGCTGTGGGGGCGGCGCTTGGGACAAGAGCAGGATGCAGAGCCCCCTGGCTTCCCCTATGCGTAGGAGAAGGAGGGGGGACATGCTGCTGCTTCCAGGAACCGTGAGGAGCAGGGCAAGCCCCTGACCCCGCTCCCTGCCTGGAGTGCCAGAGTGGAGCAAGTCCCGGACCCTGCTCCCCGACGGGAGCTTGAGGGCCAGTTTAAAACGTCTGGAGGGCCGGATGTGGCTCCCGGGCTGTAGTTTGCTCACCCCTGTTCTATTCAGATGTACTACTAAAGTTTTGTGTCCAAAGATATTGAAAACTTGGAAAGATTTAGAAAAGAGTAACAAAAATGGTTTGAGGTCTGGAAAATTCCACTCAGAATAGGAAACTTAAGGAGCTGAATCTATTGAGTTCATCAAGGGGTAAAGTTAAGTGGTAATTTGACTGTGGCCAAGAAGCACCTATAAAGAAAGAAGATATCTGATATTAGAAAACTCTAATTAACGTGCAAAAGCATAACAAGATCCAGTGGCTGGAGTTTAAGTCAGAAAAATTCAAAGGGGAAATAAGACGGAAAATTTTTTACAATGAACAGACTAAGGGATGTGGTAAATTCTCTTTCACTTGGAGTTTTTAAATCAAGACTGAATGTCTTTCTAAAAGAAGTGTTAGCAAAACCACAGTTTCTTAGATTCAGTACAGGAATTATTGGATGAAATTCTATAGCCTGTGTTATGCAGGAAGTCACCTTAGATTATCATAATGATCCCTTTTGAAGTTAAAATCTATATGAGGCAGATCCACAGCTAGTGTAAAATGTCATAGTTTAAACAAAGACTAATTTTGTACTAATGAAAAAATGTGTGCAAATCCCTTTTCACTTCATGCATTCCTTTTTCCAGTTAATCTGAACGCAAATCCATCAAGATATCGCTGGAGCCAGTTTTGTTTTGTGGTGTTTTGTGCCCTGAAAAGATCAAAATAGATGTTTTTCATATACTTTGTACAGTTCCCCTCTATAGCACTTTTTGGCCAAGGATCTCCAAATTCTCTTCAAATATTAACTGGTTAAACCTGCTGTCCGGTATATGGGGAAACTGAGGCATAAAAAAGGGTGAGTGACTGGCCTCAGATCTTAAGTCAGCTGGAAGGAGAACCCAAATTTCCTGACTGCCAGTCTGGTGCCGTACTCACTAGATCAGACTTACAAAATCCAAAAGCTATGCTAGACTTTGGTATTGACCCAGACTTGTTCAAACAGTGTACAAATCTTAATGAGCCTTTCAATGAACTCAAATAGTTTTGAGATGCCAAGTTCAAAATCAGCCAAATTCTTGGTTTTGGGTTTCACTGCGAATGTTTTGCACAGCTCTGCTGACCGCAGGGTTAGTATTTCACATGTTGGCCAGGGGGAAGAAAAAAATTCACTTTTGAAAAGTTATTGTAAAGTGCTTTTTATAATTTGACATTATGATGTGGGAGAAAAGTTCAAAGCTAGACTGCAAAAACCTCAGTGTATACAATAAACTCCTTGAAATCTACTTAGTGGTGTCTGCATTTTAAGTGTGGTAGAGGCTCAGGTGGAGAAAGAACAGAGGGAGGGATGAGAATATAGTTTAGGATTTGTACAGTAAACTTGTGGACAAGTATTAAATCATGCTATATTGTTGGGGAGCAAATGCCAGAAATTTCTCTTGCCAGCTGAAAAAGCTTTTGGTTAATTTTTGCTGTTATAGGCTTATGAGATGAAAATGAAAACGGCTATCAATCCATCGTCAGCCTTCTTATCCACTACCCTAAATGGTTTGGATAAAGCCCTGCATGGTGGAGTGGCCTGTGGATCCCTCACAGAGGTAAAATTAATATTTACAGTTTTTACTGCAGTAGTTCCTAAAGGCCACAACCTTTCGTGGGGGTCCATTTAGGCACTGTATAAATGTATAATAAATCACAGTTCTTGACCCAAAGAGCTTTCAGTCTAAAACGTATACGTGGGACTCTTCTTCACTCGTACAGTATGTTAAATATATTTTGCTTCCACTTTTAAAGGTAGGTAGGACAAAAAGACTTAAGAGATGTTTAAATGATGCACTTCACATTTTTTTTTAATATGAATGCACCACTCACTGATACTTTCCAGTGAGGAAAGTTAAATTTTGTAAACAGTTAGTCAAATATAATTTTGTAACTGATAGAATAGGACCATAGCACTGTCTATTGGTTAGAGCACAAATCATGATTTTATTCCTAATCTGGCATTAACTTGCCATGTGACCTTGGTACGTCACTCGTTCTCTGCCTACCTTAGTTTACCTATCTAAGGCTTGGTCTACACTACGCGTTTAAACCGATTTTAGCAGCGTTAAACTGATTTAACGCTGTACCCGTCCACACTACGAGGCCCTTTATATCGATATAAAGGGCTCTTTAAATTGGTTTCTGTACTCCTCCCCAACGAGAGGAGTAGTGCTAAAATCGCTATTACCATATCGGATTAGGGTTAGTGTGGCCACAAATCGACGGTATTGGCCTCCGGGCGATATCCCACAGTGCACCACTGTGACCGCTCTGAACAGCAGTCTAAACTCGGATGCAGTGTCCAGGTAGACAGGAAAAGCCCCGCGAACTTTTGAATTTCATTTTCTGTTTGCCCAGCGTGGAGCTCTGATCAGCACTGGTAGTGATGTGGTCCCAAATCCAAAAAGAGCTCCAGCATGGACCGTATGGGAGATACTGGATCTGATCGCTGTATGGGGAGACAAATCTGTTCCATCAGAGCTTCGTTACAGAAGGCGAAATGCCAAAGTGTTTGAAAAAAATCTCCAGGCTACACAGTGCTGCGTGACAAACGTAACGGAAAGCCAAAGAATCAAATGGACGCTCATGGAGGGAGGGAGGGGGTACTGAGGACTCCAGCTATCCCACAGTCTACAGCAGTCTCCGAAAAATATTTACATTCTTGGCTGAGCTACCAGTGCCTGTAGGTTCAAACCCATTGTCCGGCATGGTTCAGGGTATAGCTCAACAATTTACTCCCACCCCTCCCACGTGAAAGAAAAGGGAAAGAAATCGTTTCTTGACTTCTTTGAATGTCACCCTATATCTACTGAATGCTGCTGGTAGATGCGATGCTGCGGCAGTGAAGAGCAGTATCCGCTCCTCTCTCCTCCCGGGTGGCAGATGGTGCAGTAGGACTGCTAGCCGTCCTTGTCATGAGCCCATGAGTGCTCCTGGCTGGCCTCAGGTGAGGCTGGCGGGGGCACCTGGGTAAAAATAGGAATGATTCTCGGTCATTCCCAGTAGATGGTACGGAACGGCTGGTAACTGTCCTCATCATAGCAACCGGGGGGCTGAGATCCATCAGCCCCCTCCCTTTCTGTGTAAAGAAAAGATTCTGTACTGCCTGGACTATCATAGCAGCAGGATGCTGGGCTCCTTTCCCCTGCACCGCTTAATGTTCTGCCTGGACTATCATAGCACCGGGAGGCTGCCCCCCCTTATTTTATCTCACTAACAAGTCACTGTTTCTTATTCCTGCGTTCTTTATAACTTCATGACACAAACGGGAGGGGACACTGCCATGGTAGCCCAGGAAGGCTGAGGGAGGAGGGAAGCAACGGGTGGGGTTGTTGCAGGGGCATCCCCGTGAATGGCATGTAGCTCATCATTTCTGCGGGATCTGACACGGAGCAGCTGTGCTCTCTGATACACTGGTTCTCTAGTACACTTGGCCCATATTCTAGGCAGGACTGACTCTATTTTTAGAAACCATAAAGGAGGGATTGACTCAGGGAGTCATTCCCAGTTTTGCCTTTTTGCCCCCAGCCGCCTCAGCCAGGGGCACCCATGATAGCAGCAGACAGTACAGAACAACAGATAACTATCATCTTACTGCCAATTTACAATGGCAGCAGACGGTACAGAACGACTGATAACTGTCTCTGTTATCATGCAAAAGCAAACAAATGCTGCTGTGTAGCGCTGCAGTAACACCTCTGTTAGTGGCATCCAGTACGCATACAGTGACAGTAAAAAAAAAAAAAAAAAAAAAAGCTGAACGGGCTCCATGGTTGCCGTGCTATGGCGTCTGCCAGGGCAATCCAGGGAAAAAGGGCGTGAAATGATTGTCTGCCATTTTCCTGGAGGAAGGAATGAGTGATGACATTTACCCAGAACCACCCGCGGCGATGATTTTTGCCCCATCAGGCACTGGGATCTCAACCCAGAATTCCCAGGGGCGGGGGAGACTGCGGGAGCTATGGGATAGCTACAGAATAGCTACCTAGAGTGCAACGCTCCAGAAATCGACCCTAGTCTCGGACCATGGACGCACACCGCCGAATTAATGTGCTTAGTGTGGCCGCGTGCACGCGACTTTATACAATCTCTGTTTTACAAAACCGGTTTATGTAAAATTGGAATAATCCCATAGTGTAGACGTACCCTAAGTTACTAAAGATATAATGGATCATTACAACAAACAGAAGTGTAAGAATGCAGGGATGAAAAATATTTTTACAAGAAGGATCATGTGTAGCTAAAGCTGTAAAAAAAAAATAAAATTATATAACAGTATTATTTGAAAAATATATGTGATAGCGTAATTAAAGACTGCATTGTAATGTGTATACACAACAGGACAGAATTAAAGTTGCATATAAACCTTTAACTTTGTCACTTTCTGACTTTTAAGTTTAACTTTAAAGTTTTCTTAACATAGTTTTTTGCATGGCATTTCCTGTGTGTGTGTGTGTGTGTGTGTGTGTGTGTGTGTGTGTGTGTGTGTGTGTAAGATAGAATGTCATTATCTAGTACTTAGAAACTATGCTGTCTTGCAAAAAGTTGCCAATAATTGGTAGAATTTATATCATTTGAAATTTGCAGTGTTGTTATAGTAATTTGTAATGACAGAATTTGGCAATGTAAGGTGCACCCAAATTCCTCCTTTAAACTTTTTGTACCTTTTGAATTGTTCAGGGGCTGAGGTAAGCACTTCTAATGACCTTGTTCTCTGGAAACATCCACTCAGTGTGCAGCAGCAGTCTAAAAAGCGAACAGAATGCTGGGAATAATTAAGAAACGGATAAATAATAGGACAGAAAATATCATGTTGCCTCTATATAAATCCATGGTATGCCCACATCTTGAATACTGCATCCAGATGTGGTCGTCCCACAAAAAAGATATATTGAAACTGGAAAAGGTTCAGTAATGGGTAACAAAAACGGCTTCTGCATGAGGCGAGCTTAATAAGATTGGGACTTTCAGCTTGGAAAAGAGATGGCTAAGGAGAGATATGGTTGAGGTAAAATCATGACTGGTGTAGAGGAAGTAGATAAGGAAGTGGTGGTGTTTACTACTTCTCATAGTACAAGAATGAGGGGTCACCAAATGAAATTAATAGGCAGCAGGTTTAAAACAAATAAAAGGAAGTATGTCTTCACACAACACACAGTCAGCTTGTGGAACTCCTTGCCAGAGGATGTTGTGAAGGGCCGAGATCATAACAGCGTTCAAAAAAGAACTAGATAAATTCATAGAGGATAGGTCCATCAATGGCTATTAGCCTGGACGGGTGGGAATGGTGTCCCTAGCCTCTGTTTGCCAGAAGCTGGGAATGAGCGACGGGATGGATCACTTGATGATTACCTGTTCTGTTCATTCCCTCAGGGGCACCTGGCACTGGCCACTGTTGGAAGCAGGATACTGTGCTAGATGAACCTTTGGTCTGACCCACTAGGGCCATTCTTATGTTCTTGCCTCAACCCATAAATATCTTCAATAGACAGATTACAAGTTGCTCAAGATCCATCTACCTTCTTATGCTGTGCTCATCACTGAAGTATCCAAATGCCTGCTCTCCTCAACCCCTGCACACCTCACAAAATGTGTAGGAGCCCTCTTTCAACCCTTGCATTTTTTTTAAGCTGCAGAGATGCTAAGGGAGACTCCTAAGCACATTAAATTGCATAGGAACCCACAATGTATTTGACTAGATTTGATGCACTTGAAGTAAGTTAAAAACCCTACTACTCAGTATGTAATTTTCAAATGCTCAGAGCTCAATCAAGTCCAAACCAATTTTCTCTGGATCACTGACAGTCACTTCGACTCAGTAAGGGCCATTTCCATGTTTCAAATTTCAACTTTAAACTCAGACATTGTGGTTGTAGAGCTGTACAAATGAGCAGACTGCAAAAATTCTTTTATCACAGGGGAAAGTATATTTTTCCACTCTTCATAATTCAACATGACTGAACTGTTTTTGCTCAAACTTAAAAAGAAATCACCTTTGAAGCATGAAAGTAATAAGTAAAAACAGGCTGGAATGAAAACAGTATTGCAGCTTAAACTATAGTGGTTTCTGCTTCAGTAAATGCTTATATAACAGGGTTGGGGTTATGACCTTAGAGACATGAAAGAGACCTGTTTTCTTTCTGCTCTAGGTGTAGAAGGATGTACAGTTCATCTCCAAAGAGCTACTTTAGAGGGTATCTTGTGAATTTATTTTGTCCCTCAATGAATTAATGAAGGTTTTTTTCAGATGTGAGTTTTGACACCTGTGTTGATAACTGGCCATAAGGGGTCATGTTGCACAATCCAGCCTGAAAGTGATCAGCACTGTGACTTAGCCTGCATTAGGGGAAAAGGGCAATGTTTCATGGCTGGCTAAAGATGAAACAGCTGCTCTTTGGGCAAATAGGACCAGCACAGAATCATATAGGATTTTGAGACTATGCAGATACTCTCAATAGAGGATCAGCACTTAATTCCTGAAAATACTTCTGTCTAGCAGTAATCATAATTGCTCACCTGGGTTAAATCAATGCTTTTCATACAGATTTTAGTTTTTTCCAGACACTGGGACAGTTGGGTGAATACAACACTATAAATGTTTGAGAAGGAGATTGCAGAGCTTTTTATCAGATTATTGATGACACTGGAGCCACTGGTATCTCCCAATATCCTTTATCCAGGAATTTGCCTGCAACATCTGCTCTGTTGAGTGGACTGTATCCTGGCCTTAATGACTGAACCATGTTAATGAAGTGTGGGTTCTCATTCTTATGGAAAGGAGAGTTTGTTGCATAAAAAAACTGGGCAATTTTTTCATTAATTATCTCTTTTTGTAATCTGCTGGTTCTAATCACAAATTTAGCTATGTGTAGCTTCTTCTGGACAATGGAGATTTTCTTTTCTTTTTGCTACAGGTGATATACTGTGGCTGTGTGACGTACATGATCTGACTGAAACACTATCATTGGCAGATAACTCTGAAACTATAGAAAATGATGGTGATCTTGAAGTCTTCAGAATCCTGTGTGTTGAGGATGGATTCTCCTAAACAAAATAAGCCAATGCAGTTATTTAATGATTACCACCATACTGCTCATTTAGTATTACTCATTGCATTCACTGACACTCAGTACTACTTTAAAGGTGAAATTGTAGAAGAAAAATCTGCCTATTTCAGCTATTTATTTTTTATCACAACTGCATCTAAAATGTTAGTACCATAGAGTTCAGAGCAGCAGCCGTGTTCGTCTGTATCTGCAAAAAGAACAGGAGTACCATAGAGTAACAACTATATTTTTTGCTCAAACATGAGAATTCAAAAATAGTCCAGAAGGAGGACAGGCAGTCCTTAAGAAAAAAGTATTAAATAAAAATGTTTACCAGCCTGAAGATCCTGTATGTTCAGACGTTCCTTTCATCATCTTCAACGCAGCTTCCTCCTGAGAAGGAACACTTCTGATGATGTTTTTTTTCATTTGGGCAGCCAGGCCTTGCATTTCTTTGTTGCACTGTTTGCATTTTGCACACATGCCTGTCTTACCCACAGATAGAGGAACTTCATTAAAATATTCCCAAACTAGGTCTCTCTTACTGCCTGCTGCCATTATAGGTTTTCGTTTCTAGTGAGAGAATGGTATGATAGATCTCAAATCAACGAAGGCTACACTCATAAAGACCTCAAGACTTCTGGAATATGCTGCTCAAACAGTTTCACTTTTGTTCTACTGCCTGTCCCTCCCTTCTCACGTTTATCTCCAGACTTCTTGTCCAGATCCATTCCAGCCCCAACAATCTTCTATTCATTGAACTTTTTGAAAGTGCACTTTTAGAGAGAGGTAAGGGATTGACTCTGCACACAAATTTGCAGAGGGACAATAGGGTTGAGGTCTGTTATTTCTTACTTTATTTATTTATTTATTTAAAACATTTTTTTGCTGTTAACAAGCATGTTATTTCTGGAGATAGAAATTCACAGTTTGAGAACTGCAAAACTAAACATCTGTGATGGTATCTTCTAGACTGAACACTAAGTCTCATTGAGTAGATAGAAAGATTAACCTACATAATCTATACAGAAGCCGCTGGAACTCCATAAGATATGGTCCCTAATCCATGAACTACTGGAACTCATTTACAAAAACTTTTCTTAAACATGACATGAATATGTTGTCTCATACTATTGAATTAGAATTTATAATCCCTATTCCATGGTGAGGTATCTTTGAGCTGTAATGTATCTTAGTTAAAACTATCTATAGATAGGTTTTTTCCTCAAAGAATTTTATAAAAAAAATCCAATTTAAATAAAAACAAGTCTGATTGTTTTAATTTTTTTTTAAATAATTGATTTTTATCCAAAAAATCAAATTTATTGTTTTTAACCTATTATCCATCCCTATTTCTTTAGACTAGAAATGTCAAACATGTAGCCCTTTGACCAGATACAGGTTGCTTGATGTACATATGTGATGGCTTCCAAATGTGACCTGAGTGTAACTGATGTTGTGATATCTGTCTGAAACAGTGACTCGGGTTGCAAACACCTTGACTCCCTTTATAATCTCACTGGAATGTCAGTTCTAAAGCTCAGTTGTGGCACTTCAGTAACAGCAGTAATTATTTTCTTGCTGATTATTTTAACGGATGGAAAGGGAAAGGGGATAGGAGTGAAGCCCATTGGGGAGAGAACTGGGAGTTGCCACAGGGAAGGCAGTGAAGAGGGAAGAACATAAGAGACTCATAGTGACACAGCAGAGGGAGAGAAATAGAAAAGGGAAGATGGGGAAGAAAGTGAAACAAAAGGCAGGAATACCACTGGTCCGAAAGCTGAGTGTGTTTTCTTTCCGAGTGATACTGTGTGATGACAATAATGAACAAATAAAAGCTGATAAATTTAGTTACCACATAAAGGCCATACCTAATCTTTGTGCAAACTTTTCATTTATATCAGTGGGAACTGTGTTGTAAATTGAAGAGAGGTGCCTGGAGTCTTAACTGCTTATTCTGGCCCATGGACCATAATTCAAAATGGAATTAGGCCCTTTTTCCCAATGAGTGTAATACTCCTTTTCTTTTTAGGTAACTGGCCCATCGGGTTGTGGCAAAACTCAGTTTTGTCTTATGATGAGTGTACTGGCTACTCTGCCTATCAGCATGGGAGGACTAGATGGGGCTGTCATATACATTGATACAGAGTCTGCATTTGGTGCTGAAAGGTAAGAAGTATATGTTCTAAAATAATACTTTCAGTTTCTCTAGCACATTTCATCACATAGCCTTAAAATGTTTTCCAAGTGTTAATTAAGCATCACAACAGCTCTGTGAGGTAGGAAGCTATTTTGCAAACGGGGAAACTAAAGTGCATTGTCTGACATGCTGTTCTATCCACTGGACATTTCCCATAATATGTAATAAAGTTTGCAACTAAAAAACTACATGTCCATTTTTTTTCCTTTTGCATATTAGTTTCTGGAGTTAGCAAGGAAATTTTTGGGAGGCAGAGGTTCACTAAATGAATCTTTTGAATACAAGAGAGAAATAAAAATGACCTTCTTAGATCTTCTAGATAAGAGGTTTCAGGAACTTGGCCTGTGTGCTGGATGTGCCGCCGTTGATCTATTTCATGTGGCCTGAATCTTCAACATCTGAAGTATGTGTATTTGTGACTCAGATCTCAAGCTTTTGTTTAAACTAGAAAAGGAAAAGGAAAAAGTGTGACCCAGGTACTTCTTGGTGCCACAGGGGTTTACAGGGATCTATGGGTCGGATATATGCATAACTGTTCACCAAAGAGTGGCATGTGCAATCTCCACTGAGAGCCCATAGCCCACTGGTTGACATAATCATTGCGAAATGTATGTACAGATAATATTTAAAGAGTAAATATCCATATTAAAATCTGTGTTCTTAGGATCTTGGCATTAAGGCAGGTCACATACCTCAGAAATTTCCTTTCAGTCAGGAGGGAGGGATAGCTCAGTGGTTTGAGCATTGGCCTGCTAAACCCAGGGCTGTGAGTTCAATCCTTAAGGGGGCCATTTAGGGATCTGAGGCAAAAAAACCCAACCTGTCAGGGACAGTACTTGGTTCTGCTAGTGAAGGCAGGGGACTGGACTCAATGATCTTGCAAGGTCCCTTCTAGCTCTATGAGATAGGTTAATTGATTAATATATAGGGATATACTTATCTCCTTGTCTGGTCATTTCTGTGTGTTGTATGCATCACAATATAGGCCTATTGGCAAGAGAGGAGATTATGAAATCTATAGGAGAGGGAATTGACAAACAATTGTTAGGGTCCATATCTGGGTACAAGGAAACACACAGGACTCTTCATCCAAGAGGCAAGCTGAAGCATCTGTCTCACAAAAGGAGGGTCACAACTAATCTGGCTGTGAAATGTTGCAAAGATTTGGGGAGAGCAATATTCTGCAAGACAGGAGAGTACCTTGTTAATTAAGTCTAGGTCTAGAATGCAAGCTATGATTTTGTTTTATATGTAACTGTTTCCAATGCTTCTACTTGCTATTTCTTGAATCTCTATGCTTTATTAAATAAACTTATACTTGATTACACTGAAAAATAATAATAATAATAATAATAATAATAAATAAAAAATCTAAGTGATGTGTGTTAAGCGGAGCAGTGATCTGAGGTGGAACTGGTAAGATGGGTTGTACTGGTTTTTTTTTTTGGAAGCAGCAAATCTGTGAACACTGCAAGTGTCCAGTAGACCAGGGACTGAACACTCCAGGTGCTTGGAGGGCTTGAGGATAGGCACGCTCTAATCACTAACCTGTAGAGAGAGAGCAAGGCCTGGAAGGGAGTGCTCATATTGCCAGTGGAGTATGGAGCTGACCGGTGCCTCACAACTCTGGGTACTCCCAGGAAGTGTCGAAGTAAGGTTTTAGCCCCTATGGTTGTCAGGTTAACCTTGCAGATATTTGAAATTAGTGCAAACTGATTCAGTGTTATCTTTCTGAATCTACAGATTGTCTGAAATAGTTGCACTGAGAAGTATGAATTCCACTGCCTCTATTAATATTAATGTCTAACTTGAACGATGACCTGTTGCATATAAGCACTAACTTTCATTGCAGATCATCCGGTTGGGGTGGGGAATGGGGGGTGAGTGAAGCCCAATGTGGGCTGCAGTTGCTTCAGTGAAGCGAATGCAGAATGAAGAAAGGAGAAATGAGACACACATACACACACGCAGATATGGAAGCAGGAAAGAAAGAGAGAGGAGGATGTGGAAGGCAGAGAAACACTGCAGAAATAGCAGTGTTTCTAAAGGTGAGAATATTTTTCCACTGACCAATGCTAAATGTGATTTAACAGAGACTAATGGTATTAAAAAGATTTTTTTAATACAGGCAGGCCATAATCTACATTTGATCTTTGATCAAACCTCACATTGATATGCATGGAAAATCCACAGAGAGCTGAAGATCATATGTAGTACTGAGTTTAAATATATTCCATCATAAAAGTGAAATTCAATCCTTTCCAAAATTCACTTTAACATACCTTTTTTAGAGATGACAGGTGAAAGAGAGCGAATAGCAAGAATATTTAACAATAATTTTTAAAAAATAGATAAGCAGGGAAAACCTTACCTGTCATTGTCTTTATCTAGACAAAAATTCACTGTATCAGAAAGTCAGGGATAATGTTCACAGTCCTGCTGTATTTTAGGAATAGGGGAAATGGAAGTATATACTTTATCTGCTGTGCCACAGGCTTTGATCCATGCTTCATGAAAGACATTCCCTTTGAGACATTCTTTTTGTCTTTCTGGCTAGGAATTGATCAGATGGTGTGAAAGACTTAGGTCTGGTCTACACTGGGGTAGGGTGGGGTCGATCTAAGATACGTCAACTTCAGCTATACTATTCTCGTAGCTGAAGTTGCCTATCTTAGATCGAATTAAAATTACTTTGCGTCTTCGCGGCGCGGGATCAACAGCCGCAGCTCGCCCGTCGACTTTGCTCCCACCTCTCGCACTGCTGGAGTTCAGCAGTCGACGGGAGAGTGATCGGGGATCGATTTATCGCGTCTACACTCCATGCGATAAATTGATCCCCGATAGATTGATTGCTTCCCGCCCATCTGGTGGGTAGTGTAGACGTACCCTTTAGTTCAGGGAGTTGTTTTCTCAAAAACTTTCATGGTCTATTCTTATGCCGGGTCTCTAGAATGACAGCTTAGTTCACTCTGTGGGCTTGTGCACAGTGGATGTGTTTATGCTGCAACCCCAATTCATCTCCCCAGCAGCGAGTCTTAGAGCCTGGGTGTACAGACTGGGGCTCATACTATGGCGCTAAAAATAACGGTGTAACTGTTCCTGCTCAGGCTCTGAAACCCCTGCTCTCCTCCCCAAGCTTCAGTACCCAAGTTCCAGCCTGAGTGGAAACATCTACGGGGCTATTTTTAGTGCTGTAACACAAGCCTAGTCTGTAGACCTGGGCTCTGCTGCAGGAGGTTTTTTTTGTTGTTGTTTTTTTTCCAGTGTGGACATATCCACTGGGACTTAGGCCATGTCTACACTGCTACTTTACAGCGCTGAATTTTCTCACTCGGAGATATGAAAAAACGCCCTCCTCAGTGCTGCAAGTTTCAGTGCTGTAAAGTGGCAGTGTCGACAGTGCACCAGCACTGGGAGCCACTCCCCTGCTGGAGCTCTCTCCCAGTGCTTTGAATACACAGCAGCGCTTTAACGTTGCTAGTGAAGACATATCCTTAATGCATGGGAAGCTGGGGTGTAAATCTACAGTGCACTGACTTGTTGCCCACAACTGACCATGATGTAAACGATGTTATTATGGATTAAAAGTTAGTGCACTTTGACCTACTGCTTTCCATCGTGCACTTTGACATACTACTGTTTTAACAAAGTGCACTAGGGAGCTTTTAGTGCATGATAGAAAGGTCCACTGGCAGGGTTGTGGGTTGTAGATTTACATCCCAGCTTGTGGAGTACTAATTCTCTGGGTGCCCAGCCCAGCCCTTAACTTACTTCTGGGGGAATTCTGTGGGATTGTGTGCCTGCAGAAAATGCCCCTCCCCCCACCCAATTTCTGTGCTTCCCTGCAGAAAACGGCAGGGAAGCAAAGGGAAGCCGCGCAGCAGGGGGGATGACCATGGATGCAGTGTTTGTGGGGATTGCCTCTCCCAAACAGAGGTGAGGCATGGGGGCATACACAGAGTTACGTGCCACTGTCCCTCCCTCATTTCTGCAAGTGCAGAGCTACCCAGCTGAAGGAGGCTGAGTCTCAGCAATGCTGAGTCTGGAGCTGAATGCTGCCTCCTGAGTCCTAGTTTCCCTTCTATGTCCTGAGAGCCTTCCTGTTTTCTGTGCAATAGTGAGTGCCTGTGGTGGGGCTGGGTAAGGGAGGGTGGGGGAAGTGGGGGTTCAGGGGCTGTGGTGAAGCGGCAGTGGGGAAGGAAGGGGTGTGTAATATAGGGCAGAGAAGACAATGAGATGGGAAGAAATGGAGATAGGAGAATCGGGGGGGGGGCGGGAAGCGGGAGCCCAGCATGCAGTATCCCCTCGGCAGCAGTTGGGGCTCCCCCATTAAGCAGACCCATTGAACCTTCACCCTGACAAACTCAGCCACTGGGTACCTAAGCAATGCACTGTTGCAAGCTTCTGCAGCAGTTTTCATCATTTTAAATGATTTAAATCATAATAAAATTGAATAATAAATCGTAATAAAATCATAAATAATAAATCATCATAAAAGCCATATTAGTGCAGTGGATATTCTGCATCTTCATCAACAAGTTGGCATTAGGACAGGTAGATGAAAACATCTCTGTTAATACAGTAAACTAAAGTTGTTTTCAGTTACGCTCTTATTTTTTTGTAGCAGTTCAGTACAAAAGTAACCAGCTAGTGACTGAGGAATCTGTACTATATTTGTCTAGTGAGTGTATGAAAATCATTTTCTCTGTTTATTCTTTCTTTAACTATGTTTATGGTTTGTGAAAAACACTGGAAACCAAAGTCAGTGGCAGTGTGAGGTTTTCCACCCTGTCTGGGTAAAACACCTGAACCCTGATCTTCAGGGAATACAATTAAGCTTCTTTCAGTCCTTGGCCTCTCATAATGAATAATAATCCTTAGCTCTTACAGAACTTTGCACCTACACTGTGCTGTGCAAACATGAACTACATCTCCCTGAAATTGCCAGTAAGGATGTCATTTTAGATTAATTGTACTGGTGTTTTTTCTGATGTGGACACCTTTCCTTTAGGAGGTGGACTGAAGCCAGGAAATCTTTCATCCTGGCCACTCACTGAATGGCTGTCATATGATGACAGCACTCCTTATGAAGAGTGCCTTGTCCAGAGTAAGAAAATAGTGGTGTTTTAGAGCTAATATACATGTTAGCAAATATATTTCAATGTTTGTAGGCATCACTTAACACCTTCTGTTGAAGAGTTGAACACTTTTAAAATGTATTGGGTAATGTAAAAAAAACAGTGCTTTTACCCTGCTCCAGGCGGAGCCTTGAGTTAATAATGAGTTGAATAAGACCCCGAAGCTCTGTTCCACTTTGACAAACAGAAGAGAGCAGGGAGGAATGCCCTCTCTTGAGGGGGAGGCCAGTATCTCAGGTAGTTGAGTGAAATTTCCCCTTTTGACTAATATTCCTTTGGTCTTTCCTGGGTTGAATTTGATCTGCTTCTCATCCAGGTGTTGATCTACTGTTGGCCTTGTGATATCCTTGTTATGGCATGGTTGCATATGTGAAAAATGAGACATTCATCCAGGTGTCATTGACATGTTTTTTGCAATGAAGCCTGTGTCTTCTCATCAGCTTTCAAACAGTAAATGAGAGTAACTCGTGCTGAAGGCGACGAGGCAGGATGGATAAAACTAAAAAGTATTTGTTTGATTTAAATTGGATATCTTTTATTTAAATTGAATTAGATACATTTTAAAATTAAATTTGAAATTACAGTAATATGTTAAGGTCTAAATTTACTATAATCTATTAAAACCATGTCATTGAAATAAAAAAAAAAGGGAAGCAGTACATATTTGCTGTCCAAGTTGTAAAGAAAGTCAGACCCCTGACTGGTGAAAGTCACTGGCTAAAAACCTGGAACCAGAGTTTTTTGAATGGCAAACCAGCTTTTGACAGCGGTTGCTTTTTTTTTGTAGGTGCAAAGAGAATATTTTCTTCGTGCCAGTTTATTCAGCTAGATCAGTTGAATGACTAGTTCATTCAAAGTTCAGAAACCGATTGGGAGCTGAAAAAGCAGGAATAGGTATGAGAGAATGAGATTTACTGGTTCTAAAATTTTGAAGAACATAAGTGATTGGGCAACAAAATGGCAAATGAAATTTAACGTGGATAAATGTAAAGTAGTGCATATTGGAAAAAATAAACCCAACTATACATACAATATGGCTAATTTAGCTACAACAAGTCAGGAAAAAGATCTTGGAGTCATCGTGGATAGTTCTCTGAAGATGTCCATGCAGTGTGCAGAGGCGGTCAAAAAAGCAAACAGGATGTTAGGAATCATTAAAAAGGGGATAGAGAATAAGACTGAGAATATATTATTGCCCTTATATAAATCCATGGTACGCCCACATCTCGAATACTGTGTACAGATGTGGTCTCCTCATCTCAAAAAAGATACGCTGGCATTAGAAAAGGTTAAAAAAAAAAAAAAAAAAAAAAAAAGGGCAACTAAAATGATTAGGGGTTTGGAATGGGTCCCATATGAGGAAAGATTAAAGAGGCCAGGATTCTTCAGCTTGGAAAAGAGGAGACTAAGGGGGGATATGATCGAGGTATATACAATCATGAATGATGTGGAGAAAGTGGATAAGGAAAAGTTATTTACTTATTCCCATAATACAAGAACTAGGGGTCACCAAATGAAATTAATAGGCAGCAGGTTTAAAACAAATGCAAGGAAGTTCTTCTTCATGCAGCGCACAGTCAACTTGTGGAACTCCTTGCCTGAGGAGGTTGTGAAGGCTAGGACTATAACAGTGTTTAAAAGAGAACTGAATAAATTCATGGTGGTTAAGTCCATTAATGGCTATTAGCCAGGATGGGTAAGGAATGGTGTCCCTTGCCTCTGTTTGTCAGAGAATGGAGATGGATGGCAGGAGAGAGATCACTTGATCATTGCCTGTTAGGTCCACTCCCTCTGGGGCACCTGGCATTGGCCACTGTTGGCAGACAGGATACTGGGCTAGATGGACCTTTAGTCTGACCCAGTACGGCCGTTCTTATGTTCTTATTGTGACTACAATCAATTCAGTTCACTAATTACAGATAACATTATCTTTGTTTAATAAATTAGTTCATTTTAAAAGCAAAACATTTTTATAAACTTACTTTTTTCCTTATGTATTCAGCACATTTAAGATAGTTTTAAATAATAAAAATAATTTTGCAATGCTGATTTTGTGCATTTTTAAATAAATTCCAATTTTCAGCCAAATGCAGCTAATCACAAATCCTGAGTTAAAAAAAAACCATTCTGTAAATAAGAAATGAATCAGTCATTGTTTTCTAATATAAAAATTAAGAATCTGAATACATGTATGTTAAGCTATAAAAAAATTTAGTTAAATGTGTATAGATATAGTGTATCCTCCTGGTAAGCAAAAAGAAGTACTGATGATTATACCAACCCTTGAGAAACAAATTTTCTATAAGAAAATAAAAAGTGCAAATGCAAAATAAGTTAAAATTGATTATTTAAACCAAGATATCCTGCTTGCTGATTTAAATCATGACCAAAACTGATGATTTCATTCACTTTGATTTAACTCAATCCCACCTGAAATGAAGTAGGAAGAGCTAACAGAAGGACTTTCCTTACTTTATCTTACCAGTTCCTGTTGTTTTTTCATGCTACTTCCCCCTTAGCACCAAACTTGCATAAATCTGGAGTTTAGTTGTTGTGCAGAGTGAGTAAGTTATTATTGAATATTGTTGCTGTGCAATATACTGGGCTAATTGAAACACAAAGTCTCTGCCCTGAAAAGTTGGCTCTGAACTTCTAGATGCAGCAACTAGTCTTAGTATTAAATAGAGGAAGGAGATTAATGATTATCTTAGTAAGATTACACTGTTAGTCAAGATGTGAAAATGCCTAACCTAATGGTTCAATTAAGAGTTTATTTTTAAATAAAGTAAGCACAAATTATAATGAAAAGTAACATACATTTCCAAAATAGCTTCAGTTTTAATAATATTGTGATTTCTTGTAAAACAAAGGAAAACATTTTATAATATGATTTTTATCTCAACAGTGCAGTGTTTGAGAAAAAATATCATCCACCAGATGTCACTTTCTTCACACATACAGTGTGTGGAGTGTAAATACTATCTAGCAAAGTTAAACGGTTTCTCTTCCTTGTTCATTTTGAACATTGCAAAACAATTTACAATAGTCATCGGGATCAAAAATTTTAAACACCAGTGCCTGAAGTTAGGCTCCTAAATCCATATTTAGGTACCTAGATAAATGTTGCTTGATTTTCAAAGGTGTTTGAGTCCTTCCAACTTGCACTGACTTCAGTGCAATTTGTGGGAGCTCAGCATTTCTAAAAATCATGCCACTTCCACCTAAGTGCCTGAGTAACTTTAAGCACCTGAATTTGAAAATGTTGGCCGCTGATGACTGGGAATTATTTAGTTCAGAGTTATGATTTTGGCCTTTTTTTTTTTAGAGCCTGGCTTTTGAATATAATAATGTTCAGGACCAGGTGAAAAACATTCATTGTGCTCTGGATTTTTTAGTTTGATCAATTAATGAGATTCATTTAGTAGCATGGTAATAAGCAGCTGCACATGTTAACAATGACAACTAATGGACTGGATGTGTCAGGGACTTGCTAATAGGGTATAGAATATTTCATCACTAGGCCACTGATTTAAATCAGTCAATAGTGTCTGAAAGTTGCTGTCATTTGAAAACTGTTCAGTGACGTATATCAGTTTTTCTTAATGACTGGTCCATGAGATCTCCTTGACTCAGGTTAGGAAGGCAGCAAGCCGGTCTTGGTATCAGAAAGACTGACCTATGTGAAGCGAGATGATGGTGTAAGACCTATCTTAATGCCACATTAATGCCCCTTAATGGCTCCTGCCAGCCATCTTGGGTAACCTCTGAGTTGGCTGACTATATTGTGTCTGTTTTGTGGATAAACTCAGGATTTTATTTGCCGGAGCTGTCCATCTAATGATCTTTCACTGTGACCTGAAAAATAAATTCCCCTTTTCTGCTTTAGACTTTCACATGTCCTTTTAAAAATTGGGTAAGTGGCAAAATCAGAGAATTGTCATTTGAGAGATTTTCATGCTGAAGCAAACTTTTAAAACTGCCCATACATGAAAAAGCATTTGACTTGATCAAGAACTCTCTCCATATCTGTGCTGCTGTTATCAATTTGCATTTGAATCATGATCTCTTCCTCCCAGTTCCACCTTTTTGTCTACTGGATGTTGCAGTGATGTCATAATCCTGTGTTTATGACATCAGCTTGTCGCCGAAGAAATTTCTATGATGACACAAACTCAGCTTTATGACCTCACTACAGGGTTGAGGCAGAAGAGAAGACGATCTGGGATCATCAATACCTGTATTTAAATGCAAATATCATTGATAAGCAGAACTATAGCAATAATACTTTTCACTTTAGTAGTGAATTTTGTACAAGAATGTTAAAGTGCATTTCATTCAGACCTGGTTTGCACTACAGAGTTAGGTCAATGCAAGGCAACTAACATTGACCTAACTAGGTAAGTATCTACACTAAAATTTTGCTCCTGCTGACATAATTGCCCTGCTACACTGACTTAATAACTCCACCTCCATGAGAGGTGTAGAGTCAAAGTCGATGTAGTTAGGTCACTGCAGTGTCAATGTAGACACTAAGTTGCTTACATTGACTGTTACTGACTTTTAGAAGCCATCCCACAATGCCCCTCACTGACAGTACAATCGATTCAAGCATTCCTGATAAAGACGCATACTGCTTGCACAAGGAGCAAAATACAGACATGCACCAGTGATGAATTACTTTATCGGCTGTATGCTGACCTAAGTTAGGATGACTTATTTTTGTAGACATGCCGTTAGTAACTAAACCTCACAATTCCCCTTTGGGAAATGATATTACTTTTATTTTATTCATAGATGAGCTAATGCAGAGAAGTGGTGTCTTACCTAACTTCACTAGTGATTCAGTGGCATAGCTGGGAATAGAACGGTATTATTAGCTTTAAATCTACATCTGCTCACCCTTCATCTATTTAGTTAATCAAATATCTCTTCCTTTGTGTACTTTGAATTTATGGGAGCGGTGGAAATGATACAGGAAGGTTGCTATCTTTTTAGCCCAGAATTTGCAGTGATGTGCCTTTTGAATTTTGACAGGTTGGTTGAGATAGCAGAACACCGTTTCCCTAATTATTTTGGCACAGAAGAAAAGTTGTTTTCAATGACCCGTAGCATTCATCTCTATCGGGAGCTCACCTGTGACAGTGTGCTGAAAAGGTATTGTTTGCTTTGGAGTGCAGTGAGAAGCCCATCATTGCTGAATGGTCTGTAATGAATATGTTCTACATCTCAAGCTTTATGTACAGTAGTTCTTTGGGTCTTTACATTTCAATAGCTAAGCAAGTCTGACTAGTGCAAAACGATTAATAACCCTGTATCTTAATGCATGTATTTGATCCCACGTTGTCTTTGTTCTGAAGATTTTGAAAAAGCTTTTGCGATGTCTCATTTAGTGTATGACCAATGGATATTAATGTTGCTATTTTTATAATGCAGTAAACTCTAATACACAGCCAGCAAAATGTGGTTTGCAGGAATCCCTTCATAATCTTAGATGTAGCTCTTATGGAATTTGTGCGTCTGATGGGCACCGGCTTGCTCTAGCTCAGTTTAGGGTAGAGTGAGCAAAATCGTGGAAGTGCCTCCCAGCTTTTTCTCCTGAGTATCTTCCTCCCATCCCCACATTATGAGGGAGAAAGAAAAGGAGATGCTGGGATTCTCCTGCAAACAGAGAAAGGAGCCCCACTCATGACTGTCAGCCAGGAAGGCTTTTACATGGTGATCCTGTGTTGCCATGTTACTTTGTCAACTTGTGATGACACGTTATCATGAAGACAGGTTATGATGTGGCAAGGATGTCTTGCCATTCTTCTTGTGTGTATTTGCAAACGTGTTAGTGGCAGAGTACTTGTGCTGTGTATACTACCTACAGCCTCATCAGAGAGGATGAACTATTAGCATATTATTAATCAAATATATTTTGACATGTATGTTACATGACAAGTACGTAGAAAGGGACCTGTCCCTGTGGCTGTAGAGGGGACCCACAGTGGTAGACATTGGATGTTTCTACTATGTGAGAGAGGAGGCAGGGCACAGTCTTTGTGCGTGCATATCTCCCTGATTACCCCGTTGACTGCATGGGACAGAGCAGATCCATATTATATGGGTCCTCCAACCCTCCACTCTGAAGGGGGCACTTTGGGGTACAGGAGCTATGGCAGCCTGAGAGCTGTGGTAGTGGTTATGGAGCAGGATTCCTTCCCCCTTCCACATCTCCATAACCCAGCAAGGGTGACTGTTGACAGAGGGGGTTGGCTGTATATAAAGGTTTTAGTATAATTTGGTGTAACAGGTTTATGCTTATAAAATATTTTTTTGTGTGTTAACTGTATACAACTAACATCCTGCTGTCTGATGTTACTGCTTCACCTAAGTCAATACTTTTTTTTTGTTTTTTTTTTGAAGGATTAAGACTTTGGAAGAAGAAATCATTTCCAAGAAGGTTAAGCTTGTAGTAATTGACTCTGTTGCTTCAGTGGTCAGAAAGGAGTTTGATACGAAACTTCAAGGAAACCTGATGGAGAGAAGTAACTTTCTGGCTAGAGAAGCATCGTTATTGAAGTACTTGGCTGAGGAATTTTCAATACCAGTAAGTTTTTCCTTTTTTTTTTTTTTTTTTTTTAAGTCTCTGGCCCACAGTATCAAGTCATAAAATCAGAGAAGCATGAAAAATGACAGGAAGATGAAAAACAGATGACGTTTAAACAGGAATGGACAAGCCAATTACTGTAAGCACATCTGTGAAAAAAACCATCATTCTATTTGGACAGTTCATTTGGTGACTTGATTGTGTTTTCCTTAATATTTATTTCAGACTTTAGAGATGGCTTTATGAGATTCTTTCTACCATTTCTTTTCAGTGTTTCATTTTCTTTAGCTTTTTTGTAAGGCTGTTATCTGTGTTGCTTCAATTAGACATGGCTAATTTAGTTCCATAACTTTCTTTTGATGCTGTCATCTAAAGCAGTACTTCCAGTGCTTCTTGGTGAGTCTTACCCGTTGATGGTCAATTTCCTGCCCCTCCTGTTAAATTTTGTGGAGTCTCAAATGAAGGTTGGGTCTTCCAGGCCCAAGTGCTGTGATTGTGAGTTTGGGATCTGGAGCAGTGCCATTGCTTTATGAACTAAAGTACCCACAGATTTGTGGGAGGAAGATAGTGACAGTGCACCAGGCCCCAGGACACAGGCTTATCAGTAAGCCTACAGTACCACTCACAAGAGCTTCAGTACCATACCAGGATTGGGTGAGGTTGTTCAAAGTGGTATTACAAGATGTAATGGCTTTGAATGAAAGAAGGGAAAGTTCAGACATAAAAAAAAGCTTCTAATAGTAAAATCAATTTGAGAACGGAAGAAGTTGCCAAGTTGTCAGAGAGGCTCCACCAACAGAAATAGTTTAAGTATAGGGGAGTAAACTGCTGTGGGGACTTTAGAAATGTGAAGTCTTGTCCATCTGTAACTTCTATGGTTTGTATAGCTGCCTTCTCGGTCAGAGTTATACATATGTCAGGGGGAGAATCTATCCCTAGCTTAAGAGGAATTGGATTCTGTTTACTCTGTAAAATATCAAGACATTTGGATATCTTGAGAAAATTAAAAAACTCTGCATCTGTGCCTTTAAAAATTGTGTGCAAACGTAGTGTCCCAAATTACCGCACCCAATTATATTTATAGAGCTAAAAAGAAGCCAGGAAAAATATGAAGTTTGCAAGAAAGTGTGTATTTAATGACACTTTTATTCATATTTAGGGAAAGTGTGATGCAGTTCCCTGGCAAAGAAGAAGGTTATACAGTTTATACTGGAAGATGTTCATTTCTGTCTTTAAATTTGATTTTAGTTGTTAAAATGGTAAATTTGAGCTGGCTGTGAGCCATCCAGAGACCATGCTTATGGCCCTGCTTAGAAACAGGGAAACAGAATATTAATATTCATGGAGCTTCTAATGATTTAGAGACACTGGATGAATTGAAAAGTTTAGGGTTGTATGCTTGTGTTATTTATTTTATCCTTTTGATTTGTTTAACTCCATATAAACCATTTGCAGTTGGTTAAAAGAAAACAAAACTTCACCATTTAAAGTTCTTCAATGTATCAGAACTAGTGTAGTGTTTTGAGGTATGTATTATACCTGCTGTCTGTTGGTCTTTCTTGATTTCAGGGTTCTGTCCATGTTTCCGTTAGAAACCTTCCATACAGAGGTTTAGAATTCCGGCCATAAATTTCTGCCTCTGACTGAAACTTGGTATTTGCCTTAGACTCTCCAGCCTATTTTACCAGCCAGAAAACTGGACTTTGTGATACTAGGTTACTCCAAACTTCAAAGGATCAGTCACTTACCTCAGGTCAATGAATACTTTCGATCGTACACCAAGACAACGCTGGCAACCTATTTCTCTAGTAAACTAACTAAAGGTTTATTAGCTGAGAAAAAGAAATGAGAGTTATCAAGGGATTAAAGCAGATAAAGTACATTAACTGATAAGTCTAAGTCTATAAGTCCACAATGATAGTAGAGATGTAGTAATTTGCTAGTTTTCCATAAGTCTCTCAGAGTTACCCAAAATAACTTTGAGGATCTCTGTCTTGCATCTGGAACATTTTTCCTTTGAATGTCCGAATAGTTCAGAGATATTAGATCCTTTTTTGAATTCATATTTATAGCTTTTCCACACAGAAAGCAATCTGATGTGTCTTTACTCCTCCATGTCCCCTTGCTTTGAAATGATCATTTCCTGTTACAGCCATTAAGTCCTTCATTAGCATTTCCAAGGTTCCATTCCCATTTGATGAATTAGTCACAGGGATATACACAATATAAAAGGTAATGTAATAGGAAACAAACAATCCTTCATTAGTTTTCATGACACTTGCACATCAGTTACATTTTTATCTTAACACACATTTGATCTAGAAGAAACAACGAGGAGTTCTTGTGGCACCTTAGAGGCTAACAAATTTGTTTGGGCATAAGCTTTTTGTGGGCTAGAACCCACGTCATCAGAGGCATGGAGTAGAAAATACAGGAGCAGGTATAAATATATGAAAGGATAGGGGATGCTTTACCAAGTGTGAGGTCAGTCTAACAAGATAAATCAATTAACAGCAGGATACCAAGGGAGGAAAAAAAACTTTTGAAGTAGTAAGAGAGTGGCCCATTACATACAGTTGACAAGAAGGTGTGAGTAACAGTAGGGAGAAATTAGTATTGGGGAAATTAGGTTTAGGTTTTGTAATGACCCAACCGTTCCCAGTCTTTATTCAGGCCTAATCTGATGGTATCCAGTTTGCAAATTAATTCCAGTTCTGCAATTTCACGTTGGAGTCTGTTTTTGAAGTTTTTTTGTTGAAGAATTGCCACTTTTAGGTCTGTTATTGAGTGACCAGAGAGAGTGAAGTGTTCTCCTGCTGGTTTTTGAATGTTATGATTCCTGGTGTCAGATTTGTGTCCATTTATTCTTTTGCGTAGAGACTGTCCGGTTTGGCCAATGTACATGGCAGAGGGGCATTGCTGGCACATGATGGCACATATCACATTGATAGATGTGCAGGTGAATGAGCCCCTTATGGTGTGGCTGATGTGGTTAAGTCCTATGATGGTGTCCCTTGAATAGAGAAGTGGACAGAGTTGGCACTGGGGTTTGTTGCAGGGTTTGGTTCTTGGGTTGGTGTTTTTTATTGTGTGGTGTGTAGTTGCTGGTGAGTATTTGAAGCAATTGAAGTAATTGAAGCTTGAAGCAAATACTCACTCACCAGCAACTGGGTGGGTGTGGGAAGGGAATGAAGCAGGAACTGGTTGGGCAAGAAAACTGGGAGCCATGGGAAGGAGAAGGGAAGAAACTGGGCCCAGCTGGATAAGGAGATCGGAAGAAGGAATCAGTGTGTGGTGGGGAGAGGAGAGGCACAAGGAGTTATGTACAGGGGGAGAGCTGGGAATGACTGGGCAAAGAGTCAGGGAGAAGAGACCTCAGTTTTTAATAAGACTAGTGAGGAGTTTAGCGATGATGGAGGGATGATAAACGGGAATGTGGATATGGAGGTGGATATTACCGCAACTGAGGTAGAGGCCAAACTTGAACAACTTAATGGGACAAAATCGGAGGGCCCGGACAATCTCCATCCGAGGATATTAAAGGAACTGGCGCGTGAAATTGTGAGCCCGTTAGCGAGAATTTTTAAGCAATCGATAAACTCGGGGGTTGTGCCATACGACTGGAGAATTGCTAACGTAGTTCCTATTTTTAAGAAAGGGAATAAAAGTGATCCGGGTAATTATAGGCCTGTTAGCTTGACGTCTGTAGTATGTAAGGTCTTGGAAAAAATTTTAAGGGAGAAAGTAGTTAAGGACATAGAGGTCAATGGTAATTGGGACGAATTGCAACATGGATTTACTAAAGGTAGATCGTGCCAAACCAATCTGATCTCCTTCTTTGAGAAGATGACGGATTACTTAGATAAAGGAAATGTGGTAGATCTAATTTACCTCGATTTCAGTAAGGCGTTTGACACGGTTCCACATGGGGAACTGTTAGTTAAATTGGAAAAGATGGGGATGAATATGAAAGTTGTAAGGTGGATAAGGAACTGGTTAAAGGGGAGACTCCAGTAGGTCGTATTGAAGGGTGAACTGTCAGGCTGGAAGGAGGTTACTAGTGGAGTCCCTCAAGGATCGGTTTTGGGACCGATCTTATTTAACCTTTTTATTACTGACCTTGGCACAAAGAGCGGGAATGTGCTAATAAAGTTTGCGGATGACACAAAGCTGGGGGGTATTGCTAACACGGAGAAGGACAGTGATACTATTCAGGAAGATCTGGACCACCTTGTAAACTGGAGTAATAGTAATAGGATGAAATACAATAGTGAAAAGTGCAAGGTCATGCACTTAGGGATTAATAATAAGAACTTTAGATATACGTTGGGGACGCATCAGTTGGAAGCGACAGAGGAGGAGAAGGACCTTGGGGTATTGGTTGATAGCAGGATGACTATGAGCCGCCAATGTGATACGGCTGTTAAAAAAGCAAATGCGATTTTAGGATGCATCAGGCGAGGTATTTCCAGCAAGGATAAGGAGGTGTTAGTACCGTTATATAAGGCGCTGGTGAGACCCGATCTGGAATATTGTGTGCAGTTCTGGTGTCCCATGTTCAAGAAGGATGAATTCAAACTGGAACAGGTCCAGAGACGGGCTACTAGGACGATCCGAGGAATGGAAAACCTGCCTTATGAAAGGAGACTCAAAGAGCTTGGTTGTTTAGCCTGGCCAAAAGAAGGCTGCGGGGAGTATGCTTGCTCTATATAAATATATCGGGGGGATTAACGTTAGGGAGGAGAGGAATTATTTAAGTTTAGTACTAATGTAGGCACGAGGACGAATGGGTACAAACTGGATATAAGGAAGTTTAGACTTGAAATTAGACGAAGGTTTCTAACCATTAGGGGAGTGAAGTTCTGGAACAGCCTTCCGAGGGAAGTAGTGGGGGCAAAAGACTTATCTGGCTTTAAAACTAAGCTTGATAAGTATATGGAGGGGATGTTATGATAGGATAGTTTAATTTGGGCAATTGATCTTGGATTATCACCAGATAAGTCTGCTCAATGGTCTGTGGGGAGATGTTGGATGGGATGGGAACTGAGTTACTGCAGAGAATTCCTTCTTGGGTGCTGGCTGGTGAGTCTTGCCCACATGCTCAGGGTTTAGCTGATCGCCATATTTGGGGTCGGGAAGGAATTTTCCTCCAGGGCGGATTGGCAGGGGCCCTGGAGGTTTTTTGCCATCCCTTGCAGCGTGGGGTATGGGTCGCTTGCTGGTGGATTCTCTGCAGCTTGAGGTCTTCAAACCAATTTTGAGGATTTCAATAACTCAGTCCTGGGTTAGGGGTTGTTATAAAAGTGGACGGGTAGGGTTCTGTGCCCTGCCTTGTGCAGGAGGTCAGACTAGATGATCATATTGGTCCCTTCTGACCTATGAGTCTATGAGACAAAGATAATATGAAGGGCCCAATGAGGGAGTCTGGGACTGTGAACCAGTGGTGGGGATGAAAGGGGAGAGACAGATTGGATGAGGAGCAGGGAGAGGAGAATGGAGACTGGCTGGTCAATGAGACTTGCAGTGGGATGAGAAGCCTGAGAAGTGGAGACTGGACTGGGTAGGGAAGGAGAATGAGAGAAGGACAAGGAGCCAGGTGTAAGGAATAGACAGGACTGGGACAGGCTGGAGGGAGGGATGGAGTGGTCAAGCTTGGAGGAAAATAAGGATAATAGTCTGTGTGCTCACTAGAGCATGCTCCTTTCCAGAGCTGGGAGTGGAACCCACGATTCCTGAGTCTCGTTATTCCTTTGCTGTCAGCAAATATCTGTGAAACCCACGGGCAAAATGTGTGTCTCATTCCCCTCCAGTGTCATTATCAGTTATGCTTTTAGCTCAAGTGGCAGAGGTCTGTGCGGTGGATCTAAAGATTGCAACCTTGCTAAGGAGCCATGTGGATATCAATATGATAGTCTTTAATTACATGAGCACATATGATTTTTTTCCACAGGATCCTGCTTCATTTAGTGCACTGGATGTACCTGCTCTGGGGATGAATTGTGGTTGTGTAGTGAAAGAATCTCTTATCTGTAGGACCCTTGCCTCATTTGTTGCAGAAGTTGGAAGGGGTGTAGTGAATGAGGCAGAGGATTGCAGGAAGAGGAAGGATGGTCTCATAATTCAGGCAGCTGAATGCTACCCTGGAGATCTGGATTCTATCGCAGCCTCTGTCAGAGTGCTTATGTGATGCTGGGCAAGACAATTAAACTAAATATTTCACAGGTGGTCATTGAAAGGAATCCTGAGATGGTTATCGATCCATTATTAAATGGAAATGATAGAATTGTCAATAATGAGAAAAGACAGAAGTGTTCAATAAATATTTCTGTTCTGTATTTGGTAAAATGCAGCATAATCTGTTCATATATGATGATAGTTAAACACTTTTCAGTCCAGCAGTAACTCAGGAGGTGTTAAACAGCAGCTACTAAAGTTAGACATTGTAAAATCAGCAGGTCTAGATAATTCGCAACCTAGAATTTTAAGAGCTGGCTGAGAAGCTTGCTGGATCGTTAATGATACCATTCAATAAGTCTTGGAACACTGAGGAAGTTTCAGAAGACTGAAAGAAAGATGATGTGCCAATTTTCAAAAAGGGCAAACGAGATGATCTGGGTAATTAGGCCTATCAGTCTGACATAGATCTTGGGTAAAACAGTGGAAAGGCTGATATGTGACTTCACTGATAAATAATTAATGTCAATCAACTGGGGTATAGAGAAAATAGAGTTTGTCAAACTAACTAGATTTTTTTTTTGGATCAAGATTAGGAGTTTGGTTGATAAAGATAATAGTGTTGATGCAATAGACTTTTGTAAGATGATTGACTTGGTACTGCACAATGCTTAGATTAAGAAACTAGAACAAGGTAAAATCAACATGGCACACATTAAACAGATTAAATGGCAGACTGATAGGTTTCAAAATGTAATTGTAAACAGGGAAGCATAATGGCATGGCTGTGTTTCTAGAGGGGCCCTGCATAGTGTTGTTGTTGGCCCTATGCCATTTAACATTTGTACCAATGACCTGGAAGAAAACATAAAATCATTACTAATAAAGTTTGCAGATGACACAAAGATTGGTGGAGTGGTAAATAATGAAGAGGACAGGTCACTGATACAGAGTAATCACCTGGACACACGCAAGCAAAGATGTGTTTCAGGATGGCCTAATGTAAAGTCATACATCTAAGAACAGAGAATGCATGTCATACTTACAGGATGAGGGACTGTATCCTGGGAAGCAGTGACTTTAAAAGTGTTGGTGCCCACAATAAAAAAAAATGTTGAAAAATGGGAGAGGGTTCAGAGAAGAGCCACAAGAATAACTAACAGATTGGAAGACATACTTTATAATAAAAGACTCAAGAAGCTCCATCTATTTAGCCTATCAAGAGAAGATTAAGGGATGATTTGATCAGTCTATAAATACCTAGATGGGGAACTGAAACTTGATTAAAAAAAGGGCTCTTCCGTCTAACAGACAAAGGTATAATGAGATCCAATGGCTGGAAGCTGAAGCTAGACAAATTCAGTCTAGAAATAAGACTGAATTTCCTTAAGTGAGGGTAACTAACCTTTGGAATAGTTTACAAAGGTTTGTGGACGATTTTCTGTGACAAAATTTTAAAATTAAGAATTGAATGGGTTTTTTTTTTTTAAACATGCTCTAGTTTAAACAAGAATGAATTCAAGGAAGTCCTATGTCCTGTATTATGTGGGAGGTCAAATTAAATTATTCCACTCTAATCTGGCTTTATAATTTATAAATCTATGAATTATTGTGTTCATTTTCTGGGTGCCCAAATTGAGTCTCTGGGGTCTGATTTGCAGAAGTGCTGAGCACTCACAGCTGTAATTGAACTAAATGAGAGCTGTGCTTTGAATATATAAAGTCCTATATAATTCTTTGGAAAATCAGTTTCTAGGTGTCCCTAATTGGGCACCTAATTTTGACTTTAATCTCTCTGTGTCTAAGTTCTCCTTTTGTCCTCAAGGGCAGGTACGAATTGTGTGCAGTAATGAATGGAGGCCATACATTAAACAATGAAGTAAAAGTAAAATATTGCATAGTTCAGGGGGTTTCAGTCTGTGGTCTGCGGAGCCCTGGGGATCCTCAGACTACGGTGTCCCCAAAAGGTGGTTGTTACCATAGAACAGTGGTTTTCAACCTGTGGTCCACAGACACATGGGGGTCTGCAGACTGCATCTAAGATTTCCAAAAGGACCTATGCCTCTAAATTTTTTAGTGGTATACAAATGAAATAAGGTTGAAAATCACTGGAATAGCTTCTTAAGTGAGCACTGTATAGTCTACGAACTGAATGAGGCAGGGGTCCTGTAGAAAAAATAGTATGTGATCATGTAATTTAAAAACTGTATCAAAATGTATGTGCACAAGAGGGCTGAATTAGTTCTTAACTTTTGAGAACTTGACTTTATAAACTTTATGTTCTTTCAATGGCTTTTTTTGTTTTTGATATTAATAAATATGCACACAAAATTGATAATCTATTGTTTGTAGAATACATTGAAGATATAAAACAATATAGAAAGCTTTTATTGTGTTTATAAAAGCTATTAAAAAAGGGACATTAATAGCATGGTGCATTAAAGGGCATTTGGATCCAAACGAATGTACCCAATATTGACTCTTTAATAATATACAACAATGATTTAGACTGATTTAGGCTAAAATATTTAAACAGTCATCACAGTCTCTCAGATACAAAAATAATTTTTCCCTCATAAAAAAATGGAAGGACCTAAACAACTTGAGAGAATCTCTGGATGTATTATTTTGGACTTTACATGGTGTGAGTCCTTCTCAGTATAATATGCCACAGCAAAATGTGGTGGTGTATGTATTCTTTGGTTTTTCCGTGTTGTGTACACTGCTTCAATGTGATTTTGTGTTTTGAAACCATTTTATTTGTAAGCCACATCTTATTTTTTAGCCACTCGATGAAGCTGGAAGCCAAAACACACTCTGGATTTACAGTTGGATGAATTTTGTTTGTTTTTGTTATGTGTGCATCCCATACTTCATACGGATATATTGTGCTAAGGTTTGGAGACATTACTAAATCACATCAGATGAAATGTTCATTCTTGCATTACGTGTTTTCTGAGTAATTTTCCCAGGCAGAGTATGTGGCTGATGAAGTTTACAGCTTAGGTTAATTTTGTTATATGAAATGCGTGTGGTGCTCAGACCAATCTAGAAACAAGTAATATCGCTATTCTAATGAGAGAGAGAGAGAGAGAGAGAGAGAGAGAGAACTAGATTTGAATATATAGTAAGAATAGTACTGATCATACTGCTTTTCTTGTGACAAGTTTTTAAGTAGTTTTCTGATTACTTGCTCAACTTCTGTAAATGTTAATTTCTGTGGGCTAGCCTGCTGATTAGTAGTAACAGTTAACAAAATGCATGTGAGTGGCTAGCCATTCTCTCTAGATAGCATTTTAAAAAATGACCCTGCAAAAGCAAACTATAGGAATAATTCTGTTTAATAAATAAAAGTGGAAAGAAGACTGAGGGAGACTTAGGATGAAATTCAATTTATTGTAACGCCATTGATTTACAACAGAGATGAATTTAGCTCCTGTCGCTTTGTCCTAAACACTGTAGATGATCTCTTTGTAAATCTGGGCAAATGTTTCCTACTGCATATGTTGAGGACATTGGTCAACACTAGTACAAGAAAATGCATATCCCTTTGTTTTAAAAAAGGGGGGGGGGAATCTCCTTCCCCCATCAAAGAGACAAATAGGCTTTTGAAGTGAAATAATTTAATGACATGGAGAGATTTCCCTTTGTCATCTATGAATATAGTGCAAATGAAAGTGGGACATTTTGGGGTCAGACTTACACTGTTTTATCTACTATAATTGTGAGAGTTAAAGGAATGCTCTGGTTAAAAACAATGTTTTTTTCACAAATACATTTAATTTCATTTGAGATTGACACCGTAAAATAAAAAATTTTAAAAAGGCAAATTACTTGTCACTATTTGCCCCTGGTTTATATTTTTATTTCTCTCAGCATGAGTAATTAAAATTTTCTGGACAGTTTCCCTCTCAGGCTCTCATGCATTTAACATAGTGCTATATGTTTGGTTTATGAATCTTGTGAGGGAAAGTTTAAATCCAACAGGCTGCTTTCATGATAATCAAAAAAAAAAAAAAAGAAAAAAAAGTAAGAGGAAAATTTTCTTTGTTCATTCTCAGATTTTGTAAACTCTTGTTTTCAAAAATAATTCAACTTTACATATCATTTGATGCCTGCAGTGACTCTCCTCTGTCCTTTTCTGTGTCTGCTTTAACCATGTAAATTTATGGTATCATCTCAGCTTCATCCAGCTAAATGTCTCCAGAACAGAAGTGTTTCTATTGGGCAAGAAGAAGATCTTCAAACTGAACTCTGTATCTTCTTTCTTTTTGTGTTAAGTTCTCCCTTTTATCTCTGTTGACAGTAACTTTGGTATCATCCTTAACACTGCACGTTCCTTCTCTTCTTGAGTGTGCAGTTCTGTTTGTCAACACCTCTGCAAACTCTATCTCTGAACAAATCAGCATGTTGAGGAGGCCCAAATAAAACTGGAAAGAGTTTTGAGGAGAAGATATGAAAAAATCAAGTTACACTGCCACTGGATATGAATATGCAAAAAACATTGGAAAAAATTAGGTAGACTGTCTTTATTGTGACATTGATAACCCATATGTTCTGATATTTCCAACAGCATAGAGATATGTTAACAAATTTGAATTTCAAATGGCCTTTAATTGAGCAATGTCTAGGTTGTAAGCTATTTGGGGTGGTACCTTGTTTTCATACTGGTCTGTATAGCAACTACCAGAGTATCTTATTGATGTTATACAAATAATCATATTTGCCTATTGTCTAGTTCAGGGGTTTTCAAACTTCATTGCTCCACATCCTTTCTGACAACAAAGAATTACTACATGACCCCGGGAGGGTGACCGAAGCTTGAGCCTGCCCAAGCCCCACTGCCCCGGGTGTGGGGGACCAAAGTCAAAGTCCAAGGGTTTCAGAAGCTAAAGTCTGAGCCCTGCTGCCCGGGGCTGAAGCCCCTGGGCGTTGGCCTGGGTGGTGGGGCTTGAGCTTCAGCTTCAGCCCTGGGTGGTGGGGCTCGGGCTTCTGCCTCAGTAAGTCTAAGCCAACCCTGGTGACCCCATTATATGGCGTTGGGACCCACTTTGGGGTCCTGACCCACAGTTTGAGAACCACTGGTAGTTGTTTCCTTCACCTTTTTCTTGAACAAACGTATGTCCTTCTTCTAAATGCCTGCCTCACCATGCCCCTTTTGAGTCTGTCTAAAAAGTGAGAACTGTTTTTATTTGGTTAACGAGGTGCTGACTAAGAGAGAGAAGCAGTTAGAGAAACTTTACTATCAGATTGAAAAATGTACCAGCCATGTTCTAGCCAAAGGACCAGGCCTTTTACCCAGAAATGATTGTGTACTTGGCTTCAAACGGATACTTTCACAGGCAAGACCTCAATGAGAAGTCCAGTTCCTCTTCCACCAGCTACTGGGAAGAGGGACTATACGGGGATTTTTAGCAGAGTGCTCTCCTTGGACCCTCCCGTGGGTCTGAACTTTTATGTCAGTCTCTGGTATGTGTTGTATGAATTTGAAGTCTCTCCCCCACAATTGCTAGAAGGGAGAAGGAGCTTTCTGTCTCTTCTTCCCCATGCTCAGCCTTCTGGCTGCTGCATCAGTAGAGTGTTCTAATCTAGTCATCACCCAGCCATCTGGTTGCTGCAAATGAGATGAGGTCTTCTTGAGTCTATATCCTTTCTTCAACTTCTGGTTTTTTGGTCCTTCTTCCCAGTGAATAACTCCAGTGCCTGACTGCGCTACTCCTGCATGTAGCTTTCTTAATTAAATTGACATGATTTGTGATAATTCGATGTAGGAGTTCTCAATAGCAGTTGTGAAGCTGATCAGTTTTGTTAATTTTAATTTTCTCCTTCTTGGAAAAGCTAAGGAGCAGCAGCAGAAGTATCTCTTCAGAGTCAGGAAGATGGGAAGATACTGTTGCTTTACAGTCATTGTGTTTGGAAGGTTAAATTGCAAGCCCTTACAGTTGCAAAGATAATGTTTATAAATGATAGATTCCTCAGAAGCTGATGAATCTGAATATTGTTAGTGTTTATGAACTAAAGGTATATAGATTTCCAATTACCCCGGTTTTAGATGTACATTTAAATTTCTGCTTTGCTTATCTATTGTATAGGGAAGAAGGATGGCCTTGTAGTTAAGGTATGGGATTGGGAACTAGAACATTAGGTTCTATTCTCAGCTCTTCCATTGCTTCCAGTATGACCTTTGAAGAGTTGCTTAAATTTGCCAATTTCTCTGTCTATAAAATAGGATAAGAATACTTGCTTGCTTCATAACTGTGTTGTGAGGCTAAATAAATGTGAAGGGCACAAAATCTTCTTTTAGAAGGTGATATATAAATGCAGAATGTTAAGGCATTTATGATGATTTATGTTAATTCTGTGAAAAGACTAATAAAAACTAAATCATTAAGAAAGATCACTCACAAAACATAACTAATGAAATACTAACACCAACCATACTTGGACCAATGAAAAACAATATTCACTCAAGCATATGCTTGGAACCAGTGGTGAGCTGGAGCTGGTTCGCGCCGGTACGTGCAAACTGGTCATTAAATTTAGAAGCTGGTTTAGAACTAGTTGTTAACGGGGTGGGCAAACTGTGGCCCGCAGGACCGTTCTCTCTGGCCCACCTGAGCTCCCAGCTGGAAAGGCTTCCCCGGTTCTTCCTCCCTGCCTTCTCCCCTCTCACAGAGCCTCAGTGTAGCACGCCACCGGAGCCTTTTGCTCTGGGCCGCTCCTGGGCAGCTCTGCAGCTCCTGCCGCTTTGAGCGGCATGGTAAGGGGGGCGGTGCTGTGAGCTGCAGCGGGCCGTGCGGCATCCATACACGCTGCCCTGAGCAGCATGGTAAGGGGGCTGGGCCGGAGCTGGGAGGAGGGGTTTGATAAGAGGCAGGGTGCGGTTGGAGGGGGCGGAGGTTCTGGTGGTCAGGGGATGGGGAACTGGGGGGTCCTGGGAGGCAGTTAGGATGGGGCACTTTGGAAGGGGGTGGTCAGGGGACAAAGAGCGGAGGGGTTTGATGTGTTGCAAGTTCTGAGGTGGGGCAATTGGGGGCAGGACATGGGTGGCGGTCAGACGGGGGGGATGACAGGCTGTTTTTGTGGGGCTTGTACTCACCAGGCAGTTTCCTTCTGGGTCTTTGGCTGCATTTCGGCGGCTGGTCCTTCACTCGCTCTGGGTCTTCAGCAGTACTGAAGGGCCTGCCGCCGTAGTGCTGCCGAAGAAGTAGCAGGGAACTGGTTCTTAAGACATTGTCAGCTCATCACTGCTTGGAACATGTTTTGGCACTGTCCCACCAACCAGGGAACCAAACTGTGATAGAAAACAGGACAACAGGAGCTGTATTTGACCATATTTTAATATGGCTTTCAAATACATTTTCCCTTTGATGTAGTTGGACCCCTTCAATGCACTTCAGCAGTTCCTGTAATGAATTCTTTAAGAAAGCATGTAAAGCATTTTATAGTCAACTGCATGATTTTTTTCTTCCACATTATAAATTTGTAGCAGTGTTTTCATTGAGATAGCTGAATCCATAGGTTTGTTTTTGGTTAGCCATTTCTAGTGTACTCAAAACAGCCACTGTTGTCTCTTTTGTTTTTGTTTTTTTAACAAACTGTTGAATTATAATCGCAATGAAAATACCTCACTTATATATAGGGTTCACCTTGGGAAAGTATTTTTTGGAATCTGTTTCCAGTTGCATTATTATGTACAGTACTAAAAACTAAGAACTTGAGGGGAAATCTGTCAATTGGAGAGCAATGTCCTTACTTTTTCTACATAAATTTTCACCAAATTACTTATTGTTGGCATGTTGGCCATGTTTAAATTGTGTTCTTCTGCTCCATAGTACTGTGTAAAAACTTTTTAATAAAAGAGAATTATTCTGGTTTACTACTGAATGTGTCACTGCAAAGGTGAATTGAGATACTTTTGTATTCTGATGTTGGTTGTTAAAAAAGTATTCTCAGAAGGCACAATTTTGTGTTAGTTGAAAATGACTAAAATGTAATTATTACCATTTTCAGTACCGTTGCAATATGCATTCTTTGTTATAGACCTCTGGAGAATATGCATTTCTGCAGTTCATGGTCTGACACAGTGTTCCTTTTGGAATATCCATGCTCATAAAATGTTTAATACTATTGAGAAAAAGGAATGAAAACCGCTAGAGCAGTATTTCCTGTTTTCATGCCATGGTGAAATATATAGAAGGAGGTGGTTTAAAGTTATAAAATACCGGAAAGTCATTTTTTTCTTTGCTTTTAGCTTTTGCCTCATTATTTTTTCCATTCTACAGTGCAAATGACCCTGTCAAAAACTAACATCCTGCATAGATGCAGGTACAGCGTCATGTGGAAGGAAAGAAGCAAATGGCTTTGTGGATAAGGTGCGGGCATAGGAGTTGGGAGATAAGGGTTTTATTCCCAAATCTGCCATTGGCTCAGTCTGTGATTTTAGGCAAATCTCTTACCCTGGAAATGTCTTGATTTCCCTATCTGTAAAATTAGAATACCTATTTACTTCATTTGGGGGCTATGAGACTAAATTCATAGCATAGGCTCATGCTCCAAAACTTCTGTCAGTCTATAAGGTGCCACAGGACTCTTTGCTGCTCCTTCATAGGCATAGTTGGTAGCCTGTTCTTAAGGTGGTTGGACATCAGTATAAAACCCTGTTTTCAATTGTTTATAACTTTGCGAGAGTTTACCTATTCAGGCTGAAATTTCCATGCTAGGTATCTGCCTCAGGCTGAATTTAAAAAAAAAAATTCAGTAAAAATGGTTCAGCAATTTCTGAGGACGAGATTAGAGAAAAATATGTTTTGTTCAGGATAATACAGTTCTTACAGTTGTTTTGTTGGGAAGCTGTAACCCCTTCCTGCTTTTGAGCAGGGACTTGAAATTGAGGGGGAAGGTAGAGAGGGAGGGCTGGCTTTGTATCAGCTATGTGCCTTTTGCTGTTTCTAGGAAAAATTGTCCCCATTTGACCAAATTATAAGCCTTTGAAAAATCTCAGTTTGCATGTGCTCAGTAGAGATTTGTTAGTTTGCTGTGAAAGTTGCTGAAGAGTCCATCTACACTGAGCAGGCTCCACCCTAGTTGCTGCTGCTGGTTGCTGTGACACCAGGGAGCAGAACTTAACAGTATAGGTGATGAGATGAAGGTACCAGTGGAAATGAAAATGAGGCAGCACATGTGATTGCTGTGGAGCTGTTGTTGATAAGCAGATTTTTCAAATAGGACCATATCCTCCCAAGGAGGGATGAAAAGAGTAACCCCTTTCTTTCATTGCCTGGAAACTGACAGAAGAAAAGAAAGGAAACCAGTGTTGCAGTATCTCCTCCTTTTGAACCTATGGAAACCCCTTTATGAGAAGACTACCCTAGTAGGAGCTTTGCTGTTCCATACAGCATAATCTCCTGACAGCCCCATGGGAGAATCTCCTTCAGAAGTTAATGCTAACCTGTCAAATGGTCTCTCAGAATTTCTACTATGTGCGTTCCCTCCTGTGTTTGGGGAGTAGGGTGGGAGTGGTAGTATCTCCAGGTACAAGCAGGGAGACAGTGGCAGTATGGTGCTTGAGGGAGCCATGCTGCCTTTAGGACAGGAAGGCTGAATAACAGCACAGATGTCGTTACCTTCTGTGAATTTACCTTCTGATCTCAAAACGTGCATCTGAAGAGCCATGAGCCCTGCCCCCTTGGCGGTGCTCCAAACTTAGCCTTGTGATAAGATGATGAGTCAGGAACTGAGCTGCAACTTGAGGAGTTTCCTGAGTAATTTCACACCGACTTTTTCTTTTTTTTTTTTTTAATATACTGGAGTGTTTGATCTGATCCATACTTTGCATGTCATTTCTTACTTTAATGATAGAGAAGCCTATATTTTCATTTTAAACAAAAATATACATCTAGCTTTTTCTTTGCAAAAATAGGCCTTATACTGTAACCCAGTTGCTCAGGAGGCTTGTCAATAAAAAGACAGAATTTTTTCCACCAAAAGACTCACAAGAAATTTTCAGTAGAAAATTGGGGTGAAAATACTACACATCTGGATAGCTGCAACTAAGCATTTCAATATGTTTGGCAAAATTAATGTAATCAAGCACCACAAAGAAACTTTCAAAATGCAGTCTCCATCCAAGAGTCCATTTGATTTTAACTCCCTTATAAAACATTGGTTGCATTGCTTCTCATTTAGATATGTATAGCATTATCCCATGTGAGACTTTTTTGGGTTTTTGTGGTAGTATTTTGGGTCATAGGCGCTGACTATGTGGGTACTCCAGGGCTGGAGCATCCACCGGAAAAAACCCACCAGCCGCAGCTGTTTGGTGGCTGGGGGAGGGGCTTGGGAGAGGGTGGAGACCAGCGAGCTGGTGGGGAGGGGCCTCGGGGAGGGGCGGGGCAGGGGAAGTAGGAGGTGAAGCGACTGCAGGGCTTTGCGGGAAGGATGCAGAACAGGGGTGGTATCTGAGGTGTTGACTTTCTTTTTATCAGTCTCCAGTATTTTTGTTTCCATTCTATGTTGGTTAGTTAAGTGATTGTTAATATGAGAACCACACACTTTTTTTTTTTCTTTTCTAGTCATTAAAAATAACTTCTCATATCCAGAAAAAAGACTGTGTTCTTCTACTACCTCATGTTTCTTCTAATACCTCTACCTATCCAGGGGTTCTCAAACTTCATTGCACCACAATGCCCTTCTGATAAAAATTACTACATTACCTATGCCTGAGCCCCTCCACTGTGGGCAGGGGGGCCAAAGCCAAGACCCAAGGGTTTCAGCCCTGGGCAGGGGCCCTGTAACCTGAGCCTCACCACCCAGGGCCAAAGTCTGAACCCCCCATCCAGCACTGAAGCCCTTGGGCTTTGGCTTCAACTCTGGGCGGTGGGGCTCTGTCTTCAGCTTCAGCCCTGGGCCTCAGCAAGTCTAACACCAGCCTTGGTGACCCCATTAAACAGGGTCACGATCAATTTTGGGATCTCTACCCACAGTTTGAGAACCACTGTGCTATACTATATAAATTCCCTCATGAAAAAACTTGTTGAAGGCTGCTGGCACAGTGGTTTGTGTGCATATTACTTCTCAATGATTTTGGTTAAAACAAACCTGCAAATGTTGGAAATCAAGGAAATGCAGAGCTAAAGTTATACTTCTCAGACAAGGCACACAAATTACCTTAATGTAATGTGCCATGATTAGATTGTGAGCTGTTAGGTGTGGGACCATATCTACTTCTGCGTTTTGAGGCTTACAAGGGAAATCTTTGTACCACCTAAGGCTCATTAGGTGACCTGTGATATTAGGTGTTCTCTCTCCAGTAAACCTGAGAAGGTCAAAAGGAAAGTGGGAAATGTCCTCTAATCTCCTTTACTCAATCCTCCATCTACATGGGTCTCCTACGGTCTGCAGGAACAGTGTGCTTCATTCTTGTGAACCTCAGGAGGTCTACAGTAATTGGGGGGGGGTGGAGAGTGCCCTTGGGAGGATATCAGAGGTGAATTGTCTCCTCACCCATATCCCAATGGACTTTCTAAGGGCTGCAGGAAGAGATAACACCCAGGGAATCTGAAAAGGCTTATCAACCTGTGTTCATGAGCCTTTTGGTGGGAAAAATTGTATGTTTTTTTCATCGATGAGCCTCGTTAGTGAGTGGGTTACATTTTGAGGCCTGTCTCTTCAAGGAAAACAGCCAGAGGTAGATTTTTGTTTAAAATGGAAAAAATATAGGTCTCCAGAAATCCTCTGATGTCCTATGAATTAGTTTGGTAATCTAACTTTAACTACATTTTGGTCCTGGCCACTAGATCTGTGCTGGAGGAGCCTAGTAAAGTAGGGAAATAAGCAGGGAAGGGACATGTATAAGAATTCCAGGAGCCTTGTGGACAAATCTGAATTGCTGCTGCTATTTGCTTTTAAAAAAAAAAAAAAAGAAGCGGGGGAGAGAGAGGCACAGTGCAATTGGCTTTGACTAGGGGAGAAGTCAGTCCCAGGAAGGATATAATCAGAGCAATTTTCCAGATTTTTTGTTTATGGTACATAAATAAGATGGAATTATAATGCTAATTCAGCAGTGCTCATTATTTTTATGTGATCTACAAAGTGTTGTCTTTCTAACACATTGATATTCAGTTAATTGTTTTGCACTCCATCTGCAACATTCACATATGAATCCCTTTAATTTTAAGCAGAGGCATGTCTGGAAGGTAATTTTTTAGAGTGTATAACCAGTGCTTATTTAGAACAAGAATTGACAATGTTGTGGTTTTTAGGGCCTGGTTGTGTGCAACAGTTGTATTCCAAGAGGAAATTCTTAATTTAGAAAATCTTTAAATGTGTGTAATCACAGAATTTCTTATCATGTAATACATGCAGTTCAGGTTGATGGTTGGTGTATCTCACAATAATGAAATGTTGTTCTTTTATAGATAGTCTCTATGGATATGTCTACATTGCAATTAGACACCTGTGGCTGGTCTGTGCCAGTAGCTCAGGCTCGCAGGGCTCAGACTGCGGGGTTGTTTAATTGTGATGTAGACATTCCGGCACAGGCTGCAACCCAAGCTCTGGGACCCTCCCACCTTGCACGGTCCTAGAGCCTGGAAGTCTGCATTGTAATTAGACAGCCCCTTAGCCCAAGCCCTGCAAGTTCCAGTTACCTGGCATGGGCCAGACACAGGATTTTAATTGCTGTGTAGACATACCTTAAGTGCTTTACAGTTATTAAGCCTCACAGTCCCAGTGATGAGGGATAGATAAGTAGTGTCCTCATTTTAGAGACAGGGAAACATAAAGAGGTTAAGTGAGTTGTCCAAGGTCAGAGTATGAGTGAGCATCAGAGCTTCAACTGAGACAGAAAATTCTTGAATAAAAGGCTTAGTATAATTGAAAGAGACATCCAAGGTATTTTTCAGTGTAAATGGGCAAAAGAAGCTATGCTAAGCATTAGTATGCCTTTTTAGAACCATAATCATTTACAAGCATTTTTGTGTTGGTTTCTGCCTTTGACAAGAGGCAGTCAAATCTCTGGCTGTACTGTCGGTCCCTGCATCTCAAAAAGGTTTTCTTACCCCATAAGGACAGTTTATTAATAATTATAACTCTGAGGTAGTATGTATGTACTTGTTTAGAAATGCATCACAATTTGTTGTGTTTGAAGATTGTAAGGGATCATTGCATAAAGCATTATCATTGAGGTTAGGGCTGGCCTTAGGGAAAATGGCACCCTAGGTGAACTTGTATTTTGGCGCCCCCTTATCACTGCTGGCCCCCATGGGCTCTCTCCCATCACCTCTGGGCCCCACTGCCTCCCCCCAGTGTTTAATTTGTATTGAAAGAGATGCCAGAGGCTAGAGCTCAGCCCTGGCACTAATTAAGCCCTAGCAGGGCGGCCTGATACTGGCGGGTGCTGGCCAGGCACCCAGCTCTGAAGACAACACTACCGCCAGCAGCAGCGCAGAAGTAATGGTGGCATGGTATATGGTGTATTGCCCCCTTTCTGCACTGCTGCTGTGGCTTGTGGCACCTGATGCTTGGCATGTGGCTCAAGGCAGGCTTCATGCTGTCACATGGGGGCTGCATCTTGCCAGATCCCATGGCCCTCCTGGCTCACTCAGGGCACCATCTCAGATTTTGGAGTGGGGGAAAAGGAGGAAACTTTAACCATAATTCCAGGGACTACTTAGGCATCTGAAAACTCAGTTTCTGCAGGTAATAACTTAGGAATTAGCTAACAGGAGCGCTGAATCTAATTGTTATATAAAGAAAGAAAAAATATTTACAAATGTCAATTAAAGCCACGTTTAAAGTTTATATGTAAATTTAGAACAATCAGGAGATAATACAGCAAAATATTCCCAATCCTAAACCTTGAGGTATCAATTCTAGAGTTTTAACACCGATATCAGAAACACAACATTTGATACTTTGTATGCTATCTTTATTAGAGATACATAAAAATAAATAAAATCTGTGTTACTGCCGTTATCTATTCTATTTTAGTCAGTGGTTTTTCACTAAAATTTTAACATGTGATTAAGGGTTTTTTCCTCTTTTATTAAGAAAAAATTTATTTTTCTAATTATTTTGGCATTTATGTTTACCGATCACAATCATGTATGTGACTCACTAACATTTGACTCCGTCATTGCCATTGGTATCATAGTTGGAACTGCATTAATTTTTATGCAGATTTTGTTATTTTACAGATATAACTAAAATACAATTTCAAAATAATCAACCTTTATCTGCCTAGTGTCTAAAGTTATGTGTTTAGCTAATGTTTTTTAAACTGGGACTGCTAAGGTTAGTACAAGCTAAAGTTACATTCTAGAAGGATACTATTATTTGATTGTACCGCTTTAAATAATGAATGACAAAGCACAATATGATAATAAAAGTAATAATGATAATTACTCCAGCCAGGACAGGTTAGGCATTTTAGAACTCACTACTCAAAGAATTAAATTTTAAGCATGAGAGAGAAATAAAATTATGAAATGCACAGACCAGTCAAAACACTAAAATAACAGCATTTTGAAAGAATAAAATTACAGAGAACATATATGCATTACAGGAAGTACCAACAAGTAACAACAACAACAACAATATAAGTATGTATTGTGGGGGTGAATGTGAAAGAGACAGTGTATGTGAGCTGGGGGAGTGTGAGAGCGTGGCACTCACCAGCCTGAAGGAAAGCTCCTTCAGACACAGAAGCAGCTGCCAGCAGCTCCGTCCCTCTTTTGGTGAGCCCTGTCATCACCTCCCCATCCCCTGCTCTGCGGAGATGAGGTATATGGACGGGGGACACCCTGACATCACCACCCCGTGCGACAAATGGGAGGTTCCCAGGAGCAGTTGGCTGGGGCGACTCCAAGGCAGGGGGGCAGGGCTGTGGGGCTGCAGACACCAGCAGAATAGCTGGTGAGGTTGTAACTTGCTTGCCTTCCTTCATTATTAATAATTTTATATCCATCTATCAGCACTCTATGGCTACAACATTAGCCAAGTTCTTGCAGTAGCTGTTGTAGAAGTCTGCAGCGTATGGTTATCTTCTGCTCCTGAGTTTTGTCTACTGATAAGAATGAAGAGATTTTTCAGGAAACGTTAAATTGTCCAAGACTGCAAGTTCAGCTATAGGTGGACATTCTCTTATCTTTATAATGCAGATCTTTATAATGCAGATCTTTATAGAGGTTGCATCAGTTACTCAAACTGTCAGTGGATTGTTTTGTTTATCAAATCATTTCTTTAGAGAGTCTGCTCATAGTTTTCATAGTTCTTGAAACATTTTTTTAAGTTAGAATTATGCTTGTGAAAGTTGCCAATTTGACTTACTAAGGATCCTGATTTGGAAGGCCCACCTCTAGGAGATGGAGAGAGAGATTTATTCTTTATGGACCATTCATTTTTTGACCACTTTCCACCATTGACAAGGTTGTAAGTTGTTTGTAATGAAGATATTTGTTCATTAGAAACTGGACTGAGACTCCCAAGTCATCTTGTCCAGGTTGCTGAACAGACATAGAACAGCAGCAATTTTATTTACTGCTGATGTATTCTAGATTCAAACCTGTGATCTAAAGGTGACCTGTCGCATTCACCTGTGTAGTCCAGTGTAATTTACATACTTCCATTACCAGCTAATACAGAAAGCACTAGCTGGTATCACTTGGGGATGGGTGGATGCTTTCAGACTCTCTCCCGCCATTCCCAATAGCGGCGCAAGATGAAACCTGTCCAGACATGAATGGAAAGTTTTCAAATGAAGTGGTGTTGCTGTATGGTTAAAAGGTGCTGTGTCCTACCACTGTCATTCATGTACCAATACCTCAATAGTCATGTGATGAAGTCCTTACTGGGTTATAAAATGCAGAGCCCTGTGGTAAATTACATTTGTCATTTACCATTGACTGTCCCATCTGCATTCAGTCCACTCCAGCCTCTATAGCTGGACTACTAGTAACATTCCAAAGCTCTGAGAAGTTTCTTCAAACACTTGTTATTTAAAATAAACAGAAACAACCTCTGTCAAAGAAATGTTTCCATTTTTACTTCCAAAAATTCCGAGGTCCAGAACTCGCCCACACTGAGTAGGTTTTTTGAAGTAGATTTTTGTGTGTGCAGGAATGTTCTGTAATATAAATATAATGATAGCTTGAAGGAAGTTCCTATCGCCCATTCAAGTATTTTAATATCCACTGTCGCCTTATTTAATTTCTGTCTTGTAAATAGCCCTAAATGTTACTGTTTACTATATGATGAAGTTGGTTTCATAGTTACTTATGAGGAAATTACTCTCTAGTAGTAATTAGGAAACAGACATCTGTTCTCTCAAAGGAGACAAAGATAAATGTGTCAGCTGACACAAGGGCTAAAGGGTTGTAAAATCTGTGATGTTCTCTCCCAAACTGTATCCCAGAAAGTGTGGACACTATTTTGAATGCAGTGAGCAAAGAGCCTCTGGATATGAGGTACTGTCAAGCAGTCATGGAAAAGTACTAATTCCTATGTCAATATGCTGTGTATGTTACCCTTGACCTTTACTGGGTGGAAAGTCAGACCTGTTCAAATATGTGTGATCATGTCACTCCCTGTTGGCTGGAGTACACAGAAGCTATAAGCCCTAATACTACCACACAAGTGTAACTGAATCATGGGCTATCACTATTGTTATGAATCATGTTTATTATGGTAGCACTTAAGGGCTAACCAAGATGAGCCCCCATTGTGCTAGGCACTGTACAGATAGAGGGTAATAGATGATCTCTGCCCTGAAGAATTTACAATCTTACTACAGATAGTCAAGACAGACACAGGATGGAGAAAGGGGCAGGACTCAAAGACAGAGCGAGTAATGTGATGGTAGCAAATGGCATGTTAGTCCCAGGATTTATTTAACTCAGGGTTCGCAAACTTATTGCACTGTGACCCCCTTCTGACAACAAAAATTACTTCATAGACCACAGGAGAGGGGACTGAAGCCTAAGGCCTGGTCTACACTACGCGTTTATACCGATTTTAGCAGAATTAAACCGATTTAACGCTGCACCCGTCCACACAACGAGGCCTTTTATATCGATATAAAGGGCTCTTTAAACTGGTTTCTGTACTCCTCCCGGATGAGAGGAGTAGCGCTGAAATCGGTATTACCATATCGGATTAGGGTTAGTGTGGCCGCAAATCGACGGTATTGGCCTCTGGGTGGTATCCCACAGTGCAGTACTGTGACCGCTCTGGACAGCAGTCTGAACTTGGATGCACTGGCCAGGTGACAGGAAAAGCCCTGTGAACTTTTGAATTTCATTTCCTGTTTGGCCAGCGTGGAGAGCTCACCAGCACAGGTGACCACGCAGAGCTCATCAGCACAGGTAACAATGCAGTCTCCTGAGAATCGAAAAAGAGCTCCAGCATGGACCGCATGGGAGGTACTGGATCTGATCGCTATATGGGGAGAGGATTCTGTGCTAACAGAACTCTGTTCCAAAAGACGAAATGAAAATACATTTGAAAAAATTTCCAAGGCTATGATGGAGAAAGGCCACACCAGGGACTCAGTGCAGTGCAGAGTGAAAGTTAAGGAGCTCAGACAAGCCTACCAGAAAACTAAAGAAGCAAACAGAAGGTCCGGGTCAGGGCCGAAAACATGCCGCTTCTACACTGAGCTGCATGCAATTCTAGGGGGGTCTGCCACCACTACCCCACCCCTGTCCGTGGATTCCGAGGTGAGGGTGGTAATATCAGCCATGGCTGAGGATTCTGCGGACAGGGAAGATGAGGAGGAGGAGGAAGAGGAGGACAAACTTGCAGAGAGCACACAGCACTCCATTCTCCCCAACAGCCAGGAGCTTTTTCTCACCCAGACGGAATTGCCCTCCCAAGCCACTAGCCTAGACAATGAAGCCATGGAAGGGACATCTGGTGAGTGCACCTTTGTAAATATAAAACATGGTTTAAAAGCAAGCGTTTTTTAATGATTGATTTGCCCTGAGGACTTGGGATGCATTCACGGCCAGTACAGTTATTGGAAAAGTTTTGTTAACATGTCTGGGGATGGAGTGGAAATCCTCCAGGGACATCTCCATGAAGCTCTCCTGGAGGTACTCCAAAAGCCTTTGCAGAAGGTTTCTGGGCAAGGCAGCCTTATTCCGTCCACCATGGTAGGATACTTGACCACGCCATGCATGTAGTAAGTAATCTGGTATCATTGCATGACAAAGCCTAGCTGCGTATGGTCCCGGTGATTGCTGGCATTCAAGCAACATCCGTTCTTTGTCTTGCTGTGTTATTCTCAAGAGAGTGATATCGTTCATGGTAACCTGGTTGAAATTCAGGAATTTAATTAAGGGGACAGAGATGGCCATTCCTACTGGGCTGTTTGCCTGTTGCTTAAAAGAAATCCTTCCTTGCAGGTAGCCAAGCGGGGGGAAGGAAGAGGGGGAAATGGCGTTGAGCTTTTTCACGTTTGGCTAGCAGGGATCTTCCCTGCTACTAGCCACGCGGTAGGGGAGGAAGGGGAGTGATTAACAGTGATCTTCCATGATACCAGCCACGTGGTGGGGGGAGGGGTAAAGCGATCATCCCAGAGAATTGGATTGGGGGGTGGTTTCTGCTGCTGCATGTTAACAGGAAAGAAGCAGCACTGAACGGGATTTGCTTGGTATTTGGGAAAGGGGGGGACTGTTTATATGAAGGCTGCAGAAACCGAAAGACAATGGCTTACCATGGCCACATGCAAGCTGAATTCTGCTGCCCGGACCTGCATCTGTGAGATCTCTAACACCAGAGCCGCAGGCACTCAATATTAAGATGCAAAATGTGACCTTGTAGTGAAATCACATGTGCTATGTAAGGTGAATAGTGTTGTTCACTGTGAAAGAGTATAACCATTGTTCTATAAAATGTATCTTTTAAAATACTTCTCTCCCTCTTTTACCTCCCTCATGCAGGTGCAACTTTTTCAAGCCTCCCTACTCCATCCTGAAGGCTATCTCAGATAAGGCGGAGGAAAAAAAAAAACGCGAGACGAAATGTTCTCGGAAATCGTGGAAGTGACCCGCAATGAAAGAGCTCATCTGAATGAGTGGAAGGACCTGGTATCAAATTACAGGAAAGATGCCAGTGAACATGAAGACAGGAGGGACACTCGAGATGAGAGGTGGCGACAGGAAGATCAGCAATGGCGTGATCAAACTGACATCCTCCGATGTCTGGTGGAGCTTCAGGAACAGCAGCAGGGTCACAGAGTGCCGCTGCAGCCCCTGTATAACCACCCTCACCCCTCAGCATGTTCCACATCCTCCTCACCCAGATATGTAAGAACGCGTGGGGGAAGGCTTTGTGCACCCGCCCACTCCACCTCCGTGGACAGCCCAGCCAAAAGGCTGTCATTACTTTAAAATATTTTTAGTGGCCTTTTCCTTCTCTCCTATCCTCCTCCCAAACCACACCCGGGATACCTTGTCAGTTCTCTCCCTCTTTTTGTAAAGACTTTTTAATAAAGAATGTATGATTTTTAAATGATAGTGACTTTATTTCTTTAAGCAAGCTGTAATCGAAGGGGGAAGGTGGGTTGCTTATAGGGAATGAGTCAATCAAGGGGGGGGTTCATCAAGGGGAAACAAACACAACAGTCAAACCGTACCCTGGCCCGTGATGAAACTCGTTTTCAAAGCTTCTCTGATGTGCACCGCTTCGTGATGTGCTCTTCTAATCGCCCTGGTGTCTGACTGCGCGTAATCAGCGGCCAGGTGTTTTGCCTCAGCCTCCCACCCCGCCATAAAGATCTCCCCCTTACTCTCACAGAGATTGTGGAGCACACAGCAAGCAGCAATAACAAAGGGGACATTGGTTTGGCTGAGGTCTGAGCGAGTCAGTAATGTGCACCAGCGTGCCTTTAAATGGCCAAATGCACATTCTACCACCGTTCTGCACTTGCTCAGCCTGTAGTTGAACAGCTCCTGACTACTGTCCAGGGTGCCTATGTATGGCTTCATGAGCCGTGGCATCAAGGGATAGGCTGTGTCATCCAGGATAACTACAGGCATTTCAACATCCCCAACTGTTATTATTGGGGAAGTAATTCACTTGCTGCAGCCTTTTAAATAGAGTAGTGTTCCTGAAGACGCGAGCGTCATGAACCCTTCCTGGCCATCTCACGTGGATGATGGTGAAACGTCCCTTGTGATCCATCAGTGCTTGCAGCACCACTGAAAAGTACCCCTTGCGGTTTACGTAGTGGGTGCCCTGGTGCTCCAGTGCCAAGATAGGGATATGGGTTCCATCTGTCGCCCCCCCCACAGTTAGGGAATCCCATTGCCGCAAAGCCATCCACTATGACCTACACGTTTCCCAGAGTCACAACCTTTCGTAGCAGCAGCTTAGTGATTGCTTTGGCTACTTGCATCACAGCAACCCCCACAGTAGATTTCCCCCTCCAAATTGATTCCCAACTGACCGGTAGCAGTTTGGCATTGCAAGCTTCCAGAGGGCTATTGCCACTCGCTTCTCAACTGTGAGGGCAGCTCTCATCTTGGTATTATGGCATTTCAGGGAAGGGGAAAGCAAGTCACAAAGTTCCATGAAAGTGCCCTTACGCATGCGAAAGTTTTGCAGCCACTGCGAATCGTCCCAAACCTGCAAAAGTGTGTGGTCCCACCAGTCTGTGCTTGTTTCCCGGGCCCAAAATCGGCGTTCAATGGCTAGAACCTGCCCCATTACCAGCAGGATCTCCAAAGCGCAGGGGCCCGTGGTTTGAGAGAATTCTGTGTCCCTGTCCTCATCACTCTCGTCGCTGCTCTGCCGTAGCCGCTGCCTCTTCACCTGGCTTTGCAGGTCCTCGTTCAGCATAGACTGCACGAGAATGCGCGAGGTGTTTACAACGTCCACGATTGCGGTCTTGATCTGAGCAGGGTCCATGCTTGCTGTACTATGGCATTTGCACAGTTCACCCAGGAAAAAAGGCACAAAATGGTTGTCTGCTGCTTTCATGGATGGAGGGGTGAGGCTGTACCCAGAACCACCTGCGACAATGTTTTTTGCTCCATCAGGCACTGGGATCTCAACCCAGAATTCCAAGGGGTGGGAGAGACTGCGGGAACTATGGGATAGCTACGGGATAGCTACCCACAGTTCAATGCTCTGGAAATTGATGCTAGCCTTGTTACATAGATGCACACCGCCGAATTAATGTGCTTTGTGTGGCCGCGTGCACTCGACTTTATACAATCTGTTTTACAAAATCGGTTTATGTAAAATTGGATTAATCCTGTAGTGTAGACATACCCTGAGTCCACCATTTTGGATGCAATGAGCAAGCAGCCTCTGGATATGAGGTACTGTCATGCAGTCATGAAAAAGTACTCATTCCTGTGTCAATATGCATACCACTGCTCTGGGCAGGGGGGCCAGAATTGAAGCTGAAGGGCTTCAGCCCCAGGCAGCTGGCCTTCAACCTGAATCCTGCCGCCCAAGGCTGAAGCCCTCAGTCTTTGGTGTCAGCCCTGGGTAGTGGGGCTCAGGCTTCAGTCTCTGGCCCCAGCAAGTCTAAGCCAGCCCTGGTGACCCCATTTCAAAGGGAACCCTACCCACTTTGGGGTCCCGACCCACAGTTTCAGAACTCCAGATTTAATGTATTGGAGGGTGCATTAGGAGGAGAATCAGCTAAATAGAAAAGAGAAGGGCAGGGTAGAAGGTGAGGTGGATGAGACAGGGAAGGAATTGATGAGAGGTGTGGAGTAAAGCTGAGATGAAGAAACGGGTGGGAAGGGGGGAAGGAGAGGGTTGGAGCAAACAGCCAATCAGCGGAAAAAGTCCAGTCAATACTGTAGAAAGTTCTTTGAATGTCCGGAGTCCCTGCTTTGGCCTCTTCTGCTCCCGTCAACTAGAGTCAGGCTGGATCCCCTTTGCAGTGGCTGATGACTGGAGGAGGAGTCACCACCGGGTTCCAGTTCCCCATGTGTTTATGGGGGGTCTTCTCTGCACAGTTGCTGATACATGAGGGTGTGGGGGAGAGATGGGACCAGCTGGTCACCATTTTATCTCTTCTCCCTCTTGTGCAGCAGTCCCTGTTTTCATTGCTTTTTCTCCTACTGGCTGGAGTCTCTAGTCATTACTCTTGAATTATGGGACACAATGAAAACTGTTGAATATCAGTAAAATGATGCACCTTCAGTAAGGGCTAATAGCATGTTCAGTACCAATTTTTTTTATTATGTGACGCTGAGTTGAGCATGCTGAAGATTAGAATATTGTCCTTTAGTATTATCGGAAGTGGTTGCATAGCAAATCAGCCTTTATATCTGTATTATAAGCTGTTTTACAGTAAAATAGTAATGCTTCCTTTGGAGCCAGAGGCCTTTTCATCCTTGTTTCAGACACTGGAATAGCGAGGAGTATCCAGAAATTTTTAGTGGCCCAGTTACAGTAAATAAAATTGGGTTGACACAAATCTCTGGAAGGAAGGAAGATTGGAAAATCTTGAGTTAAGTCTCATTACATTCACAGAGAAGCTTATGTCTTTGCTGTGGGGGCGCAAGGAAGTATAATGTTTCAGACAATAGGATCTGAGGTGCTTGCACAATGCTTGTAAATGACTAGATGTGGAATTTTGCTTTCTTCTTCCTAGATAATTTCCATGTAACAGAATCATTTTGTTGGACTGAATGGTTTACAAGTTGTCTTATGCCTGCCCCTTGCATATGCCATCCTGCTCCCTCTGTTGGATGCATGCACTCTCAGAGGAATTCTGAAGAGCTGTTGTTCCTGTACAAAGACGTTGGGTCTACAGCTATTTAAATATAAAGGCAATTAAGTCCTCCTCAATCCCACACCCGAATGAAATAAGGTTGAATACAGGTGAGCTGGGGAAAGGAGACACCGCAACAGAGGACTCAGCAGCAGCTGGTGGAATGCTAATATCACCTCTCCTCCAGCCCAGTGCTTGTACACTGGGACGTGGGCTGGCTAGTATTCCTGGCAAGGAAGCATTACCAGCCAGGAATGGCTGTGGCCATGCTCCCAAGCCTTTGCCGACTTCTGATAGGAGGCACGAGGTGTGAAGCACATGCCACACCAAATATGTATGAACAGCTAATGTCTCAGATAACCTCTGCTTGGCCACTACATCTGCATGCCCTCAGAGCTCCTCAAAGAAGCAAAGCCACAACTGGACCCACTCTGTGTTTTTAGGTTTGAAAAGTGCGTACCAAAAAAAAAAAAAAAAAAGACAGTATGTGAATAGTGAAAGTGAATGCTAATAGTTCCTATCCAGGCTCTCATCTTTCTGGCCTCACCACTTTGATAATTTGGCCAGCTGTCAGTGGAGTATGTTGGCTGCAGATTTCAGTGATGCTATCTGAGTTAATAATGCAATCTGAATGTTAAGAATGAGAAGGAAGCGTCACCCATAGGTGAACCTGAAACTAGAAAATCCAGAGAGCACCTTGCGTACATTGTGGAATCTTGTTTGCTCTTGAGTTTGAAATGTATGCCATCTATGTAAATATGCTCTGCTAAATTAACCGTACATAGTTGCACAAGTAAATTGTACGGCACCAAACACTGATAATCTGTATACTGAGTTTAATTGTAAAAAATGCAAATAACTATATGACATCCCTCAAATGGTTCATGTATTTCAGTGGTTTGCAAGATATACTAGATAACATCCTGCGATCAGCTGGCATCCCTGTTAATCTGCCAAGGGTTGACAGCTTTTAACTGGATCAACATACTCAAATGGGCTCATGTTTTTGATAATTGGATATATGGTCTGTAATTGGGATACTGTTGCAGAAAATACACTGTAGAACAGCTCTAAGCATTTCAGACTCAATAGAATTCTAATTCAGCTTCAGCTCCCATCCCTTATCTCCCACCTCTACTTATACAGACTTTTTGTTTCAAACCAGTTAGTTTAGCTGTGTATAAAAGAGAGAGAGGATAAAGAGAAAATAATTTAAAAATCATTACAAAGCAAAGATGCCTGGTTCATAATATTGTGCTATGTATTATAGATGGCATTGTATAAGCAAGAGGCACTGCAATGCTACAATTCAATCTTGGAGTTCTAAATATATAAACTAGGTGATTTTTTTTGTCATGTTTTATTGCATGATCAGAAGCTCTAGATGAAATTGTAGCTTCCTAATTTATCACTGGCCCATGCATTTTCCTGTATTGCCCCATAAACATTTATACACTGAAGTCTTTGTGGCAGAATAAATGTCAGACTTTACTGTAAAGTCTGACCAGTGCACAAACGCTATAGTCTGAAGTCCTAGATTGTAATTGTCACATCTTTTTGCTGCACCTCAGTGATGTCTGCCTATTTAAAGTCAGGGCAATTGCTAACAGGCTTTGAAATCTGTACTTGAGGGTCAAGGGACAGAGTACTGACACTAAAGTCTCCTAATCAGAAACCCTGCTTCTCTGAAGGTTTGCTCTCTAATTAAGATTATATTGTATATTACAAAATTTTGAACTCTTGTTGTAATTTACATGTATATTGCAATCTTTTTGTGCTGGTGTAAATGATGTCACTAAGTACAAGGCCTTAGTGCCTCTAAAATATCTCTTCAGTCACTGAAAAGATTTCTCTTCCCACCCGTTATGGAAAGGTAGGAATCCAGTGAAATGATATCTTAAGCACAATTACTTAAATGGAAATTACACACCCACTTATTCCAGGGCTGAATTGCCCCTAGGAGCAATAGACAAGATGTGGGAGTTAGTTAAAGCATGGCTTGAGCCTTCCTGTTAATTACTTTTCCTAATACCCAGCACCTTTCCACTCCCTCTTTGTACAAGTTACTCATTTTGCCCACCTTTATTGGATGCCAAATTGGTACAAGTTAGACAATTTTTTGGAACTTATATCCACACTCTGACCACATTTACACCATTCTTTTTAATCACTGCCGAATTTGGCCCAGAGGCTTCTATGGGAGTTTCATATGCTTACTTCAAGCTGCATTTTGGTGTGTTTGGCCTGGAGAATTTAATGAAGTGGCATGAAAATGGTGGGTGGGTGGTGGGTACATGGTGTCCGTATCAGAGTTAATCAAACATGACACATGAGATATCAGAGATCTTAAGGCTTGCCTGTCCTTGTGATTATTTATTTTTATTTTGATGATGACATATATATTTTTGTTTGAATATGTGATAACTGAATTGAAGTGCATAAGATTGAATTTCAGATTTATTTTCCATATATATAAGTACATTGATGGATGGGATGGCAGTGACTTACAGGATGTAACTCATCACAATCCACTTGTTTCTTTATAATCTATTGATTTTAAATATATTACAACTTTAAAAAAACCTAAAACTTAGTGAATCAGTTGCACTAGAAATGCTTGCATCTATGGAAAAAGTTTCAAGCACAATGAATGTTGGCTTAATTTATTCTCATACATTTTAACTGGTTATTTGATCTATACTTCCCAAAATACTCCTGTAAATGATGTCTGAATATTCTAAAAATGTCAGTTGATTATATAGTTGATATTGATTTTGATTTTCTGCGGATTTTGATTTTCTGATGTCTCATAGACTTAAGGACTGGAAGGGACCTCGAGAGGTCATCGAGTCCAGTCCCCTGCCCTCATGGCAGGACCAAATATTGTCTAGACCATCCCTAATAGATATTTATCTAACCTACTCTTAAATATCTCCAGAGATGGAGATTCCACAACTTCCCTAGGCAATCTATTCCAGTGTTTAACTACCCTGACAGTTAGGAACTTTTTCCTAATGTCCAACCTAAATCTCCCTTGCTGCAGTTTAAGCCCATTGCTTCTTGTTCTATCATTGGAGGCTAGGGTGAATAAGTTTTCTCCCTCCTCCTGATGACACCCTTTTAGATACCTGAAAACTGCTATCATGTCCCCTCTCAGTCTTCTCTTCTCCAAACTAAACAAACCCAATTCCTTCAGCTTTCCTTCATAGGTCATGTTCTCAAGACCTTTAATCATTCTTGTTGCTCTTCTCTGGGCCCTCTCCAATTTCTCCACATCTTTCTTGAAATGCGGTGCCCAGAACTGGATACAATACTCCAGCTGAGGCCTGACCAGCGCAGAGTAAAGCGGAAGAATGACTTCTCGTGTCTTATTTACAACACACCTGTTAATGCATCCCAGAATCACGTTTGCTTTTTTTGCAACAGTATCACACTGTTGACTCATATTAAGCTTGTGGTCTACTATGACCCCTATATCTCTTTCTGCCATACTCCTTCCTAGACAGTCTCTTCCCATTCTGTATGTGTGAAACTGATTGTTCCTTCCTAAGTAGAGCACTTTGCATTTATCTTTATTGAACTTCATGTCGTGGCAATTGAATTTTTAAAAAGCTATAAACATTTATGGTCACCTTCCATATTGTGAACAGTAGGTGTATTGATTTCATTAAGACATATCATGATGTTTAGTTTGCTAGTGTTGAGACCCCGATTCCATTGTACATCAATATTTCCTTTTTTTGAGATGTGTTTTCAGTCACTTAACGAGAGGGTGTGTTTTCTACTAGTTAGGATTTCTGTCTCCCAGTCTTTCTCTGGATCTTGTTCTCAGCTCTGCTGCATAACCTTTCTGTGTTTGTTGACCCTTCTATAAAATATGGATATTTACTAACTCATGGGAAAGTTGAGGCTTAATTAAGGAATGTAAGGAAAATGGTCAGAAATGAAAGCTGCTGCAGAACTGCAAAGTATTGTGGATTTGTTACTGATTTCAATTTGTATAGATGTAATTGGCACATAACTATGTAACTGTGATCTTAGCAGTTAGCCTCATCCTTCCTACCCATTTTCTTCATGTCGTTGTACAAACACTTGAGAGTACCTTGTTTTAAATTAGATTGTAAATGTTTTGGGGCCAGAATTGTCTATTACTGTGTTTGCACAACATCTAACACAATAGGGCTGTGATTCTGTTTGTGGCTATTGTGTTATACTAGCATTTGACCAACAATAGTAGTCATCAACACTGAAGCAGTAATTGTGAATTAACATGCAGTATTAGCAACCGTTAATGCTGTTACAGAAGTGATAAACATATAGATGGGATACTGGAGAAGCCTGCTGTTGTGTTGTAGGTTAAACTAATTCACATTTTGGGGTATTAGCATAATTGGGTTATTGTGAGGGTTGTTTTTTTAGTAGCCACTTCTAAATCAAGTACATTTCAGCCTTAATTATTCACATTTGTTATGCAAAACTTCCTGTTATCTGAAACATGCCAGGCCCTCATAATGATAATTTTTAATTACTGATCATTTTCTCATTATCCAAAGGTATTTGATGTCCCCAATGACATTTGGGTAATTGGGGTTGTGCTGTACTAGAACTGTTCCTGCCCGTTGCTGATGCCTCTTTCACAGAGAAAGCAGCCACTAGGTGGTGCCGCAACTCTGTAAATTCAAGAGGACAGTGAGCCAAAAGATGTACTATATAAAGGGTTGCTGGCTTTTTGCCTGCTGTTTGGCAGAAAGGAAGAATTTAGATAGCAAAGTAGTAGTTTTGACCCCCTTCTCTCTGAACAAAAGTTAACACCATCATTCTGTACTGTTTCAAACATTGCTCTATTGCAGAGGTGTCAGCATGTGAACAGTTTGAGTTGTGGTACTCAGAGGCCCAGAACTGGAGAATAGGATAGTGATTACTGTAAATCAGGATTGTGTTGTATTGGTAGAGCTATGAAAGAACCAGTGTGGAATTAGAGAAGTTCTGCAGGTCAGGTTTGAGGTAAATTGCCAGAGCTGTTGTTAAGACCAGGAGTAGAACAGCAAAAGTTGCTGCCTGTCAGGATTAAGCTGGTGTATTAGTACAGAGGTGTAAAACCCAAGAGTGGAAGATCAAAGGGTGATGTAGTCCACTCTGTGGCAGAGGATTGAGAAGGTAGTTGGCATAATGTCTGTAGGCACATTGTCTGATTTAGCCAGCTTGATCAGTCTTTCACTCCAGTGCAGAATAATCAACACTTCACTCCAAAGATTACCACTTCAGTTACATTTAAGTTTATCTTTATAAGTTTAATATAATTGAAGGCGCTGCAGTTAATAAATTGCTTGAAATGTTTTCATCTCTTGTTTAGTGAGAATTGAAACTAGGTATGTAAGGGGGGGAGTGTTTTTTCACTTGACCTATATATATTTCCCATCTGTGAGCCCTCTGACAACATGCATAAAAACCAAAACAAAACTGATAGGTGAAAGGGGCACTGCCTGAGCTGACAGACCAAACACTTAAATACCCATCTGCTCAGTTCTTTAAAAAAAAAAAACTGCATGGCAAAGTAATTATATTTTGAAATCTTTTTAGGATCTTCCTGCTAGTTGTGCACAATTTCAGACATCAGGGCTGTCAGTGGGAGAAAAAAATCTGTTTCTCTCAGGTATGCACTGCATTATATCAATTTTCATCGAAACTAGTAAACCTCAGACTCCTTTCTTGCCTCCCTTCCAAATTTCCTGCTATAAATTGGTCATGTGTTTGCTTTTGTGTACCTCATGACCATTGCAGAATATTTGTGGTATTTTAAACCCTGCATTGTGTGCATGACGGTGTTTAGTTTGGAAATGAAATTTAGTTTAATCACACACGTTGAGCCTGGTGTTTATTTTGGAATCCAGAAGTGGGAAGGGTCACTTCTAGTATTTTATAAGTCTGGACACAGTCTGTTACTTGATAACCATGTATGAGATTGAACTCCGAAATCAACATTCAGAACAATGTTGAAATGCTGATGACATTTGGGTATAGCCTCCCATTCATTACAGGGTTTCACTCTTTTCAGATCTCTCTCACAAGGAACAAGCCACAAAACCCCAGGAGTTAGCCATTTTTTCACTATTTGTTTAGTAGAAGATTGTGAAGTATTGCGTTCTACATGCCAGTGGAGGGGGATACTTTGGAAACAGTGACATTCATATTAGAGGATAGGCCTTGTCTGTTTGCTCATTGCATGTATTGTGGAGGGAGGGAACTGTGTTTCCAGAGGGAGGTTATAGTTCTTTGGCCCTGGCCTTGGATTTTTTTTTTGGTATCCACATATCTATATCTTTCCTACAGCCGTGGATGTCAGAATGAGAAGTAGAATAAGGGAGAATCAGAAACTGATTTACAAAAGATCTATCCTGTGATTTAAACGTTAATAATGAATGTAGAATAATAACTGTGTTCTCAAGCTTCCTTGTCCTGCTCAGAAGGCCATCCTGTACTGCAGTCAGACTGCCAAGGGACGAGGGGGCCAGGAGAGGAGGTGAGTTTCCATCAACAGTGATATCTAATAAAAATAAATTGAAGACTATGAATTCTGAATGGAAAGATAGCCAATAGCACATTTATGCCCATCCTTGTGGGGTTTCTGTCTCCTACACTGAATGGCAGCCCAAGATAGCTTCAGTATGCAATCCGCAAACTGTCATGAGACCACGTGCTCTATATTAGGTAATTACGTCAGCAAAAAACATTATTGTCCTTGCAATATTATATTAGGGTTCCTATCCAATGGGAAACTTCCTCTCAGAAGTAGTGTTGGGGTTGTCTCGTAGTATAGCAATCACAATTAAAATACACGATTTGTTAACAGTTACTATCTTTCATGAAATACCACAGAGAAGTTTAACTAAAAACATAAATACTCTTGCTGGAAGATTGCAATGTAAGATTACATTATTTCTTGGAATTGAGAATGAGAAAATACAAGAACTCAAAACAGAGCAAAACTAGGCTGCTCCCTAGCACAAGGCATCCCGCCTGACTTTAGGCTGTCTGTCTGCAAACGGACTCTGATGTGGCGCACTTCCCTCCAACAGGACTAGGAAAACTTCTGAGAATTTAATGTGATAGATCACAATTGTAACACAGTTTAATACACCATCGTTATCACAATATCAATGTATGAGATACTATACTCCCTTCCTATTCTGAACTTCTGCATAGTGGTATCTCCAACTCCATTAGATGGTAACTGTTGGCCTTTGCTGCCATTTCAATGGTACCACTGTGGGACTTTTCCATCTCTAATTTCTATGAGCTCAGGTTGGAAGATGCAAGAGCACTGTGAAAATGGTATCCCCTGGAGGGGAGAAAAAGCTGAATAGTATTCCTCTGAGTGGCTGCAGTAGCATGTGATCAACCATACTAGAAGTAGATTGAGGAGGGAGTGAAGCAGAGGAGAATGTTGGGTCAGAAGCAAAGAAAGTGTGAGAGAATCTAAAGATCTGGCTTGGACCAAGATAACTTGAATTCCCTGCCTCAAAAGGGTGACAGCCTAAGGCTTGTTGGCATATATGCTGTGTGTTGGGATGGTGGGTGAGACTGGGCATACTGTATCAAATTTATTTGATATGAAAAGGGCAAATTTCTTCTTGGGCGTAGCTGACATTTGTCAGCAGAAATACTGGACTCCTAAACAGATGCAGTAGATGGCGCTTTAGTTCTGATTTTTGAAGATACAGAGAAGATTAAGGCTAACTCAGCTCTTGAACACCTTTTTTAAACAGGCAATATTTCATCAGAAGAACAGTTTCAAAGCTTTGCGTTTGATAAGATAGGCACTCCCTAGAAGATAACAAAAAATCTTTTTCAGTACAAACATGTTTTCTCAGAGTCCTTGATTTGCTTTCCATTTGCCTATTTGAAAATAACACATTTTCAGTTTGAACCATAACTACATACGGGCTAACTGTATGCTCATTTCCCTTTTAAATGTTGCCAGCCTTTTTTTAAAAATAATCCATTCCTTCCATCAGTTTCTCCAGTACTCTTTTTTCTTTTTTTGTTTCCTGATCTCTTTCTTGCTCTACCTTCCCCATCCCCTGCCCATTTGCAGTAGTAACAGTTTCAGAAATTTGCTAACAAAGTGGGCTTTTAGGAATAAAACTTTTTCATAAAACAGATGGTTGCGCAACAGATTCCCTTATTCTAGCAGTGCCTGAATGCCAGTGTTTTGGCTTAAGGATCTGTCAGTGTTTCTGTTAATCAGAATGTAAAAGACAGGGATGAGGATACTCTAAGTCAATAGTTCTCAACCTGCAGCCCAATCAGCACAGAGCTGCGGTCCGTGTGACATCCTCAAGGCCATAGAGGTAGTATTCGATGCAACCCACGTAATACATTGTGGGTCACATATGCAGCCCATGGTGGTAAATAGGTTGAGAACCACTGATCTAAGTGCTTAGCTAGTGCTATCTTCAGCGCTGCCCTCATGGCCAGTACTATCTAGTCTTTTATTTATTTTCAAATATCCAGTTTTCAGTACTGGTGAAAGGTACTGGAGTAACAGCCCTGAAAGATGAAGTGGCAGTAGAAGTTTCTCCCATAGTGCTCTGCTACCAGAACTCAACTCTGATCTGCAGGGATCCTTCAGGGGATAAGAGGATGGCTCAATCTCTGTTGCCCATTCATTCCTTTGACCTTTCTTTCTCCAAGTAGTGTTTGGTGGTTTCTTGCGATGGACACACCCATATGCTATGAACTGGACTGAAACCACCAAACTCATTGCACACAGATTTCATCATTCTGCCAATCCTAGTCTTTTCTAAGGTGATAGATATCAACTTGTCAAAGCTGAAAGAGTGGCTATACAGCAGTCTGTCTGCTAGAGGGCAGATCTTTTCAGCTGTATATCTTTCATTTTATTGAGCTGATTTGGATAAAAGGCTCATTAGGTGGAGATGCTTGTATTTGGTTAACAAGCATTTATGTAACAGTTTGTAATTGCATCCTTTGGGGGAATGCTACATATTATAATAGTGTTTAAAATAGTAAAGGTCGGTGGCAATTAATATTATTGGGAACATCGTGGTTTGGTTTTTGGGATTTGACTACTCTCAGAACAGAGAGGGAGAGCTTCATATCTGTGGGTACTAAAGTGTTCTGGGGTAGAGGGCACCTAGCACTGAAGAAGTAGTGAGAAATTCAAGACACTCTGTGGTGCAGAGACCTAATAAAAACTTTTTTTAGCAGCTTGTTAGTTGTGTACATACAGTCCTACTTTTGTCCTCTTTGAATGAGGCTTCCAAATGCACGAACAGAAGGTGCCACTTTGCCCAGCCAGTTGGCTAAAATGCACATCCATATGTAAGGACTGCCTTGGAACACACATACATTTCATTTTAATTCCAGGCTGCCTTCCCACCATGGCTGCCTTTAGAAGCGGAAGAGGTAAACTAATCTGGAATCTTGAAAGTAAAGTGCTTAGTGAAGCCCTGGGGTTTACTGTAATTCCAGTTGGCATAATTAAGGAGAGGAACTGTACACCCTGTACCTGATATTTTTAATTAGTCTTCCTTTGATCTGGTCTCTCAGTTAAACTCAGATACAAATCAATACCCTGCTACTATATGTTGCTTAACTTCACTCATTTCTAAAGCCTGATGAGGAGAGTTCTTGCCTTCACTTTCTGTTTTTGCTGGAGAAAATTATCTTGGCTGCCCTTCCTTCCAACCTGTGATTTTGTATTAAAACTTTGACTCTGAATAGCTGTCTCCTTCTTCTAGTGCTTGCTCATGTCCATTCCACATTAGGTGTGCATGTGCTGCGTGCACTGTTGCCGGAGATTTTTCCCTCAGTGGTATCCATCAGGCCGGCTATAAGGGACGCTGCTGACCCCTCACCCACTCAGTTCCTTTTTACTACCTGTGACAGTTGCTGGAACAACTCCTTTTGCTTTGGCAAGGCATTTTTCAGTGGTTTGTTCTCTGTATCCTAGTTTATTAGTCTTAGTATAGTTGTAGTGTAAATGTTGTAAATAATATTTGTGTAGATAGAACCCCTCCTTTATCATTGAGGAGCTCCTTTCGCCCCTGGGATCGGACATGCCCCGATCTTGGGCTTCCTTGTGCCTCCTATGGCAAGCCTGTGCCCATGAGCGAGAGTACTGGTAATGGTCACTTTGGGAGAACTCTGCATCGGAGTCCAAGGTGGAGCTCTATACCCATCCCAAGAACTGCCACCAGTACCCGTCGTATGTTACACTGGACCCCAGTGTGAGACCCTTGCTGGTACCTGGCCAGATGGACTGTGGTCTATGCAGTGTGCTCTCTAGAATCCATGGGGATTTCCCCTGATACTGGGACCATCTTCTGACTGACCATACTCAGTTGCTCCTGAGAGGAGGGCCTTGCACCGCTCCGGTCGTCACCGGACCCTGACTCTGGTACCAGACTCTGTACTGATGCACAAGATGTGGGCTGCATGGAGGTAGTTGAGGTTGAAGAAGAGGAAGAAGCCCCCCTCTGGTACAGGCCTTGTCTTCCTCTTCCCCAAACAAGGCCGTCTCAGGACTGTGAAGCTCGCTGCCGCAAGATGACTTTAGAGCCCATCAGGAGCTTCTGAAGAGGATAGCGGTTAATCTGAGGTTAGAGATTGAGGAGCTCAGCCATAGTCTCACTGACATTCTGGCTACAGCAGCACCATCTAACGTAGCCCTACCCATTAACGAGGCTGTATGGGGCCTCATCTTCTCCTTCCCACTTTGACGAGGTGTAGAAATACTACATGCCGGCCAAAGGGTACTTCCCTCCTGGGTCACTAGTTGTATTGGCGGCCAATGAGAGGGATAGACAGGGCTAAGCAAGTGCTACCCCCCAACGGAAGGATGCAAAGAAACTTTTTTTTTTTTTTTTTTTTTGGTGAGAAAAATTTATTCAGGTAGCGCTGGAGGCAGCAACCAGGATGATGGCTTCTGCAGTGGCCATGAGTCTCCTTGTTTTCAGAGCAAACAGACACAAAATTGCATAGCCTGAAGGACTCAAGGGCTACTCTCAGATCCCAGCACCTCTGTGCTCCATTTACTTTGAGGAAGCATTGCAGGTCCACTTTTCAGCTCTGCCACCATTCAGGACCTGTTCAAAAGAAGGGGCAGTGCTTACAAGCACCGTCAACTGCTTCCATCCACCTCAACCTCAGTGCTGGGGTCGCATAGATACTCTGGTGGGCCCAAGCAGGCCTTTTGAAAGTGCACCGAGGCACTAATTATTTGGTCAGTGGAGTTGCTAGCAGGTAATGTGAATTGATCGTGTGCTATGGGCTGCACTTACTGGATATTTTAGAGGTACTCATGAACCCCAAGCTGCTGCTATTTATTTTGTATAGTGTGCTATTAAGTTAAAATTGATTGTGTTGCAAAAACAGATTCCCTTTACTATGAGGTAGATATCCTCTTATGTTGTTAAAACAAAAATGTTAGGAATCTAATTTAATTTTCACCACTGATACTGTTAGTTTGCTTTGTAGTTCTCTCAACTTGGATAATGAAAATAGAGTAATCAGTTTCAATGCTGGAGTTGTAGTAGTATCACAATGCTGCAATATTTGGGTTGTGAACACTGCTGGGGAACATTTTTCTCTCTTAAAAAACCATGGAAACACTTTTTTTGTGTGTGACTTTTATAAGAAATCATCCAACTGATGATGGCTAGCTTGAGGGACAGATGGGGAGAACTGTCTATATATATTTTTTAATTTAGGTGCATTAAAATTATATAGTTATATTCATTGTTTCACCCTTCTTGTATGTTGCTTGTTGTCTTAGATTGTAAATTCTGCAGTGATTTTTTTTCTGTATGTATTAGGATAGTGCCTACCACAATGGGGCCTTGATCTTCACTAAGGCTTTGGAAAGCTGCTCCAATATAAATACTATATGATAGTATTGGTCTTACATTTTAGAAAAACAGGCTTTTACAAAACTTACATTTTGGCCACATTTTAGTTTCCATCTAATTTTAAAAAGCATAGAATTACATATAAAGAATTACATGGTCTTTATATACAGATATCAGAAAAAGGAAAGTAGGCCAATTTTTGGGTGTTGCAACCTTAGCTATATTACAGATTAATAATAGAATACCTACTAGTGATAAGCAAGCTTTCCCAGTTAGAATGAACCATAAGAGGAACTTTATTTAAAAAGTCTTTTATTTTACTGGAACATTTTTGTGTAAACTGTTGTGTAATGTTCCTATGTGCTGTTAAACAGCTCGCATGCTCTCACAGAGGTGTCTGCATTTCCTTTCTGATAAGAACGATTCCTATATGTATAAGCAGCAGAGTCCTGTGGCATCTTACAGACTAACAGATGTTTTGGAACAGGAGCTTTCATGGGTGAATACCCACTTCATCGGATGCATGTAGTGCAAGTTTCCAGGGGCAGGTATATATTTGCAAGCAAGAAGCAGGCTAGAGATAACGAGGTATTCCTATATGTATATGTATGGAAAGTGCTTTGGATTCCTTAGGGGGGAAGGGCACTCCACTCTATAAATGTATGCTTTAAAAATCATTGTTTTGATCATTGTATTTCTAGTTGTAATTATTTACATCTAATTGAAAAATATATATATTTTAGAAGTTACATATATATACAACAAATTGGTTAAGTTGGGATTCAGTCACTTACACAGATGCTGTTTAAATAAGTGAAGTTAACCAACTGTGAACTCTGAGTAAACTCTGCTAAATGCACGTACAGATCACATGAAACTGTTAGACAAGCACTGTGGTAAGCATAAAAAATGCATCCATCATTGCCTTGCATAAGCAATCAGCATTTAAATTACAAGTCCATTTCAGTTTGTTGCTTCCTTAAATGAGCATGAGGAATCTCATCATGATTCCTTGACAAACACAAAGTCAAGCTTTTGGGCTTTTCCTTGAGTACTGAAAAAACTGATGCTTTCAAACTTGCTGGCTTTTAGCGAATTTCTGGGGAGATGATCAGATATTTTGCTCATGATGTAAGTACATATAATTGGCAGATAGAATTCCTGACACCCAGCATGCAGTCTGTGTAGTTTGGTTGGACTGAGGATCTCTTAAGTGGAGGGGAATCCTCCCAACTCCTTAAGACTGGGTTACTCCCACCCTTGGTGTGTAAGTGCCTATTGGATCTATAGTGGCAGATTTGCTGGCCCCATTGCCTGCTTCTCACCTATCCTGTTCCTCCTCCTCCCCCCGGCCCCCAAAAAAACCCTTGAGTGTTGAGACACAAGGGACCCACACAGAGTCCCTTTGCAGCAGCACTGCACTGCTTCTGCTGGGCAAGAGCCCTTGGAGGATAGCAAAGCAAATATGGGAGAAATTTGGCCGAGATTGCAGTGAATACATTTTAAAACTTGAAATCAAAACAATTAGAGATGATAAAGGACCAAAGGAGAGCTAATCCATCCCCTATCAAGGGCCAGTGCAGGATGGTTCCTGATTGCATATTCTCCAGAGCTTTGTCCTGCCATTTTAATTGTATGTAGCAAAATGCAATTTAAAATCCTGGGTTTAAATTCTGCCCCGACTTGCACTCTGCGATGCCCTAGTTAAAAATCAGAAGGATTGCACAGGATGTGAATCAGAGCAAAATTGTCTTGGGTTTAACTGAATCAAAATTGGCCCAAAAGTAGTCAGGAAGAGAGAGATTTGGTGGCAGTGAAGGCTAAATGGACTCTATATCTATTGTAGGTCAGTATATACCATCAGTGTTAAATTTGTGTCAGGGCTGAGCATTTCATAGCCCCAGCACCTCTGGGCTTGCTGCATCAGTTATGAATATTAAAAAAAATCTTGAGCCCAGCATCCTTTTCACTACAAATTAAGCACTATATATTGCCCCATATCCAGCTGTCTCAATGCCTTGTCAAAACCAGCTCTTGGATGAAGAGCAGCTGGCTAAACCTGTACCTGGGCAAGACTAAGGGTATGGCTACATTTGGAATTTCAAAGCGCTGCCATGGCAGCGCTGCGGGAGCACTGCCACGGCAGCGCTTTGAAGTGTGAGTGTAGTCAGAGCGGCAGTGCTGGGAGAGAGCTCTCCCAGCGCTGCATGTAAACCACATCCCTTATGGGTGTAGCGTGCAGCGCTGGGAGCCGTGCTCCCAGCGCTGCTTCCCTGATTACACTGACGCTTTACAGCGCTGTATCTTGCAGCGCTCAGGAGGGTGTTTTTTCACACCCCAGTTGCAGCGCTGTAAAGTGTGAGTGTAGCCAAGCCCTAAGGTTATATTTGTCAGTGAGAGCCACTGTCAATAACTTGATTCTTTTGAACTCTGCCGCCCCTCCTAGTATAGATGCCATTTGTTCTCAGATTGGTCAGTTGGTTTTCTGGGTATTCTCTTGGGGTTCTCGGTGCTAATGGTTTTCCAGGTAATTATAGTGGTTTCACAAAGTGGTTGTCCCCAGTAAAAGAAGTAGGCCCAGCTCGCTGTGCCAGAACAGATGCTCCCATTTCAGAGGGCAGGGCCACACCTGGGGGCCACAAAGGACTGGGGGGAATCTGAGGGAGGAGACCCACTTAGAGTGTGACCTGGTGACCATCTTTAATTTAAATTAAACAAGCATAGAAGCAGTTTCCTTACCTGGTCCAATCTTTTTTTTAAACTTACCTTTTATTTGTTAGTAGTTTACGTTTAACACAGTACTGTGCTGTACTTGCTTTTATTGGTCTCTACTGCCAAATTGCGTTCTTCCAGTTCCAAATGAGGTGTGTCTGTGGAGGACAATTGATCACTGTCCTCTTTATAACAGCTCTTAACATATTTGAAGATTGTTATCAGATCTCTCCCTAAATGTTCTTTCCTCATAGGTCAGGTTTTCTAAATCTTTTATAATTTTTGTTGCTGTCCTCTGGACTCTGTCCAATTTGTACACATCTTTCCTAAAGTGTGGTGCTCAAAACTGGACATAATACTCCAACTGAGAACTCATCAATACTAAGTAAAGTGGGATAATTATTTCATGCGACTTACTTACGAGACACCTGTTAATACACCCCAGAATATTAGTCTTTTTTTGCAACTGCATCACGTTGGCTCATATTCAAATCGTGATCCTTTTCAGCTGTACTACTGCCTAGACTGATATTCCCCATTTGTAGTTGTGCATTTGATTGTTTGCTTGCTAAATATAGTACATTGCACTTCTCTGGTTTGAATTTAATCTTATTTCAGACCAATTCTCCAATTTGTGAAGGTTGTTTTGAATTCTAATCCTGTCTTCCAAAGTGTTTGCAACCCCTCCCAGCTTGATGTTATCTGCACATTTTATATGCATACTGTTCACTCCATTATCAACACCATTATCGAAAATTATTGAAAAGTATCAGCTCCGGGACATACTCCTGCAAAACCCTGCTAGATATGTCCTCTCACTTTGACAGCTAACCATTGATGACAACTCTCTGAATACAGTTTTTCAACCAGTTGTGCACCCATTTTGTAGTAACTTCATCTCGACCACATTTCCCTAGTTGGCTTATGAGAATGTCATATGAGACTGTATCAAAAGCCTTACTATAATCAAGACCAATGTCTACAGCTTTCCCCTTATCCCCTAGGCCAGTAATCCTGTTAAAGGAGGACATTCAGTTGGTTTAGGGGTGATTTGTTCTTGACAAATACATTTTGGCAATTACTTATTACCTTACTGTCCTCTAGATATTTACAAATTAATAGTTTAATTTCTTCCAGCATCTTTCCAGGCATTGAAGTTAGGCTGACTATAATTTACTAGGTCCTCTTCCCCCCACCCCGAAGATGGGTACTCTATTTGTGCTTTGTCAGTCCTCTAGGACCTTATGCATCCTCTGAGATCATGAAGATAATTTCTAATGGTCTCAAAATTGCTTCAGCTAAGTTCCTTAAGTACCCTAGAGTGAATTTCGTCAGGCCCTGCCAACTTGAATATTTATCTAAATATTCTTTAGCCTGTTCTTTCCTTATTCAGACTTGTGTTCCTTCCCCCTTGTTACTATTAATTGTGGTAAATATCTGATCGCAATTAGCCCTTTCAGTGAAGACTGAAGCAAAATGGGCATTAAACACCTCAGCTTTCTTGATGCCATCCATTATTATCTCTCCTTCACCGCTAAGTAGTAGACCTACACTTTCCTTCTTTATATACTCAGTGTCTTGTTTTGGAATGCAAATATGGAAGGCAAGTATAATTAATTCTTATTTATGCTGTCTCTCTTCTTATTGAAAAGAAAATCTTTAGTACTATCAGATTTTGAGCTCTGGAGACTCAGAGGCTTTTTTTTTTTGGAGGGGGGTTGGTGGATAAATGGGGAACAGAGGGTGTATGTATTTACTTGTCAAATAATTGAATTTCACCGCAATTACAGCGATTAAAATAGAATTGGCTAAGGATTAAAAACTGAACAACACAAGTTTGTATGCTTCTTTGGGAAGACACCGTTTTCCCTGTAGGCGCCTGGGTGTGGGTGTCGGAGTTTGTTTCTTTGTGTTGTCTGAAGTGATTTATTTAGTTATGATTTCAACATGCCCACAGGGCTAAACCCTGAAAATATTTCATAACAAAGTTAACCAGAACAAATGGTATATGGCTTCTTTATCCATTTGCAGACTGTGAACCTGAAAGGAAGCAGCACTGGTTTTCCTGAATGTTTAAGTGATACCTAGTGTGTTTGACTTTTGGGTGTTGCAAGTTCCAGTAATTAAAGCAGTGGGACAGGTTTCAAAGAGAATAACAGTAAGTGAAAACACTAGTCTGTCCAGTTAGATTTTGGAACACTCTCTGTGGGCTGGATCCAAAGCCATTAAAGTCAATAGCTGGGTGCTCATTGCATCTGAAAATCAGTCCACTTATTTGGGTGGCTAAATACGGACTTAGGAATTGAAATTTAGCAGCCATTTTACAAAATCTTAGCCTCAAAGTTTTAAAACAAATCCAAAACTGAAGAGGTTTCCTACACAACTTATCATTGTTTTTAGTGCTGCAAGGGGGATGAGAGTGCAGAGAATAAGGAGAATGGAAATTTACGGAACCAAAACAAACGTCATTTTAAAATCTAAAACAAAGATAAGATATTCAGAATTAAAACTGAAACATTACATGGGTTATTGAACAGAGAACTCTCAGTAACATGGTATACACTGCAATATTAAGGCACAATGGGGCAAGGAGAGGCTGCATGTTATTTCTCAGCATTTCTGAGTATAATTCAGATCTTTAATTTGCTTTGTACTTATTGGTTTGCTTAGAGTTTTGTTGTATTTCAATACTCTGTATTTTGCTTGTAAATGTGCACAAGCTTCTTTAGTTTACTTGTAATTTGATCACTGAAAAGGGGACTGCTCCTCCTTAGTTAAAACAACATCACCTGGTTATATGACACTGAACCTCAGGCTATAATAATTGCATTTTACATGGAAATACTTGTTTGATCATAATCATTTGAGACTTATTTACTGTAATAAGCACATTTTCAGTTGACATTGATGTATTTTACAAAAGCTACAGAAAGCGAGGCTATTTTTTAACCTCATAAATCTAACTTGGGTCATCTGGTTACAAGCTCCGCATCAATTTTGAGATGACGAAGATAACAAATGTCTTGTTGACCTTTTCAGCACCTTGGATGCTTAACACACACTGTCAAGACTTGAAAGACCCTACATTTTAGCTTTTTAAATCAGTTGGTAAAGCCTATGTAATTATGTACCTGCATCTTTCAAAACAAGTGGTTCTTTACAATTTTTTCTTAATATTAATAAAAGGCTTGTAAACCAGAGCAGCAATATCATACAGCACAATTTGTTATAATAGGGCTTTGGACATTGGTTGTCCCAACTTGTGTTCAGTTTGGACAATTGACATACCATACCCATATCTTAATATCATATTTTAGAATCAGAAAAGGTCTGAAAGGGGACTTTGAGAGGTTATCAAGTCCAGCCCCCTGCGCTGAGGCAGGACCACATAAACCTAGGTCTGTCCCTAAAACATGTTTGTCTAACCTGTTTTTAAAAACTTCCAGTGGTAAGGATTCTGTACCCTCCCTTGGAAACCTATCCCAGAGCTTAACTACCCTTATAGGTAGAAAATGTTTCCTCATAACTAACATAAATTTCCCTTGCTGCACATTAAGCCGATTATTTGTTGTCCTATCTTCAGTGGACATGGAGAACAATTGATCACAGTCCTCTTTATAACCGCCCTTAACATATTTGACTCCTATGATCGGTTTCCCTCTGTCTTCTTTTCTCAAGACTAAAGATTCCCAGTTTTTTTTAACCTTTCCTCAGAGGTCAGGTTTTCTAAACCTATTTTCATTTTTATTGTTGCCTTCTGAACTTTCTTCAGTTTGTCTATATCTTTCCTAAAGTATAGTGCTCAGAATTGGCCACAGTGCTCCAGACGAGACCTCACCAGTGCTCAGAAGAGTGGGACAGTTGTCTCCCATATCTTACATACGACTCTCCTGTTAATACACCAAAGAATATTAGTCTTTTTTGCATCACGTTGTTGACTTGTGATGCATGGCCAAAAAGGGTTGAACATCCTGTAGAATAAATGGCTCCAATTTAACCTTAAAGACATATGAAGAGATAATGTTTGTGTTTTTGTATATGGGTAGTGGTCAGCAATGTAAACAACAGTCCCTGTCTATGCTGTAGTCTGTTAATTCAAAGATCAAAAGAAGATTCTAGCATTTAAATGAATTTTAAACATGGGATATATGAGTATTTATCTCTTTGACATGTATAGCAAATCACGTGTGAATGGTGGAAAAAGAGGCTATTACCTTATGTTAATCTGTGAATAATTAACAAAGATGCTAAGGAAATGAGGGCCTATTGTTCTCTGAGGGACTCCAACTTGTCAAAGAAGGCCTGAAATGGTATAAAAGATTCTTGGGACCTGATCGTTTTTATCTCAGAGCTGCTTAAGCTTCATCAGGGGAAGTTTGGGTTGAATGAGTGAGGTCCCTGTTGTGCTGGTACTCCCTGAAGGTGATATTGGACTGTACCCTATGAACTAAATTCTAAAAGAACTCTTTGCAACTACAAAGCTCACCATCTCTGCTATGTATCTGAACCTCAAGAATTGAACTCATGTCTGTATGTATATTGATCTTTTAACCATACTTTCTCTCTTTTCTTTTTGAATACATTTTAGTTTAGTTAATAAGTCTTGGCCCAGGTTACACAATAAATCAGTGGCAGAGAAGGTAATGGAATTCACTAACTACCCATAAACCCAGTCTGTTGCTCTGTCCCCTACCTTTAACTATTTACATGCACTACAGTAGTTACCAGAGGCCCTAATTCTGATTCTACCCCACACAAGACTTAGTATGTAAAAGGGGTCGATTAACCCTGTGACAGGCTGAAGTTGGGGGAGAGTCAGGACTGATAAGGTCTAACTGATGATGAAGCCCAGCTGGGCAGGGGCAGGCTGAGCTAGTATAAAATCATGAAGTTGGTGGCAGAAGATGGGCTGCAGGGAGGAACACTGTAGTTGCTCCATAGATAGGAGGGGAGTTAGCAAGAGACAGGGAGGAGTTCTAGGGGGCAGTGAACTCTGGCATCCTGCCTGGGAATACAAACACTGGCAAGAACCTGAGAGGGGTTGGAATAGCTACAGGGAGTAGAGGAAACTCCACAGGTAGTGGCGATGGGGGCGGGGGAGGGGGCAGAGGTAGAGAAGAAAGGTAGGAAGGACCCCAGGATAACAGCAACAGGGTCTGGGATTGCTTAGTCCATGGTTGCTAGTCATAGGGTCCTTGGGCTGGAATGTGGAGTAATGGGTGGGACTGGGTTCCCATACCAGCCACAGGAGAAATGGCACAGTCTGGGCAGTGGATCAGAAGACTGCTTGAGACAGTTTGTCCAGAGGGACTTTGATATCCCTGAAGGGGAAAACTAATGATCTGGCTGAAGGGCCCAGGTCCAAGGAGGGAGCACCCTGTGTCAGGAAGATGGAGTAACCTGATTACAGGGCAGGAGAGAGACCATAGGACAAGCCACTGAAGGGGGAGGCATCAGACTGGTTGAAAGCTAATCCCCAGACAATGTCAGAAGGAGGTGCCATAGTGGTGAGGAGTGTACCCCATGACGGTGTTGTACAAACATAAACTAAGAGATTAATCCTGTCCAAAGAGCTTACCATCTAAAACATAATTAAACTGAAGTAGTCTTGGTATAATGAAAAAATCAATAGAAAATCACCATCTTGAGAGCAGATTGTGGAAATAGACTTTGTTGTGCAAGGAGCGGCAACATATTTAATAAAAAAGCAGAAGCCTGGTAAATAGATGTCTGGTAAATGGATAGAAGGGAACTGGGCAGAATCTGGCTAATTGAGCTAGTGGCCTATGGTTTCCAAAACTTTTGGCTTTTTTAAATTGCTTGCTCCTTTTCTCTCCACCGTGCTTAACATCATGAAGTAAAGATTTATAGCCTTCACCTGCTGCAAGAGCCAAGCACGAGGTCACCCTGACTGGCTAGTTTTTCAATCGCTATTGTTAAATTTTGTTTTTCCACATACATTTTTGTTCAAAACCTTGTCTTTTGTCACGAGGTTTTCAGTATCAACTGACAGTCATTTTTGTTTTCACAAAGAAAAATAGAGGTGAAATCTGCCACCAGTATTCTGTTGGGGCTGGTAGTGCATGAAAACTGTGTTCTTCTACTCTCCGCTGACTGAAGTCTTTCCTGCCTAGGATCTTTTTTAAAATCTGCAGTCTTAACCATTCCTGCGATTTGTCACTTTTCTCATAAATTAATTAGTCTTTCATCAGGTTGGGGTGCTTGCTGCTCCTAGAGTTGGGCCCACACTAACACCCTGGACATAAACACCTGCAGGCTTCCAGTTGTTCAAAATCCAGATCTGAATTTTACATATCACAGCTATACTTTTTCTTTAAAAATAAATAAAAGCCCACACCACCAAACATAATATTTGCTGGGAAGAAAAGTGAGGCTCCGTCCATGCTGGGCTCAGAGTCCTACAATTTGTAACTGCCTCAACTTAGGGCTTGTCTATAGGAGAACATTTTTCCAGCTATTCTAGTATAATCATATTAGAATAGTAATAGCTCTGGAAATCCCCATGTGGAAAATCATATTCTGAAATAAGTAGCTTTTTTTGGCATGGCTTAAACCAGTCTCAAAGTGACAAACTAAACTGGAAAAAGGCTTCCTCATTCTGAAATAAGTGTCTGCTTGGGGAGGTATATTGGTATAACTATGACAGTTTAAATTCACACCCTACCTTATGCTGGCATAACTATCTTGTGTGAACAAGTCCCAAAATGGATGTTTATAGAAATGAGTAAGTTTATCTCTTTTTAAATCAGAGAACTAAAGGAAAACAATAGAGATGTATGCTTTATTCTCATTGTCATACCATCTGACCTAGGTGATATGATGTTGGGATTCTAAAGAACTAATGAGTGTCACATTCTTAGACTGGCTGTTTCAAGTAATCTAACTTTGATTTTGAATTCTGAGGGTGCCTTACATGTGGAACACTGGCTATTACAACGCACTCTTACACTTTTAATTAGCTAAAGGGTGGGAAGATGTGTTCCTTCTTAAAACTGGGTGTTATGTATTTATAATGTAATTTTTAAAATGTATATTTTAAAGCACTTCATAACCATCGCTGAAATTAATGTATGCTGAAATTAGGGGGTGCCCTATTCACCACACCAGTGGCTCATAAACTGTTATCTATCAAAGTCGTGAAGCTGTATCTACTAAACTCAATATAATCAATGTTTGGAGTGAGACACACACAGCACTATATGAATATATTTCACTTGCTCTGTATCTAAAATCCCCATTTCTGTAAATAGAATTTCCCTGCAAGTTTAGGGTTGTATATATCTCTAAAGCAGTAAGGAATATTCAGCCTGTTCTCAATTAGCTATACGTTCTGTACCTCATTAAACTACAAATGGAGAGGCTGCTGTTACAGTCCCTCTCCTAATAGCGAAATCTCATGTTGTTTGTGATGTGGTTGGGAAACCCCACAGTGGGCCAGGGCAGGAATGGATTAATGTAGTGCCATGGAGAAAGGAGTTTAAATCAGGTGATGAAACACCGGTGAAGCATGAAGTACAGACTCATCAGCTATGGTTGATAATCAGGTAGTGCATCAAACTTAAGAATGTATATCAAGACCTATAGGCAGAATACAAAGGTGAACAAATGGGAGAGATGATTTGTTTGCATTATTACAATAAAAAAGCAATCACAACACGACACAAAGAGGTTCAGCACAAGTTGTGTGGTGTCCTGTTTTCAGTAAAAGCAACCATTTGACAAGAGTGTCACAAATTGCCAAAAAATGCAAAATAAATTCATGAACATACAACTGGAGGACAAAGCTCTGGTGATAGTATAAAGTTTTGTTGGGTCTAAAAAGCTAAGTCATACAAGGTTCAGTTTGTGACACTGGAGATAAATGAACAGTTAATTTCAGAATAGATGCTTGAGATGAGTGTAGTGTCCTCACAGTTGGCAGGTTGGCCCTTTGTTGCTGTGACACCTGCATAGTGATAATATTGAAAAGCTTATGAGACAAATGCATGCTTTTATCCAGTTAAGTTATCAGAAGTGGATTTGGAGCATGAGAAGGTTGTTAAAATAAGTTAGAGCAGCGAAGAATCCTGTGGCACTTTATAGACTAACAGACGTTTTGGAGCATGAGCTTTCGTGGGTGAATACCCACTTCCTCAGATGCATGTAGTGGAAATTTCCAGGGGCAGGTGTATATATGCTAGCAAGCAAGCTAGAGATAACGAGGTCAGTTCAATCAGGGAGGATGAGGCCCTGTTCTAGCAGTTGAAGTGTGAAAACCAAGAGAGGAGAAACTGGTTCTGTAGTTGGCAAGCCATTCATAGTCTTTGTTCAATCCTGAGCTGATGGTGTCAAATTTGCAGATGAACTGAAGCTCAGCAGTTTCTCTTTGAGCTTCAGTTCATCTGCAGATTTGACACCATCAGCTCAGGATTGAACAAAGACTGTGAATGGCTTGCCAACTACAGAACCAGTTTCTCCTCTCTTGGTTTTCACACCTCAACTGCTAGAACAGGGCCTCATCCTCCCTGATTGAACTGACCTCGTTATCTCTAGCTTGCTTGCTAGCATATATACACCTGCCCCTGGAAATTTCTACTACATGCATCTGAGGAAGTGGGTATTCACCCACGAAAGCTCATGCTCCAAAACGTCTGTTAGTCTATAAGGTGCCACAGGATTCTTCGCTGCTTTTACAGATCCAGACTAACACGGCTACCCCTCTGATACATAAAATAAGTTAGTTAACCAAGTAAAATCTTCTATATTTCAGAATATGTTTCTGAATGTTACCTATGTAAAGGCATACATGAGGTTCTGCTGACAGTTACTATAAAGGAATAGCAGACTTCGCACATGTTCTGTTATGCAGGGAGCTGCTCATCTTTGTTATCCTCTAACTAATGGCCAGAATATTCGGAAAGTATCTTACAATTAAACAGTAAGGAGCAAGAGGCAGCATCTTCCTGGGCAATTTATAGCATGGTTCTGGTGTTGTCATAAAGCATGGGGTCAAAGGCTTGATATCTGTAACCATTCAGTGTAAAAAAATAGTTTAAGAATGCAACACCTGATGTATCTGATTACTGTTCATACCAAAAGTAAGATGGAGAAAGGAAGGCGTGTGCTTAATGGGGCATAACTAACAAAGGTCTGATGCACTTGATGGCCAATTGTAATAATCTGCTCCATTTGTGTCTGCAGTCCTAAATTTGATTCTAAGTCCTTTATGAAACCCAATAATAAAACAGGAGGAGGATTGGGTCCTGATGTGCTGTTCACCCACAATGCCCATGGAAGTCATGGGAGTTGAGAGGTCAATATATTTCATAACTGAGCTCGAGATTATCACCCATCCAAATAAGCATGATTTGGTTGCCAGGTTTGATACTGATGGGTTGAGTGTTCTTTCCTGAATTTTGGCTTCTGAAACCATGAAGGTCCAAGTCATCTCTTTGATTTAGTCAACCTTGATTATGGTGTGAACGTGTCTACTTTTTCCCTCAGTAATCCACTCTTTGCCTATTTAGGGACTGGGTGTTTGCTGAAATTCTCACTCTCTGGACTGGCACAGAGGGATAGTTGTAACTTCTTAATTGTTAATTGTTATCTGCCTGTCTGTCTTGTAGCCCAGAAATGTCACTCAATTTTAGTTATTTTGGTGAAGTATGGATCTTCTTTTCTGAAAAAATCTTAAATATTTCTTTAGAAATAACAGAAATGTTATCACTTTGGAAGTCTAAGCGAGCAGATGCAGTCAGCTCCCTTCGTATGGGGAGTGATAGCAAATGAGTTTCCCTTTTGCTATCTCCATCTGCTGGTGAGAGAACTTAAACCTACTCTCTTGACATACAGGATCTTGGAAAAACCAAATTTACAGGTAAGAAATTACCATCATCCTTCTCCTTGTCATAAAAAACTTTATCTAAGGTAGAGATGCATCTTTCCATGGTAACTGAAAGAAATACAGACAGTCAGACTCTAGTGATCTGGTAAAGGAAAGGGGAATGTCACAAGCAGAAGACAAAGCTTTTAAAATCACCTTTGTTAAAAGCCCTCTGGCGAATGCTGTGTAAGTAATATTAAACGTTTACAGATGTGTACTTTCTCCACAATAACAAATAAGGATGAACTTAGTGTCCAGGGAAAACCTGGGAGCAGTATTTTATTGTCTTGATGGGGAGTAATGCCATATGAAATGATTTATCCCAGAAATGTTCCCTCCGGCAAGCTTGCAGCACTGGCTTTAAGCCTTAAACTATCAAAGCAGAAAGTGTCAGAATCTCAGAGCAGTACAGGTGTTAAATAATGAACGATTCATGTGGTCTGATCCTTACTGTGCCTCAAAGCTATGCTTATGGCCAAACATTTTGACAGAAGTATTAAGCTAAGGAATACATGTCTATATCTTTTGTGAGTGAGGAGTTTAGCAGAACTGAGATGTGTAATTTTGCAGTAATGGCTTACAATTTGTAAATGGAAAATACTGGTCATGAAATGTTAGAGTTAAGTACTGAAATGCATACAAGACAGGAAATTCAAAGTTAAAATTCTTATAGCAATCTAAAATTGTCCTTGTGTGTATATAGCATTTTCTACTGATGTATTGTAAATGATATTGAATATATATGTTGCCTTACTACAGAAATAAAATGTAGTCAGGTAACAGTTTTTGCTGAATCCATAACTTTGAATTTCTTGATGTCTGTGTAGTCTTCAGTCACTTTCTCTAACTGTTGTGTAGTGTTGAAGTGTGCTGTTAAGCAGTATCTGCATTCTACCACAAAGGTGGTTGTGTTTCATTTATATGGATCCCTAAACTCTTTACAAACTTTAACTGTTTGTACTAGCTACACACGTACCAGAGGGAGCCTTTTACCCACCAATGAAAGAAGCTGTGTAAATGCAAAATTGCTGTTTTATCTGACCAAATTCTGTGGTATTTTATGATGTGTAAACCTACATTTTCTTGGATAAGTCATCTACCCACACTCTTCTAAGAAAAATAAGGAAGAGGATCAAGCTTCTGTACTGCAGAGCAAGGGCTCAGAGAATGGAAAATTAGAAGGCGCCTCGTATATTTACTTGGATTATTTGGGGGATTTAAAATTTGAACTGTTGAACTGATACTTGTCTGGTTTTGTAGCCTGTGCTGTTAACTTATTTCAGGTTTTTCTTGCGAGTATCTACTGTTCTATCTGGTTTTGAAGTCAGATTTGTGTATGTATTCCTTGTCCTATTAGAATCTAATTCTGTGAGCTAGACACATTTGTTCTCTTTTGTGTAAAAGGGGCACTGTTAAAGTAAAAATTATGGTATTGATCCTGTGGTCTGGTTGAGCAGTGCATGGCACAGGACACACAAAATTGGGAGGTAAAGTTGGCTGTATATGAATTTATATTCCTCTGATCTCAAGGGCTGCTGGAAGCTGATTTGGCCCCTAGCATGTTAGAGTGCAATATCAGGGATTCTCTAATCTGTGGCTACCTGCACTTAACTCATTGGGAAAAGGGTGTTGTAGAATTGGCTTTGTTAGCTCTTCATCATTCCAGTAATTTCCCTAAACTATGGGAATCCTCAGATTACCACCAAGATTACCTTATGGGAGCTTTTACACTGCTGAGAATGTGGCTGAGAATCTGGCCCCGTATCTAAAAATAATTCCTTATTTTACCAACTGATCTTATTAAATCTGAAATAATTTTAAAATACAACTTGCCTTTCACAATTTATCCAGTTCATTTTAACACTTCACTCACCTTGGATAGTGATAATAGATATTCCTGATTCCCTTCCAGTTGACAGTCAGATGTTTAACTTCCTTATTGCCAGGAGCTGATATAATGCTGTTTTATTTTAGGCTTCCACAGTGTTTAAAAACTAAACAAAAACAGTTTTTATTTACTTTAAAATATAATCACTAAAACCTTGTACTGTAGGTTTTAAAAACAAATCCTAAATGTTTGGTCTAAACTTCTTGAAAAATGTCCTTCCTATTGAATATCCTATTTCATTAAGCACATTACTCGTGAATATAAATTCTTTTCAAATTCATTTTTTTTTACATTTGAAATTGAGAGTACACACAGACAATTAGAGATGAAGGATGACATTCTATGTAGATGAGTTTGGAATTTATAGAAAATTAAATAAAGTTCACACAAGAACACTGTGACTAAATGAGTCATTGCAAATGTTTCATACTCTACAAATCTAAAGAGACTTATTAATCCATCAAAAATACATAGCAATATATATATGAAAGAAAATAATCATTCATCTTCCACAGTCTGGAACGTTAGATTTTATCTAAAACAGGCATAATAATAGAGGTAAATCTGAAATATACACACCAAACAGACTAAAAGTCTGGAATAACAGAATTATTCTTCATCAAAATGTGATGAAAGGCCTATAGTTGATGTATGTTCCGTTCAATTCAGTGGGAATATTGCCTAAGTAGGGTATACAGAACTGGTCATTCATTAGATTTAGATGAACTGATGAGAAATTCTATCTATGACAAGAAAATTCCAAATATCTAAAACCTGGGTGTGGCAGTGTTCTGAGCAACAGCAGCTAAGCAAGTGCTTTGATCACTGCAACTCTAATTAATTACTCCACTGCAGACCTCATTAGGAAGATCTGTGCCTAATTGATGGGCTGAGGAGAGAACTAAAGGGCTAATAGGCTGATGATACAAAAAGTACAAGAAGGAAGTGGGAAAGGGAGGAAGTAAGATGCTCTTTCCTGCTTGCCTCAAGAGATGAGGGTTCTAAGGCTAAGGCTTTATAGTGTATAAAGGTGGTGGAAATTAATATTATAAATAAATTGCATCAGGTGTTCTACCAGCAAAAAAGGTCTCTGAGCTGTTTGTGGACTTGCCCGGAGGCAGGAGCAAGTGGGTCCTGTCACACTAGGTTATCCTACATTTGTCCATTGAATCTGAAATTTTTTTGTTTGACTCTTAATTATTCAAAGGTTCTAGATGTCTCCTGAGACATTCTGATGATTAGGATTGACCTGTATTCCAGGGTTTGAGTTCACTGATTCAGTACGGACTCGGAGAACAGTTGAGTTGTGAATCATTTTCCCTGCCTCTTCTCTTCACAGAATCACAAGATGGGACCATTGTGTTTGTCTAGTAGTTTAACCTGCAGGTTGGACCCCCTGGGATGTCACCTGGTGTACTGGGACACCACTGAGTCAGACTGTTCTGCCAGGCTGGGTCCCCTTTTACCTGGTCTTGCTGGGCTAGGGTCCCCAGCCTTTTCCAGCCAAGCACACAGGCAGGGCCACACCCAGCTGCACAGAGAGACAGAGATTTGCTCTGAGAGGCTCAGTTTAAGGGGCTCACCACAGCACCCAGCTGTCCACCCCCCTTGGGGTACAAACCCAAAATTCTTCTTCGAGTGCTGTCCCTGTGGGTGCTCCATTCTAGGTCATCGTGCGTCCCGGCGCTGTCGATTGGAGATTTTCAGTAGCAGTGCCTGGTTGGGGTGCAAGCACCCAGATGGTATCTCCCGTCTAGTTGGAATCTTCCTGAGTGCGTGCGCCCCACACCCTCCCCAGTTCCTTCTCAACTGTCCTTGGCTGAAGACGGGACTCGGGGCAGTGCTACCTTCTCTTCCCTGATCTCTATAGGAAACAGTAACAAAGAAACATAGAAATAATTATTAATTACTTCCCAGTTGTTTCCCTTCCTTTAGTATAGTTACATAGTTAGTTACTTAGTTTACAAAAAAAAAAACACACCAAAAAAAACCAACTCTCAGGCTTGTCTCCCATTGAGACACTCTCCTCTGCCATCTCTAACTCATAATGCCAGGAGCTTCAGGTTTCAAAAGATGTATCTCCTGTCAGGACTCCATGCCATGGTCAGATGGCCACTCTCATTGTGTCAGGTGCCTCGGGGACACCCATATGCCTGCGAAGTGCCTCCATTGTGCGAGCCTCAAGTCAAGAGCTCGTTGTGACAGGGATCTGCGCCTCAAGGTCATTATGATGGAAAAATCCCTGCAGCCACTGTCGGAGGTGGGAAAGGTAGAACCCGCTCCCACACGCTCCCCAGCCAGATCGGAACCGGTGGGGAGCGTTGCTTCACCCTCCCTGGAGTGGAGGCAAGAAGCTCAGCAGTCTCACAAATGAGACTCTAACAGGGGTAAGGGGTCTCTGGTGAGATCCCTACCTCCTGTGCTGACAGCACAAAAGACAGCTGTTTCAGCCTCTTCTAACGCCTCAGCAACCGCTCTGACAGAGCTTAGAGGCAGGGACCAGACCTCCCGCGCGGGGAAGGCATCTGTTGACTCGGTCCCCTCAGCGCCAGCACGGACAATTCACTCCTCTTCGGCACCGAGAGGGGCTTCAGGACCGGCACCATGTTCCTCCTCGGCACCGGCAACGGCCGCGGTGCTGGCAGCGCATTCGGCACCGACACCCAAAACGGCCGCAGTACTCACAGCCTGGTCAGTTTCAGCACCAAAAGCGGCCGCGGTTCCGCCAGCGTGCTCTGCCTCAACAATGAAAATAGCTGCGGTGCCGACGACGCGATCAGCCTCGGCACCGAGAAGAGCGTTGGCACCCAGCCACTCTTCTGCCCGCACACCATCAGCAGACCCCCTGCAGGGCACCTCTAGGCTCAATACAGCAGGACACTCTCTGTCACTCTCTCCTACTAAAGAGCTAGAGCAGAGAGCAGGCTTAGCTCAACCTAGGGAGCAGGAACAACAGCTTCTCACTCAAAGTGACCTTGTAGTGCCACCTGAGCCTCACTCTCCGTTCCTAGATAGAGGACTTCTTTCTTGACCTGCCACTTTCTCCACCTGAACTGGCTTTCACCGACGGTGACCTTGAGCTATAGCAGAAAGCGGAGTTCTCCCCTCCTGCTTCTCCTCCACAGGCACGTTTACCGCCTCAGGTTACGGCTCAAGCTCAGCAGCCTTCGTTTCCCTACGTTGCCCCCCCATGGGCGATGCCTGAGTTCTCCTAACCCATGCCTTGGCCTCAGTGGTACCCATGGCAGAATCCTCCTACCAATCATCTTCCTTTGGTGCCTCAATCTCCCGCTCCATCCACTTCCAGGGTGCCTGAGCCCCCTCCTGAGCCTGGGAGCTATGCACCCTATCCTGACTCGCCTAACCCTAACTCTCCATTAGCCTCAGATGAAGCCATCCTCCCTCCACCCCACAGACCGTGGACAACTGCAAACAATTTCAAGAACTTTTTAGGAGGGTTGCACTCAGTCAGGATATCCCCTTAGAAGAGGTTCAGGAGACTCAGCACAAACTCCTCAAAATCCTTCAACCATCTGTGCCCTCGAAAATCGCACTTCCTATAAACGAAGCACTTATGGAGCCAGCCGACACTCTCTGGCAAATCCCAGCTTCTCTAGTACCAACTTGTAAGAAGATGGAACGTAAATACTATGTTCCTACAAAGGACGCAGACTTCCTATTTCCTCATCCACCACCGAACTCTCTTGTCATCGATGCAGTTGCACAGAGGACCAAACAGTCACAATATCGACCTACCCCGCAAGACAAGGACTTTAGACGCCTTGATGTCCTGGGCCGCAAGGTTTATACATCCTCGACACTACAATTCAGGATTGCAAACTATTCTGCTCTCCTCGCCAGCTATGATTTCGATAATTACAATAAGCTTTTCGAATTTGCCTCATACATCCCAGAGGACAGAAGAGCAGACTTCAAATCAGTCCTATCTGAGGGACAACTGATCTCCAGAACGGCCCTACAGGTGTCCTTAAATACAGCAGCCCGTACCACTGCAACTGCTGTGGTTATGCGCAGATCCTCATGGCTCTCTGCATCAGGCATTCCTAAAGAGCTCCAGACCAAAGTGGAGGATCTCCCCTTTGATAAGGACAAACTCTTCTCGAAAAAAAACGGATGAACTCCTCCACACCATGAAAGATTCGGGAGCGACACTGCGCACCCTGGGCATTCACCCATCTCTTCCCCGGAGACAACGATACCAACCCTACCAAAGACCACGCACACATCAGTACTATCGCCCTCAATCCAGACCGTACGACACAACTAGGAATTGTACTAGACCTCCCAAACGCAGACAAAATCAAAATCAAGCCACCACCTTCCGTCCACTGCGCAAAAAACAACAGTTTTGAAGCTTTGGTCGAGGGTCTGCATGACCACCCCTTGATTCCACCACTTGTCCATTTGGCCACCGCCTCCAGTATTTCCAGCACGCTTGGCAGTGGATTACACAGGACCGCTGGGTCCTCGAAATAGTTCAGACCGGTTACTCCATCCCGTTCATATCCTACCGTCCTACCCTTTCCCCTTCCCTGTCCCTCTTCAGGGACCCTCTCACGAGGAGTTACTTCGCACAGAAGTGGCACACCTTTTGCAACTAGGGAAACAGTGGAACCTGTGCCTACGCAGCATCAAGGGACAGGGTTCTACTCCCATTACTTTCTAATGCAGAAGAAAACTGGGGGATGGAGGCCTATACTAGACCTATGCCGACTGAACAAATTTGTGAGGACACAAAGATTCAAGATGGTCACACTGGGCACAATAATACCTGCATTGGATCAAGGGGACTGGTTCATAGCCCTCGACCTACAAGATGCTTCCATATATCAATACATCCAGCTCACAGACACTTCCTCCAATTCACAATCGGTCAGGATCATTTCCAATACAGAGTTCTCCCTTTCAGACTCTCCACAGCTCCAAGAGTTTTTTCCAAGACCCTAGCTGTGGTTGTGGCTCACCTCCGCAAACACGGGGTCACACTTTCCCCTTACCTGAATGATTGCCTCATCAGGGGCGACTCCTATGGTGAGACACTTCAAGCCACGTGCTTCGCCATCTCCCTTTTTCACAGCCTAGGCCTCCAAATAAACATCCAAAAATCTACCCTGATACCCACGCAACAGATCAGATTAATTGGAGCTCATCTCGACTCAACCCAGAGCAGGGCCTCGCTCCCATACAACAGATTCCTCGCTATCACGCAGCTCATACATATGCTCTCTATTCGTCCCAGGACACAAGCAAGAATCTGCCTACAGCTCCTTGGTCACATGGCAGCTACCACCTTCATTGTTCAACACGCCAGGCTACATATGAGATGCCTCTAGGGCTGGCTCAACTCCAGTTTCAAACCCAGCAGACATCCCTTAGGGATGCTGCTAACTCCTCCACCCCAGTAACTTCCCTACAATGGTGGACAAGTCCAGAAAATGTCTGCACAGGTGTTTCCTTCCAGTAATGATCCCCAACGCTCATGCTCACCACGGATGCCTCCCTGATTGGTTAGGGAGCACATCTAGGGGAAAACAAGGCACAAGGCCGGTGATCTGCGTCAGAGAGACATCTACACACAAATCTCTTAGAGCTCAAGAGCAGTGAGGAGAGCATGCTTTCACTTTCTTCCCCTCATAAAGAACAAATACCTGCGAGTCTTAACAGAAAACATAGCATGTATGTATTACATAAACAGACAAGGGGGAGCCTGATCACATTCCCTCTGCATGGAAGCCATTCGACTATCAAATTGGTGCATATGACATCGAATACAGATCAATGCTTCCTACCTAGCAGGCTGTCACAACACTACTGCGGACGCACTCAGCAGACACTTTTCGACAGAACACGAATGGGAACTGCACCCCGCAGTATTCCAACAGCTTTTCTCCTTAGGGGATGCATTCCTCATCCCATGGAACAACTACCTCCTGTACGCCTTCCCACCTATCCCTCTACTACCCAGGGTTCTTCGGAAGATCGCGGATGACAAGGCCCAGGTCATCCTTATTGCCCTGGCTTGGCCAAGACAGACGTGGTACCCCTACCTTCTCCGCATGTCCTCCCATCACCCATGGGCTCTCCCCAGCAGACCAGACCTCCTTTACCAGGACAACGGACGAGTCCTTCACCCCAGCGCTTGAAAAAGAAGAGAAAGTTACTCACCTTGCAGTAACTGAGGTTCTTCGAGATGTGTGTCCCTGTGGGTGCTCCACTCCCCGCCCTCCTCCCCCCTACTTTGGAGTACAGAGATGACTCTCCATGGTAGAGAAGGAACTGAGGAGGGTGTGGGGCGCACGCACTCAGGAAGATTCCAACTAGATGGGAGATACCATCTGGGTGCGTGCGCCCCAACCAGGCACTGCTACCGAAAATCTCCAATCGACAGCGCCGGGACGCACCGTTACCTAGAGTGGAGCACCCGCAGGGACACACATCTCGAAGAACCTCAGTTACTGCAAGGTGAGTAACTTTCTCTTATATGAAATTCGCCTCTTCCCTCAATGTGGAGGAACGTATGCACAACTTCTCGTCCCCCCAGTTAGAAATCACATAAACTGGGTTATAGTATAAACCAGAAATACATTTATTTCTGAACTATAATAGGTGTATTTTAAGTTGTTAAGGATTTAGCAGACAGAACAAGGCAGATTACTAAGAAAATAAAACAACATGCAAACTAAGCTTAATACACTAAAGAAACTGGTTACATGTACGTTCTCACCCTAAATGTGGTTCTAATAATCTTCACAGGCCAGATGCCCTTCCAGCCTGGGTCCAGTTCTTTTCCCCAGTTCAGTCTTAGGGCCGCAGCAGCACTTTAACATGGCTTGTGTGGTCGCAGTAGAGCGCTGGGAGAGAGAGCTCTCCCAGTGCTCTAAAAAACCCACCTCCGTGAGGGTCGTAGCTACCAGTGCTGAGAGCGTACACTGGCACTTTACAGTGCTGAAACTTTCTGTGCTCATAGGTGTTTTTTCCTGATGACATGGATTATCTCCCTCCCCACCCTTAAATAGTATTTGCATAAGGTGGGAGTCCTTTGTTTCCTAGTTTGACCTCCTCCCCTCCCCCCCCCCAGCTTCTCATGGAAAAGTACAGAATTCAAGATGGGTTTCAGTATCAGGTGACATGGTTACATGCCTCTGTAAGGCCCCTGTACCCATTCTTCACAGGCTGACCCACACATTCACAGGAAGACTAAGTTCTTTTACGGTCCATTGTCTTGCTGATGGGCCATCAGCACTGTTGGGCTTTTTCAGTGTTGTACCTGAAGTGTTAGGAGACGTCACCCAAAGTAACATAGGTGAAATATAGATACATAGTAAACATTCCTAATTTCAGATACAGAAATGATACATGCATACAAATAGGATAATTGTATTCAGTAAATTGTAACCTTTCCAATGATACCTTACAAGAGTTATCTTGCATAAAGCATACCTTAGTTATGTCATATTCCTACCACAAGCATATTTTCATAAAGAATGTGGAGTATAGTGTCACACACAGGCCATAGGACTTATTTGAATTATTTTCTGTTTCAGGTCCAATAGCTGTGATTGCACTAGGACATATTATTTAGAAAAACATCTAATCTTGATTTTAAAAAATTCCAGTAATGGGGAATCCACTACTAACATTGGTAAGCTGTTCCAATGTTTAACCTAACTGTTAAAATTTTGCTCCTTTTATTACTAATATGAATTTATCTAACTTCAACTGCTCTTGTTATACTCTTGTCTGCTAGATTGAAGAGCCCTGAGATTTCTGTTCCCCATGTAGGTACTTAGAGACTGATCAATCACCCCTTAACCTTATCTTTGATAAAATAAATAGATTAACAGTGCCCCCTTAATAACGTTGGGTCACTTTTGTGTGCTTGGCCAACATCTTACATTAGTGTCAATATGGAATTTTTTTAGTTCTTCCATCTAACAGTGGACCATATTAATGAATAAATACATTTGGTTTTTACCTTCTACACGGGTGTACAATTGCTTTGAACTGCTGTGTCACTCTGAAGTATTTACCTGAACAGAACATATATTTACAAGTATTTTTTGTTTGTTTTTTGGCAGTAGAAATGTTAGTCTGTAATTTCAATCTGAGCCTGACAGCTTTATTCTGAAAAGTTAAAAGGAATATAATGAAACTATCAAAGCTCTTTTTATGCCATTTAGACCTATTAGAAAGCAATAAGAAAGATATAAAAGTGTTAGGAACCTAGATGAGCAGGGAAATGGGAAAGCTCATTGGAGAGAGTGCAGTGGTTCTCAGCCTATTTGCCATTGTGGGCCACATATGCAGCTCTCTGTGTTATGTGGGCTGCATCCACACAATATATATACTACCTGTATGGCCCTGAGGATCTCTCATGGGCTGCATCTGTGTGCTGACTGGGCTACAAGTGGCCCATGGGTTGAGAATCGCTGGTCTAGTGTGTTGAATTTATTGTTGTTGGATGCTGAAGGCGGGTGATATGGATTTGTGAACTGTTAGGGGGCTTGGCTTGCTAGAATCTAGCAACTTCTGGAAAGTAGCAGGACATTTGATCATGTGGATTTTTAATATGCTGGCTGGTTCATTTTAGATTTCAGGGATAGTGTTAGGTAGTAGCTGCTAATCTCCACTACTTCAAGTGCATGATTGGTTTTTAGTTGTTACCATTCATCAGTGTATGAATTTATCTGCCTAAAGCTGAAGGGAAGCAATAGGAAACAAGTGATTGAATGGAGTTATGTAATGAAAACAGAAATCTTATAAGGTAAAACATTGTCAAGAATTAAGTAGCAAGATAGAAGAAATTCATTTATTTAATAAAGTGCAGCAAAATGGGTTATTTGGATTCTTCAAGATCAAATATTGATTCTGTTGAGTGAAACTGTCTATGGAAGTAGAAGAGCTGAAAATTCAGTGTGTGATGGTCCTGCAAGTGAGACATTTTCAGCACTATTGCCATCAGAGTATAGCCAGAATGAAAATTCAAGTCTCTGTTCCAGGCCTTCCAACAGCTGTTCAACATTCACCACTAAATATGGCAAAGTTCAAGCAGGGATTGTTATAAAAGTGACTGGAAAGGTAAATATTTGAATTTGGTAAGAAAGTTGCTCCTTACTTTATATTAACACTACCTTTTGATGCATCAAAAATGAGCAGTTTAAAGAACTGATTGAAATTCATCCCTTTGGGCAAACTTCTCCAAACAGGTTTAAGCTTGCAGGTCCACTTGCTCAGTACTGCAGGTGAAGAAAATAAAGGAAGAACTGCAAAATTCCACAGTGACATTAATGCAAAATGGTTGGTCAAACATGGGAAAAAATCTAGTGATGGTCACAAACAAGCCATATAAGCAAACGTTTGTATGTAAGACTATTTATTCTGTGTCTGAAAAGAAACCCACAGAATATTGTGTTCATTGTTGTAAGTGCCATTCAAAGAATGCAGAGGCAAGAAAAATAAAATAAAGTTCTCAGGTGAAATCAATCATCCTAAACTATTAACACATGGGTATTTAGCATGCTTTTTTAAGCTGCACTGAGGAAGACGTAATACCTAGTGCAGTTTTAAAGCACACTGTGAAGATTCACAAAATTTTCTGCAGCCCTGTATCAGCTTCATAGTTGAAAAAGCAATTGTGATATTTCAGCTTCTAGTGACACTCAGTGGAACCTGTGGGAAGATTCTGTTTTCGTCCACCTGCCATAACTACGTTGATATTTGCACTGAGATAAGGAAGATTGATAAAAACCTAACATACATTTCACACAACATGCACAGCAATTAAAGAAGGTTTCAAAGAGGCTTTACAGATTGGTTTGATGACATTACTGGGGCAATTTCAGTGGAAAGCTAGCTTCATCTAATTAACAATAAAGAATTGGAACCATGCGAGCACAACTCTGAAAAATTACTTGGAAAATTGATGGAACTTTCGCTTTACTTAGCCAACATGACTAATACAAGAGGAAAAGATTTTTCAAAAGTGACCAGTGATTTTGGGTAGCTCTATTTCTGGATGCCCAACTTGAAGCACTTTGAGGAGGTCTGATTTTCGGGTGATTTGATACTCAGCACTTTCGGAAAATGAGGCCCAAAATGTGTCAAGTTATAAACTGAGTGCAGAGCAGGAGGAACAGATGTAAATATGGGTAATGGATCATACTCCTGAGTTTATCCTTCATGCATATAAAATCAAAGATCCATATCTCTACCCCAAATCTGTCGGTAGTTATTACAGATCACTGGATTAAAATGGTGGAAAATTATGGAAGTAAAAACATGACAGGAAATTTGTAAAAGACCTGCACTCCTGTCCAGCATCAATCAATGTATGTTTTTAGCATGTGTAGTTGATTTTGTTGTAACTTGTAATAGGCAAAGTTTTTGAAAAAATAAATAAATTGGTAAACATGCATCTAAGTGCAGACACGAGTAGTAGAGCTAGACTGGGAACTTGATTATAGTGTTCTTAGGTTTTCTGAGGCCCTCCTCTGATGACACCTTGCTCCCGGATGTAGAAATATAGGTGCAATACAATGTTAATGAAAGCATACATAACTCAATGCAGTTCTGTCAGAAAAAGCCTTAGTAAATAGAGAAGACTTACATGGAACACTGATCCCATCAGACTTGGGAATGAAAGTGTGAGTTTCAGAATTGAGGTCCTCTTTCCAGAACACCTTCCTGCAGATGTACACATCTAAATGCTCAGCAAGTTCAGAACCAAGGTAGACACTTTATCTCAAGGGTTCATCTGATCTCAGCTGCAAGTTAAAATGTGAATGCTAGCTGTTTCTAAGTAATGCAGAACCCAAACTATTATTAAAATATCTAGACAATCTAGTCAATGGGTACAGAAAATTAGACTTCTGTTTTTCTATAGATGGGATAGGAGGTCTTTTGAAGATATGCCTTGTAAAAGTATTACTAGAAAATGTCATATGAGATTGTCATGGTATAATTCCCTGCTCTGAACCTTAGCGTCCAAAAGATGGGGTACCAGCATGAATTCCTCTAAGCTCAATTACCAGCTCAGTACTTGTAGCGCTGCCACCAACCAGGAATTCCAGTGCCTGGTACACTCTGGTCCCCCCAAAACCTTGCCCGGGGACCCCCAAGGCCCAGTCCCTCTGGATCTTAACACAAGGAAAGTAAACCCTTTCCCTCACCGTTGCCTCTCCCAGGCTTCCCCTCCCTGGGTTACCCTGGAAGATCACTGTGATTCAAACTCCTTGAATCTTAAAACAGAGAGGAAAATCTACCTTCCCCCCTCCTTCTCTCTTCCCCTCCCAGATTGTCCCAGAGAGAGACAGTAATCCTAACACAGAGAGAAATTAACCTCTCTCTCTCTCCCACTTCTCTCCTTTCTCCCCACCAGTTCCCTGGTGAATCCAGACCCCGTCCCCTGGGGTCTCACCAAAATAAAAAAAATAATCAGGTTCTTAAACAAGAAAAACTTTTAATTAAAGAAAGAAAAAACAGTAAAAATTATCTTTGTAAATTTAAAATGGAATAGGTACAGGGTCTTTCAGCTATAGACACTGGGAATACCCTCCAGCCTAAGTATACAAGTACAAATTAAAATCTTTTCAGCAAAATACCAATTTGAACTCCTTTCAGCCAAATACACATTTGAACTCCTCCCAGCCAATTGCAAATAAAGAAAACAAACATAAGCTTAGCTCGCCTTATCTATCCAGTACTCACTATTTTAAAGTTATAAGAGCCTGTATCGGAGAGATTGGAGAGAAACCTGGTTGCACGTTTGGTCCCTCTGAGCCCCCAGAGTGAACAACAACCAAAAAACTAACAGCACACACAAAACTTCCCTCCCTCAAGATTTGAAAGTATCCTGTCCTCTGATTGGTCCTCTGGTCAGGTGACAGCCAGGCTCACTGTTCTTGTTAACCCTTTCCAGGCAAAGAGATATGAATCAGTTTTGTTCTACTAACTCTTACTTATCTGTTTATGATAGAGATAATGATTCATGTCATTTAGAGGATATTGGCAGGAGCGGCGCCAGGGTTTTTGGCACCCTAGGTGGGGTTCTTCCGCGCTCCTGGTCATTGGTGGCAATTCTGCTGCTGGGGGGGGTCCTTCCGCGCTCCCAATCTTCAGGGCACTTCGGCGGCGGGTCCTGGAGTGAGTGAAAGACCTGCCGCAGAATTGCCGACGATGACCCATAGTGTGGAAGGACCCCCCGCAGCCGAATTGCTGCCGAGGGCGGCAAAATGCCGCCCTCCCAAATCTTGGTGCCCTAGGCGACCGCCTAGGTTACCTAAATGGAAGCGCCGGCCCTGCATATTGGTGCCAAATGGGGAGAAACATTGAGTTACCTAAATAATTAACAGATTTCAAAGAAGTCTTGGAACTGTTTGTCCTCTTGATAGAATAAACACCATCGGGGAGTCCAGTATAAGGATTTTACAGTAGGCCCCTTTAACTAAGCTACTGTTTTTGGAACCATTTATCTTCTATGATTGTTTACCTCAGCAATTCTAACTGATTCTACCACATCACGGTTCCTTTATTTAAACATAAAACAAAACTTTTGCTTACTCAGCACTTTATTAGGAGTAATGGCTGACATTCTTCACAGTGTGGTATTGTGTGTGTGAGTGTTTGAATGACTTGGCAATTATATTCTATGTGAAATAATGTTCAAGGGTAGTTCAGCCAAAGGTTATTCAATGGAAGGATGGAAATTGGAGCATTTTTATAACACTGGGTAGGTAACATCCATGGTACACTCAGCTTTCCATTAAATAGCCAAATTATAATTAAACACCATGATAGTTTGAATAACAGGCAGCAAAAATCAAGAAATGCAAAGGTAAGTCCAATAAAGGCTGCTGTTCGCATATGTTGTTGTAGTAATCTTAAAATTCCAACTTTACCTCAAGTGTGTTTTGATATTTTTAAATTCTCAAAAAACTAATTTAAACCAGTACTCTTCTGAAGAGTTTCTCTGTGCAGACCTTTGAGGAAAATTGCAGTGACTAGATATAATTAAAGCTCTGCAAATAAACCATAGTAAAACAATTTGTTAAATGTAACCCCTTCTCTGTTTGCAAATTGGCCACAAGAGATTACGTTTTCCATACATTTGTTCAGTGTTTGCATTTATTTGACTCCTTGGTAGGGTATATTTCTATTTATGGATTCTTTTGCACACTGCTGCAAATACTGTATTGCTGTTAGCCCAAATATTGAATGTGAATATCAAATACTGTGGTTTGTTACCTAAGTCATGTGCTACCATTTCAGTTCCCTGATCGAATTACTTTTATAAAAAGGAGAGATCCTGAAAAGTTTTGATACTCACAGGGAGAAGAATTAGCGTTTCATTTTTCCTTCAGTATGTGGTCTATTTGGAAAAAGTACTGAATAAGGCTCCCAACGGAGCCATAAGAGTAAAATCTTTTATCATATTGATGCAGTATTTTTTACTACACCTGCACCCTGATATAATGCATCTTGATATAATATGAATTTGGATGAAATGCGGTAAAGCAGTGCTCCGGGAGGGGAAGGGGGAGGGGGCAGGGCTGCGTGCCCTGGCGGCTTAAAGCAAGTTCGATATAACGCGGTTTCACCTATAACACGGTAAGATATTTTGGCTTCCAAGAACAATGTTATATCGGGGTAGAGATGTACTTCACCTATTCTGTTGTGTAGTGCATTGAAAGTGTTATGTTCTTTGAGTGCTTGCTTATGTCCATTCCAGTGTAGGCGTATTTTTTCCCTAAGCAGCGCTGCTGGAAAGTTTTCCCTCAGGGATGTCCGTTGAGTCAGCTTTGGTGCCCCCTGGAGTTGCACCCTCATAGCGCCAGTATATAGGGCCCCATGGTGCCTTCAGTTCCATCTTAAAACCCATGACAGTCACTGGAACTTCTGCTCATTTTTCCTGCAAGTACCTTCTCTTAGTGGACTTGTTTTATAGATAGTAAATAGTTACCTTTTTAGAGTTGAGTTTTAGTTAGTTAATTAGCTAATTAGTAATATAGCCAGCAGCATAACCCGCTTAGCAGGGCTAGTCCTTCCCCTGCACTGAGGTATGCCTCAGTCCCCAGGGTTCAAACAATGTGCATCGTGCCATAAACTGATGCTGGTTAGTGACCTTAAATGTCTAGGGGAGTCTAATGCATAGTGTTTCAGGATCTGCAGGGGCTTCAGACCCAGAACAAAAAAGGACAGGGACACCGGACTGAAGTTCCTCCTCCTGAAGGCAGCGCTCCATCCCCCTTCAGAGCCGAGTCATGTGGATTTGGCACCAAGGACTTTGATTTCTGTGAGAAGCGCCTTGTCATCTCTGAGGGAGGCACAGTGGCATTCTGCCTCCCTGGCATTGAGGAGGGACTCCATACTTACAGCCTGGGACTCCTGGCACTGACACACATCCCTGGTGCCGAGGAATTCAATTCCAGCATGGGACTCTTGGCACCGCTCTCGATCACTGATGGTGAGAGAGACTGACCAGGGGCATTCTCCAGCCTCAAGGTTGATGGACCATAGAGACTCCAATAGAGTGCGGCTTGTGCCAGGCCACTTGGAGACCCCAGTGGGGCAGGTGGTCCCGTTGACTCTGGCCCTGGGAAGGGTGCCATTGAATACAGTACCATTGGACTCTCTGCCAAGTGAAGCCATTGGGGTATGACAGCCTTGGGACTACCATCTATACTGGAGGCATTTGAAGCAGCGAGTAACTTACTATCCTTCCCAGTACTACTATACCTTTTCATTTGGGAAATGACAGTGGCAGCACCAGGAATGAGGACCACTGTGGCACCGAGGCAGGTGCTGTTAAAGGGCAAGATGATCATGTTGGTGCAGTGCCAATCTCCTTCCCCCAGCACTGTTCTCCAGCACCAGTCGGTTGGTATCACTCTATCCTGGTCGCCAAGAACTGACTTCTTGGACTCCAGTACTGAAGCAGTCCTACACCTCATGCAGGATCAGACACAGTTTGGATCAGCGATATCCTATGGCTGACATGAGTTAGGGCATGCTGCCAATGGCCTGACCTTTGAACAGTGCCATCCTGTAGCCTATAAAAGCTCTATAGCAAACTCCTGCATCATTCCAACATCCTGCCAAGAGGACGGAAAAGTAGTACTGTCTCTCTCCCAAGGGGTATGAATTTTTGCCCACACACACTAGGTTCACTGGTTGTTTCAGCGGCAAACAAAAGGGGAGAGACAGGGTCAGCAGGGGCCAACTCTCAAGGCTAAAGATGTAAAAAAAACCTCTGCCTTTTTGGTAGAAGGGTCTACTCAACAGGTGGCCTCCAGCTCAGAATTGCTAACCATCAGGTGCTCCTGGACTGGTATGATTTCAACTCCTGGAGCGCAATGGTGAAATTCAGGGAGCTTTTTTCCTAGCTGAGGAGGAGAAATTTGTGGCTAAAGCATCCCTCCAGGTAGCTCTGGATGTGGCAGACTCTGCAGCCCATTTCCTGGCTTCAATCTTCGGGGTTGCCCTATGAGGTCTAGCAGACACTTCAGGACCTTCCGTTTGAAGGCAAGTCACGCTTCTTGGAGCAGACGGACTTGAACCTGCATATCTTAAAGGACTCTAGAGCCAGCCTTAAATCCCTGGGGCTGCATACACCAGCCCCCACCAGGAAGAACTGCAAGCCCCAACCCAATGGCCTGTTTCTATTCAGGAGAAGGAACAGAGTACAGGAAGAGGCTTCCATTCCAATCCTCATCTGCCCCAGTGCCTGTCTTTCTCCTGCCCCCCTCAAGACACTCGGCGGGTCTAAGGAGGCCTGTTGATGGGACGCTCGGGGATGACGTACTGGGACACTGTATGGATCTGATTTCCCCTACATTTGTGGACTGGTTTTCCCACTTCTATCAGGCATAGTCCACATTACGTCAGATCACTGGGTGCTACTCATGATAGAAGTGGGATAAGTCCTTCAATTTAGTTGTTCTTCTCCCTCCCCATCCCTCTGCACAGACCTCCTCATGAGAAACTTGTAGTCTAGGAGGTGCAGTTGCTCCCAAGTGTGGGAGCAGTGGAAGATGTTCCACCAGAATGAAGGGGCTGGGAGTTCTATTCTTGTTACTTCCTAATCCCAAAGGCCAATGGTGACCTCAGACTGATCTTGGATCTGTGAAACTTCAACAGATTCATGAAGAAACTGAAGTTCCACATGGTCTCCTTGGTTTCCATTATCCCTTCTCTGGTTCCAGGGAATTGGTACGCCACCCTCAACTTGAAGGATGCATATTTCCATATTGCTATCTTTCGGGGACACAGAAGGTTCCCATGATTCATTGTAAACCACAGGCACTACCAATTTGCAGTACTCCTATTTGCATGTCAGCGGCTTCTTGTGTGTTCACAAAGTGCATGGCAGTCATTGCAGCCTTTCTAAGGAGACAAGGAGTTCAGGTCAGGCAGACGTCTAGATAGGGGTAAATCAGAGGTCAGTCCAAGGCCAGGGTGAAGGCAAACATAAAGCTAGTCCAGTCAGCTTTCCAGGATTTGGGGTTGTTGATAAACATGCAGAAGTCCACTCTTTGCCTGGTTCAAAGGATAAAATTATTCGGGGTGGTCCTCTACTCAACCCATGCCAAAGCCTTTCTCCCAGAAAACTGGTTCAGAGCTTTAGGGGTGCTCAGAGAGAGCCTGAGGAGTCACCCTAGCACGACAGCAAGAAACTGCTTAAATCTCCTGGGGCATATAGCACCATACACCTATGTGGTGCAACACACAAGACTGCAACTCAGACCTCTCCAGTCTTGGCTAACATCAGTATACATACCAGGTCGACACCATCTGAACAAGGTGGACTTCCTTCCCCTGTCAGTGATTTCCACTCTCCTTTGGTGGCTGGACCTGGGGACAGTATGCACAGGAGTCCCATTCTCAAGATTCCAACCATCAATGTCACTTGTCACAGAGATGTCGGTGATGGGATGGGGGCTCACTTGGGGACCCTCAGAACTCAAGGCTTCAAGTCCCCAGAGTAGCTCTTGTTACACATCAATGTGAGGGAACTGAGATCCCACTGGGGGACACTTTGAAGACCTGGGGTGCATCTGTTGTCAACCTTCAAGGCAGAGACAAGGCAGGAGTAGCCTAGAGGAGAGAGTTTGAGAGGCTAAGATGCTGGTGGTGTTAGGAAGCTAACACCCATCAAGTACAGGCAAGACTCCCTTGTGCTGGAGGCTGATGGCAACAAAGTGAGTCACAGCCCTGAGAGCCCCAAGAAGTGTCGCTCCTGCTTGATCAGAAACACTGGTGGGTGAGCTCTGGTCCATTCGCCTCTGAGATACACAGTATAGATAACCCTTACATCCCATCCTTGCATATCAGCCACTTTAAAAAAAACACCCAGCCAATTAAAAATAAAGCATAAAAAGCCACCAAGCTGAGAGCTAGGCTATGGAAGATGGCCTAGTTCAGTCAATGTTGCGGATGAAGAGAAATTTGCATGGATCCTGGAGGAACTCCATGTAGATAGACAGTGTTTATGGCAGAAATAAAAGAATCTAGCAACAAGAAGCGGTTGGCAGCTAGCAAGAATATGGGGCTGACAGCTCGTGCTTAGCAGAAGGCTTGAGGTGGATTAGGAAGAGGTAGAGGTCTTACCCAAAATTGAGGGAGTAGAGTATAGTGTGGAAGGAAGTAACGGGGAGGCAGAGAAGGAAAGGATCTGGAGTTTGTTTACTTTGCTCCTATACTTCTGCTTAGATTCACTGGAATGAATTTACTCATCCTTAGGGGGTCTATGAAGTAAAGAAAAATAGTACTGAAAAGTGAATTCTTGACCATATGCAGTAGCTAATTGGCCAGGTTTTATATCTGAGGTTTTATTTAATTTCAACTTATATTTTTATTTCAATAACTCTTATTTCACAGTGCGTAGGCAGGAAGATATATCATACTGTACAACTGATTCACTGCAGAACAGATACTTAGCAGACAATATCCAGAGACAAAAGAGTTTTTAGCATCATACATAAGAGTGTAGTAGTGATTTATCTTTCGGTTTAGGTGTAAAATCATAGTTCTGACCATTTGTAGTCATTAAGCATTTCCTGTCAACTTCTGCAAGAGTTTAGAGATGTTAGCCCTAGTATCTAAACTGCAACTTTGGTAACCACAGTCTGCCGTCCTAAATCCCATCACAGTGGTTCATTAGATGCAGAACAGGAAGTGAAGAATACTTATCTATTAAATATTGCTGCTGTGTTGTTAAACAGCTGTCTCTCTATCCCAGGTGTGATTGCATTTCAGTGGTGGTGATAAAATTCTCTCTACTCTCACATTTAAAAATTCAGCTATTATATTTCCATTAAAAGAATGGCAGCAGATGTATAACTCTGTCTGGTCTCTCCTGTATGGGGTTAGCGTAGTTATGGAGATTTGGTTTTAAATTGCAAATTATAGGTAGAAACATAAATGTAAAAATGAGATTGTGGGGTTCTCAGTTTTCATTATCAATGATTTTGAAACCCTCTCTTCCCTCCCAGATCACCTGGGAGCAGGCTCACCACTTGTTTTAGGGACCTGATGTTCTTGAGGATAATGGAGATTCTGTGAAGGTCCGTGTGATAGTGTTGGATAGATGGAAATCTTCTATCCACCCATCTGCAACAGCTCTCTACTCATAGGAAGAATAACAGTTGGTGGTGCCTCCACCTGGATATGTACTGCATACCTTTGTTAGATTACCTTGGTAGCTTACAGGAACTACTCTGGCCTAGAAGATAAGAGCAAATAATACTTACTGCTCTAAGGCAGAGGTTCTCAAACTTCATTGCACTGCAACCACCTTCTGACAACAAAAACATGACTCCAGGATGGGAAACTGAAGCCAGAACCCACCCGAGTGCCATCGCCCATTGGAGGCCAAAGCCCAAGCCCAAGAGCTTCAGCCCCAGGCGAGGGGCCTATAATGTTAGCCCTGCCACCCAGGGCTAAAGTCCTCAGGCTTCAGCCCTGGGTAGTAGGGCTTGGGCCCCGGATGGTGGGGCTCAGGCTTTGGCCCTGTGCTCCAACAAGTCTAAACCAGCCCTGGCGACCTCATTAAAATGGGGATGCGACCCACTTTGGGGTCCCGACCCACAGTTTGAGAACCACTGCTCTAAGGAAATCATTAAACACATAAGTTGGAGCCAGGATCAGCTTTACTTCGAAGTAATATAGCAACGTACAATGACAATGCAATAGAAAAAAAGAGTACCTACTGTAATAAGTCAACTAGTGGCATTGTAACGGTTCGGCTAATGGTTACTACTTATAAACGTTAAAGTAAACTTTACTACTCACTACAACTGACGCGTATGTTAAAAAAACAACTTAAACTTACACAAGAACAGTCACCACTACATTGTACAAACCCTGAGCATGCACTCCCTTGTAATTTTAAAACCCCAGACACTTGCTTGTGTTGGCATGTTATTAAACAAGAGCTACCAACACTAAGCAGGCAATCACTTTTCTTACAAGCTCCTTGGTCTTCACCTCGGCTAATTTGTGATGAGACACCGTCCCTAGCACAAAGACTTTCACTCCAAACCACCACAGGGACTGAGAGGGTCTCCCCAAACAAGGATAGTTTCTGGGGTACTCACACTTTCCACAAATCCTTGCAGCTTTCAGTGGTCAGCTGCTGAGAAGGATGAAATGTGCTGAAGCTTTTTGCTAGTAGGCTTGTGGATGCAACGTGGCCTTAGTACCGCTCATGTGCTTTCAACAGGGACAACTTGACAGCAGAGTCTCCTAAATCTCTAGTTCTAAACATAGGCAACTACTAATAGTTCCTATTCTGCCAGATGCCTAAACCTGGTAAATTAGCACAGCTAGCTCCAGGTCTAGACTCCCTTTCTCATGAAACTTCTGACATTTTTTTTCAGGTGCTTGATTTCCCCCTCTTTCAGCCTTATCTGTCTTCCGGCATCCCTTTTCTAACTAATGGTACTACAGACTCCACCCAGACTCTGAAAAACCAGCTGGCTTTCTTCTGCCTCACATCATCATCAGTAATACAGTAACTCCTCACTTAATGTTGTAGTTATGTTCCTGAAAAAATGCAACTTTAAGTGAAATGATGTTAAACAAATCCAATTTTCCCATAAGACTTAATGTAAATGCCAGGGGTTAGGTTCCAAGGAAGTTTTTTGGAGGGCAGACAAAAGGCATTATATACTGTACTGTGGTGGGGACGTGCCCCTGGCTTACCCCTGGGGCTCAGGTCTGGGGGTGCAGAGTCTGGGAGGGAGTTAGGGTGTGGGAGGGCGCTCAGCGTGGGAGTACGGGGTCTGGGAGAGAGTTAGGGTGTGGGAGGGCATTCAAGATGGAGGTGCGGGAGGAGGCTCAGGGCTGGGGCACGCAGGAGGTGCAGAACACTTAACCTGGGGCAGCTCCTGTTTGGTGCAGGGAGTGTACAGGTGGCTCTGCGCAGCGCAGCACCACCCCCAAGTAGTTCTCTGTGAAATAATTAAAACATAAACAAAGGAAGCCACTATTGCCATGTAAGCAGTTTTCATCATTTGTTTTCAGTGCCTCCAGGTGAGAGAAACAGTGTTTCTCAGCATAACTGTCTTTGACAACTATATGAAAATGACTCACCTGGTGATAAAAATAACCCACAAACATTAGCTGTGTTTGTTTAGAGATAAACGCTTGGATGTTTTTGGTCAGATGGCTCTGTAATCACTATTTCCTTTGTTGACATATGCTAATACAATGTGTCACATTGACTGCACCCAAATGCTATTTATATAACTTTATAGACTTTATGTATGTCTGTTAGTTAGGGGCTTCTGGTCTTGTCTATGCTTAAAATTTTGTGGCTTTATCTATTCTGCCAGCATAATTTAAAGTGTCAAAAAAAACCACCCTTATAGATGTAGTTGTACTAGTATAAAAATGCTTATCAGTTGTAGCTATTCCTGCTTGGTGAAGCCAATTAAGCCATATGGGTATTAAATGTACTATACTGCTACAACTGTGTCTACAGTAAGGCTTTAACTGACAACTTTGGTGATAAAAATTATAACCCATACCCAAATAGTTATGTGGCAGAACTTAAATGTAGATCAGGCCTCTGTCTCTCCATCACTGTAGTGGCACTAATTTTGTGGAGTTCTCTGTAGAAGATTGCTTCATTGGATTTTGGTTTTGAATGAAGTTCATGCTGAGTGAATTCACTTGATAGGTGTTTTTTGCTAAGTGATTACATCACTCTAATTGCCTTACTGAGCTCGATTCAGTAGTTATGAAAAGGTTTGTTCAGTGATTTAAGCAAAGGCAAAATAGTTACCTAGGGTATATGAGATAGAAGTGTTGTTTGCACATTGGGGCAATTCAGTGATGATAAACTATGGTCTGAATTCCTTTAGTCAGAGTTGGGGTGGTGAATGTAGTGTGAGAAAGGAAAAAGAAGGTTCACGCTCATGGCGTCTGTTCATCCTTTCTGGTAGTGTTGCTCCATATACACTGTTTCACGAGCTCAGACATCCATATTTGAACTTGATTATACTGGAACACAGTTTTCTACAGCAGTTGCAGAAGCATAATAGCATGCAATTTCTTTTTCTTAAAGCAAGTTGACAGTGTGCGCAATGACTCACAATAGACTCAAGCCTGGTCTATGCTTAAAAGTTTTACCGTGATAGCTATTTTGGTTAGGGGTGTGAAAAAAATCACACCTCTATCAGACCTAGCTATGCCAACTAAAGTCCTATTATAGATGCAGTTATACTGAGAAAAAAATATTTTTTTCCAGTTGAGCTTGTTATTCTTGGGAAACTGGTATAGGCTATATTGGCAAAAGATGTGAAAATGGAACATGAAAACTGAAGCAAAAACGTACTTGAAAGTTGTTGAGCAACAGTTTTTCTCACTTTTTCATCAAAGTTTTGAATTTTTAATATTTGCTTCCGTTTTTGTGTGGGAGGGGGAAATCTTCTGTCTGATAGTCCCATCATTTTCTGGCAACTCATTTGGAAGGAATAGTCTTAGGGCCATGTGAACTCTGTAAGGTTCCTTATGATTAACTGTTGGTCAACCAGGGAAGAACTTGCACCACTACTGGGATGTCAGGGAGACTTCCTCTAATGTAATTCTCTAGCACCTGACTTCTATATAAAGCATTTGGGTGGGAAAAGGTGTGGTCTCTGCTTTGGGAAGTGTTTGGGAAAGGTATAGGATGTTATGTAAGAGATAGGCAGTAGTCTCAAGAAAGGGAGTGATCCTGTGTTACTGGCCTCAGGAGAGCAGAGTAGGGCAGAGAGTGAAGAATGCATGCCAGCTGCTCAGCCCAGGGCTGCAGCTAGGCTGGAATCTCCAAGATGGAGAGAGCAGAGTAAGGGCAGTAAGGACATTGGGAGAGGGTAATAGCTGGGCATATGTGATTGGGGATAGAGTGGGGTTACAAGCAGAGGGTGATGTGGTGCTATGTGTGGGAGAGTGATTATGCTCTTCCAATGAAGCCAACCAATGGCTGTCCTCTGCAAGAATGCACTGCAGGGCTCCCTGCACCACCACCTCGTTCAAGCACATCTGTTCAAGGTCATCTGTAATTACATTCTTTAAACATTAAATACAAAGTTCTTGAGATTAACAGAAATATGTGTTAATAATTAAGGGGCAGTGTGGTGTAGAACAGTACTGAACTGAGAGTCAGATGACCTAGTTTGCATTCCCAGCTCTGTCTTGACATGCAGTGATATCAGGCATATGACTTGCCATCTCTTTGTGCTACCGTTTCCTGTGCCACTCCTTCTCTGTTTAAATTGTAAACTAGTTGGATTATGTGCTGTCTCTGACTATGGACATGTACAATGCCTGGCCAATGTGGCACTCATCTTGCTTAGGGTTTCTAAGCATTACTGCAATGCAAATAATAAGAAGGAAAAATATTGAACATAATTACTTCCATGGGTATCCTGGGATTTAAAGCAGATGGAAACTAGTTTACAGTCTTACTTTAGGTACTTCCCAGAGAATAGTGGTGTCACAGATGAGGTTGGTTTTTCAACAAGATGTACGGTGCCAGCAGACAGCTTGGTGATGCCACTGTTAAGCAGAGACTCAAAGTTCAAATATATTTTAAACCTTATACTGAGCAGGAGTGCCCCTTGCTGTGTGAAATTTCAGAACTCCCCAGGGGGTAAAATTGGATGCATCTTTCCATATAGATTCCTTAAGCTTCTATTTCCCCTTCTAATGTCTTTTCATTTTATTTAACACTTTTTTAAGATGCCTATCATTCAGCATCTAAATGCTTTGCAATAAAATGAAACATAAAGTTCCAACTAGCCTGTATGGACTGGCAGTCAGAAGTTGATGTTTGCGTGGGCGAACACAGTAGGCCTGAGGCAGAAGCACCTTGCCAAACGGGGAACATAAAAAGGGAGCATTAAAAAAAAAAATAAAGAAAGTGATTGACATATAGAAAAAGGACAAATGTGAACAAGGGAAGATGGGTCCCAAATAAACAATCCTAAGCCAGGTCGCAGAAATAGCATTGTTTATAAGGACATGTGCATTTTATTCCATTAATGGCTAAGGTAGTTTTTCCTGTGCTTTGACACAGTGCCTTAAACGTGTCCGTTTTTCAAATTTAGTTGGCGTTAGAATGGGGTGGGAGCATATTTTTCCTGAGATCAAGAAACCTATGCTGTAACTGTTGTCTCCATTGTAAGTGTGTGTACAGAGCCTAGTATGACTAGCTTGTGGCATTCTTGTGAACACAGTCTTAGAGCCTGGAGGGAAGGTAGTTTTCCTGCAGCTGGCACAAGATTGTAATTTTCTTTTGATGGTTAATTTCATTACAGTTATGCATTTTCTGTACAAAGTCCAGTTAAAACAACTGGATTCTGAACCCACGTCTGTACTGATTAAGAAGTTTATTTATATGGTGTGGGATATGGAGGCACAACCTGTTAACAGCTGCAAATTTTGTTGATTAAACTAGGTGCAGACAAATTTACAAGGGTAACTGTTCCCTGAAACATTCCAGTTCACTGACATATGAAGGTATCCTGGCCATTTCTTACCAGTTTCCACAATCTCTCGCCAAGAATAATAATGGGTTTCTTGCAAAGTGTTGACACCAGAGGTTTTAAACGCTAAATGTTTTATCGATCATTGTGGGTTGTCTTGAATCCCAGTAAACAAACAGACGTATCTATGTAGACACCTGGAGATGCTCTTAGCTTGTGAAGATCGTATTCTTTTTAGGCAGACTTTCAGATCCCTATGTGGCCATAGTGCTAAGTAAGTTTGTGTCGACTGCTGAGAGGCACCAAATAGTAATGGAAATTACAGAATACTGGCCTAAATTTTGTTTGTTACACAGTGAAACTCTTGAATAGTAATATTCACAATGAATTTGGCCTGCAGGTAGTACACATCCTATAATTTATCAAGCAGTGTTATATATTCTGAAATCTTGATATGTCATTATTTGTGTAGTGTCTTTCACCTGCCTATGGGTCTCAGAGCACATTGCAAACAATAAGTCTCTCAAAACCCTTGTGAGATAAGGAAGAATTACTATCTCCATTTTATGGATAAGTCACTGAGGCACAGAGAGGTTAAATGACTAGCCCAAGAATAGAGTGAGTCTGTGGCAGAACCAGGACTAAGACCCAACTCTTCTGACTCCCTGTCCTTTTATCTAACACTAAACTGTTTCCTCTTTGAATCCAAAGTTAAAGGGACAGAGCCAAGTTTTTCATGCCCAAAATATGATCTGCTTTTTTTCTTGTGTATGTAATTTAAAAGCTTATGCTCATTTTTCAATGTATTTTTTCGTACTCAAAACGGATGCTTAGAAACTTTTTAAAACAAACAGTCCAGTGCTCATGATCTCCTTTAACAGAGCAGTGTGTGCAGCCCAGTTTGCAATAACAAACCAGTGTGTGAATACAGTGGAAATATCTTCATAAGGAAATGGATTGTATTTTGTAGCTTTCAGGATGTTGTCATAAATAAAGAGTAAAGAACAAAACAAAAAAAGACACCTCCTCCCGCCCAAGCTGATGAAATACTTTGTTCCATTTAAATTAAAATCTGTGTGTATGTGAGAGAGATGATTGTATAGAGCCACGGTGATGGACAATTCTGAGTAGGATGTCAAAATAGATCTGTAGCTCTTCCACACAAATTCTTTATTATGAATTACAGATGGGACTTTTATTGTTTAGGTGTTTTGAAAAGAAACATAGTCTGCTATTGCGTGTGAAACACATCTGCTTTATCAGAACACATTATTTCCTTGTTCACCTATATTCTTAACTAAAATATTGCTCTAGATATATAGATTCTTTTTCTTTTGTTCTGAGATAGTAACTTTAGACAGCTAAAGATTAAGGAAAATGAGTTCATTTAGCAGAATAATCCAACAGGTGCCAAGCATATATGCTGATTGCCAGATTTTAATGCCTTGTGGGAGGGCAAGCTAAATGATAGAAAACACTGAAGACTATTTTGTGAAAAGACACAAGTCTGTTTAGGTCTCCTAGCAAAGAAACATAGCAGAAAACAAACGGTATACTATTTTAAAATCTTCTTACTCCAGGGACTGGCCATCTCTGCAGATTGGTAATATGATATCAAGATTTTTACCTGGAAGTCAGCAATTCATATCTAGACCAGTTGATCAGGTACCACAGTGATGGGGTGCTGTATAAAAACCAAAGCATAATATTGCGCACGCACGCACACACACACACACACACACACACAAACTACTTTGAAAGAACATTATTAAGGCTGCAAAGTCAAGCACTGAAGAATTAGGAAATGCCAGAATTAAGGTTGCCTATGCCCCTGTGTGAATTTACATTACGATACAGTCTAATTACAGGATCTCATACAGTTTTTTTCTACAAGGCTCCTGCCTCACTCAGCGCACAGGATGGATGATACCCCCTTAGTGAACATCCATTCAATATTTTGTTTTCTTCTTCAGTGTGTGTCCCAGTGCTTAATTTACTGTTAACTATTCATACCTTGCTCTGAGGACAGAATTATTAATTTTCTTGTGGGCATTTGTATTCACTCCTCACTATAGTGTCTGAGTGCTTCACAAATATTAAATAATTTACCTTCACAACACCTCTGTGTGATGAGGGGGTATTATTATTCTCATTTTACAAATGGGGAACTGAGGCACCGAGCAATTAAGGTCAAAAGTCTTCACTAATCTTGGGTGCCCAATCGGAGACATCTAGGACTTGATTTTTCAGAGTACATAGCATTAGATAGCACTTAATCCATTTAAAGTGCAGCTACCGTTGACTTCAATTTCAGATGTAAGCGTCCAGCACTTCTGCATATCAGAACCCAGGATGAAGTCAGGCACCCAGAAAATGAAAAATACACAACTAGTGAACACCTATGAAAAGTTTTGGTTCAACCTGGCATCACATAGGAACACTGTAGCAGAGGCAGAGGTAGGATCCAGTTCTCCACGCCAGGATTCAACTGTCTTAACTAGAGTCTGTCCTTCAGATTTTTGCAACAAAAGATGCAGGACTCCTACAGTCAAGCCTACTTCATTACACAACCCTGATTCATCCCCAGAGTACCATCCATCCTGTGCAGTGAATGAGGTGGAGGGGCGGAGGGAATAGTATGTAATCGTTAATTAAAGATTATATCACAATACATATGTATGGGGAAGGTCAATTAAGGTTGCACAGGTACCTTAATTCTGGCATTTCCTAATTCCTAAGTGCTTGACTTTGCAACCATAATGTTAGGCTTTTTGTGTAATTTGCTAGATTTAAAAAAAGCAAACTGAAAAGACAAATTCCATCATAACAGGTATGTGGGTCATCAGTAAGGTTGGGACTTTTTAAATCAATGGTTCTTAATGTTTCCAGACCACTGTACCTCTTTCAGGAGTCTAATTTGTCTTGTGTACCCTCAAGTTTCACCTAACTTAAAAACTTGCTTACAAAATCAGACATAAAAATACAAAAGTGTCACAGCATACTATGACTGAAAAATTGCTTACTTTCTAATTTTTCTCATGTAGTTATAAAATCAATTGGAATATAAATATTGTACTAACATTTCAGTATATTGTAGATAGAGCAGTCTAAACAAGTAATTGTCTAGCTGAAATTTTAGTTTGTACCGACTTTGCTAGTGCTATTTATGTGGCCTGTTGTAAAACTAGGCAAATATCTAGATGAGTTGATGAACCCCCGGGAAGACCTCTGTGTACCCATGGGGGTATGCATACCCCTGGTTGAGAATCACTGTTTTAGATTAAACTCAGATCTCTGAGACAGCTAATCAAGTAAATGATAGTAGTAGTAGGTTATAATCCTCTCTGTGTACCAGCCCTAAAGGGGATGAGACTCTTTACCAGAGAGTTTCACAGATACTTGCTGACAGCAGAGGAATAGTGGGACAGGAATCCTGGATTCCATTCTAGGCTCTGGAAGGTAGTGTGCTCTAGATGGCACAGACTCTTCTGCCCATTGCTCCAATGTGTAAGCCTTTCTGACCCTTCCCCTCCAAGCTGTCCATGTCCCAGTTCTATTTCTACTGCACACCTGGAAGGTAAAGTTTTTGGCAATGTAATGAACAACAGAAAACAGTATCTTATAATGGGAAGTGTCAAGCAACATTATTAGGCAGTGCTACCAACCACACCTGTAATTACAGAGCATCTTGGCTAATAATGATAAAATATGATGGCTGCTCATAATTTCAGTTAAATTAATCTTAGGCCTTGTCTACACTGCCACTTTACAGCACTGAAACCTTCTTAGGGGTGTGTGAAAACACACCCCGAGTGATGCAAGTTTCAGCGCTGTAAAGTGGCAGTGTAGACAGTGGTAACTACTCCCCTCGTTGGGGTGGTTCTCTCTCCCAGTGCTGGTGCTGTGACTACATAGCCATGGCAGCACTTTAGTGTTGGTAGTGAAGACATACCTTTAGAGTCTCAGCCCAGTTTATAATGAACAGATGTGCCCTTTACAACCACTAATACCATGTTTAGCACTCTAGACGCTCTTGTTAAAAGGCAGGACTAAGTGGTCACAGAACTGAATTGTCTCCTAAAATACACAGACTACCTGTTGGTGTCATGTGCTATAAAGTTTTTGTGGTACTTTTTTGGGATTACCTGCAGGTTGTTCTCACAGGCAAAGACTTTCAAAACTGGGTGTCTAAATTAGGCTCCTAATACATATTTAGACACTTACATTTGTGGCCTGATTTTCTAAAGTGCTGCATATCCAGCAACCCCCATTTACTCCAGTCGAAGCAGTGGCATGCTAACTACTTTGATAAATCAGGCTTGTTGGGTGCCTAAATAAGAACTCAGGAGCCTAACTTTATTTATTCAGTTTTGAAAATGTTGCCCAGAACTGGGAATGAGTTGTACCAGTATAAGAATGTGTAGAGTGATCTATCCATCTGACAACTTTCCATCTGTGCCTAGAGGTCAGAGTCTAATTTAGGCATAGAATTCTGATATTGGTGAGAAACTTGAATTTAAGCCTAAAATGTAAATGCTGGTGAAGAGTAATGTATGGGATTGATTGACTGCCGCAGAAAGCAGAGAGATACAGTGGTTTTGTGTTTAATGTTGGAAAGAGGTTACAGAAGGACTCCTGAAAAGAGTATAATGTACTCAGCCTCTTCTCTGAGGAGTCTTAGTTTTTTTCCAGGTTTTTTCCTCCAGTTCAAAGGGTTTACACAATGGGTGGGCAAACTACGGCCCGGGGGCTGCATCCAGTCGTTCAGACATTTTAATCCAGCCCTTGAGCTTGCCCTGCTCTGCCTACGCCATGGCTCTGCGCAACTCCTGGAAGAAGTGGCATGTCCCTGCTCCGGCTCCTACGTGGAGGTGTAGCCAGATGGCTCTGCATGCTGCCACTGTCCGAAGTGCCACCCCTGCAGTTCCCATAGGCTGGGAACCACAGCCAATGGGAGCTGCAGGGGCGGCGCATGTGGATGGGGCAGTGCGCTGAGCCGCCTGGCTGCGCCTCCGTGTAGGAGCCGGAGCAGGGACATGCTGCTGCTTGCACACTCCAATCCCCTGCCCCAGCCCAGTTCCCCCTCCTGCCCTCCAAACCCCTTGGTCCCAGCCTGGAGCATGCTCCTGCACCCCCAAGCTATCATCCCCAGCCCCACCCCAGAGTCCGCAACCCCTGCCAGAGCCTGCACCCCTACCCCTACATGGATACCCCCTCCTGCACCCTGAACTCCTCATTTCTGGCCCTATCCCAGAGTCCTCACCCCCTCCTGCACCCCAACCCCCAATTTTGTGAGCATTCATGGCCCGCAATGCAATTTCCATACCCAGATGTGGCCCTCGGGCCAGAAAGTTTTCCCACCCCTGGTTTACACTGATGAAGCCTTGTGTTGCAATTGCTTTGATTTTCTTGTGATTGTATCTTTAAAATGGTTTAGAAAGAATCATAATCTCTCCTCCCCCTAAAGACAGAGAAGGGGATCTTTGGGGAGGACTACACAAGGAGAGCAGACATGGAGACTGGAAACTATGCAACTTGCAGTTTTGCCTTGGGAATACAGGAGAGATAGAACAGAACTGTTTGCCTCTGGAAACACTTAACTTTGACACCTAACAGGAATCACTTTGCAAGTATGTTCCTTCTCTAGGTTATGTCCCAGGTGATTCATTACATCACAGTGCAAGTTTCTTCAGAGGAAATCCCAAAGTAACTTTGCATTTCTGATTGTCTGATATTAACCTATCACTATCTAGAGGAAAGTGGGGAGAGGTTATTGTTTAAATCTTATTTTTGCTTTCTTCTCCCCCTCCCCCCAGGATATTTAAAATTTTCTTCCAAAACAGATTTAAAGTTTAAATGTTAATTGTCCAATAGAAAAGACATGAAGTATGTAAATGTATAACTTCCATCGTCATTATGAGGGCATCAGTCTTAGCTCCGTAGCCAAAATTGATTTCATATTGCACTTAAAGCAAGGGCTCAGCCTCTTTTTTATATGAATGGTATAGTGTATCCTACCCAAGCGAACAGCACTTACTTTTTGAGTATAGAATTATTTTTTTGAGAATTTAATTGTAGATCTGTAAATTAGTTTGTTAAAATTTGTAAAAATAACTTTACAAGAGTAACACACACTCTTCATACTTTCCATATAGTCAAAATGATTTGAAATTATATGCATAGGCTATAGTTGAAGAAATTAAGTTGTAATTAAATTATTAATGTTTGTATCTAAATATAGACTACAGACAGGGTTGGGACAACTCTGCATTTCTTCATATGCTTTGTTGTGGAGTAACAATAAAATTCCTTTAATATTTTTTACCTTTTTAAAGGTATGTCTTCACTACAGAGTTTCCCCAGATATGGGAACCAGGGTTAGCCAACCCCAGGTGTGAGCATCCACACACTAGGTCATATCGATGAAGCTGCGTCCACACTGGCACTGCACTAACCCAGATTAGGTGCTAGGATTTCCGGGGAGACACCCTGTAGTTCTTAGTGTTGTACTAAGCTGCACTACTTTATGAATTGTTTTGTGGCATATTGTGGGAGAACTTGTCTGTCTTTCCCAAGTCCCTGTGTGGAAATGTTATTAGCCCACCAATGAAAATGCTTTCAACTGGGTACGCTCTTTACTTCTGTCCACAGACCACATTGCAGACAGTAGCAAGATGTTTATCCAGCTCAGAACAATGATCTGGTCCAGCTGTTGTCATTGTTGATACAATGCTTACTTGGCAACAGAAGACAGAAATAGGGCACGAGAAACTGTGGAGGCCATTTCTGTACTAGCTTGTTGCCATGGAAAGCCAGCATCATGCCTTGGTGAGGAGATCACACAGGCTGCGTGCAGACATGGTGGAGTGCAGAAGTTGATGCAGGTTTTAACAGATGTGAAATTCTCCTGTGCTGATTGGTGGTTCTGGCACAACATCACAGGCGCAGAGTGGTAGGACTACCTCCTCATGCAGATCTGGGATGACCGTCTGTGGCTCAAGAACTTCCATATGAAGGAGGACATCTTCATGCAGCTGTGTGAGTAGCTTGCCTTGAACCTTCAGTTCCAGGACATACTTATACACTGTATAGCCTCCTTCTGCACTGTATAGCCTCCCTTATCTGCAAGTTGCTACCTTAGGCCATGTCTACACTATGCAATAAGTCGACCTACGTTATGCTACTCCAACTGCTTGAATAATGTAGCTGGAGTTGACGTAGCTTAGCTTGACTTACTGTGGTGTCTACACTGCGCTGGGTCGACAAGGGACACTCTCCCGTCGACTTACCTTACTCTTCTTGTTCGGGATGGAGTGCTGGAGTCAACCAGAGAGCGATCTACAGTTGATTTGGCAGGTCTTCACTAGACTTTGTCTTTATTTAGTATTAATCTGTTCTTTTGTTAACTATGTTGATCTCAGCCATGCACTTTGTGCCTCACTCTAGGAATTTGATTTGCATTTCTTTATGTTCTGCTTGGCATGTGAATTATGCCTTTTCAAGTATCAGGTGTGTGTCACTGAGGATATGTCTACCCTGCAATTAGACACCCGCGGCTGGCCCATGCTAGCTGACTTGAGTTTGTGTGGCTCCAGCCAAGGCTTCTGGTTGGGCTGCAGGCCGAGGTCTGGGGCTCCCCCACCTCTCAGGGTCCTAGAGCCCATGCTCCAGCCAACACCTGAACATCTACACCACAATTAAACCTCCCCTACTTACCCCAAGCCCTGCAAGCCCAGATAGCTGGCATGGGTCAGCCGCAGTTTTTTAATTGCAGTGTAAACGTACCCTGTGTAGCTTTTCATTTACTTTTATACTGATATTTAATGAAGGGAGTCTTCTAATATTCCAAATTCATAATACTCTGAAAAATATATTTTTCACAGGTAACACAGGAGCTAGAGCTGGCTGAAATTTTTTCAATGAGTAATAACTTTGCAGAAAAATGCATTATCAGAGCACCAAAACTATTACTGAATGTAGGTTGAATATGGCAAATAGTTTTCGCTGGGCGGAAAAAGACATTTAGTTTTTACACTTCATTTCAAAACAACATTTTTTAAAAGATTCATTCAATCTGAATGAATTTTTGTTGTTTGTTTCAGCCATCGAACCAAAAAATCTATTATATGCTCAGCTCTACTAGGGACACGGTAACAGTCAGAGATTTTCAGTGCTCTCTTCTCCTTCTTTATTGCTGACTGCACTGTAAATATTTAGATCTTCTGCATCAGCTACGATCAACAGCAGTGCAATTTTTAGCCCAATTTCCATTTTACTATCATCTACAGCTTAAATTGCACTTTTGAGTTTCAGAATTCTCCATGAGATTTATAATCGGTGGATTTACATGTTACAGTTGTACAGGCTCAACAGTAGCTATTTTTTGTTTGCTTTTCAACCTGTTAGTAAGCAACATGATTCTCCTCAACCATTTACAGTCTGGCTGTTTTTTATTCTGGATTTGCTAGGAATCTGCGGCTATCTATTTCATGGAGTCTTTCAGTGGTGATCTAGGCAGCATTTAGGGTAACAGCAAGAAAAACAGCAAACAGTTATGCTGCTGTGGTAATCTCTCCCAACTATGTTTCTTTTGTGTCTGTGTGAGTCGGCAAGAAATGAGGCACTGGATAGTGTCCTGCAGGCTGTGTGTCAACTCTGAACTTCCTTCGGAAGCCTAACTATTTATAGCACACGGCCCTTTTAACTTTGCATTATATGATCGGTCAGATTGATACTGCATGTGTTTGCATCAAAAAGACCCATTACAGTTGGCAGTAATTGGCTCCCATGTTGGCAACTTTGCCAAAGGCTGACTTGGTCATGAATTCTGAACTCTCGTCTTACCTCTATAGTTGGTCCTTTTAGGGTAGGATTGAGAGATGTAGCAGGGCAGTGCCAAGTAGCTTTCAGTAGAACTGCCTCTGCTGTACCATGTCTGTGGAAAAACATAGGACTTTAGTCTCCATGGGTGTGAATCTGGCAACTGAATTCTCTTTGTAAGGATCCAGCTGAGAATTTTCTTTCTTGATCTTGTTTATGTAATGTAGCACTGGATCTGACAACCTGTAAGGGTGGTCACTGTAAACAAGTACAGAAGTACTTGAAAAATGCATTGTTAACTGCAATGGTGTAAGCAAATCTCCTCTGGCTCCTAAATATGACTTTATTATCTTAAGTGGATTTATTAGATGTTCCAGAACCAAGCTACATGATAAAATAAAACAAAGGGAAATATAGGAAGAAATATACTTTTGCAACAATTCAAATACACTGTCCTCAACAGGATATGAAGTAAGCTTCAGCTTTACTGGATCCATGTTACATTGTAATTACATTTAGAAGTCATAACTTTGTGAAGGAACTCAACATCTTGTCCCAGAACAGGCTTCCAATGTAAAATAAGGAATACAAACACATTGTGTTCTGTGCTATTGCAGTAAAGCAATGCACACATCCCCAAAACACTTCAGAGAGGAAATAGTAAAAGCTGTGTTATCCAGCACTTTACCAGCCGAAAAGCTCTATAAACCAGCATTTCTGATATTCATTGAAAAACTGGTTTATAGTCCAGTTGGTGCGGGGCCGGCAGGCTCCCTATCTGGCTCTGCGTGATTTCCCAGAAGTGGTGACATGTCCCTGCTACTCCAAGGCAGAGGAATGGCCATTAGGGGTTCAGAGTGTGGGAAGTGGGCTTGGAGCAGAGGCGTGGGAGAGGGGTGTCGGATCAGCATTCACCTCGGACAACTCCCCACATGCAGCAACCTGCACGCTGCTCCCGCCCCGTCCTGAGCGCTGGCTCCGCAGCTCCCATTGGCTGGGAACCAGAGGTCTTATGGTATTCTACAATGCTGTTAAAAACTCATGGCTGGGCCATGCCAGCTGACTCAGGCTCATGGACGTGGTCTAAGGGACTGTTTTAATTGCAGTGTAGATGTTTGGGCTTGCTCTGGAGGACCCTGTGAAGTAGGAGGTGCCAGAGATCAGGTTATAGCCCGAGCCCAACATCTACACTGCAGTTAAACAGCCCCTGAGCCCAAGTCTGAGCCAGCTGGCATGGACCCACCACAGGTGTCTAATTGTGGTGTAAACATACCCTAAAAGACCTGTTGATGTCTCCTGGGGGGAACCTACAGGTTATACATTATTTTTTATATTTATTGTTATCTCTATTCCTTTTCCTATCTTCTTGTTGTTGGAACATTTGCCTGAAAATAGGCTGTTTATTTCGTCAGGTTCATAAACTCTCGTAACTTATTCATCACCAGAAAACCATAATCCACTGTGATGGCATAATATTTTATCATGGAAATAATTATAGGTTGAGTTCTTACTGATGATATTTATATTGCTCCAGGCAGGGGGGGCTGGAATAATTTGTATAGTGGGGGTTCTGAGACCCACTGAAGCAAAATGTAAACCCTGTATATGATGGAAACCACTTCAAACCAGGGGGTGCAACAACACCCCTAGTTTCAGCACCTATGGCTCCAGGATCAAGAAGCATCCTCATTTTTAAAAAGAAAGAATCACCTCTGATATTTCATAGGAAAGACTAGAACACTCATAATGAAGCAAAACTGTAGTATACCATATCATGTAGGGAGATGACTTCCTGGCTACAACCAAAGATAAACTTAGGCCTGGAAGCATGAGAATTTAGAACCCTTGTAAATTCCATATCTTCAAGCAGCTTTTTGAGATTCAATTCTGATTCCTTGTTTACAGGATATGGCTGGGATGACTTGTGTAACTTCCAAATCTTGTTTGGTATTCCTTGGATGTGTCTGCATCCTGAAACTGCCTTTCAGAAGTAAAAACACAAATTAGAAGAGGCAATATGGATGAAATTCATGTAAGAACAATATGAGGAGAGTATTTTGAGGTTTGATCCAACTGCTCTACTATAAAATAATCTGAGACATTGAATATTCAATCAATAATATAGATGGAGGTCAAGGGAAAGCAACAAATATTAGAGATGGGGAAATCATAGAATCATAGGGTTGGAATGGACCTCAGGAGGTCATCTAGTTCAACCCCCTGCTCAAAGCAGGACCAATCCCCAGATTTTTACCCCAGTTCCCCAAATGGCCCCCTCAAGGATTGAACTCACAACCCTGGGTTTAGCAGGCCAGTGCTGATCTAACAAACAGCCCCTTGACTTATCCAAAAGTTTGTGGGTCTGAGAGTAGCAGTATATCATTGACAATATTGATACTTATATAATGCCTTTCATCCAAGAGTCTCAAAGCATTTTACAAAGTTAGGTATGCAGTGTTGTCTCCATTTTACAAATGAGGGTACTGAGGGAGTGAGTTGATAAGTGACTGGCACCAAGGTCAAACAGTGCTTTAGTAGTGGACGTAAGAACAGAATTTTGTGAGTCAATAATGTTCTGTTCTAACTACTTGACACGCTGCTTCCTGATAGGATTTGGAGCCATTTGTTATGGCGAGTTCAATTTATTCTTCTACGTATTTGCTCAGTAAGAGCAAAATCTTGCTGCCCACATGGACAAGCAAGGTTATGAACGCAGCAGAATCAATGTGAGATGGCAGGAGGGAATCAGTACAATCATCTCTCTTTCCAATCATGCTGGAAGAAATGTGCCAAAGGAGGAACAGGGATGGGGCAGATGGGTCTGCCATTTTACCCCACAGTGGATGTATGTTTGTGCTTCATTTGTGTGAGTTACTGTATCCGTAAGGCTTCAACAATAACCTGGAAGTGCTTAGCAGTGTGAGGATTCCATCCCTGCTAGTTCCCTTGAGGGGCTTCTTTAGACACAGCCTACGTACTTAACCTGTGTGTAGGCTCCCTGATATGCTCCAGCTGAAGAATCTGAAATTAGAGAGTTGTATTATCATGTGGTTAGCAGATAGTTGAATCTTGTCTGTTTTTGTATTCGGCATCTGGGCCACCACAAGTTAGAAAAACAGTTTTAAAAGGCATCACATCACTCACTCATTCTCAGGAGAAATCCCTCTCTTGCAGTCCTGCGGAACTGGGTGCTGAAGTTTAACTTTATATACATGCGCACGCATACATGCACATTATGTACTATGATGGTTTTTGACTGTGTATCTGTAACATGGCATTAACTGCAATATTGGACCCAGTAAGCATCCAATATTGATGCTTTATAGAAATGTACATATTTCACAGGTTTAAATTTTGAAATAGTTCTGTTGTGATGCCTGCACAGAATCAGCCATACAACAAGGTTGAAGGATGTAGCTGATATTATTTTATAATTATTAAAGAAACAATCAAACACAATGTCACACACTTTTAAATGATTTGGACCCATTAAGTTGCCTATATAGCTCACCTATATAACCATGTGATCTTGTTGCCCCTCACTTTCATTCTCCTTTCTCTTTCCCTCCTATTGCGTGTTTCATTCATTTGTTGCATATTGGTTTAAATCGGATTGTAAACATTTTTGGGGCAGGGACCATGTCTTCCCATGTCTTTGAACAGCATCTAGCACAATGGGATTCCAATGTTGTTGATAAACCCCTGTGAACATTAAAACAGAAATAACATTACGAATCAATTTTTCACCATATATGTGGTTTAACTACTATATAATAAGACTTGACAGTCTACATTTTTCCATAATCCATATCTCGCATTGATAATGTGATGTTCACTTTCCCAATCTGAAAACTTTTATTTAGAAACAAACATTTTCCATGAGGTATTGTAGAAAACTTTGGAAAGACAATCACTCAGTTTTGTTCTCCATGCTGGAAAGGTATCTAAAGATAACTTGAATATCAGTTATGAATCAAAATAACTCTCCTAATATTTAAGGGACTAACCGTAGAGTATCTCTTTTTAAAATAGTGCATTCCGAAGCTGGTAAGCAATGTTTGAAAGTGACAGGGTCTGTGTACAGTGGAGTACACTGTACATTTAATTGGAATAAATAAAATTGTGTAACTCTTTAAGGTACATCTTTGTGTGAAGAGGCTGGTAAAAACAGCATTTGGTTCTGTGTTTCACTTCTGTTTTCCTGTACAATTCCCTAAAGACAAGGTTCAGATTGTAAAACTTCTATCCATGTTACTGTGGCTCAGAGAAGTATTGAAAAGGTCATGTAATTATTTCTTCACACAAGCAAATAAATCTGAAAGGAAACACAATCTTTACAGTTTGTTCCTCTCTCGTTAGTTTTATAAACTGAACCTATACTGCATGTTTCATGCGTTGGGGAAGGGGACAACTTGTCTGAAAGCCTTCCAATAAAGTGATCTCTCTGATTGTCTATGGACAGCTTTTCCCCCAATTGAAGCGATCTGGATGTGCCATACATCAGTCAAAATGACATAATCCGTATATGTCTAACACTGCTTTTGTTTTTTGAATAGTGTGCACAACCAACGGTTCATACGTCTTACCAGTTAAGACAGTTTTCTTTGCACAACTTTTGAAGCACAAGTTACTTCAGCAAAACCATAGGTGGCAGCAAGTGGTGTGTAGGCAATGGAGTTTTCAGTTGGGTTCCTTTTGTTACATCTTTCTTCTTTCTGAAAAAATGTAATTTTTTTGCAATTTAATATGACCTGCATTTAACCATAAATCTGTTCGAAAGGTACATTAAAACACAAGTACTGTCACAGTCTGAAAGCTGAAATATATTGTAGAAATATGACTTGACATGCTGACTATGTTGAACTATCATATGACTTGTTGGTTATAATGTCATATGATGGGTCTTCTGCTAGTGAAATTGTGTAAATGAGTAAAAATGCTTACATTCAATAATTAGGACTCACGAACAAAAGTGCCCAAGTGTTTATGTTTTACAGTGGTAGTGTCAATTGCTGACACTTTTCTCAGTTGGTATAAATAGAACTTATTCAGAGGTCACCGTTTCATGACCCAAAACATTTTAGCCTCAGCTGTTTTTGAAAGTGCTCTAGAGTCATTCAGATTCTAGCTTACATTGTTCATCTGCTACAGTTCTATACATATATGCACACATTTTCTCACAAAATTGGCTATGTCAACATAGAAAAGAGAGAGTCCCACTTTGTGAATCAGGGTAAACGTTTCTTTAAGAGGCATAACTTCTGTTGTTTGAGAAAGCTCAGTCTTATCAATGTGTGTCTAATGAGAAAGGTGAGTAAAGGTTCCCAAGGTGTGCCAAGTCAGCAGTTTGTGCATGTTGAGGCCAAGGAGTGAATTAAATAGACTGCAAGAATTTTTAACAAGTCAGAACGTTTTTACTATTTCCATATTTATCAAACGTGTCACGGAATGTGGTCACAAGGCTTCCAGGGATTAACTACTCTAGTACTTTGATTGCTTTTGTTACCGTGAAGGAAGCCAAGTCCTCAATGTGCCACAGTACTTTCATATCCTCGAGTCTGAAAATGAAGATGATTGGGTGATGTCGGAGATCCTTTCTAAACAGCAGGCAGATTTCTCTTCATGCTAATTACTTTACCCTTTGAAATTAATGTTGAGCTATGATATGGGAGATAACTAATATTTTGGCATGTCTCCCAGGACCAAAAAGGTGGAATGAATTGTCTGAAGTGTCTGCAAATACTCTTCCTTGGATCAGCCAGTGGAGGATACTTTAGAACACACACCACCTCCCCAATGGATGAGCCAAGTTTTATGATTTATAGCCTGGGCAGTGAACTTAATCTCCTCAAGCTTTCAGGAGTTGCAAAACCATTCTGAATATCTGACCATCAGTTCAGTTCACACAAGATTTTGAAAATCAGGAAGAATAGTTTCACTTCCTCCAAAAAGGCAGAGAAGACTCACCAGAAGAGAACAAGAAATGAACAAAGTAAACACATGATTGAGTCTAGAAAATATTGATTCAATGAAAGCAAAACATTTTACAAAAACATGTCAATTTTGGTGAAATTTCTTTTCAAAAGAAAAATTGAGAAAAAGTGTTTCAATAATGTCAAAACATCGTTTCAACACCTTTGGAATGGAACATTTCAATTTTCTATTTTGAAATGAGTTTCCATTTCATTTTTCTTTTATATTATTATAATAAAAAAGTTGAAATCAGAATGAAACATTGTGACTTTATCAGAATGAAATGCTTTGTCCAAAACAATTTTTTTGGTGGAGTGGAAGGGAAGAGATTTCATTTTGTGGGAAATCTAGAAATTTTCCGTTTTTGAAATGGAAATTTCAAAATCATGGATTTCCCTGCAAAAAGAAAAGCCTGGGTCCTGTCCAGTTCCAGTATGGACAAAATGATGTGTGGCATACAGTTAGCTTGTGGGCACTGTGGACAATTATGTGCTTGATATAGGAATCATATGGTGAAATTCTATAGCCTGTATTATGCAGGTCAGACTAGATGATTAGAATGTTGTCATCTGGCCTTAAAATTTATGAAAGGTCAAGAATGAACCTCTAGTCTGAGTTTTGTATCATTCCCCAGAGCTGCATTGAGTGATAATTGGTGCCTTTATTATTATTATTGTGGAAACATCTCTATCAGCAGAAGCAAGACTAATAGAATAAATCACACTTATTTCTTTACAGAATCTAAAGAAATGAGAAATCTAAGGATTCTAGTAGTGACCCAAATTTTGCCTGGGTGTAACTTCAGAGCAACACTGGAATTACTTCAGGTTTATGTTGGTGTAATTGAGCATAATTTGGCTCCAGTATTTTCTGAAGTATAGCAGGTACAGCACCTTTCTTTTTGGGTATGTTGTCTTCTGGTGACAGTGCATATGCCCTTAAAATTTGGTATTGATCTCAATTTAACTTTGACTAGAAAATTGTAAAATACTGTGTATTGATAGTTTATAATCTCATTTATGTGCTTCTTGGAGCAAACATGGATTTTGTCTTTCCTACTTATATGCTTTGGCAGTGTGACTGTGGAAATATATATAGGCAAGCTGGATGAGGTTGGTCTTTTTTAGTGATAGCTTCAATAGGAAAAAGGAATAGAATCTCTTCAGGTTTTCTTGGTATAAGTCCTGTCTGTATTACAGTTCTTACTGTGTTAGGCAGTTTCATATTTAATACAAGAAAAGTGCTAAAATGTTTTTTCTGGCCAGTACAGGAAGACATAAGCATGTTATAGATTTCTGGGAACGGGTAAGTCTGTCTGTAGCATTGTTTTTTTTGTTTTTTAAAAATTCCTTATAACATAGTTAGGGCATGTCTGTTCTGGATAGGAGAAGCATTTTAGTACCTTGCTAGCAAGAGCTGTATTGTAACACAGTTCTGGCTAACAACGTTAGAACTGTAGTGCATGCAGGGCATGAGGTTTAAAGAAATATTTACTAATAAAAGTCTGCTAGAGGAATAAATAGTACTACTTTACACCTCACACTGTGATAGGTATGTTCCTGTTTTACAGATAGGGAAAATAACTATCAAATGCCGTTCAAAATGTCGCAAGAATCTTAAATCCCAGTTCTCTATTCTAGGCGCAGATCCTGCAAACAAACAGCTGCTTAACTCTGGCATTACTCAATGCTCAAAGTTAAGCACTTGCAGGTTCCTGGCCTTAATTATTCAGCAGTATTATGTTTGTTTATGCTGAGAAGGATAAGAATGCCAAACTTTTTTCAGGCTGCTCATGGGGTTCCCCTTCTGAGAACATAAATATTTTAATTGTGTTGAATAATGTCTGGAAAATTGTACTGTACAATATTGCATTTGTTTCCTCCAAAAATCCCTTCCCTACACAATGAAATAAATATGGAAACACAGACACCTTAAATATGTTGCAAAGAACACAATTGTTCTCAAGCTTGGTAACTTTGAATTGAGGGATGTTGAGAAATTGTTCAGCTTGTTAGTGAAAATGGTTCAAAAATTCCTCTCCATTTTATATTTTTCTTTTTTGTTACACTTTGTTCGTTAAAAATGTTCCATGCATACTTCCAACTGAGGAACTATTAATAGTATGCTACTGTAAGGAGGTCTGAGTTCCTATATTGCGTTAGTCTTATATGCTTTCAAAATAAGACAGGTTCTTAAAATATTTCAGTTGTGTGTTCACTTAATTTTTCATAAAATCAGTGGGGCAGATCCTCAGTTGGTGGAAATTCTCAAAGCTCCATTAGTGGCCAATGTACATAAGCTTAAGATCTGCCCCAGTAGCTTTAATAATTTTAAAGTCTTGGACCCATATCATGAGCCATGGCTGAGGAACACTGAGTGCATTTCATGGGTCTGTGCAAAGGTAGCCTTCAGTCATATTTGTGCTACCCTAATCCTGTGGCTGTTCTGAGCAGACTGAAGGTTGTTCTAATATATGCAAGCTGCCAAGCGCCTCATGGGGCTAGTTCGGCAGTTAGGGATTAGCCAAATAAAGGGACCCTTGTCTCTCCACACTACATTGGTGGCCAGGAGTGGTGGTGGTGAAGGAGACCTGCAGGGGTTCTGTGCTTCCCAAGGATCCTCCTGTGCGGAGGGAATCCTCCAGTGCCTTTATTAACTGGTTTTTGGACAACTCTGCAACAGTGGAGGAGTGATAATCTGTTGCTGTTTTTTTGTTTTTGTTTTTTTTTAAAAAGGACTTAAAATCCCAGTATTTTCCTAGTGAGTTGGTCAACTGATTTGAACGCACTACAATGTTTATATTGTAACTACAGCTAATGTTAGGTAATTGACAATTATAGCTAGTTACTGCTTAAATGTTAGTAAAGCACTTTGCATATGAAAAGTGCTAAATTTTATTAACACTATTGATGTGATGATAGGGATTGAATGATCAGTCTCAGTATGTACATGCATTAGTGTTACTGCTGAAAAGACCTGGCTTTTCCCTTTCAAAATGAATAAATAAGCCATAAATATGAGAAAGGAAGAGAAAAGTGGTTGGGAAAAAATCATGTTGTTGTTGGATCAACAAAAAATTTCTTAACCACAAGACCAGAGATTGGTAGTAATCATATGAATTGTTTATTCCAGTTCCAAAGTCAATAATTATAGATGCAGGAATATCATTTACTGTACAAAAATTATGAAAATTTTGTTTTTACGGTTGAGGTAACAAGCAAAATGGTAAAAGGATAGAGGGCTCACTTTTTCTGGTTCTGCCACGATGAAGAATGACTTTACCCAGTGTCTCTAGGCAAAAAGGGTGCTTCATGTAGCCAGGAATAATGCAGTGTCTTTGACAGATCATTCAGCTTTTTAAACGTCATTGTTCTGCTTTTGTCCCTAGACATGTAACATTGGATTCACAGACACTGCAGTGAGTATAGAGGATAAGTGCCTAAGTAGCTTATATCTGTTTATGACACAACTTGCAAGCTAAAAGCAGAGAGAACTTTTAATTTGTATTCATTTGTGAAATACGAGAATGGGTGGAAGCAGCCAGAATAAGCAACTTATTTTGTTTAGATTTACAGTGTTAAAGAGACTGGTTAAAATTAAAAATAATTATTCTAAAACAAATTCTCTTAGCTGTGTTACTGATAACATGTTGGATTATTAAAACTGAGAGACTTTTTAAAATCTAATGTATTTTTTACTATTTTAACTACTCTTTTGCATTTTTCTCAGCTAGTTAGTGGAAATAAATTGATTAAAATGACCAGTTTCATTTTCAGGCTCTCATTTAAAAAAAAAAAAGCATAGCGGTTCAATGTTTGGGTTGCAAATATGTCTGGGGCAGATCTGCCCAATGTCATGCACTTAGCATGGCAATTGCACTTGCAACACCAACCATTTTTATTCCTGTAGCTCAGCTAGACCCCCATGCATCCTACAGAGCTGCAAGTTTTCAATGAAAGTACTCCTTCTAGCTACCCGGGAGGTTGTGGCATCAGATATGAAGGCAGCCAGGCTCTCTGACTTGCAGCCTTCAAAGGACTTTCAGTTCTGAAGCAGCCCTAGATAGCAGGGAGGAGGAAGAGGAGAACATGGCAAAAACCTGCTGCTTCAGTGCGCTGCCCTCAGGGGAAATAAGAGGGGTATATTGGAGACGAAGGCTAAAGACTTCATAGAGATTTTAGGAAACAGAATAGAGTAAGGAACTTTACGGGGGCATGGCTGGCTTGGAGAACAGGAGAGGGACCAATGTTGAACTCAGTGGGATAGGAACTGAAAGCATCAGGAACAGAATATAGCTAGCTTAATAGGATACAGCAGTATTTGGGGAGCCTCCCAGAGTTCTCCCACCCAGCCCCAGCATTCCAGGCTCCTTCTCTCACTCTGAACAATCCTTGAAGTGCTCTCTTCTCCCCCCGCCCCCCCCAAGATTCTTGACACCACTTTTGCAGAATAAACTCCTGTTTCCCCATTCACTGCCTCTTATGGAAATAAGTGTCATCAGTGAGAAATGTCACACATGGAGCTGCACAAAACTGCACAAAACTTGGCTGTTCTTCAGGCAAAACTGTTTCTAAAAACTTTCATTTGATTTTTTTGTTTTTTTTAAAGCATGGAAACATTTCTGTTGTCCTTGTGAAACCAAACTCATAATAAGACCGCCATTTTCGATGGCAACAGTGGAAGTTGTACATTCTCTCAGTAAGTGACTCAGTGTGAGAAATCACTGATTCAGTAGAAATAAGGAAATGAGAGTCCTCAGGCACTGTTGGGGGTGATGTAGATTTTCCGCATGGGGTGGGTTCAGCAAGACTGAGTTCAGTTTCCTCTCTTCTCCCAGGAGAAGCATAAAGGAAAACACATAAGCACTGGAAGCACAGGCAAGTCTTCAGAAAGTAGGTTGCTGAGGTGGCAAACTGTTTTCATTATATGTATTAGTAATTTCAGTTAAACCAGCCACAGATTCTCCTTGTCCCTGCCTTCCCAAGCTGATTGAGCATCCTGTGCTGCTATGAGCCTTCTGTTTCCAACAGTAACCAACCACCTCACTCAGAAGAAATTCCCTCTTAAGCAGCAGGACTTGCCCCTAGTTGCCATGGTGAATCATCTTATAGGAAATTACAAGCAGATCTGCCTGTGATGCCAGCAAGAACGGAAGGGGTGGGGGGTGGGTAGTTCTTTTGGCTGAATAACTAAGAAAAAGGTATTAAGTGGGAGTCTAACATGGAGGAACTTCTAAAACGGTAATAAGTTATAGCCTTGATGGTGCTATGCTTAAGGTTAAGCTGAGTTTTCTTGTTTGAAATGGGGTACTATTCCACCTTTTACTGAATATTCAAATAACATAGCCACATAAATATTTGCTCTCACAGTAGTAGGATGTTGTTGTTTTTCTTACTTTATTTGTATTATAGTAGTGCCTAGAGGGACCACTGAGATCAGCACCCCTTTGTGCTGGGTGCTGTCCATATACACATCGGAAGAGAGATTTTCCATGCTCTGAAAATCTGCAATTTAAATGAACCAGGCAGCCGCACAGAATTTCAATGGGAATTGAGTGTCTAACTAGCAGGGATTCCTTTTGAAATCCCAGTGCATATGGATAGGGTGAACATCTGCAGTTACAGCAGTAAGAATTAAAAGAAGTCCTTAGAATTAAACACTTGTACTTCAGGACATAAACCCTCCCACTAACTGCTGGGGGTTAGGAAGGAACTTTTTTCTAAGAAGTGGTTATTCCAAACTAACTATTGCAGGGTTTCTTATACCTTCCTCTGAAGCATCTGGTACCAGCCACTGTCATAAACTTGTTACTGGATTAGGTTGACCATTAGTCTGATTTGATATGACACAGTCTATGTTCTTAGTTTGTGTTGTAGTAAAACAAATCACTGGTCTCTTCTGTTTATTATTTAATAAGAATGGCACATATAATTCACCTTGTGTTTCATATTATGTACAGTGGCTGGGTAGATTGCAGTTTACCTCAGGCTATCCTTCCCAAGGAATATTGGCCCCATTCCTTTCCCAAAGGCCAAGATTCCCCTCCACTCCTAGTAATCCAGTAAATGTTTGCTTTTGCACAGTGGGTAAACAAATGCTTTTTCATCTAGTTTGATTTAGGAGACTCACTTGGGCATTTGATTCCCACAATGGAGTGTCTTTGCTTTATCTAAGTACCATGCAACTAGACATATTTCTCCAATTTAGCTATGCTCTCCGGTTGTGGTTCCAAAGTTGTTGGGTTTTTTTGCAGGCCTGTTGTTTATGGATCTGACATTTTTCTTTCTAATAATGGTTAGTAGGTTAGAGTTGATCCCATTGTTTGGATTATTTTGATTGTGTGGTCACTATCTGTGCCCTGTTTGTTCCCCTACTTGTTTCCTAATTCCTGTGTTCAGTTCTTCATTCCGCAGCCTGCTACATTCAGTATTTTACTGTCACATAGATGATGGTGGTTGCAGCAACTTTTTGGATGCTCCATGAGTACAATGGTGGTAATGCCATCTATCCCATGTCTTTTGAATTTTCCCGATCAGTTCCCTTGCAGCAACTGTTTGACCTGGGCTCATCTTCACCAGTGAAGCCACCTGCCTGACTAGCTCTTAATATAATTGTTGTTATCCTCCCATTTCTGAAACAGTTTCCTTCCTTATTGACTTTCAGATTTTCCAAATATTGTTTCAAATATTGGCTAATTTCAGCCCAGCTATGATCACTGCATGTCCTTGTCATTGTTTGTTAGCATTGGCTCTGGACCTATTCTAGATGATAGTTCTCACCTACTTGGCTTCATCAAGTGCAGAGATAATGCACTGCAGCAGATCCATCAGGTAAACTAAGAATTCAGTAAATAGCCTTGTGCACCAAATCTGCAGCAGGAGGATGAGGAAGTTTCCCCCACTAAATAACTACCCAGTTTCAGTCACAGGTTTATAGACCTTATTAGAGCTTATGCAATGTTAATCTCTCCATAATACTTTTGTATCCTGGTCTCAGTATAGTGCTCCAGGTTACTTACTGTAGCTGATCCAATCCTTTTGACAAGTTTTTCCAATTTGTTTAACAATTATGATCTGCTTAGGGAACATTTGGTACCTCAATTATTGTATTTGTGGTTTTAAAATTCAGCTTCTGATACCTTAGCACATGCTACTTCATTTTCATTTACAGTTACCTCAGATCTATAATGACGCCAACATTATTTTTACAAATAACATTTTATTTTAAATGCATTTATGGCATTTGAAAACATAATCTTAGATTTATGAAACGTTGGGGGAATAATCTTCACCTCTCTTAAAGTAATCACAACTATTTTTATAGGAATACCTTATTTCTATTAAAAGTTCTAGAGGGTTCAAAAAAGGCTTTTAATGGACCTGCTTCTTTCAAACTTAAATATGGAGTTGTGTATATGGTTGCATATAATTTTTAAAAATTTTATAAATGTTATAAAATTGTTAATATTACAAGTCCATATAATCATAATTTTTCAAAATAAATTGCTGAGACTGCTTTTATTTATTATTGAATACCTCCTGTACTTTGGTTTGAAAAAGTATGAGAAGTGTTTCTGGCTCCCATCAGAGTTCACATCCCATTTTCTTCTCTTTCCCCTTCCCCGTCATTGTGTTGGAAATGTTTGACAGGAGATTATAAAGTGAAAGAAATAGGACTGACATGTAGGTGCAGAGTGCTTTGCTTAGATGTATTAATGGTTCCTTTCCCCACCTGTGGAGGAAGAAAAAGGGGGTCAGTGGGTCATTTGCAAGAGGAGTGCATGTTTAAACCTTGTCAAGTTAATTAGCTGACTTGGACTGAAAATTGCTTGCATGTTTTACAAAAGGATTTATCCGGGTTTGTTATATTGGGGAGGGAAAAATATTCCAAAACAAAGGTGCCTATGTTTTTGTTCTCCAGCATGCACATGTCTTAAGAGAGAGAATGCGCAAGATATTTGTTTTTGACATTATTTTCTGTGGAAAAAGGTAATAATGAATTCTTTTAAATTATGTGAAATCTGTAGAAGGAATTAACATCCTTATCTGTTGTTTTCACTGAGGTGGTATCCCACTACCAGCTTGAATTCAGAAGGAGATTGTAAAGAAGTATTAACTCCAAAAGGTTGGTCTGGTTGTTGTTCTGCGTCTTGTGCTTTCACTTCATGTAGACAAGGGAGATATTGCTCTCTAGGACAGGACTCTCTGAAAGGCAGTCAGTAGAATAGAATGTGTTATGGCATCTCTCTGTTATAAAATTCCCTGGTTCGTTACTTTATTTATTATTTAATAGGCACAGGTGAATTCAATATTAGCCATATTCATAAAGACAAATATAAAAAAAGAAAAAATTTGCCTGAAAGGCATTTGAGAGAGTATGCAATAGGAAAAATGGGAGGGTAAATTCCCAGTTTCAATATAATATTCCAGGCAATCTGAGGCCAGATTTAGATTATAGTGCCAACATTTTCAAACTCCAGGCCTACTTAAAGCTGCTCAACAAATATTTATATTGTGAATAAAGACAATTTTTCTTTACTGTCTTCATTCTCCTTTTTTAAAAAATAAATACAATTCTTCTTCAAGCAGAGACATCACCTGGAAAATTTGCTAAAGTTATACGTGACTGAAAAAAGGCCTGAGGAATGGAAATGGTTAGGTCAGTGGCTCTCAACCTTTCCAGATCACCGTGTCCCATTCAGGAGTTTGATTTGTATTCTGTACTCCCAAGGTTACTTCATGTGAAAACTACTTGCTTACAAAATCAGACATAAAAATACAAAAGTGTCACAGCACAGTGTTACTGAAAATTTGCTTACTTTCTCATTTTTACCCTATAATTATAAATCAATTAAAATATAAATATTGTACTTACATTTCAGTGTATGTTATATAGAGCAGTATAAACAAGTCACTGTATGAAATTTTACTTTGTACTGACTTCGCTAGTGCTTTTCATGTAGCCTGTTGTAAAACTAAGCAAATATCTAGATGAGTTGATGTAACCTATGGAAGACTTCTGAGTACCCCCAGGGATATTCATACCTCTGGTTGAGAACCACTGATGTAGGTAACCTTATTGGTGGGTGTCGCTACTCGTTCCAGCTGTGACACACTTCATCATGGTCATCATAATGATCTTGTTCTGTTCAATACTCCTCAGCCAATTCTGATGAAAAGGAGGGAGTACTCAAAAACAAAATCAAATTCATGTAAAATATGTATTCATTTTATTAGTACAAGTGACAGCACTTGGTAAATATGCAGCATCTTTCATCAGTGGATCTCAAATCATTTTCCAAACACTTTAATTAGACAATTATTTCACTTAATTTAAAGATAAATAATAGAAGACAGGGGCTAAGTGACTGGTACAATATAGTACAATAAATTAGTAACAGTCTGAAATGGAATCCAGGAATGTTGGCTCCTAGTTCCCTGGTGTAACCAGATAATGTCAGTGCAGCTCCTCATTTTGCATCTGTATAACATAACGTTGCATAAAACAGTGAATAATTGCAGAGTTTTAAGTTTTCAGAAGTTTATTGAAGCCAGTGGTTTCTTGTACTTTCTCTGCACTGGTGCCACAGAGTTCGTTTGAAGTTCTGGAAGCAGAGCATGTCTGCTTCTCCATCCTCCACAGAATGAAATAATGCCACTGTCATATAGGCTTTGGCAAAAACTGGGAGGGCCAGTGTATTATTGTAACAAAGTGAAAACTGCAACTCCTTTAAATTGAGTCCTGCCTGGGAACAGTCTCTATTAAATAAACATTGACTCTGATGGGTTCCTGGAACTCAGTGGATTTCTCATTATTTGGGGTTATATCCATTTTTGTCTGATATATATTTTAAAAGATCTTTTCAAAATTACATTGGCCCTGAATTCTTGGTGGTTATCCCTTCCAATGTTTTGTTGTACAACATTATAACCATTTTTCCTCTTTTTTTCAATAGAGGAATGGATTAGAAGTGGTAGTAAAGTATCTGGCAAGAAGAACACCACAGAGCATGATTTGTTACCCCTCTTTTGTACTGTTCCCTTTGGGGCTGAGTAGGAACAATAGTATAGATCGTCTGTCGTACCTGGTGTATTTAACCTTTACCTTTTTGCTCTTCCTCAGTAAAGAATAATCTCTTATTTACTGGAAGCGTGCATGTATCTGTTAGCTACCTAACAAAGGCTAGAATCTGTAAAGCCTAGTCCTTAGAGTGCCTGCAACACTTGCTTTCAAGGTTACTAAAAGGTAGCTTCCAAGGTAGATCCTGCTACCAAATAGCTAAAAGGCATTAATGTGCCACAATACATACACAAACCCTGCAGAGGGAAAGCTACTGTAAGACTTTGTTCACTTTTGGACCCATCCTTGGGACTAACCTTTTTGAAGGTGCTGAAATATTTCTTTCTTCCATCTTACTCTTGTTTATTTTCTTATGACTTCTGGGTTCCATTTGGAAGTGTCAAGATACAACAAGAGAGGTTGTTGCTAGCCCCTCTTGTGAGAGAACTGCTTCTTCAGAAGTTGTGGTCAAATAGTGCAGATTCAGGAAGTTTGGAGAGTTCAGACAAACTTTGGGTAAACATTTAAAGCTTCTGGGCTCTTATCTGAATAGAGAAAACTTTGATATTTGATTGTCATGAAACATTATTTCTTTTAAAGACTGCACTTGGTACATAATAAATCTGGAAGCATTGGAACTTTGGCATTTATGTGCAAGAAAATATCTAGGCATGTCCGCCATTTGTTATGAGGGACTAATGCATCAGAATGAGGGGTTTGTCATATGGAGACTTTGAGGTCAAAGCACACTACAGAACTGGTAGCAAAGTCCACATGGCAGCTTAGTGCACATCAGACTAGAGTGCTGTAGATTTACACTGGCTTGCCATGCACTAAATCTATGTGTAGAGAAGCCCTCAGAAGACAAAACTTTTGTATTATTTTCCTCTTACATGCAGTGTTAGTTTCATTTTCCTGAAGGTGATTAATAACATGAGAAAAGCTTTCTTGCAAATTTCACTGCAACAATTTTAATTGTTTTTTTTAATAAATGGGAGTTACCTGTTTTGCATAAGAAAGTGAACTGAGTTACTTGGCAAGAATTACTCCTTTTCTTATTGCATTGTTGTTCATGTACTAATAGAAAACCAACTGAATTTCTCATGGGAAAAGCCACATTGATGGAAGTATGTAGCAAATCAAGACATTTCATTGAACTATGTTGAAATGAACTTACCTGCAGGACAAGGCAACATGAATCATGATAAACTGTGATGAGTTAGTAAGGAAAGTTAAAGAAGATTGTGGCATGATCAAAAAAGTGACCTTAAAATATCTACAAATATTATATTAAAATATTATACACCTTACACATGATCTAGGAATGCATATTTGTTCATTGAAGACAGATTTGCTGCTTTTATGCTGAATAGTACCATACTTTGCAATAAATCACGTTAGTTTCAGTGGTGCCGCTCGCAGCGAAAGGTACTACTTAACATGAGTAAAGATGGCACACAATATAGCTCTCTGTAATTTCAGAGCGAGAGATGCTCAATGTATTGACAGAATAAATCTATACTTCTGTTGAGCCTGCATAGCCAGTATAGCTGCTGAAGATTGAGCTGAATTGTCTCTCTCACATCAACAAAATAGTTAGCTGAGTTCTGATTTCGGAATCATTGTATGTGGTGAAGTACTGGGCTTAATTTTCAGAGAGATTGCTGAGTTTGTAATCCTCTCACAGCAAGAAAAATCTGTTTTTAACTTGTAAAATAACAGATTTGCTCAGGAGTGAGAGGGAAGAATAATGTGGAAACCAGAAGATGTCATTTTTACAAAGTCACTTTTTGAACCCACTTTAATTCAAACGTATCATGTTAAATTTGTGTTTACTTGAGTTAAGATTGGTCTTTGTTCTGATGTTTGTTAAAATTGTTCTTGATTTGGCTTGATTTGCAAAGGTCTGTTCCCTTGTAAATTGGTAACCTAGCTAATGAAGTCCTGGGAGTGCTGTTTGGAAGGAAGGAGACCTGTTTAGTCCATTGAATACAGAAAATGGACAGGCTTTTATCTCTTCTTTTTAATGCCTCCCTAGTTCATTTCTATCTAGTGCAGATCACTCTCTTCTCAGGAAGAAGCATGTATTTTAATGATCAAAACCTTGAAAGTACGGCAAAAGCTATGTTATCTGGTACTTTATCAACTGGAAATCTCTATTAACTAGCATTTCTGATATCTCCCAATACAAATCTTCAGTCTGACAGCTGGGACTAGTATACTGTCCAGGAGGTTATGCAATTATTCTGCACTATACTTCTATGCAAAAGAAGCAGAAGACAAGTAAGCAAGCTGATATCGGATTTATTCAAAAAAGCAGCTTACAGGGTATGTCATAGGGTCATTACAGATTCAGCCCAATCTCCTACACCTTCTACATCTGCAATGATAATTGATGTTGATAATGATGTCTCTGATTCACTGCAAGATCCTGAAGTGCCTTCTGAATCATCAAAGAAAGATTAAATTATGTTAAATATAGTTTTAGTGCTATTGTACTTTTAGTGACCTGGGTGTATGCCATGTGCTGCCCACAGTGATATCTAGTGTCATAAGATACCTACTGTATAGAAAAATTACCTGTACACACCTAAGAGCTTCAAGAAACTAACCACTCTGCAATGCAGTACTATTACTGGATTGGTGAGTACCTATATACTATTTTATACATTATTCATATTATTGTATTCTAATTCTTTGAAAATTGATATTGCATTGATAAATATAACTCTTAGTTAACTGGAATTTTTGATTAACCGGCACCTCGTATTCCCCAACATGCCAGATGATAAAGCTTTTACTGTAATAAGCCGAATCCTTCAGATAACATTAAGTTATTCAGCAAATTCCATTATTCATCCTGGGTCACTTCTGCACTATTGGCAGGGATGAAGCTGTTATAGAGCAGGGTTAAGTTTGGGTCAAATCGTGAACTCCATGTTGCTTTGTGAACTCCATTTTGTGATTGTAGCCATTACTGCGACATTCATTTGTTTTGTAACCTCCATGTTAGGTTAAGTCATTCAGGTCGTGCTGAAAACCCGTCTAATCTTGACAAGATCGGACTATTCTAGATGCGTGCTCATGCTTGAGTGTGGGATATCTTGAGAGGGCTAAGAGTGAAAGGGCCATCAGTGCTGAATGACTTTTCCTTTCTGGAAAGATGGATTTTCTACCAGTAGAGCCTTTGACTTTGATTCTCAAAAAAACCAATCCAATCTCTTAGGACAATGGACTCTTACACAGAAGCTAGGGGAGGGAGGCTGCAGCTGTGAACTTCCTTCCCCTTCTGCCCACCAAAGCATATTGGCAGGAATGGGACAGACAGTTTTAAGAGAAGGCTGCTATTCTAAGCAAGGGGCCATTCCATCACCATTTGTAAACTGAACTTGTTGGAGACAGTTAATGCAGGAGACCTTTGCCGCACCAAAAGACACCAACCAGAACCTGGACTCTCAGATGGTGTGCGCTCAGACTGGGGAGGGCAGGAGGTTTGTTGTTTTTAGTAGATCTGAAACTCTCTCTTATGCTTTTTAAAGAGTAATGTATTTGTGGTTCTTTGCTAAGCCTGTGTTCCTTGCTTTACTGTCACATTGTCCACAGAGGATGTAACTAGGAAACCAGCCAGGTGGACTCTGGGGGAATGTGTCCAAGCAACTAGTGGTTCAGGAGAGCTGTGAGACTTGTTCTGGGGTCTAAGGCAGTCAGACTGGAGAGTCCCACTACCCAAGAAGGACGTCAGATATGAGGTCTACACCAGGGAGTGTGCCTTAAGAGACTTAGAACTAGGGATAGTGATCAGTCACTAGCTGGGTCCACTGGGCTTAGAATCACATAGGATTTTGTGGTTGGGGCCACTCACCACAGTTTGATGTTTGTCTAGAGTGATGAACTGGGCCAGCTGTGACAGAAGCACTAGCAAGACATCCCTATTGACTGGGGAGATGTGTAAGGAAGCTAATGGACATCTGGCCAGTATACACAATGAAAATCTATCTTGTCTGATATTTCAGTAATTGAACTTCATGCTGCTGTTCTTTCTTGTTCCTACCAGTACGTAAATATTACCCTTCAAAATCTTATGTTTACCACTTGGTGAATCAATTCAGTGGTCATAGCCAAGAGCCCAGTAGACAGGTTTCAACATCACTAAAACTGCTACCACAGTTGGTGCTAACTGGCCCCTTCTGGCAGGCTTAACAGTGAATAAGCCATGGAGGTAATCCTCCAGGACTGGAATGCGAGACCTTGATGCGAGGAGTTTATATGCTACTACTTACGCTGTGCCTGCTCGAAGATAAACAGGTGACTTGACTCTCCATAGATGGCAATCCAGCATCTTTCATGATTCACAGCCACAGAATTCTCAATATTTTTTAGAAGTTAAATGTATGCATTAAAATGGTTTTAAAATATAATAATAAATATAATAATTGAATTATGTGCCACACTGTGATCTCAGATTAACTGTTCTGCTGGAGTTAAAAAGTGCACATCTCACCAGTAAATACATCTACACTAATAAACTAGGCAGGGCATGTAGTCTGTTGGCCTGACTGAATTTGTTTTTCACGTTTAATATTAAGCCATAATACGGGTATGGACACAGTTATATAAATTCAGCTCAGTGTTTGCTCCCTATTGGAAGAGTCCATTTAAGCAAGTGAGATCAAGGCTTTCTGTCCAGCAAGTGTCAAGATTGAGCATTGTATCTGACATCTCTTCAGTAGAACAGCCCTTCTGCCTGGAGTGGCTGTTCTGTTGATCTCCATTTAAAAATGATTCTTCCCTAGTTTTTGTTATGGAAATTGAAGGAACCAGTTAGTAATCTGGTCAGTTCATGCTTGAGCTCCTCAGTGAGACCAGTGTGGTGTCTCCTTCCAGATCCTCACTAGAGAACTCAGACAAAACGGCTGCTTTATGTGAAGTCTTTTTCTGCCTCTCCCCAAATCTTGGCTTAGAGACTGTATGTAAAGTTCAAACAGTACCGGTATCCTTTAGGTATCATTTAAAAGGGCTTCATTTGAAGTAGTAATAGTTACAGTGAGTAAGGGTGGTCTTGTTAAAACCTAGGACTAGGAATTGGGTTCAGTTCCCACTCCTGTCACAGACTTACTACATAAATGTAGGGAAGTCATTTAACTTCTCTGTGCTTCAGTTTCCCTATCCATAAAATGCTTACCCAACAGCAGGATTGTGAGCCTCAATTCATTTAATGTTGTAAGAAGGAAGGTGCTGTAGAAGTGCAGAGTATTATCATTTTAGCTCTGTTTGCTTTTCCTCATAATTCCAGATTTCCAGTGTGAATGAAAGCAAATTTTTTCCTTATCATTCAGACCTGTTTGGATCACAAGTGCCACAGCTGGAAAGTAGTTTTCTTTCTTACCCAAAACTCTTAATTTTTTCCCCTTCCTCTTTACATATTTTGGAAACATTCTCATGTTGCTGCATCTGCCTCTGTCGTTATGCAAGGAGAACTATTTTTGCATGCCAACACTTTTGTTTATGTTCAATGTATAGTTTTTTTCCGCTTCATAGAATCCTGAAGTGTCTTCAGGGCTCAGCTTTGGCTGCCCTGCATATGTAACAGTAGAAGAAGGGGGCAATTAAAAACCTGAACAAATTGACTAACAGCAACAGGTTCTTTATTGTTCCTAATTAAATTGTGAAGATGGGGAAAATATCTATTAGTGTCATTTTCCCTCCCTGTATTCATGCTCTTCAGGGAGCCCTGACCCAACAGATCCTTCTTTCATAAATCTAGCCAAAACTAAGAATGGCTTTCATTGTGCCCTGCCCTTTTTACTTATTTTCACTGAAATGTTGGTTTTTCTCTTGCAACCTCTCACCTGCCTCTTGCCTTATTCAGTACCTCAGTTCTGCCTTCCTTTTGTACACTTGCTTTGTGTAACCACTGGAAAGCAAGGTGACCAAATGGTCCCCAAATACAGACATGCTAGTTGTTATTTTTATTCCTGTTTGATTATTTAACATACTGTGTTTGTTCCCATATCATCTTTTATGACTCTTATTTATGGATAAGATTGCTCCTGTTAGGTTAAAAAAGTGAGGCAGGGGGTGAATCTTTTACGTGTTTCATTTAGCACTCAGTCTTCATTATAGCTCATTTGGGGGGCTGGCACCATGCTGGGGGTGACTGTGAGCCCTCTATGCTGCATTGAAGACTTAAACACTTGATACTCTGCTATAAAGATAGACAATAACTCAGCTTCAAACAGCCTCTTGATGGAACAAATCCATGCAACCACTTCAGTACAGTGCTATTCATTATTGCCTTGCTAATGGTGTCTCTTACATTTTTTTTTCCTAATTGTGGCTCTTTTGATAGCTTGGAAGAACCACTTGATTAACATGCTCCGCAGAAGTGAAGAATACTACAATTCTGTTTCCTACTTGGGTATTCAGATTACAGCTCTGGATTACTTGGTAAGGGTTTCAAACAGCAAACATCTATCAATAATGTTATGTTGTTTGGTTCCAATGACAGCTTTATAGAACATCTGCTAGCTGTGAGAGTATTGTCAACACATGCTATTAGAAGACAAACAGCTGAGGTTTAGATCTGACCTGTCCACTGTGGCTTCTTATTTGCAATGATTTACTGTGTTGCTAATCATCTTTTAAAATAGTTTTTGGCTGGTATTCTGTCTTCTTGGCAGAGAGTTTGGTTGTTGAGAAGGGTTATATGAGGATATGCTGCTCCCCCAAAAGGTTATTTGCTGTTGATCTGAAAAAGTTCTACCAGATTTTGGGTCTGGGTGCCTTAGGAATATGTATAATAATAAATTTGGGGTTGAATTAAATATAAATTTGCACTTTGTTTCTCCAAACTTTTCCCATTTGCTGTTCATTAGTGGTACATGCTGAGGATCTGGCCACAGCTGTAAATCAGCATAGCTCCATTGAAGTCAATGAAGGAACATAGATTTACACTCTCTAAGGGTGTGGCTGTGTATTTTTTGTAATGTTGTAAACAAGAAGGGATCTCACTGGGAAGAGAGGGAGGATGCGGCAGATGTCCAGTTTAATGGCAAGCCACTTTCATGGGAAAAGTACTGCAGATGACACTGTGCTACAATGCTGTGTTTGAATAAATCCGTATAGTGATAGCCTTTCAGTTGAGAGTGGCTGATGCACAGCCTAGTGTTTAAAAAACTTGACATAGCAAATGCTGTGTTGTGTTTGTGAAGAGAGGACCACAATTAGGAAATTCCAGCTTAACTGCACTGGTTGAACTCTCAGGTGGTGATGAATCTCTTGCTAATAAATAATACTCTTTAGTGATTAAAAGAAAAAACAAAAATGTTTCAAACTGGTGTTGTGAAGAACTTTGGTGTTTCTTGCTCACCAGTGAACTGAAATAGGACAATATATTTTTCAGATGCCTTTATCAAGTATATTAAGAGACCATCAAGATATTTTGGACCTCACAATTTGACTGATGGAATCTTCTTGTTTCCCACCAAGACCCAGATCCTCCAGTCAGCATGGACTGCACTTAGAGCAAGATCAGGGGGTTGAGGAAAAGTGGCTTTAAAGCTACATTTGTTTTCCCATTCCTGTGGTCTGCTTGGTACTGAGCCAGTCCCTAACATTAAGCAGCATCAGGGCTGCTCTGACTTATGCCCAGATGTGGATATACTTGATGTTAACTGGCTCCCCTTGGATGTTTTGTATGTTTTTGTACTGAGACTAGCTCACCAAGACTGACAGATGCAATAGATTGGTACCGTTCTTTTCCTTCCCAAGGAATTACCCTCAGAGCTTTGAGGATCCTTTCCTTCCTTCATTAAAAGGCTACATTTTTATCAACTGTGTCTCTGGCAGAGCTCATCTGAGCACATGGATTGGTCCTCTCTAGAAAAAGACAGGAGGTGCTCTGCCCTACCAGACACTGATTTTTGCTGTGTCCCCAGCTCTACCAGTTTCTGCTCCTGGGTGCAAGAGACATGAAGCATATTCAGTACAGATCTAAAAGAATATTGCCTTGAGACTACGCTGTGTTATGACTGTCTAACTTGACACCATATATGTGAGGCTGCATTATCCAGGTATGTGTATTTTTCAGAGAATCCCATTCATTGGTTGCAATTTACTTGCTATCAGTTAGAACCTATTTATTAACAGAAAATAGGATTATTTTTGATCAGTCTAAGAGGAAGGAAGATTAATTTGGATAGTCCATGTTTGTTATGCTAAAGCAGGGCCTGCCCCTCTGGTATTTATTTCTCAAATTAAGAGTTGTGCTGTGTCTTCCTGTAAAATAGACTTAACTGGTATTCATTGGGGTAATTTACTGACAATTTGTTCTAACAGCTTCCTTGCATTCCCCTGCTTCATTCTGTGCATGAGGTGAGCGAAGTTGATAAGCTCTGAGAAGCACTATAGAACCACAGAAGTTTTGTCAGTTTCTATGCCCAGTGTCACATGCCGAAAGATGATGATGAGGGATCATGTTACAGTACAATAGTGCGCTAACATTGTTGTAGTGTAGTTTGGTATTACCTGTGTAGACGGAATTGATTCTTATTTTGAGTGTCTATATTAAAGTCCTGGAAAGACCAGGGAAGTAGCATAGTTTGGTAATCTTGTGCTGCCTCCTCTGCAGTGATGCCAGTCTTTGCCTGTTTGTCAACTTTTTGTACATATGTTGTCTTGCCTTCTGCCCCTTATATGTGGACATTCTCCCTGACATAGTCCATAAAGCCATTCTCCGTTCCTTTTTCAAAACCCTCCTCAAGAACCACATATATTGTGACACCTATAAAAATCAGCCGTTAATGGTGGCTAGGTAGAGGGCAATGACTTTATTCACACTTTATTAATAATTATTGGGGAACAGGAGAGGAAGGAAGGTGAAGCACTGTAATCTGATTGAAAGGAGGTGAACTGCATTCCTGACATAGGAAAAGCGAATGCCAAGTAGCTTTGATCATAATGGCATCTGTCTGATTTTTTCATTATCATTGATTGTTTTTCATTCTGATCATCTTTGGTGGAAAAATGGACTTTCTTTTTAACTAAAAGTATAGAACAAACTTAAAAAGCAAAATTACTAATTCCTATCAACTGTGGCTTCTTTTAGACAATTTTTCAAGTTTCTTATGAAATTAAAGCCCTAACACAGTAGTCTTGTTTCACATATGGTGTCTAGTTTGCCAGATATGATCCTCCAGCTGAGTCCATATCTACACTGCAGAGCCTATGTTGGCATCGCTATGCTGGCATGGCTGTCTTCTATTGCAGTAGCTGCATGTACATTGGGAGTTTTGTTGACATAAATGTCGCAAGGCACAATGTGTCTTTTTTCATACCCCTGACTGACATAGCTATTCCAGTATAAATTTTAAGTGTAGACCAGGCTTAACTTTAGTTCATGAGGACACTGAAGAATCTGAAGTTGGCTAATATTTCGTCTGCTTTTTCTGTCAAGCATCAAGAAAGTAAGATATCTACTCTTCAACAGACCAGCTATTACCCAGCAAGTATCATTAAAAGACAAGGATTTATGGATGGTTGAGGAATCAGGATCAAGGAAAATAGTTTGGATTTCTTGTTTTCAGCTACTGAAAATAGGAAATTCCACCTCACCCTGCTCTTCCTTCCCCAAGTCCAGATTCAGGGACTGGAATTTTTTAAAAAATCCTTCTGTCTGTTACTTTGGGGTTGTATATAGCAAGATTATATTCCAACATGGGGGAGGATCTTTAGAGTACCCGATAAGCAGGTGTGTGGATGAACTAGTTCACAAGTACATAAAAGATTGTTACAAGAAAAAGGAGAAAAATTGTTCTCCTTCACTTCTGAGGATAGGACAAGAAGCATGGGCTTAAATTGCAGCAAGGGTAGTTTCAGTTGGACATTTGGAAAAACTTCCTAATGTCAGGGTAGTTAAACACTGGAATACATTGTCTAGGGAAGTTGTGAGATCTCCATCGTTGGAGATTTTGAAGAGCAGGTTAGACAAACACCTGTCAGGGATGGTATAGATAATACTTAGTCCTGTCGTGAGTGCAGGGGACTGGACTAGATGACCTCTCGAGGTATCTTCCAGTCCTATGATTCTATGAACAATGATAGATCAGTCCTTCATTCAACGGTTTTCCTCCTGAAGGTTTTATTTCCTGAGGCTGTAGAGTGCAGGGATCACAACAGGAGAAGCACAATTTTTTTTTTAAAAACATATTAAACAGAAAAAGTAACCTGGCCTTGACTACAACCTAGCTCTGAAACAAGGAGGGTGTTAGAGCTCCACCTTCTGAAAATCTTTTCCCTTCTAATGTTGAAATGGCTTTTTAGCTTCTCCGTACAGACACCCAGATTAGGCCTTCAGTCCTGCTTCCATACTTGGCCATATGGCTGTGTCAAAGCAGGGAGTTACTTTGCCTTCTAGTTTGCTGAAAAACAAGCAAGTCATCTGGACCCTGTCACAAGCACACGCACTCAGTGTTGTTAGATCAAATGTGACCTAGTTTGACAATGGCAAGTATGTCCCCACTGATTGAAAGGCTGTTCTAGCTGATGTTTACTTTAACGATGATGGTTAATTTTCACTTGCAGCAGTTCTTTCATTCAGGGATCAGTTTTGTTATTGATTCTATTTTCAGTTGCTATGTATTTAGTTGAGAACTCATTGATAAATCAATACTTAAAATCTAACCTGTTTCCTAATTAACCATGTGCAAAAAGGTATCCTTATGTACAAAGACTCAAAACTGGTTCTAATGATTTGGTGGAAGGTTTCTTTTAAATCACCTTTATGTTGAAACGAAGCATAAGACATTTCATTGTAAAATTAAAATGTTAGGAAATGTTATGAAGGAACAAAAACAGATGTTTATATGGGAAGCGATGTCTCTTTCTAAGGCTAGGTGGTTGTGAGGTCATATCCTTCCCACAAGAAGACTGCAGCTGAGATTCCTCCACATGTGATGGAGGGAATGATTCTCACATACGATTAAAATACAGTGCTGCTAATTTCATTTTGTAGCAGTACCTGTAGATTGTTTTCCTTTGGGAGTCTTACCCATGTAGTTGCTAATTTTGTAAGAAACCTTTTGTAGTTCACCTTTTAACGTATTGGTCTGTATTTCTTGTTTAAGATTTTGAACCTTTTAAAAATTAATGGAGTTATGTTTTCTGCTTTCCCAAGCCTTGAAAAATTTTGCCTGAATCTCAGGAATTTCTAAAAAGGTTTGTTAATTTCCCTGCACACTTGGGGCTAAATTGGTGTCAATTAATCATTGGCCTGCCTTGTCAGATAGTGTGGGGCTGCACTGCCCGAGTGTAGCTCAGGGGAGGAATTGTGGCTGAGGTTATGTGCAGAGAGGGTACATAGACTCTATTGTCTTTTAGAATGGTGTAGGGTGACCAGATGTCCTGATTTTATAGGGATAGTCCCAATATTTGGGGCTTTTTTTTAATATGGACTCCTATTACATCCCACCCCCTGTCCTGATTTGTCACACTTGCTATCTGGTCACCCTAGAATGGTGCTGAGTGGCAAAGTAGAGGAGCATAGTCCTATCTCCTTTTTCTCTGCACTGGGGTGATGTGTGTCCCTGGGAACAAATGGAGGGAGCAGTCCCTGCAGTGCCTTGAATTGTACAGAGGGGAAAGCCCCTTGTGCCCTCTATTCACTCTATGCATCTGCATTGAGAGCCAGTTGCAATCTTGTCTTTGGTATATACACATGATGCTGTCAGTCAGTATTTGAGGTACTGCTTCATTTACAGAATTACCATGACACCTCCTCTGGTGTATCTTAGGAACATCTGAACACGATTCTGTTAAATATAATTGAACAGTTTTCAGACAGCAGAGCAAACAAGGGAAGCCAAGCCAGGATATAAACTAGTGGAGTTTACCTCTGTTTCAGTCTGATTAACCGCACCTTACAGCAATGGAGTTTATTCCCAGTGTGAACCAGGCCTTTGTATTTAGAGGAGGGGGTCAGAGAGTCAGGGTTCTCAGCTTTTCTGCTTCGTCACTGTATGACCTTGAGCAGGACACTTGTCCTCTCTGAGCCTTGCTATCCTCATCTGTACAATGGCAGTAATAATACTGACTTGCCTCACACATTGTGTGCGCTGGGGAGTTGGAATGCTAAATTCATTAATGATTGTAAAGTGCCCTGTCATGCTTGGATGCTGATTGCTTTAAAGGCCAGTGTCGTCTTATTTCTCTTGGATTTTGTCTGGAAGAAAACATTCCTAGGAACTCTGGGTAAATTTGCAGATTTGCCTTTCTCTTGAGGCATTTGACTGGTGGACTGACAGCATCACATAACACTGGTGCTGTTGTCAGAAGTGAACCTGATATTGTTATTGTTCCACTTAAATGAAGTTGTGTGAAGAAATGCCAGCTCTTCTATTGAGAGAACCCAATCAAGTGGAAAAGTTTTCAGTTTCTTGCATTAGGAGCTGCCAAACAAATGGGGAGAACTGATTAAATCTGAATATGGCAGCTAACTTGACAAGCCTCTTAAAGAGTGGAACATAAATAAATTCTGCAGGGGAGGTTCCTGGCATGTAAACCACAGGTGGGAAACATTCCTGTTCAGCTGGTTGATTTTCTTTGTGTGTGTTACAAAACCCCCATATCTTTTTAAAATGATTAAATCATTGCAGAGTGTTGAGAATTAGACAACACAAAATTTCACTATAACTCTCAGGAGAAGAGGAAGACGAGGCTGTTCAGACCAATTAAGGATCATACAATGCAAATTAAAATAAGTCTTTTCTTATACAGTGTAATCTTCTCTTACTGCTCCTGCAACTAACCATACTGCTAGCACACTCTACCTGTGAAACTTCAGGATTCAGGCTTGCTGTTTTCTTATGGGGGTTGGGTGCTCCCCCAATGATTTTATTTGTGAAGATCAAAATTTTCCAAAGTGGGTGCTTAAAGTTAAACTCCCAAATCCATGTCTAGACTCCTAAATTAATGGCCATATTTCAGCAATGGTGAGGCATTCAGCAACTTTCATTGACATCAGTGCTAAGCAGTTCTGGAAACCAGCCACTTATTTAAACATAAATGTAGGCGATTACTCAGGCACCCACTCCTGGAAATTTTTGATGAAATTTCTAGGGAGCTGAGAAGCCTCTTGAAGTTGCAGACCAAGTTATATAGTACATCATAGCATAGTTAGCAGAAAATAACGCAAACGACAGAAAAAGGAAGACATGAAGATGGAACAAGTACAAGTTACTGTTTACAGTCAGGAAGAAAGAGGGTGTTTGGGAGGTTAGGGAAATGCTGGTTTCATGGGCTTCCGCCTATGAAAGAATTATTGGGCTAGTGCTATATAAAATGCTGCTACTGCTTTGCACTATTATAGGGCCTTCCAATGATAATCTTAATTGGCTTTACAGACATTAATGAGTTAGCTTCATAATACCCCATGAGGAAGGTAACATATGAGACCATTGTACAGTTGGTTAAACTGATACACAGAGAGTGAAGTGTCTTGCTTGAGATTATACAGGAAGTCTGTAGTAGTGCGGGACATAGAACTAATCTCTCCTGGCTCTGTCCTGTTTTTGTAACCACAAGACCATCCTTCCTCTTCTCTTAAATGTTTGCAACAAAATTCAAAATCTTGTCAACTCATTGTTCAGAATTTTTACACATATTTGAAACTAGATCAGATTAGTGAAAAGGTCCACTACTGTTCCCAAATGATTTGATAGAACCTGGCACTATTTTGAGCAAATCTGGGTTGATATGAATCAGTTACTTTCACAGAATTTTGCTTTGAGTTTTAAGATTCCAAGTGAAACTCAGCAGTGGTAACTGAAACAAATAGTTCACAACAAATCTCTGCAGTCTAAACTGCAGAATTTTACAGAACTATACCTGAAGAGAAGTGTATCTTCCATTTGATCTGGTTCTTCTCTTGATTTGGAAACTGTTTCTATTTTCACAGAGGTGGTGTAAAATTTTAGTTTGGGGTTTAGATCCAAATATAAACTTTCCCGAAGTGGCTTGATGTTTTGACTTAGCCCATTTTAGAGAGAGATCTGAGTCACAAAGTTTGGTTCCAGGTCTTAGCTTTTGAAGTTTTAAGTTATGCCCATCTTTAAAAATTGATGTGAATAACCTTCCTCTGAAACCAGATTTTATGGGTTGAAATGATCATGACCAAGTCATCTTTTCCCACAGATGTGTATTTGCACATGATCAAAAACTTTTGAAAGACAGATATGAGTAAAGTAATGAAAGTCCTTCATTCATTTAAAAAAAAAAATCTATGGCCAATATTTTTAAAATATGTTTTGTCTTAAAGTTAGGCACCTAAACAAAAAATGGTCTGATTTTCAGAGGTGCTGAGCAGCCACGGCTTCTAGTGACTTCCATGGCACTTGTAGATTATAAAGATACTAACCACGTGTGGTCAATAGAGAATGCCTAGAGTTTCTGTTGTTTGTAAGATCAGCAGTTTTCTCTCTGGTATTCTGGCCAGATTCCAATTCAGGTAACTTTTTTATGCCTCCTTAAATTTCCTCTTCAGTTTCATTTGATTATATTTATCTTCACTTATTTTCTTCATATCCTAAATTGCTGTGTAGTGTTGCTTTATGGTATTCAGTAATGGGTGACGTGATTTCTATTTGCATAGCACTTTGGGATCCGTTAGCATGAAAGGTGCTATAGAAATTGATGGTAACATTCCATTTAATTTAGAATATTAAGAAACTTGTGATTGGCTTATATACTAGCAGTTAACTGTTTGAAGTGCACAGTACAGCTTAAGTAAATATGCTGCTGATATTACATATATTTTGACTGTGCTGAGAATAGAAAAAAGAAATGCAACAAAGCAAATGGTATTTTAAAACTCTAAATTCAAATATTTATTTTAAATAACAGCAATCCCCATGGTGTGGAGAATTTCCTGTGGATCAAGGACCAGCTAGGATTAATTGGCCCTCCCAGTTGCTCATTATTCTCCAGGAAGTACTATGCATTTTGGGCACCAGGATTAGTTTACAGTTCTCAGCTTCTTTTCTCTAACATGGGATTGATTTTAAGGTCTTGGTTTGGTTTCAGTGCTTATACCTTTCAGTCTCATATTATATGCCAGGTATCTCAATCCTACTCAGGAAAGTTTCCTTAACAGTCCATGAGACCAACAATGTTGATTATCTTCTGGTATCTCATCTGCAGTTAGTTCTCAGCAACTCATCAAGCAACCTGTAGGCTGTTAACGCTTTTCCATGATTTTTAAGTTGTGGTGTGAAATGATTGTTGATGGGTTAGTTGGAAGTACAAGTGATGGACAGAACAGAAACTATGTGGATCTGTGTGATTAGTATTTGTCCATATTATCCCTTCTGTTCTTAAACCCATAGTCTGAAAAAATATTCATCTGATATTCTTCTGGATGGTACAGGGACTCAAAATTACACTGGTCCAAGATTTGCTATATTCAGTCCTATGAAAAGTATGTGTGTGGTGGGGAAAGCACTGCTTAGATAGAAGGAGGAGAGGGGGCACTTAAAGCTTAGCTTAGTTTTATTTAAATTGCCTGATAAGTAGCAAGGGCCTGGCCTTAAACTCATATTACTCCTGCTGTTATCTGAAAAGTGTGAGATTCCCCACCAAGTGATCCTGCATGTTGCTTCAAGATTTTTTCAGGATTTCTCATCTGATTACTTAGCAGACTCCTCATGCTGCAAATTCCAACAGTGTGTGCAAGTTGGATATGCTTATCAGCAGGGCCAGTGCAATCATTTAGGCAACCTAGGCGGTTGCCTAGGGTGCTGGCATTTGGGGGGCGGCATTTTCTTCTGCAGCGACTGCAGCGGCCAGATCTTTGGCTGCCCCGGTTGCCACTGGCATTTAGGCGCAGGGAGCTGGGGCAGGGGAGCAGAGAGACGGCCACCTGCAGCAAGTAAGGGGGTGGCATGCAGGGGAACTCCCCGCCCCAGCTCACGCCTGCCCTGCCTCCGCCCCGAGCACACCGTGACTGCTTCACTTCTCCAGCCTCCCAGGCTTGCGGTACCTAAGCTGATTGGTGCTGTGAGTACCCATACTAAGCTGATTGGTGCCGCAAGCCCGGGGAGTGGGAGATGTGAAGCAGCCATGGCATGCTCGGGAAGGGGGTGGGGCAGGGGTGAGCTGGGGTGGGGGGGGGCACCTCAGAGCGGAGGGTGGGGAGCTGCCCTGGGGGGGGTCCTCATGGCGGGGGGTTGGGGACAAGGGAGGGCGCAAGGTGGAGATTTCGCCTAGGGCGCGAAACATCCTTGCACCAGCCCTGCTTATCACCCTTGTATCACTGTATTTTGAACTTTGACAACTTTTGGTTCATTGAATTATACGTATTTTTATATTAGCGAACGTACAACTAAAGGGAAAAAGATGCCCACATTTTCCCTAAGACTGTATTACAAGATGTTGTGATGTATTAAGGTGAAGTTACGATATCGAATCTTGATACACATCACCAAGATGACTGCTGTTATTTTAAAGACATAAGAACTGTTATATTGATACAGAGCAGTCGTTCATCTGGTCCAGTAGCCTGTCTCCAACTGTAAGCAATGCTGGATTCTTCAGAGAAAGACGTAAACCCCAGTAATGCCGCTAATTAGTTAATATGTGAGTTTTGTATAATTTCCCCCTTACCTCAGCTGGTGGTAGTTGATGCCCTGCAGCATGAGGGTTAAAGAGCTCTTGTAATTTTAATCACCATGTAGTCCTAGTGCAGATGTTCTTTCTTCTGTCAGCATTGTATTCATTTTTTAAAATATTCTAAGATGTTTCAATAAGAGCTTGAGACACTGGGTTCCCTGGGATACCAGCACATTGCATAAAAAACATATTTAGCTTTATTTGTTTTTGAAATAAATCATAGTTTAAAAATAGACTCAAAACAATTTAGTTGTGCAACAAAACTGGCCTGTGTTAATCACATACTCTTATTACTATTTCCTTCATTCTTCCTCACTTACCTCTTCCTAATATTTATTGTGTCTTGTCTTGAATCAGATGGCAAGCTCTTCAAGTCAGGGACTGATCACCTCTCTTGATGTGGACATAGCAGCAAAATGAGGACAGAAACATACATGGAATTAAGTGGCAGGCCACACTTTTATTAAGCTTTAACACAGAGGAGGGTGCTACCTGCCCATCACCCATACTCTCCTATACTAGGCATTTAATTGGTTCCGGGGAGTTTCAGGGCTTCTTACCATATAACCGAAACTGGCACCAGGGTTACAGGGCTTTTTACCATATAACCAATAACATGAGGTAGGATCTCCTCAGCCTACGCCACAGGACTCAGCTCTCTCTGTGAGAGGGAAGAGAGGGTGCAGCAGAGTGGCAATCTTAGCCCACGAGGGCCACAAGGTCTGACCCTATCACATGAGCCCAAAGTGCAGCACCAAAATCCCAGGTATTTTACCTCTGAGAACTTTTCATTTTATTCTCTTATCCCACTGGAGACTGGCTGCAGGTTGTGATGAATAAACTACTATGCCCCAGTACCTCACTTCGGTACTAAGCCTGTTCCTACTCAACCCCACTGTGGCTTGCAGGTGCTGCGAGGAAGGCAAAAAAACTGCCCATGGGAGGAAAAATTCCTTTCTGCCCCCCTAAAGAGGTGATCGGCTAGACATGCAACATCTCTCAGGATGGGTTTCATTCCTGCTTTGGGTGGGTACAGTGGGCTGCTGGAACAGACCTGAAAGAGACTCTGCATGGCCCTGTGCTGGGCTAAATCCTGGGAGCTGGGGAATGCTGGCCAATCAGCACCTCTCTTCCTCAGCTGGCTAATGGGTGCCAGAGACTTCCAGGGAGAGGAGCTATTTATTGGTCCTTCATGAGTGTCTCCCTCCCTTGCTACTGGGACTGTCCCCCTTTCATTGCTGGCCCCATCCATTTCCCCACCTGTTGATGCAGGTGGATGGCATGTATTTATAAAGTGCCCAGCATAAGGGGACCTGATGTTGCCTGTTGATTTCATTGAGTTCCCCCTTGTTCTGTATAAGGAATGGATTCCTCCTGACCCTGTATTAAAAGTAGAATGAATCAGCCCTGGCTTCCAAAACCACTAACACACCATGGATCATTTAGACACTCACACTATTAAAACTGCAGACAAATCCCAGAAACACCAGCTAACAACATCTGCTTAATGGGCTCATGAGACTTTTTTATTTGGCGTTTTTTACAGCCAAAAAAGCACTGAGGTTCCAGTGTTACATGCCAGGTCAGTTTTAAAGGGCTGCTTCCTTTTCTGTATGCCTGGCTTCCAATGCCTCCATTGTCATTGGGCCAAATTCATTCCTGCTGTAACTCAGATGAAAGGAGGGAATTACACCAGTGATAAATTTGGTCCTATGGCTTCTTCATAACCCTAAGTGTGTTCATTAAGATGATTATTTATATTGTGGTAGAATGCAAAATATTTAAGTTGCCTTGAAGAGGATACAGTCCAAAAGGACAAGGACAGAAGAAGGGTAGGGGAAAAGGGGTACAATATATAAGTCGAGTGATCAGTGTAATAATAGTCATGTGACTTGCTTGTTACAAGCTTCAAGGGGAAACTGTTCCACAGAGCAGCACTAGTTTCTGGAGCTGGGACTTCTGGGTTGCTTAGAACTCCCATGCTGCATTCTAGCCTGCCTCCCCACACTGTCTCGTCTACCTTTATTGCCAGGTTCTGACGCTTACTTGGGCAGCTGCAGCAAGGAGCAGAGAAATCCGTATCTGGAGCCCAGATAAATTCTGTGCTAAGGAGACAGTGGTCAGGTGGGCAGGGTTTAAGAGTCTCTCTGCCTACTCAGGGGCACCTTTCAAATACCTTGCTTGGGCAAAGAAATGTGAGGCGTATCACTGAGACGCTGGAAGAAGGAGAGAGGCTGGGGAAGGAGAGAGGAAATTGAGTTTACCTCTGCTCCCCTTCATCATTATAACCAGATGTGTTCCAAAGTTGCTGTATTTTTTGGAGCAGCAGGACTGTTACCCAACTAAACAGGAATAGTGTAATCTCTCACTGTTGCCATCATGGCGTAACTTCATCACTGATGTAAGCCTGTGCAACGCCATTGATTTTAGAGAAGCTGCAGATGTTATCGCCTGCAATGAATTTGTCTCCAAGTTTCCACTCACACACTAGCTGGGTAAATAATAATACACAAAGTTCTTATAAGTGGATTGCAGGAAAGTTACAATGGGTTTAATACAGTCTTGACAGGCCCAAATGGCTTCATTTTGGAGGCTGATAATGAGATTTACAACCACACTGAGGATTCAGGTCTGAACGTGTTACAACATTATGAGGTGGTATGGCTTCACTTGTACACCTAGCTGAATTTATAAGATAAATATTTGCAGTCTGTTCATTTGTGAGGTTTTTAACCCATGTAGATTGGATTTAGGACCAAATAATTAGGGTAAGGACAGGAGCTTCGGGTGTCCTAAACGGGACTAAATTAAGTGCTGTCAAACCAGCATCTTTCACCAGTGCATAATGTTTAAGGTAAAAAATAAAATAACAAATTCTCATCTCTGAGTGTGTCCCCTCTGCCTTGGCGCTTACTTATTTTGTGAGTGTGTAAGGCTAGCCCTGCTTGCAGTTCCCATAGTCTATATGTGTTTTATATAAGGCTGAGCTTTACCCCTAGCCTGTCTTTCTCAGGCTCTGTATATACTCCATTTGGGTTACTTTATTTGTATTACAAGGTCAAATGCGACCTTGGTGCACAGGGGTCTATCTTAAGCAGAAATTCCCTTGATCGTTGTTGAGATTGCCCCTCTCCTCCCTGCACCCCCCCAAGTCATTTTTTGACAACTGATCTGATTGGAAATAGGCAGAATCTGGCATGGCATGCAATTATATCATTTTTTTTTATTTCTTACCCACTCATTCTTTTTTATTTAATGTTATATTAATTTTTCAACAGAGTGTGACATATTGTTATAATTACTTCATCTGGAAATGTGTTTATCCCTGAGAGCCCAGATTTGATTTAGGAACTGTTTTTCCTGCTTTCAGTCTGTTATTCATGGCATGGCATGACCAGCAGGCTTCTGCAGCAGGACTTGACACTTACACCACTTTAAATGGTTGCATGCCAAAACATAAGAGTCTATTGATGCATATTGAGGGTGGGGGTGATTTAAGGTTTGATAAAACCTCTGCAGGTTGAATAAACTTTAATAACATCTTGGTGGTTCAGTGTAGACTATTAATTCATTCGTATCTCTTTGCTTTTTGAACAGGAATGTGCTTTTATGAATGTTTTTATGTGTTTACGTAGGGTGCTTGTAATGGGGTTGAATGTCCGGCCCTCAATCTTGTGCTGCAGGAAGCAATGGCTCTTGAGACTATTTGTTAAAGGAATACTGCAGTGAATTTTAGAACTGCTTTAGGTGGCTACAAAAAACAAAACAAAACTTGAGTATGTATGTTAAGGACATTTCAAAACAGTATTTAAAAAAACAACAAAATATTCCCAAATCTATGAATTTATGATTTAAGCAGCTGTATAAACCCTGGAAGGTACCTTTTTAGTGATAATTACAACAGGAAGCACAGCTGGATGATATCTATGAGGGCAGGAAGATAAGAACTGCAGCCAGAGGCACAAGAGACAGCAGGAATTTTCAGAGGTATAGAGTTCAGAGGCAGTCAGCGTTTTCTGGTATCTCTGGACTCCTTGCCCTGATAATAGGTAAGTATCATGGATACTGAATGCACATGAAACAGAAAATCGCAGAAAAAGATACACTTGCATCCTTCTGTATGTTTTATATCCCTCTTTTTTCAGATGAATCTGTATGCTTTTGCCAGATGGAATGCAAAATCTCTTACTATTTACATTGGGTGAATAAAAGAATTTTGAATCACAGCTTCAGCTTTATCACAATTTAAGATGTTAATTTTAATCAATCGGTTTACATTTCCAATGACTCCTGTAGACGTGCGGACTCACCCCTGTGGCACCTCCTGCTGGTCTCTAAAGGGAATTAGCTCATTCCAGCTCTGGAGCGCCCTCTGCAGGCTGGTGATCCACCTGTCCTCTGGCCCCCATGTCCCTCCTGGACCCCGGTGCCCCTTTCTCTGGGTGCTGCCCCCTGGCAGGAACCCCTCAGTCTTAGGATCTCCCCTCCCCGGGGAACCCCCACCCACTATTCCCACCTCACCTACTGCCAGTCATCAGCTAGCCCCCATGCCCTGGGGCAGACTGCAGTATCAGCCTACTCATCACTGGCAAGGTTGGGTTTGGACCCGCTGCCTTGGCCTACCCCTGGGCTGCCCTTCAACCCCCAATACCTGTGGCCTTGTGCTCGGCCACAGCCTGGGGCTTTAAAGACTGGAGCTCCCCAGCTCCTCTGCCTTTCCCCAGCCCTTCTCCAGTCAGGTACCCTGTCTCTAGCTCCCTGCAGCCAGGCCCATCTCCCTCTACAAATCAAGAGAGGCTCCTGCCTGCCCTTAGCTTCTCTGCCTTTGTAGGGCCAGCTGAGTCTGTTGGGGGCGTGGCCCCAGCTGCAGCCACTTACCCCAATCAGCTAAGCCTAAAAGCTGCTTTCTCCAGCCACAGCCCCCTCCCAGGGTTGTTTTTAATCCTTCAGGGCAGGAGCCGGGGGTCCACCCCGCTACGCTCCCAGTCTCCTGGACACGTTCATTTCCCCATGCACTGACTGCTCAACTTACAAAATGAATTAAAGTAAAAGCAGCAATGGGACACACGTAGTGGGACCGATCTTTATTTCTCAGTCTTATTCACATAATATGTGTGATGGGTACAAAAGAGTATACCAGGGGTCGGCAACCTTTCAGAAATGGTGTGCTGAGTCTTCATTTATTCACTCTAATTTAAGGTTTCATGTGCCAGTAACACATTTTAACATTTTTAGAAGGTCTCGTTCTATAATATATAACTAAACTATTGTTGCATGTAAAGTAAGTTTTTAGAAAGTTTAAGACGCTTCATTTAAAATTAAATTAAAATGTAGAGGCCCTGGACCGGTGGCCAGGACCAGGGCAGTGAGAATGCCACTGAAAATCAGCTCGCATGCCGCCTGCGGCACACATGCCATAGGTTGCCTACCCCTGGATTATACCCTTCTCACTTGGCTGGAGTCAGTATCTACTTACTACAGTGGGACTGTGACATCTTTCCTTTAAAAAAAATCAAATGCAAATAAAACAGAATGTAAACTAAAACTATAAACCACAAAGGAATACAGACATTTAATAAAACATGCAACTAGGATGGTGAACAGAGCAAATGTCCTGAATACCTATGCACTGATGAGAAGATTATGCTCTGTTATTGGACAGCTGTTTATAATTAACTGTTACCCTCAGTGGTTTTCTGATTGCTCATCCAATAGTTCTCAGAGATGTTCCTCCTGGAGTGGCCTGTTTGGCAGCTGCAGTGTGTGTTGTTCTTCACTGTCAGTGATTGGGTGGGCACATATTATTCTGACAAGGATTGTCAACAACATTCTGGATGTTCTCAAGTATCAGAAAGCCAGTCTGTTACAGTAACAGATTACTTTCCCCACTTCTCATAATGTTATTGTTCATCTTTAATCTAGAACACCATAGCAGCAATAATTACTTCCACTCCATCCTGATCCTCAATGATGTGGGTCATGATGCTTTAGTATACCTCACATCATCAGGCAGACTCACAGGGAAGTTGCTTGAAAAGCAGAAGTTGCATGGTTTGGCATTTCCTGTCCCGATTCTGGCCTGCACCAGAATACATTGAGCATTGGACTTGGGGGAGGGAGAATATCAGGGACCCAGTTATGCCCTCTTGATGTAAATAAGAACAATCTGTGGGCTCTGTTATTAACACACCTCTAGTCTTCTTCTAGAAGTGCTCAGTGTGCTCTTGACTGTAATGAAGGCTACTGTCATGGCTTGCCTTAGACATATTTCCATATTAGAAATCTGATGAGCAACTGCTTGATTAATATTTTGACAAAACATTACTCCTAGATCAGGAGTACTAAAGTAACTTTTATTTAAATATTTTTTTTCCCAGCACCCAGAGGGAGGAGTACTGCTTGCCAAAGTCCCAAGGGTGGGAATGTACAGAGGCCACTCTAAAAAAATGAAGTAACTGAAGTTCCTCAAGATAACCTCTGCACATTCACACTCCCCGCATCCTTTCCCTCTTCCTCAGAGTCCTAAGTTTAGTTTTGGACTGGAGGAAGTATTGGAAAGAACTGAGGCATTTGGCGTGCCACACCGTCTTTGATAGCCCCAACTTCTGAGCATTTGGAGCTACGGTGGAAGGGGCAGGAAGCATGATAGCGCTCCATTGGGGAAAGCTACTAGAAGGTTCCATTGGGCCAAGGCACACTGCTGGTGCATCCCAGGATTGTGAATGTATAGAGGTCATCTTGAAGAACTCCAGTTATCAGTGAGTAACCTTCATTTCCTGATGCATCCCAATTCATTAAGCTCTCCAGAAAGTTCTTTAAGATTATGTTATGCATCCTGTTTGGTGGATAGTTTATAATTCTATTTATCTTACATTTACAGACTGATCTTCAACCTATGCACACATTGGATTTCCTGTTCCACTGTATCAAAATCCACTTAGTATCAATCATAGCAGGTTTGCAACATAGACTAATTTTGTCTGTATTACATGAAATAAATTTAATTCTATATTTTCCCATTGTATCATCGCTAACCTTTTTATATACTTGCTGTGATTGCATTGCACTCACTTTCAGTGATCTATCCTGAAATAATTTTTTAGTCAAGTTTTTTTCATGTAATAAACCAATTTTTTGGAGAACGTGGCTTTATAAATGCATTAAAAGACCCAACAAATAACTTTGTTTCTGTATTATCAGGAGGTGTTTGTCCAGCTCTATGGTTATAAATGTGTTTTGCTTTTTTACTACTTTGCAGTATGTGCAAAATGTTACCAAAAGGGTTAACAACTTAGTTGCTTTTACTTCACCTGTTGTATTGGGCATTTTTGGTGTGGGTTGTGATACCCTACACTTTTATTGTAAACAAATCACGACTGATGTTTACCCATGTATTCAGCTTTGAGGCCTTGGTTTGTTAAGATTTCATTTGGTTAACACAGTGTTTACTAGATGCTTCAAAGAATTGGACGTTTGCAGAGGAGATCAGTTTCTTGCTATAATCTTCCTTTGACCTGGTTTACACTTACACAAACTGGGTCTCTAATTTGTTTATATCTGTGAATTCTTTACATTCACCTGACTTAGCTTTATTATGTAGGTCTGTAAAACAATGGTTAGTGATCTCACCTGGCAGCTGCTCTCAAATGAAGAAAAAAATGCCTTTTTCCAAATCACATTCTTTCATGGATCAAAGTGTTCTTGAATGTTTTTAATGAATGTGTTTAGCAATTTGTAGCTCCCAAGGAATGTACTGCTACTCTTCAATTGCTTTGGTCTACTGTCTGTAGTAGCATGGAGAATTTCACCCTCTCCGATTTCTCTTCAATATCACTTTCTTCCAAGAAAACATGGAAGTACTGCAACTACCTCTCAGATGAAGGATTAAGGTGGCTTAATTTGGTCCATTTTTGCCACAGTTTTCCTGTGACACCAGGTAACAACAATGTGATATGGGAGTGCCAGTAAGAGAGACTAGTCTTTAATTTTTGGCCTCAAGCCACCTGACATTTGTCTCCACAAACTAGCACAATGCTACTGCGTTTGGGTTTCCAGTGCTAGCGAGGAACATTTTTTAATGCCAAAATCCTGCTTTCATTTAAATAAAAAAGATTAAAAAACCCTAAAAATGTTTTTATCCCTCTTAAAATGTATAGCCCCACCCTTTTAAAAAAGAATGGAAGCTTCATGCCTAACCTAAGCTGTCTCCCTTTAAAGATCATATTTTTTTCCTGAGGTTTGTACAGTATGTCTCAGCATATCCATCATTTTTGTCATTAACTTCTAAATTAGAGTCAATCCCATATCTAATTGTTTGTAGCCTAGAGTTTAGACCTGAGGACTGGGAGAACTTCTGAATTCAATTTTACAGTTTTGCCAGAAACCCTGAGCAAATCACTACCTCTTTGTGCCTGAATTTCCCCTATCAGTAAAATGGGATAATACCTACCTCTTCCAAATGAAGGTATGCTTAATACTGTTAAAGAGAAAGCACTATTATTATGATGCGGAAATTTGTTTTTATAACTCTACTCCTAAAACAGGGACGGGCAAACCTTTTGGTCTGAGGGCCACATCTGGGTGGGGAAATTGCATGGAAGGCCATGAATGTAGGGTGGGGCAAGGGGTTGGGGTGCAGAAAGGGGCTTAGGGCAAGGGGTTGGGGTGCAGGAGGAGTGTGGCAGGAGGCTCAAGGCAGCGGTTAGGGGGCTCAGTGCAGGGGGTTGGGGTGCAGGAGGGTTTGGGGTGTGACAGGGGGCTCAGGACAGGAGTTTGGGGTGCGGCAAGGGGCTCAGGGCAGGGGTTTGGGGGGTGGGGTGCAGGAGAGATTCAGGGTGTGGGCTCCGATCTGATGCCGCTTATCTAGAGTGGCTCCAGGATGGCAGTGGTGCGCACTGGGCCTGCCCTGGCCCCACACCACGCCACACTGCTCCCGGAAGCAGCTGGCACTACATCCCTGTGGCTCCTGGGTGAGGGGGGCAAAGGGCTCCGTGTGCTGCCCTCACCTTTGGATACCTCCTGCGAAGCTCCCATTGGCTGCGGTTTCCCGTTCCTGGCCAATGGGAGCTTTGGGTGTGGAATTCACCTGTGAGGGCAGTGTACGGAGAGCTCTGTCTGCCCCTTCCCCCTTGTGCCACAGGGACATGGTGCTGGCTGCTTCTGGGAGTGGCGTGGGGCCCATGCTGCCTCAGGGGTGGCAATCTTGCAGGCTGGATCCAAAGCCATGATGGGCCGGATCCAACCCGCGGGCTGTAGTTTGCCCACCCTTGTCCTAAAATATGAAGTTCATTCTTCTCAGACCTTAGATTTGCTTGAAGATTCACCTCTCTGAAAGTCAGTTTAATATGCAATATGGTGTTTTATATTAATAGGTATACTGTTTATCATTTTTACCTCATTTCTGCTCTGCCTGTCTGTGACAGAATATTCTGGAAAGTCATTATCTGGGGACAGCTTAAATTAGAGGAATGGTCAGATAGGTCAATGAGTGTTTTTTGTGTCAGATCTTTAGCGTATGGAGCATTTTATAGCTCAAAAAGAGTGAAGAATAGTCCTAACTGGGGCATGATTTAAAGGGAAAGCAAATCTATACATCAAAATTCTTATTTGAATGTGAAGAAATATTCAGATCACATGATGAGTTAGTGAACTGGTGTCTGGATCTTGAGCTACTGAGGTAGGACCAAATATTTTTTTGCTGTGATCTGACAAAAAGGCTACTAAATATTCATTACTTTTAGTGAAATTCTGTGATAACAAGAACTTACATAGGTTGACCAAATTCATCCTTTGTGAACTCTGTTGAAGTAAACAGGGTTGCTCTAGATCTGAATTTGGCCTGCTGTGCCTAGTTGAGAACTGCCCCTCTCCTCAGAGTGAAAGAGTGGTTAAAACCTGTAAAATTTCTACGTTTTTCCTGAATGCTCCTTCATACTGTCAAGGTTGCCAATTTGCAATAAAATTTCTTCATAGTGTTTTCTTAACGCAAAACACTAGTTTACTGGGTGACAGAAGTGAAAGATGCAACTGCTTTCAATTCACTTGTTACTTTAGAAACCTAGCTTTGAATTAAGGATAACACTTCCATCTGTGTTATAGTTGCCAGAAATTTAATTTCAGCAGCTTTCAAAATCAGGCCACTCTGAGTCTCCATTCCCACTTCTGTAAAATAGGTATAATCATACCTACAGGGATATTTTGAGTTTAATCAATTGTTTGCAAAGTGTTTTGAGGGCCTTGGCTGGGAGGCACTAAGGATGTGCAAAATATTATTGTTACTAAAATCTGTATAGCTGGTGCAAGATAAGTGTACTGCATTAGTAGATATGTATAAGCAGAATATAACCAAAATTCAAAGCTCTTCAAACTTGTGTTTGTTGTCATCCTCAAGCTATGGCTAATTTTTAATTGTGTGTAATGTCTCAAACCTAGAACTCTGTAATTCAGAGGAAATTATCATGTGATTGAACTGTAGTTGTTGTTTTAGTGCAGACTTGGGAAGTAAAAACTGACAGCTGTGTTCCAGCTACATTCCAGCTGTACTTCATTAACAGCAAGCACAGAGAGGCAGCAGCAGCATTGAAGTTATTTTGCCATTGTTGCTGAGCAAAATGAAGTTCCCTTATCTGGTTGTCCTGTGAAATATTTGCCAGGTAATTTAAAGCCAAAATAAGAAGAATGGGAAAAGAAAATGCGGTAAATAGATGGAAATATAATAGTAACAAACAACATGCAAACACATGTACATGCCTGTGGCTATTCTGAATATGAGCAGGGGTTCTCAAACTGCGGGTCGGGACCCCTCAGGGGGTTGCAAGGTTATTTCATGGGGGGTCCTGAGCTGTTAGCTTCCACCCCAAACCCCACTTTGCCTCCATATATAAAAAAGTGTTTTTAATTTATAAGGGGAGTTGCACTCAGAGTCTTGCTAAGTGAAAGATGTCACCAGTACAAAAGTTTGAGAACTACTGGAAGATTGTGCCATAGATGATAGGAAAGGTCACTCCCCCCTCAATTTGTAATAAAAGCTCAAATTTAGCATTTAGTGACCTCCATGTCACTACTTATTAATTATTGCCAGACATCTGATATATAGGAAAACAAATATTTGACTGTTGGTTCCTATACTAGAGTTTAATTTACAAGGATAAAGTTACTTAGTAAATCTCCTTTATTTCTGAAATTGAATATCCCTATTCCTTAGGCAGGGAAGAGCTCCACTAAGAAATATATATCAATATTGGTACTTTTAACTGTAAAGTGATGTTTCCATGTTTGTTCCTACTATAGTGTCTTGAGATAGATGTAAAAGTAAAGCAACTCTGTAAATCTGAATATCAGTTCAGAGGCTGTCTGTTCAAGAAAAATCCAGGAAAATTCAGGAATAGAAAGGGGAGGTGATGCAGATCAGTGCTGAGGCGCATGACGAATGATTCAAGCTACTTATTTAAAGATACACGTCTACCTCGATAGAACGCTGTCCTTGGGAGCAAAAACATCTTACCATGTTATAGGTGAAACTGCGTTATATCCAACTTGCTTTTATCCACCAGAATGCGCAGCCCCGACCCCCCGGAGCACTGCTTTACCGCATTATATCTGAATTCATGTTATATCGAGTCGCGTTATATCGAGGTAGAGGTGTATTCAATTTTACTTCTACTCTTAGAAATATTGGACATATTGGGTCAGATTTTCAATAGTGTTGAAGAGGCTTAGGAGTTGAAATCCCACTGGTGTTAAGTCAATGCATTTTAGACTCCTAAGTCACTTTTAATTTTGAAAAGTTTACATGTTTGTTTTGGTTTTATGATTTTTATGTTAAGGCAACATGAAGTCTCTGAACATCTGTATACTTTGTAACCTCATAAGAAAAAGACATAACCATCCTTGTCTCATAAAGGGCATATCAGAAATAGAAAAGGTTCAGAAAGGATACAAAATCTTATTTTGTCCTTTCTTGGTGGGTCTCAACAGGTTAGGATTACAAATGTTAATGAAGTAAGCCTCATGACAATACGTAAGATAAGAAATTGTTAACCACATTTTAGAGATCGGGTAAGTGACTTGCTCATGGTTACGTGGTGAGTCTGAGGCACAGCCAGGAATAAAACCCAGATCTCATGACTCTCAGTCCTGTGCTATAGCTAATGGACTGTTCGTGCCTCACAAAGACCACCTATGCAAAAATGAGTAGAGAAACAAGGAGGATAAGGTAATATCTTTTATTGGATCAACTTCTGTTGGTGAAAGAGACAATCTTTCAAGCAACATAGAAACCTGAAGAAGAAAGAGCACTGTGTAACCGTGTAATAGTTACATTAACTGTTTGCACAGCTGATATGCATTCTAGCAGAAACATCACATTAGTTTGTTTCATCACACATCTGAAGGTCCTGACTCTGGAAAGCACTTAAATGCATGCTTAAATTCCTCCCCATTCAAGAAAATATGTAAGGGTATGCTCCCATTTATTTCAGTGAGACTTAAATACGTGCTTAAAGTAATCATGTTTAAGTGCTGTCCTGAATTAGGGCCAATTCTCGTGTCTTCCTTTGTGCCAAAAACATCAACTGTCCCCTAGTCAGCTAGCCAAACCACCAGATTTCCCCCTGAGAATCTTCCAGTGCAAGACATGCTGCTTTTCTATAAACAGAAGTGCAGGATTCCTCTGGGCTTCATCCATGCTGACAGAGCATTTCAGAATTGGCGTGGGCACCAGGAGAAATTCTGGAATACAGTGGGAGCATTGATGGATGTTGTCCTCCAGCTTCCCTATTTCCTCTGAAACCCGGGAATATATTTCATACTACACTGCAAAAATTGCCGAGAATGTGGCAAAGCTGGTATCCATGTAAGGAACCCTAAAGTCCCTACCTACACTGTATTTAATTAGATGCAGCGCAATGTTGTGTGGACGCAAGGTTTGGAATGTGCACACTGTCTGTTTTTTTTTGATCATGGCTTTTGAACAAAGTATGTGTGTGTGGTCAACACAAAAATAAAATAAAATTAATTTGATATATCAAAATAATTAATCTAATAAACTAAAGGGCTGCAGATTTTGAGTCCAGCTTGTTGCAGGGTACATGTTCTTCCAGGACTGTTCAATGTGTAGTGAACCATGGTTTGCAATCCAAGTTAATGTGGACATTGCCTTCCATATTTCCCAAATGTAAATTCTCTCTATTAACAGATCTCAAAGCCTTGAAAACCCCCTACCCACTGGTTTTCTATACCGTCAGGAATTCTTTCAGCTGTGATACGTGTTTTAGATGTGGCAGCTTGTTGCTGTGGAGTTCTGAACAAGCTTTCTGATCTGAAATAAGAAAAACTCCAGCAATTTGAGCTTCTGAGTTCTTAGACTAGATTTGCGAGTGACCTATCAGTCTGTCTCTCTCTTGCTGATTATTCACCGCATAAAAGAAAAATTAACCTACTACAGGCAACATTGTGCTGAACTGTGATTTACTTACTACTATGAAAACTTTGTTCTGATGCTGTGTAAACAAATATTTTACCAGTTTGCATATTTTTTGCATTGGGACAGTGGAGTGTTGCATGAAAATAGCATTAGTTTGCATCTGGGATCAGTGGAATGCCTGGCACCCTATAGAAACTGCCTTTTGAATGCCAACCAAAGAGCAATGATTAGAAATTCCATGGAGGGAAATTCCATGTGCTCTCCAGAGTGAAGATTTAAAGAGTGGATGTGGTTTTCTATACAGAGTATACTAGTGTCATCAGCCACACAATGAAAACAGATCATAAAAGCAACTAGAGATGGAAAAGGCCTATTAGGTCATTTAGTCCATCCTCCTCCCCACTCACCTCCGGCCAGTGCAGGATTGCTCCCAACAGTGCTGCAAGCCAAACCAGTGGTCACCCATTTATTTGGCTTGTAATAAAATTTCATCCCATTTTTTTTGACTGTTGTGGAAACTTTCCAGTTGAGAGATTATAAAAGAGAGCCAACAAAATGGTTATAGCTGAAAGGTTAGAGACAACCAGAGAGGAAAAAGTCAGCCCAGCTGGGTGGAGACAGTAGTGTGTATTTGACAGCTCAGTGTTCTTTTGAGTTTGAGACTTTGGAGAATGGCCGCGGTATGTGTTATAATGCCAAATAACTCAAAGCCTGGTAACTTATACTAAGTCTGCTAAAGTTGGAATCCAAGCCCACCCTGTGATGGTCTGTTCTAGAAAGTACTCTTAGTGATTGACTAGTAATACCGGACTATAATCCAGTATCCTTAAATCTTAATCGAAGGCTCAAATTCTTGGGACACTGTGCTTCTTGGAACCTTTTCTCTGTGTATTAGTTTATTTGAGTAGAAGGAGTACTTTGTGTCACTGCAGCACACTCATTGTTACAGAAACATGAGGTGTGAGTTCTAAAGGAATCCCGCATAGACCTCTTTGGTGAGGGGGAAGCTCAGGAGAGCACAAGGCTTCACTGTGGGTAGTGTGGAGTTGTAAATCAGAGGAAATTGGCAGGTTCTTCAGGGCTGCAGGAGGGATGTAGAGGACACTTCCTACACCCCCAAAATGCTGTTGATGTACTATACCGATAAGTAGCTCTGTGAAAGTCCTTGTAAAATAACTTGAAGCTATGTGAATTATGGGTTTCATATGCCTTTTAGCTCGAAAGCCATCATGATCTGAAGGGAGTCACCCCATGTCCCCAGTGAAAGTGTGTAATGACCAGTCATCCAATATTACTTGAGTGATGTCATGATTTTATCCACTCATCAGTCACAGCAGAAAATCTATAGACAAAAACCATGAAGTTCTCTACATTCCAAGAAAAGAGTCCTGTGGCACCTTATAGACTGACAGACGTATTGGAGCATGAGCTTTCATGGGTGAATACCCACTTCGTCGGATGCTTTGCTGCTTTTACAGATCCAGACTCACTTTGTCGGCTGCTTTGCTGCTTTTACAGATCCAGACTAAAACGGCTAACCCTCTGATACTTGTCCACATTCCAAGTCTATGAACTTGTAATGTTAGCATAAACTCATCCTCCTTTTTTCCCTCTACCCTCTAGTTTTTTGTTGTGCTCTCTGTGCATCTTGTCTTTAATTAGATTGTAAACCTCATAGAGGCAGAAACCATGTCTACTCCTGTTTGTGTACAACTTGCAACATATGGGGACTCTTAACCTGACTGATACCTTTTGGCCCATATATAGTATTATATTAAAATAATAATAATAATATAATTAATGCCCTTTCAAATTATATGACTTCCAATACAATTTCCTTCATTTAAACACTGTATCAGTCCCCAAAAGCCCTCTCTGAAACCAAAACAAGCTAACTAAACAAACTCAGGCTGATTTTCAAGGCACAAAAGCATCCAACTCCCATATATGTCTTAGAAATTATCCCTCTCAGTGTATCACAAGCAATATCACACAGTTATTACTGTTTGTTTTATGACTGTGCCTGAAGGCCTTAGTCAGGATCAGGACCTGTTTGTGCTGGATGCTGTTTAGACACCAAGCAGAAGACTGACATGGTCCAAGGAAAGCTTACACTCAGGCCGCCTCGGTTTATCTGCTACATTGGACATTGTTAGTCACATCCTTCTCCTTTCTATTTGATGGTCTTTCATGACTCAGTGCTTGAATAATTCTCCTCTTACTTTTTTACCCACACCATCATTGTCACCCTTCTTGGTTCCACCTTCTCCCTTGATGTCCATCAGTGATCTTCCTTGGCCGTCTCCCCTCCACCCTTTATACTATGTCCCTGGGTGATCTCATCTAACATGAATTTAACTTCCATTTCTAGACTGACAACTTCCAAATCAACTGCCTTTGACTTTTCTTTTTCTGTTTAGTCTTGGATCTGAAACTGTCCATCTGACATCTGATCCTGCTCATCATGCCACAAACTCAGCATCATCATGGCAGAAACAGAAATCCTCATCTCCACTCTCCTCCTGATTCCTCAGTAGAGCAAGGTGGGGACTTGGCAGGAAAGGGAGAGCAGCTCTCACTGATGGGGGAAGGGAGGAGAACTTATATCCCATCATATGAGTCTCATCAAGAAAGCCTCCTTGCTGCAGCATCTCCCAGTGGCCTCACCACATCCACCGTGGATCTGCACATTTTCCTAGTGGTTAATATTGTAAGCTGGTAGTTTGAATCTGCAAGTGCAAACCTACAATAACTAATATGTTTGGAGAACAGACAGCTGTTGGATGTGCAGTAGCGCTTTAATTCCTTTAGACCCACCTTCCCACATCAAATTCATCATATGTTCCAAGAGCAGAGGGAACAGTTCATGCTCAAACATTAGTTGAGAATTCCAAAAAATTACTAAAACAAAATACAATTCAGAGTTCCACTTAGGCTTTATATATCACTTCTGAAAGAGCCCAGCCTGCCTCCCAGTTTTGTTGCTCTGATACAATAACCTTATGTTGTATAAAAGGAAAATAGTCTGTGTGTAATCAGTTTATAGTTGTGCCACCTGAAAGTGCTGTTTCTCTTCAGACCCTGGGGACAGGCCTTGTACAGCTTCCCTGTACTGTCCTTCCCAGAAATCTTCACTTTAATACATTATTATTGTTATTTATTATTAAAAAGCCAAGGCCATAGAGTCCCTCAATGTTAGGTGATGAAATTATTGGTTGCTTATACATGTACATAGTACTTTACAGTCAAAAATTGCAGGTCCCTGTTCTAAGAAGCCTGCAATCTAAACTCTCAGTGACCTGTGTGATAGTAGAAAAGTGTATTTCTAGGGTTTAGCATTTCAGGTGGTAGAAACTTTGCATAGGGCATTTGGTAACTGCCCCACATGTGCCCCTCTTTCACTTCCATTACCAGTTAAAGCTGCAGTTCCCAACAGAAAATATATGTCCATGAAGTGGCACATCATGCTTTTGCCAGTGGTATTTTGCTGGACATCTGTTGCCTTCTGCAATACACTTCCCTACTTTAAATTTAACTACACATTGACTTGTGGTACAGCACTGCTTCCCATCTCCACTTCATTTTGACATTATTCTGTTGCACAATGAAGTTTGGGCCGCACCAACCCAAAATTTATGCTGTCTGGAAGGCTCTAGGACTTGGGGCTCCCCAAGGTCCATGATGCATATGGGAGTGTACAAATGAATGGACAGAGTGGCCCAGAAGCTGAACCTTGAAATATCACTAATGGGATGTAGGGGAAAGAGAGTGCTGACAGCAGTATTCTTTCTCGCTTCCTATCTAAATTGTTGTGTGTTGTTACTGCGAACTGCTGAACAGCTGTCACATTCCACCCTAGAGGTGGTTGTATTTCAGTGGGTGAAGTGTTTTTGGACTTTTGGGATGAAAGATACTATTGAAATAAGAGTTGCTATTGTTACTTTCATTTTCTGCATAATTAATTCCTCTTAAAGGAGGTAGAACAAGTTAAGAAATAATTAACCTCATCAGAACTGAGGCACAGGACCATATGTTCTAGTAGTCTGTGTTATCCCAGACACAAATTCCAACAGAGAGGAGAAAAGTAAAGTAATAGCAAATGGACTGTGTGCCATTCGTCCCTCCTCTGCCTGAAAGCAGGCAATGTATTTATTTAAGGAAATGGTTCTGTTGAACTAGTCCTGATGCTGATCCAAGTTAGTTGGTGATTGCCTTTTCCATGGGGAAGTGAAGTGAATGTGTTATGTTCTAAAGTAAGCTCTTTAGCTGCTGCTGTTCACAGGTTCAGTGTATTAGTTGTTTGTTCAGCTGGGCATGACAACTTCTGTCTTAACTGCACAGAGAGAACTTAGCTCAGCTTCTTCCCCCACTTATTTTCTCTTCATCCTCAGGCTGGTGTGATTAATTTTCAGGATTTCTTTCTAAATTATGTATCCATGTCTGAGATCCCTTCCTCAACTCTATACTGTACACTGTATCTCACTTAAAAATGAAAGGTCATTCAAATACTATTTACTCTCAATGGCTCTGAATGGAACAGTACAGTGATTAGTTAGATTAAGGGAAATGTTATTTGTGAAAGCCAAATAGTGGGAAGGGATGGGAAGGGAGAGAGAAACAACAGATGTAACTATCATTTTTTTCTATTGTAATTGACCTACAGATGGGCCTAAATTGGGCCTAGCTCAGATATGGAATCTTTCCCAAATCTGAATTTCTCCAAAGTGTGGGGGATGTTTGGATCTAGGAATCTAGTCTGAGAGAAGACTGGACTCTGGAAATGGAGGCCAGTGTCTCATGGTTCACAGTTTGAATGAGAATCAAATCTAAAGTTGCTAAAAGTATGAGGTAAAATATTAGGGCATTTGATCTCATTTTCTGGTTCATGCACCTCTCTTACTTGATCTGCTAATATAGCAGGTTGTTAGTAATAAAAAAAAATAGTCAGTTAGATGTTGAGTTAGATGTTGGCTTTTCGTATCCCATTTTGTTAATTACTACTTGTTGTCATCCTTGCATGTTATGAAAAACCCAATGCAGATAAAATAGCTACTTTTGATTCAACAGGCATTCAGTACCAAATCCTTCATCACAATGAAAGATGGTTATTTCTGTTTTCTGTTAAGACATTTTGGCAATTAAATCTGTTCAGAAAAAACACACTTTTCTCTTATAAAATTAATAGTTTTCTTTCTAAAAAATAATAAAGTGGGCTCAAAGCACTCTGGCAAGATTAAAGATTCTACTCCAGATCCTCCTCTGCTCAGAACTGGATCTGGATATTTGTATTGAGGAAGAGTCTTGATGGTGAGATCGATATTTACCTTCTATCTACCAAAATTTGTTGGTAATGGCAAAAATGTAGTTTAAAATACATGTTCTAAGAGTGAGGCAAGGGCCAGGGACTTGCAAACGGCACAGAATGGTGAAGGGATGGAAGGTTACTTGTGTAACCGCGTGTGGCAGGGTAAGGGTAAAACCCCTTGAATGCAATAGACTAAGCCAGGGGTCGGCAACCTACGGCACACATGCCAAAGGTGGCACACGAGTCGATTTTTGTTGGCACGTGGGGTGAGCTGAGCTACTCAACCCTCCGCTGGGTTTCCCATTGCTGGCCCCTTGCCAGCCTGGGTCCCGCTGCTGGTCCCACACAGCACCTGCTGCTAGCCTGGGTGAAGGAACCCCAGGCTGGCAGCGGGCTGTGATCTCATCTGGCAGGAGCCGGTGGCTGAAACCTCAGAGCAGTGGTGGGCTGAGCCGCTTAGCCCACCACCGCTCTGGGGTTTCCACCGCTGGCTTCTGCCAGCTGGTGTCCCGCCACTGCTCCCACTCAGCACCTGCTGATGGCCTGGGGGAAGGAACCCCAGACAGGCAGCAGGTGTTACCCAAGCTGGCAGGAGCTGGTGGTGGAAACCTCACAGCTGGGCGGGCTGACCTGCCCAGCCCAGCCCAGCGCCGCTCTGGGGTTCCCACTGCTGGCCCCTTGCCAGCCGGGGCCCCACTGCCAGTCCCACTCAGCACCTGCTGCTGGCCTGGGTGAAGGAACCCCAGGCTGGCGGTGGACTGAGACCCCAGCTGGAAGGAGCCAGTGGCTGAAACCCCGGGGGGGGCAGGCGGAGATGCTCAGCCAAAACCCGAGAGCTGGGCGGGCTGACCCGCTCTGGGGTTCCGGCTGCTGGCCCCTTGCCAGCTGGGGTCACTGCCGCAGCCCCATTTACCTTGCTTCCAGTTGGAGTTCCAGTGCAGGTCCCCTGCCAGACAGGTCCAGGCCTCCGGCCCTGCTCAGCCCTACCAGCTGCCAGCTCCTCACCTGAGCTGTCGATCTGGGGTTCCAGCCGGTTAACAACTGGTAACTCAGAAGCCTGTGTGCAGCTTAAAGTATCCAGATAAGTGCCACCAGACATTAGAAAACGCAGCAAGGAAAAGCAAGGACAAGGATCACACTAAACTAATAAGATGTGCATTTTGATTTAATTTTAAATAAAGCTTCTGAAAGATTTGAAAACTTTGTTTACTTTACATATAACAGTAGTTAGGTTATATGTTAAAGACTTATAGAAAGGCCTTCTAAAAAACGTTAAAATGTATTACCGGCACGTGAAGCCTTAAATTAGAGTGTATACATGAAGACTCGGCACACCACTGCTGAAAGGTTGCTGACCCCTAGACTAAGCTAAGCAGCGACAGCTGGGCTGAAGGGTAGGAGAGCTATAAAAGCCCTGAACAAAACTCAGTTAGGAGGCTAGCCGGGGAGGGGACGGGAGGCTATAGCTCTGTCTCCTCACCACAGGAAGTGTACCTCCAAGGGCCAAGAGACCCTGGAACGGGTTAGAAAGGGGATAACTGATGGGGGATAGAGAGGACTACACGGTGGCACTGTAAAATAAAGCACTAGGGTGAAACACCGGAAGAAGGCGTGAGAACTCTCATTTTACCCAGCCTAAGCACAGGACACGGGGCAAGAAGGAGGAAACCTGTGCAGACCCTGTGACACCGCCCCTCCTCCCCCTGCACACCCCTGCAAAAGCCAGGGGGCAGGATCAATGAGAACACTTATAGGAAGCTATATATACATAAACATGTGGAAATGAACTGTCTTCTCCCTAACTGCCCTGGAACAATTTTCCAGATTGGTTGAGTTTCACTGTGTTGTGCTGAGCTGGCCTGCATGAATGGCACATGCCATTTGAAAAACTGTGGGCTGCAAATTGTTCTGAAGTCAGGTGGATACAGATATGCCATGGGGTGGTTGTGTAGCGCAATTGGTCTGACACACCTCTTGGTAGAAAATGTCTCTTCACAATGGCCAAGAAAGCCTGGCAACAACTGTGTTTCAACCATGGTGTTGGACAGGGGGCTAGTGTTTTGACTGGTTATGAGTAAGAAAAGATTCATTCTTATATGTAGGGGGACAGAACTTAGTGAAAATGTTGGTCAGATTATATAAAAGGAAAACCCCCTTCTTCTCCCTCCTGTCACTTTGATCAATCCAATTCACTGCTCCTGTTACAGTGAATGAAGGAAAGAGTAGAGCAATTAGATAGCCGAACTCCATGGACACTCTGGAAGATTGAGAAAATGAAACTCCAATTTTCTACTCCCCTGAATGGGTGTAACATGCACAGAGCCTTGAACTAGTTAAATGCTTTCAAGATGAGTATTTTTGCTATAGTTTTGATTGTACTGATCTATCAAATGAGATTGTAAAACAACATTGTAAGAAGGACCTCAGCTATTCAGTAGTCATGCTTTCTTCTGAGTTACCTCTCAATCAGAGCCTGCCCCACAATGATGGATGCTTAATCACTGGGCGGTGTGTAACCACAGCTACCCATTAATGGAAGGCTGAAGAAACAGGTCTCAAGTATAGTCAGGGCCCACAAAACTAACAGCTTTAAAAAAAAATGCCAGTTTTAAATCAGCTCACAACTTTCTTGGCAGACAGTGTAAACCAGAGGTCGGCAACCTTTCAGAAGTGCTGTGCCGAGTCTTTATTTATTCACTATAATTTAAGGTTTTGCGTGCCAGTAATACATTTTAATGTTTTTAGAAGGTCTCTTTCTAGAAGTCTATAATGTATAACTAAACTATTGTTGTATGTAAAGTAAATAAGGTTTTTAAAATGTTTAAGAAGCTTCATATAAAATTAAATTAAAATGCAGAGTCCCCTGGACCAGTGGCCAGGACCCGGGCAGTGTGCGTGCCACTGAAAATCAGCTCATGTGCTGCCTTTGGCACACATGCCATAGGTTGCCTACCCCGGTGTAAACCAAGCAGGATATAATATGATCTTCATAAATTACGTGAGTGAATAGTCATTCCCTTGAACATATTGCACACAACAGGACAGCCATATTGAGGGCCCTATATAAAGGGAAATGTACAATTATTGAGTCTCATCGTCACTAGGGTATTTGTACTTGGTGCCAACATAGCAGTACCTGAGATCAATGCCCAATATCACTAGATTCCCAGTGGAAGATCATGAGCATCCTTTATTTTTGTGGGACTGAGTATCTGCTTTAAAAAAAAAAAAGATATTGCTTAACAAACTGGATTGACTGCCAGTTTTAGGAAGAAAAAATTAGGAATTCTTACATTTTACAGTTTAATAAGCAGAGGCAGGGTTCTGTTGGAGTCCTGGCCCTCGCCATGCGACCAGTGGAAGTGCATTTTGGAGGAGGCAAGCACCTTTCCAGTTGCTAGATTTGGATGTGAATGGACAGAAGCAGGGGCTCCTAATACCCTTATACCCTTTATGCAGAACAGTGTGTTCTAGTGCTGTCTGGCAAATGATTGCACACTTGTTCTTTAAAAAAACCAAATCCAGCAAGCAGAATCCTAGGAAAATAAATACAAAAACATTAAAAGAATATTAAGGCGCACTCAAAAGCCATATTCTGTTTGTACTTATAATGTTAAGGTTACCTGTGCAAACTTAATTCTGCCTCTTGTGTGTATAGTTATGATATAATGCTTAGTTACATAATCACCTATGCTACTCTTTCCACCAGAACCCTGTCTTGTTTAGTTTGCACAATGGGAGATGTTCATTGAATTAAGGCCACTGTTCAGTGGTTTTATGTCATCATTTAATGCGTAGACCTCATGGCTAACAATTGTACACCATTCAAACAATGCACTGACTCTAGCCTCATTAAGTGTTCGTTCTCCAATTTTTAGAGCGAATCCTGCAGGAGGGTTGCAGATTTCAGTTTCATTTCTTATTTGTGTCACCTTAATCCCTGAAGAAGACAGAGGTGCTTTGGACCTCACCTCATTTACCTGTGTAAACTAGGTCAACAACCCTCCTTTACTGTCCAGCATGCACACTAAATAAACAGGAAAGAGCTGGCAGCTGGACATTTTTAGTGAAGAATCCTCAACCCTGGAACGCACTCCCATTGTCTGCCAGAACTTGAATTTGTTGGCCTGCTCATGTGTTGCAAAGCTTATATATTTTTCACATGATTTCTCTGGAGGAGCAGTTGGGTGAGTTGGAGGGAGTGGGTTTACATTCTGGTGGATGGGAAGGCTTTAGTATTGATATTCAACCTGAACATTTTTATGTGTGTTTTTTAAAACAATTACATTGTGCCTTGGAAGTGCACATTTTATAAACTGAAATGAATAATTAAATACCATTAATAGATAAAGAGAACTTTCTGCTCCCTTATTTAGTTGTGTGCTTGGCATTTAAATATCTGCTCTGAAGAGATGGGGCTGGTATAAGTATAAAAACATGTCGGCAGGAGGTGGATTCTCATTTCCTGTTGTATTTCTAATAGGATGGTTATAGTGCAGAGTAGATGGCAGTAAAATTTGAATTGCATGTGAAATCTAACTTAATTCTCCTGTGAAATTGTGTTAGTAACCCAGTAGAATTATAAACATATTTTCACAACTTTTTTATTTATGTGCTGTTAAATAGAACAGTAAAGAAAGTATTAAAGGTGTCTATGCTAAACATTGACTTTAGTAGGGCAACCAATATATGAATTATATAATAGCAGTATGCAATTTTATAGCATCTCTTATTAGCAGTTAACTAGTGCTACTCATGCTTAAAATTAAGCCTGTACATATGTGTTTACAAGAGTGGGACTTTCATCTCATAATGCTGTAACGTAGACGGGGCAACATTACATAACCACTGAAGAGACTAAATCTTAAATATTCCGTATAGAATTGAAACCTCAGAGGGAATTTTAGGTAGGCCATATGTAAATATCTGAGTTGGGACTTAGCGTGGGATACTGAGTTAGTATTGCTACTCTTGCAAAAAGTTCATGGGCTCTTTAATGAAAACAGGTGGTCAGGGCATCAGTTTTATCACATCTGAAAGACCCAACACCCTAGAAACTGTCCTGCTACATTGGGTCACAGAAGAGTGCCAAATACATAGTCACCATACATACATAGTCCTGCAGCACCTGGTTGCTCCTTGGCGGCCTTTCTACTGACCCAGTCCAACTGAGCTTACTTTGGGAGCTGCACAAGCGCGGCTGTAGTTCTGGTGAAGGAGTCATGGATAATTAACAGAACTCTTTAAACCCTCTGTTTTGAGCAGGGGAAACAACTCCCATCATTTGAAGGTAAAATGTTTTTAGTGAAAAATTATCCCTCTGACTTTCAAATGTTTTACAAGTCTTTTTTTTTAAAACTGCATGTGGACAGTTTGCCTTGCATTAACATACAAGCTTTGTGGATTTGAAGGGTTTAATATAAAATTACAGTTACTAACTGTAATTGTTCCTCTGTTTGTGTGCTAGGTTGCAAAATCAGAACCTTTTGTACTTTCCTATTGTTTTGGTTAGAGTGAGCAGGTTTCCTGAAGGAAACATGTGCTGTTTCACCAAGGTGCTGGACACCTGTTTCTGGTACATGCACCAATACTGTAATTTTTGTGTCATCTTAATCTTGTGAAGTGAAGATGACGGCTATTTTTGCTAGTAAAGACTGGACTTTCTTTAAATCAATTTGAGGTGTAAAAATTTCATTTTTGTTGTCACAGAATAAGCTCTGTTAAGACCAGAGGCAAATCATTAAAGCAATTTCCTCCTGTATAGTCTATTCTGAATGAGGTTTTGAAGATTTATTTAAAAAAAACAAAGAATGTAATCTGATATCTAAAACTGTACCCCATAATCTGTGTACCTGGCCCAGATAGGAGGTGGTAACAATGATATATTAGTACTTTGGATTTATTTACTGCAGCACCTTTCATCTGAGGATCTTTGAGCAATTTAGACCACAAACTTCAAGGGCCAAAATCTAGTTTGAGGACTCAGACCAAATAACTCAGTACAGAGATATACAGATGAGAGGGTGTTTCATCAGGAGAGAAGGAATCTCTTGATTGTTGTGCAAACACTAATGCAATAGTCCATGTAGTAAGAGGAGGCCCTGAAACATAAACCCTTATCAGAGGTCCAGTATAAGGCCTAAGGTCTGAACTAAAGTAATGGTCAAGACTTTGCTAACATAAAGCAAAGTTAAGCTGTGAGCCAGAGGCAGGCCCTGCTTACAGAAGCTGGCAAGAAAAGGGCTGATGCTGCAAAAAGAGACATACCTAAAAGGTACTGGACAGCAGATATCAGAACATTCACATACTTGTACACGCCACACAAATAACAAGGAACAAGCTAACCCATCCCAGTGACAGGGCCAAAAGGGTAATATGATGGATAGAGTTGTTTTGTTTGAACTACAACGTACAAGGTGAGAGGCGGCACCTTACTATGTAGAGGGGTTGTACCTTGCTCCGTAGGGGATTGCACCTCAATACATCAGGAGTGATGTGTAACTTGTTTGTACCTTTATGTAAGAGTGCACCCCTGAATGGATGTCTTTCCACTGCCCCTTAGGCCAGACAAAGTCCCACCATTGACTGAGCTGAGTCCATTGTCAGAGAGCGCATATGTACTAGCTAGCAGCACGTTAGCAGCACCTTGGACTTCTGTGCTGGGGAGCTGGAGACTGTGTTTCTCTTTGACAATAAACCCAGCCCGGGTGCCTTCATACCTTACTAGAGTCATTGGGGGTTCTCTTGGGGTCTGCTGGGTCACCTACCTTCGCAGAGCTGGGGCAGCACACAGAGGGAACACAGGCATGCAGCTGACTGATATCAACATTGGACAGAGAGCACCACACCGGTAGCATCTGACAACAGTCCATACATTTCTCGCATCTCAGTTCTGCAACGGGATGGCCAGTCGACGACCATATTGATCCAGTGTCTACTTTCCAAATCCCCTTGCATGTAGTGCTGCAGTGAGGCCTCATGGAATGTAATTCTGTAGCACAAAGAAGAGATGGATCCTCTGCATGGGCTAAGCCATGGCATCCTGCTCCCTCTTAGCTGCACAGCTGAACTGCACTCTCTGTAGCTGTATGTTTGTACAACAGTATTTACTGAAAATGTATTAAACTTTGCCAAATCTCTGTAAGATGGTGTTGAACCCTGGCTGGACTCCTCTTGTGCACAGTGACCAAGCTGCTGTATGAGATCCAAACCTTGGCTACTACATCCTTTTAAGCGTAAAGAGTCTGACAGTGTCCAGACACTGGCTCTGTCTGGCTATTTAGGCACATTCCTTGGGAAAACACTCCAAAGCTGGTTAACTCTTCTTGGGATGTGAGGCCCCATGGCCCAGCTGCCCTTAAGCCCCAAGACTCCCAGTAGCTCTCACATGCCCTCTCCAGAGCACCAACCTGGCAGGTTGTCTAGATAGATGTCCTCTGGTGACGTCATGACAGCTAAAGCAAGGGCCACAAGGAATTTGTAAAGGTCTCTAAATTACCCACACAACACAGAAATATACATATCTACTGAAAAATAATATCTTGGCAGTAAGGTGACCAGATGTCCCAATTTTATAGAGACAGTGCCGCTTTTTGGGTCTTTTTCTTATATAGGTTCCTATTACCCTCCACCCCCTGTCCCGATTTTTCATACTTGCTGACTGGTCACCCTATTTGGCACTAGTCCCTCCCACAGTTTCCTCACTCCTTCTTAGAGCTCTTTGCGTCTTAGTCAGTGTCTGCCAGGAAGCCCAGGATTCTTCTGTACCCCGCTCTTCTTCTGTCCAGTCTTGTCTCTGGTTCTGCTGGGGCCCTCCCTTGCTAGAGAGAATCTTCCCTTGTCTCTTCCTGTCCTTCCCCTTGGACTTGGACAAAATCACAACCTCTCTTGACACTTGTATTGTTTGGTTAATTATCAATGATTGGGCTGTCTACACCCATTGTCTGCTAGCCTGCAAAGAAGGAACCTCTTTGGAACCCCTTTTCAGGTAGTTGAAAGCAGCTATCAAATCCCCCCTCATTCTTCTCTTCTGCAGACTAAACAATCTCAGTTTCCTCAGCCTCTCCTCATAAGTCATGTGCTCCAGCCCCCTAATCAATTTTGTTGCCCTCCACTGGACTCTTTCCAATTTTTCCATATCCTTCTTGTAGTGTAGTGTCACTTAGAAGTCTTCAAGATTTGTGTTTTGACCACTGCAAATTGAAAAAAAAGAGCCAAGGAACCAAAAAAAAAAGTTTTTTGCTTTTCATTTTTATTATTCATTAAGAATCAAGTCAGAAATCCCATGTAATCCATCTGTCTCCTTGATTTTTCTTCTGCTTAGCTGAACTGCAGGTATCGTGAATTTTGGCTGAGTTTTCAGTACTTAGAGGTTACAGTCATTACTAAAATTCAGTGGCATACATTCCTCTTGGAATGCTGCTGATGTCATGGAAAAACAGGACCTGAGTGTAACCCCTAACAACCAGAGCTGCAGTAAACAGAAAACGTTACCTCCACCAAGATATTGGTTTTTAGAGGTTTAACAAGATGATGTTTGCTTGCCAAAAATCATAAAAATTGTACTTATAATTTTACCATAGTCTTCCTAAAAGCACCAGCACATTGCTGGAGTTTAGCCATGATATTTGTATGCCTAGTAAAACCAGAAATAATTCTGTTTGTCTTCAATAGAAGTCTTTGATTCTTTCCACCACCTAAAACTTTCTTGTCTTTTCAAATTGTAAAACCATGTTAATATGTTAGTTACAAGGTAATTAGTAAGGTAGTTTTCATAATTTTAAAAACACGTCTTGCCAAAATATATTTTTCCTGTATTTCCAGATGAGTGCATTAGTTTGTTACTGTATGGTTAAGAAAAAGCGCTAAACTGCACATTTTTTTTTGCGTTTTTGTAGGTTCCATTCTCAGCCTTGAGCTTTGTTTTGTATGGTCACTCCTGAACAGTGGACTGTGCAGCATTTATGAATGCTGCATCACTCTGACGAAACCCCCCTCCCATGTAATATTTATTTGGACTTTGTAAGTAAATAATAGTGTGGGGTAAAAGAGTGATTAATCCAAAATATACCTGGAGAGGGCCCTTTTGATAACAGATTCACATTTCTTATGGTGCTTTCTAATGATAGAACTTAATTGACTATGGTTCTGTTTGATGCCATGTTCACATGCTGTGTTATTTGGCCTAGATTATATGCTGCAGTTTCAGTTGCTTTGTGCTTCTAATGGGAGCATATCCATCTGTGGGAGGATCACAGTTTAGAGGGATGCTAATATAGTGTTTCCTACCCTCTTTGCCAGCAGAGAATTATTATTGCTCTTCTGCAGACCTATAATTAAGCAGTGCTGTCCTTGGGCATATCTGGGGATCCGAGCCCTTGATTTCATGTGTGCAAAAGCAGGTCTGAATTTGTGTAAGCTCAAAAGCTTGTCTCTCCCACCGACAGAAGTTGGTCCAATAAAAGATATTACCTCACCCACCTTGTATCTCTAACATTCTGGGACCAAGACAGCTACGACAACGCTGCATGTAAGAGAAATGTATAGCATAAGAGAAGAAACTGCAGTGACAAGATTTTGTTCCTTAGGTGCATACAAGTTTCTGCATTTCCATGAGCCCTCCCACTGCCATTTATATTTCATCCACATTTGGAAAAGCTCTGAAGAAGAGTAACAGCTGGGGTACAATTTTAGGGGCCATCCTGCATGTATAGATGGCCTGAAAAACTTGGCTACTACACTTACAATCATTTATCTAACAAGATTAGGTCCCAGGAAGAGCAAACCCCATGACTAGCACAAAACAGCATAATTGTCATGATTTAAGGTCTGATATCTGCCATTTTAGCAACTAGCTGAACATCTAGAAATCTCCCCTTTCCAATAGTCTAAAATTATATTTCTAGTTATTGTAGCAGATACAAGATTGCACCATAAAAGCGTGTCTGGCCCTGAACTGACTGTTTCGCCTGTTGGACCATGGAACTGAATAAAGTGAGAGTTTAGGGAAAAAATAGACACTTGTGGGCAGAGCAGGGATGGAAAAGGAACCATTTCTGTGGTTGAGGTTTTTTTTAAATGGTGGCTGTTCAAATTGTTCAGAATGTTGAAATATTAGAAATGATCCTGGTATAGATACAATGGGCAAATTGCAGGGGAGCCTGTCAAATTGCATAATAAATGCAATGTCACTTGACTTTCCAACTGCTACCATTAAAATAAAAATTGATCTGCCAATTTAAAAAAATCCCCCGACTCCTCAAATTACACAGGTGTGAAATGCAGCACACACAATGTTCAGTTGTGGAAAAATGTTTCATTTAAAGTCCAAAGTCTCATGACCCTCTAGAGAGGCAGACAGAAACTTGCATCCGACAAAGTGGGTATTCACCCACGAAAGCTCATGCTCCAAAACATCTGTTAGTCCATAAGGTGCCACAGGACTCTTTGCTGCTTTTAGACAGAAACTTGATTCCTTTTTTTATCACTTTTTAAAGCATTTTCTGTTAAAATCATTGGGGACCTAGGAAACAGCCACGAGAGTCTGTTGCCCCTCTCCAGAGAGTTGGCTGGTGTGGTTGTCCTTCCCTGAAACTCCTGCATATAAAGCCTGCAGATTTTGTCGTTCTTTTTACAAGTTTCTATCTGCATTCTTTTGCTTTTTGTTTACAAATGTCCTGTGGGAGATTTAGTTTCTTTCAGATTGTTTGCCAGACAGCTTTTTCCACATAAAACATTTTTATACATTTAGACACAGCAAGATAGATGAATTTAGCTCACTCAAAATCATAGAATTTCTTTTCCTACTACATTTCATCTTCCCATTTTGATATATTCTCACCAGTTTTTCCCTGCTTCAGTACCAGTGAAGGCCTCTGGTCAAGTTCACTAACACAGCACCTAAACTGGCTATCAATGATAACTGATGAGACAGGGACACAGGCCTTGTTGGTTTAAGAAGCCAAAGGTTGTGTATAAAAATCAAGAACAGTTCTCTTATTGTGGAATCCTAGAATAGCACTGCCAAGTCACCAGTCAGTGTCTTCATTTTTAATGATCCTGCTAGTATGACAGTTTCAGATTTCCTGATCACTCTTTGGGAAGTTGCAATGTAAATAAATCAGCTGTTTCATAGTGTACTTCCCAACTGTCCACTGTTCCTTTTATTACAGAATTCCTCAGCCTTCATTTTAAAGGGGTACTTTTGTTAATATCTTTTCAAGTTGAATGATGGCATGTCAAATTACTTTCTTGACAATCCCAGCATATCCACTTTTGAATGTTCTTTGTTTCTGAATAGCTTTAGGGAAAAATGTGGGCAAGATAAAAATAGGAGCCTACAGGTAGGTCCCTAAACTGATATTTATGCACCTGATTTGTGGTGGTGGGGTACTCACAAAAAGAACAATATTAGTTTTAACAGCTTTCCAAATAGAACCTGTAAAACTACATATGTGGATATGATCAGGCGAACATTTACAAAAGATGAAAATGTCCCTGTGCAGAAGGCTGGCACATGGCTCTATGTACCATTTCAGCATCTTTTTAAGGATGTAAGTGGGACTTTAATAGTGCAGAGGGTCTTCAACATTGGCTTTGTGTTGGGATGAATTTGTCCCAAATGGAACAGGTAAATCTATATTTTAAAGAAATGTGGATTTTGGGAGTTCAAACTGCTTAACAGCATCAACTGGGTGAGAGCAGGATTAGAAGTTTTAAAAATATTTATTGCGTTGTCTTTGCCTTCGGTGTGGCGGTCGTGCAAAGAAGCAAGCTGAGTTTAGAAAGTGTTTCTGCCCCTCTTGGCATTTGCATCTGAGCTTGGCTGCATTCTTTGCTTGGCTGCATTCAGCCAGGAAGTTTTCAAAATGTGAGCCCACCATAGAAAGCCGCCTGAGCTCTGGTTTTCAGCTTGTTTAGCAGAATGTTTATAAAATCAAAGCTTCACTTCAGGGAATTTTGAACGCTATGATAATTTAAAAAACCAACAACCACCAAAATTGCTGTCATATTCTTTTTAAAATCATATTTCCTTTATCATTAGTTTTGATTACCAGGGAATTTTTATGTAAATAAAATCTCTTTATTGTCATCCTGGAAATGTTTGTATTGTTCACTAATTGAATTATATTTTGCTATTACTACCGCAGTTTTTAACTGAGCTTTTAAAAAACCTTAATGAATTAAATCTGGACTCCTGCCTTATTCCATGAGGCAGTTAATTAGTATTTCCATTTTACAGATAGATATTGCAGGTAGATGTGAAAAGACATGCCCACCATGAACCATGTCAGTAGCAGCGACAGGAATAGAACCTAAGACTTTTGAATTCCTGTGCCTTGCAACATGCTTGCCTAGTGTTTTGAAGGTATGCAGCTCCAGTGGTGAATGACATCACTTAATTATTAGGGCAATTTCGAAACTAATGCTCCTGTTTAAAAACTAAGAAACAAAAACCCTTGGTCACTTACCAAATGAGTGTGTGTGAGGGGGAGAGACAGTTAAATGGAAAGTTCGATAAAATATTAAATTCAGTGCTATTTGCCAGAGTCCAGCAAAAGCTCTTTAGGGGCCTGATCTGCATGCACTTATGCATGTGAGTGACATTAGTCAGGTAAGCAGTCCTATTGAATTTATTAAGGTTACTCACCTGAGTAAAATTGCTCACATGCATAAGTGTTGCAGGCTTGGGCCTTAACATAAATGACATCACTATACCAGCTATATAGAAAATTGTGATACACTATCAGAATATATTAAGGGGTGCCAACACTTTATGGTAGTTTCATCTCCTTTGTCAATAGATGCTGGATAAGAAAGAAACAGAAAATAGTTAAAAAATTTTTTTTTAAAGCATTGAAGTGTTTGTGTACATGAAACAGGAGGGAATAAGGATTAGTTATCTGAAATGAGTGATTAATATGCAATCAGTGTTGTTAATCCACTGTTTGAGCAAAGCATTGAATAAAAAAAAAGAGAGAGAAAAAAATGGAGAAAAATTATTCTTCCTTGCTACAGAGGCAATTGGTTCAAACTACAGCATAACAGATTTAGACCATGTCTACACTACCACTTATGTCAGCAAAATTTATGTCGCTCAGGGCTGTGAAAAAACACACCCCTGTGCAACATACATTTTGCTGGCATAACGTAGTTTGGACAGCGCTTTATCGGCAGGAGAGCTTTTCCTGCTGACATAGCTATCTCAGTGCGTTGAGGGTGATTTTATTATGTCCACGGGAGAGCTCTGTCCCATCAGCACAGAGCGGCTACATGAGAGATCTTACAGCATTGCAGCTGCATCAGTACAGCTATGCTGCTGTAAGCTTCTTAGTGTAGACATAGCCTAAGGTTATGTCTACACTGGCAATTGAATGACAAAACTTGTGTCTTTCAGAGGTGTTAAACCCTCACCCTAAAAAACAAAAGTCTTGCCAGCGACAAGTGCCAGTATGAACAGTGTGTTGTCTCCTGCCGACAATGCAAATGCCGCTTGTTTGAGGTGGGTGTTTTTTGTTGGCAGGAGAGCTGACAAACTGCGTGACTTTTAGCGGAACAGCTGTAGCGACACAGCCATGTCACTAAAAGCTGTGCAGTGTAGACATAGCCTTAGATTAAATCTCAGGAAAAACTTCCTAACTGGAAGAACAGTAAGACAATGGGACAAACTGCCTAGGGAACTGGAAGGTCCATCACTGGAGGTTTTCATTAAGAGACTGGATAGCCATCTGTCTTGGATGGTTTAGACATAACCAATCCTGCATCTTGGCAGAGAGTTAGCCTAGATCAGTGGTTCTCAACTAGGGGTACTCATGTCCCCGGGATATTCAGAGGTCTTCCAGGGGGGCACATCAATTCATCGAGATATTTGCCTAGTTTTACAACAGGCTACATAAAAAGCACTAACGAAGTCAGTACAAAATAAAATTTCATACAGACAATGTCTTGTTTATACTGCTCTATATACTATGCACTGAAATGCAAGTACAATATTTATATTGCAGTTGATTTTATTTTATAATTATATGGTTCAAATGAGAAAGTAAGCAATTTTTCAGTAATAGTGTGCTGTAACACTTTTATATTTTTATGTCTGATTTTGTAAGCAAGTGAGGTGAAACTTGGGGTAAGCAAGACAAATCAGACTCCTGAAAGGGGTACAGTAGTCTGGAAAGGCTAAGAACTACTAGATGACCCTTGCGATCCCTTCTAATCCTATGATTCGAAGTCTATGAATTTTAATGCAGCTTGACCCTGTCTATGAGTAGTAGGGAGAGGGTTTTTTTCCCTCCAGTTTCCTGCATCATCAAATTTTTCTGAGCCAAGTGTTTTGAGGTTTCATGTTGTTGGCCCAGGAGGCATTAAGGACTGGTAATAAATGTGTTTCATTTGTTGTATTTTTGTGTTTATCATCATGGAATAATTTCCAGTCACATCGCAGGATATGTGCTGCTGACTTGCACTAGAGTGACTGGTTACTGATCCTGCTGACCTTATCTCCTGAACTAGGGGAGAGTTCTCACATTTTGGCGCTGAGACAGTGCTTTCAAGTGCAATATCTCAAGGGGCTTAACACAGCACAGGTCTGCATACCTAAGATACTTTATTGAAATCTAAGCCTGCTTGGCAGTTTTCAAAGGCCTCTGTCATGTCATATTTATTTTTACTTAGTTTGTTATACATTCACAGATAATCATTACAAGCCAAATATCACTTAGCAATCTATTCTGTAGATGAACAACAATCAAACACTGGACCTTTAAGTGACTCCCACCTCAGAAATGCTAGAAGTGAACAAAAGGAAAATTTCAATGTAGAGTTTTCATTTGTAACATTGTAATACAAAGCCATTTATGAACTGAGCTCCAGATCAGCCTCTCCCAGTCAGAGAGCACTGTGGAAGGGAACCTATGCTAGGATCCCATTGTGGAGTTTCTCTCACATCTCTCTGTCACAGGTGTTGGGTGGTATTTAAGTCTCTGACCCTGTCGTGGCCCAAGTGTGAGACCTCTGTCAAAGATCTTGGATTTTGAAGGTTCCACCAAAGGCCAGGCTTCTGGATTGAGATTTTCAAGAAGATGACTAGAGAAAGCCCTGTGGTAGCTGTGTGGCTAAGTTTTAGTCCTTTGAAAATCTCAACTCTAGTCTCCACTGGTTTCTGTAGAGCCCTGGCTGTATGTTTCCCCATTGGAAATGTGCTACCAAGAACTCCCACTAGCTGCCACTGCCCTTCTGGGGGCTGCATGAAAAAGATAAAACACCTTCCGTTTGTACTTTCTTTTCCAGGGAGTCCCCATGGAATCAGAGTGACTGTTGTTACTCCCCCCCGCAGTCTGTCCAATATGGAAGGAGATAAGAGGGGATGGTGCCATGAAGGAAGCTGAGCACCTTTTCTGTGAGGGGATAGGTCTGTCCTCCTTTAAAAAAAGTTAGAAAACATGAGCATCATGTGAGATGTGTGACACCAGCCAGTTCTGTATTAGTTTTTTAAAAACTAGAATATTCCTTACTTGAGTTTCTAATAACCCAACAGTTTATCAAAATTGAAAGAACTGAACATTCTAATTGATTTTACATAATCTGAAAGTCGGTTTGTTTTGTTCTTCATTCAGCTGGGACAGTAAGGGCCAGATCCTCAGCTGCTTTGTGCCTGCTTTGCTTTGTGTCACTCTGCTGGTGCAGAGGTGCCCTAACTCTGGGTTTCCTAGTCACTTTAAGATTCCCCTGTGTGGATCCTCTCTATAATTTGCTCTGAGTGGAATTTGGGATTTCAGGGAGTACCAAGAAAGGTAGAGTGACAGACAGATCTTGGTGGAACATCAACTTAAGTTTCCCCTCCTATGTTCAGGACAATTCCATGGATATCGTCTCAAAAATCACACCTAATAAGATGGTTTCTGGCTCTGGACCCTGCTAACTTAGTGTGCCCCTGCTGTTTGAATTTCTTTAAATATATATTTTTTAAAGGTTAAGAGTCCATTTGTGTGCTCTGTGGAGCCAAGGTGTGGCAGAGGCCTTGTCTTACTTACAGGCCTCTCATTTTTCTCCTCATTTCTGTTAGCTCCTTAAAAAGGACAAAAACAAATTGAGAGCCCACAGAACACTGCAGACGAAGAGAGAGTTTTCAGACATACAATATCAAGTGACAAAATAAACTGAAGTGAGTCAGAAGTTTGAGCAATTTATGCTCTCCTTCTCTATTTCAGTCTCACCTAATAAAGTATTCTCCTTAAGGATATTAAATACTTGTGGGTTTTTAAAACCTGATCTTCATTCTGCATCTCAATATTGAAAATAACAATCACTAAAATTTAAAATTACAGTTGGTTGCTTCCTGTGGATCTAGTGGTCTTTCTTGAAATGATGGGTGCTCCTTCTAATGATCTATATACTAAGTACAGTGCCTCTCCGATTTCTTCCAACATTTTATGAGAAATCTAATTTTGGAATATCTCAGGAATAATAAAATAGTTAGAGTAGCCTTACAAAGTGCTCCTGTTCCCAGTGATTTATTTGTGAAATTTATAGAGGGTGTGAAAGGGGAATCACAGACATAAGAGAGTGAAAAGGTTTATTAGATCAATTATTCTGTTGTGGAGCACAGTGCAAGATTGTTTCCTACCATATAGTTTCCAGTGCCCTCTTCAGGACAGTATTAAATAACACAAACAATGAGCCTTCCACAACTTTTCCTGGTAAAGTATTCAATAGTTTAATAGGTCTCACTGCTGTGAAGTTTTTTCTGTTTATACATCTACATTTTACTTGGTTTTAATTCATCCTTTTACTTCTGGTAATGTCTCATGGTATCACAGCACTGCCAACCCCAAACATTCAAAAGTCATGAGACTGGCTTAAAAATTAGATTTTTTTTTTTAAGTAATAAAGTTTGGGGTTCTTTTGATTTGCCTTCTGGTTTTTGAGTCTACAGGAGTTCCCATTTTCCAGCTTTTTTCTGCAACCATAAGGGCTGGAGCTTTACGTTCCCCTCCCCCGTCTTTTTCTTCCTTTAATGAAAACTGGGGCTTCAAGCGAAATACTAAATATTGGTGACTCCTAAAATCACAAGAGTTGCAATATTGGTACCAATCTTAACAATTCCTTCCCCTCATTGATGTTTACAACCTCAGAATACTTATAGACTGTTATCGTGTCCTCTCCTAGTTGTTGTTTAGCCAAGTTACTCATATTTAGCTTTTTTGGTTCACTGTTCTAGTCCCCAGAGCATTCTTTGCTCCTTTCAGAAACTCTCTCCAATTTGACTCAGTTTTTTTGGTTTTGAAGTATCCAGAGTAGGGTGACCAGACAACAAGTGTAAAAAATCAGGACAGGGGATTGGGAGTAATAGGAGCCTATATAAGAAAAAAATCCAAAAATCGGGACTGCCCCTATAAAACTGGGACATCTGGTCACCTTAATCCAGAGTTAAATGCAGCCCACTAACACTATATTGACAAGTGTTGCTTCCTGCTCTGTGATTCCTCTGGATATACAGCTCCAAGTTGTATTGGTCTTTCTGCTACCTTAGTGCTTTGCTGAGAAACAGAGCTCATCATAATATATAATGCAAGCACGGAAAACTATGTAGTGAACTACGTTGTCTTGTTAGGAAGTTATTGAACATCATACTCCAGGGAACTTTATTTTCAAATGGAGGCTGGGCCCAAAAGTAGCCTGGTTTTTCCCCTTCCTCCTCAGAAGTAAATTTCTGTCTGTTCCCTAAACATGTTAAAATGAGAGTTAAAATTCCATATATCTCTTTAGCAAATTAGGATCCTGATCCTGCAACTCCTTTATACATGAGTAACTTTACACACATGGGTAGTCTTATTGTGCTCATTATTGGGGTTGTACTTGTATGTAAAGGGATTTATGTGTTTGCAGAATTGGGACCTAGGCTTGTAATAGTGGTACTGGCTAAGGATATAACACACTAATGTTTTCCTTCCCCGTAGTCAATCCTATGCCACAGATCGTTCCTAAATGTCTGCTCTTCTCTTTAAGCATCTTCAAAATGACATTTTGATCCTTTGGTTTTATGAGCTACAACAGAAGGACAGATTCCATATTCGACTGCCTCTGTAACTCACATTTTAACATTAATAAGTCATGTATTTGGGGTTCCAGGTTAAACAGAAGAACTTGCCTTCCCAGATAAATTACTATAGAAAGCAAATTTCAAGAAAATCTAACATCCTAAACAGATAGTTTTTGAAATACATCCAACTGGGAATTTTATTAATTAGATTTGACCGTTGGAATCGTGTTCATGCAAGTTTGCAGGGCCATTAATCGCATCCTGCTCAGAAGAACTGTATCTCTGGGTAACGTGCATGACATTGTGGCTGGCTTTGCACAAATGGGTTTCCCTAATTGCGGAGGGCTGATAGATGGGACGCACATTCCAATTCTGGCACAAGCCCACCTAGCCTCTGAGTACGTTAATCGGAAGGGGTATTTCTCTATGGTTTTCCAGGTGCTTGTGGATCACTGTGAGTGTTTCATTGACATTAATGCAGGCTGGCCCGGAAAGGTGCATGACGTATGCCTCTTTTGGAACACTGGCTTGATCAGGAAGCTGAAAGCTGGGACTTTTTTCCCAGATCAGAAAATCATCGTAGGAGAAGTCGAAATGCCCATTGTGATCCTTGGAGAGCCCGCTTACCCTTTAATGCTGTGGCTCTTGAAACCCTACACAGGGAACCTTGACAGCAGCAAGGAGTGGTTCAACAACAGGCTGAGGTGGTGCAGAATGACTATGGAGAGTGCTTTTGGGCTGCGGGCGCTCTCTGTATGGGAAGCTGGACCTGGCCGATGACAGCATCTACATGGTTATATCCACGTGCTGTACCCTCCATAACATTTGTGAAGGGAAGTGTGAAAGATTCACTCAGGCATGGAACTTGGAGGTTCAACAGCTGGAGGCTGAATTTGAGCAGCCAGAGAGCAGGGCTATTAGAGGGGCCCAGCGTGGGGCTGCAAGGATTAGGGATGCTTTGAGGGAGCAATTTGAAGCTGAAAGCAACCAGTAATGTTTGGTGCCCTGCACGGGAGTGAAGTGCAGTGGTTCCAATGTTAGTAGGAATCTGTGTTTGCAGCACTGACTTGCAGTGCCTATTGCTTTCCTGGGCTACGGTATCTTTTACTTTATGCAATAATAAAGAATGTTTTCAAAGCCAAAAAATCTATTTATTGGAAAGAAAATTCATTTATTGAAAAGAAACATAACTGCTTGGGAAACAGAAAGGGCAAGGGGGTGGGATGGGGAAAGGTACAATCACAGATTTGCATATGTCCTGTTATCATACTCAGCCTTCCTGTCTGGAGTGCTGTGCAATGAGTGCTACACTTCAGGATAGCTATACTGCATTGTGATGGGGGTTGAGTGCCATGGGTAAGGGTCGTAGTTTTCAGGGCTGGGTGGTGAAGTTACAGGTGTTGGAGGCAGCTGGTGGTGGTAAGAACCCAGATGTTGGGGAAAGTGGGTTGGAGGTGACATGGGGACACAAGGGAAAGAGTTTTGGGACAAGCGCTGGAGGGGGGTGGGTGGGCGCGGTAGTTCTCTGCTTGCATGGCTGCGAGTGCCTGGATAGAATCTGCTTGGCACTCCATGATGTTTATCAGACGATCTGTGCTTTGCTGCCAGAGCACTGTGCTTTTGTGCCAGTGCTCCTCATTCTGCTGGTGGATCCTCCTGTCACTCTCCCTCCACTCCTGCACTTTTAGATTCTCGTTAAGTGACTGCTGCATCACTTCATGCAGCATGTCTTCTTTGCGTCTACATGGCTTCTTCCTGATTCTTTGCATCTCTCAGCTGGCGATAACACAGATGGTTGAGATCTGAAGGTTGCATCTGTAAAGGCAAAATGCAACACTTAACAGAGGCAGCATTGTTCACACCAGACAGGGTAATGATTCCCCCATACTTAAGGAGGGCAAGCATAGTCTACACAATAGCATAATTTGCCCATCCCAAAGTGAGCGCACATAACCTACAGGATCCCCAAAATGGTGAGTAAGCACAGGGGCAAGGGGAACTGATTGTTTCGTGGCTGCACTGCCCTCTGGGTTTCTGTGCCTTGGGAAGAGCCAACAGCTGCAGGGGGGACCTATACTGAACACTGTCACCACATTTTCCACAGGAGTTTGTCCCGGAAGATCTCACTGCCAAGGGTGACCTGGGAAGCAAGCGAGGGTCTTCTACTACAATGCGGCTTCCGCCCTGGCCCATATGCAACTTGCCCGTGTGCAGCAATGTTCTGCTCGCCCATTACGGCACAGTGGCATGGACATGTTAGCCTGAATGGGACAAGGACCACAGTTGCTCTCTCAAGAAACCTGCGCAAGCACATTGCCCAGGTTCTCACCGAGACCTTTGAAGAGATCACTGAGGCCAATTACTACGATGTGAGAGAGCACATCGATGCCCTATTCAGCATCTAGGCATGAATATAGCCTAACCCTCCTTGCCCCAAGAGCCTGCACCGAATAGCTTCCTTCCCAAAATAAAAGCCGCTTACTTGGAACCTCCTCTGGTGTTTGTTCTTCCCCAAGCACCGGCCGCTATGACTGGCTACCTGCCTCCTGGCTTGAGAACAGCTCCTGGCTGCATGCATCTAGGGCTTCCGGGGTGTCTTCCTCTGCCTCAGCACCCTCACTCCTGCTTTGCTTCTTCTCCTGCCTTGTTGGACTGGAAATGAAGTGTCCATGGTGGTACTCGGAGTGGAGGTGGGGTCATCTCCAAGTATCGCGTCTAGATCTTTGTAGAAACGTCGGATTGCGGGGGGCAACACTGGAGCGGTGGTTTGCCTCACAGGCTTTGCGGTAGGCATTCCGTGGCTCCTTCACTTTAAGCCTGCTCTGCAGTGCATCCCAGTCATGGCTCTTTTCCATCATGTCCCTTGATATCTGCCTGAAGGTATCGTAATTCCTACAGCTGGAGTGCAATTGGGACTAAACAGCTTCCTCCCCACAAACACTGATGCAGTCCAGCACCTCATCATTGCTCCATACTGGGGATTGCCTGGCACATGGAGGCATGGTCACTTGGAAAGATTCGCTGAGAGCACTCCATGCCTGGCTGAGCAAACAGGAAGGGGATTTTCAAAATTCCCAGAGAATTTAAAGGGCGGGTCTGACGGTTGGTCACCTGATGGCAAGGCAGTAGAGTTCAAACTGATGACCAGAGTGGCTAGAACAGGCATTGTGAGACACTTCTGGAGGCCGATCAGAGCCCATTAACAGACCAGGGCGTCCACACTGGTGCCGTTGCGCTGCAGTGCGGGCGCATCAAACGTTGTTCCACTCACCAAGGTGGATTACCAGGAGCACTCTAGCCGTGGAGTCAGAGCGCTCTACCTGCCTTGCCAGTGTGGACGTGTTGTGAGTTAGAGTGCACTGGGCTGCTTTAATGCACTCTAACTCGCAAGTTAGCCATGCCCTCAGGCTATGTCCACACTGGCAATTGAATGACAAAACTTTTGTCTTTCAGAGCTGTTAAACCATGGTCCCCAAAGACAAAAGTTTTGCTGCAACAAATGCCAGTGTTGAACAGCTCCTGCCGACAAAGCTAACCCCGCTCATTGGGGGGTGAAAGTTTTTTGTTGGCAGGACAGCTGACAAACAGCGGCTACTCTGAGTTGGCTGCGTTGCTAAAAGCTATGTGGTGTAGACAAAGCCGAAGTAAGTTTCAGCACCAGAACTATCCCCCAGTGGAGCTATGATATTTCTGCTTCCCTTACCAGGAAGAAAGCTTCTGCAATCAGAACTTAGCTGACAAGTCTTATGCTGATACATGACGCAAATAGAGTTCACTCTCCCACAGCTATATGGGGTAGTTCTGCAAGGCTAACAGGAGGAAACATCATTGTGTCAGCAGGAGCAGCCTTAGTCGTGTTTGCGGCCAGGGCAAAAAATGTGTTTGGGCTCTCCCCCTACCTCCAAAACCAAGAAAACCCACAGTTAGTCAATCAGAATGGAGTAAAAATGTCTGGACAGACAATCCAAGTAGAGCAGAAAACCCAAAAAACCTTATCTAGTATCATAGTGGTACGGCACCCCCATGGAAGTTGGCACTCAGAGCAACTGCCCTGCTTTCTCTCACCTGCATTTGCTTACTCACTTGTGCTTGCTCTCTCACCCCTCAGCCCCAAAACCAGAACTGTGTGTCAGTAAAGTGAGCAGTTCTGATTTGAAGATTTGTGGGGAGCAGATAGGTTGAGTAAGAACTCTGTAATTTTACATTTGCACCATAACTGCTGGGTAAGAGATAATTGCACTGGATAGGTACTTGCTGTGAATCTTCCAATGGTGTTGCAAGAGCATGAATGCCAACCTCAGGGCAAACTGTTAAAAACCAGGGCACAAACCCCCAAATGGTTGTGAGTTCTAAACTTGGATTTCACCAACAAGATTGAGAAAAGTTGTTCTCTCTTGCCGTAGAGGACAGGACAAAAGGTAATGGGTTCAAACGACAACCTGGCAGATTTATATTACATCTCAGGAAAAACTTCCAAACTATAAGAATACTAGGACAATGGAACAGACTGTCTAGGGAAGTTGTGGAAGTTCCTTCACTGGAAGTTTTCAAAAAAGGGGGTTGGATAGCCATCTTTCTTTGGATGGTTTAGAGACGACAAATCCTGCATTTTTTGTGAGGGGAGAGGAGGAAGGTTAGACTAGATGACCCTTATAGTCCATGATATTAAGTGCAATCTCTTTGTGCATTCTAACAGTCTTAATATGGAGTCACAGACAGTCCCTTGGGAGTATACTGGTCTTTCTTGCCTCCCAGGTGTGTGTGTCTTTGTGATAGATGGCCCCTTACAGCAAGAATCACAGCAATATTCAGGTATCAGGAGGTAACCATGTTAGTCTGTATCCACAAAAACAACAAGAAGTCCGGTGGTACCTTAAAGACTAACAGATTTATTTGGGCATAAGCTTTTGTGGTGCATCTGAAGAAGGGAGGTTTTTTACTCACGAAAACTTATGCCCAAATAAATCTGGTAGTCTTTAAGGTGCCACCGGACTCTTTGTTGTTTTAGCAATATTCAGGTTACTCCTAATCCCAAAGGACCAGTCACTTACCCCAAGTCAATTGCGCTTTAGATCTCACACCAGTTGTTTTAACAATTTCTGAAGAAGAGCAGCTCTTCACACTAGTTAATACAGAGTCATACAGCCGCAGAGGTTTACAATACAACTGCTCAAATATTACATTACAGAATAGAATACAGATATTACAAGTAACATTAGTGCATGCAGCAATTCAGAAGTGTTCAGTACACACTAAACACTTTCTTATAATTCTAATACCTGTTTTATCAATAGTAACTCACAAGTGACTCAGATTCTAGCTATGCATCTGTGAATGTACAGTTGAGACATGGGGCCCATGGCATGAACTTGCACGGCTGGGGCTAATGTTCTTTGACTTTCATGAACATTGTTTGCTTAGGGCTTATTAATACCCTTTCCTCCCCATTCCCTCTCAGCCTACCCCAGTCCTGCAAGTGCATTTTGGTTGATGACTGGAGTGTAGCTGAACTAAACTGTGAAATGGTATTTCTTGCAAGGTTTGATATTCCAGTTTTTATGGAATGTCCCTCAGGAGAGAAGGAATAACATCCAGAGGATGTTATGAATATGCGTGGGATAGGCTGTCAGATTTCTCCTACAAAATGGAGACTTTGTGGTACAGGAAGAGTGCCTGCTTCTCTCTCCCTGTGGAATGCATTTCATATCCTACAGCTGCTGGTTATTTGGTCTAACACGTCAGAGAAATCATATTATACAGTTGATCTGACAGGGTTTGATCCCATTCGTTACTCCAAGTACATGAAGTTTCTGAATGCACTGCAGCTGTTCTGCATTCAGAAAGCTGTTGTGCTACTGTGTTCAATCAAAAAAAAAATAAAGTGGTAAAAATATTATTTTGAAGTTCTCGAATGACAGCAGTTTCTTTCTATGAGTATTATGAAATTTTGGTTACATAAAGTGATGGTTTTGTTCTATTTTTTAGCCATAAAGCTGAGTATAACACATTGAGACTGAGATTTATTACTGGACAAAGCAAGTATTTTTATTTGGTTTTTTTAAACTTTATAGGCAAACTGAATGCCCACAAACTGAGAGACTATTAATACTGTACTTGGCTAGTGGCAGATATAGTACATATGTTTCCAGTGGACTTCTCTCATGAACAGCTTTGCTATCAAGCTTTGGTCCAAAACTGTAGCACCTGCTGTTCCAGTTCTGAGCCCACTCCAGGTCTTTCAGTATAATTAGGTACTGATCTAAACTATCCTTTGCTGTTCTTATCCTGAACCTGTTCTGACTGAGACTGATAGTGTTGTGTCAGAGATCCATTAAGGACAAGATCTGTTTCAGGATTTGAACTCAGATCTCCAAGGGTGAAAGGTTAATGATCTCATTTACTCTTGGTTAACGAAAAGTTTACCAGTAGGATCACTATGCATTCTGTGAGATGAAGAGGTAACATGCTGGAAAATGGGTAGTAATGTATATAATCGGGATTGTCAGACTGTTCTTGATTCTAATGTAGCCGTTTTATACTTAATTTAGTAAATGCAATTCTGGTATACGTTTCTGGTCAACCTAGTATGGTTCTTTTTCTCTGATTGGCAGCTGCTTTACAAGGGTTTAAAATCCCACATTGCACCTAATAGTTTAATATAATTCCATAAGCAATTCTTCATTTAGAAGGATTCAGGGTTGGTTAAATATGACATACCTAAGTGTAAATTAAACAGCAAGAAAATCTGTGTTATGGGGCACCTTTACCCTGATATGCACAAAACCTTTCAATTGAATATGACGGACTCTGTATCTTCACAGGAAATTTTATTCAGCCACCGACAAAACACAGTAATATCTCTTACAGTAAAAATGCAAAACCTTAATTATGTCCTCAGCAACACTGGCAGGTATTCATGTTTAACATACATGAACAGGTTAAGTGTGCAATGTGTTGTGTGTTTATGGTAGAAGTGTGAGGTTTTAAATAAGGTTTTGGATAGATGAAAGGTGAAAGAGAAAAGGAATGTTGGTACAGTAGGGATACTGTTGTCTGGAAAGATTGAGATCCACTGAACTAGTTGATGTCAAGCATTGATACTTTCCAGCTTAACACTCCCCAACTCAGCTCTAACCATCTTTCTAATTTAAGATCTTGACACCCTGAATAACTTATGTCCCTTGAAATAATAATGGTAGGCGAAAGGGAAGAATGGGGAACACACACAGTCAATAGAGCGGGAGAGGGGACACAGAGGGCCCTTGACATGTGGAGAAGGGAGGAATGGGGGCCCACAGATCCCTTGGCACGAGGGAAGAATGAGACAATGATAGGGGGTAGAGGAAGACATGGGGGACACATGCAGCCCTGACATGGCAGAGGAGGGAATGAGGACAAGCATAGAACATTTATTGCAATTCCATGCAATATCTTTGGGAATCATGTTGTATTATGTTTATGTATCACTGTGAGCCAGGGATTGTTTGCAACTCCAGGGTGGAGGGCTGCAACAGTTCTTCCAGGAACCAAAAACAGTGGGGGGAGATTAAGATGAATCACTTAGTTCATAAACACCCCCAGAGAAGGACAAATGTGATGTTTGCATATAATGGTTCAAACTGAGTTATCCAGAAACTCAGACAAAGAAAGACCCTTTGGTATGCAAAGGCTGACTTTGAACTGGCTCAGAGCCTTTTTCTGATCCAGCAAACAGATAAGACCTTCTGTCGAGAAGAGACCCTAACCCTTGCAGAAGGATTGGAAAGACGCTGGCCTACTAGGGACCCATAAGACTGGTGGGTGATTCCTAGTATGCTTAGTATGTGTTTAAATCTGATTTTTTATATCTGTTTTCTCTGTAATGCTTTTACCTTAAGAATAAATGAGCTTGCTAAGAGAGCTGAGCGGTAAGTTTTAACTGCTGGCAATGCACTTGTCAGAGCTCCTCCGAGAGAAAGCAAAGCTGGCTTTTGAGCAGACTGGCTTGCTGGGTATATCACAATGTAAGACAGGGATGGGTGCAGCCTTAAAAACCCTGGTCACAAGGCTCCCTGTCCAGAGACAGGTGATGGCTGGAGACCTGAGACCTGACTGGGGACTGTTGGAGTGGCCCATAGAGGGGAATACAGTTGCAATTACCCTGAAACTGTGACAGTGGGAATGGAGGGAGATGGGAATTGCGGGGGTAGGGATACAGAGCCCCTAGCTTGAGGGAGGAGGTTGGGGTGTTGCAGGGAGTCCCTGAAATAGAGGGGGATGGGACGGTGGCACACAGAGCTTGTGGGGGACAGTGGAGGAATGCAAGAAGCCCCTGGTGTGCAGAGAGCTCAGTTTACAGAAGCAGAAATGAAGTGTGTGACCCCATAGGATTTCCCATTACAAGTATAAGGATTACGTGATGAAAATGCTAAAACCTTACCTAATGGTAAACAGCAAAAGAAAACTGTTCAGTGTGACCTAATGTATTTTTAATTACAGGAACTGACATTCATTTTCTAAAAAATGCTCAATTTGCTGACCAAGAACAATCTCATTTATCACACATGCTTGGATGCTGCATAATTGCAAAACGTACATTGGCACTTAGGAATGTACTTCCATCTCCTAAACAATATACATAAAAATGTAAATTAGAGTTGAGATCAAGCCACAAAATTCTGATTAGGAGCCACATTTCAAATATCCCAAAATTCAGGATCCTAAGTTTTGATTAGAGTCCATCTCCGATTTAAATATTAGTACAAAATTAAACAGTCAGAAAAAATACATTGATGTGGCTTAATATACTTGCAGTATGTGAGTATGATTCAGAATCTGGATTGCATTCTGATGGCAATCTGAAGGTGATGCTAATGGACTGAGAGACAGCCCTCTTTAACACTTGCCATAGCATTTTTACTAACATGTACCAGATGTGGGTGGGTAGTTGTTCTCAGATGTGATAAGTACCTGCCAGTGCTAATTTTGTTTTTGGTAAACAGAGGCGAAAGGCTCTTGCTGTTCATTTGATAGGCTTGTGACTGTTTGCACATTATCTATTAATAAAAGTGAAACACTCCTTTAGTTTTCCTTTCCCAGGGCTAGATAAAACATTTCAGACACTCAGCGTACCTGTCTTAAGTAAATCAGACAAAGTAAACAAATAAGTTAGGTTAACTTTGAAACCTGGTTCAGTGTTACCTTTGGAGTTCAGCTCAATGCCATAAAAACTGCATTAACTACATGCCATTTTGAATAACCTTTATAGCATGAACCCTTCTTTCTTTTATGGATTTAGTAAATTTCACAAGTTCTTTCAGCTTTTGGGCTGTAGTAATAAAGTACCTTTCACTGTGTTCCTAGTGCAAGAAAAATCAAGTTTAGGGCAACTGATTTGATTCAGATTTTGTTTGGTTTTGAGGGATTTTTTTTTTTAAGTGTTGGTGATAGTGCTAAATTGACAGTGGTGGAGACTGAAGTTCTCTATTCACAGAACAGGTATAACATTGGCAGTGACCCCATGCTGTTGCTTGACATTTTTGCCCCAGCCAGAACTTGGAGGGATCATCTATTGGTATGATTTGAGAGCAGAATTGTTTCAATTGCTCATTTAGTCTCTGTCCTTTGCTGAGACTGCTAGCAATTTGTACTTGTCCTGTCCCCTAGGAACTAGACTGAGACATGCACAGTGTATGTAAGGCATCATGGTCTTGTAGTTTCAGAAAAGGACTGGGTTTCTGGTCATGGAGTTCTGTTTCTGGTTACATAGTAAGAGTATCGTGAGGATTAGAACCAAGAATTCCAGAGTATAGGATGGCCCAGTGACTTTAGCATGGCATAGTATGGCATAGTATTATAGAGAGGAAGAGGAATTAGTTGTGTTTGAGATGGGCTGCAGCAAAGAACTGTTTCATGAGCCTGCCCAAAAAATGCAAAGACCTGCTTTATAAACATGAGTCGGAACAGTAGAAAAAAGAGACAATTGTATGTTCCTGTTAAACAGTTCACAGAAATATACTTCAATGGAGTAGTCACCATTAGGATTTTGAGTTAACACTACATCAGCATGAGGGCCGCTCGCAACTCTCGGAGCTCTTATTCAGCCTATCAGGGTTGTTGAGGCAGACTTTCCTATGGTCACATTTAGATGGTGTTCTTTGCAGCCATAAGACTGCTAGAAATTTAACTTGGGGGAAAAAAGCTTCGGTTCAGAAATGGATGATTCTGCCTGTAAAATGCTGGGACAGCATAGTACCAAGTAACAGAGCAATCTTATCACTGAGGGGCAAAAGGACAGAATCCCAGGCAGGGTCTCTATATGGTGCCATTTCTGACTGTAGGCCATACAGGATATTGCAAGTGCAAAGGCTGTATAATGTTCCAGCCTGTTGTGCATGTCAGTCTCAGAAATAAAATGAAAAACTCAGGGAAGCAATGGCACAGTGATTGCTCCCCAGTCCCTCCAGAGTATAAACGTGTTTCCTCAAGTGTAATACTCAAAATACCACACGTCTGCTCATTGTTAAACACATCTATCCTCTTTCAGGAGAGAATGTATTCTAGCAAATATAGGTCAGCTATAATGATAAAGCAGGTGAGGTGTCAGTTTCATAAAACTCAGGATTACAGTTTCTGTGTCTGTGGAGTGCGGGCCGATGTTGTAGTGGAAGAGAGGTAACAACAACAGGTGAACAGCTGCTCAGGGCTCACCTGAAAGAGGTAGGAAAAAACAACTGTTGCAATGTAAACTGCAAATAAAGATAACACTCCACCCACTCTGAGTATAGTCCCCTACTGAGTCATGCAGGTGCTTTCTCTGTGCTAGGTCTTTGATGCTTATCATTAGGACATTTCCTTTAGATTTATCTTAGGTCACACAGGGGTCAAAGTGCTTTACCTAAAATCATGGTTTGCTCCCACGTCCTCTGGCTGTTTGACCTGGGTGGCCTTCCATTGTCTCTTGACAGATTTGTACTGTGTAATGTGACCAGCCTGGTGTGATTGATACACATAGCCATCATGTCACTGAAATTAATACATCTGCACAAAGGTTTTAAATAACTACATTGCTCTGTGCATTGACTCTGAGGCTATTTATATGTCCCATTCACTGGCAGTGGCAGTATGATTATCTTCTGTAGGGAGCATAACTAGTGATGGAGATACTGCCTCAATTTCTCTATTAAAGCTGCATACAGAATTGGTTTAAAATTTCAAATTATTCTTAATCTCCAAAAGGTCTCCATGATGATGTACCTCTGATTTAGAATGGTTGAACACTCATCCTCCATCTTCCTTAAAATTCATGTGTTTATGAAATTTACAAACCTGATACCTGGAGATATCAGTGGCACATCTCGTAGCGTATTCCTATGGGCAGACTTTAGAAGTACTGTATGGTGTTTATGGAAATTCACATTTCAATTACCTCTTAATAAAGGACAGGAGAGACGAATTTAAAAACAGCTCCCCCTTTGTGACGTTAAGAACTCCAATATTGTAGAGACACCACTGTTGTTTTTTGAAACTTGTTGGCCAAAACTGTGTCAGATCTTGCAACAAAGGAATAAAATACATGCAGACTGTAGCAGAACTATGTGACTACCCCCAACTGCATGATTTAGATGAGAATTTTAGCTGTGTCGTGTGAATATTGGGGGGGGGAAGCAGGGCCTAAATACTTCTCTTTTCTATGAGATCTATATGTCTTCACTAACTGCTCCAGATTCTAAAAAGGGATTAAGGTACTCTGATACATTTGTGACACCTCCTAATTAGCTAGCCAGTTGTGAATATGGGATAAGGAAGGAATTTGTTCCCCATGTAGGGCACTGCACAGCAGGCCCTAGATTAAGTGTTTAATCCTTCCTCTGAATCTTCAGATATTTGTCACTGTTAGAGGCAAGACAGCAGATTGCTTACAAATCTAGACTCCACCTAACTAAGGCTCTCCCTAGCCAGCATTCCACCTGTTAGTCATTTGTACCGTATACCATAGAGCAATAAATAACCTGGATGTGGTTACTGCTGCTTGGCAGCAGTTTCTAATTTTAGATACTTTGCTTCATTTTAAAACCCAGAAAAAATGAATTTCATAGGCATCAAATACAGATTCCCTTTTCTAGACTGTTTGCTGCAGACTAAATGGAACATTATTACATATCAGCTGAGGAATTCACATTAAACAGCATTCATTCTCAAAATCTTACCACATCATCCAAACATTGTTATAAATAGGTTGATAGATGGGAGCTGAATCGCTTATGGCCTAGTGCTACAGGCGTTTTTCTTATCCTCTTTAAACCAGTCTTTTCAACAGACACACAGTAAAGGGGCACAGTAAGAATCTGAGTCAGTTTTTTTAGAAGTGGTTCGTTTGGATGGGTCGTATCTACTTAAGTGATCAATCCATATACTTTTCCAAAATAGGTCAATTAGCTTAATAGAAATAATGGGATGCTATCATATTGGCAGCAGTTAGCACAAAAGAAGCTTTTTAGTAAGTGAATTTGATGCTTATGACATTGAAGGATTAATAACATTGATTTCAGTCAAGCCTAGTGCAGGAAGGCACTGTTCAAGCTTTTGCCATTCAGCTCCAGCAACATGTTATTCCTGTTTAACTATTCCACTTCCAAAGCGGATTAAGCTAATTTGGAATAAAATACTTCTATTCCAGAATAAGAGGATCCGGACATGGAGTTAATCTACTTTAAATTCACACCTACTTGAATCTGGATTAATTTTTATTAGGGCTCTCAAACAATTAATTGTGTGATTAATCACGCTGTTGATAATAGAATACCATTTATTTAAATATTTTTGATGTTTTCTACATTATCCAATATATTGATTTCAATAACAACACAGAATGCAAAGTGTACAGTGCTCACTTTATATTTGATTACAGATATTTGCACTGTAAAAAAATATTGTATTTCTCAATTCACCTGCTACAAGTACTCTAGTTCAGCCTCTTTATCATGAAATTGAATTTACAAATGTAGAATTTTGTTAAAAAAAAACTGCATTCAAAAATAAAACACTGCATTCAAAAATAAAACAATGTAAAACTTTAGACCCTACAAATCCACTCACTCCTATTTCTTGTTCAGCCAATCCCTCAGACAAACAAGTTTGTTTACCTTTGCAGAAGATAATGCTGCCTGCTTCTTGTTCACAATGCCACCTGAAAGTGAGAACTGGCATTCTCATGGCACTGTTGCAGCCGGCATTGCAAGATATTTACATGCCAGATGCGCTGAAGATTCATATGTCCCTTCATGCTTCAACCACCATTCCAGAGGATGCGAGTCCATGTTGATGACAGGTTCTGCTTGATAACAATCCAAAGCAGTGCGGACCGACGCATGTTTATTTTAATAATCTGAGTCAGAGGCCACCAGCAGAAGGTTGATTTTCTTTTTGGTGGTTTGGGTTCTGTAGTTTCTGCATCAGAGCATGTGCCACACCTCATCCCTCTCAGATTTTGGAAGGCACTTCAGATTCTTAAACCCTGGGTTGAGTGCTGTAGCTATCTTTAGAAATCTCACATTGGTGCCTTTTTTGTGTTTTGTCAAATCTGCAGCGAAAGTGTTCTTAAAATGAACTACATGTGCTGAATCATCATCTGAGACTACTATAACATGAAATATATGGCAAAAAGTGGGTAAAACAGAGCTAGAGACATACAATTATCCCCCAAGGAGTTCAGTCACAAATTTAATTAATGCATTATTTTTTTACCGAGCATCATCAGCATGGAATGGTGGCCCAAGTATGAAGGGGCATATGAATGTTTAGCATATCTGGTGCATAAATACCTTGCAATGCCAGATAGAAAAGTTCTGTGTGAATGCCTGTTCTCACTTTTTAAATAATAAGCGGGCTGCATTATCACCCATAATGTAAACAAACTTGTCTGTGATAGTGATTAGTCGAACAAGTACTTGTAGGCTCTAAAATTTTGCATTTTTTTTTGAATACAGTTATGTAACAAAAAAAAATCCACATTTGTAGGTTGCATTTTCACGATAAAGAGATTGCAGTATAGTACTTGTATGAGGTGAATTGAAAAATACTATTTCTTTCATTTATCATTTTGACAGTGCAAATATTTGTAATAAAAAATAATATAAAGTGAGCAGTGTACACTTTGTATTCTGTGTTGTAATTGAAATCAATATATTTGAAAATGTGTAAAAAACATCCAAAAATATTTAATAAATTTCAATTGGTTTTCTGTTATTTAACAGTGCAATTAAAACTGTGATTAATCGGGATTAATTTTTTTTAGTTATCACGTGAGTTAACTGTGATGAATCAACAGTCCTAATTTTTATATGTGAACAGTCTCTCAGTTTTGAACTGTAGAACTCCCAGCTATTTAAGCCTTGGTTTCTTTTACACAGCTCTGCCTATGTGCCTCAACCTTTTCCTGCTTTGCTTAACTCCTTGCTGTTTTAGTATGGGGCCCACATAGCTCAGCCAATGTATCTCTATCCCGACCTTCAGCACCTATGTAGCTTTGTTAGTTTTTACGGCAATCATTCCTGAGTATTAGAACCCCTGGCTATTTCAGTAATGAGCACTTATGCCACTTGGTCAATGCACCTCAGGTTTCACCTGCAGCACTCTTCTTATAGCCACCCTGAGCCTCTCATGAGCTGACATGGATTATGCTAAATGCTGCAGTGGGTTTGGGAGCTGTACTGTAAGGTGTAGGGAAGGCTGCCGTCTTAACATAAAGAACTTTGAGGTTTGAACTGTTGGGAATACATCCCTAGTCCTTTCTTCTTTCTGCAGTGCCTGACACTTTTTGTGCTCGCTGGGGGTGTTCACCAGTAACGAGATCTGCATTGTGAAAGAGAAATTAGACACTTGTCCTGTTAATTATTAACCTCTATGGCCTCACTCACTTCCTCTGTCATGCCTTTATTGTAGCTTATTTGCTCAGTTCTAAGAAAAATCTCAGTGGCATTTTATCATAGTTTTCAGATATCAGAGTACGTGGGGAATGAAACTACCAGGTTGAGCAGATATGGGAGCTGGGTTTCTTTTTTTTGACAAGTCACCTGTATGAACATCTATTAAGAATATGTGGAATCCATTAGTGAGAGTGGTGGTGTAGTGGAATCATAAATAGTTTTCCTATACATTGCTTGCTAAAAGAGCCTGTCTATCCTCTAGTCCAGAGCTTTTCAACCTTTTTCTTTCTGAGGCCCCCCCAACATGCTATAAAAACTTCACAGCCCAGCTGTGCCACAACTACTGTTTTTCTGTATATAAAAACCAGGGCCAGCATTAGGGAGTAGCAAGCAGGGCAGTTGCCCAGGGCCGTATACCACAGGGGGCCTCACAAAGCTAAGTTGCTCAGGCTTTGGAGTCAGCCCTGGGTGATGGTGCTTGGGGCCCCGGGCTGCAGTCCTGCATATTGGGGCTTTGGCTTTCTGCCCTGGGCCCTAGCAAGTCTGCTGCCAGCCATGCTTCGAGGACCCCTGAAACCTGCTCACAGCCCCCAAGGGTCCTGGAGCCGTAGTTGAGAACCACTGCTCTAACTTCTAATTGTATATCCCTGATAGGTGACCACCTTTGCCGTAGCTGGATGTGGAATGGATGAAATGCCCATCCATACAGTTGTTTAATCAGTTCTGGGCCTGGAGCAATAGAAATGGGATGTCAGATCTCCCATTTGGACAATTAAGGACCATAAGAATGGGCATAGTGGTTCAGACCAAAGGTCCATCTAGCTAAGCATCCTGTCTTCCAGTGGTGGCCAATGCCCGTTGCCCCAGAGGGAATGAACAGAACAGGTAATCATCAAGTGATCCATCTCCTGTCATCCATTCCCAGGTTCTGGCAAACAGAGGCTAGGGACACCATCCCTGTCCACCCTGGCTAATAGCCATTGCTGGACCTATCCTCCATGAACTTATCTAGTTCTTTTTTGAACCCTGTTATAGTCCTAGCTTTCACAACATCCTTTGACAAGGAGTTCCATGTGTGACTATGTGTTGTGTGAAGAAGTACTTCCTTTTGTTTGTTTTAATCCTGCTGCCTATTGATTTCATTTGGTGCCCCCTAGTTCTCCTGTTATATGAGAGAGTGAATAACACTTCCTTATTACTTTCTCCACACCAGTCATGATTTTATAGTCCTGTATCATATCCACCCTTAGTCATCTCTTTTCCAAGCTGAAAAGTCCCAGTATTATTAATCTCTCTTCTCATATGGAAACTGTTTCATACCCCTAATCATTTTTGTTGCCCTTTTTTGAACCTTTTCCAATTCCAATATATCTTTTTTAAGATGGAGCGACCATATCTGCATGCAGTATTCAAGATGTGGTTGTACCATGGGTTTATATAGTGGCAATATAATGATTTCTGTCTTATTATCTATCCCTTTCTTAATGATTCCCAACATTGTTAGCTTTTTTGACTGCCGCTGTACACTGAGTGGATGCTTTCAGAGAACTATTCGCAATGACTCCAAGATCTCTTTCTTGAGTGGAAACAGCTAATTTAGACCCCATCATTTGATATGTATAGTTGGGATTATGTTTTCCAACGTGCATTACTTTGCATTTATCAACATTGAATTTCATCTGCTATTTTGTTGCCCAGTCACCCAGTTTTGTGAGATCCCTTTGTAGCTCTTCGGCATCTGTCTGGGACTTAACTATCTTGAGTAGTTTTATATCACTTGCAAATTTTGCCACCTCACTGTTTACCCCTTTTTCCAGATCATTTATGAATATGTTGAATAGAAGTGGTCCCAGTACAGACCCCTGGAGGACACTATTATTTATCTCTCATACTCAACAGGCTAAAGAAATGGCAATTAACTATTTATATTTCACTTTTGAAAATGGTGAAATCCCAAATTTTGAATGGATGAGAAGATAATCCCCAGTTATGTAAATTTAACCGTTACCAGAGTTCGGAGAGAGTGACTTTGAAAAGGAGGAGATATAGTAGTGACTGGCTTTCAGCTCTCTTGGTTTGACTGCCTCTTCTGCAAGGGCAATGCTTTCCAAAGAGTTGGTGAGCACTTTACAAAGCATTGCTTGCACCAAAATAAGGAAAAAGATTTTGCAGCCAGAAAAGAAATGTTGCCTTAGCCTTTGTGTTTGAGTGCAAGGTTTTAGTATCTGGCTGCTTTTGTATGCAGAGAAACAGTGTTGTCTACTATGTATTGGAGTTGTACCAAGGTCCAGACTTTTTTTCTAGTAGTTGAAAGGTGCCAAATTGACAGATATTGAAAACCTCTATCGACAGAAAGGGGGGTGCAGCGTGGGCAGCATTAATGTGAGTTTCCCCATAATGTCTTATCAGTATGTCTCAAGGCAATTCAGAATGATTTAGTCTTTGTGGCCCAATCAGTTCTTGGCTTCTCTGCTGATGCTGCCACCAAAGGTGCTGACTGATTTTTGTGGTCTTAACACCTCTCCTACGAAGTGGATTGCAACCACCAGCTCATCTTGAATAGGTCACCACATCATCTGCAAAGAATAAAGATAAATGATTAATACCAACCTCATCTTATTGGAAGCAGAAACCTGATAAATACTAGATCTATCTAATCTATTTGTGTGTTTTGAATAAACTTATCACCATGGTACCATATGTGGTGATGTAAGGCTCCATGTCTCACCAACATTTTGGTCTATTGAGTCCCCCTTCTTTGTGTTAGGTTTATTGTCATGGTCCTTAAGCATTAGTTTAGATTGGTTTTTGTAATCTCTGAAGCAAAGACAACTACTGAGTGAAAATTTAAAAAAAAAAGGCATTCTTAGTACTACGTTGAGACTGTGCAGCTGAATCCACCCAAACTATAGATCAGTACAGTAAATATAATAGAATTCTTATTTATAATGATCACTTGGCTAAATGCATTAAATCTTACTTTCCAGATGTCATCTCCTATTGTGCCTGATGTGTTGTCTCCTGGCAAATAGCATAACTGAGGATTTGGTTTTTAAAGATTACAAATTTTTTATTTGATTTTCTTTGATATTGTAAAAGTTAGGAAAGAATTTCATACTTCTTTGAGTACTTTTCCTTTATGCCCCATCTTCATGCAAAGAATGTTGCAGTTTGTAGGAGCATCAGTTAGAACTAATGTTAACCTCATTTGTTGGGAGTGGCATTAAAATGTCTTGGATGAACAAACTTTGTCCTGACAAGATGGACATTTCCTTCTGTGCATGTATCTGACTTAAGAAGCTTACTGAATCTGAATGTAGGCCTTGATTTAGCAAAGAACGTAAACATATGCTTACCTTTAAGCATGTGAGCTGTACTATTGACCTCAGTGGGATTAACTGTGTGCTTACAGTTAAGCCTGTGGTTAAGTTATTTCTTAATTGAAGCCACCCTGATCATTCAGACAGAACAATCAACATGGAGGTTGCTCAAGTGGATCTGTATACTGTTTACCAATGTCCCTTAAAGGAACAGTGTAGTCATTAGTTCTAAGACTTCAGCTAGCTAGATAAATATTTTCCACAGAAGAAGTACTTAAGTTATTAAGAACATATATATTTTTAAATGATGCCTTAATATAGAGGAATTGTACATATAAAAATGTTGACAGTTTTCACCATATGGCTGTCACTTAATGTGTGACTATAAAAGAAAACTCCCTGGCAATTAAAACATCATACTTTCAATTTTACTTCAAACAGCTTAGATATGTTTTCCATGTATACTGACTGATTAGCATAAACTATCCATCTAAGAATATTTAATAATGATGATGATGCAGCCACAGAAGGCTAAGAAGTATCTAACAAACTTCCTTGTTAATTTGTACCACACAGCACAGCTGATGACACCTCATGCCCTCTTTCAGTATGGTCTAAATTCTCTTTTCCAAATTAATTCGGAGTTCTCTTGCATGTTCTGCAAGTGAAAAATAAGTGTCATGTATTGCACATGTCACTGGGACCATTGAAAGACTTGCCAGAAACAGACAGGAGTGCAGGAGCTTTGTCACTGCCCTAAGCACCAGAGGTGTAATGGGAACATGATGATGATGACTGCACATAAGAGATGACAAGTTTTTATTGTCCCTTATGAGTAATAAGAAAATAATATATTTCAATAGCTAGTTTAATTTAATGGAGTGTTTTGGGACTGTTGTTCCAGTATTAAATTACTAATTTCATGAGTAATGTGATTAGATTTTTAGTAAAGTAGTATGTGTCCTCAGATAGCATGTTATCATTTGGCCAAATTCTGCTCTCATTAAAGAATCCGTAGCACTTTCCACGAGACAAGGGTGTTGCCTGTAATATCTGGCCAAATTTAAGTTGGGTAGCTACATTATGCCTCTTTAAATTCTCTAGGTTTTAAATGGCTGTGATATGTTTTGATTTTCTGCTCTAAACTCTTGTGCTGTGTTTCGTTGCACTAAATGTACAATGGTGCAAACTTGGTTTTGTAACACAGTAGTAAATTCAGTGTGATTCTGATTATTATACTCAGTGATGAGCTGCCAAAATATTAACAACCAGTTCCCTTCTCCGCACCCCATGAGGGGATCATGCCCCTCACCACCCACATTCCTTGACAGCCCCCCATGGGGACCCCTGCCCCATCCACCCCCTTCCCTGTCCCCTGACTGCCCCCTGTCACCCCATCCACCCCCTCCTCTCATTCCTGATGGCCCCTCCGGGACCCCTGCCCCATCCAACCACCCCTTCTCTCTGTCCCCTGACTGCCCCTGGAACCCCTGCTCCTACCTGCCCCCCACTGCCCCATTCAACTCCCGTGCCCTCTATCCAACACCCTCGCCCTGCTCCCTGCCCCCTTACCGTGCTGCCTGGAGGTGGGGGCCGGGCTGGGCCGCCCGGCCGAGGTCGGGCCCAGGGACCAGAGCCCTCCTCATGCCCCTGCCCCAGCTCACCTGCGGAAAGCCCCTGCTTCCTTCTTGGCCCTTGCAGGCTTCCTGCGCGAACAACTGATTCATGGGAAGCCGGGGAGGGGGAGGAGAAGCTGGGGGAGCCTTCAGGGGACGAGGCAGAGGCCGAGTGAGGTGAGCTGGGGCCAGGGGAAGGGCAGGGAGCTGCTTGGGCTTTTGTTAAATTTTAAAGCCCTTTTCAAACCAGTTGTCCCGTGAGGGCTTCTAAATTTAACAACTGGTTCCCGCAAACCGGTGGGAACTGGCTCCAGCTCACCACTGACTATACTGGAATTACATTGGATTTATTCTGGTTTAAGTGAATTCAGAATCTGAATCAATATTCATCTAAAAACTACTGATATTTTTCATTTATATAAATACTTACATCCTGAAGAATCCAAATGCTCTAGATTTCATTTCTCTAACTTTTTCTTACATGTGTCCTTTTAACTGCTGGCTTACAAAATACAACTGCTTAATAGTGCACTGGAGAGGAGCGGACTCACCCCTGCAGCGCCTCTTGCTGGTGACTTCCGGGAATTAGCTCATTCCAACTCCAGAGCACCCTCTGCAGGCCAGTGATCCACCTGTCCTCTGGCCCCTGGGTCCCTCCCTGGACCCTGGGGCCCCATTTACCTGGGGTGCTGCCCCCGGCAGTAACCCCTCCAATCTGGGTCTCCCTTCCTTGGGGAACCCGCCAACCACTAGTCCCACCTCGCTTCAGTATACAGCTACTGCCAGTCATCGTCTAGCCCCCATGCCCTGGGCCAGATTGCAGTATCATCCTACTCATCACTGGAAAGGTTGGGTTTGGACCTGCTGCCTTGGCCTACCCCTGGGCTGCCCTCTGCACCCCCCAGTACCTTTTGACTTTGTGCTCGGCTGCAGCCTAGGGCTTTTCAGGCTGGAGTTCCCCAGCACCTCTGCCTTTCCCCAGCCCTGCTCCACTCAGGTACCCTGTCTCTAGTTCCCTGCAGCTAGGCCCATCTCCCTCTACACGCAGAGAGAGACTCATTCTGGCTTCCCTGGCTGCCTTTATAAGGCCCTGTTGCTCAGTTTGGGGCGTGGCCAGGACCAGCGCTAGGGGTTTGAGTGCCCCAGGCGGACGGCAATTTCACCGCCCCGCGCACTGGTCCCGCGGCTCTGCTGGAGCTGCTGCAGTGGTGCCTGCAGAGGGTCCGGTGCTCCATTGCTCCGGTGGAGCTGCCGCAGTCGTGCCTGCGGGAGGTCCATTGGAGCCGTGCGAGCACCGGACCCTCCGCAGGCACCACTGCAGCAGCTCCACCGGAGCCGCCTGCCGCCCCCTCCAGCAAAACAGCGCCCACCATTTATTCTGGCACCCTAGGCGATTGCCTAGGCTGCCTAAATGGTAGCGCCGGCCCTGGGCATGACCCCAGCTGCAGCCACTTCCCCCAATCAGCCCAGCCTAAAAGCAACTTTCTCCAGCCACATCCCCCTCCCAGGGCTGCTTTTTACCTTTCAGAGCAGGAGCGGGGGTCCACCCAGCTACATGCACATTCTGGGTCCTGTCAGTGTCTGTTAAAAAACAAAACAAGTACTACTTCATTTCTGCTATCCTGTACTAATTTTTTTAAAACTATACCATTTTCCTTTTTAAAATACAAAAAGGTATACTGTATCACCAAATCTGGAATTAAAGATTTGATGATGATAAATTTCATAAGACCACTCTCTCGTCCACTCACGCCCCTTCTTATCTATGCTACATTGATGACATCTTCATCATCTGGACCCATGGGAAGGAGACTCTGGAAAAATTCCACCACGATTTCAACAGCTTCCACCCCACCGCCAACCTCAGCCTGGACCAATCTACACGGGAGGTCCACTTTCTTGACACCACGGTGCAAATAAGTGATGATCACATTAACACCACCCTATATCAAAAACCTACCAACCGCTATGCCTACCTTCATGCCTCCAGCTTCCATCCCGGACACATCACACGATCCATTGTCTACAGCCAAGCACTGAGGTACAACCGCATCTGCTCTAACCCCTCAGACAGAGACCAACACCTACAAAATCTCCACCAAGCATTCTCAAAAATACAATACCCGCACGAGGAAATAAGGAAACAAATCAACAGAGCCAGACGTGTACCCAGAAGCCTCCTACTGCAAGACAAACCCAAGAAAGAAACCAACAGGACTCCACTGGCCATCACATACAGCCCCCAGCTAAAACCCCTCCAATGCATCATCAAGGATCTACAACCCATCCTGGACAATGATCCCACACTTTCACAGGCCTTGGGTGGCAGGCCAGTCCTTGCCCACAGACAACCTGCCAACCTGAAACATATTCTCACCAGTAACTGCACACCACACCAGAATAACTCTAGCTCAGGAACCAATCCATGCAACAAACCTCGATGCCAACTCTGCCCACATGTCTACACCAGCGACACCATCACAGGACCTAACCAGATCAGCCACACCATCACTGGTTCATTCACCTGCACATCCACCAATGTAATATACGCCATCATATGCCAGCAAGGCCCCTCTGCTATGTACATCGGCCAAACTGGACAGTCTCTACGGAAAAGGATAAATGGACACAAATCAGACATTAGGAATGGCAATATACAAAAACTTGTAGGAGAGCACTTCAACCTCCCTGGCCACACTATAGCAGACCTTAAGGTAGCCATCCTGCAGCAAAAAGCTTCAGGACCAGACTTCAAAGAGAAACTGCTGAGCTTCAGTTCATCTGCAAATTTGACACCATCAGCTCAGGATTGAACAAAGACTGTGAATGGCTTGCCAACTACAGAACCAGTTTCTCCTCTCTTGGTTTTCACACCTCAACTGCTAGAACAGGGCCTCATCCTCCCTGATTGAACTGACCTCATTATCTCTAGCTTGCTTGCTAGCATATATATACCTGCCCTGGAAATTTCCACTACATGCATCTGAGGAAGTGGGTATTCACCCACGAAAGCTCATGCTCCAAAACGTCTGTTAGTCTATAAGGTGCCACAGGATTCTTTGTTGCTTTTACAGATCCAGACTAACACGGCTACCCCTCTGATACTTCATAAGACCAATATCAGATGAGGTTAATACTAGGTAATATAATTTTGTGACTGATGGGGAAAAAAATTCTATATTGTTGCTCTTGAATTTACTTCCATCACAATTGTTAATGCATTTTTGTCCCTGTTCCCGTAAGTCAATGTGTTAATCATCTGTGTTACATTAGAAGTTCTGAACCTCGCCTGAAACCTATTCTAAGCACTCTTTTTATTATACTTATCGGTTTGCAATGCCCAGTTTATCCACTGCAACACAACAGCTTTATGAGGAAAGGAATTTTTGATGTAGATAAAGCTTGTGAGGGAACTTAATATGTCATGCAAACTTAACTACCTTCTTCTCCCCACCTTTCCCACACTAGTGGGTTATTTAGCAGGGGAAGTTTTCACAACAGTTGCTTGTTTACCTCTTCTGTGAATAATTAGTGGAATCTGGGGTCATGTCTACACAAAATACTGTTATGAGCCCTAGTGTAGGTGAGGCTCCAAAAGCAGAGGCGCATCTTTAATTGGGATGGTGATAAAAAAGCCAGAAGCTACCAGAATTTGTTTTGTCTTCATTAGAGCTGCCATTGATGCTTGCCCTGTTTTAGCTGAATCAGTGTGACGCAGCTATGGTGTGAATTTGTTTTGTAAAATCCTCTAGTGTAGAGGAGGTCTACTAGGACTAGAAATCCAGCGCTCTTCACTTGCCCCAAATTCACATTTAAAAGAGAGAGCTGTGTTGTTTTGTACCTACCATGAGCACCACTTCAGAAAAGTAACACAGAGTTTAAATATTTCTCCCAAGTCATTATGTCTGGTCAAGGAGTGACCTCAACCCTCTCCTACTCCTTTTGCATCATTGCTAAGTTACCTGGGTGCTCTAAACAGACTCTGAGGTAAATTGCAGTGCCAGAAATTGTGGGTTTTTTTTCAAGTGCTTTGGATGGCTACATGCACACAACCTTGACATTGTTAGTAGGGTCACTGTTACATCCAGGAACTGTAGATGTAGTAGCAGATTAACCGCTCCGACTCCAACTACTTTCATGTTTGTAATCTTTCTAATCTTGAGCTGGTAGCCATGTTGTTTGTCTCCTTCTGCACGTAGGCAGAGCCTGGCCGTGGGATTGTTCCTCAGGCTGTTTTTATAGTGGCAGGTACAGACTGAAATACACATTTATTCTAAAGAGTGCAGATGCCGCATGAAATATTATGCTAACACTTACATAGGAGCTGAATCTGAAAATCCCTGCTATACGGCATATTCAAGTAACCAAAATACATTATTAAAATAGCCCTTTAGGAAACACAGAGGGATAAGTGCTTTTCATATAATTGAAAGTAGATCTTTAAACTTCTGTTCTCCCCTGCCCTAAAATAATGTATGTACATTGGGTCATCAGGCTATTGATGTATCAGCTCCAACACACTGCCTCCAGCAGTGATCAAACTGGTGTTTCAGAAGAAGGGGAGAAAAAACCAAACCCAACAATTGTGTAGTGTTGGCTGCGTACGAGGCAAAATAGGATTATTTCCTGATTGTTGCAGCATTCGGTTTATCCTCTGAAGCATGAGATTTGATTACACTTATTTTAGCTTGCCTAACTGCAAATGTTACCAGTCATAAAACTAGACCTGAAGTAGAGCTTGAAAAGTTTTCTCTCTCACCAACAGAAGTTGGTCTAATAAAAGATATTACCACACCCATTTTGTCTTTCAAATAAAAAGTATCCAGGCCTTTTTAAAATCTAGTCTCAGTATTAGACTTTGAAGTGTGAACAAGATTTTTTTTTTCTTTCAGGAGCCAAAAAGGGAGCTGTTTTTAGACCTTATATCAGTGTGAATTACAGTATTTCTAGCTAGGTTTGGTTTGCCAAGGTTTCTGTTGCACTTTTTTCCATTGGAGCTTTTAAATGGTGATGGACAGTGACACACTTCTAGTGGCATTAGGTGTATGTTCCTTTACACAGCTTTATGAGAGAACCTCTTGCATGGCAATGGCATCTTTGAATGACAACAGTAGAATTCCTTAAACTGCCTTGCTTTCCTTAGGTGGCAGCCCCAGAACTTTTTGGGATTTTTTTTGTGGTGAGATTTTGCCCGCTCTTGTTCTTCTCTGAGATACTTTCCCCTACCTGGAAGGCACTTACTTGATAGAAGAATTGGTTTGATAAATGGAGACACATTCCATAATACTCAACCAAAATATAGTCATGCCCTCCGACGTTCAGGTCAGTTAACAGGGACAGGGTCTGTAGCAAGAATAACATTATGGTGCAATATGGTTACACAGCCTTGTACTATGTTAACATTATGGTAGTATAAACAGTGTGGTAGTTGTACCTTACTTGTATTCCGAGACACACAAACCTGAGGTGGAGCGTACCTATCATTAGGTTTTAAATTGGGAAAAATACAGTGATGATTGTCACGAAAGCTCTGCCCACAGTCTGTGTTCCACTTAAAGTTCTTCCTGCCACATGGCATATCTACCCTGTTCTAGTCTATATAGGTTCTAATACTGCACTCATCACTATAATATCTGAGTATCTTCTAGTAGTGCATAGAGTGACATGATTAGCATCTGTCATGTCATTTACTCTCTCATCCTCTTCCCAGGGGGAAAATTGCGTGTGCAGTAGTGTTTTTTGTTTTGTTTTGGAGGGGTGTTGGGTTTTGTATGCACATGCTGCTCTGTGTTTATATTAGAGAAGGCAAGTCATCAAATGTGCTTTGCACTTGGAGTGGAAGGGGTGAAGTTCGTAATGATCCTTAATTCCTGTGGGAGTTCATGCTCTTTTGACCATATCCCTGTCTGCATTGCCCTGCTCTCCAGCTTGTTTTCTAGTGGCCATCTCCACCATTTCTGTGATGAATTGAGAGAGTGAAAAAGAGAAACTGTGAGCGTTTGGAGGATTGAGGAGGGAGAGGAAAATCATAAGGGAGGGATGCCCTTTCCTTTTGTTAGCCATTCAGATTTTAGAGCGTTTCAAGTCCAGCTTTAAACACAAAGCTCATTTAACCATTAGCTGTAGTAGTCCTGCCAGTCCTCTATAATATAGCTGTTGGGGAACACCTAGTGCCAGTCAGAAGTACAGTATTAGAAAGAGAACATGCCCCAAGCTTTAGCTGGTGCACTTACTGCATTTTGTATCGTGCAAGCCTGTGGCACCAGTTAGTCATACCAAGAGGAGACGCTCTTTGAGAGAGCATTAATATGAAAGTGAATAAGGTGGATTCTGAAAAGATTTTGCCACCTGTTCCAGAACCAAATCAGACGCTGCATTTTGTGCCAGAGGTAGTAAAGATTAAAGTTGTGTGTTTACAGAGATGATCTGGGTTTATCCAGGGACTCTTGAAGGTAATCAGTGTGATCAGCATTTTGGGAACACTGCACCATGTGTCTAAGCTGCTAAATAATGGAGGGTTTTTGTAGGGAGACATTGGGAGAGGCTTGTAGGTAAAATTCTTTACTTCTTGCTTCTGAGATAGCAGCTCTCTTTAATGCATTCCAGGGGTTTAGCTTGCTTGGCTTAAAGTAGAACTTTCATACTCGGGAAGGTAATTATTCCCAAATAAAAATACTTTACACTTCAATACCAAGATTTGTGTATACAGTCAGCTGGTCAGAACTTTACATGAACAGGGGCTATAATATTTCACAAACTTATTTTTATGTTAATGTTTGGTTTGTTTCCAATATTCTTATTCACTCAGTGACCAAACACGTTCTTTGTGTGTACAGTGCATGAATGGAAACCTGAACACGACCAAAAGCAGGTGTTCATGGCACAGAGGGGAGCTTTAGAACAATATTTATAAGCTATTCAATTTATTTTCTTTATTTAATTTATATGAAGTTCTTGCATAAGGTTGAAATTGAAACAGAAAACATAGCAAAAGTTCAGCTATATCCAGAGAGCCAAATTTAATCCTGGTGTAACTCTGCTGGGGACTTTCACCAGGAACTAATCTGAATTGGCCTTTTCCACTGACTGACTGATACATTTGCTTAGGGCCTGATTCTGCCACATGTACTCACATTACATAGTATCTTACTCTAGGACTGGAAATGATTGTCGCTACTCTCCATAAGCAGTCCCATTGAAGCTAGTGGGACTACTTATGAAATAAGGCATGTCTTTATGTGTGGAAGGGTTGCAGAATCAGGCCCTTTGAAAATAGAGTAGGAAGCATACAAATCCCAAGCTTCTGTGTTTCAATCTCTTTCCATCCCCTATCTGATTCCATCTGTATGTCAGTTCTTTAATTGTGATTGTACATTAAAACTCAGGGCCATGAGAACATGAAAGAGTTTGGCTGGTGTTGAACATCTTAAAGGAAAGCATGCCTTGTGGCTGGTGTTCAGTGCTGCTGTCAGGTGCAGCTCCAGGCCCCATCACACCAAGCATGTGCTTGGGGCAGCAAGCTGTGGGGGTGCTCTGCCGGTCACCACGAGGGCAGCAGGCAGGCTGTCTTCAGCAGCTTGCCTGCGGAGGGTCATGGGACCTGCCTGCTGTGCTTGGGGTGGCAAAATGCCTAGAGCCGCCCCTGGCTGCTGTATGCACAAATCAGTTTTGAGGGCTTGTTCTGATCTCTCCTTCCCTGTGCTAACAGGAGCTGGAAGTGCTGTGGATACTGCCCATTTGTCCCTTTGGAAGATGATATTTTAAGCTGCTCAACAGCAGTCTTTTGAGCTGACTTTGGAGTAGTGGAAGTGCATGCCAAGGGATAGAAAGATGGTTGCTGAGAGGAGGGACACTGCTGACTGGAGGTTTAATTGGTATATTTGGGGAAGGACAGGGTAAGAACTCTATTAGGCATGCATAATTCTGTTTCAAGTAACAGTCAAATATCCTTACTTTTTTGTAGTACGAGTTGTGAGTTCAAATTGTTGGTTTGATCAGAAAAGTGATTTATCTTGTAAGTCAGATATGCTAGTTTTACTCAGTTATACATTTTCCTCCCATTAGCCCTGCAGATCCCATACAACTACAAAAGAGCAACCAAGCTGGAATCTATTCTGTCTCATTCATCATCTGTTAAATTCCGGATGGTGAATCTCTGGTCCTGGAGATGATGTCAGAGACAGAGAACACCCAGGTAGAGTTTGCAGCGGCACTAGTATTTAGAAAAATCATATGTTAATTTGTAAACTGAGTATGTTCTGATCAGAGTCATTGAGAGGGAGAATGTGGAGTCTTTCCCTGTCATTTATCCAGAGTCAGTTTTCGGATGGAAATCACAGCTTTCAGATGCACTCAGGTTCATGAGAGGAAGTATTAGCAATCTTCCCTTAAAGATTATATTGAAACCTCTTTAATTTAAATGAAAGATATGAAGAAGGTATATATAATCCCATTTCATCCATTTAATATCTAGTCAAGATGGATTTCCTTTTAAAGAGCTGCCCTGCAAAAGCTGGGTAACACTTTTTGTGACATGTAATTTATTGAAATCCATTCCTAAATGTTCTGGCTTCCATGATGCCATGCTTTAGGGGCAGCAGACCCCTTATGGGAGACTTAATTGCTTTCCCTTCCAAAGATTTGAGTCTCTGAAACTTCCATTGGCTGGTATCCAGAAAGAAAAAAAGATTTGTTGGTACAGCCTAGTGTCTGCAAATGTGTGGTGATATAAATATCCACTCAGCTGTTTTCATTGTGGTGAGAGCTGATAAAACACTTGTGGCTAGAGGTGAATAGAGTCAAATTCTGCTCTTAGAAACATGTACACTTATTCCACTGAATTTTGATGGTTAGGATTCTCTATAGGAGGACATTTCACTTGTACACTAACTCCCCTAGTGGGAAAAATGAATTTTTTTTTAAGGAAGGAAGAAAACAACTTTAATCTTTTTTTTAAAAAAGTCTTATTGTTATAGTCAGTATGGAGTTGGGTCCAGAGCAAGTGAGGGTTTATGCTGAGGCAGGAAAAGGATTATTACTCTTGGAGCTCTTTAATGAAACTCCATTTCACTCTACAGGTTGTACAGGGTCAAAACCGCTCCATATCCAGAACAGTTTGTAGACAACTCTGCTATCTCAGTCCTACATACTTTTAAATTTTTTATGGCTGCAGAGAGGAGAGCAAACACATTTCACTTGCATGCAAAACCCAGCCAATCTGGGGCAAAAACATGATCAGCGAAGATTTACTTGCTGACTCTGAAAAGTGTCCCTAAGCATAACACTTACAAATACCTGCTTAATTTATTTTCATATAGTCCAGTTTTTGCTTAAATAGATATTATTTCACCCAATCAACTCATCTGAAAGTACATGTCACCTCTTCACTACTCCATATATGGTCTAGTGGAGTAGTTCTCAACCTTTTCCATAGTATGACCCCCCATCTTAAAATGAGAAAAAAATTTTGGCTTCCTGCCCCATCTAGCAATAAAGAAAGGAAATGTAAGGTCCTGCAGGTCTAGAACCCAGGGCTGCAGAACGGTCAAGCAGCTGACATCTCGAGGCTGTCCATGACCCACTGTGAACACAGACTATGGGAAGACCTGCCTCATAGAGTTTGACAAGCAGCAGCCTCATAGCTCCTGATTGGACTTTGTAAATTTTCCTTAGGAACTGTTAAAAGCCTTATAATTTAAGACTTTAAGAACTAGACTAGACAAAGTACTAGAAAAATGTACTACAGAGAACAGTTCTGCATTGGTAGGGAGATCGACTGGATGATCCTATAGGTCTTTCCCATTTATTTTTAATGCAATTCTAAGTGTTCAAGATTTTAGTTCAGCTCCTTTGTCATGTTGTACTGGACGTGGCCCACAAAAGCTAACTTTGTTAAGTCGGAGAGTGAAACTTCAAGGGTGTCGTTTAAGAAAATATTGATTCATTTTTTTGTCCAGATGACAACAAGCAGGCATTTGTCCAGTGGGGTGGGGTAGTAAAGTTATCTTGACTCTGTAGTAATAACTTCAGTGTTTGGCTCTGAAACCTTGAGAACACTTGGACAGCATTTGATGACTGTTTGCTGTCGGCCCAATAGAATTGTTTTTTCTACACTTGTACCGTAGACTGACTTTTGCACAAATCAATAGCACGGGGATTTCCTACATCACTGGTTTTCCAGACGTCTAACATACCTCGTGTACAGAAGAGTTAAATTTCAACCCAGGTGCCTCTTACTAACCCTAGTTACTCATCAGCTGGACAAAGCCATGTTCATTACTCAATCCAGCAGAATATTTTTGTCAGTGCAAGTAAGCACTATACAGCTATCCCATTTTGAAATACTACACCACGTATAAGTTACAGCTGTTATGTTCTTTAGCTATGTGTTCTTAACCAGCCAGATTCTAGTTCAGTGTTTTAAACGTTTTCCTAGTGTGGATATGGCAGAGTAATTACCTAAAGGAACAGAAGCCCTGGTCTGAAGTCAATGGAAACACACCCATAGATTTAATTGGACTTTGGATCAGGCCCTGAGAGAGCTACTGGGTACATATGTATATAAGGAATCTTCTTGGTCTTGATTGGAGTGGCGCATTTGGAGGCCTTCACCTGTGGCTCTTTGGGCTCTGCCTGCACTTCTAAAATCCTCAGTCTGAGAGCTTTCTGAGGGGCATACCCTAGAGATGTTTCCCCATGAGGGGTTTTCTTTCTAACAGAGACATTTCTACCAATGGTTTTGTCTCAGAGCTTGAAGCTAGAGGCAATGGCCAGAAAAGGATTGGTGTCTTTGAGTTGAGGATTTGAGAATTGACTTAACCCAGTTAAATCTCCTAGGGAATTTGCTGTATTTGGAAATGTCCCTTTTACTTGAGGATATGGATTAAATGGCCTGGAAGTAAGGAAATTTTAGGACCTGACCACTTCCCATTGAAGTCAATTTCAATGGGCATCATCCAAGGCCAGATTTTCCAGTGCAATATCTGAGTTTTAAAGTCTCACCCTATTTTGTTATTATTGATTAAAAGCTTGCCTGGTGGTAAAGGATCACTTCTTCATGGAATTTACTTTGGGGGCAGTCTAATTTACCTCCAGGCAATAGTGCATAATAAACAAACTGTTCACATGTTATCAAGAGGAAGTGGAGTCATAGAATGATTTAAAACAAAATTTCTGGTGCCCAACAGTAGACTCCTTTAGTTTGATGTAACCTAGTAGGTTTCAGAGTTGCTGAGTACCTATAGCTTCCCCTGAAATTTGTCTATTTGTATTGCACCAGATTTGAGCAGTAATTTAGCATTTTTTTTTTAGTTTGAAGTAACACAAACATTGCATTCAACACAGATTTGGTTTGTAATGTGCACATCCTTGGATGATTACAAACCGTTAACCACTGGGTGAATGAAAGTGTTTTCTTTTGAGGGATATGGATGAGAGAACTGTGCGTTGTGAAGAGCCATTGAGCAATTTGTACTTTTAAGGGGTAGATATCTTCTCTTACCTTCTCTGTTGTAACTCCCTTCTTGCTGACCTCTTTAAGTGCCAGCTCTCCAGACACCATTGTGTGCAGAATGCAGCTGTGTGGGATAGTGATCATTTATCGCTAGGTTTTTCATGCCCTTCCCACCAAAGGATCAGAAAATTCTCTGGTAATTTTGTACCTATAGCTTTGGAAAATATCTCGGTGCCACAGAAGGGAGTAATCTCTGCTCTTTGATGTTTATACTGGCTCTTTTTCCTTTTTAATAATCAGAACAGGAGGAAATGTGGTGAATTAGCCGCATGACAGAAGCAGAGGAATTCATTAAAGAAACTAAAATGAATTCTACTCAAGTTTCAGGCTTTAGGGTTAGAGTCACAAAGCAGTAATCGTCTTTCAGTTGTTTTTAATGATTTCTTTTGTGGCACCTTCCTTGTCCATGAAACTGATATTTACCTTGGTGTGGGTGAGCCTGAGAAAATGAGCAGTATAGTGGAAGCTTTGAACAGGGATTTTTAACAGCATTAATATTAACCAGTTCCTTTCAGCTGTGTTCTCTGATGTGGGTCAGGACTATTGACAGTGTAAAGGGAAAGAGAAATTGAATGGTTGAGGGGATTATATGGGATTAAGTAGCCCTTCTTTTGTAGCCTAGGTTGGTAGTGACTGGAACTTTTTACCATCTGATGGCAGTTTTGTGGCCTATGTGAAATGAGTTAGTGATTTTATAATAAACAGGTTTCCCCATCATGGCTGGCACTAAGCAGGCCTCTTGTTGGGCTGTCTCAGCAGAATACTGTAGTTAAGGATTGAATGGGCTCTGGAGACTGAACTGCTCTCTCATACCTAGAAGTTGTCCCTCTTGTTCAAGGTTGCATCACATTCATGTGGGTGTGTGGAAAAGCTTGCAAGAGGGTTTCACTCTTCAGGACTCAGAGACATTTCAACATCACTAAATATTTTGTTTGGGTTAGAGCCAGCTAAGCAGCAAACTTCTGTGAACCAAACTTGAGCTCCAGACTTTGAGGCTTGCTTATCTTGAGCTATCAATGAGAGACACAATGTTTTCTTATTACCTACTAGTTAATTAGAGGCTACCCTTTTTCAGCAGCAGTGTTGCCACATTCAAATTGCCTGCACAAGCTGGTCACCCATTTCTACAAAAGGTAAAGCTATATGGGGAAAGAACATTATAGAAATATAGAAGGCCAAATTTCTAATGTTACATGCATGTTGTGGACACGCATTTCCACATGCTTAACTTGTGAGTCAGAATTGAACATGCACAGTCAGCTAATTTACACACACACACAATAATCAAGCAGTCAGTTTCCGTACATAAATTGTGATAGCGGTTGTGTGCAGTGGTAAGGACACTAGCTTAGGACTTGAGAGACCTGGGTTCAAGACCGTACTCTGCCACAGGCTCTCCTATGTGACATTGGTAAGTCATTTAGCCTCTCTGTGCCTCAGCATCCCATCTATAAAATGTGGATGATAGTACTTCCCTATCTCAGGGGTGTTGTGAGGATGAATATTTTAATTAAAGATTGTGAAATGGTACAGTAATAGGAGGGGCTATGTAAGTATCCAAGATAGCTAAATTGTGGATCGGAATTTTGAGACAGTTGTGTACTCTGCTGTAAATACATTTGTGTGCACCAAAACTGGTATGTGCATAACCCCAACATATATGTGTACATGGACATATATTTATTTTCCTGGAAATAATGACACATTGTATGTGGCTCCACCCCTGTTTTTATTGAACGAAGCAAGCATCACACTGCAATACAACGTGGTGAATCAGCTGAGCTGCATGGCTGACTCGTTCTGTTCCAGCTTTATTGGCTCTGGTATCTTCACTCTGGCACCCATCACTATATGGAGTTCATTCAGAGAAGAGTCTTTAAAGTAGATGTTCCCCAGTTCCCAACTGATTCTATTATGTGTAAGCTTTCTCCACAGCTGTTTCTATAGAGCTGAATATTTGGACAGGTGAAGTCTCGTTCAGGAGAAACTAATAGTCTGGTAGGAAAAGGGGAAGGAAAGACTTGTGCCACTGATTACTGTTGTTGCTCTTCTCTTAACTACACGAGTATTACCAGGAAAGTCTTTAATACCAGATTTTCTGTCCATTACTGAGAGTGAAAAAAGCCTCAGATTAATATATTTGGCAACAGAGGTGCTGTTACTGCAATCCTACACACAAACACCCTGCTACATGTGCAGAGATCCACAGCAGAATCAATACAGTTCTGCTGCATGGGGAGAGGGGACCAATTCTGGGGAACTTTTGCAGAGCTTCTGCATCCATTGAGTGCCATGGATCTATAAGACTGCAGACTCCAGTTTGCCAGAAAATGTTGGAGTAGGTTCTCAAGGGTGTGCGGAGGGTTCATCACATGATCAGTAGAGTCATTATTGTGCAGATCCACCTCTCACTCACCCATGAAGAGCAGGTGCGGCAGAAGTTTGGCTGAGTGTAACCATGAGGTAAGGGTTCAGATCAGCTCCACTGCCACTCCATGGCCAAGGATATTCCTTCCTTCCATAGTTCTGTGGGTTTCATCAACACACAGCTCAGCTTCTCAGTTGGTATGCAAAGACCATGATTTGTCCCTTATAACTTACCACTTTTTCAGCTCTTTCTGTCTTCAAAGTGCTTCAAAGTAACTAATACCCCTGTAAGATGGGCAAATAAGTATGGTACAAATAATTAAGTACACTTTTCTGTATAATGCAGGCTTTATTTGGAAGTTGTTATTGTGGCTTTTCCCCAGAGATGGTGTGTATCTAGTTGTATGTTCTGAATTAAGTTCTGTTTTCCTACTGGCAGGGCCATCCTTAGGCATACGTGGCTGCGTAGGGTATCCAAAAATTTGGGACACCATTCCCCTCACTGGCCGCGGCTGGTATCCTCTCTTTTCTGGCCCCTCCCTCGTGCTGGGTCAGCGGGCTTCTCCCTGCCCCCTCCCTCACTCGCTCCTCAGCCGGCTGGCTCAGGGATCCAGCCTCCAGCTCTGCCGCCCCAGCCCTGGGGAGCTCAGAGCAGTGTGGCGGGTCACTGGTGGCCCAGCCCACCTCTGCTCAGAGTGGAGTCCCTCCCTGGACCCTGCCTGCCTGTGCCACTTGGTCTCTGGTGGGGGCTGGGCCAGGGACAGGACAGGAGAAGCGAAACTTCCACATGAGTCCGTGGGGGGGGAGACGGGGATTTAAAGTGACAGTGCGCTCAATCTCTCACACTTCACCCCTCCCCCCTGACACTGTCTCTCTCTCTCACAAACGCTGGCTCTCACACCTACATACACTCTACCTCTCACGAGTCACAGTCCACCAATTCAGATTGTCTGACACATACACTGGGCTCTCTCTGTCTTTCTCAGATGCACAGTCTCTCTCTCTCTCTCTCACACACACTCACTCACTCATTCACTCCGTCACGCACACACACCCACACTTGTATTATTGTTGTTATGACTGCTTGCTACTTCCTGTCAAAATGCTCATGGTGAGCCAGGAGTGGCAAGGGGCTGCAGAAGAGCCGTGGGCTCTGGCAAGATGCAACCCCCATGTGACAGCGCGAAGCATGCCTTCAGTCACTGCTATAGCGTCTGCTGCGTACAAAGCTCGGTGTGTGTCAGCAGTGGGAGAGGGGGGTGTCTGTGCCCCTTTGACACACTGGGGTCAGCAGCACCGGCTGGGAACCACCTGCAGTGGAGCACGGGGCACCAGTTTAATAATACTATGTAGGGCCCCATAATCCTAAAGACAGTCCTGTCTACTGGTGGTGGTAATAGCAAAAGCTCATAAAATTACTTAACTCACATGCTTGACCAGATTATAATCTGTTGCCCCATGTAGGTCTAGAGTATCTCTACTGGCAACAGTGTAGTTAATCCAAGTTTATATTAGTGTAAATGCAATCAGAATCTGGTTCCACCATGGCTAGTTTATTTGAGCCTTCTTCTAGGTCACATAAATATAAAAATGAGAAGGAATCTGTCTGTAGAAATAGAATCTATCTACACCGAGATTTTAGGTACTTCTGTGGTCCCTGTTGTAGTATTTGAGCACCCCCCTCCGCAATCTTTGAATGTATTTATTGTCAGAGGGCCCATTTGGTGTAGGGAAGTACTCTAATCTCCATTGTACAGATGGGGACCTGGGGCACAAGGAGACTAGGGCCTAGATTTACGAAGGTACTTAGGCACCTAAATCCTAAACTTTAGGCTCCATTGTGATTCACAAAACTCCTGCTGAACCCTGTAGGTACCTAAACTGACTCAGCATTTTTTGCAGTTACAAAGTTCCATTGGTCCTTGTTTCTCTGCATCTGGGCATATGCACTGCTGCCTTAGTCTAGGCATGAATGATGTATTCAAAGTCTGTGGTGGAGCAGGCAAGTGAACCCAGATTTTTCGAGTCTCTGGCTAATGGCCTGACCGCTGAACCATCCTACATATTGCTAATATTGATTAAAATATTGTTGGTACATTTGTGTATTGTGCAACCAGTTTAAAAAAATGAGCTTCAACCAAAAAAATCACCTGCCTTTTATAGCAACACTGTAAATACAAGTCAAATTATTTCTAAATATATAAAAATTTGCAAAGCTTTCCTTGAGGTGCCAGCAGCTCGTTAACTAGAAATTTGGTAGTTTTGATGGCAGGTGATTGTAATAAGCTGCCAAAGATTTACCAGAAAAACGCTTTGTACTTGATACAAGTTACTCCTCAATAAGTTAAAGAGGCTTCCTTTATGGATGGTGCTGAACTACAGCAATATTTTGAGCACACAGGGTGTTAGAGGTTAAAGGAAACTTGCAAAGCACATTTTATAGAATTATATAAAAAGAATGTTAAAGAAAGTGTTCTTTATTCGAAATGGAAAGATACATGAACTACTATCAATATTTTTCCATCAGTACCTTCACAGAAATTCTGGGACTAGAAGTTACAAGAAAAACATCTCAACAGCTAGTAAATATTTCTTTTCCATATTAGCTTCCAGAATTCAAATAAAGTTATTTTAACCCGATATAATTTACAGTTAGAAACCATTATAAAACATCCACATGCCCAACATAGAATGGTAGTGGTAGGATGGCTTTATAGTCTATGCAGCAGATTTGAAATACTCAGACTTCCTGGAACTACTGGCTGAAATCCTGGCATCATCAACTCAACCGTACATCCTTCCATGGTAGCTTGAGTATTGTACAGTCAACTGGGTGTCAGTCATTTCAATGAGCCCTTAAAAACTGAAGTCAGTTATGCCCTGAGTGGATTTTAATGATCCTGTGACACACTTATAAATGTATGGTGGCGAGAGTTTCCAGGAATCCTTGGCCAAATTGTCCCCCTTCCTGTGTCCACTGCCAGATGGTATATATGGCTATCTGGTATTCTTTGGAATGAAAGGCACTTAATATTCAATCCCCTCCCCTCCAAAAATTGCTTTTAATATTGCTAATATTTTTAGTTTGTCCTTATACTAGCCATGAGTAGTATAGTGAAAGTAAATAAGGAAGTGTTATCTACTCCTTCTCATAATACAAGAACAAGGGGCCACCAAATGAAATTAATAGGTAACAGGTTTAAAAAAAAACACAAGAAAGTATTTTTTCACGCAGCGCACTGTCAACTTCTGGAACTCCTTGCCAGAGGGTGTTGTGAAGGCCAATACTGTAATGGGGTTCAAAAGGGAGCTAGACAGATTCATGGAGGATAGGTCTATCAATGACTATTAGCCAGGATGGGCAGGAATGGTGTCCCTAGCCTCTGTTTGCCAGAAGCTGGGATTGAGTGACAGGGCATGGATCACTTGATGATAACCTGTTTGTTCATTCCTTTTGGAGCACCTGCCATTGGCCACTGTCAGAGGACAGGATACTGGGCTTGATGGAACTTTGGTCTGACCCAGTATGGCTGTTCTTATGTACAATACCAGTTGAAATTTATTAAATATTTTGGATGTTTTTCTACATTTTCAAGTATATTGATTTAAATTAAAACATAATACAAAGTGTACAGTGTTCACTTTATATTACTTTTATTACAAATATTTGCACTGTAAAAATGATAAAAGAAATAGTATTTTTCAATTCACTTCATACAAGTACTGTAATTCAATCTATCATGAAATCACAACTTACAAATGTAGAATTTTTTTTATTACATAAGTGCACTCAAAAACAAAATAATGTAAAACGGTAAGGCCTACAAGTCCACTCAGTCCTACTTCTTGTTCAGCCAATTGCTAAGACAAACAAGTTTGTTTACATTTATGGGAGATAATGCTGCCAGCTTCTTATTTACAATGTCACCTGAAAGTGAGAACAGATGTTTGCATGCCAGTTTTGTAGCTGGCACTGTAAGATATTTATGTGCCAGATATGCTAAATATTTGTATGCCCCTTCATGCTTTGGCACCATTCTGGAGGACATGCTTCCATGCTGATGATGCTCATTAAAAAAAGAATGTGTTAATTAAATTTGTGACTGAACTCCGTGGGAGAGAATTGTATTTCTCCTGCTCTATGTTTTACCCGCATCCTGCCATGTATTTCATGTCATCAGAGTCTCGGATGATGACCCAGCATGTTGTTCATTTTCTATGCCTTTTTGAAGGTACCAATGTGAGATTTCTAAAGATAGCTAGAGCACTCGACCCAAGATTTAAGAATCTGAAGTGCCTTCCAAAATCTGAGCAGGACGGGGTGTAGAGCATGCTTTCAAAAGTCTTAAAAGAGCAACACTCTGTTGCGGAAACTATAGAACCCGAACCACCATAAAAGAAAATCAGCCTTCTGCTGGTGACATCTTACTCAGATGATGAAAATGAATCTGTGCTGGTCTGCACTGCTTTAGATCGTTATCAAGAAGAACCCATCATCGGTGTGGACGCATGTCCCCTGGAATGGTTGTTGAAGCGTGAAGGGACATATGAATCTTTAGCGCATCTGGCACATAAATATCTTGCAGCGCCGGCTACACCAGTGCCATGTGAATGCCTGTTCTTACTTTCAGGTGACATTGTAAACAAGAAGTTGGCAGTATTATCTCCTGCAAATGTAAACAAACTCGTTTGAGCGATTCGCTGAACAAGACTTAGGACTGAGTGGGCTTGCAGGCTCTAAAATTTTACATTGTTTTATTTTTGAATGCAGTTATTTTTTGTACATAACTCTACATTTGTAAGTTCAGTTTTCATGATAAAGAGATTGCACTGCAATCCTTATATTACGTGAATTGAAATTTTTTTTATTTTTACAGTGCAAATATTAAAAATATACAAAGTGAGCACTGTACACTTCGTATTCTGTATTGTAATTGAAATCAATATATTTGAAAATGTGGAAAACATCCAAAAATATTTATATATTATTGTTTAATAGCGCAATTAATTTTTTAATTGCTTGACAGTCCTAATCATTAGCTACCAAAATGGGATCAGGTTTTGTGATAACTATGCTGTTTTGCTCTTCTCTACCTGCTGTGCCCACCTAGTTTAAAAATGTTACAGTATCTTTCATCTGAGGATTTCTTAAATGGTTAACATGCCGTAACAAATTAAGCACCCCATAAGTTTTTTTGTTATACACTTGAGAAAAGTAACAGCTCATCACTGACCAGACATAGTCATGTGGCTAGTGAATAAGCTTCTATCTTTTACCACCTAGGAGGTTTGGAAATAGTTTAATCAGAAAAAATATATGCAAATTAGTGAATGCTGACTTCTATATTGAAATCAGATAAATCTGTCCTCTCCCAGGAGGCAAGTAATGTATTTTTATGAAACCCTTTAATTTCATCTGTATTTCAGAATATTAGTTTAAATGAAGAAAACTATACTTTTTAAATACACAGCCATAACAGAGTAATTATCAGATATTTCTGATGAAGACATTTAAAATTCATGAAACAATACATGCTAATATTGATATCTGATTTTGGTGAACAGAAGTTTTATTGTCCATCAAAGAAAACACTCCCTCTACTTTTACATAAGTTAATATTTCCCCCTTGCTCAGTATCCGTTGATAATTGTCTTAAAAAAAAAAAGGCATTATATACTTGTTCATGTTTATACATGTGAAATTTAAAGCACATAGAGACTCAAGGTATGTCTATGGTGGAGCTGGACGTGTTATTTCCAGCTCTGGTAGACGTTCTTGTGCTAACTTGATCGAGCTAGCCCTCCAAAAACACCAGCCTAGCCTCCACAGCATGGACAACGGGGAGAGCAAGCTGCCCAAGTTACACTGCAAGTATTTTTAGCACACTAGCTCTATCAAAGCTAGCAGGCATACATCTGTCTGAGTTGGAAATTACAACTTTAGCTGCAGTGAAGATATACTTGAAGGGTATGTCTACACTGCAATTAAAAACCCCTGGTTAGCCCAGGCTCAGGCTAAAGGACGGTTTAATTGCAGCGTAGATGTTTGGGCTCAGGCTGGAGTCTGGGCTCTAGGACCCTGTGAGCTGGGAATGTCCAAGAGCTCAGGCCACAGCCTGAACCTGAACATCTACACTGCAGTGAAACAGCCCATTAGCCTGAACCCTGTGAGCCCAAATCAGCTGGCTCAGGCCAGCCGCAGGTGTCTAACTGCAGCATAGACATACCCTAAGAGAATTGGAGTGAGTCAGTAATGGAGCCAAGAGTTGAACAAAGATCTTCTCTCTACAGACAAGACTAATATGGGTCAAGCATATGAATAGTTACAATAGGTAGCCTTTTTATTTTGTGCACTTGCATTATCACTTGCCTTCTATAAAGCCTCATTCTTGATTTATAGCCATCACTGGTACAAAATAATTCCCTTGGATATAGCTCTGCATGTAGTGCAATGCTTAAGCACAGCAAGGCCAATTTAAGAATACTGTAGGAGTGATAGCTGAAGCTGTCTTTGCCTTTGTTAATGTTACTTTAAAAGGTCACTGTCAAGATAAATACCATTTTCTTTACAATTCTGTTTGGATTTAACTGTTCTGCTGTGCTGTTAACTTTTCTTCCAGACAGTGCATCGAATTCTTCAATACACTTTTAGTAAGTTGATTTTAAAATTAACAGGTTATACTCTGAAAAGGGACTTCAAAAATCACATAAGTCCCATATGCATTTACTTTGCAACCTTCTGCAACAAATGTGCTCAGTCAAGTCAGAAAATGTTTCTTTTTTCTGCCAGCACCACAAGCTCCCCTGGGACCCTGAGAATCCAGCTGCATCTTTCTGTCTCATAAAGAGATCTTCATAAACTTAAAAAAAAATCATATTTCTATCTCAAAATGTTTTCCAAATTATAGTTACAAATTGTACCTAAGATTACTGTAACAGAAAGAGATTAGAAGAAAAAGTTTTTTTTTCATTTCACTTTGTGCATTTGACAGCACTTTATGTACAGTTAGTCAGTGTTTCATCTGAGTAGTCAGACACTCTCCCCAGTTATGTATGTTGTCTTTCACAGGGAATCAGGGGAGAGACATTGAAAAACCAGGAAAATATGATTCAAACCACAAAAATTCTTTTTAAACACATTGTTTGAAAATGATTAAGATTTCAAAGTCAACAATTAGTACTTACCTGAGAATGCTTTCCATAATATTGGAGACAGAACAGAATCCAAATTTGCTTTTCTGTAGCTGTATGGGACACAGCTGAGTTAACAAGACCAAACACTTTCTTTCATTCATATACTGCTATTGAGCATTGACTTGAAGACATAGTCTAAGCAGATACTGTATATTGAGTAAAAAGGTGTCATAGTTAAAGAGTGACATTTCAGACCATAGCCACATTTAAGTGAATATGCTTTTTTAACATAAAAGGAAGATGTTTGTATAATCTACAAATCCAATTTTGAACCTTCTGTAAATTTAGATTCAGACTGAAAGCATTCCATGCAGTTAAAGAAAGGGTAAGACTCTGCCTTCACCATATGGTTTCCTTTAAAGGTATTTGTGTTTTAAAAGTCTGCATTGTATTAAGTTTGAAACCAAATTTTAAAATGCTGTAGTATTTGGCTTTCATTCAGAAGGATAACCTTTGAAACGCAATTCCATAATGTAGAAAACCTGTTTTTAAGCATTGTTTTCGTCTATAAATAAAGTTTTATGAAAATATTTCACTCTCCAAAGCTTTTTATTAAAACAGATTTTAACCTAGCAATAATACCATAGTTTGTGTCATATGCTGAAATGCTTATTCCCTCCTCTAGTGAATGTGTTGCACTAATAATCTAGTGCAGAGGCTGAACTTTTTCCAAACCATGATCCACATGACTGCTGAATAAGGTTTCAGGCTCTCTCCCCCATCTAACTATAAAGAAAGGGAGGATTGTTGTACCCCTGGACCTTTTCTTGTTCACCTAATGTCTATGGCCCCCAGGTTGAAAATTCATGTTATATTGAATCTAGTACTTATGATAGGTATTGGATTGGTAGCCCAGAGATGGAAGTCCTCTATTTTTATCCACAGATCAGGTACAGCACAAACAGTGGCTTCCTCCCTTCACACACGATTTTGCCAATACACTTCACCCTAAAATAGTGACCCATTCTGTAGGGATGGCAGGGAGTTCAGTCTTCAAATTTATCAGTCCTTCATCTCTTGGACACTACTAAGAAGGGCAGCAGTTAGTTGCCAATTGCAATGAGTTTTGGATTTTTTTGTGATGCAGAAATATGTCTGCTAGGAACTAGACCATGACCGCCCACTCATTTCACATAAGCCACAGATCACTTGTCAGTTGGCAAAGACTAAGGAAGTAAGGTTTAACATACCAGATCAGACTCTTTATTTTATATCCCCCATATCTCAGAGTAAGGCAGCATTCCCTCACCTGCCTTTCTTGCTAAGTCCATATGCATCAGAACAATGTGCAGTGCTATGCACAGATGAATGAATGGGTGGGTAGACATGTACCCCCATGGCTTTGGTGATCATTTATGCTATGAGACATGGGGAGGGATAGCTCAGTGGTTTGAGCATTGGCCTGCTAAACCCAGGGTTGTGAGTTCAGTCCTTGAGGGGGGCATTTGGGGATTTAGTTGGGCATTGGTCCTGCTTTGAACAGGGATTGGACTAGATGACCTCCTAAGGTCCCTTCCAACCCTAATAATCTATGAGATTTGATTACCCTTTTCTCAGTTTGCCTAACTAGAATGTTGTTTTTGGTCATAAAGTTGTTCATCCCTTTCTTAATTTGGCCCTAGCTTCAAGTTTTTAAAAAAATATTCATTTGCAAAACCTGAAACCAATAGAAATATTTCCGTCTTGTTCAAAAAAAGTAGGTGTTTGAAATGTTTTTCTCTAAACATATAGGCATTCTTCTTAAGTATTTGCCACCTCAGTGTTGTTACGTTGTGATACTATATGAAAATGAATTGGCTAGAAATTGCTGGAAAATTAACCAGAGTAGAGCTGATCAATTTGTCATTATCAAAATTAAGTGAAATGCAAAACATAAAAAGTAAATTGATCATTAAATCTTCTGGGTTTGAATATCCTAATATACTTAAACAAACAGATCTGTGATGTTTTTTATTTTAATACACAATGGTGCTGATGCAGGAAAGCACTTACGCATGTGCTTTGCTTTAAACAAGTGAGAAGTTCCACTGAAGTCAATGGGACATAAGCACATGCTTTAAACATATGTTATGTTCCTTTAAATCTAGCTTTTTTGTGCTACTTCATTACTTATGATTCTGGTCTGTACAAGTTGGAAAAACAGAGGCAGCACGAATAGTGAAAAATAAAGTTAAAATAAAAGTACATCTTTTAAACCCCAAAAGTTTCAGTTCAAGTTTGTGTCAAAGATTCAGTATATGGCTCTCTAATATGTCCATTGCTTTGATGTCTTGATGGCAAACACAAAAATTAAAGGAAGCATTAAGTTTATTCAAAAAGAACTCTTTTCTGCATCACTCTTTCACTCAGCAACTGCTACTGAAAGCTTTTTTGTTGAAGAAAGATGCAGATTCATTCTTGAGCTCTATTGATTAAGAGGAGGCTCTTGTGAAAAAGATGGGCTTTGCAATATATTCTGAAAGCAGTCAAACTTGCAACAGAAGGTCCATGTCTATGGCCCCACTATATAAAATGTTTGTCCCCATCTTATTTTATCTTGGGGTTTGTCAGCTGCAGCATACTCATTGAGTGTCTACATCTCAGTAGTAGAGAGGTGTTTTTTAAAATAGCTGGGCTTAGCTCATTAAGAGTCTTAGAGACTAGGACTAGGGCTTTGAATTTTTGGAAATGAATAGGGAGCCACGTGATGTGTATGGTGTACCTGGGTGATGTGTTCTTGCCAGTCTTTCCTGCTTTATAAGCATTGTGATTGTAGAAACTAAACCTGCTGTGTAGCTTTCACCTTTATGTCCATGTGGAGTGCGTTTCAGTGGTCTGTCCTAGAGATGATGAATCACAGATGGATCACAGTTGGAACTTCTTTTTTTGATAGGAATTAGCATAATCCCTTGACTAAAGAAGAAGTCATTTATTGTTACTGTTGCAGTCTGTGTGTTCAGAAGCTGTACTGAGTCCAACATGACTCTGAAACAATTTATTACTTTTGATGATATGAGGTCACGTGCCGTCAGTAAAAGGGAAAAATCAGTCTTCTGGCTAGCTCCTTTGTGTTTTCCCTCTTCTTACCAGCATTGCCTTTGTTTTACCTAGGTTGCCCTGAGCCAGCTGATCTTCATCCATGTGGTTATTTCTCTGAGACACTGAGAAATTTGTGTGATAGCACTGGCCCTATTTATTGAATAAGAGAAACAGAGATGGGTGTTTTCAGCATAGGGGAGTCCAGGGAATCTCACAACTTACTTTCTAACTCACAGCTTCTCCCAAGGGTCTCTGATACATATATATGTATGTGTATATGTACATGTTTGGATATAAATACTGATAAAGAGAGGAAATAGGGTTGAGCTTTGCTGGACTCCATATGTGATCCTGAGTAAGAGGAGAAATTGCCCAGTGTGACTCTCTGGATCTGTTTGAGAGGAATAATTGAACTAACTTACTGCTACATAGTTCACTGGTTCTAGCTCCCCTATACTTGTCTGCAGTACTTTACAATTGGAGAAGATGAAAGTTGTAGAGAGCTTCAGTATGGAAGTTTGTCCTTTGTCAAAGGCCTTAAGGAGACTATCTGTCATTGTCACCAAAGCTTTGTGTATCATGTCCTAATCTGATTGCTGATTGTTAAGAGGGAAGGATGTAGGCCAGGCCTGCACAACTTGTAAAGTGGCGAGGGCCACATTACTCCAAAGAAAACAGCTGAGGGCTGAAGCCCCCTGGCCCTGCTGGACCCCCACCCCAGTGCCGCCAAGCCCCCCCCCCAAAACACAACACTCCCCCAGCACTACCTAGCCCCCCTGAAATACTCCCCCCCCAGCACCACTCACCCTGCGAAAACGGATCCTCCTTCCCCAGCGCTGCCCCACCGAAACAACGGTATCGAACCTTAGTAATATGTTATAGTGGGCCTCTAAGGTAGTATAATTAAAGTAAAAGAAAAATGTCTTTTTGCTAGAAGTAGAATAAGATCTTCCCCCCATTGTAATCAATTGCCCTGTTGAATGAATGAGGTGTGACTGAGGAAGGCGTGGAAGGCAGGCACCTCCAGACAGCTGCAACCCTTGGAGAGGGGATGGGGGCCAGACCAGATCAGTAGAACAGGTCAGCCACTGACTCCTCACTCGCCTCTTCAGCTCCCCACTGCCCCGGCTCGCCTACTCAGCCCCTGCCACTGCCCGCCCACTCGCCTCCTCAGCCCCTCACCCCTCTCCAGCTCACCTCCTCATTCCCCGCCACTGTCCGCCTGCCTCTTCAGCCCCCCTTCCTCACCCACCGCTTGCCTACTCACCCCCTACGGGCTGCAGAGTGAGCCCACCTACTCACCCCCCTCGGGCCGCACAGTGAGCCCACACGGGCCGCATGTTGAGCAGGCCTGATTTAGGCAGAAGTCGGGCAGTGCTGGTATTCAGCTTTCAGCAGTTTTCCCCATAAAGAGATGGCTTGGTCATTGATGAAGTCATTGGGATTGAGTGTTGCGTTGTTTAGGGCTGACCAGAGCAGTATATAGACTCATAGACTTTAAGGTCAAACAAACAAAAGAACGTATTTCTTCACACAACGCACCAGTCATCATATCCTCCCCAACCCTCCTTAGTTGTCTCTTTTCCAAGATGAAAAATCCCAATCTTATTAATCTCTCCTCATACGGAAGCTGTTCCATACCCCTAATCAACTGTAATACCCCATACTATTCTAGCCCTGGGCTTTCCTGAAATAACATGGTTAATAATACAATGGAGCAATTTTTGAAAAAGAAGGTAGTTAAGGACATAGATATAAATGGTAATTGGGATAAAATACAACATGGTTTTACAAATGGTAGATTGTGCCAGACCAACCTGACCTCTTTCTTTGAGAAGATAACATTTTTTTTTATTAAGACAAAGGAAATGCAGTAGATCTAATCTACCTGGATTTCAGTAAGGCATTTGATATAGTTCCACATGGGAAATTATTAATTAAATTGGGGAAGATGGGAATTAATATGAGAATTGAAAGGTGGATAAGGAACTGGTTAAAGGGGAGACGACAATGTGTCATACTGAAAGGTGAACTCTCATGCTTGGGGCCAATCTTATTTAACATTTTCATTAATGACCTTACCTAAAAGTGGGATGTGCTAATAAAATTTGCAAATGACATAAAGTTGGGAGAGCTTGCCCATACAGAGGACTGGAATACCATACAAGAATATCTGGACAATCTTGAAAACTGGAGTAATAGAAATGGGACGAAATTGAATAGTGCAAAGAGCAAGGTCATGCACTTAGGAGCTAATGAGAATTTTTGCCATAAACTAGGGACTTATCAGTTGGAAGCAACAGAGGAGGAGAAAGACCTGGGTATATTGGTTGATCACTGGCAGTTCATAGTCACACTATGTGATGCAGCCTTGAAAAAAGCTAATGTAATCTTACGATGTGTCAGGCGAGATATTTCCAGTAGAGATAGGGAAGTGTTAGTGCCATTATGCAAGGCACTGGTGAAACTTCATCTGAAATACTATCTGCAGTTCTGGTCTCCGATATTTAAGAAAGATGAATTCAAACTGGAACAGGTATAGAGAAGGGGTACTAAGAATGGAAAACCTACTTTGAAAGAAGACTCAAAGAGGTTGTCTTGTCTAGCCTAACCAAAAGAAGGCTGAGGGGAGATGTGATTGCTGTCTATAAACATAGAGGGATAAATGCCAGGGAGGGAAAGGAGTTATTTAAGTTAAGCACCAATGTTGGCACAAAAACAAATGCATATAAACTGGCCATTGATAAGTTTAGGCTTGAAGTTGTATGAAGATTTGTAACCATTAAAGGAGTGATGTTCTGGAACAGCCTTCCAAGGGGAGCAGTGGGGGGCAAAAAAACTTCTAACTGGCTTCAAGACTGAGCTTGATAAGTTTTTGGAGGGGATGGTATGATGAAACTGCCTACAATGTCATGTAGCTGATCTGCAACTACTAGCCACAAATGATCTCCAATGACTGACGATGGCACACTAGATGGGGAGGGCTCTGAGTTACCGCAGAGCATTCTTTCCCAGGTGTCTGGCTGGTGGAACTGGTGAAATGCTCAGAGTCCAACTGATCTCCATATTTGGGTTCAGGAAGGAATTCTTCCGCAAGCCATATTGGCATAGACCCTGTTTGGTTTTGGTTTTTTTGCCTTCCTCTGCAGCATGGGGCACAGATAACTTGCAGGTTTATACTAGTGTAAATGGCTTGATGTCTTTAAATCATGGTTTGAAGACTTCAGTAACTCAGCCAGAGGTTACGGGTCTATTACAGGAATGGATGGGTGATATTCAGTCACCTGCAATGCGCAGGAAGTAAGACTAGATGATGATAATGGTCCCTTCTGGCCTTAAAGTCTATAAGGCTATGTGTTTGGTGATTTGCACAAATGAGCACGGGAATGAAATGACTATTGTTGTTTTCATTTGGAGTCTAAGTCTGTACATAATTTGGACCTCCAGAAATAATGGCAGAAAGGTGGCAGTACACTACTGCTCTAGCTCATGACGAATATCCCCAGAGCTCAGCAGGTTAGGCTGGTGCAAGGAGATAGAATTTACACCTCTTTGCACCAGCAAGAGTTAATCTGGCTCAGTAGCTTGATTTCTGCTCTCTTTGGTTTCTCACTATATGCATCTCAAAGCAAACTTATTGTCAAAGTTAAATAATTATTGTTGGTCTTTTCTGCTTTGTCACAGGTCAAGGGTTAAATAAGAAGGGGTCCAAGTGCTTTCAGCCAGTGGAAAACCCCTGACTTTCCAAATGTTGCAATCCTCTTTTCACATGGGCCTTAGTCAGAGTTCAGCACTCTTGGAACTCTTAAAACTCTGTGTTGATTAATTATTTGCATACTTTGACTCATTCAAGTCTTGAGGAAATAGTTTCAGATTCTGGCTGCATCACACTATAGATCAGGCTGGTTAGATAATAAATAGGCTTGTTGTTGGTGTAGAGAAATGGGATGTATTGCCAAAAGTGTCTAGGCATGCTGTGCTGAGATGCTAGTTGGCTCTTGCCAGAGGCTGCTGCGGATCAGTCGTATTCAAAACAGGATGTTAATTGAAAAGCCTTTTGATATGTATTATGAAATGTTAGTTTATTTTGAAAGTACTCAGGTCCTTTAAGATGTATTCATTAGAGAGTTACTGCATTTACTTTATTTTTATGACTTTGTTACAAGTAAGGTGTATAATGTACTAAATATGCAACCATGCCACCTCAGGCTGTGATTTTTCTTACAATTCTCACAGGCTAAACAAGGTTGGGCCTGGTCAATAAATGGATAGGAGACCGCCAAGGAAACAGGAACCGGTGTTGGCAAGTAGGTAGGTGACTCAGGACTGACTCAGAGAGAGAGTTTCCAATATCCCTGCATAAAGGGGCCCTGTAGTGCCAGAAGTGCCATCTGTCTGATGAGATGCAAAACAATGGTTGTCTTGTGTGCTCATTGAAAAGTCTCTTGAATTTTGCACAAGATTTTGGTGTCTTGAGCAAATTCCAATTTAGTACCTGCATTCCACCTTCCTAAAATACTCCCTGAAGTTTAATTTTGCGAGGGTATTCTTCATTTCCTCTTCAAAACTGTAGTGACGGGTTGCTGTTTACTGTTAAATAGCTGTCATATTCAACTACAGATTTGGCTGCAATTGTATAGTTTGTAAAGCATACTGCAGTCTGTCTGTATGAAAGATGCTATATAATAAATGTAAGATACTACTATTACTATATAATTTTAAATTCTGAGTCAAATTACTTCTGCTTTTCCATTAGGCTCTTTTGCTTTATGTGCAAATGCTATTGCATTCCTACGGTGAATAAGCCATTGTATCAGAGTTCCTGTAAAAAGGAGCCTGTCCTGGACATATGAGCAAATAGCTATGCTCTATCACAGCCAAACCACCAAAAATATAAAACCCTGGAAGGACAGTCTAGGCCTTTTCTCTGGTGTGGGCGTGTTACAGAATATCTCCCAGGGTTTTGAAATTGTAGAGGGTTCTTAATTAAGTGATCTCTTGAAGTATTGGATTTCTGTTTTTCCTTCAGTCTCACTTCTAGTAGCAGACTGAGCTGAAGTGAATGTTCTCCAGAGGTGCCTTCATGCCTGTCCCCTAGAGAGCTAGCATATGGGGCTCATGTCACTAGCACTTTCAAGACGATGAATATTTGAAATCACTAGGCTAATTCAGTCATGGAATAAATCTGCTAATTTCAGTGGATTGGCCTCTACTTACAGGAGGTCTGAATTTTGTCTGGTCTTCTTTTCAAAGGTAAAATGAACTTCCCCCTGTGGTTTAAAAACATCAGTTTGATTGGTCCAGGGTCAGAGAACAAATTAATCAAAGCACAAGGTGAGACCTGCCCAGAGATCCATTGGTAATCCACTGTTAATTCTACCAATAAATAAACCAGCATTTCACAGTAATAGAGTCCAATTATCTCTCTTGTTGACAGCAGCAAGGATTATATAGCTGGGTAGTGGAAGAAAATAGCACTCTTTTGCATTTTGCACATGGTATAACAAAATATGGGAGATAGCTGGGCTGAAAAATGGCACCATCAAGTTTGAATCCAAGGTAGATAAAAATGAATGGCATTTGGCTTCCATTTATTGAATTTTCAGTCAAGAAACATTAATGTACTGTAAAAACTAAGGGTATGTCTACATCTACAATTTTGCAGCGCTGGTTGTTACAGCTGTATTAGTACAGCTGTATAGGGCCAGCGCTGCAGAGTGGTCACACTTACAGCAACCAGCGCTGCAAGTGGTGTTAGATGTGGCCACACTGCAGTGCTGTTGGGCGGCTTCAAGGGGGGTTAGGGGAACGCGAGAGCAAACCGCGGGGAAGCAGGTCTCCTTCCCCGCGGTTTGCTCCAGTGTTCCCTGAACACCCCCCCCCCCAAGCAGGTCTCCTTCCCCGCGGTTTGTTCTCGCGTTCCCCGAACTCCCGTGCAAGCAGGTCTCCTTCCCAGCGGTTTGCTCTGGTGTTCCCCAAACCCCCCTGCAAGCAAGTCTCCTTCCCAGCGGTTTGCTCTGGTGTTTTTTGAACCCCCGTGCAAGCAGATCTCCTTCCCCGCGGTATGCTGTCGCGTTCCCCGAACCCCCCCCTGCAAACCGCGGGGAAGGAGATCTGCTTGCACGGGCGTTAGGGGAACGCGAGAGCAAACCGCGGGGAAGGAGATCTGCTTGCACGGGGGTTAGGGGAACGCGAGAGCAAACCGCGGGGAAGGAGACCTGCTTCCCTGTGGTTTGCTCTCGCGTTCCCCGAACCCCCCTGCAAACCGCGGGGAAGGAGACCTGCTTGATTACCAGAGAGGCTTCCTCTGGTATGCTGGGATACCTGTTTATTCCACGGAGGTCAAGAAAAACGCTGGTGAGTGTTTACACCTGATGACCAGCGCTGGATCCTCTACACCCGAGTTTCAACGGGTGTACGGCCGGCGCTGCAAACAGGGAGTTGCAGCGCTGGTGATGCCCTGCAGATGTGTACACCTCCTAAGTTGCAGCGCTATAACTCCCTCACCAGCGCTGCAACTTTGTGGTGTAGACAAGGCCTAAAACATCTGCATGATTATTTTGAGTAATAACTACAAATATTTATGCAGTGGAGGAAAACAAAATTCAGGATACTGGACTTGTACATGAGGGCATTCCATGAAAACTTCTGAAGAGTAGACAGGCCTTCATTAAATTCAAGACTATTACAATGCATTCTTCTATGAGATTAAGCTTTTTATAAATGCATGAAAATAATGTTTTGCTAGCTTGTTAACGTTAATAATGAAGGAAGGATTGTCTTGTTAAGGTATTGGACTGGAACTGAGGAGATCTGGGTTAGAGCCCATTCTGCTACAGGCATCCTTGGTGACCTTGGGCAACATGCCGCAATTCCCTGTCTCTAAAAACAAGAACAGTAATGCTTTCACAACTCACTGAAGTGCAGAATTAATTATTTTGAGGCTCTTTGATACTGTGGTTATGGGACTCATATAAATACCTAGATACCTAGCTACAATATTATTGTCCATAATATAGGAACTGTTGGTATCATTTCAAAATCTGAAATTAAAAGCTCTAATAAAAAATACAAATTTGGGCATCAGACTCAGCAATGAGTCCAATCTGCTGGAAGAAAAGGAAACAAAAGACCATAAAAATTGTAAATCCAGCCAGTAAATCCATCACTGCATTCCCACTGTACCAGAGATATTGCTGAAGACACTGCCAGTCACATTACATATTGAAGAGTTGGCTGGGTTCTCCTCTGGCATTCTCTTCCATAGATTTCCTAGGATACATCCTGGAGAAATTCTGTAGGTGGGATGCAAAGGTGCTGTCTTGATGATTAATCTGTGCCTGACTAAAACTAAAACAAAAATGCTCTCCTCTAAGCCCTCAGTCGTAGGAGTGTGAAGCTGATGAAAATGTGTCACTTGGAGAAGGCAATGTTAGTTTGTCTAACGTATACTAGGCAGTTGGAAATCAAAGGCCTAAAGGACCTGAATGAGGGAGTGTATGTTTATTGTAGATGACAATGGATAGCCGCCAAAACTAACAGGATATAACATGCCTTCAGTGGAGCTGTAAATGAAGGATAGACAGAATATGTCAGTTTAATACAAAGAGCAGTTAACCATACTACCTTGTGCTGTGATCCCCGTAAGTCTCACAAGCTAAGCAACATTAGTCCAGGGTAAAATTTGAACAGGAGGCCACCCATGACTGTAATGGCCCAATAATGTAGGAAAACCTGTTAGGACATTATGGAGAGAAGAGTTCCTAGTTCATTGAAGGCATTCTTTTCTCTGAGGAAATACTTTCCCACTGCCTATATGTGGAGATAAGGTCTGTTTTCATCCTAGAAGTTTTGGATGAGATGTAAAATGGGAATCCTGACCACTTGTGATAATTAAGAATTCCATGGAACTTTTCCACTTGAGTTTTGGATCTCTAATGCATCTAACTATGACCTTGCTCTCTAATTTCCCTCTACAGTTTCAGTTGGATGGCATAGTCTTTTTCACTGCTTTCCCTATACAGTTGTGATGTTACTGTTAGCTGTCCTCTTCCATACCAAAGACAGACATTCATCAGTGGCAAAGTGATACTTGTGCATAGTTTACATTTGTAAAGCGCCATGAGTCCTTTGGTGTGAATGGTGCCATAGAGCACAAATGAAAGATCTAATTTTGTTATTATTAGATCTCAAAATAGTCAGGCATAATGAGAACTCCATGATTTATTTAATTCATTTTTGGGGAGTAAGAAGAGGGATTCTTCTAATTTCCTCTCCATTTCTTCCTTTATTTGTCAGAGCAGTCTCTAAAGGCATTTCTCAGCCCTCTCTTCTCTCCTACCCTGTGAATTCCAGCTCCTGCTGGTATAGCAGTCTGGTTTAGACTCCTCACATATCTAAGTGTTGTACTGCCACTAGCCAGCTGGGCTGGCCCACGAACTAACTGAATTAATATATTGTGTATAGGACGTAAATAAGAGAGAAGAGGATTTCTCCTTTAAAGGGACAAATCCTGTCCTAGCGAGTGCTGTAAAGGAGAGTGGAAATGCTGTTAGATACCTGCTCTGCAGTAGGAATCCTTACACTTTCCAGGCCACCAGGTTACATGATGGAGTCACCTTTATGTTGCTCTGCTGAAAATGAGCAGTGTGTTCTCTTAGCTAATGTGGACTGATGATGGCGACCTACACCAGAGGTTGCTGGGGATTGAATACTCTCCTGCCCAATTGGTAGACTGTACCCTTTTGTAGTTTGCCAGTTATAAAGGGACTTTGTCAGTCATGATAAATCCTTAGTTATGTTGCTAGTAGCACCTGAGATTCTTGTAATTGAAAGGATTTTAAAAATATAGTTTAACTTTCCCTATTAATGCAGTTTCTCTACATTTACACTTCATCAGCTGGGACAGTTTCACTTTTTAAAAAATCAGGCTACTGTCTTTCACAGCATCATCTGGCAGTGTTTGGATTCACAACCTCACAGGGGAATAATTTTCCCTAAAGAACTGTTTTCTGTGAGATAAATTGAACATAATTCTGAAAATATTTGTCATTATTATGTTTATATTTTTCTAAATGTTGGACTTTGCTGTTGCTGACCTTGGCAGTGGATCTCTTTAAAATTATAGGTGGAAAAGAAAGTAGGAGGGGGAAAGGAGTGTATTGTATAGATTAATATGGTGTTTATGGCTTTGTCTCTAATAATAGCTAGTGGTTGTTATTTTTTACAGACAGTGTGAAATAGCTGTGTTTTATATTGGCATCTATAGAAAAATTGAATTTGTTTTTTATTAGGGTTATTGTTTTAAAGTTGCAAAGACTTATATTAAAATTTCTAATGTATCCATAAGAACAAACAGTAGATGGCAGAATAACTGCATCCAAAGATCAGTTCCTTAGATTAGCCCACTCTTTCCTATGTGAATTTACACATTAGAGAAAAACAGATGTACCCAGGTGAGATTTGACCAATTGGTACCCCCAGACAATTCTTTTAACAGAGAATGCACTGAGGGAATTCCAAAACAGATGCTGCAAAATTTTCTTTACTTATCTTTTTTAAGATTCTCTGCTCCTTGATTCTGTGCAACAGCTAGGTACTTTATTTTCTAGAATGTTTTCAAAGAGAGCTCATACCTGTGGTTTACTGCTGCAGAACACACATTTGTTAGCAACATGCTTAACTTAGAATAAATGCTATTTTAGAAGGTTTGTGTGTCTAAGTAAATACACACACAATCCTTTTCTTTCTTTTAAAAAAAAACAACAAAACAGTATGTAATTATGTTACCAACAAATGCATATTCTGCACCAGTAAGCCACAGACTAATACTGCTGTCAGTTTTATAAAGATATGAATGATCATTGAAAACATTCTAGTAAATAAAGACCCCTTTTTTTGACAATCGAAGAGTAAAGAATCTAAATAAGCTATTTTTGGGGAGGCGTGGCTGAGTGTGACAGCCCTGAGACAAATAAGATTTATCATGCACTTCATACCAACCCTTCTACACTGTGCCCACTAATCCATCTCCCCGGGACAACTTCTCACGTTCCAAAACTCTGAGCAGCATCAAAGAGTGCCATTTAAAATAAATAAAAGTCTACTAGCTGATTGTTTCCTTCCCCTCTCCATCCAAAAACTACATTGCTTTAGGGTATACAATAGGCCTTGTTCAATCCTGTAGCAGTGACTAGTTTCTGAAATCTTCAGATCCATCAGGGCTAGAAACAGAGGGCCTGATTCTCATCTATACTAAGGTCCCTTTACACCACGCTAGCATGAGTGTAACTTTAAGGCCATTTTACACTGCCAGAGACATGAGAGTTAGGCCTAGGATCATTGTACCATTGGGAAGGGGAGATTCTCAGCACTTGCTTCTAGCCCTGCTTCATCCCTTCATATCGGACTCCAATCTCTTGAATTTTGTGCTATTTAGAAAAACTAACTGAGGTAACTTTTAGAGCTTTCTAACATTTTTAGACATTTTTCTTCCTTGGATGCCTACACAGTTGGACTCAAGAGAGCTTAGCTTTAGAAGTGGAGGGTTATGAAAATAGAACTAAGAATGTTTTCAGATAGTCTAAAACATTTCTAAACTAATTTTTCTGTTAACAAACAAACAAAAAAACATTCCATATACAAACCACATGAGGGTATGATGGGGTTGAAAGGTTTTATCAGCACTGGTTTGGGATGCTAGCATCACATGTGAGTAACTGCACCACTCACGAGTAATACAGCCATTGCAAACTCAAATTGATAAAACCTTTATAACATCAAGTATTCATATATTTATATGCACACATGGAATAAAACTTTACATAATGCAACAAATAGTATGAAAAGCAATGATATATTGGTATTGGGCTGTGACATTGTATCTGGATTTGAAGAGGAAGTAGGTAGTAGTTTTGCCTTCATTGCTGTAATGAATTCTAACATGGTGGTTGCTGTGACGTCCTCCAACGGACTCCTTTGTGTTGAATGCTATATGACAAGATGGCCATCTGCTGCTCTGTTCTAAACTAAGCCGAAGAGTAGTAGTACTGTAGATAACCCTGCTATGCACACAAATATGAGAAACTAAAAATATTGTATGCTGTAAAATCAGGCCACAGATGAGTGCAGAGGAAGGGAAAACAGCAGCTCTATAAACAGCAACGCTATGTAAACAAAAACTACATTAATTGAATGAAACAATGGTGGGGACTTTGGGTATCATCAGACACGTGAAAATGATGTGATGGGCCGGGCAATTTAAAGTGGGTCTTTTAATGCTCCTCAAAATGAAATACACTAAAAAAAATCCATTCAGAGGTGAAATATCCTAGAGAGAGCTCTTTTATTAGTATTATGCTGCTACTAGGAATTGCCATATAAGATTAGACTAGACCAGGGGTCGGCAACTTTTCAGAAGTGCTGTGCCGAGTCTTCATTTATTCACTCTAATTTAAGGTTTTGCGTGCCAGTAATACATTTTATCGTTTTTAGAAGGTCTCTTTCTGTAAGTCTATAATATATAACTACAGTATTGTTGTATGTAAAGTAAATAAGGTTTCAAAATGTTTAAGAAGCTTCATTTAAAATTAATTAAAATGCAGAGCCCCCCCCCCCCCGGACCGTTGGCCAGGACCTGGGCAGTATGAGTGCCACTGAAAATCAGCTCGCGTGCTGCCTTCGGCACCCGTGTCATAGGTTGCCTATCCTTGGACTAGAGGGTTATCTAGTCCAGTGTGGATTTTTACCTGCTGCTCCACATTGAGCAGAGGTCTTCATTGAATTGTCCACAGTAAGGCCCAGGTCTTAAATTGACCTCTCACAGTTAATTTACAGCCTAGCAGTTCGTATGTATAGTTCAAATTATTCCTTCCATCTGCCTACACTGAATTTCATCTGCCACTGTTACCCATTCATCCAGCTATGCTAGGTCCTGCTGACTTTCATCACAATTCACTCTGGCCTTGACTATGCTAAATAATTTTGTGTCATCTGCAAATTTTGCCACCACGATGTTCAACCTATTTCCCAGATTGTTAATAAATAGGCAATTTGGGTGAAAGTGATCATGATAGGGTGGAGTTCATGATTCTAAGGAAAGTAAGGAGTGAGAGCAGCAGAATAAGAACACTGGGAAAAAAAGGCTGTTTGCCTTTGCCGAAAAGGAACACTCATTGGTGAGTGTTTCAACCAATGTCATTGATACTGAGTAAGACTGGCTAGTCTGCATTATCATTATAATCTCTACTGCTTTTTCTTTCTTTTTTTTTAGGTGTAGCATTGCTACCCTCCAGTTCTCCAGCACAGTAGTTGATTTTTATGAGCAAGTGCATAATTTTTTTAGCTGTTTAGCCATTTGACATACGTTTTGTCAGTGTTCTTGGGTGTATGCCATCCAGTCCTGGTAGCTTGTTGCTCCTTCACATATCCATTTGGTCTAGCATCTTTCCCTTCAATGTATTTAGTTGTTGGTATTATGTCATCTTTGTTACCCAAAAAGAGTAGGTCCAGGTCAGGTATTTCCCCAGCATTGTCCATGGTGAAGACTGATGCAAAGGAATCACTTAATTTCTCCTTATGGTTCTTATCCTCCTTAACTGCGACTTTTTCTCCCTTGTGATCCAGCAGACTCATGGATTCTCACTCAGGCTTCTTCCGTTTGATGCATTTTAATAATTTCTTGTTCGTTTTGATGCCTTTGGCTATTTGCTCTTCAAGTTCCATCATAGCCTTCCAAATTTCCTTCTTACATACTGACTGCTGAAGTTTATTCTCCTTTCCATTGACTACAGTAGGTTTGGATTTCAATTTTCTGAAAATTACTTGTCTAGCTCAAATAACCTCTTGAAGTTTGCCATTTAGCTCTATTGGCTTACCTTTTGCCTTGCTGTTTCCTTTTATGTTCGGGGGTATGCATGTTACAGTATGCTTTTAGGTAGCCTGTATGTCAAAACTACAGGTTTTGGGTTTGTTAGGTTTTTACTTTTGATTTTAGAGCCTTTCACTAGCTTCCCTTCTCTCTCTCTTTTTATTTTTTTTTAAATTCCCCCCCCTTTTTTTTAAATTCCTCTTTCTAAAGTTTAATGCAACTAAGCTAGTTTTTTATATGTTTTCCCTCCCCTGGTGTTGTGGAATTGTGGTCACTTATCTAGTGGCACAACTATAGTGACTCAACTTCTCTGAATTTCTTAGGACTGAATAGAGGAAGAACCTCTTGTGCTCTAGCTATTCCAGAAAGGCAATCATTTAAGATCTTGAGAAATTGCATCTCAAAACCTTGTCCTGTTTGACATTTGACCGGTTCATATATGGGAAGATAAGTCACTCATAATTACTATCGTATTAGACTTACTTGCCTCTTTGATCTTCCTCAACATTGTGCACTCAACATCCTTTTCCTGAGCTGCAGACCAGTAGTATATTTGTATTCTAATTACTTGGATTTATGTTAATGAAGATTCCACTGTGATATCTTCATCTTACACTCTGTATATCAATAGATTATATGGAATTATTTAGGTTTAATGCTACTCTACTACCTCTGAGACCTTGTCTGTCCTTCCTTTATAGTTTACAGCCAGGCATTGTCATATGATATTGCCTTTTGTTATTCTCAGTAATGTCTATTATGTAAATGTCTATTCTGTTGCCAAGTGTTCTAGTTTGATAATTTGTTGCTATCGAGCTTTTCACATTGGTATACAGACATTTGTAATATTTATTTTTTGACAATATGCCTATTTTAATTTAACTGCTTATTAATTACATTAAATTAACTGCTTTTAATTATCAGAAATAATTTCTGTGGTCTCCACATGTCCCCATTACATTTCAGCTGTTTTATTTTATTTTATGCATTATTTGTGATCCAGGAGGGCTCTTAATATGTTAGGTGCAATCTACGCATACAGGAAGATTCAATCTCTGCCCGCAGTATTTTGTTTTTTAATAGTCCCTTCACTATTGCAGGTATTAAGTAAAGCTGTGTGAATACTGCCCAAAATTTACTATTAACATCCATTTGAATTTCTAAGAAAACTCATGCTGGCCCTGATTCAAGAAAGCACTTAAGCCCATTGAAGTCAATTGAACTTAAGCAAATGCTTAAAATTAAGCATGTGCATACTTTCCAGAATAGGGGTGCTTTCCTGAGTCAGAGTCTTTGGCTGTGTTTGCATCCCTTTTGATGATTGCTTTTTAGAAATATTTATAAACCTTACAGGTTAAACGTGCTTGACAATGTCCATTGTATCAGGTCAAAGTCTTAGAACAGTCCATTGTTAGATACTTTCTTTGATCTATCCTGGTGCTTGTGGAAAAGAATGTGGCTTCCTTTTCATTTCTGAAGTCTGAGGTGAAAAATTTTATATGAGGTGATATTTCTGGAGGAGGGAGGCCCTGGTTTGATCTTTGCTTTAAATGTTATATAAATAATTTATTAACTTGTCAATCCAAAGGGATTTTAAAGATTCGTTTCCGAGTCTTGGTTGCATGCCCTGAAAGTAGATACAGTCAGACGAATTGCTGAAAAGAAGAAAATGTACACATTTATGGAGGAAAGCGATATACAGAAGAAAGAAATGCCTTGTTTCATTTCCCCCATTGGTTACCTTGCAGTTGTATCATTCTTTAGGTCTGCACAAAATTCTTGGGGGGTAAATCGAGAGAGAGAGAGAGAGAGAGATCTGAATTTCATGGCTCAGGCCTTTCTCTACTCAACAATATCTAGAGTTATCACAGTGGCTCAAATTCTCAAAGTACAATGGGTTCCTGAGCCCCTCTGAGCATGTTATTTACCTGGATTTGGATTCAGGAACATTCCTGCCAGGAATGAAAATGGCAGGTAGAAAGGTAGATCTAGTTGTTAGTTCTACTGTAAACTTGTGCAATAACATCTTCTGGAGACCCAGAGAAGCAAAGGAGGTTCTGTGTGTGAGTAAAAAAGTCAAAGGCTTTTTTCGTCGCACTCTCTCCCATTCTGCTTATATATCACAACTCTTTGAAGACATTAAAGCAGAGCTGAAAGACACTGATTGGGACTATCTCCTTCTTTTCCATGTGATACCTAACAAAGAATTGCTAAATCCAAGTATTCAAAAATCATGATGCAGGCCACCAAAAGTTACGAGACTCTCTTAAAGATCAGATTTTTTAAATAAATAAATTTGGAGGTATTTTATTTGCCTTGCAGTTAGAGTCTCGAGAGTTCACATCTGCCAGCTCTTCTCTGCCACCAGAAGTAGAGACTTTTTTTTTTTTTTTAAAGGAAAGCTGAGATTCTCACATCATCAAATGAGTTTAGGCGCGGGGCTTCAAGAAAACCACCAGATATCATGAGATTCACTATAAAATCATTCAACTTGACAGCACTGCAGCATACTACTTAATGTAGGCAAAGTTAGCCTGCTGCAATTAGGCCTGTTTGCACGACAAATTCAACAGTATTGGGGGCTTAGTTACAACACACTTCCATTTTGGAGCCCTTTCCGTTATGTAATTGATTCCTCAGTTAGAATTAGTCTGCGACCCTGTTATGTCAGATGAAAAAAAGCACACACACTCTTCACTCCCCCCTCCCAAAGCACCATGGGTCCTAAATTGAAACAGCTGACACCACTTATAAGCTAAGATTTAGAGACAGTATACAAACAGCCATGACTGAGCCTAAACGTTTTTCCTAGTTGTCTTACAAGAGTGACAAGAAATACAAAGAGTATAATAATATACCTCAACACTGTAGCCACGCAAAGACTGCATAGCCATTCAAAAATGATAAAAAGGTTTGTATCCTTGTGTAATAGAGGAAGGACAGTTGCAATTAAACATACTCTGTCTGAAGGACTCCTTGTAAACATGGTTCTGGTCATGTTTTGATATGATTATCAAAGCACACACAAAATAAATGTGGTGAACCTGATGAAAACATGATGATAATACTTTGTCCTACTAGCCAATCTTTCATCAGAAGTTCTCAAGGTAGGAACTATTATATCTGCCTTACAGACTTGGAAACTGAGGCACAGAGATGATAGATTACCTCCCTCACATTACAAGACACCACTTTCTAGGGCACCCCCAGCAGTGGCAATGGAGAAGCAGTAAACTCAGGAAACAGAAGACTGTATCCCAGTTACACTGAAGAATGAGGCTGGGGATGAACTGCCTGCTTCACAGATTATGTTTATGAGGAATTTGTGGGGAGTTAAAGGACCTATCAGCTGAACCCCCAAGATGCCAGGTGTAGTGAGAGGAAAGAGCTACTGGTTGTCCCCCAAAGACATCAAAGGTGGGAGAAGGTTGCAGGTTACCCCAAAAGACACAAAAGGGTACGGCATGGTGTGCTAAAGATTGTTTGGAGGAAGAAGAGTTATGTCTGTTTTTGTTCCAAAGCTATCTGATATACAGTCTCAACCCAAAACCAGGCAAAACCTTGGTTTTAGCTGAGTTTTCCAGCTTCATTTAATGGAACTCTTAGAGAAATCCAGAGGGCTCAAAGCAACACAGACTAAAACTAAGGAAAAGTTTGCCAGGTGTCCTCTGAACTGAAACATCTGAGCTTTGCACTATACTAGCCCCAGTTCCCTGTCCCCAGCTCTCTCCTTACATGGGAAGGGGACAGTTAAACAACACCCTTTCCCCATGTGAGGAAGAAGTTGTTGTCTCCTAGCTGACAGCTCTGGATTCAAATCAAGAGAGCTTCTAGAGGAAAACATCCCAATTCAGGCTGACCTAAGTTGTTCTGGCTGCTTGAATAGCAGTTAGACTTGAGACTTTATGTGGCTGTGCTGGAAGAAAAGGGCTGCTGGAAAAGAATGCATTCCTTTCCCAAAATGATCGGGGGAACAGGAAATAGGACTAATACAGTATCATCGTATTTGAGCTTTTCAAAAATTGACCTGTCAAATAATGTTTTTACACAAAGAAATACAAATAAAAAGATGCCTTAGGTAGAGAGTTGGCTTGTGTTCTGTTCTTACTCAATTTATAAGTCATTCAGAACTGATGGTATCTTATGGGGGACTTTTTAGTCCAGTAAATTTTCCGGAACAATCCTCTGTCACAAACCATGTGACAATGCTCCATGTTAAACTTATCCTTATGTCAGCAGTCGCAAGCTGGCAAGAACTAATGGAGCTGTATACATTTCTTTGGTGCTCCTCATTAAAATGTTTTGGTTATGGATTAACTTTTCTTTGCCCATTGTTTATAATTACAGGCTAACGGGAATGTTGAGAGACAATTAACATAATCTGGCTAATGTACAAGGCATTAATGTTCTAGAAATACCTAGTACACACCAGCTGAAAATACAGCAACATTAATATAATCCTTGTAATTTTCAGTTTATAACAGCAATAAAATCACATTTTAGGGATTGCGTACAGCATGCAATTCTTTGACTTAGAAGAGGATTGTAACAGCAGTGTTTGTTTTGTTCTGTTTGATAGGAAATACAAGACAGTCCTCTCTTGTGTACTGTGACAATGGGGGTATAGGGACATGGTATTACTCAGCACTTGCTTACCACATAGGAGTGTTGTGAAGTAAGCATTAGCCCTATTTTACAGATACACAGACTGAAGCACTGAGAGACTAAGTACCAAGATCTCAGAGGGAGTCAATGGCATAATTTGAACTCCTGAGTTTTTGGCTTCCATTTCTGTGCTCAGACCTGAGAGCCTTTGCCGCTGTAAGAGTTTGATTAGTGGGGGAGCATGTACTGTAAATTATATAATAGTGTTTAAGCAGAGGCACTTGCAAAAGAGACAGTGAAACTGAACAGATTCATTCAGTAGTCAAAGTGCCCTCAGTTTCTTTTTCAGACAAAGGAAACAATTAAGGCACATTCAATTACATGCATGATATTTCTTGGGAATATATGACTAGTTGGGAGGAGGACGATGCCCTGAAGAGCAGCTAAGGGACCCACAGATCGTCATTAATTATCCAGAAATTATGTACACTTTAGATATCATCACTAATTGTTTCATCTGCCTCAGACTGGAAACTGCAGCTGTTATAAGATGATAGAACAGTTATCTAGTTTCACTTAGCCTAACTAGCCTTCGATAAAACACAGTTTAACTTAAAAATTCCTCAGTCAAATATACATTTAGAAGATAATGCCAAGCAGGGTGTTTTCCTCTCTCTCATGCAGTGGAAGAACTCTACAGTCTCAAATCTTTACTAAATGAGAGCCAAACTTCCTGCAAGTTCAAGGACATTTAGATCATTGGTTTGGGCCCAGATCTATTCTTGGTACTTTTTTTTTCTCAGTAGCTTTCAGCTTACCATATTTTGAAATCCTTCATAATCCTGTTGGTGACTGTTACACAGTCATTCATAGTCCTCTTTGGTGGCCTCATGCCATGCTATTTTACTGCCCATAACAGGCACACTTTCATCAAGTTTAACAGATTGGTACTTTGGGGAGAAATGGCTTCTTGCAGAGAACAAATGTTTTATTTATGACATGTTACTCATAGTGTAAGGAGGACAGTGTAAGGAGAACTCCATGCACTTTCTGTGGCTCCAGCAATAGGGCCTGATGACCTGTCTTGTCCTAGAAGTGCTATATTAATTGAACAGAGGTCTGCTCATTCTGCTGTTCCCATTTATGTTTGGCACCAGTCATCCTGAGCAGCAGAACATATTTTCTGAAACAACCAGATTGTAATAGAGATTTGTAAATGGGTGCTAACATACTTCCCTGCATCTCCTATCTTTGGCTGTCGTGGTCTCTCAGAATTGTAAGTTCAGTCTTTACAAGATATAACAGCTGGTTTCTTTACAGGTAGGACATGTTCGTGTTTCCAGATGATCAGGCTCCACTGGCTTCCTGTCCATTTAACAGTCCAGTGCAAAATCTCCCTCCTAGCTTTCAGGATCCTTCTTAAACTAGGCCCCCTAGTTGCATCAATTTCTGCATCAATGTTCCCTACACTTCTCAAAATACTTATAAAGAGGCCCCAAGCCACAGATTTTAGATCTCGATTCAAACATCTAAACTTTGGAAAAGTTCTCTTCTGACATTTTGGTTTAGCCTATTAAAGAGGTCAGCCAAAGTTCACATCTGAATCTGAGCTTCCCCCAGCCTTCCAAAGTGTTTTGGTCTGGTGATGTGATTTGGGCTCATCTCTCTTAAATACCAGATTTTTTTTCCTCTCTCTCTCTCTGCAATGGGACGTAGTCTTCTCCCACACTGCCCCCACCATCTACAACTGATTCCTTAACTAGTCTGATAGCTATAAAACTGGTGTGAGGTCAAAATCTTCATTTTAGTCTTCAGGACCCTGGAAGATAGGTAACTATTGTCTGCATTTTATAAGTAAAATATACAACTTTCACAGGGTCACACAATAAATCAGTGACAGAGCTGAGACTAGAAACCAGGAATCATGCTTCTCTGCCCTGCTCTTAGTTATAGGCCACACTCACTTCTTCTAGCTATTATACCTCACACTGGTTCTTGTTGTTTCATAACTTTCACCACCCTGGAACTCCCAAAGTCCTCCCTGCCTTGCAAAAGGGTTGACACTTCTCTGAAACACCCTCCACAACAGAACCACAAATGGAATTCACCAAGCCAGAACCACAAGCTAAAACTTACATTAAAAAAACCCTAATATTATTTTAATAAGGAACTAACATTTCACAGCCATATGCACATCCTAGAGCAGAGAGGTACAAAGCCAAAGGCAATTTTTCTCCATTTTCCCTTCCCAACCCCAGTACATGTAGTAGTGGTACTGAGTCTATGCTGCACATTACAAGGAGTGGGGAAAGATGTTAAGAACTTCCGTCTACAGTACTTAAAGGCATGCAGCTACATACACAGAACATACAGTATTGGGATACTATTGCTTAAATTACAAAAAACACCTCCACATCAACTGTGTTGAGGGGATTACAAGAGTAATTTCTCCTTGTACAGGACTTTTCACCCAAAGATTTCAAAGTACTTTGAAAACATCAGCTGTTAAGCCCCACAATACTCCTGTATGGTAAGTATTATCCCTGCTTGGGAAACCGAGGCACAAAATTTAAGTGACTTGCTTATGGTGCTACAGCTGCTCAAGGTCAGAACTAGAATTAGAACCAGGAGTTCTGACTCCAAGATTGCTCCTGTCTCTACTAGATTATGGCTTCAGGTGAAGACTCAGGAGTAGGAGAAGATGAACTCTTAACCAAAGATTATCTTTCCTTGCAAATGTCTTTAGGAATAAAGAATGAAAGCGGAGAGAGACAAACATTTCCTTGGTTAACTTCCTTTAAATCTATGGAGTAAGAGCTAGGATTAACCTAGCTTATTATGAAATACAAACTGAATAATTTAAATAAAGAATATCAACATGTTTTCCCCAGCACATCAGCTATTCTGTTTATCCTGGCCTAAATTCTGTAGTAAGATACATATCAAATGTTCTCCTAGATAGGTGGGTTAAAGATAAAATAGCAAACTTCCCTCTCTGTTTCCTTGTGCTTATAAATTTACATATACCTCTTTAATCGCTACATATACAGTTACTATGCAGGTCAGGTTTGTTCAAAATGTGGCAATGTTTGCAGGCAAAAAGTAAAACAAACTACAATCAGTAGGTTGTCCTTAGTAATCCTGGGGAGCAGCCAATGGCTAAGGGGATTTTTCAGAGTTATTAATTCCAACAAACAGTTTTCTAGTTGATTCTTGTTTTGATGATCTCAGGAAAACAGACAGCATAGCTTGAAGCATATATTGCAATTGCCATTATGCCTGCAGAAATTGCAATGCTTATATCACACAAGGCATTTTGCAAAATTAGCACATAGCTAAACATTTGATGTGAATGTAGTTTTCATGATAAACGTTAGCTAGACTCAGATGTAGGCAGGCAGCTGCTGTTCAAGTTGTTATACATACTGCTCTGCTAATACACCCCACTAAACTCTCAGCGCTCCCTTTATTCCAGTGCTGATGACTTGTATCTGTCTGCCCGTACATCTCAGTCCTGACCAGCAGCTTCCCCTTACTGTTCCAGTGCTGGGTTCCTACACATCTCTGCCAATATGCCTCAATCCTGATCTGTGGCAGCCTTTTCTGTCCCACTGCTGGGTTCCCACACATCTTTGTCAACACACTACATTCCTCCTGGCAGGTAGCACAACTTGCTGTTCCAGTCATGGGAGCTATATCAAGGTCCACCAGTGCACTTCAGTAATCCTGATTTACAACATAATTTACTTTTCTACTCCTGCATCCTCACAAAACTTAACCAATGGACCTCACTGGTAACGTACAGTGTCTCTTGCTAGTCCAGTGCTGGGCCTGTCCTGAGTGGAGACTGCAAATTGAATCTAACTGTTGTGATTTTGTGAGGAAGACTTTGGAGTAAGCAAATGAAGTGGAGGCCAATGAAAAAGCACTATCCTGTAAAATTTGCAGCAAACAAAAGAAATGGTATAACACGCTGCTAGCAGCCTTGAGCATTCAGTCCTACAACTCTGCAAAAGCCTAGCCTATTAACAAGGAAATGCCAGACATATTTTACTGCTGCCATTATACAACATTAGTAAGATATGCAGCCAGAGTGTCAACAGGTGATATTCTGCTCCAATGTTTACCCTGTGCAACCCCATTAGAGTCAGAGCAGAACTTGGCCTTATACATTTAATTCCCAATGAGCATTCCCTTTGGAATTCTGAAATATCCTTCATCTAGCACCATCACAAAATGTTACCCTGAAGGATAGCATCCCTAGCACTGCAGTAACATAGTTACTTTACCAGAGCTCATGACCCCAAACTTGCTGTAGTTTCAGTGACTTAAAAAAAAATAAAATAAATGAAAGTATGTATTCAGAGAGGTATGTGTTGTACTGAATAAAGGTGATAAGGTTTATGTTCTTTTCAGTCATCATATGTTAGTTCTTAATATGTCAGTTGAACAGACTAATCATTCCTGTAGACCCCTCTCCTGGAAGTCAGTGGAGTGACTCCCATTAACTTAGAGGACTTTGAATTAAGTTCTTTGTATATATTTCACTGTTAGCAACTTTTCAATTGAATTTAACATAGTCCAGTGAAATGTTGGCTCAAACAGCCCTGCAGCATGCTGTCCTCCGGGTATCCTCCAGGTGCAGTACAGCAGTGGCCATGCAAGCTTCACCCACACTGTCCTTCATCCATATATTACTGAAGTGGCTGTAGGGGTCACCTCTAGGGGTGAGAAGGTAGCTAGTGCACTTCTTCTTTTATGGTTCTGAACTATTTCTCAGACAATCTCAAATGCTATTTTCATTTTATTATGAAAGAGGAAAACCAAAAGAAGAAGTGTCATGCTGCATTCTCAGCACAAAAATGGCTCTCTGCATTTTTCTAAGTTCACTTTCCATCCTGAGCTCTAAGTTTCAGAGGTCTGGGGTAATTTACATTTCCAGAGTAAGGCCTAACTGTCTGCTAGGAGAGTTGAGTTAAATAGAAGGTTGTCATTTTTAAAAGAAACATAAGCTCCAGTGTTATTGGGAAAGCACTAACTGACTGTGATTCTTAATAATGGAGTTAGAAATAAGCTGCAGAACCCCAAGAAAATGCCTCTGATGAAACTCCAGAATAGCTTAATCAGCAAGACGATTTTTTTGTTTCTGTCGGGAAAGGAAACTTGGTGACTTTTGTTTTCCCTCTGGGTAATATCATATAAGACATGCTTGTTAAGGAATCATATATACTCAGGTCTGTCTTCTGCTTTTTTATGAGCTGTCCAGCTATATACCTCTGTGTGTGTTATATGCAGCACATAGTGCATGTGGTGGTGCAGTTACAATAGGTTGGGGTTTTTTTAGGGGAGTTGGGATGGACACATTATGCACAAATGGTGGAGCTAATCATCTCACACAGGTGAAAATAAAATCTTCACCCCACACCACATCAGCACACGTTCTGTATATGACACACATTTTGCAGGAAAAGAGCTTTTAGGAATGTTTTACAGGGTTTTAAAAATTGTATTGAAACTTTAAAATTAATATCCTTCTGCTTACAAAGCCAACTGTCTTAGTTATCACCATCCAACTGTACAAGCTTTGGAAGCAGTGAAAAAAATACCTGAACAATTTTTCTTTGCACAAAAATAGTGCAACTTTATATTATAGGGACTTTGATATCTAGGCTGGAAGTAATGCAAGTTATCCCAGTGGAGAGTTTTTAAGAATTTCTCTGTTCCAGTGGTATAAAGTTCCCATTCCCAGCCTTAATAGATCACACAATATTGGGCATGTCAGTGGTGCTGGACTGAATATTGCCTGGCCTTTGCACCACTGATATTTGGAGTGGGCTGGGGAATTTCATATTTTGAGGAAGTTACGGAAACATCTTGTAAGTTAATTTTTGTTAAATGGTGAATGAAGTTCCTGAGAGGTCTGGAATATTGTAAGTAGTTATGGCAGAGATGGAAAAGTTGTCAGAGTGACAGAGGTATGATAAATGCAATGCAGTGCATGGATATCAGCACATTAGGATCATAGAAATATAGGGCTGGAAAGGAACCTCAGGGTCATCAAATCCAGCTCCTTGAGCTGAGGCAGGACCAACCTAGACCATCCCTGGCAGGTGTTTGTCCAACCTGTTCTTAAAAACCTTCAGTGATGGGGATTCCAGAACCTCTACTGGAAACCCATTCCAGAGTTTAACTACCTGTATAGTTAGAAAACTTTTCCTAATATCTAACTTAATCTCCCTTGCTGCAGATTATAAACCCATTACTTCTTGTTTTAACTGAGCATGGACATGGAGAACAATTGATTTCCTCATCCTCTTTATAACAATCCTTAACATATTTGAATACTGTTATCAGGCCTTCCCTCAGTCTTCTTTCCTCAGGACTATGAATGCCCAGTTTTTTTTAAACCTTTCCTTCTATGACAAGTTTTTTAAACCTTTTGTCATTTTTGTTGCTCTCCTCTGGACTCTCTCCAATGTATCCACATCTTTCCTCAAGTGTGGCATTCAAACATGAACACAATACAAGAGCTGAGGCCTCACCAGTGATGAACAGAGCGGGACAATTATCTCTGTCTTACCTAAGACATTCTTGTTAATACACGTGAGAATGGTATTTGTCTTTTTTGCAACTGCATCACATTATTGATTCTGATTCAATTTGTGATCCACTATAACCCCCAGATCCTTTTCAACAGTATTGCCAGTATTCCCGATTTTGTAGTTGTGCATTTTATTTTTCCTTCTTACATATAGTGCTTTATAGTTGTCTTTATTGAATTTCAGCTTGTTGATTTCAAACCAATTATCCAGTTTGTCAAGGTTGTTTTGCATTCTAATCCTGTGCGCCAAAATGTTTGCAGCCCCCCTTCCTACTAGCTTGGTATCATCCGGAAATTTTATAAGCATACTCTCCACTGCATTATCCAAATCATTAATAAAAATATTGACTAGAGTCTGACCCAGGACTGACTCCTGCAGGACCCCACTAGGTGCTTATGAGAATAGCATGAGAAAGTATGTCAAAAGACTTACCATGTCTATTGCTTTCCACCATTCACTAGGCCAGTTACCAGGATATGGGGTGGTACACACACGGCATACACACAATACAAATGATTGACAGCTATTCCTTCTCATTTCCTTCCACGTGTATTTCTGAGCGCGAGAAAAGAGAGAGGCAAATCTGACAGTGGTTTTGGATAGAATATATTTATTCAACAACTGATTATTACTGGATGAGTTAAATCTTCCATCCTTTCCAGCTGATGGTGGCTGAAGTGTTTGCAATACTTTGGGGTTACCAGAGAGAAACACTATTTCTCCAGATGGGCCTGATTGCACTGACTGACTGCTGTATTCACTTGTGCAGCTCTTGTTTTGTTCATAAGTTTCTCTGCATTTTGTGGAAATCATTGGTGTTTTGATGGGATAATCACACTTTTATACAATGTCTTTCACCCCAATGGATCCCCAAAAGGCTATACAGATGTGGTACTCTTACCTTAAATACAGAGTAGGTTTGCAAAATTCCCCATTCTTCCCTATATTTAATGTAGGGAATACTAGAAATGTTGAAATTATGTTACTTAGCTGTTTAGGGCAACTGGCAAGTTTTTATGGGTAACCACTGTATATACATACAGAACTAAATTCTCTCACCCCTGAAATTCATTCACTTTTCAATGGAGGGCAGCAGGTACTGTAGCATAATGGGAGAGGGAGAAGAAACCTCTGTCAAGGACATTGTGGAAAGCCTCTATTATGAAAAGCACCCTGGAATCCATAACATCATTTGTAGACTAAATAGGACTTAACTACTGTACTTTAGGAACGCTGTGAGGACACATTAATAGTAAAACAATGTGAAGAACAATCAAGTATTTATTAATATTATAGTAGGTGCCCACTTCAGCTTGGAGGAGCACAGAGCAATACTGGGTAGGGAAGAATACACATTCCTACAGTTATCTGAGTTCTGCTGCCTATCACAGAAACTTGGAGAACCTCAACCCAGCAGACTCAGGACACGAGAAGAGGGATTGAATGGTAGTAGAAGATTTGTTGGGAGTACAGCGTGGTGCATACTTTGTCATTAGATTCATTTAATTGTCTAAGTCTGTGAATCCAAGTGGGGAGATTTGCTGGTCAGCTGTTCATCTATCACTTCCCTCAGATTGTACAACAGATTGTATGCGGTTTGTGAATTTTGGAAACTGCACATGCACAGTGTGACATCCTGCCACAAGATGAGACTGTGCTAGCCCTGCCAACTCCTCTTCCAAGTTTCCTACCTCAAAGCTGACCTGATGAGTGTACTCATATGTATAGTACAAGGTTACTCTTCTCAAAACTAGTCCCTGGGCCAGATTCGGGTACCTTCTTTACACTGCTCCAGTAGCAAACACTGACTGTAAATGGATGTGGGCTGTCCACAAGGAGGATGCCTACAGCACAGGAGCAGCTAAGTCCAGTGTATATAACTCTACACTGTTCCCCTTGCATTCCCTGGCATTGGAGAATGCTGAGGGACAATGGGGCATAAGGAGAAGTTGTCGATAGGCAGTTGAGTAAAGCTGCCATAAATTAGAGTAGTCCTGAAGGCTGCTCTGATTTATACCAGGGGCGTTATTGTTCCCCAGAGTAGCCCAGAATCAGGGAGTTACAGAGGTGAATTAAGCCATTCTAATTCTGGTCCATACCATCTGTGCTCCACCTCTCTGGTCCTATGTGTGTGTTATGATAGGAAGTGTCTTTCCCACATACTTCTCAGAGTCAAATAAGAATACAGTACATTGTGTATCGGCTTTGCAATAATCCAGAGGCCCATGATGGAAGCTAATTAAGTATTTTAGGAAAAAGCGTGAAAGCTGCCATCAACAAGAGCTGGTGACTGCACTCTGACACCACCAAAAAATTTGTCCTGAGAACCTCTGAACTAGAGCATGAAGTCTCTAATTGGCAAATCAACCTACTGGTGAAAATTAGCAGAGTGAATATTTAAGCAAAAGTGACTTTTCAAGTTCGTTTTTAATGTTTCAGTGTGAATATTTCTAGTTGTCTGAAATTGCACAAAAAAGTGAATTTTTTGGGGGTGCAGAATCACATGAAATAAATTGGAAAAAAAGTCACACTATTTTTTGCCAAACGTGAGCCATGGAAGCAGCCATGTCTAGATCTCCTCTCATCAAAGATAAGATTGTGTAGTCACTACTAACCTGAGCTGTATTGGAACTGATGACCTAGAGTTGATAGGTTACAACTTTGCTACCAATCTCCTCTTCAGTCTTCCAAAACAAAGATATTTGTTTGGAATGAGGAATGGTTTAAGGGTGATTTGTAAGCATAGGCTTTTGCTAAGGAAATTGTACATTCACCACAAACTCCCCAATAAATCTGCCATATGATTTTTACTTATTTGAAAATGAAGCAGATTTTGGTCAAACAATTGGCTTTAGAGTAGGATTGCCTACTGCTGGCTTCTCCACTCCAACCTGGCCAGTATCAGTTGCCTTATTGTAGTCCCAAAACTGCAAAGGAAAGAGCTCCATACAGAAAGCTTTGCCCTTCTGCAAAGATTTCTAGAGGGGTGGGAAGGTCGCTTCAAACTAACCCAGAGCTCTGGGAGACTGGCAGGGTGTAAAAGCAGATTGGCAACCTGAGCCACCTGGCCCTTGGGGGAATATCTTGCGCATTTCTCTGCAAACAGGTCTGTACAGGCTGCAGAAGCACGGAACGTTGAATGTGAAGCTTGTCCAGGCACATAGGTCTTTTTGAGAAGCACAATGAAGAGGTGCCAGAGCCTAGATTTGGAAGGTTACATTTGTGTTGGCTGCGTTCCTTGCTCAGAGAAGAGGAAAGGCAAAAGACCTTGGGCTGTCTCTGGGTGGTAGTTGTTTCAACTTGAAGACATGTAGCTGCCTGACAACCGCACATTTTTGTGTTTTGTTTTGTTTTTTTTCTTCCTGTGGGACTTTTATTAATTTTTGTGATTATTTTTAAGCACTTGGCACAGACTTGCAGCCAGTCTCTGCCTCTCCAGCAGGCTTTTGGAATGGAATTGCATAACTCTGTACTTTTCCTGTATAAAACAGAATAAATTGGAGCTAATATACAGTGGCCATTTGGGTGTTTTGTTTCTGAAAAGTTCCCTGGTTTCTTCCCTATCCTATTTATACCCAGTGAAATCCAGTGGCTCTAAGTAGCCTGTGCCACTATGAATTGCCCTACTGGAGGAGAAGAGCAGAGGATCTTGGGTGGATGAGAGGTAGTAGCAAAGTAGGAGTTCCACTTCCATCATAGAAGTCTAAGAAGATCAGTTTCCCCCAGCAGCCTTGGGCAAAGTGCCTTGGATGTAAGATCTCCACTGTGTCAGTACAATTCCTCTAGAAGTTACTCATTATGCATTGTTTCTCAACTATTGGACTGTCTAATCAACATTTTTTATCTTGATGAGATGCAGCTGAAAACACACAGAGATAAAACTCAGCTCAGACAAGATGGGTGGTGCTCGCGTGGAGGGGGAGAGGAGACATTTGAGTTGGTTTTTGTTGGTTTGTGGATGCCTAAAATTCAGAGAATTATACCCATTTCTGGGGAAGCAGGTTTGGAATTTGAAGGTAACTCTCTTGTCAGCTCTCAGCATAGCGGCCCCAGCTTTTTCAATGTTTTCAATTGTCACATCTAAAAACATCCACCCACTTCCCTCAAATGTGGGCCTCACCAGAGTTACGCATGCCTTTGTCACATTTAGGTAAAACTGCTCTAATGCATTGTTTATCAGGCTTTCCTTTAAACTCATATGGTGACTGCAACAGTTGCAGAACATGGCAGCTTGTCTGCTCCTTAGGATAGGAGTAAAGGACGTGTCACTTTCCTCTGTGATCTACACTGACTGTCAATACAGCACATAAAAGCATTGCTGTATAAAGCCCTTTCTAACTTGGGCCTTGATTAAGCAAAGCACTAAAGCACATGCTTAATTTTGAGTGTCTGATTAGTCCATTGACTTCAAGGGCTTACCCTTCAGTCTAGTTCTCTAGTTTTGACTGATGATCTGTCTGGGCTGGTTATTCTTATTTTTTTATTTTTTGTGTAGTATTTAGATGGTGGCTTCTATAATTGCACTGGGATACTATGCCATCACAGTAATATAGTGTCAGGATGCAGAGATACAAAGTTATCTTGTGAAAATTCAGTACCATGTCATAAAAATTGAGATTGTCCTTTGAATTTCAAGATTGGTGGTGACACTGTTTGGGTATGGTAGCCAGCTCCCTCTCAATAAGCTAGTGGGGCTGGCCAGAGGTTAGATATGAGACTAGATGGACACCTGGGAGAAGGGAATTGAGTTGTTGTGGTGAAATAGTCTTTTTTTGCTTTGGGTTTGGGCAGGATGAAAATCTGCGTTTTCATTGTGTATTTGATTCATATGAGCCAAGAGAGATTTTAAATGTCCTGAGAATATGAAGGACATAAAACCCTATTTTTGTAAGTGCACATGCATTTGGACCTGATTCCCTAGAACAGTTCTGCCCCAAACACTCTTCCTCTGAGATACCTAAACTCTATCATAAAGGTAGAGGCTGAAGAACAGGTGAAAATGAACTCGGTGTAAGCTCAAACAGTGTCTCTTTTACCAACAGAAGTTGGTCCAATAAAATATATTACCTCACCCACCTAGTCTTTCTAATGGTAGAAGCTGTTGGTCACATAAACCTGGTTTCCCCTGTGGCACCATGACATGCCATCATCACAACTCTGAGCCCTTGAGTTCTTTTAGTAAAACTCTGGTATTGCTTGGTTGTTCTGATACTTCAACTCCAGCTTCTCTCTTTCTATGTCCCTTACTCCTTCATTCCACAGAAGGTGCTGATTTTTTTTTTTGAAAGGCTGCTAATATGGTGATTTACAGTAAGTCTCTCTGAGGTCATGGACAACTTTTCAACAGTCTTTGTGGCGAGTGGTTACTAATCCTGACTGTACCTGAAGAGAGGCTGGAGCTGAAGGAAATGCTAATCCAGTGTCTGGTCTGAATTCTGTGTTGTCAGTAAATATCCCCTTTCTCCAACTGCCTGTGCTAGCTGGGATACAACTGCTCCCCTTGTGCAGAGGCTGATGCTAGTCATCATCACAATCAAAAAACGCTGTAACAGATTCCTGCAGGAGGGCTGAAGTTCTCATCAGTCTATGAACTGTGCCCCACCTCAGCTTTGTCACCACTCCATCTTTCCATTTGTAACCCCAGTGCCGCTCCTATCTGGCTTTGTGCTGTTTCCTTTCCTGCTTTGTGCACATTTCTTCCTCTAGAACCTAGACAATAGTCATAATTGTTTAAGTCCATTATAAACAGTACTATCTATACTTGAATGTGGCATATTAAAAGCTCCTTGCTCTGGGACAACAGAGAGGTGCCTCTTTAGTGACAGGAATGGAGAAAGTTAAACTCTGATCTCATTGATAGGGACAACATTGAAATGTTGGGGATTAAAAAAAGCTTGTGTCCCCCTTACTCAGCATGCTGAGTCAGCATCCTACCCTTCAAGACTGACTGTCACTTGTACTGCTTGATCTCTGACTGCCCTGCTGGAGTGCAGTAAAAAAACACAAAGAACATGCGTTAGTGAAGGACAGAGTGGTTCTGGATTTTTGTTTGCGTTTTTGTGTTTGCTCTTCCAGCTCGACAGGAAGCCTTTAATAAGAGTTTTCCTAAATGATGCTGCATGTCAAATGGGAAATTTTACTCTATTCTCTTAACAAACAGCCATTTCATGAGAGGGTTTTTCCGCCCCTCTCAGTACATTCCAAAAGGCTTTATACCTCCACTGGTTACTGATTGATGGCTCTGTGCTGAACTCCCTTTAATTTTGCAATAAACCAACAAGGAGGCTGAGACCACAAGTTTACAGAGAATGACTTATTTACTTTACTGCATTTACAAGGATGACAAAGTCAGATTTAGTAGTTTCAGTGTGGTCCTTGGGAGGGCAGGAGGAGTACTTGAGGAATTATACTGTATAAATAACCAAACAAAAAATAGCTTGCTTATTCTTCCATGTCAAAGCAGTCATATTTCAGTTCCTAGGCCAACTCACTCCAAGGCTCTGCAGGGGCTTTACACTTACAAAGGCTGTTCACTAAGGCCAGCATTTTCAAACTTGGGTGCTTCAGCTTAGGCACCTAAAAATGTCTTTTGATTTTTCTGACGGGCTCCCAGAACGTCAGCCAAGACAGTTAAATTGGGGGAGATTTTGTTGGCATGATGAGCTGTACAAGTGTTGCCAAAGCATAAAAGATTGTTGTGTACTTCAGGTATCTCTTACAGGTAGGTAAGATCCATCCAGGATAGGGCAGCGCTTTTGGGGGCTTGATCCCCTATGTTCCTGTGTACAATGGTAGCACCTCTGAAAAGCAGGCAAATGATTTAGAAGCCTAAATATTTCTTAAATACCTTACTTTAGGCACTCATGTTTGAAAATTTTGCCCTTGCTGTCCTTCAGTTTCCCTATCTGTAATACAGGATTGTTAATTATTTCTGTAACACCTTAGCTGTTCATAGTTCTTTACAGATACAGCAGGAAGGAAGATGTGGATCATGCCCCAAAGAGCTTAAATGGTAATGCTAATATGCTGCTACTAATACTTAGCTTTCTTATGGGAGAAACTAATTGCAAAGTATTGTAAGATATTAAGTTCAAACTTTTCCAATAAGTGGTTCTGACATTTGAATAGATCTAAATAAACTTTTCAATAGCATTTGCAATCTTATCATGTTTTGCAGACTCTGGACTGCAAATTTTCATTTGTTAAACTGTTAGCCATATTGGTCAAAATTGGCCATGCTCAAAGGTTAAGGGGCAGTGGTTCACTGAACTCAGCAGGAAAGTGAGACAAGTTTCCAGCAGCATTGACCTATCTAACTGACCTTTTTAGTTTAGTTTTAGTTGCAGAGGGTGTTTTCTATTCATGTACAGTCATTGGCTGGGGAAGCCCCTCATATTGATTTTACCATGAACAGGGAACAGAAAACTATAACACAACCCTCTACCTATTGCAGATGTTCGGGGTTAGTTGGGCTGAAGGAGGGAAGGTGGTGTTTCCTGTTCCCTTACTCTGTAATGATTACTCTAATAAGAATGAGAGAGAGCTTTGTTGGGTTAATTGATACCAGACAATAGGATCTCTCATGCGCTAAAATGTTGCATAACAGAATTCTTCCTGTTGAAAGCTCTGTTGGAAGTTAATGGACTAGTAAGTTGAGTTGTGCCTCTTAAATTGAAGCCAGGGCTGCATGGTCTGAAGTCCATTATGTGTTAGGAGACCCCACAACAGATCTTTCTTTACCCACTGGACTGTGATCCGGGCAAGTTTCATGAACTAAACAGAGTAAAATATGGTCAATACTTGGCTGGAGATCTCCAAGGAAAATTTCAGAAAGTTACACGGTGACTCGATTGAAGGCACTTCCCCCCACTAAATAAGTTCTGGATCAATGCCCCAGCATGTTATTAGGAAGCACTGCATAATTAGAGATGGCATCTTTCAGGCAAGAGATGTAACAGATGAAAGATGGCTATTCTGACCTTTCCAGCTTTCTGTGTGTATACAGCCCTTATGTTTATCCCTGCTGATTTGTAAGATATTGGACCTTAAAGTCAGGCCAGCTCTAGGTTTTGTGGGACCTGTCTGAAGTACTATGTGTGTCCCTCCGTACCTGTAAGTGCAGCACCCCACTGGGAAATCACATGGCCATGTCTCACCACCCTTCCCTAGTCTATCTGAATCTCTTCTTCCTCTCAGGCTGGATGAATCCCTCATGCACCTGTTTGTGAGGCTCAGCAGCTGCTGGTGAGCCATTTATGTGGATCAGGAGGTGAAGATGAAGTGCACCTTTAAAGCTGGCGACGAAGACATTGAAGGAATTTAATACTTGTGGCCTGCTGACATCAGAGTAAAGTGGGGGTGGCATTCTGGCTGGTGAATTAGATGTGCCTGTATGCTGAGGGACCCTGGGAGATGTGTTGCTGCTATTTACAAATGGGATGTTCTGTTGTACCAAAATCCTATTTTAGAAATGTAAATTTTTTTAACTATATCCAGTAGATAGTTATATATGGGTACATTATTTAGAGTTTTGTATTAAACTCGTGAGTCTATATTTGAAGCCCTGCATTTTCAGAAATATCCTCATTTTTTTTGCTGCCCAGCATGAGACACTTTGGGCCTGGTTGCCACCCGTTGCTGAGCACCCACAATTCCAATTTAAGCCAAAGTGAGTAGAGGGTACTCAACAACCTTAAAAATCAGGTTCAGCTAGGGAAGCTGGGGACCCAGAATTGTACTAATGGTTGATAACATTAGAGATACAGAGCTATAACTGAGGGTAGACGTTTCAGGCAGTGTGGTTGCAAAGTGTAACTGAAGCAGAATTTGGCGTTATATTTGGTACTTAATTACCAGTTCTGTTAATTTATGCTTAAACTAGAGTAGAATCCAGCTGTCTGTCCCAGCTCTGTGGGGCCAAGAGGACTAACAAATAGTATCACCTAATTTTTTTTTCACAGAAATAAGCTTTCTGAATACACATAGGGCTCCAGTTCCAAAAAAAGCATCCTTACTCAGGGCACTGTTTAAGCACTTGCTCAACTATCTCTGAAGTCAGTGGAACTTGAGCACATGCTTAGTTGTCATCCTGAATCAGGGCCAGAGTAGCTGAGTAAAAATGTGCCATTTTTACAGTCACTTTACAGATGCTTAAATAGGGAATGTTCCTGATGATCTGTTCAGAGAGAGAGAGTGCACTCTAGTCCCATAGAAGATAAGAATCAGAGGTATGGCTGGTTTTTTAAAGCAAAGGGTGAAGAGGATTACAATCCTCCATCCAAACCAGTGCCACAAAGTTCCCTGACGTGGGGAGAGCTGACCAACCTGAAAGGTACAGAGTCCAGTTATGCAATTTCTAGTTTTCTCTGTTTGAAGCCTGTAGAGTCCATTGGGGGTAGGGGGGATATGAAATATGGTACCTCTAGGTTTTTTGGGTTTTTTTAATCTTAAATACAGTAGCTTTTCTCTCAGTTGTATGACATAAACTTTATACTGTGCCATCATATTTTGTTTATCTTGGCCCAGGTTTGGGCTGACTGCATCACTCGTGGGTGCCTTTGAAACTTATGAGTAATGTGGTCAGTGCAGACTTGTGCCAATAAAAACATCATACCACACCAGAATGCATATATACATATAGCAAATATTTATTTAATTTAAGGTATTACAACTAATCATTGCAGTTTCCCTTTCAAACTATATAATGTTGATGTGAAATCTATTCTATCCCTTCCTTTACATCTGCCTCTGTTTACTCAGAGTTTTCTAGAAGCTTCTGTCAGGCTTGTGCCTTGGGCTCTACCTTATCGTTTGAATCGAGGTTTAACCACAAAACTGTTTTCTAGGTGCCTGACTCTTCCACCCCCTTGAATAGCTTATTTTCTATTGGTATCTGAGGTAGACGCTCTGTGCTGAGGTTTTTATGATGCTAGTGACATTAGTGCTGTGTACCAGATTGTTACTTGAAAACCTGAATCCTGAGGTTTCTCTTTTGTAATAAACTTTCACGATGAGCCTGTCATAGAGGCACCAGGCCGATGCTCTGGAGCTGCTCTATATGAAGCCAGTCAGGACTCTGGTGTAGCATGCCTCACACTGTTGCCAGGGCAAGAAGCTTACATAATTTCTGCCTTCTTGGGTCCGATCTCAGAGCATTCAGCATCCCTTTTCACACCGTGCCCTTACTGCAGCGAGTCCAGCCTGGGCACAGGAGCTCTGGCAGCCCAGGTGGCAGAAGGTCCAGCCCCCGAAATACCAATGATGACCGCGACGGCTGAACATCCGGCCACCGCGGTCATCGCCCCCCAAATGTTAGCACCCTAGGCGACATCCTAAGTCGCCTAATGGGTTGTGCCGGCCCTGCCTGGGCGGGGCTCCTAGGGAAGTCAAAGGGCCCTGCACCCCTACTCTGCAGTCAGCCTGGACTCTCAGCCAGTGTGTAAAATGGAAGATTTCTTAATTGACGGGAACAAAATGTAGAACAGAACTTATTAGCACAGAAATCAGTGACTTTCAGCCAAGTCCATCTTGGGAGGACTCCGGGGCAGACGCCCTGGACTCCCCCCTTGCTTGAGTCCCCCACAGCAGACTGAACTTGACCCTTCTGCTGGCCTCCGACATGCCCATTTCTCCTCCTCCAGTCTTTGTCTCACTTCCCGGGCAAAATGTCACCTGGTCGCATCCCCCTCCTGGTTCTCGGGTTACAAAGGGCACTATCCATAGCTTATGTGCAAGCAACTGGAGCAGCCTCACCAGCCCCTGAGGGTCTCAAAAAAGTCACACACTCTTATTCCCAACACCTAGGCATTTGTGCAATACACAGGGAAACTGAGGCATGCACCGTATTTATGCAAAACAGTAAGACTCACATATGCTCGCAAACAACCTAACAAGGGGGAAACCCCACTTTGTCACAATCTTAACACCCAGTCCTGCAAACATACAGGCATAACTTTCATGATTATTCCTATTGGAGAAGATCCACAGTCCCCTCTGGGCATTTTGCTGGATGCCATCCAGGTGATACAAAACAGTCAGAATGCTGATGTAACTGGCTATCTGGGAATTCCCCTAGTGTAAGGAGCCATCTCTTTGCCAATCCACCTCTTAGGACTTGGCCCAGGGAGCATGTTGTTGTTATGGTATCATTGCCGTATGGTGATGCCCATCTGCCAGAAGAGGTTCATGGGGGGCCATTGCACCTGCGTGCAACTTAGAGCAGCCTTTAGGCCAGGGATTCTCAAACTGGGGGTCAGGATCCCTCATGGGGGCGTGAGGTTATTACATAGTGGGTCATGAGCTGTCAGCCCCCACTGCAAACCCCGCTTTGCATCCAGAATTTATAATGGTTAAATATATAAAAAAGTGTTTTTAATTTATTGCGGTGGGTCGCACTCAGAGGCTTGCTAAGTGAAAGGGGTCACCAGTACAGAAGTTTGAGAACCACTGCTTTAGGCCACCTTTGTACCTTCCTTCACTGTGTCAGGTAGAGCTGAAGCTCTGGTCCAGTAACTTCAATGGGAGTATGCATGGAGTCGGTTTACTTATGTGTGCAACTATTAGCAGATTTGGGCCCTTAGACCCATGCCTATAGCTTTCCTTAGACTCCAAGAGTGGGGATCAATTATTGGTAATTCTGGGGAAATGATAATCACTTACATTACCACCAAATGATTACACTGCAATAGATCCACACTTACCCACTCAGTCTCCCTGTATAGTTGGCATTATATGTTTGTACTAGTTTGTTTCTATCTCTCATTAGAAAAAAATAACTGAGCTTTGACTTTATACTGCTAATGGTTCATCCCTCAGCAAGGAATTAATATTTGTATAATACTAGATAAGTGCTACGTTTTTTTACTATTATTATTATTATTTATTGAAACTTCTTGAATCAGTAAAACATGCCAGGAAACCTTATGAAAACAGGCTACCTTGTGAGATCTGGAGTGCTGCCTATCCTTGGTCAATGTGGAAATATGACAACAAGAGCTTTTCTCATGGTGCTGTATTTCAGCACTTCTGCTCCTGGTCTCAGTCAGAACTAGAGTGTGCAAAGGCCACGTGCAAATATATAGGATGGCAGTGGGATACCTACTAGGAGGAAAAGAGCCTCCAAGAGGAGAGTCTTAGGTGGCAATGCTCAGCTGCAAGAGCAAAGAAGAACTCTGCAGGGTTCAAGAGTAAGGGTGAAGGGCAGGGAACTTCAGCATAGCCCAAGAGGGGGAGAAGGATCATTTGTTTGGATTTTCAGTTGGACATTTGTTGCCTTGAAAGGTGACTGAACTTGAAAGGTGACCTGGCTGGATCACAGAATGACAGGCAATAGAATCTCTGCAATATTCACAGGGGCTGTCTCTGAGACTAGGATCCCATGACAGTCGCTATTGAAAAAAGGCAGTATAGATATACAGGGTGGGTAATATTTTGTCTTTGACTAACTTTAAAAATCTCCTCAGTTTGTTCTGCTTTTTACAATATCCCTTTGACGAGTTACTGCAATTAGCTTCAAATTTTCCAGGAGAAATGAACTTGATGAAGGTCAAAGTGTGGAGTTGTCTGTCTGTCTTTGTATGTTCTAGTTCTCATCTGGGCTGCTACCTGTCCTCCAGTAGCTATAATAATTCATTTTTCCTCCTGTTTGCAGGTTATCTTGACAAATCAGATTACCACACGGCTGAGCAATGGCCTTGATATCCAGGCAGACCTGGTGTCTCCAGCTGATGACTTGTCCCTGTCTGAAGGTAGGAGCTCCATTTTATCACAGCTGAAGCTTGATACTCATGCAAATCCCCACTGTCACTTGCAGTCTCTTGTTGATATTTGGGAGCACATGGGATTGGGTTTATCAAGTTTAGCATAAAATATAGTCGGAGTTCAAAAACATTCTTGCATCCGACGAAGTAGGTATTCACCCACGAAAGCTCATGCTCCAATACGTCTGTTAGTCTATAAGGTGCCACAGAACTCTTTGCTGCTTTTACAGATCCAGACTAACACAGCTACCCCTCTGATACTTAAATTTCTTTGTAACTTTCATCATTTAAGGGAGAATGTCACCCATGTTAACCAAAAGACTATGTTTACTAGGGGCCACAAAGAAATTTTCAGTGTCCAGTTCTATAGTATTTTCCTCTGTAGTATCGCTGATGCATATTAGCTATGTGCACTAGTATTTCTGAGGCCATTGTGAGAGGCAAGAAACTGAATAGACACTGGCTTGATCTGATATGGTAAATCCTATGTTCCTGTTCATTGATTGTAATTATCAGCAATTCAAAAGAGAAACACCTTGCCACAAATCAAAAAAGGATAAACTTTCAATTGTGTCCCCTGGACTATACAGTAATCATGCTTCAAGTACAGTGACTCAAACTGCAGATCTCAATATTACATTGATAACTATAAAAGTGTGGTGTGCCTTGTAACACCTTTATTATAATACTGCATTTTCTTTCTGTGCTCATTTCAGGGTATTGTATTTTCCAAATAAATTGGAGCAATAATTACACATTTTCATTCAATAATAAGAGAGTTAACTTCTCAGTGTATCTATCAGTGAAAAGAAAAAGTAACTCCAAGTAAGAATTCAAACCTGGTCACCATCTTATATGGCAACTGCAGCATCTAGCTGTTGAAAGAATACTTGGGCCATAATACATGCTGCAGAAAACTGTAGAGAAGTTCCCTATTTAGAGTTCAGTTGTGTCAGAAGCCCCACTCTGCTGTGGTAAGCAAGGTTTTCCTTCTAGTGGGTTCCTCAAACAGTATTGCTGACCTTATATCAAATTTGCAACTTGACAGGATATGGTAAGGTGGTTTTCACTTTTCTTCTTGGTTGCACCTTTCTGGTGGGTCTGGATCAGCTACTCTCTTATACCAGTTCTCACGCAGTTCCCCATCCTATAAGAGACATGCAAAGGGATATTACTAAAAAGAAAACAGAACCGGGCTAGAGGTCATACTTGTAGCCCAGTGTGGGCCCATCAGTGCTGGTTCTCTACTCTCCTGGTGCTGTCAGTGAAACCTTCAATTTAATTACCACTAGATTCAGAGCTAATCTCCCAGGATCATGGTTGCCTACCCCAACTAAGCCTACAATCCCTTCCGTTAACTGCATGAATGCTCCATAGCTAGACAATCAAGAGCAGGCTTGTTCAAAAGATCCTACTGAATATTAGACCATCTTCTACAAGAACTTACCTTGCTAAATTGAGGCATTTTTCCACCTAGTCTTGGCAGTAAGGGGTATCACCAACCAGTTCTTCAATTCAACATATTCCAGACTACTTACTATACCTGAAATACAAAGATTTGATGGTTAGTTCCATCAAAATACATTTGGCTGCTATTTCAGCATTCCATTCTAAAGTGGACAATCACTCTGTTTTCTCCAATGATATGTCCATATGATTTGTAAAGGGCTTAATCAAATTATACCCTCAAATGCAAGACCCCATTCCTCTGTGGGATCTAAACTTACTATTGTCAAGACTTATGGGTCCCCCATTTGAACCGTTGGCTACCTACTTGCTGTTGCATCTATCAATGAAGGTAGTATTTCTGGTGGACATTACCTTGGTCTGAAGAGTAGGGGAGTATGGGCATTAATGTCAGGGTTTCCATGTACAATCTGTTTTTAAGGACAAGTTGTACCTGCGTCCTCATCAAAAGTTCATCCCAAAGGTGATTTCCTCTTTCCATATCAATCAACCAATTTATTTGCCTGAATTCTAACCAAACCACACATGACCAGGGAGGAAGAGTATTTGTGTACATTCGATGTCTGAAGAGCATTGGCATTTGTGACGCTCTGTACCTTGGGGGAGCACCCTGCACCCACATGTTCATCCTTATAGTATGATTGTGTGGTATCCAATGCAAAGTTTATGTTGAGTGTCTTTGGAAGGCTCGTGATGCACTGAGCATTGTTGTTATAGTAATGTTATAGGTTGTAATTTCATATGTATATAGTTATGAGCTGAAACTGTCCTGATGGCTTAAAACAAGCCCAAGCAAAAACTCTCCAGAAGCAGAGGGGCAGTTCACATCTCGTCAGGGCATGTGTGGGACAAACCCAGCCCAGCCTCACAGGAACAAAGGTGGCCTAGGCAACAACAAAGGATCTGTTGGGCTCTCAAGTGAGTCACCTCCCTTCCCATGGCCAGTTCGGACTACGATGAGGTAATGCTCACCTGACTCTGAAGGGGGGAGCAAACCAAGAGGGAAGAAAGGACATGATAAAAAGGAGAAATGTTTGCTGTGCACTTTCTCTCTCTCTTCCACCTCCATCTACAGGAGGGGTGGGCAAACTTTTTGGCCTGAGGGCCACATTGGGTTTCAGAAATTGCATAGGGCCAGTTAGGGGAGGCTGTGCCTCCCCAAACAGCCAGGCATAGTCTGGCTCCTGCCCCCTATCCGTCGCCCCCTGGCGGTCCCCCCGAGATCCCTGCCACATCCACCCCCCCGCTCTCTGTCCCCTGACTGCCCTTGGACTCCCTGCCTCTAACTGCTCCCCGCCACCCCATCCGAGCCCCCCTCCTTCATGACGGCCCCCCCGGGACCTGTGCCCCATCCAACCACCACTTCTCCCTGACCACACACAGAACCCTCGCCCCTAACTGCCCCCCACCGACCCATCCAACTGCCCTCTCTTTCCTGATTGCCCCCATGGGACCCTGCCCCATCCAACCACCCCTTCTCCCTGTCCCCTGACCTCCCCCGGAACTCCCACCTTGACTGCCCCCAGCCGCCCCATCCAACCACCCCTTCTCCTTGACGGCCCGCGCAACTCCTGCCCCCATTCAACCCCCCCTGTTCCCCGCTCTCTGACCACCCCGACCCCTATTCACACCCCCAAACTCTTCTGCCATCTATCCAATCCCCCTCTCCCACTCCCTGCCCCCTTACCACTATGCTGTGGCTCAAGACTCCAGAGATGATGCTGGAGTGGGAAGAAGAAAAAATGGTCACTAATCTGTTCCATAACAGTTGTTCTTCGAGATGTTTTGGACATATCCATTCCACAACCCATCCTCCTAACCCAGAGGTGGGCAAACTATGGCCTGTGGGCCACCTCTGGCCCATGGGACCGTTGTGCCCGGCCCCCGAGCTCCTGGCCCGGGAGGCTAGTCCCAGCCTCTCCCCTGCTGTTCCCCCTCCACCGCAGCCTCAGCTCGCTTACTCCACTGCCAGTGCAATGCTCTGGGTGGTGAGGCTGTGAGCTCCTGGGGCAGCGCAGCTGCAAAGCCTGGCCTGACCCAGTCTCTGTGCTGCGTGGTGACGGTGGCGTGGCCTAGCTCCAGCCCGGCAGCATAGCTGTAACGCTACCAGCCACCGGTGCTCCAGGCAGTGCAGTAAGGGCACATGGAGCAGGGGGGGTTGGATAGAGGGCAGGGGAGTTTGGGGGGTGGTCAGGGGGCAGGGGTGTGGATAGGGGTCAGCACAGTCAGGGGGGAAGAAGGGGTTGAATGGGGGCAGGGATCCTGGGAGGACAGTCAGGAATAAGAGGGGAGTTGAATAGGGCAGCAGGGGGCAGTCAGAGGACAGGGAGAAGTGGGGGTTGGATGATGGTGGGGTCCTGCAGAGGCCGTCAGGAATGAGAGGAGGGGTTGGATGGGGTGGCGGGGATCTGGGAGTGGTCAAGGGACAGGGAGTGGGGGTATGTGGATGGGGCAGGGGTCCTGGAAGGGCTGTCAGGGAACAGGGGAGGTTGGATGGGGCAAGAGTCCTGGGGGGGGGTCAGATAGGAGGTGGGTGCTGGGCCACGACCCCCTCACCTAACCATACAATTTACGAAACCCAATGTGGCCCTCAGGCCAAAAAGTTTGCCCACCCCTGTTCTAACCTCTTCATTGGACTTGCAACAAGAAGGAGCTGAGAGAGTTAGGGGTAGCTCTGCCCTTTATGTCTGCATACAGTGGTGTGTGGCAGCAGGGGAAACTTGTGCTGCCCAGTGGGTACTGTTGAGGGAAAAAGTTACTAACAGTCGCTGGGATGCACTGACTCCGAGAGGAATGGACATATGCAGTGCATCTGAAAAACAACGGTTACAAAACAGGTTCATAACTGGTTTTTCTCAGTTAAACGTGATTTCTGGCTTTGGTTAAGTGTCAAAAAATCCTGAAAAAAAGTGCTGAAATATACTTTTATTGTTAGATAGCATTGGATTCTCTGTACGTGAAAGATTGTGTTAGTGGCTCATGCAAGCAAAGATGATGGTGTTCTAAAATCAGGACTTTGGAAGATGGCGTGGGTGTAATTTTTTGTAGTGATTACGCTAAATGTGTTCATGCAGCTATTGTGGATAGTAATGGAAGTTTGTTGTGTGTCTGATTTTCTGGTGCCATTGTTTTGAACTTTTGCCCTGGAGCGCCATGAATGAGGTGGGATTTGTTGACTTTTGTATGTGAATTTTTTTCATTAAGAGAATTCATGCTGGTGAAAGGTGCTGGAGTGATAGTCATGGGATTTGAAGATCTTTGTTTATCCTCAGAACAAGAACAAAACAGGCAGCAGAAGTGCAAGTTTTTCCTACAAATTCTCCCATTAAATGCCTCAGTGCTCATCTATATTGACCACCTCTGTGAGTAAAAGTGGAATTCACCCCATTCACTACTTTTTCTGTCTGCCAGCAAGGGGCTCAGCTGTCATGATGGTTTTTGCACTGTGGACACAGGTTCACTAGGAATTGGACTGAGACACCCTCCAAACTCTCTTGATATTACCACCAAGCAACCTGCAAATAATAATAATAATACTTTGCAATTTTATTGCTCTGATCAGCTGAGGAGCTCAAATGACTTTAAAAACATTCATGAATTAGCCTACCAACACTCTTGTGATGCAGGTAATTATCATTCCCATTTTACAGTGGTCAGCGCATAGCCCCTTAAACATGCAGAGGGGGCTTTTGGTAGGGGAGCCTGGTCCTTCCCACTCCACTGGGATCCGGCTCAGGGCCCTCTGAGGGTAACACAAGGTCTGACACTCAGGAGCACCTTAAGGCTGTCCTCCCATGGCCACTTTCTACCAGCCCGCTATTGTCCAAAGTTTGAAGTCTATCTCAGGAGGCTTTTAAGGGAGGCTCACTGCTTGGTATCTCTTTGCAGCTGGGCATGGTGTGTTAGCTGTCTTCCTCCTGGGGTGGTGGCTGCCTCCTGTCATGCCTTGGCCCTCCATGCAGGTCAGTTTCAAGTCTCTCCCGTTCAGGGGTAGTCCATAAACAAAACATAGGGAATCAACACAAATAAACTGGGTTAGTAAATTGGGGATGGGGGTGGGAGGGAATGCCTCCCTCTCTGGGTATAACAGAAACAGGTCTTCCCTTCCCTTAAGGAGTGACCTTTAGGCAGTTGTTGAGGGAGAGATCTTGCCTTCCCTTAGTCCTTTTCTCAGGAGCTTCAAGGCAGAGGTTCTTTTCTCTTCCTTGGTCTGTCCACAAGTGAGCTGTTTTGCTCCCTTTTAACTCCTCTTTCTGTCTGTGCATCTCTTACAGGTGTGGCGGGCCAGGGATGATTGAGCCCAGGGCAGCTCCTTAACCCCTTGTTGTCCAGTGTGAGGTTTGTATACCCCATCACATATGATCAGGAATATAATCTAGAACTCATGACTGTGTTCTTATCATAAGATCACCATTCCTTTCATTCATCACCAACTTGAGCTGGATATGAGCTTGTAACTTAGTTGTGAAGGATCCATAATACAATATTAGTCCCAAAAGAAATTAATTCTGTTGGATTATATATATCTAAAACATTATGTTAGCCATGTCCAAGTCATGTTTCTGTAAACTGTTTGGTATGTGGATAATTTTTTAGAAAATCATCCAGAAATGAACCTTTCACTGTTCTAAATATCCCATTAGGAAGAAACAAAGTGCTACAGTGGCTTTTATTCTTTGCTTCTGTGTCTTACTGTGCATTAGAAGGGAATTTGTTGGGCCATTATCATGTGTTGGATCAGGCCCAATCCTCACCTCATTTCTACCCTGGAGTAGTTGCAGGGTTGGGTCCTAAAAGGTTACATAAGAAAAGATAATATTTTCCTGCAACAGTAGAGAGCCTTAGGGCTGAATTCATAGTGGTGTAACTGGTGTAAATCAGTGGCATTGCAGAAGGGCTGAATTTGGCTCTTAGTAAAGAGATGATACAGGCAGAAATAAAGTGAGCAAGATCCTGGGATCTGTTAAGTCTGTTTGCACCACACCTCAGATGCAGTGCAAATGTAGTTAGTTTAATTGGCCAGCTGAAGATTCCTCATGCGTAGAGGAATCCTCTGATGGTGTACAGCCAGCATAGCTGGCCCTACACCATCCCTATTGCAGCTCCCAACATAGGGGTTATGTTGGGGCATGTCCAGAGTGTTGCTGCACTTCAGTGAATCTTGGCTTATAGAATAAGCCCCTTGTGGGCTGTTGCAGCCAGATGTAATTTAGAGCAGCTTCATGGCTGCTCTGAGTTGTAGTGAGGGCCAAACCAGCTCTCAGCTGTCACCAGGCTCAAAAGCATTACATGAGGAGCTACTCCTCAGTATTCAAATGTGTTACGAAGAGGACAAACTCAATAAATACTTTTTAGTAATGGAAAGACCCAGAAGAAATAGATTTAAGCTGTGTCAGGTTAAACAAATATTAGAAGTAGAGCTTAACAACTATTGCAAAACATTTTCTGTGACTATTCATTCAGATTCCTAAACAAATTCATTGTGGCCATGATTGTGCCCTTTTCATTTTGCTTTGCAATCATTCACGTGATCAGGTTATGCCAGCATGTGCACTCATGAAAAAAGTGAGTTGTAGGCTTGCATGTTTGAATCCTAGTGGAAAGCAAATTTTAAATTAATTTTCCTTAAGCGTTTGTCCCAGAAATCCTGTTTTTTAAGGGAAATGCACATCCATTCAAGGAACAGAATCAGAACCAATATACTAATCACTTTCCATCTATCTAGGTACCCCACAACACATTATCTCATAGTTGCAGCAAAGCTTGAATAGCAAAATGTAGAGTAAGCAACATTTTTAAAAAACATACTTTAATAGTTTTGCATAAAGAATACATTAGAAAAAATGCTGTCTGTTTGCACAGATATTCTTTGAACAGAAGAGGAAGTAAAATACATCAGATATTTATTTGCTACTAATTATTTACTCTGTGAGGCACAAAGGAAGGCTATGTATTGCCATCAGTGGAGATACTCAGGATTAAGAATAAGCATCCCAGGTTTAGGAAAAATTAAGCGACTCCTATTTTGGTGCAGGGGGAAATGATGGTATAATCCACTCAAGGACCCTTCTAAACCAAAAGACATTAATATATATTCCAGCAAGACCAAAAGGTGCCTCTTACAGAGATCAAACAAATGGCCTGTTTCACTTGGGCAAAGGTCATGACCATGTTGCTGTGGCCAAGAGCAGAGCCCTGCCCTCTCTGGCAGGCACAGAGGTATAAGAAAAGGGAGGCAGGGAGAGAGGGAATCTCAGCTGACTAGCTGCTGTCTTGAAATGTTTGTTTGGAAAAGTTAGAGTTATTCTTTGACTTGACTTGGTCTGTAGATTTCTGCTAGGTCAGAGAGGCTGGTGTTCCCTTTCATTCTCTTTAAAACAAGCACAGATTGCTGGACAGTACTTCTTAATTCATAAGTATAACAGTGGGTTTAGTGTGTCCTTTCAATCTTGCTCATCATTGCTATCTTAAATTGTATTAGACTGTGGAGAAAGGGTGGCCTTCCAATTTGTGAGGATGAAAGGCTGGAAGCTGCCACACAGCCCTCCCTCCATAGGACCCTTCCTCCCTTGGTCTAAGAAGTTTAGTCTAGTGGACAAGGCAAGGGGCTCAGTGTTGGGAGACCTGGATTCTATTCCTTACTTTACCTTTGATTCACTGAGACCTTCGGAGAGTCACTTCACTACTCCGTGCCCTAGTTTCCCTATTTTTTAAATTGGGATAACCTCTCCTACTTTGTGACTGATCTGTTTTAAAGCACTTTGAGATCCTCCTGTGAAAAAAACCTGAGTCCCACTACCAGAGTGTCATAGCATTCTTTCTCAAATCTGAACCTTAGAGTCCAGGAATGAGATACTAGCATGAATTTCCCTAAGCTTAATTACCAGCTTAGATCTGATAGGATGCCACCACCCAAAAATATAGTGTTTTGGGGCACTCTGACCTCCCCAACCTTCCCTGGGGACCCCAAGAACCCAGATCCCTTGGGTTCTTAAAACAAGGAGAAATAAACCATTCCCCCACCTTCCCCCTCTCAGAACTTCCCTCCCTGGGCTATCCTGAGATACTGATCTAACCTCTTAAATCACCATACAGAGAAGCATCTCCCTTCCCCGCCACAAAGAGGCAAACAGATTCAAGGAAAACAAAGAGAGATTCTATCTCTCCTCCTCCCGTCTCCCCACCACCCGTCCTGGTGAGTTATCCCAGTGCCCTGGAGTAACACAAGGGAAACAAGGAAGAAAGAATCAATCAAGTTCTCTTAAAAAAAAAAAAAAAAAGAAAAAAGAAAAAAAAAAGAAATCTTTTAATAAAAGAAAGGAAAAAGTAAAGAATTATCTCTGTAACTTCAAGATGTAAATAGTACAGGGTCTTATAGCTTACAGACACCAGAAAGAGACCTTCCCTCCAGTACCAATACAAATCAAAATATTCCCAGCAACTACACCTATAAAAGTTAACCTGCCAGATCCACAAATGCAAATAGAATAAAACAATTAAAAAGCCTAAACCGCCTGTTTTACTTAATATATGAAAAGAAACTTAGAGAGCCTGTAGTAATGTCTGGTCTCTCTCAGACCCTCCGAGAGAAGAACAAAGAACTCACACCCAAACTTCCTTCCACCCGAATTTAAAAGTATCTTGTCTTCTGATTGGTCTTCTGGTCAGGTGTCCAGTTTCCTGCTTGTAACCCTTTACCGGTATAAGAGACATTAACCCTTAACACTCTGTTTATGACACAGAGAGGGTAGCTATGCAGGCAAGTACAGTACTATAATTTACTCCCCTCCAGGCCTGCTGCTGAATGGAGAGGGGAAATCAGGCAGGGAATTAATAAGATGACCAAGGGCCCCCAAACTTCACAATTCCTACTAGTCATTTATTTTACCTGTTTTTAAGGCTAGCCCTATGGGTAATCTTATCTCAGTCACAAAGATTGTTAATCTCTATGAAAACACAAACACCTCTGTTTCAGAGAAGATTAGAGCTGATGAGACAGCCATTAAACATGCTTTTGAGTCAGTGCTGTTCCTCTTTGTAGTTTTATAAGCCACGTGAAGCTGCTTGTTCCTGTGAACTGCTCCAGTACTTCATATTGAAAATATTAGAAAGAATCATAACATTTTGACATACATTAGATTACTCTCTTTAGTGTTATGGCCGCAAGCTCCTTAAAACCTTTACAGGCTGGTTTACACAAGTTCTGTCTGACAGAAGAGAGGTTTTGTCTTGACATCTTGTGAAATACTGAGGCTTTGTCAAATATTATCCAATTTAACTAGAGTACTTTTTTTTTAAAGGACAATTCATAAACAAGTTGACTATCTTTTTGAAATGTGGAATTAGCTTTCTGGGGTCTGTATATATTTGGATGGTAATGAAAGAAAGACCTGGTTTTTGCTCATCATTGACAGTCTTTTCTAAAGATTGAGATATTTCATTTCTGTCTTGTACAGTGCTATGCAATCATCAAAGATGCCTTGATTATATTCCTCCTTGAACAGGCCCCCATAATGTTAGTGGAATTTATGTACATGCATTTGTCAGGGAATTTATGTACATGCATACGCAACTCTTAGGCTTTGTCTACACTGCCTGCCAACAATACAAACCCTGCTCGTAGCGGGTGGAAGTATTTTGTCGGCAAAAGTGCCGACAAACAGCATTTACTCTGCCCGACTTTTAGTGACAAAGCCTTAAGTGGGGTTGGAAAGAGCCCAGAACAATTCAGATATGCACAGCGAGAAGGAAAGACCCCACCTAATACTGAGTTGCATATGAACACCAGAGAGGGAATAATCCCCAGTTATGTTAATGGATATTAGTGCCTTTATTGAGTAGTATAGGTAGGCTTGGAAGAATTAGATTTTTATCTGCAGATAACATAAACATCGATTTCAGTGTACACACCCATCAATGATAAAATATTTCCATTTATGATTGAAATTTATGGATGGCAAAGAAAAGTGGTGCTTGAAAACTTAGAGTTTGAATTAAGGATATTTGCTTTGTATATTTTGATGTGATTTTGACAATTTGTTTTAACGGTTATAAAGCTTTAACTTTTTGAATTTCAATATTTACTCTCATTAAATGATTGTCTGATTCCCCACTGTCTGACTTTCCCCCATAATTTCCCACAACATGCAAATTTTTTTGATAAAAATAGAAAAAAGGCTTATAAATAAACCTTGATATTATCCATTGAAATTATATTAAAAAAAATCAAATTCTTCCACTCCTAAACATGGGCATGCTTGATCTTCCTATCAGATATGAAGCTTGCCAGGCCAATTTACAGCATCCTCATCAGTGAAGTTCAGAGCCCTCAGACCACCATCAAGACTGGTCAAAGCGCAGTTGTCAGTGACATTGTCTGTCTTTGACCACATTGGCATGTAGTATCCTCTTGTTGCCCCATGTGTGAAAGCTGGTTGCATTTTAAACTTGAACCATTCAAAATCAGTTCAGAAGGACTCATGAGTGGCATGGCAAATTGAAGCTGGATACATGCATGGTCGGGCCAGTTATAATAGACTAGTTGCTGATGTCAGCTGCAGATCATTCTTCATGCCATGTTGATGATGCAGGGAAATCTGAGCAGGGCAAGCAGGTCCACAATGGTTGCCTCAATGACAAGCATGCTCTTGGGTGATCAAAGAGGTCTGTGTATAGTGGTAGGCATAGGTTTGCCCTGATCATCTCAACCATTCTGGCTTTAGTGTCCTCATGATGGATGTGTGGAGGAGTGATGTTGCTTAACTCGAGCCAGAGTATTGGTGTGGGTAGAAGCATCCCAATTACGATGTGTACAGTTGAGTACGGTTGTGTGTCAACCAATTTGACATGGGATGAATGGAGCCAGATTGGAGCATAATATTCTGCTACAGCGTAACAGAGGGCTAAACTGAATGATCAAAGAGTTTGAGCGTTTGCTCCCCACAAACTGTCAGCCCATTTTCTTAGAAGGTTATGTGACCTCACCTTAGTCACAGTTTTACTCAAGTGGTTAAGAAGATATGTGAGAGATCTATCTGGGGTTACTCCAAGGTAGACAGAGTGGGAATCCTGTTTCAAGAAATGTCCATTGAGAAAGTAGTCAGTTCTTGGACTGTTCTGGCATAGTAAAGACAGAACACACTAAAAACTGTTTTGGCCACACTTGGTTGTAAATACCACTGACTACTGTATTTGGCCATCTTAATCCAGTGAGCTTTTAGGGAGTCTTCAAGTTCCGCGAAGGACCGTGCTTGGATGTCTAAGCAAATGTCATTGTGTACATGAACTTGCAGAATTGGGTAAGTGGAAGGTCATTTGTGTACATGTTGAGAAACATGGGTGCCAGCACAGAGCCTTGTAATAGACTGTTCGTTTGTCTTTTCCACGCACTTAGCTCTGTCTCCCATGAGCATTTGTAAACACCTGTTGCAGAGGAGAAGGTCAATGACATTGACTACTCATGCTGGGAGTGCTCTCGACAATTTGACTAGAGCCCCATGGCCAGACCATGCGATGTGCTGCTGTCAAGTGCACAAATGTTTCCCATTTTCAGGTTTTTCTGAAAACCATTTTCAATGACTGTTGTCAAAACCAGCAAACGACTGTTGTTCTCACTTCTCCAAAAGCCTGCTTGCTCAATACTGTGTATTGACTCCACTTCTGGGAGATGCGCTGGCTTCCTTGATGTCATTGGTTGATAGTAATGGACATCCAAAGGGAACTGACCTATTTTTTTATGTTAGTGGGGCTTATAATTATACACTGAGAGGGAAAGTGACTGGAGTTTACAGGGTTATGGCATGGATTTTGAATATAGTTAAATTATGGTTCTCTCCATTATATTCCATGCTTTAACCATGTCAGGGCATTGTCATGCCACTCTCTCAACATAATTCATAAATGAAGATGAGACTCAAGGTAAGGATACATTTTCTAAACTCAGTTTGGCTCACACGGTGACCACCTCTGTATATACATTGGTTAAGGGAAATAGAAGTAAAATTGAGACTCTGTGGTTCACTAGCATCCAGCCCTGTGTTCTGTGGAGTTCTATAGCACTAACAACTGATCTCTTTTCATTAGAAAAGTAGAGTTTAGGGGAATTTATATGTATGGGAAAACATCCCTGCGAAAGGACAGCTGTTGACCTGCGGAAATATGTACAGCATATGGCTCACTCTCCAAAATAAGACCATGCGAGAGTGGCCCAGGATTGACGGGTATGTGTGTGTGTGCGGGAGAGGGAACACACTTCAGAGTCTCATGCCTATATTCTAGTTCCACTTACATATCTGCTTTCCAGCTGGATTTGCTCTGGATTTACTGCAGGATGTTTGAAAATTTGACTCCTTGTTAATTCTAGACAGACCATATGATTAATGGCGCCCCTTATTTGTAATAAAAATGAGTGTATTGGTGTTTCTGCTTAAATTGTGTGTATTTCCTGCTTTAGTATTGTAATTGTGATTTATTGTCCTAAATCATGCAAGTTTAGGATCTGTTAACTTTCTTTGGAGGTTGGAGCTGGGGGTGTGCTGGCATGTGAGTGAACTTCTTTCCATGGATGGGCTGCTCCTAAAAGGATAAATTCAAGCCTTCCCCCTTCCCCCCCAAAAAAAAATCAGCAATAAAAATCAACAAAAATGGCTTCTCTCTTAATATAATCAAAATAGGCAGATTTTCTATGCTCCCCTTTTGGTTGTGAAGCAGCAGATCTTACACACTGAACAGGGGGTATATCACATTTGGCAGCTGCTTGTCTTTCTGTAGTAGAAATATGTCAAACAATTGAAGAGCATTCAGAGAAGAGCAATCAAAGCGATCAGAGCTCTTGACAGATTGATTTATGAAGAAGATTAAAATAACTTAGTCTGCATATCTTGGCTAGACTAAGGATTTGTCTGCACTAGCCTTTTTTCTCTCTGAAATTTCCCTCTATAGCACTGTTTCCATAGTAGCAATGATACAAGCTCTAGGATCTAGAATCTGCTGCTGTTTTAGCCATAGTGTTACCTAGATCTGTTCTGTGCAGAATTGGATGACATGATGGTTAAAATATTGAGGGCTGCTCTGTTCTAGCGCTCCAACCATTAATGATGGGAAATTTGAAGGAAAAAAGGCTAGTGTGTAGACACTCATTGAGGAAGTGGGGACTTGGTAACTCTTGGGAAGTACCTGAAGAGGGGGAAGGGTTAATGTAGGGCGGGATATGAATATGTAATGGAATGTAGCTGAACAAAAGAATATTTGAGCTAAATATCAGGAAAAAGTTCCTGACTATGGAATCTGTTGGACTGTTGAATAGTCTCTCTAGGGAAGTAGCAGAAGTCCCCTTCCAGGGCAGGATCAACCCAATGAGTGCCTTTAAATCCACCTTGAAATTTAATCTGTTAGATCTGGCACACCACTTTGGTGGTGCATCAGGAAGAGCACAGAGATCAAAAGGTTGTAGTCCTGCTACATCCCTTTTTCATGGAATTGTTTCTTTATCTCACTTCCCCACCAACTGGCTGGCACCTAGATGCAGTTCCTCACCTAGGATGTCTGGCAGAGTCACAACTGCTGAAGGTGTACCAACTGGCCATTAATAACTCATGCATCCCCTGCTTGTTCTTCTGTCTGTGCAGCTTGCCTTGTGCCTGCCTCTCAAAACAGCTGCACCTTTAACTCCTGACTGGATGGCCCTGGCTCCATTGCTGAAGTCATTTAAAACTATACTGGACAAAATACAATACTGAAGAGCAGAATTCTGCATTAGTTAGGGGAAGGACTAGATGTTTTCTTTCTGTACGTTTTGTAAGTCTGTGGCTGGATTCATACATCTGTGCATACTCCTGCAGATGTTAGCAGCGATCTATAAATCTTGGGATATAAATGAAAAAGTAAACAAAAGGCATTTTCATTGTGGCTATGATGGTGGAATGCTAGATTCCAGCTCTTGCCCAGGCTGCAGGCATTAGCTAAGAACTGAGAAACTCATAGCTGGAGACCAGACCAGTTTACCTGTATGTTAAGATTTGCTCAAAATAGTTATTAGTCTTATAAGGATGTATTTAGTGTTTAGGTGCTATGAAATGCTTGTAAGTCCCTGCATGCGTTAATCTCACTTGTATTGTCGGTATTCCATCCTATAAAGAAAATATGGAAGTTTTGCTTAATAACTTTGAGAATGTTTGCTCTGAACTTGTGAACCCATGCAAATCATTCTCCCACCAGTAACTCTCAATACCAATGAGATATTTGGATGTAAAACAGAAACTTCCCCATTTAATAAACATCTTCTACCAGCCTGCCCATATTGTTTATCGATTTCATAATCCAGTGTCCATGACATCATCATTCACAGTCATGATAGTGAAAACAAAGGATTGAAACAGCAAAATCAGGAAGGAGGAGGAGTCTGACTGGAAAGGAGAATTTATTCTGATTATATACATACAAAGATCCTGGTAATTGCCAATGATGGGGGTGGGTATGCGGAGGAGGAAGGGAGAGCCAAGAGAGTATGACAATTACTCATAGTTTAGATAAAATGCTGTAATTTATAAAATTTGCCTGAGTTTGGCAGTCTGTGCAAGTCTGGGTTTTCAAAGCTCTATACAGGGCTCTTTGTTTAGGGAGGTTGCTGGACTGGTTTTCTGTCAGGCAGGTGTAGAGAGCATTCAGACTGAAACACAAACACCAAAGTCAACTCCTTATGGTGGCAATCTCCAGAGTGACTCAAGGAAATAAAGTCAGCAATGTCTCTTGCTACAAGCTGGTACTGTACAAGCTACTCCTGAATTTTTTTTTAACTTTGTATCTGTAACTTGATCGTCTCTTAAAAACTAATTGTATGTCAGAAAATGGAGCACAAAGGCTCTTCCATCTGTCCAGGTTGGATATGATGCACAACGGAGCATATCCGATTTGCAGTACCTCTTAGGTAATCAGATGAATATCTCCCGAATTGAATATACCCTTTTGATACAGAGCCTTTCATGTGCCTCCCTTCACGTCTCACATTTTGATGAAGCTCCATGAACTTTTAGTAATTTCCCTGAAATCTATATGCGGACGTCTGCACTCGTTTGAGAAGTTCTTGGGACTTGTATAATTAAATATGTTTCTGGCACTCTCTTAATGGCATACTCTCCCCTGAGTGAAAAACGGCCCCAAAATCTGAGGTCATTTGTTTAATTTAAAAGCAAAGGTTATGGAACAACAATTTCAGGCTTCACCAGCCAAGCCCCCGTGGCTTTGAAGGAAAAAAATCTAATAAATGTGATGTCCTACACACAAAATAAATTAACCATTGTGTCGCTTTTAAAGTGATATCAGATTTCAGGCAGGTTCCCCCTCCCACTCTGTTCCCTGCTCTTCTTTTCATTATAATTATTTCTCCACTTACTATGTTTTCAACTTCTTGCCTGGCTTTGTTGCTCGCTATTGTTCTTGCATAGCAAACATCTGGATGAAATTTTGTCAGCTGCATTTGAGGAAGAACTGTAAATGATGCAGAGTTTTATTTTGTTAAAAAAAACTTGTTCATAGAAAGTCTGAAGTCAGAATCATGTTTTAAATGGTTTTAGCTTCTGGCTGTTGGCTCCCTAGGAACGCACAGTGTAAGATAGTTTGCTGCTGTTTTCTCAAGGATACTTAGGGTGGAATTATGTAATTCCCCATTCTTCATGTGCTATCCTTATGCTTATTCCACACACGCATGTGTGCCATGCACCTGAGGTCAGAAAACCCTGCAGTTAGTGTCCATTGGCCTGCACTCTGGAGCTCCTTTTGCTCAGTACCGAATGTATAAGGGGAGGTGCAGAATGACTGGCTTTCCAGTTCCCTCTTACCACTACATGGCCTGAGTCAGCATCATCTATGTTTTAAGCATCTTTGCACTTTCTTACCTGTAAATATAATTTGACATAGTTCTTAGTGTTTTAGTGTGTTTTGTAGTCTATTATAGTTAGTGTAGATTAAGTTTTCCCCATCTTGGGAACACTCTCCATTTCCCCCATCCCTTGGGTAAGGATTGTGCCGAGAGTTCCAAGATTTTAGAACTGTGTCTCCTGTCCTCGCTCTTTCTTAATCAGCGATGAACACTAGCACTGTCTCTACTGGCGTGGGGAGGCACATATCTCCACTAACTCTAGTATCTGCCTCTCCTTCCCTCCCTGGATCCAAGAGGGACAAGCCTCGATTGAGGAAGTACCTCACAGAGAAAGCCATGAGACCCCAGTTGGACCCGTATCCTATTGTACATTGGCCTCAGTCCTTGAGCAGCGCCCCTCTGAGCATGAGCTCCAGGGAAGAGGTCAGATCTGATAAACCCAAAGACCTATGGGATCAGGCTTCTCTTGAGAGTAAGGGACAGTCTCACAGGTACAAGAACAGATTGCAGTCCAGATTTCCTCCCAAGAGAAGAGGTCCTTCCCCAGCTCCCTCCAAATCAGGCTAGTTCTCTCACTCAGTTCTTAAAGACTTATGTCTGCTTAAGCCTCCTGACCACAAGGGTAAAGTAGCAGGAGCAAGCATCTAAGGGTGCTGACTCTGGTACCAGCTGGTAAGCCAATGAATAAACCTCTGCCTGCACTGACCAAGAACTTCAGGTGGGGCTCTTCTCCTCTGACTGTTCTGTCGTGATTATGTAAGGCCCTGCAGACCACTGAAACCATGGATATGCTGGATTCAATGATACCAGCTAACTACTGGGACCAAGTGCCCTCTAGAACTGAGACCTATGCCTCCCTGGGGGATATTTTTGCCCTCCCATACCTACATAATCCCAACTATACATGTAAAATGATGGGGTCTAAATTAGCTGTTGCCACTCAAGAAAGAGATCTTGGAGTCATTGTGGATAGTTCTCTGAAAACATCCACTCAATGTGCAGCAGCAGTCAAAAAAGCTAACAGAATGTTGCGAGTCATTAAGAAAGGGATAGATAATAAGACAGAAAATATATTGCCTCTATATAAATCTGTGGTACGCCCCCATCTTGAATACTGCATGCAGATGTATTCGCCCCATCTCAAAAAAGATACACTGGAATTGGAAAAGGTTCAGAAAAGGGCAACAAAAATGATTAGGGGTATGGAACAGCTTCTATATGAGGAGAGATTAGTAAGACTGGGACTTTTCAGCTTGGAAAAGAGATGACTAAGGAAGGTATATGATAGAGGTCTATAAAGTCATGACTTGTGTGGAGAAAGTAAATACTCCTTTTCATAAAACAAGAATTAGGGGCTCACCAAATGAAATTAATAGTCAGCAGGTTTAAAACAAACAAAAGGAAGTATTTCTTCACACAGTGCACAGTCAACCTGTGAGAATTTTTGCCAGAGGATATTGTGAAGGCCAGGACTATAACATGGTTCAAAAAACAACTAGATAAGTTCATGGAGGATAGGTCCATCAATGGCTATTATCCCAGATGGGCAGGGGTGGTGTCTCTAGCCTCTGTTTGCCAGAAGTTGGGTATGGATGACAGGGGTTGGATCACTTGATGATTACCTGTTCTGTTCATTCCCTCTGGGGCACCTGGCACTGGCCACCATAGGAAGATTGGATGCTTGGCTAGATGGACCTTTGGTCTGAACCACTATGGCTGTTTTTATGTTCTTAATCTCCTTTGCTTTCGGGTCCAGTCATTCTGAGGGACATTTTGACACCAGAAGAGGAAATCACCTTGAGGAGAGAAAGCTACTCCCCCTGCTCTGTCCACGAGCTAGAGACTCCATCCACCATTACTGACAGTACCACCAGTGGATCAGGTTCCAACCTTCTTGTCAGCTGAATGTGATGTCCAGAAGATTAGCATGGACAGGGCTTCTTAACTATCTTGGACCTATCCTCCACCCAGACAACTGTCCTAACTGTCAGGGTGGTCAGACAAGATTACCTTCCAAGATAGCTCTGGTAGCCAGTGCCCTTGGGGTCCTCCCCAACCAGCCTTTGAACGATCATACTGGCCCTGTTGGGGTCCATGGGATCCCTGTACCCAGCACCCTGGATCTGTGCAACAGTCTAACTGGACCTCTTCCCTTAGGCAACAGCAGCCAGATCCAGTGGTACCAATGGTACTGACAGACATATCATCCTCACCTGATGATGCAATTGCCCCAACTTTGTCATTGCTGTCGGATGATCACAGGCAATAATAAGTACCATAGGCGATGAGTAGGTGGAGGCTAATGAGGGGTAAAGCACACCCCCTACTCAGATTTCTGCTTGGCCTGCCAATGGAGGGAGAGGAGCTCCCTTCTTTCGCAGCACCTGCCCCCTGGAATGCTTTGCCCCTGTACCTGGCAGTGGGGCCTGGGCAGGGAGCAGAAGGGGCAGGACCAGCCACTTCTCAGGCCAGTCGCTTCTGATGCATGCAAGAGCCCAGCTGGAGAGGTGGCAGCAGCCTTCCCTGTCTGCTTCCCACCTGGGACTGGCTGCCGGGGACAGGGGCTGAGAGAGCCGGAACCCACTCTCCTCCCCAGCCAGGTTCTCATAGGCAGCCTCCACGCTGCACACGGCAGTGACCTGGAGCGGCCAGCTTCAGCTGTCATGAACAGTACCTCTGTCCCACTCCCCACTTGGGCCTGGCTGCCAGGAAGAGTGACCAAATGAGTATCAGAAAGTGCAAGTCGTCTATGCCAAGTACTCTTAGAGAAGGTGACTGTTGGACCTAAAATCCCACTTTAGGAAGTTCATGGTTACTGATACATAAGCTCCTGGACATCCTACAGCCCTTGGGACCCAATCAAGTCGCTCTCCCAGTAAACAAGGCATCATGGAACCAGCCAGAGTGGTATGGCACACATCTCTATCATGCACCCCAGTCCCCAAAAGAGCTGAAACACAATTCTTCATGCCTGCAAAAGGGGCAGAATTTTTGTTCACCCACCCTACCCCCAACTCCCTAGCAGTATAAGAAGCTGCAGAAAGATCCACGCAAGAACACTCCAGGACCACCCCTGCGGACAGGGCACCAAATGACTGGATCTTATAGAAAGCAAGGTGTTCATATCCACCAGCCTGAGTTTAAAATTACTAACTACCAGGCTCTGTTAGTTAAGTATGATTTTATGAACTAGTCAAAATTCCTCAAGTGCAAAGTTGAACTCCACCAGGGGAACAGGGCCTAATTCAAAGCCCTTGTTGACAAGGGTAGACTTATGGAAAAATCTTCACTCCAACCCACAGTGGATGTCAGATGGGCCTACAATGCATTCCTTCCACTTATACAATCCCAACATGTCTGGATAATGTCGAGCAACATGATGCCTGTCTTTTACATAAACAAACTAGCAGGTGCGAAATCCCTTCATCTCTTCATAGTGGTGTTACACCAATTCTATAAGTGGATCTGAAACCACATGACACTCTTGGTGATGTACCTCTGAAGTGAACAAAATTTGCTGGTGGACAATTTCAGCAGACACTTCTTCACTGACCACAAATGGGAGATTACACAATTCAGTGCTAAACATAATCTTCACTCTATGAGGAGTGTCATCTTGGGACCTGTTCACCTCTCAAATTAACAGGAAGTTCAATATATACAGCTCCCATTCAGTACTAGGTTGGGAATCCAAGGGTGATATCCCTCTACTATCCTGGACAGATCACTGAGGTATGCCTTTTCTCTAAGACCTCTTCTACCCCATGTTCTGTGGAAGATGTGTCATCACAGCAGAAAGGACTGCATCAGAAAAAGCTGTCTAGCTAAATAAAGGCGTCTCTTTCCACCTGGGTACAACAGAAACAATTATCCTCGAGAGACAGCAAGTATTCCTGCTATTCTAGGTTACCCCCTTACTCTCAAGACATCAGTTCTTTCTATTAGCTCACTGGGGTACACCTAATAGCAATGAGTGCCTTCCACCTTTGGATAGAGGGCTGTTTTATTTTACTCACCCAATTACAACCAGATTGCTGAAGGACCTCACCAGGACCTTTGCACCAGTATGAGGTGAACACAACAAAGGGGCCTCAGTCTTGTAGTCTCAGTACCTACCAGGCCACCTTTTGAACTAGTGGCCATGTGCTTGATGTCCCACCTGTCTATGAAGGTCATCTTCCTTATCATGTTGGTTAGTAGAGTGAGTGTGCGAGGGGACACTCACTGCCAACTCCTCATATGCTGAAGAGAAAGTATCCCTTTGAGTCCACCTGAAATGTATTCCAAATATAATTTCAGAATTCTAAAAATCAATCAGTTCACCACTGGTATTCTTCCTGAAGTCTCCTACTTCCAGTGAGGAGTAGAGGCTTCATTCTTTCAACATCAAATGAGCTTTGGCCTTCTACCTGCAGAGAAAAATTTTTAGAAAAACAGCTAGACTGTTTGTTGCTACGGCAGAATGAACACTGGGTCAAGTGATATCTGCTCAGCGATTCTCTCAGTGGATTTCTGGCTGTATCCTCCCTTGCTAACAGTTGCTGCATTTCCTTCCTGCAGGTGGGGTGAGGGCCCATTCCACTAGAGCACAGGCAACCTCAGTAATATCTCTTCAACAAGTGGTTATGCTGGACATTTGTAAGTTGGCAACCTGATGTCCATATACACCTTCACAAAGCATTACACTTTAGTCCATGTCTCTTCTGAAGACACAACTTTTGGGATGCAGTGTTATAAGCATCTATATCACCTGCATCCTCACACCTTCCTCCTATTTGACTACTGCTTACCTGTCACCCACATGTGGAATATACACAGGGACCAGCACTCGGGGAAGGAATGGAGGTTACTTATATCTGTAAGTGGAGGTTCTTTGAGACGTGTGGTCCCTATCTATATTCCACTATCTGCCCTCCTTTCTCTCTGCTTCAAATCATGACTGGGTTCACAGCTGAGAAGGAACTGGAGAGGCAGTTGGTCTGCATTACCCTCAATGCTGAGCATGAGGAGATCTAGAGTGCAGACATGGATCAACAGACACTACATGCAGGATTTTCTGGTTCAGGCGCATGCTGCTCATGGGTAGTCAAGTGTGGAATACAGATAAGGGACCACACATCTTGAAAATCCTCAGTTACAGGTAAGTAACCTCCATTTTTCCACAGGCCCCTTGATTATGCACTCAAACATCTTTGTGTGATTGTGCTTCTATCAATTTATAATGTCAGTATGTTACACGGAAAAACATCAGAAAACACCTAAGACAAGTTAGGCACTACATTTCTGGGTGATTAATAGTGTGGCAGTATGTCTAATGATTAATGGAAAGGACTGAGTGTCAGTATTCCTCGGTTCTGTTCATTCCCAGCTCATACCACCAAATTACAAAGTTAGAGATGCTAATATTTCCTTACCTCTCAGCAGGTGGGATGGTGGTTGCCATGTTGTATTTTGAGGCTTAATTAACATTTCTGAAGCTCTTTGATAAGCTCAGCTGAAACGTGCTATAGAAACCTAGTTTGCTACTTGAGCCAGGCACCAGGCTGGAAGAGGAGTGACTCTCCACAGAAATATTTCTTGATGTCCAGCACTTACAGAGAACTATGCAGTGAGAGTGTTTCTGCTAGAGCTCAGTGTGAATGAAGGCCATAAGTGAAGCTGGAATTTAGAAAAAGCCTCAGTGCATTCAAGCTATGTAGTATCAAGCAGTGAGAGGCAGGGGTAGGGTGAGAGCACAAGCTGCTGGAGAGAGAGTTCACAGTATGCCCAGGTTATGTGCAGAACACCCACCAACCATTATTTGGGGTTTCCAGTTTATTTTACAGTGTCTGTTGGTTAACCAGAATAACACAAACCTGCAAAGTCTCTGGCCATATTCTCTCCACAGTTTAACATTCTGTAAACTCCTAACAAAACAACATCAACGGGAGATACCTGCTTTGGCTTCTGGTCAACAAATCCCTGTCACACCTCTTCCTGAGAACAGCTTGGCCATTTGTGGAATTGGAATAATGGACTCGATGAAACAACAGTCTAATCTGAACTAGCAAATCCTGTGGCTCATATCCTGGCTCTGTCCCCTTTGTGCCACTCTGGCATTGCAAAGGAGATGGGAAATTCATTTAAATAGTTAGCTGGGGATGCCTCTTATGTAACATGTAGAGGAACCCCTGGGTGGTGTAAAGTCATAAGTGGCTGTATGTGCTCCACTCTTGCCCCTCCCCTCCATGAAGGGCATATTAGGGGAAGCAGAGGGAATCGCAGGACCCTGAACCAGCAGAATGGCCCTTAGCAGGCCAGTCTCAGCCAAACAGTAAATAAGATTTGCTGCAGTTCTTATAAAGCAATGGAGCTTCAGCTGAATGCAATAGTATAATATCTTTCTTAGTTCCCTCTGAAATTGTGACACCCGATTTGCTTTTTATGCAGATACATCTGGTAGTGGTGAACAATATTGTAGTTTTTCTGTTTAATTAGGGCCTGCTTGTGACCCTCTCCACACACTGGTGAGCACTTACTCTTGTGAGTAACCCCACTGAAAACCTTTGAGAACTTGTTTAATGTTAGTTGTTTAATATCTAGAGCAATGTTGTTGCTTTAAAATTTAGTAGCAGTGATAGGCGTGAAAACCTGCAACCTCTTTAAACTGAGTTCACTGTTTCCTCTCTGCAGTGTGGTTTCCTCCTTTGGCACCTTCAGAGTGGAGTGGTACTGGGTGTTAGTGAGATCACATGCCCTATTTACACTTAGATGGAAAAGACTGCGTCACAAGCGTTTGAAACAATGTGGGGTTTTCTTACCTCAGCCACCTAAATCAGACTTCCTGTGAGCACCTGATTACCTATTTTGAACACTAAAATTATCTTTCTAGCTTTGATGCTGCCCTTTGTTTTAAACTTCCTATTCTGCACTTGCAGCATTTTAATACAGTCTCTGTTCATTGTCTGTAATCGAGAATTTCTGGTAACACCGATGCAGAAAGGATCAAAGAATAAATATTAGACGTTCGTAATGATGGTTCATTCATTCCTGCTCGCCATAATTAGCTTCTGAAGAAAACAACTCCCTGACCATGTCTGCTGCTTCTTTTTATCTCTGTCTTCTGTCCATATCTCCAGGATCATCACATTCATGCAGCTTCTCCACATTCAGATCCTCACAGAGAGACCCATGACAGTAAACGCTATCACAACACCATAAAGGAAAATCCTCTAACCTATCATCTTTTTCTGGGCTTTCTAGTGAAGTGTTTCTCAACGACTGGTCCATCTCTCTGACACAGTTGAGGAAGGCAGCAAGCCAGTCCCTCATATCAAAAAGGTTGTCAAACACTGTTCTAGTGTATTCTTGTTTTGGCTGCAAGTGTAGGTTGTAAGTTCCCCAAGGCACGGACTGTGCCTTCTTTTATGGCTTTTGTAGCCCTGAGCCCACTTTGGCATTTAATTAGTAAACTGAATATTAATGTAGTACATCGCGGTTTTGTTTGTTAATATGGCGCCTAGCATTCCCTTGGCATGCCCTTTCACATGTCACTCAGACATATATTGGAAACAGTGCTGTTGTGTAGTTATCAGTAGCCACTTCTTTTTTCCCATCTTACTGTATTGTTGGAGTTTCTTTTGTACTGGAAGTTTCTGAAGTCTCAATGGAGAACAGATTTAGTTATGGCCCCATTTTCCTTTCACACCACAGACTGGCTGTGACTGAGCAACTGCACCACCAAGTAAAGCTTGAAAGATTTATCTGCAAGTCCAAGGACTAAGCCTACTAGCTGTGACAATCAGGGTCCAGATACCTGAATGGGCGAACAGGGGTTTGAACCCCAAAGAGTAAGCAGTTGTATCAACTGGTTGTATGCAATGTTATTGTGCTATAAAATATGTCAAGTAAGGTCTTCTGTGAAAGTTTGTCATATTCTAAACTTAACAATCATCGTGATTTGTATAGCAGGAGAGGCTATGGTTATGAATTTGTATATCTGATGTCAAGTATCAGAGGGGTAGCCGTGTTAGTCTGGATCTGTAAAAGCAGTAAAGAATCCTGTGGCACCTCATAGACTAACAGACGTTTTGGAGCATGAGCTTTCGTGGGTGAATACCCACGTCATCGGATGCATGTCTGATGTATTGATTGATGTATATCTAGAATGGGGCTCATAAGTTTTGACCCCATCTCACAGCAGAACACTGAGCGATCAGAGAGAGAGAGACTCCCCCCAAGTCAGGTGTTTACACCTAACCGGCTCCAAGTAAATGATTCATTGTTCACCCCAGGAATAGACAAGGATGGACCATTAGAGTTAGTGGAAAGACATTAAGATATCCTGCCCCTCAATTCAAGAGGGGTTTTCCACACTCTGAATAAACATGAGTCACCACGGATTGAGGGGATGGGGGGCAGTGGGGAAAAAAACTTTTAAAAGCAGGCTTGGGTCTGAGGTTTTTCATCCAGAAACTGAGGGACAGTCTCTAGGTTGGAAGCTGTCTGTGAAATGCTGGATCCCTGCTATAGCGAGAAGGGTACACTGGGAAATTTTAAAAAGGCAATAGTAGCTTGTATTGGAAAAGGGATTTTATCCAAAATAGAAGTGTAAAGCCTGAGTTTCATCTTTGTTTATTTACTGAGTAACTTGTATGTGTTTGCTCTCCTTGCTATTTCACTTTTGAATCTTTGGTTTTTCTATTAAATAAACCTTTTGGTGTCTCCTCCAACATGCAAGTCTCTGGTGTGCGGACTGTGTAGAGTGTACTTTCCAAAGTAAGCTGGAATCTAGGGGGCTGGTTTCACTCCTTTTGGGGGATGAACCAGAGGGGATAAGTCTGAGTGTCTGTTAGTTAAGGACTCAGGAAGGATGGATTTGGGGAGACTCAGGACTGGGAGGGTCATTGAGGGTCACCCTCCAAGGAGTCACTAGGTTGGTGGAAGCCAGAGTGAGATTTTGTGCTTGTGGGCAGGCTAGTGGTGCCTGGGATCTGAAGGCACTCCAAGATTACAGGGCATGTGGTAACAGAACCCCTTGCTGGTTCATGTCATACTAATCACTGGAAATACCTTTGCTAACAGTCCTCAGAGTCCCTGCAAGTTAAAGGAATAAACTAGATATATGTGTTCATTGTGTACCATGTTTAATTGTGGCGTATGGATCCAGTTTCTATTATAACACATTTTAAATATATAACTTATTACTACAGCTGTTGAATAGCAGGGGAAACTGAGCTAAATATTATTCAGTGAATTTCACAGGGATTTATCAAATATATATTAGTATATATTCATAGGCCAATATTTGATGAGAATAGAGCTAATTGAAACCTGCAAAAATAGTTTTATGGGTTGCACCAAACACTGTTGTGAGTCAGACATGACTACTGCCTCTCATTCAGAATAAGTGTAAAGAAACCAATGTAATCACTTGGCTGAAACAATGGCAGTAGCACCCATAACCACAGGTGCATGAAAAGTTGAGCAGAAGCTGAATCACATGAGCCAAGAGTTTTAAAATGCAGAGGCTATGGCTTTGATTGATGGAACTGTGGGGAGAGAGAGAGAGACGACAAGATGGAGCAAGACAGACGCACTCCGCCGACTTAATGGTCTTAAGTGGAGACACACACAATCAACTGTATAATATTGATTTCCAAAAAATAGACATATAAATTTGACTTAATTTCGTAGTGTAGACATACCCTGAGACAGGCAGACAGAGGGACAGCCTGAATAAACATGGTGTATGATCCTGGGAGAAGATAGAAAGGAGACTACTAGGCCTGGTGCTGCCTAAAGAAGCTTGGGGCTATAAACAAGCTATTCCCTGGGGTTTATTTTGTTTTGTTTTGTTCTTCCTGCATTTGGAAAAGCAGGACTTCCTACATTCCTTGTAAGTTAACAAGACTGCATCAAAGAAAATACCTGATTTCATCATCAATTTCTACTCCCAACTGGAACACCCTTGGGGCCCCTAACTTTGACTAGTTGCTCAGATCAAAAAGGCACAACAACAGTATCGTTCAAATAAATGATTCAACAGTTACTAGAGAAATTCATTAATTAATTTCTGAGACAAAAACTATTTAACTCACAGCCAATGTTTTCAAAACTGGCTACTGATTATGGGTGCTTCAGTTTTTGGATAACTAACTTGAGAGGTCTTAAAGGGGTCTGGCTTTCAAAAAGTGCTGAGCCCTTTAGTAATCAAGCCCCTGACGGCCAACAAAGATGACTAGTGAATTTTGAAAATATAATCTGACATGTTTAAATCTAAACATGTTCTTTGTTTTCTGCCTTCACGCCACTTTTTAATTTTATTTCCTGTAATGGATTAAGGGACCTCTTTCTCAGAGTTGTTTTCAGTGTCTCTGCTTCCTCTTTTTCTTCCCTCCATTAACCTGTTTCTCTTTTCCGTTTCCTTTCCCTACATTGTGATCTCTACCTCCTTCTATGTATTTTATTTCTCCTTTCTTCCATGTCACTTTCCATATGTAAAATACTTCTCTCTTCTATCAATCACTGTCTCTGTGTTGCCCACCCATCCTTGCAGCTACATATTCACACTCATCCATGCACCTACATGTAGGGCTTGGAATTTTTATAAAATTCCTAATACGTTGAGAATTAACCCTACTAGTCACAGACCATTATGAAAGACAGAAGTCCCCCTGTCCTAGGGCAATGCCAGGACACTGACCCTTATCCATCTCAGGCTGCTAAGGATGCTGCCTCTTGTCTCTTGGATGGTGAGAGATTTTGCTACTTTACCCCTCCTTCTGACTCTGTGGGGCTTGATGGAGCTTGTAAATAAAGAGTTTCTCATCTTTGTTTTATTTTCTTCCTGGTGTTTTCCTCTGGTTGAAGTCACTGTAGATAAATTAACACATCTCATTATGGTAGCTCAAGTGGGCAGTGCTTGGAAGAGTACTATCTGTCTTCCCAAACCTTGGACATAGCAGATAGGAAAATTCAGTCCCTCTTTAAATGAGCAGTTGCTTGTATAGTGGAAAAACTAGCTTTTTTGGTATGAAATCTGGCAACAGCTAGTGATTAATTGCAAATATACCGACCTAGGATATCCCAAAAGCTTGGCTTATCAAGTATCCTGTAGTGCCTCTAAAGAGTGTATCCAGTTCTATTGCAGTACTGATTCCCTCTTAACTCTCAGTCCACTTTTCTCCTCTGATATTAATCCCAGGATAACATTAAAGCTACCAATAAGTCATTGCCCTCAAATGTTGACATTCCTTCTAAAGGTAACTGTAACTAGGTAAAATATCAGTGCTGACTGTACTGTAACTAAATGGATCCAACCACAGTGTAAAACAAATACAAAAACCACTGATAGCAACATTATCATTTTTCTAACACCTAATATGTGATAGATAAATATGATTTTGGCTATGTTAGAATATTGGTGTGGATGTCTTTACTTTCTACTTACATCTGCAGTGAAGAAAATATTTACTATAAAAGGAATGTACTTTTAAAAACGGATTTTCGGTACAGCACAGGCAGCAACCGTACAGATTCCTTCCCCCCCCCCCCGCCCCCGCCTCACTAGTGCGCTTCTGCTTTGATCTGGAGACTCCACTTTCAACAGTTCTATCTTCTGCCTTTCTTCCAAGATTGTCATCAAGGAGGCTCGTTCTAATGTAGCAATATTAGCAAGAGCAGTCAGGCCACAATTAATTTTGCATTGGGCACTCAACAACTGTCATATGGTAACAACATTTGGTTACTACTGGTCTGTACTGGATTCAGACCAGTGACCTAAATTGAAATATACTCTCTCTCAGAACCATCCAGTCTCTTGACTTGAATCAGATTTGAACTAGTGACCTAGAGGTGAAAGGCTCTATATCCCATTAGCAATCCTTTGAGCCAAAAGACTGTATTACTTCAGAGACTGTGAGTAGCTCAAGTCTGGGTCTTAGGTCTGTCTTGTTCTTTACTGCATTCATAGAACAGATGCTTGAAAAAACACAGCTAAACACTGGCAAATGTTTTCAAACCTAGGGTTTGATTTTCAAAAGTGCCAATCACACATAGCTCCCATTGGCTTCAAATGAAGTAGTGAGTGCCCTGGAGTTCTGAAAATTAGGCCCCAGATATTTGCCTCTATTAAACTGTCCTGTAATTTTTATGTTTTCTTTCTCCTAATTGCTGACTAACAAGGAATGTGTGTGTAAACAACAACTTTCTTTTATCCGCCCAGACTATCCTTCTGCCTGTCTCATTCAATGATACAGCAATTTAGTGTCTGAAATTAGAGTCACTTTTGATGATGTCACAAGAACTGGACAGTGATGTGTCTGAATTAATCATGCAGGAAACAGGAAAACGACAATAATGGAGAACAATGCTATGATCACACATGCACACTTTCTCTCCTTGACAATCAACAGCTGTGAAAGGAAATAATGAAAAAGAAAGGTTAATGTAGTTTTAGGAAAAATATTGTTGTCCTTTGCTCTTTACACAACAAACATAATATGAAGGAACCAAACAGGCACAGTGGGATCAAAATAATCATGTTTACTTATCTACACAACATTCAAGACCTAGCTAGACCCATGCTGCTGCTCTGGTTGGGTTCTGGTGGCTGCTAAGTTATAACAAACATGGTGCCAGTGAAGGGATCACAAGTTACCCTTTTTCTTTACCCTACAAAATTTAAAGGTATCGGGGGGGAGGGGGGGAATGTGGTTAGTGTTACAGCCCTGGCTGAGTTCCACTGAGTTCTGCTGTATTGGACCCAACCTTTGGATCTCACCTGCTGTCAAGCCTGCTGTGTTTGGGTAGAATCCAAACAGAGTCTTTAGTTCTGACCTCTCAGGGTGCAGACTCCCTGATTGCCCCCTACCCTCTAGACACGTGCAAGTCTGCAGTCCAGTTGCTCTGGGCCCGAAATTGGCTCCCACAATCCAAACTGAAAGTTACCATTCTAAATACTCTTAATAAAAGAAAAAGAAATTCAGAAATTGGCATAGACTTATTCCCCAAACTGTCACAGTCAGTTCTTTAAAAGAAATAATCCTTGTTGGGGTCTGTCACTGGGATAAATATATCCTCGATCATTATAGTTTGCATTAATAATGCTCTAGTAAGGGTGAGGTGGCCTTTCCATTTTAAACTGCTACAGTGCTTAGTCACTTGTTTAAATATATATTTTTCTGTATGAATTTAGTGCTGATGAGAGGTGCAAGCTTAATCCCCCAAGATAGTGAAGTCCTCTTTTTTCCACAGGAGAATTCCACAATGGGCAATGAGATTGCAAACTTCCCCTTCCATTGACCCAGCAGTCTGCATCAACACTAGTCTTGTGGGCTACCCTTAGGGGTAAAATAATTAGAGATTATCTGTAACTACACAGTTTGGCTCCCTGTTGAGATGGCCAGTGCTTTCCATGTCCAAAGCACCATACAGAGACAGATCCTGCTGACACTTCTGAGGGGCGGCTGAATAAGATACTATCTCGGTTTTACAGATTGGGAAATTGAAGCAGCTTGCCTGGTAAATGCAAACCACTTGGTATAATTGATATGGGAAGGTACAAAGCTTGCAACAGCAGGAGCATGAGATTGCTGAAACTCCTTGCCAGAGCCATGACAAAGAGGCAGGTAAGTGAGGGAAACATTGTACGGTCACACATACACTCACTGTATGTGAACATGATAGAAAAATTAAATTCTGCTTTGAGCCACTAAAACTGACACTAGACTAACTTTTCTAGGCATTATGCCTCAGGAATAGCCTGAGAATATACATTCCCTAGTGTTGATGTAACATACATTTCTGGTAAAGATATACAATAAACATTTTTTTACATCTCACTAGAAATCTCTGTCTAGGAGCTGGCTCTAATGGTTTGAAAGTGCATCTGTAGGTTGGCCTGAGAGATTTCTGGTCTATTCTTTTACCACATTAATAGCTATATATCAACCTACAGTACAGTACCTAACATAATAGAAGTACAGTACCATCTGAGAGCCATACAACAGCCATTGAAGCCAATGAAAATGGGTCTTAAACTACTTGCCACTCTGAAAATGTACCCATGATGTTGGGTAGCGTTCCATTGCTGATATAAAGATTCCTGGAATGATTACCCTCAGGAAATGGAAACTTTCAAATGAAGCCCTGAATATAGCAAGCATACAACAAAGAAGGGAAATAAGAGACCCTCCGGATGTATCTTTTTTGAGTGACTGAATTTCATGTATTTTGGATTAGGGAGGTGAAGCCCAAAGGGGAGAGAGAGAGAGAAGAAATTCTGAGGCTGCTTCTCCTTGTTTGCTCTGTTATGTGATAGCACAACACAGTCTTTGTGATGCCTGCAGCAGAGCTATTTATACCTGATGACTTGCCTAAGGACAGCCTCCAGTATTAATGTTTTTCCACTTTGAGTGAAAATTAAAACAGTAGCTTTTCCACTTATTTTAATGATGAAGTAGAAAACAACAAAAATCTCCCATTCGTCTGTTGTTCTGAGTTTTCTTCTGCTCAAAGCGTGGCTCGTAGTGAAGGAAAGATCTGTCTTGTGTGACAGGAGGAAGTAAGACTCATGAATGAGGAGAGAGACAGAGGGATTATTCTATCTACAGAGCGAGGAACCTGGGTACTAGTGGTTTCCTTCCCAATGTGCCCAAACCTGCTATCTTTGAAAATAGGATTCAGATTATCAGTGACTTTCACTTATGACTCTGCTGCCTTCAGAAGGAAGATATATCTGTCCCACAAATGGCATGCTTCGTGATCTTGTTGCATCTGGAGGGAGGGTTGGAGCGTCAGTGAACAGTGGCTCTCGTGTGTATCTCATTGTAATTGGCATCTCATTTTTGGATTTGGTTTCCTGTCATCTGTCAAAACTCTTGGATACTTTCAGTTCCTGTAAAAATAACTGCCTCTCCAAAGAACCTCTCACAGTGAAGTGGTGATTTCAACTTCCTTTTGACTGAATTCCAATTCATGGGATAATGGATCTTTTTTTCTCTTGGGTTGCTGCTTTCCCTGCTCATCTTTATAATCTTTTCTTAATGAGGTTGGCAGAAGTGGATGCATGTCCCATTGCAGATAGTGGGGTTTCTGTGGTTATTCAAATCAGGGAGAATGGTTTCAAGTATTTCGGTTACCAGTGTGACAATGATGCTATTTTAATTCAGTGTCTGTGGAAATCCAAGTCTCATGATTATCATCATTATTTGATTCTGCTAGTGTCCAAGATGTGCTAGGCACTTTTCAAATAGAAAGAAGTCACAATCCCTGCCTGCAAGGAGATTACAATCCAAAATCAGACAAACAGATGTTAGGCTAGTGGTATGTCATCTGTGTATGCAAGGCATGCATTGATTGCAAGCCCCTGAAATAATAAAATGTGGTCTAACTGGTGGCCCACAGGTCAGATACAGCCTTCAGATGACTCTGTCCAGCTCCCAAACATGCATTTAGAACAAAGTGGTGTCCTCTGCACAGCATAATATCACACATACAGTGCATATGAGGTCACGTGTGGAGAACACCATTTTGGACCACCTAAGGCATTCAAGTGTATAACTGCATGCCTTATTAAAAATATCACTGTACACCACTAGGTTGGGGCAAAGAATATGGAGTATAAGTAGAGAGATCAAGATGGTGCTTGGCTGTCTCTGAGGTTAGATCATGGTTTCCCAAACCTCTGAAACCTGAAGCCCCATTCAGGAGAATGAAACTATCATATCCATCCCTCCTTGGCTAGCCTGGGAAGGCACATTGCAATCTTTGAGAGAGATTGAGCTACTCAATATAAGTCAGCTAAATTCCTCCTCACAACTGCAAAAGTGAGTCTTTAAAAAAGACTCAAATGCTGAGAGTTCAGGAAGGGTGTACTTTACCTAGGGGACGGCATGGAAGTAGGCACAGGAGATATTTATTTGAGAAGTTACTAAATGGCAGTTGAAGCTGACATTTGTGCAGCAGAGGTGGATGAAGTCAGGTGAAATGATAAAAGATTAGCTGGAAGAGGTGGAGTTATGTTGGGCTTTAAAGATGCTGCTAAGAAGCTTGAATTTGATGCAGTAATGGAGGGGAAACTAGTGGAGGGTTTCAGCAGAGGAAGGGGCGACGGTTAAAATGAGGCATAAAAATGATTTTAGCAGTGAAAGTTTATATGGACTGGAAAAGTACAACATGGGAGTTTGGAAAATGTGATCTTTTTCGTGCTGATCTTTTTCATCTTCCTCTCTGTCCTCTCAAAATACTCTTTTTATATTTGCACTGTATGCTCAAAACTAGAGACAGCCTTCAACCAGAATGTGGATCCAAACACCTATAGTGTGGTAGAAATAATAATATTTAACTCTTTTAGCCTTTCTTAGGCCATTTGTGCCTAGCATGCAAAATCTTTATTAACCCTTCCTGGATGGATGCTTTTCAGTTTGATGGCTTTCTTCTATATACATGAAAGCAGGCAGGCATATATGATGTGCAGATACAATATGCAGTAATCAGGGGACATACATGGGGAAGCTCACATCTGTATCCACACTTCCCCAAGTTCAAAGGAGTTTAGATCATAGGTTTAAGTTCAGCCTATTAAAAAGTTAAGGACTAGTTCTGATTTTCATTGATTCATACATTTCAAGGCCAGAAGAGACCACTGTGATCATCTAGTCTGACCTCCTATAACAGGCTGTGGAATTTCACCCAATATTTCTTGCACAAAGCCCAATAACTTATGGTCGAAGAGGAATAGCCAGTCTTCCTCCTCCCTGATTGTGATGAAGTGGGAATGTTCTTAATGTTTTCTCTGAATACTATGTGGGCGCCTCAGTTTCCCCTATGCATTTCTTAAGTATCTAGGTGGTGAGATAAGGGGTTTGATTATTGGAGAGCCCTAGGCAGGTGTGATGATGTCTGCCCAGAGAATGGGTGACACCCTGTCTTTTGACAACTGTTAGCCTGGACCCCTCCCCTGCAAGGTGGCAACTGATGGTGTTGGAAAACAAAGAGATCAGGTGGCCGCCTGGCCCAGGAAAGAGACAAAGGCCAGAGAAGGGGGTGGAGGGAGTTTCAGTTTGGAGCTGGCTGGGGAGACAGGGGGAAGCCCAGAACCTGGGTCTGGGTCTGGGCTCCCCACCCCCCAAGAGGGACCTGACTGAGGGGTCCTGGTGTCTGTACGTACAAGCTCTGTTTTAGACCGGGTTCTTGTCATCTAATAAACCTGTTTTACTGGCTGGCTGAGAGTCACGGTAAATTGCAGGAAGTGGGGGATGCAGGGCCATGACTCCCCCACACTCTGTGACACTGATACAGTGCCTGATCAAGCCCTCAGGAAACTCAGCTGTCCTCCTCACCTCTTGAGGTGCTCTCTCCACAACAAGTGTGAGGGGAAAGCTTTCACTGCTGCTACCCATGCTGTATCTGTTCTGTGGGTTAGAGGACTCTTGTCTCCAGTGTTGTTTATATAGGACCTTTCCCCCACTGTGAAATCATATGAAAATTTTTTAAAGGGAATCATTTTATAACAGCTAGCATTTGCAAAAGTATTTGCTTAGCTTCTTGTGTTGATCTAGAAACGTAGTGCTCAGTTTTAACTTTGTTTCCATACTTGCGCTACTAAGTTAGTTTCTTCAAAAGACAAGAGTATCAAATTCTATGCCACAGTTTCCTCTCAAAAGAACTTTTTTCCTCTCAGAGATGAATGTCTGTAACAGCTGTGGCTTTCATTCTCCATAAATGCATTCTGCATAGGCACCTCATATACAACAGATTATGTACCTATGTGGGTGGATTTACTGTTAAAGCTTTTTAATTAAGGTTGTTAATAAAAGCCTTCCTTTTTTTTTTAATAGTAAAAGTCTGGATTCAACAGAGGTGTCATTTCAGGATAACTCAGGGAAGTGAGGGATCAAGCCCTAGCCGCTCCCTCCCCCCCCCTTTTTTTTAGCCATGTTTTGATATCTAAGTGCCTTTTCAGCCACAAGGGAGAATATTTACCTTTTGGAGATTGCAGATTAGAGTCAGGTCACATGTTCATAATAAAGAGTTTTGGGTCAAAAATCGTTACTTTGGAGGTCAGAAAACTTACAAATTCTGAAGAGGCTATAACAGGAATCCTACATATATGCAGAGTGGGATTTCTGGGATAACATGGGGATGGAGACATTCTAGCTGCAGATAAGGGAGATGTGGGTTAAAGTGTCTGAAAATTAGGAGCATGGAAACTTGAGCATTAGTAGAATTGTCATTACACGTTGGTACAGTTTGCTGAGCCTTTAACTAGACTCCAACCATCTCATCTGATTCACATCTGCAGTTCATGGAACACTGGCATTAAAATATCAAGTTACCCAGCAGCATATTAATGTTAATATTTCAGAAATCTTGTTAACTTCACATCTCCCTTACCTCCCCTCATTCCAGTCCCATTGATCTCACAATATCTTGCTCATACTGATACAGAACAAAAGCCAGAACTGTAACTTATTGTCACTATAGAAATACCTCTGAGCGTACTGGTCTTTGCATTGAAGCCCAAATTTGTCCCATCAAAGCAATGTGAGCAATTATAATTGTCCCTTTACAGGAACAAACATTCATGCAATTTTAAAGATAAAAAACGGTTCCCTTGGTTTTGTCCCATTAAAGTGGCTATCAAATTATCTGTATAATGGTTTATTATTTAGAGATCTAATGCTAATTCCTTATTTCTTTGAAGATTAGATATCTCCTAAAACTAAATGTTCACAAATTACAATACCCTTTCCCTTCCATGTACATAGTAAAGGATTCACTGAATATCCCCGCAGTATATTCCTCCAGAATGTATTGTTGTCTCAAAAGACTGGCATAAGTAAAGATCACATATCCTAAGTTTTCATCTTTTATTTGAGAGAGAGCTTTCATGAACTCCTGCATGGAGCTCATCCAATTTCCTGCACCTGTGGCATAATCTGTGAAAGATTGTGACAGGATCATAGAAGAGAGAGAGGTGGAAAAGATCATCTGGTACATTCCTTTGCCCAATGTAAAATTGATCCTCTCATACCTATTGTCCAGTGCTTTGTCTAGTCAGGTATTAAATATCTCTAGTAATAGGTTTTCCTCCGCATCCATATTCTAATCAAGTGCTTCTCAGACTTTTGTACTGGTGATCCCTTTCACACAGCAAACCTATGAGTGTGACCCCCCTGCAAATTAAAAACACATTTTTTACATTTAACCCTATTATAAATGCTGGAGGCGAAGCGGGTTCTGTGGTGGAGACTGACAGTCCGTGATGCCCATGTAATAACCTTGTGACCCCCTGAGGGGTCATGACCCCCAGTTTGAGAACCCTTATTTTAATCCAGCAGTTCTTGATTATGGATAATATTCATTGCAATTAAGCCTATACATTTTTTCTTTTTTTCTTTTATCCTGTGACCCTGTCCCCACATTTTACAATGTTGCTCCCCAATATTTTATTGCACTTCTTAGAGCTCTGCCTTGTATCTAGTTTCATAAACTTTTTTCCCCACTCTGTCTGTAGGAGCTGGTGGTGTCTAGCACTTTTGAAGATCTGCTTATTTCAGTTTAGACAGCTAGTTTTGAAAATGTACTCCTGAGGTAATGCAAAATGGTTTAGTTCTTCTTCGAGTGCTTGCCCGTATCCATTCCAGTTAGGTGTGCGCGCACCACGTGCATGTTCGTCGGAAGATTTTATCCTAGCAACACTCGGTGGTTCGGCTGTGCGCCCCCTGGAGTGGCGCCGCCATGGCGCTGGATATATACCCCTGCCGACCCAACTGCCTCTCCGTTCCTTCTTACCGCCCGTGTTGGTCGTTGAAACAGTGGAGTGCAGTTTCACTGACCTCCACCTCCCTAGCTACTCGTAATTCTCTAGTTATTTTGTTGTGTGTATAGTTCAAAGTTATATAGTTATAGTTAATTTTTATTGTTCATAGTTAGTGTATATTTAAGAGGGGTTCGGGGATTAGCCCCTTCCCCACACCCGGTGCCAGGGCCCATGCCTGGTTCACCGGGTTTCAAACTGTGCTCAGCCTGTCATAAGCCGATGCCGACAGGAGATCCACACAACTCCTGCCTTAAGTGCCTCAGGGAATCTCACCTGACAGATAAGTGTCACATTTGCAAGGCTTTTAAGCTGAGAACAAAAAAGGAGCCGGACTTTCGGCTAAAGCAGCTCCTCATGGAGGCTGCTCTTACCCCTCTGCCTTTGGCACTGAGCGCTGGTCAGTCGGCGGGCAGAAGCCCCTCCTCGGCACTGGACCGCGCCGGTACTGCCAAGGCCTCTCGGCACCGGCTGTTGCCGGCACCGAAGTCGACTCGGCACTGCTCCCTCTCTCCGAGGTCGAGAAAGCCTAAAACTCCTGCTGCTTCCATGCCACCTGCACCGCAGCCAGAGAGCTTGTCTAAGTCAGATCTCCCGGCACCGACACCTGCAGCGGCACCGACGACGTTCGCACCATCGATTCCGGTCCCACGAGGGCCATCAAGTCCAGTGCCTGACAGCTCCCCAGCATGCGCCGTGGTTGAGTTTACTGTTCCCTCCATGCCGGAGACATTCTCAACGGTGAGGGATCTGATTGCCATGACAGAGTCGATGCTGCCTCAACCCCCGGTACCGCCGGTGTGGGTAATACAGTCTATCAGCAAGCCTGCCTTGATAAGACCATCCTTTGTCGGCACAGCAGAGCGGCACCGTTCACGATCACGGTCCCACAGATGCTCCAGGTCCCTTCGGCACTCCCGCTCCCGAAACTGCTCGCAGTCCCGGTACCGTTCTCCTTGATACCGGTCGCACTCGTGGCACCGGTCGGTATCCCGTTCGCTGGCCCGCGGCACTGTTCCAGCTCCTGGCACCGCTCCAGGCACCGTGATTCCCATAGCCGCTCCTGGCACGGCTCCGGTCGCAGGTCCTGATCTCGTTCCCGATACCAGTATGCCTCCCGGTACCAGTCCCTGGTGCCAAGTAGGGCAAGGATCGCTAGAGACAGAGACTCTGCCCAGGGCTTTTCAGCACCTCCATGGCCATTCAGACATGCATCAGTGTCGTCCCACGAGGACAGCTCTTATGCTCAGGACCGCGATTCTGATGTGCCCACCAGAGTCTTCCAAGAGACCCAGGACCAGGACCAAGGACTCCATCAGTGGTCTTTCTGGAACTTTGGGCATACCACCAGGCCCAAGGCGTACCAGTAGTTCCGTCCCGCTCTGTCTCATCAGAGCACGGAGTGCCAGAGGCGACGGTTAGCCGTCCCCCTCCGACTGCTGCGGAGGAAGCCCCAGTTCACCCACCGGACTCCCAAGTTCCTCTGGAGCAGGAGATCTCCCAAGAGCAACAGGCCACCCAGGACCCGCTCGTCACTGGCATCTCCTCTTCCTCTTCTCCAGATGAGGCGGTGGCAGGAACATCCTCCTCGGGCCCTCCTCCAATCAACCTGAGAGCCCATCAGGACCTCCTAAGGAGGGTAGCACTCAATATGAACCTCCAGGTGGAGGAGGTCCCGGAGGTAGAGGACCTGGTAGTGGACATTCTATCGGCGGATGCCCCCACTAGAGAGGCCCTACTGTTTATTTGGACCATCCAGGCCAATGCCGATACTAAATGGCAGTCCCCAGCCTCTATCCCTCCTGCAGCCAGGGGAGTTGAGCATAAATATATGGTGCCCTCTAGAGGGTATGAGTATTTGTATGTCCATCCTCCTCCCTGCTCACTAGTCATCCAGTCCATTAATGAGAGGGAACGCCATGGCCAGCAGGCGTCAACCCCGAAATCGAAGGAGGCTAGGCGAATGGACCTACTTGGCCGCAAGGTGTACTCGGCAGGGGCCCTACAGCTCCAGGTGGCAAATCAACAAGCCTTGCTTAGCCACTATAATTATAACACCTGGGTGGCGGTGGGTAAGTTTACGGACCTTCTCCTTGAAGACTCCCGCCAAAAGTTCGCTGCCCTCTTGGAGGAAGGGAAAAAGGTGGCCAGAACTTCCCTCCAGGCCTCGTTGGATGCAGCAGACTCAGCAACCAGGACTCTGGCCTCGGGTGTTGCCATGAGACGCATCTCATGGCTTCAGGTTTCAAACCTCCCACCGGAGCTGCAGTATACTATTCAGGACTCACCATTTGATGGTAAAGGCCTCTTCTTGGAAAAGACTGACCCCAGGCTGCAAAGCCTGAAGGACAACAGGGTCATAATGTGCTCTCTTGGCATGCATACACCGGTAACCCAACGCAGACCTTTCTGTCCCCAGCCTCACCGCCCATACTCTGTGCCTAGACAAAGACAGGACTTTGGCAGGCGGCACGGCCGAGGTGGTCGCAGATGACCGTCAGACCCCAAGGGAGCCAAAATCAAGGTCTCTCGAAACCACCACCTGGACCAAAGATGAACTTTTGAAGGTGCGCCTGAGGGCGGCATACCAGTTACAGGCCAGGATCCCTCTCCTCCCTTCTCCAACCGTCTCTCCTACTTCCTCCCGGCCTGGTCCCAGTTAACTTGAGATCGCTGGGTCCTACACACGGTGGAGTATGCTTACCACCTCCAATTTATTTCAACCCCGCCCTCCCATCCTCCAACCCTGTCCCTCTTCAGGAACCCCTCTCACGAGCAATTCCTCTTACAAGAGGTGCAGACGCTCCTCGCCATAGGAGCCATAGAGGAGGTACCGATGGACGAAAGGGGCAAGGAGTGTTTTACTCCCATTATTTCCTAATCCCCAAGTCGAAGGGAGGTCTCAGACCTATCCTAGACCTGCGAGGACTCAACCAGTTTATGATAAAGTTGAAGTTCCGCATAGTATCCCTGGGGACCATTATCCCATCTTTGGAGGCTAATATGCCGCCCTCAATATGAAGGACGCGTACTTTCACATTGCCATCTTTCCTCTGCACAGGAGATACCTCCGCTTTGTAGCCAACCGTCAGCACTTCCAGTTTACGGTCCTGCCATTTGGCCTTTCTACAGCCCCAAGGGTATTTACAAAGTGTATGGCCGTAGTCGCCGCCTACCTCTGCCGACTTCGGATACACATTTTTCCATATCTGGACTATTGGCTAATCCTAGGGGCCTCCGAGACACAAGTCACTCAGCGTGTGGGCATCGTCAAGGACCTATTCACACGTCTAGGCCTGATGATCAATATAGAAAAATCCACTCTGGTTCCCACGCAGAGGTTAGACTTCATAGGAGCTATCCTGGACTCCAATCTAGCCAGAGCCTGCTTAACACAGCTGCAGTTTCAGGCGATGGCAACAATCATCCGAGGTCTACAGAATTTCCCGACGACTTCGGGTCGCACTTGTCTCGGTCTCCTGGGTCACATGGCTGCCTGCATGTTTGTAACCAAACATGCCAGGTTCCGCCTCCGTCCTCGCCAAGTTTGGCTGAACTCGATATACCGCCCGGGCAGGGACCCGATAGACACAATAGTCACCATTCCCTCGAGCACCCTAGGCTCCCTAGAATGGTGGTTAACTCCCTCCCTGGTGTGTGCAGGCATGCTGTTCCATCCACCCCAGCCCTCAATGTCCCTGATGACGGACACGTCATCTCTCAGCTGGGGTGCTCACCTCGGTCACCTTCGTACTCAAGGCCTTTGGTCTTCTCAGGAGCTGGCATTACACATAAATGTCCGAGAACTGAGAGCAGTCCGCCTGGCGTGCCAGGCGTTCCAGCAACAGTTGCCAGGCCGTTGTGTGTCAGTGTTTACAGACAACACAACGGCCATGTACTACATAAACAAACAGGGAGGGACACAGTCCTCCCCCTTTTGTCAGGAGGCCATCCCACTTGATAGATCTGGTAGCATCCTTTCTCCCAGGTGTTCGGAACACCCTGGCGGATCGACTCAGCAGGTCTTTCCTGTCTCACGAGTGGTCGATGTGCCTGCTGAAACTCCATAGGGACAAAGCGCGCATCATCATGATCGCTCCAGCGTGGTCCAGGCAGCACTGGTACACCACATTGCTCGACCTGTCGATAGCCAACCCAATTACCCTGCCACTCCACCCAGACCTCATAACTCAGGATCACGGCAGGCTTTGCCACCCAGACCTGCAGGCTCTTCACCTCACGGCGTGGATGCTATGTGGCTAAACCAGTCAGAGTTACGTTGCTCTGAATCAGTACAAGAAGTTCTCCTGGGTAGCATGAAGCCTTCCACCTGGTCAGTGTACTTGGCTGAGTGGAAGCGTTGCTCCTGCTGGTGCGAAACGCTTAATCTTACTCCCACTGAGGTCTCGATCTCCTCTATTTTGGACTACCTCTGGTCTCTCAAACAACAGGGCCTAGCACAGGACCGGCGCTAGGGTTTCTCGCGCCCTAGGCGCACGGCCATTTTGCCGCCCCCCGCGCTGATCCAGTGGCTCTGGTAGAGCTGCCGCAGTCATGCCTGTGGAGGGTCCGTTGGTCAGTGGCTCCGGTGGAGCTGCTGCAGTCATGTCTGCGGGAGGTCCACTGGAGCTGCGGGAGCAGCCGACCGTCCGCAGGCATGACTGCGGCAGCTCCACCAGAGCCGCGGACCAACGGACACTCTGCAGGCATGCCTGCGGCAGGTCAACCAAAGCCACCTGCTGCCCCCAGAATAATCCTGGTGCTCTAGGCGATTGCCTAGGCTGCCTAAACGGTAGCACCGGCCCTGGCCTAGCAGTATCATCACTGAGGGTACATTTGGCAGCCATCTCTACCTTCCACCCAGGCGAAGGTGGTCGTTCTGTGTTCTCACACCCTATGGTTTCGAGGTTCCTCAAGGGCTTCGAGCACTTATACCCTCAAGTATGCCGCCCAGCCCCAACCTGGGACCTCAACCTGGTTTTAACCAGACTTATGTCTCCCCCATTTGAGCCGTTAGCAACCTGCTTGCTGCTATACCTGTCTTGGAAGACAGCTTTCCTTATAGCCATTACATCAGCCAGACGAGTCTCCGAGCTTAGGGCTCTTACGGTGGATCCGCCGTACACTGTGTTCCACAAAGACAAGGTGCAGTTGCGACCGCACCTGGCTTTCCTCCCTAAGGTGGTTTCAGCCTTTCATGTTAACCAGGACATCTTTCTCCCGGTCTTCTTCCCAAAGCCACACTCAACGCGACAGGAGCAACAATTGCACTCCCTAGACGTCCGTAGAGCGCTCGCATTTTATATTGAGTGGACAAAACTGTTTCGTAAAACGCCCCAACTCTTTGTCGCGGTAGCAGACCGAATGAAAGGCCTACCTGTTTCCTCTCAGATGATCTCATCTTAGGTGACGGCGTGCATCCGCACTTATTATGATTTGGCTCATATTTCCCCAAGCCACATCACCGCGCATTCTACCAGGGCTCAGGCTTCATCTGCTGCCGTCCTGGCTCATGTACCTATCCAGGAGATATGTCGCGCAACTATCTGGCCCTTGGTTCACACCTTTGCTTCGCATTATGCTCTGATTCAACAGTCAAGAGATGATACAGCCTTTGGCTCAGCAGTTTTACATTCTGCCACATCTCACTCCGACCCCATCGCCTAGGTAAGGCTTGGAATCACCTAACTGGAATGGATATGAGCAAGCACTCGAAGAAGAAAAGACGGTTACTCACCTTTGTAACTGTTGTTCTTTGAGAGGTGTTGCTCATATCCATTCCAAACCCGCCCTCCTTCCCCACTGTCGGAGTAGCCGGCAAGAAGGAACTGAGGGGTGATTGGGTCGGCAGGGGTATATATCCCGCGCCATGGCGGCGCCACTCCAGGGGATGCCCAGCCGACCCACCGAGTGTTACTAGGGTAAAAATCTTCTGACAAACGTGCGTGCAGCGCGCGCACACCTAACTGGAATGGATATGAGCAACACATCTCGAAGAATAACAGTTACAAAGATGAGTAACCGTCTTTTCAATATCAATTTGTTTCACAGACTTAACACTTCTTATCACGGTAAGCCCCACATCATGTTCAAATGGCTAACTTTAAATCTATTTGTTTAGGCCCTGATTCAGCAAGTCACTTCTGCACATGCTTACAGGTTGTCCGTCCCTAATGCGGGTTCGGTTAATTTTTTAATTAAGAGAGGAAAATTAAAACCAGGCAAATTGAAACTTTAAAACACCACGTGGCCGTTTATTGACAGGGAGAAAATCACAACTTGGGCTGGGGAGGAGCACTTCTACCAACTAGCAGTACTATTAGAACAAGAAATATTTACACAACTTGAAGCAATCTATTTATATCCATTAACAAGGAACCAAATAATTCAAAATTATCTGCTCTTTAAAAATTAAGGTAAATACACCAAATTAAATGAACTGTGCGCACATTAACCAAATATTATAAAATACACCAACAATAGCTATTAATACAACAATTCAACTTTTTGTATGCTGTATACACACACTTTATACCAAATAACAACAATATACAATTCTACAGAAGAGACTAAGCAAAGCACAGAGTATTCACAGAAAAATTAGAAAGCAAGTACCGTATTCCAGGTGCAGCTGACCAGCAGTACAGACACCAGAAGCATACCGAATCCGTAAAATTCGTAGAAGATAACTTTGAAAAATAAATGTCACGTCCCGAGCTGGCTATATCCAGAGGAGACGCCTGGTTGAAGTGTTGATCAGGTCTTTCAGTCAGTATGGTGGATACTCCTGGAGGATTCTGGCACGAGGCAGGTTTTATTCAAAGGCCAAAATCTGACTGGTCCCTAGCTCCTTCACCTTCCAGGCTCCAAGCTGGCACCCTCTACATAGATAGAATCTGCACACGGCACACTAGAAGCTGCTAGAAGCTGCACCCAGCACACTAGCATGGTTTTGCACACAACCCTAATCTGACCGTTTGAACTGAACTACATTGGTCAGATTGGATCCCTTTGCTCACGGCACACTGGTATTATCACACAGCACTAGCCTGACCCCTAGGTGACCCAGGCAAAAAGAGCAGGAACTGCACACGGCACTCTAGATGTTGCACCCCGCACCTTATGATTGCACACAGCCCCACGGTGTTGCACATGGTACCAGTGTGACCTCTAGATGGACCAACATTGGCCATACAGACACCATGTTAGACTAGAGGCCTTAGGGCTGCAACACAGGTAAATGGCTTGGGGTTGAAAGATGAAAGCCAGAAAGTGACTGACACATAGTACTCTGAACATTAGGTTTGGAATAACCAAGCAATTAGCGCCATGTGCGTCAACACATATCTTAAAATATCCATCTAAGTACTAACCCTGGCCTGGTATTGCTTAAATTTGTGAAAGCTGGTAAGGTTACACCCTAAAATAGTAATGGCTGCAAGATAGTTTCATTATGGATGCACAAGACGATGTAGCACTCTGGATAATAATGTTTGGGTTTATGAAATAAATATGCAGTAACTGTAAAGCTTGGCTCATGCTGGCAGTGGTTTGCTCCAGCAGAATTGGTGTCTTGAACATGTCTGTGATACAAATTAAATAAAATTAGTTGTAGGTTGGTTTATTTGTTCTGAATATTAATCCTGAAAAAACAAAATGCTAAAACTCTTTCAGATTGTTGTGCTGGGCATGTATATTTTTTCTTCTTAACCAGAATCAGAAATTGACAGATTTAGTATCTAAAATAACAAAGCAAAACACAGGTCTTTTCTGAAAACCTGGAGGATACCTTACTTGTTGACAGTCATATGTTACAAATGAATGTGCTACTGCTTGGTGATTAACACACAATCTTTGTAGATTTTGTACCCCATCTATGCCTGTGTAAAGGAAAATGAAATAGAGAACCATTAACGTCCTAGTTAAAAAGTAACTAATAAAAAGATGTATATATTCCTCAGAGTTCAAAGTGTAGTCAGCAAAAAAGAATATATGCTGTGATTGGAAAGAAACGGTGACTTTGAAATTGTATCCCCTCTCTGCCATTGGCATATCCATGCTCTCAAGCTGACTGCAGCTTTTAGCTTCCAGCACATGTTTACGTTGGAAATCTGTCTGTGCACATATAGAGTTTGTTCTCTTATGAAATCATGTCTCGGGGGAAGGATAATTTAAAGCCATTTCCGTTTGTTATGTCTGAGCTGAACTAGACTATTAGGGCTTGTTAACGCAGGATAAACTCAAGACCTATAACTGCCTTCATCTGTGGATTATAGAATCTGTCCAACAAATTGCATTCTGATATTACCAGAATAAGGAACAGGGGGACATTTTGTTGTCCAATGCCATTGCCATCCAATAACACTGGTCTACAATTTTTGAGAAATTGTCTGCTTCAGAGATAAAATGTGCTGTTTATTATGTATTTTGATGTGCTGAATTCAAATATGACAATTAAAACAACGGATTGGCTACTGTTTCTAAGATATTTAAGTTTTTACATTTTATATCTATGTATATTGTGTAGATAGTAGAGTTTTAATCATAAATTGTAAACCTAGGTCTTTTCATGTGTTTATGGTTGCTTTACATGATACTATTTCACCTGTCCTGTTTATGTAACACTTTAAAAATCAGCAAAAGAGTTATATAAATAAAATCTATTATGAAACAAAAGGCAAAAAAACTATTATGTACATAGTTAGTCCTATTCAGTGTCTACTCGCGCTTCTTGGCTTGTCTCTTGTAGTCATTAAATGGGCATCCTTGTCACTGTCCAGCAATAGTCTGCAAGCATTGATGGCTCCATTTGCCCTGATAGCCTGCCAGGAGATTCCACTGCTGTAGTCTGGAGCCCAACAGCTCTGCCTTAACTCTTGGGTAGTTCCAAATCCCTGACAAGGGCATTCAGTTCACTTTGTTTATGAGGTGTGGTTCAGAGGAGGAGGATGGAGAAAAATGTGGGTCCTGTGACATTGATGGTTCAGGACCAAAGTTTCATCCTCTTCCTCTTCCTCGTACTGACTCAAGGGAGAATGATTCTGGTGCAGTCAGGAACCGGCAGTCCTTCTCCCTGGGTACTGGGCGTATAGCTGATGGAATGTTGTGGATAATGCACAGTCCACTTTTTCTTCTTTGACACACCTTTCCCAACTGGAGGCACCATGCAGAAGGTACAACTGCTGGTATGATCTGTTGGCTCTCTCCAAATCATTGGCACTGAGCAAAAGGCATGGATTTCCTTTTCCTGTTCAACCACTGGTGAAGATTTGTTGCACAAGTGTTGCAGCATATGTGTGGGGCCCACTTCTTGTCCTGATCTCCAATTTTGCAGCCAGAATAAAGGTGATGGGCTTTCTTAACCATAGTGCTTATACTGTGCTTTTGTGATGCAAAAGTCACTTCACCACAAGCATAGCAGAAGTTATCTGCACTGTTCACACAAGTACGAGGCATCTCTGCTCACTTTGGCTAAACAGAAATGTGTCCCTTTGCAAAATCAAACACTGACAAATAAGAGAGCAGGACACTGTATGATTTCTAGAGCTGATATAGGGCAATTTGTTCAGCAGAGCGATGTAAGCTTTGTTATGATTGCATCATCCATGACTTCTAGGAATAACATGATGCAATTCATATCATGTATGATGCAATACCAGCTTCAGATTGCATCATTCATTGTTTTGCCTAAAAAGCAAGTACTGTCCAAACCCAGTCATAGATTTATTCATAGATCCAGTCAAAGATGTATTTTAGTATCATTTCTGGTTTAAATTGGAGATCCCTTCCTTTATAACTCACTTGTCCTCCGCCATTCCCAAGTCATGGGTCGTATATACTGACCCAATAGCATATCTTGAAAACTAGAGCCAATCAACAATTTTAAGCATCAATTTCGTTCTCAGTGACCCAGAATTAGTAAAGTTGGACTACATTTATTTCAGAAGCATTTTGGCTGTAGAGCAGTGTAATCACAGGCATGGAGACCACCTCATTTTGGGGAAGTGGAGACTATCTGAGATTTTAAAAGTCAAGGCAGGCTATAGCTAATACACATTCAGATTTACAGCCTATGTCCAGCCTGCTCCATAATGCTATGGCCAAACCTGCAGTGGTTGTTTGTAATACCAGAACTGGTTTAAGATCTCAGTCAAAGCTACTTTAGACTACAAGGGCTAGATTCAGCCCTGAGCAAGCAGTGAGATATAAGCTGCATAAGTCTCCCTGGGAGGTATTGTGACTTAGAGATACATCTCTAAGGCTATATTTGTCCCTTTCTTCCTCCTTGCTTTGGCAGGATAGGAGGAGGATGGTATAGCACTTTAATATTGGCCTATACCACCAGTAAATGCCATCCCTTGCACTGACACAGACACTGTTCAGTGAGTAGGGTAGATGGGACCAAGTCTCCACCCACTCCCTACCTTTTTCTTTTCACTTCCTGCCCACCTGCCCCAGGGTTAGAAGTAAGATCTACTCCTGTGTGATGTAGCTCAAGGTCCAGAAAGCCCATGTAGGGGATTCAAGGCAGACCATGACTTCTTTGCAAGTCAGAACCTAGCTTAAAATCTAGCCACGAATTCCAAGTTTAGATATTAGTTATTGGTTATTTATAGAGACGGGTTAAACTTAAAAGTAGGGCTGTCGAGTGATTTAAAAAATTAATCATGATTAATCAAGTGATTAAAAAAATCACAATCACACAGTTAATAATATTTACGTGCCAGATGCGCTAAAGATTCATATGTCCCTTCATGCTTCAACCACCATTCCAGGGGACATGTGACCATACTGATGAAGGGTTCTGCTCGATAACGATAAAAAGCAGTGCAGACTGACGCATGTTCATTTTCATTATCTGAGTCAGATGCCACCAGCAGAAGGTTGATTTTCTTTTTCGGTGGTTCAAGTTCTGTAGTTTCCGCATCAGAATGTTGCTCTTTTAAGACTTCTGAAAGCATGCTCTGTACCCTGTCCTGCTCAGATTTTGGAAATTACTTCTGATTTTTAACCCTTGGGTCATGGGTCGAGTGCTATAGCTGTCTTTAGAAATCTCACATTGGTACCTTCTTTGCTTTTTGTGAAATCTGCAGTTAAAGTGTTCTTAAAATGAACATGTGCTGGGTCATCCTCCAAGACTGCTATAACATGAAATATATGGCAGAATGCAGATAAAACAGAATGGGACATACAATTCTCCCCCAAGGAATTCAGTCACAAATTTAATTAATGCATTTTTTTTAACAAGCATCATCAGCCTGGAAGCATGTCCTCTAGAATGGTGGCCAAAGCATGAAGGGACATATGAAAGTTTAGCATATCTGGCACGTAAATACCTTGCAATGCCAGCTACAAAAGTGCCATGCAAATGCCTGGTCTCACTTTCTGGTGACATTGTAAATAAAGAAGAGGGCAGCAGCATCTCCTGTAAATGTAAACAAACTTGTTTGTCTTAGCAATTGGCTGAACAAGTAGGATTGAGTGGACTTGGGGGCTCTGAAGTTTTATGTTGTTTTGTTTTTGAGTGCAGTTTTGTAACAACAAATATATACATTTGGAAGTTGCACTTTCATGAGAAAGAGACTGCACTACAGTACTTGTATGAGGTGAACTGAAAAATACTATTTATTTTGTTTATCATTTTTACAATGAAATATTTATAATAAAAATAACATACACTTTGATTTCAATTACAACACAGAATACAATATGTATGAAAATGTAGAAAAATATCCAAAATATATAATAAATCGCAATTGGTATTGTATTGTTTAACAGTGTGATTAAAACTGCAATGAATCATGATTAATTTTTTAAATCATGATTAATTTTTTAATTGCGTGAGTTTACTGTAATTAATTGACAACCCTGCTTAAAAGGTTTAGAGGCTTGTTTCAGATATATAGTCCTAAGTGTGGATACTTATCTGAATCTCTTGTCTACAAAATTGGGCTGTAAATCTCACAAAAATGTATTTTCTGGTGAGATTTTTAGTACACCTCTACCTCGACATAACACTGTCCTCAGGAGCCAAAAAATCTTACCATGTTATAGGTGAAACCATGTTATATTGAACTTGCTTTAATCCATCGGAGCACACAGCCCTTCCCCCCCACCCGTAGCACTGCTTTACCGTGTTATATCCCAATTTGTGTTATATTGGGTCGCGTTATATCGGGGTAGGGGTGTATTTCTTGCCTCTGTTTGAGCTGGAAAAACAAAGCACTCTTTCTCTGTGGTAGAACCCAGATCCCAGATAGAACTAGGAAGTGTGGTGATGCACAGAAATGAAAAATAAAAACAAGAAGTTAAAGCAACCCCCCCAGTACGTTATCACATGTATTCTAATCACATATTTGTTAAAAAAAAATTCACTGTGTTTTTAACATTGCCTGAAGCTACTGTGTCCCCTGCACACTCTGGCCCTAATTTTTAGAATAGACTAGTGATTTTGGATACTCATTTGAAAAACCTTAAATGGGCCTGAATTGGGTGTGGGTGTTTGGCATTTTCTGAAAACCAGTCTCCTTTTAAGGTGTCAAGTTGAGCATCCAAAATCACTTGTCACTTTTTAATATCTTGGCCTGTGTTTTTCATTAATAATCCATTAAAAAAAAACAGATTGAGAATATTCCAGTTCTAATTTAGAAGGATTCAACTAGTAAAACCTGTTTTGTACTACTTCTCATTCTCCACTGGCATAATCCTTGAGAGAGAGAGAACAGAACCATTCACTGGTCTTTTTGACAGACATTAGGGATAATTCAAACAGAGGCCATAGCCTTGTATAGCTTGCCTTCACCTGGGAGTCTGGAGGAGGCAAGGTATGCAAGATTAAGCCTGAAGTGTCTTGTTTCAAAATGGACTCGTGTTGAACTTTACTTCCCTGCAGGATTCATATTATTTACCTAATTCTCATGAGAACTTTATAATAAAAAGAGTCAAATTAATCTCTGGTGTAATTTTTACTTCAAATGGCCTTACACCAGGGCTGAATTTAGTCCAGGATTTGCTGAATAATGTGGCTCTTCTTTCTGTGATTGCACCTTTGTTCTCTCTTCTTTCCGAAGCTACTTACAATTCATATGTAATGTGTCCTATTCTTAACTTTATCATCAGAAATGTAAAATATTTTGTGGTGGTTTTAATGCAGAAAGTACAAATCAATGTAACTTAAATTTTAGATCACAGAGTGCAGAGTCAGCTGAGTAATCAGTGAACAGGAACTTCACATCAGTGAAGGGAAGAAATGGAGTTACATATTATGATCTCGTGTGCCTGGAGAGAGGCTAAATTAAAACCCAGACACTACAGAATTCCTCAGAGTATATATTGGTTGCCAGCTAGACTAAAACTATCTGGTGTAAGATGTCACAGTTGTTGGAGGCATAAAGGAATTACTTGTGGTTTTGGATATACACTTTGGCCCCCTCCTCACTTGAGAACTTTGAGCCTGATAACAGGAGCCTAATACTTTATGTGAACAGTTGAGTGCCCTTGTCTCTTATTGACTGTATGGGAGTTGTGGATGTTCATTGCCTTGCATGATCTAGCCAATTATTAATTAGTAGCATTAGAACAAAATAAAATACATCCATAACTATTATTTATTGGCTAGCAGTGCCCCACTTTAAGGTGTTGTAATCCTAGGTGCATCCAAATGGACTGCCCATAACCCACCCATAACCCACCTGTTGTAATCATTGTGGTTACCTGGGCATCTAAAGCAGGAAGGATTTGGTCCTTCTTTTTGTGCATGATTCCAGAAATATACTACATGTGGCATGCCTTAGAGAAGATGAAGTGAGACATTCTTATGTGCAAAATATATTTAGCAGCATAGATGGGGAAAAATCCTTTGCCACTTAACTTGGATGACTGAATATTGGGCACAGCTATTTATTCTTTACTCAACTTGCATTGTGTTGCATTGCATATATTTGCTGGGTGAGCCTCTCTTGTTTGCTTTCTGTCCTTCTTTTGCTTAGGACTAGATTGTCTCGCCACTTATTTGACTGCACATGAGAGTAGGAGATAATGTGACCACACTTGCTTCCCTTTCATGTTCAGATTGCAACTCTGGCTGAGGTGGGGCTGAGCTGGAGCTGCTTGGCCAGTACCCTCCGCTGTGCTCAAGAGTGGGGACAGGGAGAGCGTGACATCCCCTAGGGTACAATCTGGACTGTTGAACCGCTGTGTCCCTTTAACTCTCCAGCCCAGGGTGCCTTTTACACTGCTTTGCTAGTGACAAGCAGCCTCTCCAGGCTCTGCTCACGCATGGTCATTAGCATGGAAAGTCACTCCTTGCAAAGTTACATGAATGCTCTCTCAGCTACTCCTGAACTACATACAGGGCAACATCTGCAACTTCCCCAGCCCTAGCCTTGCATCCCAGGAATGTGCATCTTATACAGCTCAGTAGACCCCTGTTCATTATTAGTCCGACATAGCAACAAAGGGTAATGTTTATATGCCCCAGCCTTGTTGTCTCAAGTGGAGTCCCCAAGCACTTCAATCCAAATACACACTGGATTAGGTAAAACTGTGAAACAAGTTTCCTAACTAGAGAGAGATTGATTTTAGATGATTTACAAGTAGAAGGTATAAAGGTAAGAATTGGTTACAAAAGAAATAAAGAGATGAAATCACAATCTAATTCCTAACCTTTATCAAGCTAAATGAGATTTGAAAGCAAAATGGTTTCTCTCACCCCAAACTTTCAGCAGTCTATACTAACTGGAAAGCCTTCAAGTTAGGGCCACTCCCCCCAGTTCAATGATGTACCTAATGTCTTTTCAGTGATCTTGGTGCAATGAGTAGAGATGAGGGAGGAAAAGTGCCAGAGGACTTTTTTTCTTTCCTCCTTATATCCTGACCCTTTTCACTGGAAAAGTTCTTGCTGGATCATGCAGTTCCATTGTGTACATGTTCTGCCAGCTGTCCTTCAGGTGAATTACAAATACCCTGTTTACAACCCCCCTGCTGGTGAATCTCTGATTAAACAAGTAATGGCCCACCCTTAATGATGTGTCTTGGTAACTTTTCAGTGCAAGTATGTAATTAATTTAGAGTTACCAATGTGCTTAAATTTGCTTGACATGTTAACTCTCTTTTAAGATCTATATGTCCATACACACTGGTAGCTTTTAATGTTGGAAGGTCTTTTGAATATCTTGTAAGAATGACTGAATTGACTGTTGATCTCAATTATTCTGTGTTTTTGGTTACTTTTGATGTTTGGTCTATACATGTAGTTTATGTTACCCAGCATTTGGAAAAACAGTATTTAAACTGTTTTTTAAGTTTCTTAAATATAATGTGAAAAAGAATAACTTACAATGAAAAAGAAAACCACCTACCAACTTAAAAAATGTAGGACTGGAAGAATGTAACAATCTAGGACTGGAAGTACCAGGGTCAACATTAAAAACTGTGAAATTTTCCCAGTTCTTGTAATATATGTTTTTAATATTATATATTACATATTTGGTTAACTTATTCAAATATTATAACCAAAACATGATCCTAAGGTAAATTCAAACTGTCTGAAATCCTTCCAATGGCAAAGCCAGTCAATTCAGTCCAACTTTGCATCAAGCATGGCCCCAGTCAAGTTGAAGAAATTGCGGTAGCATTCCTTGGTAAAAGACACATCAGCTACATTCGCTTTAAACGGAGACAGTGATTTGTAAAAACTGTTTTTAAAATTTTTTTTCAGTCATTTGTTTCAATGGGTTTGTCTGGAGTGTATAAATCAGCACAGAATTTGGTTTATTTAACAGGACTTTCTGAAACTCTGGAAAGGTTGGAAATTTTAAGCTTGGTGCAACTGTTGCACAAGGCTCAGAAGGAGAGGATTGATTGAATCAAATTGTTTTGCCCATCTATGGTCACTTATGGTTTTGAAAAGAGAACAGAGAGTGTGTTTGTTTATGTTTGTTTGCCATACTCCTGGATAGGGTGACCAGATGTCCCAATTTTATAGGGACAGTCCTGATTATTGGGTCTTTTTCTTATATCGGCTCCTATTACCCCCCCACCCCCATTCCTCCTCCCATCCCGATTTTTCACATTTGCTGTCTGGTCACCCCACTCCTGGAAATGTATTATTCCAGTGTTAAAACATGCAAGGATTCCCTTACTCTCAGGTCCTGTACTCTCCAGAATCAGTTTTGTTTACTATTTTCATTCATCCATGTCCAGAAGTGCTGTAGATTTCTGTAACCCCACACAATCAACAGCTGCCAATCTCTCTGTATTAAACCCGATATGAACCAGGAGAAGCCATCCAGGTCATGAATGCTCAGACTTGCTTTTTCCTTTTATATCAAGCTGCTGAGTGAAATCTTCAACTTTTTATTTTCAAAGTGAAAAACATAGGAAACAAAATATTGATGAGGAGACAGAAATCACCAGTATGTGTATGTTCTTGTCATGGTTTGGCATTCCTGTCTCCCAAGACTTGAGAGGACTGGAAGAAGGATCCTCACCATTAAGGAGTCTGAGGCTGAAATGCTCTCATCCTCCATAGAGGTAGAAGCTTATCTATAGCAAAGGTTCTCAAACTGTGGGTCGCAACCCCATTTTAATGCTGTCGCCAGGGCTGGCTTAAGACTTGCTGGGGCCCAGGGCTGAAGCTGAAGCGTGAGGACTTCAGCCATGGGTAGCAGAGCTCAGGCTACAGGTTCCCTGACTGGGGCTGAAGCTCTTGAGCTTCAGTTTTGGCCCCCTGCCGGGGGCGGTGGGGCTCAGGCTTTGGTCCCAGCCCTCCCACCCCCAGGATGGTGGGGCTCGGCAGGCTCAGGCTTCGGGCACCCTTCCTAGGGTCTTGTCATAATTTTTGTTCTCAAAAGGGGGTCACAGTGCATCCCTGATCTATAGCATCCTTCTGATTTAAATTCAGTACATTTTAGTTTTCTGTTTAGTTTGTGGCTGAGTGGTTCCTTTTTTCACTTGTGGATAGTTTGTTTATTCTGTGTTAAGGGTTATTTTTTTCCCCTTGCTGTCTTGGGAATTGCTTCAGCAATGCCGTTTTATTAAAACGTTATGTTCTGCTGTAAAGACCAGCAGGTGCCATATAAAATAAAAACATGTTATTCTTAGTTTGCCATGGACTCTGAATGACCAGTGATGGTCTGTGTAAACTGGGAGCCTTTCTTGGGAAGGTCCTTAGTGTGTACAGGACCATCCTTCTCAGGAGAACTTTTAAAAGACTGAGGGCTTCTCTACATGAACATTTAGTTCGTGGCAAGCTGGGGTGTTATTCTACCCTACACTCACCTGTGGACCCTACTGCTGTGTATTAACAGTTTGTTCATGTGCTTTGATCTAATCCCGTTTCAAAGCAGGCCAGATCAAAGCGCACTAACAAACTGCTAAGCATGGCAACAGGGTCCACACGGACAGTTAGTATGTGGCACGGTACTGGGGGTTGATTAACAATCCAGCTTGCCATGAACTAAGTGTTTATATAAACAAGCCCTGAATACCATCAATGTGGAGTCCCTGTATGTGGAACCATTTGTGGTCACCACAGATTGGATGGAGGATGTTTGGAAGTCCATTCCTGGTTGCCTCTGAACTGCCATTAGGTGAGCAAGGCTTGGAAGTCATTCATTACCTTGAGGCAATGTGAGAGTCCCTGTGATCCTCACTTCCACTGCAATCTTAAGGTCCAATGAATTACAGTGGAGACATGTCATGGAGTACTATTACCATGGTGTCACCCATGCTGTTACTTGCTGTCTTATACATGTCCTTTGTGCCAAACTAGTGAGGCCCTGGAATCTCTCCAAGGGCAGGACATCTTTTATTTGAGCCATGCATGTACTCCAGTGGGGACAAGCTGGGGCTTTCAGCAGTTTATCATGAACCTTAGTGATTCCAGTTCCCTAGTGGTGACATTGATTTATTTTTTGACACACTTTAGAGTGAATTCCTCAATCAGACAGTCATCCAAATGGAGTGCATATGCTCCCAGTGTGGTTTTTGCCTTCTTTATCAAGACCTCCACCTGCTTTCCAAACAACTTCTTTATGGTGTAAGATAGGTCCTTGAGCTGGATTTTTGGTCACTGACCCCTAAGGAAGGGGCCTTGCCACCATCTCACCCACCTTAAAGGACACCCATACCCAGTGCTTGGCCACCTTTAAGTCCTTGGGACTAGCTCTTTTAGCTGCTGGTATTTCTGTTGTAGAAGAGACTCAGTCCTGGTGGAGGCCTCCCTCCATAACTTTATCTGACTATTGTCCATGAAGGCCTTCTGGTTTTGGATGCCAAAGGTTGCAGCACAGTCTTGTAAACCCTTCATCCAAAAGAATCCCAGAATAACAGCTTAGGGGTTTGAGGCACAGTACAGGAAATACCGCCAATCTCCCTCTAGCTCCGGACATCACCAGCACCAAGCTCTTGTGGAGAGGGTGGGAGACATAGCCAGCAGCATCCCCAGGGAGGATATGCTTTTTCTAGACAGCTTTTGAGACAGGGCAGCCATGTGACATTTATGCTACATTCTTCATCATTAGGTCCAAAATAAGAGCGCACAGCCTTCTTGAATGAGGGTTCCTGGCCTAGGTAACTCCCAGCTGTGTCCTCCTGGATTCTTGGCTGCTTTCAGCTCAAAATAAACTGGTCTTATACTTCTTCTATAAGAACTATGCAAAGGTGGGAATCCTCTCCTGCAGAGTCACTATCTTGGGTGTTTGTCTTAAAATACATCCACCACAGGAGAACCAGCAGCTAAACTGGTCTATCATGAGTGGTGTGTGACAACAGGCCTCCTCTTAGCCACTAATGGACATTTGCCTATATAATAAAAGTCTTATGCACCTTGTTGTAATTGTTAGTGCCAGCTCTGAATACGGTAGCAGTGGGATAATGCTAGAACCTTTGCAAGGTTTAATTGAAGTGTACAGGCAGCATTTCATTGGAGAAACTTTTGCAGCCTGTTTGGCCTGTAAGCAGTCTTGTCACTCTGGAAAATATCCCTAAATTCACAGATTAGATGCTCATGCTCTCCTGAATTGCTAGTCTGTAAATTTTATAGTGAGACTGCATTGATGTTTTACTCTGTTCCTGATCATGCCCTGCAGTAAGAAAGAGAACTGACCCATACCTTTTTGAGGGTTGTAAGCTTGCTGCTGAGTGTGGTATATTGGCATGTGATAGAGACAGGTACAGAGACTGTAAATCTGACTTCTCAGAAAACATACCTCTCTAATCTCTTCTGTCCAGCAAGTTTATAGGAGCCCCCTAATCCTGCTGTAAAAAGTCTGTTTTTTAGGGTGATTTGATTCCCACAGCCATGGACAAAGGCACCCAAGCAGCTCTTGTGCAATTAAAAAGCAGAAATTTCGCTAGAGGCTGTAAACACAAAGAGCTGCATTCTGAAACCACACAAAGATGGGAGCCAGATTGGGGCTTCTGCTCTTGTGCAGAGTTATGGGATTTTTAAAGAAATCAGTAACTGTCTGGAAAGTATTTTCTTTTGGAGAGTCTGTAGCAAGGGGGCCCCACTCCCCTGCGTTCCTGAGGGACATAGGCCAGAGAAGGTGCGGCCCCGCTGCCTGTCCCCGCCCCCCGGAAGTCAAGGGGCGAGACAGGAAGTCCAAGGCCCATCCTGCCTGTCCCCCTCCCACCCCCCGGAAGTCGGGGCGGGGCTGGAAGTACAAAAGCCCGGCCCCAGCGCTCAGTTAGGAGGAGGCTGCCAGAGAAGGCAGACGCTAGGGCCCGAGCTCCTGCTGGGCCCGGCGTACCCCATGCCCAGTACCCGGAGGGGTACTGGCCTGACCTCCCCTGGGGCCAGTACTCAGAGGAGCCGACTGAGCGGTCGGACGCTCGGCCTGTGGAGGAGCTGTCCAGACCTCCCAGCGCCCAGTACCCCAAGGAGTGGACCGGACCTCCCGACCCCCAATACTCCGACGAGTGGACTGGACCTCCCGACGCCGGACACCCTGAGGAACCCATGACGTGGGACCCTCCGGACTACGCTGGCAGAGGGCAGGTACCCAGTGAGGGGGAGGTTGGAAGTGGCCCGGGGGCAGCCGACCCCAGTTAGGCTGTAGGCTCACCTGAGCCGATGGCAGTGTGTTTCGGTCAGGATCCCCCACTGACCGCTAGCGGTGTTGACCGCTACTAGGGCCCCGGGCTGGAACGCAGTTGAGTGGGAGTCCCCCTCCCCTGACCGGTGGAAGCTATATACTGTTCCCCTGTGCTCAGCCCCACTGACGAGGCCTGAGCCTAGACTGTTGTGTGTTGCCCCACCCTGCCTAGGGCCTGGGCCACTTGCTAACTGTTGTGGTTCACTCCGCCCCGCAGCAAGGGATGGACCTTGAGTCGATGGAGCGCGGTGGGCTGGTGTGGCTCCCCTCCGCTGCAAGGAGGGTTGAGGCCCTGGCGCCGATCTACTACAGAGTCATTGGGCTAGATTCTAGGGTTCAGCTCAAATGCAAAGTGCAGGTCGTTGTATAGTATGACAGTGGCTTAAAGATCACTTTCACCTTCCCCGATCATTGGGCTGCTCTTGGCACTTCAGGGGCTGTTCCAGCTTATTTCAGAGAGACAAGATAGGTGGTAATATCTTTTTATTGACCATTTCTATTGGTGAGAGAGAGAAGCTGTTGAGCTTCACAGAGCTCTTCAGGTCTGGGGAGGGTAAATAGCGTGTCTAAGGTAAATACAAGTTGGAACTGATTATTAAGCACAATCATGCTTTAGGAGACATTTTAAAATTAAGTGGGCAATTAAGGGTTAGCAGACAGTGGGGTATGTTACTAATTGTTGTAATGAGCCATAAAGCCAGTGTCACTGTTAAGTCCATTGTTTTTAATGTCTAGTAGAGTTATTAACATAAGTTTCCAGTCTTGTCTTTTGAAGGTGGTGTGCAGGTTTCCTTTGAGGATGAGGACTGAAAGGTCCTAACTTATTTCAGGCAGTAACTGCTAAAGAGATCTGAAAATGTGACCAAGGATAAGCATATCACTGGGGCTGCTCAGACATGCCCACTTTCCACAACAACATCCCCTTTCACTTCTATGCCAGCAACAGAGAGGGAGGTTGTATTGAAGCCTCTGCATTGGCTCCATGCCACCCAAGTATCACCCTTGTCCTGGGGTAATCCTTCCAGGGCCAGTTGTGCCAGTTTTCAGTTCAGCTTAGTTTAGTTATAGGACAAGCAGTTCTCAAAGTGACTGTACCGCATCAGGGGATCTGCACCATTGTCTTTTGAAGACTGTTGAGTTAGTGGATTATTTAATATAAAATGCTATTTGTAGCTAGCTATTTTAAAGGTTCTGAGTTTCCTCTCCTGCACCTGGTATTCCTATTTTTCATCAGCAAATATTGTTTTATAGATTGCACAATCATTTTGATTCTCTTTCATTTCCAGCCATACTTTCTTATTTAAATGACCACTGGCAAGATAAAAATAAAATATTAGAACAATTTCTTTAACCTGTTCCTGATGATACCTGACGTTAAGACTGAAAGATTTTGAAACATCTTGTTTACTTCTGTCTTTGTGTTGTCTATTTTTTCATTTTACTCTGACTGGAGAGTGAAACCTCAATTGTTTAATTATTGTTTTCAAACAGCAAAGATGATGAAGAGCACTGTATAAATGCCAAATATTATGATCAGTTTCACTTCCCCAGGCTCAGAAACTAACTCAGTGTTGTTTGCAGTGTTTGGGTTTCCAACCCTGCATGTAAACTGGATATACATAAATACACACACACACACACTTTGAGTAGCATTCTGAAATTACAGCACTGGGCATCTGGAGATCTGGCTTTGCCATAAACTTCCTGAGGGACCTTGTGTAAATTTGAACCTGTTTGGGAAACTGGCACAGTACTGCATTGGTGGCAGTGCAAGCTGCGCTGTCCCAGAAGAATACTGGAGCCCTTCTAGAGCTCTGTGGTGCACTGTAGGGACCACAAATTGCTACAGCCTTTCAAGGAATATTTTCTCCTGCTGGATTGTGGAGGATAAAGGGAGCTATGACTCTGCCTACTCCCCAATTCTGCTTGCCCCTTTTGGGGTACTGTGCACCCCCTAGGGAGCATCTTGGTAGTAGCCCTGCAATCCCTGGAATGCAGGGGCTTAAATTCTGTACAGCCCTTACATCGTCATGCAGTGGGGGAGGCTTCTTACTCCACATTGCATGGCCACATAAGTGCAGGGCAGGGTCTAGCCCAAACCTCTCTGTTCTCCATTTCCTAAGCCTATGCAATGGAGATGTTAGTGCATATCTCACAGGGAGTCTGCAAGCCACCAACTCATCAAGTCAGGATTCTACAGGGAAGAAGGAAAAAAGATTACTTACAAGTCTGGCGGAATTTTTTGGAGTTTGTTGGAAGAAGGCATCATTGCCTGCTATCAAATCTGATAGTTTGAGAACTTTTTTTTTTTTAATACTAAGGAAGGGAGAAATTTCTTAAATAATAGTCACAAATAAAGTCAGAATTATGATATTAAAATAAGGAAAATAGACGAGGGGAAATGAGAAAATCTTAATATTATGTAGAGTTTTGATAGGACAGCTATTAAATAGGTGATGCTTCTAAATGTAAGAAAAACAGAACTTATGGACCTAAATATGAGCTAGTGAAAGACTTTAACGGATGCTATCAACTGATGAGACGGAAGAGGAGGATAAAGAATAGAAAAGCATCAACCACAATATGTGATCAGTACCACAAATTTAAGAAAGTGACTGGTAGCAGTTCTTGTCAATATAACTTTATGGCAATAGGCCAATTAATAATTGTGTGTAAAGACACATTTATCACTATTCAAGTTGCAAAACAAGTTTTATAAGATTTCTGTTATAAAAGAATGGATCTGTTAATAAATAAAATAAAAATTGTACCTCTAACGGTAGGTGCTATAGATGTGGAATATTTTTCATTCATTGACATTTGAAAAGAGGTGCTGTAGTTTGCACTCCAAATGCAGGTTTTGTGTGTATTAAATAAAAAAAAGGTAAAAGAACCTACTCATCAGAGTAATGTTTTCATGAACTTAAAAATGAAATAATTGAAGACAATACTTGTTTAGATTTAAGCTTTTCCCGAATGTGTTTGTAGATACTATAGTGCTGTGCCTGAAAGTGAAACCGATTCCAAATTAAGTCAAATGTAAAAAGCAATCAAAGAACATCCATCATTAAAAGTACATTCGATTTTGAAAATGCAGATTGAATAATTTGATGTTATTTCTAACACAGCTAAGTATTATTTTAAAATATATGATTTTTCACTTTGCAGTTGTCTTTTTTAAAAAATTCTCTCTCTCCCAAGATACATATGCCCCCCCAGCATCAGAGTATCTGAGTGCCTCCTAAATACTGAAAATTAGATATCGCAATCTCTCTCTCCCTTTCCAGCCATAGGAGATGTATCTTGAATAGTTCATAGGTTTTTTGCTTGTCTCGGTTTGTGGGTGTTGTGTTGGTGGTTGTGATGAAATGAGTTTTGCCTTTGGCTCTGAAAGCAGCTAGTTTGTGCCATTCTTTATCTGTTCCTGGAATGAGTTCCAGAGTTTGTGAACTATCTGCCTTCTGCTGAACTCCGGAGCCTCTCCCATTAGTCGACAGTTTAATGGTTCTAATGGAATGCAGCAGCTGTTGGGGTGCAGAGGGCATGGGGGGAGAGGCTGTCACTTAGGTAGCGATGTCCAGTCCATAGAGGGCTTTGGATATCAGGGCAGAGACCTTGACTTGAACTCTGTATTCTGTGGGGAGCCAGTGCAAGCAGCAGAGCACAGAGATAAACATTTATCGGGGTTTATCTATACGGAGACTAGTGCACAGCAGGCTGGAGTGTGAATCTATAGCACACCAGCCTGCCACACACTCAGTAGCCATATGGCAGGGCTGCCCGGGGGGGAGGCGGGGTGGCAAGTGGGGCAATTTGCCCTGGGCCCCACAGGGGCCCCCATGAGAGTTTTTCAGGGTCTCTGGAGTGGGGTCCTTCACCCACTCCGGGTCTTCGGCGGCAGTTTGGTGGCCCAGGCCCCCCACCGCCGAAGACCCCAGGCCACCTGAATCCTCTGGGCAGCCCTGCCATATGGACCCTGCTACCGCCCACTAAAAGTTCTGTGGTGTGCTTGACATTACGGGAGGGTGTGAGGAGCGAGCAATCAAAGAAATGAGGAACGAGAAGACCGGAGAAGAGTGAGCAAGGAGTGTGTGTGCAGAGTGATCCAGCAAGATGCAAGGATACTCTGGGACTTCTTGCTACTTCCCCATCACTCACTCTTCCCAGATCCCAAGCCATTTGACTCTGCTGGGCTCTGGATGAGTTTCACATAGTTTTCCTTTGTTCATTCACATCTAACACAGCTCATTTGCTTATGCACTCCTCCCTGCTCCTCTTTCGCTCCTTCCTCTCCTCTCCTCCCCTCACTCTTCTTGCTAGTGAAACAGGAGATGCATTTTCTTATCAATAATATGTTTAAATAAAAAATAAAAATGGCAGTGACTGGAGCACTTCTTCAGTGGTTAAGTTTGAGTGGTCACTAAGTCTGGCCAGGTAGAAGAGCTATTAGTTAGAGAGCGTGTCTCCGGAAGAGCAGAGAAGTATGCTTTGCTTTCACAGGAGCTGTGACTCTGATCCTACCTCTGACTATCCTGCAATTGAAGATTCTGGAGCATGTGAGACAAATGCCTGCTGTGTGGGGATGGCCCAGTAGGGATAGCACTGGGACAGGACAGCAAGGATTTAGGCCCTCCTGCAGAACTGCCTCCCCTCCCCCTCTCTTTTCTTTTGCAGTTACACACAGTGCTGTGGCTCAAGGGTCATTTGTTTCCCACAGCTTCACAGAACACTGTAGCAGAAAGGGGGACAATGATCTCTCACAAGGGGCAATGTGAGTCCTCCTTTCATCTAAAATAAACCCCTTCACTAGTGCTGGGAGGCCTGTTGTGTGTGGGTTTTGTTCTGTTTTTTTTTAATCCTTCTGCACATAGTTCCAGCGTGAAACACTCTGCGGCTTCAATTGATGTAAAGCATCTAGGAGTTTTTTTAATGGCCGACTTTTGGCGTGTTGCAGCCTGAGGTGGGTTTTCTATTCAGCCTGAGCACATCAGGAAACATCCCTTCTCCTTTTCACAAAGCTATTAGAATCCAGAGTCCATCTGGTCGACGTCGTCAGAAAGGCTGCATTGAGAAAGCAAGGAGGGGAGGGGGGCAACTATCTTTAGCTCCCCTCTGACAAGCACAGACTTCTCGCTGTACACTGCTTAGCAAAGTCTGCTAACTGAGCGTGTCAGAAGGATGCCGATTTAGTGAATTCACTATCCTAATAGTTGCCTGAAAACCCAGGGGGCAGCTATTTATGGACTCAATAGTCAAAGAATAAGTAAAAAGGTGGTGTCTCCCCAGTCTGAGGATGTAGTGGAATTAAAATTCTATACCTGCGCTCTAGAGCCTGAGAGCCAAATTGTTGGGGCCCTTGACTGTGACAGAAAAGATTGATCTAAATAAGTTGGTGTTCCACACTCAGTGCACATCTGTCTTTCTGTGCTTGCTGACTTGGGCGCTAGAGGGACACTGATTCACTCTTCGGATCACTTGAAAACAAAGGTATAACTCGCTTCCCTCAGACATCTCTTTGCACCATATCTATATATTACTTCTACTCGCTTGCCCACGCATCCTTTCTTCACACAGCCATCCTCTGCCCCATCATCCCACGGGCCAGGTATCCAGTTGTTGCCCTGTTCTGCCATAATCCGCCCTGCCACCTTCTGTCCAGACACTCTGCTGCTCTGCCAGCCTCCACTCACTACCCTGCTACTCTCCCCAGATGGTTCTGGAGAAGCTGGATTTCAGAGCCCTGCAGAAACATCTTTATGAAAATGAAAGCGCTGTAAATTAGCTGAAAGGGCAAACTTGTGACCTAAAGGCACCAGATGTGACATTAAACTCTCAAGACAGACCTGTGTGCTCATTAGTTACGAACTTGGCAGAGCAGCAGGCTTTCAGGTAACAGGATTTCCCAGCAGAGGCACTTTTTGCTATCTTTTTTTTGCTCTGGGTGAATGGGCCTTGGTGTGTTTTTAGCAAAATTCTTTACCCAGCCCTTTCTTATTATGAAAAATGATTGATCAGTGACCCTCTAGGAGGGGTTGCTTATTACAAATTAAATCAATTCTCAGAATATGAGAGGAATGAAAACATTATGATATATTAAGATACAAATTGTTATATCAGTTTGGATCAGTGATCCATCAAATGAGGTATCCTGCATTCAGTAGTGGCCTGTGCCTAATGCTTAGAGGGAAGGAACCATAATTCTTCCCACCCTGCTTCCAAAATCTCACTCCATAAAGCACCTCACCGCTGTCCAATGCTTTCCTTTGGTGTGGTGGGAACTCCTAACTGGCCTCTGCAGCAAGTTTATACCCTGGAGCATGAAAATTGATTCCTCCTATCTTAGCAAACACTGTTACTACACGTGTTGCTATTGGTCATGAAATGATCCACCCACTCTTTTAAAGCCAGCATTTAACTCAATGGCCTCATGTTTCAGTGAATTCTGATGGCTAACACCACACTGCATGTACACCCCTTTATTTGTTTTCAATTTAAATCTTCCGTTCATTTCACCAAGTGACCTGTTATATTTATGGAATTATTCTCTTCATAATCTTAAATACCTCATCTAAATTACCTCTAACTCATTCCCTTTTCATCTGAGCAATCCTAGTGTTTGCATATGTCAATCCCACAGTAACTCTGTTTTCATTAACTTTATGTGGACCTTTTCAATCTCAGTGAATATATGGCTTAGTAAATGGCTGTTGTCCGGACACAGAGGACTGTTCTGTGTGGCTGTCGTCATGTTAAACTGATGCCTGTAGTATACAATGAATGTTCAATCTTGAACTCTTTTTCTAAATAAGTTCCAGCAACGATCAGAAAACCCACTTACCAAGGATCACTTTTCTGCTTGACTGTTGTTCTTCTCGGGTAGTTGAGATCACTCAGCCTCATGTTCCATTCCAGCATTTGAGGCAGGGTGTACTGGCCTTGAAATGCACAGTCTGTTCTGCTTGTGGTCCAATCCTGTATTCTGTACTTACATGCCACAGCCTGAAAAGGCCGTTAGATAGCTTGGTGAAATGGTTAAGCAAGACTTAATACATATAGCTTTGGTACCAGTTGCATCCCACTGTGCGCGCGCGCGTGTGTGTGTGTGAAATTTACTACATTTTCTTTTGCCTGATGTAAAAATATAAGGTAAATATACAGTGTTACCATGTGATATGCATTTCACAGACCATGGCTCTGTCTCATTGAGAGTCACGCTGGTAGTTTGAAGCCAAGTTAGTGAAAGAGCCACCATCATTATTTTCTGTACAAGACCTAAATTGGTGAGGAAACTGAGCTGTCACCCTGACAATACCAAGCACTGCAACTCTTTAGTTTGGATTCATTTGTGGCAGTTATGTCCTGGCCTGCATTAGGGTCAGTGAAAAGTCCTACTGCCTCCTGGAGTGATCTAGGTGGGATTGTATCTCCCTCCTGGAGCTTTTTGGGGTGCACAAGACAGGTCAAGGGGGTGGTTAAATTATCCCTCCTGGGAATGTTTAGCTTACTTAGCTTGCATATGCATTGCACTTGCATCTGCCTGACAGGTGCACCGGGATTCCACAGCATTTTGGTCCACAGAGGACAGGGAGTGCTGGAAGGAAGACAATTTTAGACTTCAGAGAAAGAGACAGTTCTTGGGAAAGGCCATCTTCCTGCCACCTAATACAAAGTTATGTGAAGTAGTAGAGGCAGAGGCGGTGTCAATAGGTGGATGGATAGCAGGAGATGGGACCACAGTGGGGCAGAGATGTGTGTTGGGGGTGGCAGGGTAGTCAGCAATAGTGAATGGGGCTTTGGGTTCTTTGGTAATTTTAAAAAATGAAATTGCTCTGTATGCGAATTCACTTTCTCTACTCAACACTACCTTGGATGGTGAACTCTGAATGCTTTGGTAAACTGGATTGTGAGGTTGTTAGTTTCACTGTAATGTGTGTAAATTCCTCTCTCAAATGTGCCCAAATGCTGTTGTGTTACTGTGTGCAGCAAACACTTTCCAAACATACCAGACATCCCTTTGCTTTCTAGACAGGGGTAATGTAGCCTCCTGATTCAACAGGTTTACTACACTTCACTCTTCTTGGATGTGATTTTGAGTTGCAGTCAAGAGGGGGAACTGTCGACCTGCAGAAGTACCTTCTGCCCCAGCAACCCTAATCCTGGCCCAGTACAAAGTGGGAGGGCCTGGAAAGCGGGCCCATCTTGCACTCATCTCACAGCGGTGGCTCCTGTCTCGTGGGTCTGGGCACAGCTCCCTACTTTTCGGCATTGTGACCTGCAACCCGGGGTAACAGAACCACTCAGGTTTGGCACTCATACTTTCATGATTTTTGTGGGTGCAACTGAACCAGGGATCTGATTTTCCCCTCTTTGCCCAGTGCTAGAATCTCGCTCCCTACCCCGCCACCCAGTGATACTAAATGCTAATGTTATGGTAGGCCTCTAATTGTCTCCACAGTTAGATTGCTTATGCACTTCAAGCACAGACCTGTGCACTGGCAAGAAGAAAAAGGACAATGATAAAAATATAACAAATCTCTTAAGTCCATCAATAACTTGGCTTGTAGAGCTCAATATAAATGAGGTATAAAATTGTTACTGTTACACTATTAGCCTACTTCAAATGCAAAGACCCAAAGAACCTTCCATCAGGTAAACCTTGAGCATCTCTCCTGAGGACATGGACATGTAAATAAATCGCACCCATTTCTTCGAGACACACAGTGGAGCACTTGACTAAATTCAGTGTGGTGACCAAAAATGTGGAATAGCAAAAAATCTGGCAATGGTGGGCTGTGAAGCTAGTAAATAACGAGCTTGTTGTCTCACACCCCAGTTAGAGCTCTCAAGAGGTTCTTATGTTGCTTGCATTTAGTAAGAGTGTAAATGAAACCCCTGTTGGCCTTGGCAGATATTGGCCTCTTCCATGACCTTGTTTGAATGAAACAAAAAGTCATTGGTGGAACAAAATTTCATTGCTATGAACTTGTTTGAAAGAAAAGGGCAATTCTCTCAATTGGGTAATTGGATCACCATCCCAAGTGCCCTTGGGCTTATATCAAATATAGAAGAAGGGGATTAATAACTTCAGTGTGTAAACGGACTTCAGGCAGGTTCCAACTGTAACATTTCACTCACAGGAACTCTGGGGCATAAAAACAGGTCTCTTCTGAGTGCTTGAAGTGTTCTTTATGAAATGCAGGAAGGGCTGTAAACTAGAATCCTTGTCATTGTGCAGTGTCGAGTTTGAATTCTGTAGTTAATGGAATATGTGAGCTCCTCCTTAATGGGGGGCGGAGTTTATGAACTGTGCATTAGCAGGGCCAACTAGAATGGACTAAAATGATATAAATTGTACTTTCCTTTCAAATCCTGGTTATTGCTTCATTGTGCAGCACATTGACAAGGTTTGTGGAAGGGTCTTCTCGGTGGAAGACTAAGCTTTGCTTCATGCACAAAATGGGGAAGTGAATCTCTGAGTCAAAGGCTCTGCCCTGCCCCTGTACAGAGAATTCTGGGGACCCTCAGATAAGGCTCCCAGCTCATGTCAGCTCAGATTGAAGCACAAGGGAAACAACAATCTCTGTGATCAAAGCCCAAACTATAAAACCATAAAGGGTTTTGCTGATCAAATCCAACAATGAATTGCACCCACCCAGGAGTGAATTAGAAACTAGTGCAGTCTGAATGATTTGAAACCCAGCCCCCCCCCCCGCCCCCAACAGCCACATGCAGTCTTCTGACTTGCTCCAGAGACCTCTCAGAACTTGGGTCTGTGGACTTGTCCAGGGTGTGGGTCCAAGCCTGCGTCCTGTTGTGGCATGGGTCCAGGTTAACTCGTTTTCCAGTGTGGATGTTGTTGAAGACTGGATTGCCAGGTTTGTGTCTGGAGAGTCCTCCTACAGTATCCCACATCTCCAAAAACCCACCAGTCAGGTTTGGGGTCAAAACCTACATTTTGCATGAATCCATTGTTAGCAATTTTCTTAAAACTTGATCCAAGCACTAACCATAATACCATAATCAGGTCTTGGCCTGGACTAGTAGAGTATATGCTGCAGTCTCTGAGGAGCCCTTGCTGGAAAGCTGCTATCCATTAGTGGAGACTCCTGGGGAGGGCAACAGTGGAGATATCTCCATCCTTCTGTTGGGGCACTGCCATTTTTGCTGGATCAGGGAAGTGCAATTTTGCACGTGCATTTACTGGTCAAGGTCTATCTGGCACAATGAGTTTGCCCTATGGAACATGTGGCTAAATGGTTGCAAATCCCAGTGCTTACACAGAATGAAAAAACAGAGAATTAAAGACAAAGCCACTACACTTCTCCCACCTTCAGTATCTAACTATATAGAGATAGGCTAGTGCTGACATAGCAGAAACAGGACAGCAATTGTCATCTACACAAAAGAATAAGAGGGGCTAACAGTCAGTCTGACATATACGGTATTGATGACTTTCATCTTTTCTAGAGTTAGGCCTGAACATAAACCCCAGGTCCAAGCACCCTGAACGAGGAGCCAATTCAGAGCCACACACCACATGAACTGGCAGCTTTCCTTCGACTGTTTGGAAATGAAGTCTTCATTACCACATTTTCTCTTGTACTTATTAAAACTGTAATGCATAGAGAAGTTCCAGGCAGTTGAGAAATAATGGAGTCTGTCATTGGATCTGCCTGGTGGCTGTAACTTACCTGTGATATAACCCAGCTCATCTGGTAGCCCAATACAGAGAAGGCTCCTCGGAATTCTAAAAACGTACTCGCCACCTCTTTCCATGAAGCTATGGGTTTTTCTTGTAAAAGTGATTTAATAGTGTAGTTTGTAAACATGTCCTTAGATTAAAACTGTATCAATTTGGCTGGCAGTCTGAAAGTTCAAAATAATATCACTTTGCCCCTCTTAAGCCCTAGTTCATCCAAGGATCTCAAGGCACTTTAAAGACATTAACAAATGAAGCCTCACAACACTCCTGTGCAATACTTTAAGGAAGGATTATTATCCCCATTTTACAGAGGGACAAACTGAGGCACACAATGGTTAATGCCTTGCAAAGGGCCACATGTAAATCAGTGGTAAAAATTACAGTAGAACTCAGGAGTCCTTGGTCCTAGTTTCTCTTCCTTAACCACTGAACTATCATCTTTTGATCTCAGGAATAAACTGTGAAAGCTGTTTGACACGGTCCATAAATTACATAGGCTCTTCTCTGAGATATCGGGTACCTTCTTCTACAGGTGGGTCAGAAATGAGAGATGCAATGAAGTATTAATTGATGTTCAGTCCAGGCACACATTCTAGTATTTTGACAGTATTGATAATTAATCAACTAAAAAAAAATACACAAATTTCAAGTACTTAAAATGGCCTCTGCCCTAGGGTGGTAGACACATAAGCTTTGCCGCAAAGGTTACTCTGTGTCTTTCCTACACGGCCCAGAGTACTGCACGCTTATTACCTTTCATTGTCCTGTCTGCTTCCTACCACCCTTTATTAGTTCCAGCCAGTCTTCTGCCATTATTCCACAATCTGGCTTGACCCTCAAACTTCATCTATGGTGCAGAGATGCCCTATACCCTTTCACTTCCTCCCACTGACCTGCCTTACCCCTGCCACCCCTCCCTCAACTGCAGTATTCTCCCTCTGTCCTACCCCATACACTCCCTTGTTCAGGCTTGGCTCCTTCCCTTAACCATTGCGGTTCCTGGCCAATGGGAGCTGCAGGGGCGGCGCTTGTGTTGGGGGCAGCGGCGCTTGTGTTGGGGGCTGCGGAGCTCTTGGCTGCCCCTACTTGTAGGAGCCAGAGTGGAGACATGCTGCTGCTTCTGGGAGCTGCGTGGAGCCACAGCACGCACAGAGTGGGGCAAGCCCTGAACCCCACTCCCCAGCAGAAGCTCATGGGCCAGATTAAAATGTCTGAAAGGCCGGATGCGTCCCCCAGGCCATAGTTTGCTTACCCCTGCCTTAATTCTTTCAGATGTCAAAACGACTGATGTTTGTGCAAACTTTAGAGTATTGACTGGACTTTAAATGCAACAGAAAGGAATCAGATGTTTATGATGCTAAAATCCGTGGTAATCTACATGCTTCAAAAATTGAATTTCTGGGGAGAGGGGCTGGAAAGAGCTGAATTTATTGCTGGCATGCATAGGCGTGCGCAGCACATTTCATTAGGGTGTGCACCCAGGGAATTTTTTTTTTAAAGGCGAACATCATAAAGGTTGGGGTGCGGGAGGGAGTGCAGGGTGTGGGAGGGGGTGTGGTGTGCAGGAAGGGGCTCAGGGCAAGGGATTGGGGCAGAAGAGGGGTGCAGGGTGTATGGGGGGCTCAGGGCAGTGAGTTGGGGTGTATGGGGGTGCAGGGTGCAGCAGGGGGCTCGGCAGGGGGTTGGGGTGCAGGAGGGGTGTGGGGTGTGGCAGGGGGCTCAGGGCAGAGAGTTGGGACGTGGGGTGCAGGAGAGGGCTCAGGGCAGGCAGTTAGGGTGCAGGAGGGGGCTCAGGGCAGAGAGTTGGGGTGCGAGGTGCAGGCAGGGGGCTCAGGGCAGGGAGGTGGGGTGTGGGGTGCGGGCAGGGAGCTGGGGTGCAGGAGGTGTGTGGCAGGGGGCCCAGGACAGGGATTTGGGGTGCAGGAAGGGTATGGGATGCAGGCAAGGGGCTCAGGGCAGAGAGTTGGGGTGCAGGAGGGGTGCGAGGTACAGGGCAGGGAGTTGGGGGCAGGGTGCAGGAGGGGTTTCGGCTCCAGCCCGACTCACTGCCTGCCTGCCTGCCTGCCCACCCTGGCCCCACACCGTGCCACACCGCTCACCACGTCCCTGTGCGGCCCCTGCGGGGGGTGGGAAGGCACAGGGCTCCACGCGCTGCCCTTGCCACACCTCCAGGTACCTCCCCCAAAGCTTCCATTAGCTGCGGTTCCCCGTTCCTGGCCAATGGGAGCTGCGGGGGGTGGTGCCTGGAGCAATGCACGGAGCCCTCTGCCCTCCCTGGGGTCCCAGGGACGTAATGCCTCCCGGCCACTTCTGAGAGCGGTGTGGGGCCTGCATCACGCAGGGGGCAAATCCCATGGGCTGGATCCAAAGCCCTGAAGGGCCGGATCCGGCCCACGGGCATTAGGGTGTGCCTGGGCACACCCAGCATACCCCGTGAGCACGCCTATGCTGGCGTCTCAGCTGGGGCATACGTAGGTCAGCAGCTTAATCTCAGTGCAGCCACTTAAAATCCACTTTTTCCCCTCCCTACCTCACCCCACACGCATTAGGTTGGCAACTACAGACAAACAATATTGTCTTGTTAGGGGATTTTCCATAGAATCTGCCAGTCCCCCCCCCCCCCAGCCTCCTTTTACCCAGGAGATGTTTGATCTGAACAGGGTACATGATTCACCACCCCTCGGGGATGAGGCATGGTTTGCTGCTGATCTCATGCAATTTATCTTTCACTGTGCGTATCTTGTTTTACTGGATTATTTGAGGCAGTTTTGTACTCAGAAATTACATCACTGATAAAATCGCTTAAGGGAATGTCTGCTGTACTGCAGGACACAAAATAATACGGAACTTTTGCTGCAGGTTGGATGCTAAAGCCGAGCTAAGTGAGTCATTTAATCAACTACAAAAGGCATTTAGTACAAAAGGGTGTCTGGCTCCATGGATGTTATGCAGTATCACCTTGGGTTGTGACTCCTTTGAGTCTAACAAAATGAGTAGGTTCGGGCTTAGCCATTGCTTTGAATGGGAAACCTCCAAGGAAAGGCAGGATATTGCAGAAAATGATGTATGTGAATTCAGAGCCAGCCTTTGGGCCCTGTGAAGCCTGCAACTGCAGGCCCCGTTTGTTTGTGGGAACTAGAAATGTAAAGAAGAATCTCAACTTTCATTGTTTGAAAAAATATGTGGCCCTTTACCTTACGAAGGGAGCTTTGAAAACGTAACTAATAAAAACTGATTGCTATGGTGTAAAGATGTAAACAGCTGGTCTCTACTACTACAGCAGGCAGCTAGTGGACCTAAAGATACTCATATGCATATTTTATGAGAAATAAATCAGTTAAATTCGGGGTGTAACTGAAAAAAATCATCTCATTAACTACTTCTAAAATCTATAAGCCAGCTCTGTGCCCAGCAGTGTGATAATTGTACACAGGAACTGGTAATGTTTGGGTTGGAGAATGGCAAAACATTGTCCCATGGGCCTGGCCGAATGTGCCAAGGCTGTCTTTAAGTGCATCCACGAATAGCACTCTTCTCCCTGAGTCAGAACTGAGCTAACGTTTGTCCTCCAGTATGGAGTCAGGGGCTGCATTGCTGCTGGGAATGCCATGTTTTGGAAGAGAAGCAAAGCTGGGGTCTAAACCTTTCTGGTCATTAAACAATCTGTGGCACTTGCTACAAGAATAGAGTAGAGAGGTTTTAGCCTCAGAGCCCTGGCCTCTGGTTTGGGTAATTGAGCTGTGTGAAATGTTTGCCAGAAAACCCAAAGGCACACAAAACTTGCCTGCATATGGAGTTCATTATAAATATATCCCAAGTTCATCAAAGGGCTCATTTAAAGGTCACAGACATTTCAAGAATACTTGGGCCAGTTTGTGGTTTTTCAGTTTTATATGGTTTTGATTCAGTCTAGGTGAAACTCATTTTTTTCCAGAGCATTCAAACCTGAAACTCAGGGGGTTAAACCGTGCAGGATCAAAAGAACAACAGAAAATATGCACAAACCCTGGAAAATAGAATTGCCAAGTTTTGCCTAGCAATGAGCCAGCAAAGGGACTTCTACCTCTAGGGGTTACTCATAATCCTTGTGTTGGTATGGTGGAAATCTTGCTTTAACCAAAATTTTATTTGCTAAGTGGGTGTTCACAGTTAGGGAGTGACCATTAGCATAGATTTCTCTGTCCATTTTTCTGACATAAAGTCTTCCTGTTATTTCAACTGAATACAATATGATATGTCACTTCCCATCCCAAACTGCTAAGTGGTGTTGCTCTAAGTTAAACTGCTGCACTCCAGCCTAGAATACAGTATCTACATTTCAATGAAGGACAATTGATTGCAGTGCATAGTTTACAAAATGCTTAAGAGTCTTTAACAATTAAAGATGTTACAATGTATGAATGTTTGGTTTTGTATTATTTTTATTCTCACCATTCCAGTTTGACAAGAAAACTTCAAGTCAGCCTATCACACAAACCTAAAATATATCCTTCTGCTTGGAGGCAGGGCATGGATGGAGTTGAGAGCTAGTGATCCAACGAAATAATTGCAATTCCATTAATTTAATGATTTTAGTAAAAGCATTTGCTCAGTTCACAAGCAAAAAACTACAAAAAAAAGGACTTGATAGTTATTAAATATTAATTATTGGGATTGAAGAATAATTACTTGAATACCAGTGCTATGTCAGGTGGAAAATGAAATTAGTTCCATAACAATTATGATCCTTGCTCATATGCACAGAGTTGAATCATACACCAAATTTAGGATGGGAAGGAACTTGCCCCACAGCACATTGGTAATGTCCCCATTTTTTCCACAATCCTTCAGTAAATATCTCTGGGTTCTCTCATCCTGAAAGCATTAGGTATGTTTATATAAATATTAACATTATGCATTTGGTATGTTACTATATTTTAACTATCCTTGATATGCTGCTAGGTTTGGTTGGCCTGTTACAGGCTGGGTTTTTTTACAAGAGTCCCTTAAATTGTTCATTGTATCTGACTGCACAGTTACATGTTGTAAATTAGCTCATATTTTTCCTTTATTGTTCCTGAAAGTGATGAGCTCTAGCTGACGTGAATTAGAGACAATGAAACAGTCACTCCTTAGCTCGCTGGAGTTCTGTTAAAATAACTATGGCTTTCCAGAGATTTCTTCTTCTATTTGGAAAAAACTGACAAAGTGGAATGCAATTAGAATATTGAAGATTAGCAGCCAATACATAGCTTAATCTCAAATGAGAAGTTTCAGGATGACCACTAAACTATGTGTGGTTTTCTTATTGAGCCTTGGGCAAGATAAAGCATCACTGGTGTAATTAAATCCTCTCACATCCAGTACCTACTAGTCCCACTCTATCTGAAGTGAGAAAATACCATACAAGCATTTTACTCAAATCCAGTAGTACCCAGCATGTATATATGCTCTGCAGTATTCTGAAGTTCTCATGTATGGTTATAGGTCACTTGTAAGTACTCTGGATCTCTTGGACAAGCTGCAGTACTTGGCAAAGCAGCTGAAGTTGTTTTTTTTTCCCTTGTGCTATGATTGATTTTGACTGAATCTGTTGCACTACAGCATATAAACAGAGAGTACCTAATGCCATAAATTTGTACAGACCAGCAAACTGGGGAATTCTAGGAGACAGAGCTTGGCCAGTGATAGTTATGGCAGTTTAGGACTCCAGCTTCTGCACAGTGTGGTTGGCAGGGTGTTGAGGTCTGGCAGCTCTGATCTTGGGGCTGCATACCTGTGTCCTGGAGTTGGTTCCCAAGAACTTCCTTTGGACCCCAGTTTATATAGTGAAACTTGAGTCATGCTTAGCTGTACCTTAACCAGTCATTTTACTAAATTTTTCTAACCAGTCCTAACATATTGTAACACAATTCTCTAATCAATCCTACCCCACCACATTAATTGATTTACACCTAGCAAAATTAATTATGTGACAGACAGAACCAGAGACCATTCAGATAAACAATAGAGAAGTGGGGACCATAAAGACAAAACAAGAAAGAAATGGGGATTTTACAACCATAACTATTGATTGGTTCCTGGATTAGTGTTTCTGTGGTGTGGTGTGTAGTTGCTGGTGAGTGTTTGCTTCAGGTTGGGGGGCTGTCTGTAAGCGAGGACTGGCCTGCCTCCCACGGTCTGTGAGAGTGAGGGATTGTTTTCCAGGATAGGTTGCAGATTGTTGATAATGTGCTGGAGAGGTTTTAGCTGGGGTCTGTATGTGATAGTCAGTGGTTTTCTGTTGTTTTCCTTGTTGGGCCTGTCCTGTAGTAGGTGATTTCTGGGGACCCATCTCGCTCTGTCAATCTGTTTCCTCACTTCCCCAGGTGAGTATTGTAGTTTTAAGAATGCTTGATAAAGATCTTGTAGGTGTTTGTCTCTGTCTGAAGGATTGGAGAAATTCGGTTGTATCTTAGGGCTAGGCTATAGACAATGGATCATGTGATGTGTCCTGGATGGAAGCTGGAGGCATGTAGGTAAGTATAGTGGTCAGTAGGTTTCCAGTATAGGGTGGTGTTTATGTGACCATCACTTATTTGCACTGTAGTGTCCAGGAAGTGGATCTCTTGTGTGGACTGGTCCAGGCTAAGGTTGATGGTGGGGTGAAAACCACACCACAGAAACAGTAACCCAGGAACCAATTCCTGTAGCAAACCTCGTTGCCTGTACTCTGTCCCCATATCTACTCTAGCAACACCATCAGAGGACCCAACTACATCAGCCACACCATCAAAGGCTCATTCACTTGGACATCTACTAATGTTATATATGCCATCATGTGCCAGTAATGCCCCTCTGCCATGTACATTGGCCAAACCGGACAGTCCCTATGTGAAAGAATAAATGGACACAAATCGGACATCAGGAATGGTAACATACAAAAGCCAGTAGGAGAACACTTCAATCTCCCTGGACATTCTATAACAGATTTAAAAGTAGCTATACTTGAACAAAAGAACTTCGGAAACAGACTTGAAAGAGAAACAGCAAAACTAAAATTCATTTGCAAACTTAACACCATTAATTTGAGTTTGAATAGGGACTGGGAGTGGCTGTCTCATTATAAAAGCAGCTTTGCCTCTCCTGGAATTGGTACTTCCTCATCAATTATTGGGAGTACACCACATCCACCTTGATCAAATTGGCCCTGTCAACACTGGTTCTTCACTCCATGCATATGAAGAAGTGAGGTTTTTTACCCACAAAAGCTTATGCCCAAATAAATCTGTTAGTCTTTAAGGTGCCACCAGACTCCTTGTTATTATCGTGGATACAGACCAACACGGCTACCCCCGATACTGGAACTATTGATAAGTGATGCTTGCCAGACAGAATGCTATCAAACTAAGTTTTCTTTAACCACCTTAGTATCTGTTTCTCTATCTGGTGATGGTGGGTACTATTAGGACAGGATCGCCTTCTTAACTGCCTGATATTACATTGTTTTAATGTAATTTAGATGGAATCTGAGGATGTGACTTTTTGCTTCTTAGCTCAGCTCTCCCAATATGGCCATAGACAAAGGTCTTAGGCCTTATAATATGGCTACAGGAAAAGGCCTTATCCTTACAAGCCCTGGCGACTCCATTAAAATGGGGTCGCAACCCACTTTGGGTCCCGACCCACAGTTTGAGAACTGCTGCACTAGTATATCCGTACAACTCCTATTGCACGCTGATAACTGTGCATGCATGTTTGTCTGAGGGCAAAAATGGGACCACTGTTTTGTAAGGATACATTTAACATTCTAATTTGAAATCCAAAACATCCCACCTGTGCCGAGTAAGCAAGGTAAGAATTGTATTTTCAGACTTTTGATTGTTTGAAATTGTAACTTTAGTTGTAAGTTGTGCTTGATTTTCTTTGGGGTTTTGTTGTTTTAAAACACAAGTTAAAAGTGATTAGCATTTTAATCTCTTCAGTGATTCTGCGGTTTATTTCCATAGTTGCATCATTTCTTGAATATGCAATTGTGAAAGTTAATAGCGAACTAGTTATAGGTAGAGCTTTATGCTAACTTCAGTATTATAAGCTAAATTTTACCATTGTTAGGGATGTGAGTGAAGGCAGAATTTAGCATTGTGTATTTGTTTTTCCATGGTCTCAAAATGTCGCCTAGGGGCTATTTCATACTGATCATGTGCAAAACCAATTTTTCAATCCCATATGTGACTCTTTTAATATTTTTACAAATTGATTCAGAGACTAGTCTTCAGTTAGAACTAGATTACCAGATTTTAAGGCCAGAATGGACCATTGTGATAATCTATTCTGACCTGTCTAACACAGGTCATAGAACCTCACCTAGTAATTTCTGTATTGGGCTTGTAACTTCTGGCTGAGCTACAGCATCTTTTTAGAAAAAAAATCCAGTCTTGATTTAAAGATTTCAAGCAATAGAGAATCCACCACGTCCCTAGGTAAGTTGTTCCAATAGAACCAGACACCTGGAAAGTCCCTGCTTCCAGTATAAGGGACTAATCCCGGAAATAATTACTACCACACATAATGCTTTCTCTCATGAATAGTCCCTCTGTAGTTAATGGGGTTATTCACGGCAGTAGGCACTATGCCAAGTAGCAATTTTCTCAGTCTGGGCCTAAGACTGTCAAGATGGCAGCTTCCAATTTAATGGCTAATTTTTACAATTGTATTTAAAGTGCCTTAGAAATTAATGATTTTACTTTAATTTAGAATTACAGTAGTTGTAGTGATTACAGTATAATTTATATTACACTTCTGTATCACTACGTGGTGTGGAACTGACTGCACTGTGGGAGAAATCTTCCCTGGGGAAGCTATAGTCAGAGGGAGTGCAGTGGAGAAGTATGTGATGACTGCATTGCAATAAATAAACTGCAGAGACATCTGTCTTTGTTTTGTTAGCTTGCTTGATCAGACACCACATTTTGCTAATCCCTAATAATGAATGTGAGCCAAACCTAGAGAGAAAAGCATCTGCATCTCTAGGTTAACAGACCTTCGGTCTGCATGCCAGTTAGACCGTAGCTTTTTCCAGAGCAGAAGCTGCCAGCTGTGCCATGCTGGACTGTTTGCCATTCTTGTGGAGCCAAGTTCTGTTCTGCCTGCTGAAGACAGAGGTGGCGCTGCGCAAATGATCTCTGTGAATGAGGAAATGCCAAAGAGAGTGAACAGTTTGGATGTTCAAAAATTCCCTCTGCAAGGCTCTCCTTGGTACGTTGCTGTGCTGTAGCTAAGACTTTGCCACGAGGCCACTCTCACATTCTTCCTTTCTACAGGTAGTGTCATTTTATAGTTGACAGCTGTTTCTTTGGGTCTGATTAGGAGCAGTTGGCTCCTGCATAGGACCTCAGTCATTTTAAAGATGGCATTTCTCTGCCTTGCTCTGTTACCGAGAGAGGTGCTGTAGAGAGGCACATTCCCTTTCATGTCTGGGAGGAGCTTGAACACAAACTGGCCTGCTTTGGACCATCACAAATCTGAGCTCCAACATACAATCAAATTTTCATGGTCAAAGCCTATAGGAAATAGTTTGTTTTCTTCCATGTGCTGTCTAAAGCATCACCAAATCCAGTTTCTATATTAATTTCCAGGTCTTCTACGGCCAGGTGGTAAGTACCCCTGTCCTGTTTACTCGGCATCTTAAGAAAGCAGTTCCACCACAACACCGCCGCTCATACTTTCCCAGTGGGGCCAACGGGCATCTCTCCGCCTTTCCCTTCCCTTGACACATCTCTTCTGGTAGTTGGTTGACAATCTCAGGGACATCCTAATCCTGCCACTGGGTGCCGTGGACTAGGTAATTCCTCTCTCCTTCCCTAGCAGGCTCTTCAACTGCGCTGCCATCAGACAGTGATGTATAGAGCTGGAGGCAGCAGGGAAAGAGAGCAAGTCTGTTGAAGAGGGAGAAAAGCTATCTGCCACCTGCCTGATACTCTGTGATGATGCTGATGAGAAACCCAAAGACACCTGCAGGAATCTGGAAGACAGGTTGGAGCCGGGGGAGCAGGAGCAGGCAGGTCTAGTTAAATGCTTCAGATGAGCAATGCAGAGACAAATGAGAGATGCCCATTGAGGCTTGTTGGAGTCCCTTGAGACCTCTTCCATATGGTTCTCCAAGAACTCAATATGACTCCAGTTTCATCAGGTTCCTTATGACCAGGCCTACATGTCTGAGGAGAGGTAAGAGAGGAGGGGGTTGGTTCAGAAGGAGGCTAGGAGAAACTTGGGGAGGGGGAGTTTGGGGCCAAAATATGGCCCTTGATAAAAGGAAGTGACTGGTTTATGCCATCTTCTGATACTTTGACACATTACAGTCAGGGAAGAGAAAGGACTTTTTAAAGCACTGCTTAATATATGTCTCTAAGCTATGCAGCCAAAGAAAATGCAGAATAATTTATAGCTGCATGACTGAAACTCCCAATGAACAAATGAAGAACACTTCACCAGCGGCTGTGGGTTACAGCCATTGTTCCAGGACTGAGTTCCAGCAAGTGTAGTCACATGCTCCACGCACTCCTCAATTCACAAGACGAATGAGAGATCCAAAATACTTATGCCCTAGCAGACTGAAAAAATAAATCCTTCCAATGGGATGTCTGTCTTTCCTTCCAGGCTGTTGCCATCATTCTGGTGTTACTGATATTTCCACAACTATCTTAATGCTCTGACCTAACTTCATATTATTATTATTATTTATTATTATTTGTTTAACAATACTGTCTAACAGTTCCAAATGAACTAGGGCACCATTGTGCCAGGCACTTTGCAAACACATCATAAGAGACAATCTCTGCCCCAAAGAATTTACAATCTAAATAGACAAGACAGACAAAAGATAGGAGGGCAAACAGAGAGAGAGAGGTGTAAGACTGGGAGAATTCAAACCTTGGCCTCTTTGTTGAGACTACCAACATGAAGCTATGCGTGTTAGTAGTTTTTGCAATGTGGACATATACCTCCAGGAAGCAGACTGAAACCCCAAGTCATCTCACCTAAGCCACCTCACAGCTGTTAAATGGTAACTGTCTATCAATATTAATATCTTTTTTAAGAGCTTTAATCAGGGCAAGATTGGAAATAGGGTTCCTCAAAGGGAAAACTAAGATATATCCCTCGTCCATAGTAAGACTTTGCTCATACATCTGAATTTGGTATTACCTTCATCCCTCAGTTGGCTTTGTGCCAATGGAGTAAATATTGGAGTTCTACTTTTTATCTGTGATTTTTCTCAGGTACTTGCTCATGTTGTTGGCTCAGTAGCATGCCATGAGTTCCACTTGGAAAGCATACTTGGGATTCCGCCGGGACTGTGCCATTCCCTTTTTGCTCAAGTTATTTCATTATATAGTTCTGGCCAGCGTGAAGAATTTTGAGTGTTTTAACAGAACGTACTGCATAAGGCAGGTCAGACAGCTGCAGAGGTAGTATAGCAGTACCCATTCTGACCATGTCAAATATGTGTTCTTGCCATTGTGTTACTCTTTAGGCACAGGACACAACATGAACATGGCCATAGTGCTCCTTTGTAGAAACAAGAAGTCAGATGGTGTTACTCATGCCAAGAAAGAATGATGAGGTCACTGCTTCTGCTAAGCATTTGGGGGTGGGTAAGATGCTGCTTTCTCCAGTGAGTGTATTATGTAGAATGCCCCAGATTACACCAGCAATCCGTGATTATACTTCTGGCCATCATCTCATTCTGGAGATCTCCCCACTTTAGTTGCCTCAGGCCATCACATGTACAGCTCAGTTTGTCAACTCTGTTTTCAGCTCTTGAAAACTTACCAGGAGTATGTAGAACATCAGTATTGTAAAGATAGAGGCGTGTCATACTACTAGGAAATGGTTCAGGACAATAGCAACTTCAGCAACAGCCTTTTCAGGGTACTACTGAAATCAGGGGTGGCCAAGTAGCCATTCTAATTCTTGGAGTAGTACAATAAAACAGCGTATTACATTGTCAAGGGCCTCAGACTGCAGTTGCTCTAGGTTAGAATGGCATAATGCAGTGTTTCCTGGCAGCCTCGGTTGTCACCCTTCATTTACCTAAACACAAACACTTTTCAACACACTCCACAGCTTCCAGATAGGTTAGTTTGATTTGATTTGATTTGATTTGATTCGATTCTATTTGATAGGCTTCCCATCCCATCCTCATTGCATAGTATCTGAATGCAATTAAGCAAAGTGATTAACATCTGCAATGTGTGGTTCATTCTCTCTCTCACTCTTTCCCCTGGAGGAGAATTGTGGGTGGAGTGTGGTGTTTTATTTTGTGTTTTAAATGTACACTTTTCTCTGTTCTTGTTAGAGAAATGCTCCTTCCATTTGGTGCAGAAGGTGACGAGGTTTGTGAAGGTCCTTAGTTCCTGTATGAGTTGTTCCACAGTCTTGGACTCAGCGCTCGGAAAGCTCTGTCTCCTGCACAGATGAGCTTTACCCTTATAGTAGAAAGTTCTGCTATGCCTGAGAAGCAGAGGAACATTCACATTCTTACAGCCTGTATACAGAGGGCTATTTTTTTTTTTAAATACAGGAATGAGGACTTTAAAATAATAGTATAGCCTAGTACCTCTGGGACTCTCCTCCTCAGACCCTCTGTTAAAATGTAGTCCCTAATAAAATGAGAACGGGTCTCAGAATTTCAGACAGTCTCACCCTTCCCAAGCTTTAAGACTGATTCCTCACAAAAGCATCACATACAGCGTGTCACATTTGCCAGCTCCAGGAACTGAGCCAAGCCTAGAAACTGTATCACATCTCGCCTCCCAGAGAATGTTCCCCAGGTCAGGGGCGAAATCTTTGGCAGAGCAGGCACAAGGAAACTCGCTTCAGAGCTACATGCGCCACATCTGGTCTTGTGGATAAACAGGATGTGGCTTCTCAATAGCGCTAATTGTCTGACATACAGGAGCACAAATATTCACTCACCTCACCATCTACCTACACCCCACTGTCCCTCTCATCGTTTTTTAAAATGTGTACTGATCATTGGGAGAGGGGTAAGTGAGCATATCCACTTGGTTACCATAGCAAATCCAGGAGAAGATAGACCAAAGGGACTGCCAGAATTTTACAAATGTGTGATGTCCTCTGATAGCTGCACAGACAGTCCTTTTTATCCACTAACCTTTGTTTGTCCAGTCATCTAAACCAGACTGAGAGTATAATAGGCCCAGGTCCAAGCAAACTCTCTCTAACCAAATGTTGATTTTTCCTTTAAAAAAAAAAAAGTACCTGTTTTGGTTGCATGGTTGTGAGGGTTTTCTGTTTTTTAAGGAAAAATCAACATTTAATCAGAGCTGGGACTATTTCAAAAGCACCAGTTTGGGGGGTGCAGATGAGAATGACAAAATACGGTATTTCAAAAGCATTTTTCAAGCCAGAACTTTTCAAACAACCAGTGTGTTCTTTCCTCAGTATTGTGACAAACCCCATAAAAACACACCTTTCTTATGAAAAGGGTACTTATCCAGGGACGGCTCCACACACCAGCACGCCAAGCAAGTGCCTGGGGCGGCAAGCCACAGGGGGCGCTCTGCCGGTCGCCGCGAGGGTGGCAGGCAGGTTGCCTTTGGCAGCATGCCTGCGGAGGATCCGCTGATCCCGCAGCTTTGGCGGACCTCCCGCAAGCGTGCCGCCAAATTCGCAGGACCGGGGACCTCCCGCAGGCAAGCCGTCGAAGGCAGCCTGCCTGCCGTGCTTGGGGCTGCAAAATACCTGGAGGTGCCCATGTACTTATCTCACCCTTAACCAACAGCCCTCACCCCCATGTCACCCTCTGGCTCTGAACAGAATATAGCAGAACTCAGTAGATCTAGGCTGAGGTAATACACACCCTGTGGCTTACCCTCCTTTTCTGCTTGAATCCTCAGAAGTCCTTTGAGCTGTGTTGCCTTTGGTGCTGGAAGAGCAGTGTGGAAGTTCAGGGCCTCCTGCCTCTGGCAGCAGCCCTGAGAGCCTCTGCTATTTCTGCAGTAGTGGAAACTTTAGGAGAAGGGCAGAAATTCTGCAGGTTCCCAGCCCTTCCAGGGGAATCACTCATGGAAAGGCATGTCACGTCCAGGGTTACCTTTTGCTACATCTAACATGGGTGCAATTTACAGAAATATGTCAACAGAAATTCATTTAGCATACTGTTGTCTGCAAGCACTCTCTGCCGTGATCCCTGCACATCTGTCAATCTAAAAAAATCTCTCTTCAGTACATAGACACGCCCAATATATAATAGAAAACAGGGCTTTGAAGCTGTGCTGTGACTCCGCTCCAGTTCCAGACAAAAACCTGCAGCTCCACTGCTCCGGAGCTGCTCCGCGCTCCAGCTCCAGGCTCCGCTCCAAAGCCCTGATAGAAAATATTTATATTCTGGTAGCACCAAAAGATCCCAAAATCAGGATTTGGGCCCTGTTGTGCTGGGTGCTGTAGAAACACAGATCTAAAGAAATAACAAGTATGTGTATAAAAAGTTGTAGAATGAACTGTAGTGAAAATAGGTCAGTTTGAAGGCCTAGTATCCTCTCCAGTGTCTCTTTAAATGCAGCATCAGTTCATTAATATTGTATATACACAAATCATGCACATACAGATTCTGAAATAGACTCCATGACTTTCCTCATATTAATTTATTGTACATACAGCATAGGAGTCAGAAGGATGTTTTCTCCCATGAAAAGATACTACGTTTTATCTAAGTATATATTTTAAAAATTACAATACAGTTCAAAGGTCTGGAAAATATACTCTCATGTCCAAGATTTTAGTAGCAGGAGCTTGACTGGACCCCACAGTTTGAGTTCCTTTGAATGTACTGATTTTCATCCAAAAAATTATTTAAGGCTGGTAAACCACTATGCAGAACAAAATGTGAACAAATAGTAGTTGAATACATTTCAGTGTAATTTTGAGTGTGACTTTTCAGTGGCCCTTCAGTCTTTAAAGCTTGGAAGCTCTGCACTAGCTTTCTGTGCAGCAACATCCTGTGTGGACCCTGCTGCAGTGCAGTGAAATTCCCAGAGTGTGGCTTAACACTGCTTCAACACAATGAAACTCCTGAGTGCAGCTTAACACTGCTATAGCTCAGTGAAAGTCCCAGGACTTTGTCTGTACCAGTGTCCACCTGGTGAATTTCTGCACAGCAAGCTAGTGCACTGTAGAGTCGCACCCTAGTTTGCTGTGCAGTAACTTTCTGTGTAGACAAATCATGCGAGCCACGCTTAGGTCACTCACTCAGAACCCAAAGATAACGTTTCCGTGTAGCACATAGTTGCTTGCTTCTGTGTTATAAAAATAGTTAGAATGTTCGTTTGAAATGTCTGTCTATATTGCATAGCCACAGACATAATCTTAGTGTTGCTAGTCCATCACAGAACTGGATGTCAGATCTCACACACTAAGCCCACGTCCAGACTAACCCGCGGCATCGGCGGGTTAAAATCGATTGCTCGGGGATCGATATATCGCGTCTAGTCTGGACGCGGTGTATCGATCCCCGAGCGTGCTTACATCGATTCCGGAACTCCATCAACCCGAACGGAGTTCCGGAATCGACACGGAGAGCCGCGGACATCGATGCCGCGCCGTCCAGACTGGTGAGTACCTCGATTTTAGAAATTCGACTTCAGCTACGTTATTCCCGTAGCTGAAGTTGCGTATCTAAAATCGATTTTAATACCTAGTCTGGACATGGCCTAAGTAGGTTGTCAGACTGGTTGAGTACTTGGTTGGGAGCCATTCATGGAAAATCCAGTATACTGCAGGAAAGGGTGTTGGTTATTCAGTAAATGGTGGCATTCTTCCCTCTGAATCTGTACTGAACCCATAACCCAGTGATATTAAGGGGCACTGTGATGCTGGAGGAGAAGTTTTCTCTAGTGAGACATAAAACCAAGGTCATGATTACTCCTGACACTGATTACAAGGGTAGAAGTGTTAGCACTCACACTTTAGTCCAGTTCCAGCTTGGGCAGTTGTGTTCCATCTCCTGTTAGGCTAGCAGTTCCAATAGACCTGGTACTCTTACTTCTTGTCCTCAAATATTGAGTAGTGGCTCTATTTCATTGGGTGTGTGTGTGGGTTACCATTGACTTTAATGGGAACAGAGTTAGACCAACATTGAGTATCTTTGAAAAATCCCACCCAGAACATGTATATACTTACATATACTGTAGTTTGTTCAGTCAATAAAGTTTGTAAAGCACTTTGTATGGCATATATACATTCCTAAAATTTTCAATAGAGAAGCAGACAACATAAAAAGTTGTCTTATGACAGTGATCATGGACATATATGTGATCATTGTCGCAAGGTGACTCATGCTGTCTGCTGCTCTGTAGGAATTTTCAGAAACTATACAGCATAATAAATGATGGGTGAGTTCTTTTATGATATCTATCTTCTTGTGGAAATGACACAGAACTCATGTGTGGCATAAGAGGTCATTTAACATGTTATATATATCTTACATTTTTATCTCCCACGGTTCTTGCAGAGAACTTAAATTGTTTTACCCAACAGATGTGGAACATTTAAAAATACTTGGAATGTGTGGGAATATACTGGGGAGCCACCTGTCCTGAAATTTGAAAGACAGATCCAGTTTGCGAATGTTGGTCCCTGCATCAGCACGAGTAAAACAAAGACACACACAACCAAAATAAAACAATGAGAGCTATTGAATACAGCCGTTATGGAGGGACGCTTAGGGAAGCCTGGCAAATTGACTGATCAACTATTCATATTTAGCCAATCAGCATTTGAAATGATCATTTAATAATTGTACTCTTGGGCTTTGCATTCTAAAGAAACTAATGATTAAAAATTGATTGGATTTTGTTTGATTTAATCTAAATAACGTATATTTTTACTTTTAATGTTTCACTGTTTTTACCAAATAACATTTATTCAGAGTCACACATTAATAACTGATAGGTCTATCACTTCTAGCAAAGTGAATGTAGCACTGTGCAGATATCCTGTAGAAGAACATAATTTAAACAATAATTTCTATGGTGCTGTACAACCAAGGATCTCAAAGTGCTTTGTATATTTTATTGAAGTGTCCCTTTCCACACCCCTTTAATGTATAGTCAATATTATAACTCCCATTTCACAGATGGAGAGACAGGATAAGTGATTTGTGCAGCACTTGCTGTACACAGCACTTGCTGTGACATTTGGTATGTGATCGCCCACAATTTGTCTATTATCTTTTCCCTTTATTTATTATTGCAAAGAAGGAAATTTAATTTGGGATGATGCTTGCTTACTTCCCTGCCTCAAGAGTGAATCATGAGGATTTATTGGTTAATATTTATACACTGGTATGAAAAATATCAGGTGTTATATAAATGAGAGAGAAATTCATATTAGAAATGCAGATTCACCCTACACCCCCTCAAACTTTGGGTAAGTTCAAGTCTGCATATGGATTTAAACTTTATGGCTTAGGCCTCTCTCTGAATTTTTGGTGTGGATGGGAGCTGAATTTCCTATCTCAGGTCACTCTCTAATATTAAATGCACAGTGTCATTAAATGAAAGCAACTGCTAGTGCAATATTGTAATTAAGAATTGCCACATACAAAGGACAGGACATTATTAGCTATGTTTCCCACAGTGAGTGTAACTCTTTCTGCTTTTATATAGGATGGCGCAATTGCTGAGTGCTATGAAAGCAAATTCCACTTACTGAACAAGGGATGCAGCTAAACTTAGTGTGGGAGCCACCACTTGAAATTTCCCAGCATTTTTGCATGCAAGACTTAAGCATTAACATTATTGCTTTGCACTTAAATAGTTATAAAGTTGCTGTGAATTAGCTGGAGGGGAGGGCCTTGTGATTAAAGGAAGCAGGTTTCATTGAGCAAGACAAGTTCTGATCTGTCCTTTTTTTCACCTCAAATCAGGGCAAAGACTAGCAGTTTGAGGCTGACCTCTCCAAAAAACCTTGCTCTGAAAAGGAAGATGAGAAAAGCTGGAAATGTTCCTTCTAATGCTTTGCACTGGAGCCAGGAAAAAGCAGCTGTTTCTAGCCCTTCTGGGTTTTTTTGTTTGTTTTTTGTTTCTTGGTTGTTGGTTTTTTTTTTCTTGTGGCTGAAACCTGGGCTTGTTGCCATATCTGTTTCTCTCTCTCTCTCTCTCTCTCTCTCTCTGGTGTTGTTTTTCTCAGACAGCTTCAGAGGCCAGTTGCCCATAGAGTTGCTGGGAACAGAGGTCGTTCCTTGTATCGTCTTAACTCTCCGTGCCAGGGTGTTCATGCTTGAATGGGAAACAGCAAGATCTGTCAATATAGCCCTTTTCTTCAGAGCTTTGAGGCTGCATTCTCTATGGCCATCTGTTCCCTTTCACCCCTTGGACAATGTTGCTATTTGAAACCAGCAATTCTTCACTCCCTGGCTCTCTCTCTTGCTCTCTGTGCCCCCTCCCCTCTTCTGTTTGGGGGAAAAAGTTTTTCTGGCTCAGACTGGCCTCTTGGGGCTTTAGCCCTCCTATGAGTCGAGTTTTAAAAGTGACATTTTGTAACTTTTTATTTCACTGACTTTTTAAAAATGTAATACACCTCAGGAGAGTGGAGTTCAGTGCAGTCAAATGAGCAGTTTGTGTTCATACTGAGATGAACTGCTCTCTTCCAGGCAGCCGTGGGTCTTTCCTTGGCGTATGCTGCAGTGTGCAGTTAAATACTTGCCATGCCCTGGGATATAACAGGAATGGAAATTAAAGCCATATCAACATTTCCATTCTAGCTCTCTGTGCTCAGTCAGTGAAACACTCACCTTTTCAGGTTGAAAATTTCCAGGCTTAGGCTCTGTCCAAAGATTAATTGATTTGGTAGGTTTGAGATAAAATTGACTCATCTCTTTTTGAGAATGACTGTTATTATAATGCCTCCATTGTGCTAGGCGCTGTACAAAGAGATGGTCAGAGACCACCCCTGCACCGACCAGCTTACAGTCTATACAAACATGACAGGATGGGAAAAGGCAGCACTATCGTTCCCATTTTATAGATGGGGACCTAAGTCACAGAGAAATGAAGTGACTTGCTCAAGTTCTCCTGGCAAGTCTGTGATAGGAACTGAGTCCAGAACCCCTTAGTCCCAGTCTATCTTAACGACAAGACCATCCTCTTTCATCTTCCTTTTGAAAAAATACACATTCCGCTTTGTCAATGAGTGAATTAAGACCCATGAGTCATTTACAGTCTGTACATATGTAATATAATTTACAGTGTTTTCTTACTTAATCTTGTAAAGTGTGCAGCTAAAGGAGGCCATATATGTGTGACTACAAAGCTGTGCAATAAAAAATTTAGTTAGGATGCTCAATGAATGAGACAAAGTTCTGCAGGGACCCACTGGATCCCTTAATGTGTATCCCATAAGATAAAAACTGCCCAACTGACAAGCTATGCAGGTTCCTTCAGACCTCCTACAATGCATGGGATAGGCCATTAATGTAATGCCTAAATAAATCGTTCTGCATTTGGATTTTTTCTATCATTTTTTTAAACCTAAGACATTCTGTCAAAAACTGTGTTTGAGAGTATTTATGTTCAGGGTTAAGTACTCAAAAGATAGTAAATTCTACAGTTAAGGCTGATGTTACTTTTTTTGAGAAATAAAGACTATCATTCTTCATACACACAAGGGACATATTTAAAATTACAAATGTAACCTTACCTTTAATGTTTCCTGATTTTTAAGTTCTTAATTGTGCAATTATAACATTCTCTTAATATAGTTTTTGTGATGGATATTATTGAAAAATTCCAAATTCCAAAGGTGAAGACCTCCTAATATGCAAGCATACTACTCTGGACCCAAAATGTCTGGCTTACTCCTGCCTTCAGGTTGTGGACTGGAGAGAAACTCCAGGTCCAATCGACCCTTATTTTGGGAAGAGTTTGGATCTTGTTCCAAACTTTACAGCTCATTCCCATCTATGATTTTTCTTATTATTTAAGTCCAGCAGTAATTTTTCTAATTCTGAATTATGTGAGTAGTTCTGAAAACATTTAGGGCTGCACTTTCAGAGGTGTGTGAGAGGTTGTAATGCAAAAAGAGACACTGCCTGCTTTGCATGGAGAACTGCACATCTTTCATGTGCAATTTACTGTTGTCTTTTAAAATAATTGAGCCTTTGTTGTCAAGAGTAGTGTTGTTTTATTAGAGAGTGTTTAAACTTAGACTATCAGAAATTGTTGCTCATTGACATTTGAAAGTAATTACAAAGGTAGAATGCTGCTGAAATAGTCCCCAATTTGGGGTGAATGACTGATTTAAATTGCAGGTTGAACTCCAGCTCAGTTAACGATAATCAGAAATTGTACTAGCTGGTGAATTTTTGTTAGCCTATATTAAATGAGTTGAGGAAGTCTCAGTCTGCTCCCAAGGAGACAGATGGCCTTGTCAGAAACACCATTATCACAGTTGGCACTAATTGGCCCTCTTGTAGGGCATCTTGACAGAGAAGCCAAGGAGTCAACGTACAATGGAGACTGGACTCCACTCACAGCCTTTCATATGAAACTTGAGTTTCAATGGCAAATTGGTGCATGGACAGTTTGCACTGCCACTGCCTGCGCTATACCAGTTCTGTGGATAAAAAGAGGACTTTAGATTCTAGGGCTCCCAATCCACTGCCTTTTCACCAGAATATAATTCATGAAAAAATATAAATCTAGGAGTTATAAGTCCTACACTAGGGCTTCATGAGATGCCCATGGAGTAGTGAGTAGCATCCTGTAGCACTCCTTACGGTTATGCCATTTCAAAATTTCTCTCCCTCTTCTCTGCATTCCCCCCCAGGCAAGTTTTTTGTTTTGACTATCCCTCCTCCTTTTCCACTTTACTGGGACAATAGACACATAGGCTTCCAAACTTCAAGCTATCTTTTTTCCTTGTCAGGGAGGAGATTTGCAGCAGGCTCTTTTGGTTTTAGCTTGGGAAGTTTAGAAGAGGGGCATCCAGATGACAGGTAAGCACTAGGAGAGGTTGACGCAGTTGAGCAGCTGAGATTAACCAACATGGAAAAATCAAATGCTATACACTGTGGTTCTTCAGGACAGTGTGCCAGGGAGCTTGCAGTTGTCTTGATAGATCAGTACTAAATCTCCTTTCTTTATTCTAGCTTTAAGGGACATGAGCACATTAATTCTAGCATTTTATGCCCTCACCCCTACATGCACTCTGATTATTATCATGATCTGTCCACTTCCCCAGGGTGGGGGGGTGTTTAAAAAAAAACAGCAGTAATTTGTAGTATGATTGATTAGATGATAATTAAAAGCATTCTCCAGTTCACAGGGCCTTAGTTTTGCCAGATGCCCTGCTTGGACAAGGATCATTTTGGATCTGTGTGCCCAGGGTATGTGTAGCCAAGACAAAATTCTGACTCTTTTTCTGAAGAGTGTGCACAACTGGGAAATGTTTTTGCTGTTGGAATGATTTGCTATTGGAAAAACAGGGTTAAATGATGGGACAGGAGAGGGGGTTTGTTTTTTAGGGGTCAGGATGATGTCAGGAAGATCTGGGCAAAAACAAAGGAAAGGAAGGAGAAAATTACAGTGTGGGAGGGTCAGCAGTGGTCATTGAAGAAATAATGTTGCAAATCACTGGAATATTAGAAAAAAAGAGTGAGAATTTCTCAAGCCTATTCATAGAAAGACCAGGAGGAGAGGGTGAGTTAGTGTGTAAACAGTTTATCCTTGGTTATACCACTCTACTGTGTCCTCTGGGATTCACCCTCACCACATCACCTACCCAAGTACTTCTGATTGCAAGCATCCATTAGAAATGTGGGAATACTGGAGTGCTGGAAGCTGATCAGTTTGATTTATTGCCAAACTACAGAAGCAAAAGGTTTGAAGTGATGAAAAGAAACCATCAACTCCCTAGTATCATGACTCTCTGCACTCTCCAGATCTGGGCCTGTTTCAGGTGCTGTAAACCACCAGCTGTCTTTCCTCCTCCGCTGAGCTCCTCAGAGCTGACCGTTTTGTTCAGGGCTGGTGGATTGTCTGGCAAGAAGTCAGACCAGCTGGATTCTCTTCTTTCTTAACCTCAATTCCATTTTCAAGTCAGCAGACAGGAGCCTCAGTACTGGCTTGAGCATTCGCTCTTTCACTGACTTTCAAAACAAAATGGAATCAACATGAACCCATTGATGCCAGGGGTTGAGATTCCGTAATTCAAAACATATTGATGATAATGGACATGCTGGCCAGCATCGAGAAGCATGAAATTAACAACAAAACAGCATTTGTCTTATTCTCTGGAAGACCCATCCCATATCCTGATACTGAATGGAGGTCCCAACTTATTTCTAAAGATCCTTGGATCTCTTACAGAAAATATTGAAATATATTCTATTCATAAACAATACTGCTGGCCTATCACTTATTTTTATTTCTCTTCCCTTGTTCTCTACAGAGGATTATGACTTTAGGTGGGCAATAATCAGCAAGAGCAGACAGAGTCTTAAACCTCAGTTGAGGGCAATGTCTACACTATGAGCTAGGGGTGTGGAAAGGGTAGGTTTTTTATATCGGTGTCTGTGATTTATGCTTACGGGGCTGGCGTGTGAGTTTGTTGGTCTTTGCTTCCCACCCACTGCCTATTAGTTCCGTGTGGACTGGCAGAGGAGAGTATGTCACATAAAGGGTACGGAATGCACCTTGGCCAGCCAGCTCAGAGAATGAGATCATCACTACTGGACGGCAAGGCAGTCAAACTCCTGTCCTGACTAATGAACATACTGCAAAGGAAAGAACTTAAAATGGCAGAGGACGGGGAGTGGGCGGTAGAAGGGCACTGTGGTTAATGATGTCATATAGAAGCTTGTCTTGTGGCTTTTTATTGGGTAATGGGTTTTTCCACTGTTAGATATTTTTATACCTATACTTTTTGAATAGGGTCAAGCTGGTGGGGGGGAAATAGCTTCTTCTGGTGTCATTAGAGACCTGCACAAAAAAGCAAAGCTAAGTAAAGTACAGGTGAAGAGCAGTAGTCTTTTTATGCTCTGCCAGTGAACCACAGCTCCTGCCTGAGACACCCACGCTGTCTGAGCACAGAGGGAAAGTACTTTCATTCTTATTTAAGAACGTGCCCTTTTTGTTCAGCTCAGAATATTAATTGATTTATAAATATTTTCTCTGTGCTTTTCAAAGTTTTTATTGTTAGTGAACATGCTGTTGCTGAAAGATGACAGAATTGACTACTTTGGCCACCATTTTCCTCTGTTTACTTCAGTGTGATGTGTATAGACCCCTTGTCACGTGTGGTGGGGAAATATTTTAAACCCAGTTGCTGCGGGTTTGACTTCATGCAGAGAATGCAGAATAGCCTGGCAATGGAGTTGGTCACAGCTGGTGGGGATTCTCCCTTCAGGAAGCATAAGAATTTGCGTAAAAATTGGGGAAGGGTGGAATGCAGTTGCTCTGAGAAGTTGAACTGGCAAGGGACAGATTATCTTTAATTCAAGAGTACATTTAGACTCTGGCTGCAGGGAACCTTAAAGATTCTGCATTTAAAGATTCTGGGTGCAAGAAGCCTTATTTCTTTGTTTAAAAAACATTAGCTCTAGTACTTCTAAAACATTTCCATAACATGGGCCAGTGCATTAGTCTGATGGCCTTTCATGGCTACCTTCCTCTCCAACCTTCCCTGCAACAATCATATTTCTTGGTTACATAAAAAAAAGATCCAATGTTATGGCTCCCTTCCCATTAAGGGTGAAGGGGGACCCTGTGAATCTATCTATGCTAGCCTTTCACTGGGGCCAGGCATGAGGGAGCAACCTCTGATTCAGTGCATGGCTGTATTCCTACCACCAGCAGCACAGAAAAATGAGAGGGTGATTTCACAAACCGCACCAAGTTAATCCAGTCTGCAGCATATACCTGTTGTGTAGGGACGTGAGAGATGCTTGTGGGGTTGGGGTTTTTTTTTGTTTAGTTGATAGAAAAAGCAAAGCTCCTAAATACATCTTGGACTTGGGTTATAACTAGCACCAGGTGTCATTGCATGAAGACTGATGCATGCACAACTGACACTTTTTAGGACAACAAAGCCTCATCTTATTTCAGCTGTGCATGCCTCTTCTTGGTGGAAGCAGCATTTTGGATTGCACTTTGAATTTATTCCTTTGTTTAATTTTTCCTTTGCCTGTGGAAAGCCATTAACTTTGTGTTTGATTTTAGCCACAAAAGGCTTTGTTTTCACTTGTGGCAGCAGGTAAGTGTGACCCAGCCAGTTTTTTTATGGACAGAAATTATCCTACCATGCACTTGCACTCCAGAACAGTTACAGCCCCTTGTCAATGTACCTTACTCCTGACCTGGAGGGACCATTTTTTGTGGAGGAGAAGATAGAACATTCTTTATTCTCGTTCAGTCCTTGGCCTTCCTGTTGATGTTGCCAACAAGGTGGTCAGTTAGTACCAGTTGCCATTGGGATTTTGTGATGTGGACTGACACTTGCATCTCCTTTCATATATGTTACTGAACAACCAATAGACAGGAACTCGACCTGGATTGGAATCAGTAACCTAGAGTCAAAACGGCAACCTATGTCCTATTACCTGACTCTCGTCTGTGAGCTTGTTGGTGTCTTTGAGCCCAGCTGCAGAATGATGTGGTATAAAATATCTCCAGATATGAAACTACTGGAGATGGGATGGAGAGGCAGAGAGTGCAGGAAAGGGATGTTTTTATGAACATAGTAACTTTTGTGCACCTCCTTTCATGAGCTCATTAATGATCAAATAGCTTTTGAAATAATAGAAAAGATAAGAATTTTTTTAACAGTGCATTTCAATTTTAATCTATTTTCCTTCCATTTCCTATTTCCTGCCTCTGAAACATCTGCTGTCTTCTGGTGTTTGGCACAGGGAGGAGGGAGAGAATATCTAGTCTCACCATCCTTGAACTTCCCTGCAAAGCTGGCTCTGTTTCCCACCTCGACCCAGCTCCTCACTTGCTAGTTTTTCATCCTGTTTGTTGCCTAATATATAAGTCTGCAGCAGACCTACAGTATCTCTTTAAAATGGAAACGTTTTCTGCAAAGCATTCCTTTTCACCCTGTAAAAGTTCTGCACTGTAAATTCCTCCCAGCTTTAATACCACTTTGCACCAGAGTCATAAATTTGAATAACTTCATGGAAGAAGATTTGTTGGAAAGTGGGTCATACAAACAGTCTCCTTCCTGACAGGTGCTGACACAGCCTGGTACAACAGGCTTTTTCCTTTAAAAAATGAAGAGGCTACAGCAATTAACTTGCCTGCCTTCTTTTAAACTGCCGTGAACCTGGTCCTGCCCTCCTTGCACCTTCAGAGCTTCTGTTGGCATCAGTGGGAGTTTTGGGTCTGCAAGAAATGCAGGATCAGGGAGAGTAATGGTGTGTTTTCTCCTCTACTCGGACCCTAGACATTTAACTATTTCATTGCCCAGCCCAGCCTTCCTGTCTACATTGAAATGTCAAGATGTTCTATGACATAAGAGCTAATATTAGAGGCAAAGAACTTTGGAGAGTTCATCTCTGAACTTCATGGGTAGCCCCTTTCACTCTAACAGGCCAATCCAAAACCCACATGTGACTGCTGCCTTAACTTTGTGATCCTTGCCCATTTCTAGCTGTGATTTTAAAAAAAAAAAAAAAAAAAAGAGGACAATACAGTTTGGATGCAGGCCTCCATCTTATGCCACATGGCTATGAGTGGTCTGGAAAATCTTAAGGCTCCCTCTTTTTACTCTCATTCTCATCAAGTCTGTTCTAATAATAATGTAATACATTTTGGCCTAATATAGAGTGCTCTGTCCAATGATGTCGAGTCTAAGCACTTTGCAAACCTTAATGAATTGCAGTAAATAACTTGCTCAGTGTCACCAAAAGGGTCAGTGAGTGGTATAGCTGGGTAATGAACTCAGATCTCTTTGTCCAAGGCTCCAAACATTAGACCATATTCCATCACGCAGCTGGTAGACTGTACTGGAGAGGTAGAAAGAGAAGATGTTATTGTCAGCACATCTGCCTTTTCAATACAGATTGGTTTGACTAACCGAACTGCATTCCTGACACTACAGCTTCCCATTTGCTGTTGCTGTTGCTGCTGCTTCTGGAGGTATTTATCTATGTGAAAACTTGACATGTATCAGCTTAAAGAAAAGTGATCCTCAGAGCAAGATAGTGCTACTGTGGACTGTCTTCAAACCAGATCATTTAATGTTCTGGGAAAGTGCTTGGGTACAGGAGTAAGATGTAATGTTTGGGTACAATGAGAGAAGTAATTCAGAGTATAAGCTCATACTTAACCACTGCCTTTGATAAGAAAACTTATAAATGTCATGTGTGGTTTCAAATGTTTTAGAGCCTGATTCAAAACCCCCTATGTCTTAGAATATTAACTTAAGCCATTGTTTTACATGGGCTGTGGATTAGCTAGGATGGACTACATATCCTTCTGGGTCAAAACGTACTTAGTGCACAACAGACTTTATATATTTACTATCATTTGCAAGTTACCAACCTTAGGGGCAACCTTACAAGTTACTGGCAATTACTCTTTATTAATACTTTTCTGGTGGCCTCACCACTTTTTCCAAAGCACAAGTTCTAAGTTTAAAAAAAACAAACCCCAACAACAACAACATTTCTGTCCCATATAGCTGTGAAGAAAGCCTTTCACATGTGAAAGTGCTGATGGCTCTGGTCCTGAGTCTGCAGACAGCCTGAAACAGTAATTCTAGTTGAGGTATAAACATCCCTTTTCACCTCAGTGAAGTATTAATTCAAAACCCTACTGGTTACAAATTCAATGTCCACATTAACTATTTCACTGTTGATTGTTTTAACAGAAACGTCCAGCTATTCTGGACTCTTGGGTGGAGAGCAAGTAAAAAAAACCCTCTTTTTTCTCAATCCAACTTCTGTTTCCCAATTTGAAATATGACATGCTGTATGGCCATGTGAAGTAGCTCTTTCTGCTCCATGCTTGAGAACATGTTTAAACACTAAGAAAGTTTTAACTGTTTGTTCATACCCAGTTAGAAGCTGAAGAAAGAAAAGACTTCGATAATATGGCCTGATGGCAAGGGTAGGATTTCTCCCTACAGTATATTCTCCAGGGTTTTGTCCAGTCTTGTTTTAACTGGCTGAAGTGATCACGATTTCACTGCTGTCCTTAGGAAACTCTTCCACAGTGTAATAAATCTGTCAGGAAGTTTCGTGTCATTCAATATAATTTTCCTTTTACTCATCCTCAGTCGAATATTCTTAGTTATATTCTCTTGGACTATCTCAAAAATTCACCTCTCTACTCATACACCAGTCTCTTCCTACCCCCTTTAATCATTTTTGTTGCATTTCTCTGAATTCTCTTCAATTTGTCCCTATTTTGATTTGTTGAGGTACCACTTGGAGTAAAAACAGATCAACCATCTATCTCTCCATCTTGTACAGAGCATGTGGTATTCAAAAGAAAAAGAACTGGGGCTTCTGTCAAACCTTAGTCCCAGATTTGGACCTTAGCGTCCAAAATATGGGGGTTAGCATGAAAACCTCCAAGCTTAGTTACCAGCTTGGATCTGGTACTTGCTGCCACCACCCAAAAAATTAGAGTGTTTTGGGGCACTCTGGTCCCCCTGAAAAACCTTCCCTGGGGACCCCAAGACCCAAATCCCTTGAGTCTCACACCAAAGGGAAATAATCCTTTTTCCCTTCCCCCCTCCAGGTGCTCCTGGAGAGATACACAGACACAAGCTCTGTGAATCCAAACAGAGTGACTCCCCCTCTCCGTTCCCAGTCCTGGAAACAAAAGCACTTTCCTCTTCACCCAGAGGGAATGCAAAATCAGGCTAGCAAATCCAACACACACAGATCTCCCCCTGATTTCTTCCTCCCACCAATTCCCTGGTGAGTACAGACTCAATTTCCCTGAAATTTCCCAGAAAAGAAAACTCCAACAGGTCTTAAAAGAAAGCTTTATATAAAAAAGAAAGAAAAAATACATACAAATGGTCTCTCTGTATTAAGGTGACAAAATACAGGGTCAATTGCTTAAAAGAATATTGAATAAACAGCCTTATTCAAAAAGAATACAAATCAAAGCACTCCAGCACTTATATTCATGCAAATACCAAAGAAAAGAAACCATATAACTTACTATCTGATCTCTTTGTCCTTACACTTAGAAACAGAAGATTAGAAAGCAGAAACTACTTCTCCAAAGCTCAGAGAAAGCAGGCAGACAGAAAACAAAGACTCAGACACAAACTTCCCTCCACCCAGAGTTGAAAAAAATTCGGTTTCCTGATTGGTCCTCTGGTCAGGTGCTTCAGGTGAAAGAGACATTAACCCTTAGCTATCTGTTTATGACAGCTTCTGCCAGCATTATAGATGGACCAGTCTCCTATTTCATGATTAGAAAAATCAAGTAAAATGGTAGGTTAGCAAACCAGGTCACACTGCATTATTAGAAATGCCTTCCCCTGTGTCATCATAGCTGACCAGCACAGATTTTGCTGAATGCATTTTCCCCAAGGCATGTACAGAGTTCACACAAATGAGAAGATTCCCCAAAATCTAACTTCCAGTAAGGGAGAGGGGGGCAGTTTCATCTCTGATGTAACTCCATTGACTTCGTTAGTATTACTGGTATCTCAGGCAGGAGTTGGCTCAGTTTTTGGAGACATCTGACATTAACTCAAGTTTTACAGAATGTGTGAGATTTCTAGTAGTGTGGGGTAGGGTTTAATTTTGAGATCAGAGACATGACTGCTATCTTTCCTGGCTCCACAGTTATGCCCCGTAAAGCTCCTCCTTCATGATTCCTTTTAATAACATCTCTTTCCTGGCCCGCTCCCTTATCTCCAGACCTGCAGAAGTTGGGACTGCATGGAAGCAATAGGCTTAAAGAGAAAAGTGGGTGGAGGGGATGCCAAGAGAATGAGATGGTCCTGTTTTGACACATAATAAACAGAATGTTGGGTCTCGATATTGGTCTCAAATATCTTTCTCAATACCTGAAAGTCTATCAGTGCTTCTCCTGACTGGTGCAAGACCAGGTACTTCGAAAAGCAGAGTAATAGGCATTGGAAATTAGACTCTGCTTTGAAATATAATGATAGACCGTGGTAGTACTCTGTGAGAGAAGGACTTACCCCAGACCTATGCCTACAAGGCAGGGAATTCTTAAGAAATAGTGGAGAGTTCATGCAATTGAAAATTTAAGCCAAACATTCATATGAATGCTTACTTTGTGGAATGAGCTGAGACGTATGACAAAGATTCCTCAGTGAAACACATCCTTGGTGCAGGCATGACACATTGGACTCAGAAATTGTATTGTTTTTAGTTTCAGGAGCCTCTGGGAGCAAGGAAAGGGAACCTGGCTATGTGACAGCAGCACTGGGGAACACATGGAGTCACAACGTCAACACCAGGCTCATACTACAGTATCATGACTTGCAGACAAGACAGGTGAGGAACTTATCAGGAAAAAACAATAAAAATTGAGAGCCCAGAGCCTCATAACCTGTGCTTTAGGGGATGGGCTCACTGTGAGTTCTGGTCCCGTTGGCTCAGAGAGCGCTCTCTGAGAACGCTGGCCCCTTGTGCTTGGGGTTATGGTTTATGGAATGCATTAGCACCCTGTTCTTTTGGATGGGGGGCCATTCCTTGAGTGCTCTGACACCCTGTGTTCTGGAGCAGTGGTGGTGTTTTCTGAGTGACTTGGAGATGACTTTTCTGATGTTCTGGAGATGGAGGGTTGTCCTTTGAGAACTTTCCCACTCAGTGATCTTTGAGGCAGTCCTCCATGTGCCCTGCACTCTGTATACTCTCTGATTTTCTACAAGTCTTGAGCAAAATATCTGTTGTGAGTATTCATATAGAAACTCTTACAGTTTTTGCAACCATTTTCAAGTGAAATTTTTCTGTCTCCACCTGCAGTAATATCTTTTAACTGCAAACATGGCGAAAATTTTCCAGGAGCATTTTAGCAATAGCAAGAGAACTCACCATTTTCGCTGAGAAATGATATGATGTGCAGTGAAGTGTGGTAGAATTTTTTCCTTGCAGTGAAAAATTTGGATTCAAGACATAATATGTTTGCTTTTTGAGAGGCCAGCACAACTCATGATGTAATTTATTCCCTTGGGGCGTCTATGTGGTTGGACTTTCTTGGTTTAGCATGTTTCATTATTACGCCACTGTAACTCTTTCCAAAGATCCTGCCACTCTTTCTAATGTTACCGATTTCCTGTTCCTTAAAGTCAGGGTGTTGTCGGAAAAATGACTATGTAAAACTTGCACCTTCGTATTTCTCATATTTGCTCCCTATGTGTCTGCCAGTCAGAGCTTCTGATTTTACTGCCACAAACCAGTGATTCCTTCTGCTAGCTTCCCAGGGCCCATACATCTACAGAAGAGTGATTCTACCATGCACATAATCAGTGATGTTCTCATTTCATCATCTTTATTACTGGGGATGATGTACAGTGTGAGGCAGAAAGTTCAACTGCAGTCTCACATCCCAGGTTGAATTTATATCAAAGATGGGTAGAAAAAGACTCTTTTGACTCATAGAGTGGGCACGTTTACTTTGGAGTCATTGAAAAGTAAATACGGAACCCACAATGTCATTTGTACAGAAACACATTTCTGAATACAGCTGCTCTTTAAGTTCTTCCTAGTTCTGCTTTACATTCTGTGCTACAGGGAGTTCTGGTCCCTCTAGACAAGTTGTACAAGGTAGAAAGAAGCCAATTGTGTCCTGGATCATTTTAAATGTGACTTGATGGTGGGGTAGGGGGACTGGGTTTAGTTCTGCTTTATGATGTACAAAGCAGGCTAAACATTCTGCTGTTTTCATCTGAGAGAAAATCAGGATATCAAGTCTGGTCATCCCTGACATTCCTGGAGGACTCATGGAAATGTGTAGAAGGTGTTTAGTTAGTCCTTAATTGAATCTTTAATGAAGATCTTTTCTCCTGCATGCTTTAGTTGAATAGATGTTTAACAAAAACAAAACATTTGAACCAGTTTGAATTGTTAATTATAATTATTAATAATTATTATCATCAGCGTGCCAATAAGTCCCATGGATAATCACTCCCCATCTCAGTTAATTATGTGTCACCTCCTTGGTACTTATGATGTCATATTCTATTATTCCTCCAGCCAGCCCCGACAAGGACTGAATGTATGTGTAAAAAAAACAAAAAATGTCCATGAAGGGAGAGGGTCCCAGAGCCCAGGCTTCAACCCAAGCCTAAATGTCTACACTGCAACTTTATAGCCCCACGGCTCAGGCCCAGCTGATTCTGGCTGGCGGTGGGTGTGTTTTTGCAGTGTAGACATACCCAAAGAGTACGGCCTGACTTTCTAATTCCACGTGGAACATGCAGTTAGGAAAAATCATGTTTCTTGTGAACTGAACAGATTTGTTATCAATATTAGTGAGACAAAAATGCAATTTGTACAGACGCTTTTCAGATTAGGACCACACTTTAAGTATTGGTTTCCACTACCATCCTGGGACCATACAAATCTCATGCTAAATGTGGGGCCACAGTATTCCTACAAGAATTCCAGATTAAATCTCTGATTTCTGCTGCTGTAGCTGAAACAGGCCATCGGTTAGTGATATTGACAAGCATTGCTGTTCTGTTAAATCAATTTACCTGAGCTTTAACCATGAAAGTAAGTAGTGTTATGGCAAAGGGTTGAAAGTAATGGATATGATAGGGTTAGTTTGAAGAAATAACTGTTTAATCCTCTTCATCACAAGTATCACACTTTTTTCTTTTGCAGTTTGGAATTAGAAAGTTTTGTGAAAAAACAACAAGAAGTCTGGTGGCACTCCTTGTTTTTGTTGTTTTTTTGTTGTTTTTGTGGATACAGACTAACACAGCTACTCCCTGATACTTGACGCCATGCAAAGTTTTGTGAAATACACTTAGTGTATACTGAAAGCTGTAGTCCAGTAAAAAGCAGCCCCATCATTGGGCAGACCTCCAGATAGATTACCATGGCATACCACATAATGTCCCTAAAAAGATGGAGGGCATATGGAGTTGCCAAAGTGAGACCTGGGCATCAAATAGAGGGTTCTCTACCCTGGGAAAGTGGCACAATGACCTCTGGCTGGACCGAGTTCAAAATCCCTTCTGCAAACAACAGGAGATCCTTTCTGGCATAGGAGAAAAAGCCTGTTTTGGGGAAAAGGCCTGGTTATTTTATTTTATTTTAGAGCACCATCCCAGAGTAAAAATGTCTTCATAAAGGCGCTCAGATCCTCAGTTTACCTATTGAAAACAAGAGGTTTACAATACAAAGTAAGCAAACTAAAGTGCATACCGTTATAGCCGTGCCTCAAGAAGTGAAAAGTAATTTTCTTTTGGCAGCCAACTTCCTAGAGTACTGTCCTCTGTATAAGTGCTTTTTGAAAATTAGAGGCATCTGTCCTGCATCAGTCCCTTGAGTTCACTCAGGCAAGGGAAAAATCAGCACCTGAAAGGCAGAGGACTATATGGCCAGATTCTATCAACTCAGGAAAGAAGTGGTGTCCTTCCTAGTATGAAGCTAGCATAAGTGAGAGAGGATCCATAACTCGGACAAAGAGATTTCCTAAAGCATAATATGTGAGGGGATACCACAGCGTATCAAATTGCTAGATGCTCATTCTCAGTTGGGGAAGACTCAGATATTATGTAGGTATTCATAATCCTGAATGTTCTGGGACAAGGTAACTCCAAGGCATCCGACTGGAGAATGAATATTTGAGTGAAGTCAGAGAAATGAAGTACAGAATTCTGGCACAGGAGCTCTTTTATTGTGGAAAAGACAGTGTCGTGTTGCATGGTTCACTGGGCAGTTTGGAGACCCCTGTGGCTGGTGAGTTCTACTCAAAGAGAAGCGAGGGTGACAAAGTAATGAAACACATGTAACAGTTTGCCTGTCTTGAAATGGACCATGCTTGCTTTTTGTGTGGAGAACAGCAGCTTTCTTTAGTGCCTCATTTATCCAGGAGGAGTTGGGGTTGTGTGAGGTACTTCCTTTTGTCTATTTTAAACCTGCTGCCTATTAATTTCATTTGGTGCCCCCTAGTTCTTGTGTTATGAGAAGGAGTAAATAACACTTCCTTATTTACTTTCTCCACACCAGTCATGATTTTATAGACCTCTGTTCTATCCCCCCTTAGTCATTTTTTTCTAAGCTGAAAAGTCCTAGTCTTATTAACCTCTCTTCATATGGAAGCTGTTCCATACCCCTGATCATTTTTGTTGCCCTTTCCTGTACCCTTTCCAATTCCAATATGTCATTTTTTAGATGGGGTGACCACATCTGCATGCAGTATTCAAGATGTGGATGTACCATGGGTTTATATAGCAGCAATATGATAATTTCTGTATTATTATCTATGCCTTTCTTAATGATTCCCAACATTGTTAGCTTTTTTAACTGCCGCTGCACATTGAGTGGATGCTTTCAGAGAACTATCCACAGTAACTCCAAGATCTCTTTCTTGAGTGGTAACAAATAATTTAGATCCCACCATTTTGTATATATAGTTGGGATTATGTTTTCCAATGTGCATTACTATGTATTTATCAATATTGAATTTCATCTGCTATTTTGTTGCCCAGTCACCCAGTTTTATGAGGTCCCTTTGTAACTCTTTCCAGTCTGCTTTGGACTTAACTATCTTGAGTAGTTTTGTATCATCAGCAAATTTTGCCTCCCAACTGTTTACCCCTTTTTCCAGATCATTTATGAATATGTTCAATAGTACTGGCCCCAGTACAGACCTTTGAGTGACACCACTATTTACATCTCTCAGTTCTGAAAACTGACCATTTATTCCTACCCTTTGGTTGCTATCATAACCAGTTACTGATCCATGAGAGGGCCTTCTCTCGTAGTTTGACAGCTTATTTTGCTTAAGAGCCTTTCGTGAGTGACCTTGTCAAAGGCTTTCTGAAAATCTAAGCACACTGTATCCACTGGATCACCCTTGTCCACATGCTTGTTGACCTTCAAAGAATTCTAGTAGATTGATGAGGTATGATTTCCCCAACAAATCGTGTTCATCTATGTGTCTGATAATTCTGTCCTCTACTATAGTTTCAACCAATTTGCCTAGTACTGAAGTTAGGCTTACTGGCCTGTAATTGCTGTGATCACCTCTGGAGATTTTTTTTAAAAATTGGCATCACATTAGCTATCCTTCAGTCATCTGGTAGAGAAGCTGATTTAAATTATAAGTTACATACTACAGGTAGTAGTTCCGCAATTTCATATTCGGATTCCTTCAGGACAGAAACAATTTTCCTGAGGTGGAATCTCCAGTCTGTACCAAAATTAATCATGCCATCCAAGAACACAGCCACGTACTGTCAATACTAATTGAGGACTTGGTCCCTAAGCTTCTGTGAAGTGTGGTGATGAAATGAAAGAGCTCTGAGGAGGGTGGCAAAGGAAGTTCTCTTTGGACTCTTTTGTGAGGGGAATTTGCCAACATCCTTTTGCTAAGTATAAAATAGCGATTTATTTGTTCTTCTCTAACCAGTCAAATTAGGTTATTGACCTGGGACTGGGGTAGGCATCAAACAGTGAAACTATTCATTCTCCTGAAGTCTACACAGAATCATATGGACCCATTGGGTTTGGGCCAAAAACTTGGGGACTACCCAGACTCCCTGGAGATTCACTTGGGACTACCCAGACACCCTTAGCTTTTTTATTGCCTTTACTTCCTGCATTGAGTCAATAGGCTCAGAGACTTATGGTCTCAAGTCCACTGGACTCTCTTCAGGAGCTAGCACACCTATGGTTTTAAAAGGTTGACATGCTATTTTATTGCTATTAAATAGGATCCTGGACTAGATGATCCAGTGGTCTAATTTGTGTGGCAATTATTATGGTCTTGTGTTACTTTATACCACACAAGAGGGTTATGAGGCTCATCATATTTCATTAATGCCGTAAAACTCTTTGAGATCCTCAGAGGGAAGGTGCTTAAAGAAGTTCAAAGTGTTATTTTATGATGATAGTAAACCTTTTCCTGTGGTGCTCCTTGCAAAGAGGCTGAGTTTTGGATTGAGATAGGGGTTAGGACTTTCAGAGCTCAGACCAGGTGACAGATGGCAGTTTTCCTGATTCAGGTAAAGTGTTCCAATTCCACAAATCCACTGTGACTCATAAAAACAAGCACAAGACTTCCCTTAGTCAAACTGATACCAGACATAACTTTCAGGGTGTCCTTGGTTACAGACCAGCTGTTCTTGTGCTGTTTGCTTAGTACTGTATGAATAGCATTCCAATCTTGTGACTATCAGACAACCATGATCTTTGGTGGAGGGATGGAGATATATAATGAAAAAATGACTTTCAAAAAGTTTTGGGGGCGAGTCTTCCAAACTGTATATATGTTTTTCTACATGCAGTGTGGTTGTTGCCATTTCAGTCCCAGGATATTAGAGACACAAGGTGGGTGAGGTAATATCTTTTATTGGACCAACTTCTGGTCAGATATTACCTCACGCACCTTGTCTCTTTATGTGTTTGTCATTCCACTGACAACTAAGGAATGATCATTAAGCATGCTGCAGAACTTACAGTATTGTTATTCTACAGCCACTGGAGCAAAAGTTAATTAACCCAATTCTAAGGAATTTGCTGATATGGTTCTGATAGCAAGTGAGGGGATTGAGATAAGTTAGTGTCAGGCTAGCTTTTTCTCAATAAGAAGGAGAGAAAACAAATAAACCACATTGCATTTGCACAGAGGAGAGGAAATAAGCACTAATCACATGGGTGCAATGTGTGGTTAATACTTTTTAAAAATCTGCATTAGTAAACAGGAGTATAATGAATATAATGATCATATTTTCAAATGGTGTCAAATTTAGGCAGGTGTGCAAACAGACTGGAGGATTGTTGCCCTAAATTACAGAGGATTCCGGATATTTTAGAGAGGTGGACATATTTATTGCAAGTTATGGAGTGTTGAGATTTAATCTAAAGAAATTTGGTATATTGAATTTGGTGTGGGTGGGGATCATGACCAGCACAAATACAGTATAAACAACATGGTTATGTATTCTAGTGGCTCCCCTATAAACTGGATCCCCAAATGCTTTACAGAGTTGCTATAACCAACAGTTACAAAGTTAAATGATAAAATCAAATGAAGACATAGACTGGGAGAAAAGATATTCATGGATGAGTCTTGAAATTAGTTGTAGGTATGTCTATACAGCAAAGAAGAACCCATGGCTGGCCTATGCCAGCAGCTACAGGTTTACAGGGCGCGGGCTGCGGGGCTGGTTTGTTGCTGTGTAGACTTCTAGGGTTGGGCTGGAATTCGGGCTGTAGGATCCTGTGGGGTGGGAAGGTCCTAGAGCTCAGGCTCCAGCACAAGCGCAGAAGTCTGCGCAGCAGTGAAACAGCCTCACGCAACCTGAGCCCTGGGAGCCCAAGTCAGCTGACCTAGGCGGGTTTTTCTTTGCTGTGTAGACATACCTTTAGGACAAAGCAGAAACACATAAAGCTACTCTTGATGGCAGGATCTGCAGTGGTAAGGCAGAGAAGAAGCCAGTTGTGTTTGAGTGAGAGGAGTAGAGAGAGAGCCAAGATCTCTGAGGTGGGCATGGGCAAGCCTTGGAGAATTTCAAACACAGCAGCAGATTTGAACTGGATTCTGGACTGGATCTTGAGCCAACGAAGGTATTGGAGTACATGGGGGACATGATTGTGTCTCTTTTCATGTGTGAGGCAGGAAGTATCATTCTGCTCGTGCTGCAGTTTGGTGAGCTGGGATTTGGGGAAGCCACAAAGAAGGAAATTTCAATAGTCAGGGCAAGAATAGATGAAGCCCAGGATGAAGATTGCAGCAGAAGTGTAATTCAAAGCAATGACATGCCCAAGTGTACATGTACAGACAAAGTGTCTCCTAGGGGCCTTGATCTGTGTGGGAAACCCCAGCAGACATCCGCCTGAGTACCATATGTTGATCAAGGACAGCAGCATATGGCCCAGTACAGTGCTGCTTTTTGGGCAGTAATGCAGGAAAAAAATTGGAAGGTGATATTGAATAATGTATTGACTGTTAACTCAATGCAAAGTAGTGGCAAAAAAGGATATTACTATTCCAGATAATTGAATGGTAAATAATACCTCTCTAGGGCAGAGGGCTGGATGTTGAAGTAGAAGTCTAATTCACTTAGAAAGTTGCCTGTTATAGACATTCATCTATATTGTGCCATGCAACTATATACCATACCGACAATATAGAAAATGAGCCTTCTGAAGATAATGTCAGGTAAAAAATAAATTTCCTGCCAAGACAAAGAGAAATGACTGTTTGAATGAGTCACTTGAAGGGATGAATGTATTGCCAGAGAGTACATTTTCCAGGTGGGGATTATACTTTAATGGTTCAGTGTTATGAAGAACACAGTTTCAAAGTACGTCAGTGCACTTTAACACAGGCTTGTTCCCAGACCACAATGCAGGTTTAGGTAACCAGATTTACAATCTCATTAACCCAGACTCTATATCATACAGTTTATGGGCGGAGGGGTTCTCCGAGAAGATTATTTTACCCAAGCTTGTAGAATTTTCACAATTACATAACTTGAAAAGAAATCTCCTTAATACAGCAAAGCAAGATAAATCATTCTTGTTTGCCAAACCCTCATAAAAGGCTGGAAATATTTTTTCTCATCACTTTTAGTCTATATCTATTTGAGAATCATGCTATTTCCCTTGCTGTCTTCATTTTCCTTGTGTTTCCAATGGAGTTAAAATTGTAGCGTGACTGATTCTATTTAACCTTACTTCACTCTTTATTCTCAAATGCACTTTCCTGGTGTGTAATGTCTTTCTGCACCAGCATCATCAACAGTATCTTTCTAGGAACTGTATTTGTGGTGTGAAGTGCAGGTGTGGGCACTTCACACAATGTCTCTTGCAGGTTAGTGGTATCCTGTCTCTCATTACTCATTAGATTTGTTTGCTCTCTTTTAATTTATCCTAGGTTTCCTTTTTCTCAGATACTCATCAAAATCAGTGCTCCCAGGGAGAAAAAGAACAGTGAAGTGACTTCTAATGGCCCTGAAGAAGAGCTCTGTTTAAGCTCGAAAACGTGTCTCTGTCACCAGCAGAAGTTGATCCAATAAAAGATATCACCTCACCTACCTTGTCTTTATCTCATGTCTCCAACTGGCTGTTTTATTTTTCTCATTTTGCTTTTTGTGTGGCAAGATCCTTCTGTTGGTCTTGGAGTTTGAAAGAAGGGCAAGTGTAGAGACATTGAGGGAGCTTTGATCAGAATTCTATGAACCCTACTACCTTCTGTCTTTTGTGGATCCTTTCTCTAGGATAGCTGGGCTACTGCTGGGTTCTTACTCCCCTTGACTTTTTTACTTAGGCTCAAGGCCTAATGATAAAGTTTTGTAATAAAATTGCACAGTATGTGACAAGTTAAAATTTTAGTGCATTTTAAACAATTAGTAGGTCTATTAAAAAAAAAAAAGAAAAAAGGTCAGATGAGCATGGGTGAAAGGTTCTCAACTGATAGCCCTGTAGACTGAAGTCTTCCATTTACCCATGGGGCAGATACAGGCAATGGCAGTGCAAGCTTAGTGAGCTGTATGAGAGCAAGGTGAGGCTGCACATCTTAACATACTGGGTAACGATTATATAAATATGGTTAATATAACAATCTGGTGCAGTGTTAAACTGGCTAATACTCTAAATGCAAATGATGCAGTGAAGTAGAGGGAAAGGCATAGTAACAAGCTTCTAGAGATGACACATCATCAGGCCACTTTGCTGACTTATGTGTTTGTTCATGCTTCTGCTGTTCGCAGTGAGCTATCCCTGCTAATGGACTTGTGTGGGATGTATGCACAACATAAACACTGCCTGAGTACTGTCTACTCTAAATGGGGCTGAATTTATGGACCACTCCCATTATCGAGGAAAAATGTTTACATTATATCAGTCTTAACCATGGACCATTTAATCAGGGGCTCAGAGACTGCATTGATGGGTACTGTATAAGAACCTAAAGAGCAAGGAAAGGACCCTTAATAGAATGGAGTAGAACAGAATGGAATCATATGTTTCACTCAATCTTTCATTTAATCAGCTTTTTTAAAATGTGAAGTGATTTTTATGCTGGTGAAGGGTGCCAGATTGAGAGCCCTGGAAACTGTTTATTCCCAGAAGAGGTAAAGCATAAGCAGCAGCTGTGCAAACTTCTCAACTCCCACTTCTACTGATGTGGGGCGTTCCAGACAAGGGGTGGGAACAGCTCTAGGGATGTGAGGCAAATTCAGTCCTGAGCCTTTCTGCTGAAACATGCCAACAAAAGGGGGCAGCTGTGTTTTGGACACTTGTCTACTAGTAACTGAACTGCAACATCCAAGTTATTTTTCACAGACCAATCAGGCAGCTTTCAGTTGGTAATTCCCTTTGGTCACTGTCAACTTGGCTGGATGTGAACTAGTGACATAATAATCATACTAGTACTTATACAGGGCATCACATTTTAAAATGACTGTACAATCATGAATACTTAATCCCCACAACACCCCTGCGACACAGGTCAATATTATTCCCAGGAAACTGGGTCACAGAGAACTGAAACACAACTGCTAGAACCATTTTCTAACCCCTCTCTTTAAATTTCTTCACAGCTTTCCTCTACTTCATTACTTGAAATTTTAGCTTCTTGTCTTATCTTTCCAAGGTTCTGCACAAGTCTGCCCCTCCATTCTTATCCAACCATATTTCTTATCACACTCTTAGAATGGAGGGGGTAGAGGGCAGTGATACTCTCTTCAATCCTCATTGTCCGGCTCCAGGCTTTTTTCCATGCTGTCCCTTTATATATGGAATCCTTTTTTAAATATGATCTGTAAGGTCCCAGTCTTCTCACTAATATCCCTTTTTATATCAACAAAAAAGAAAATCTTTACTTTTCCATGCTGTGAACTAGCCTTTGCTAAGTAACCATAATCTTATTGTCTTGCCCTTCCTCCCCCAAATCTTCTCTTCTGTTTTGTTACCTTATCCCCTTCATTGCATGATCTATGAAATTAATTTGTAAGCTCTTAGAAGCAGGGGCTGTCTTCTGATCTGTATCATGGGGCATCTACCATGTGTTTGGTCCCAGCTGAACAGGATTGGAACACATGGCCAGGGTAGGGTGGGGAAGTTTACTTATAATACAGCAATTCTGATGATAAACAGAGGACTTCAGTCTCCAGGGCTGTCAATCCAGCACCTTTTAGAAAAACTAAATTCACAATTCATTAAAATAACATTTCAGAAAAGGAGGGGAGAGGAGGAAAGGCAGAGGGGAACCCAATTTGATTTTCAAACATTGGACTGAGTTTTCAGTTAGAGAAATCATTTCTTGGCTTGTACGCTGAGCTTGTTTGCACTGAGAGAGAATAAATATGGAGCACTGTCATGTTTTTCTAGAGAAGCACTTTTCTGACTTGTACTTCAGTGTCATGCTCCCCATGAAAACAGACTGGAATTAGTCTAGGGAAAAATTTCCCATTGATAACTGGAACACCATCGTGCCTGACACCAGAAGTATAATATGAAGAATTGTTTACCCTTGGAATACCTTGACAGATTTCACTGCCTCCTGTCCCTTACCAAAACCTTTCTACCTCTCACTTGATTAAAAAAAACTGAACCTGAATAAGAGTGAATTATTTTTTAAAAGTTCTGTGAAATCAATCTGTTCTCTGACATAGGCTGATGCTGAAGTACAGATAAAGTAAAAAAAAAAAAAGTGATTCTGTGTAAATAACATGATGGGACTTCACATCTATTCTTACTCTTCACATGTGCTTAGTTTATAAGCCAGAAGACAAGTTTTTCTAACTGCAGACTCAACCCAGGTCTAAAAACTTAACTGTGTGGATTTTCTGCTTGATCACTAGATTATTTGATATTTCTTCTTAGGCCAGGTCTATGTTAGAAAATGTTTGCCATTTTGTTGTATCTATATAGAGTCCTTTTGCCGGTATAGCTTATACTGATTCACCAAGCAAAATAAGCTGTGCTGCCAAATGTGCTTTATGCTGATATAACTCTCATACATTAGGGCTTTGCCAGTACAGAAAAGTTGTAAAAAAAATCATACTCCCTAACTAAAATTACTGTACCAGCAAAAGTTTCTGGGGCAGACCTGGCCTTTGGCAAGGATCTGAAATATGAAATAGGTAAAAGTACTTATGGGAAATGAAAGTAGCTAAGTTCAGCAGGGAGTTCAAAAGTAATAACCTGTAGACTCCCTGTGTAGGTGCATGCACACACACACATATGCTATCATCCTGGCATCAGTTCGTTTGGGTACAGAAAAGAGAATATTAGTGTTCTTGTACTGACACTAGCCCTTTTGATCTTTTGAGAGGTTACTATCTGTGCTGGTTCCTGCTGACAGTCTCCTGCTCTGTAAGGAGCCCGAGAACATGTGATGGATTCTAGAGGTGAATTGTAAGGTTATTGGTTGTGCTACCTCAGCTACATTACAGTAAGTGCTCGGACTTTATGCAGATCCCTTGACCTCTGTCAAGCAGGGCCGGCTCAAGGCACCAGTATTCCAAGCTGGTGCTTGGGGCAGCATTCTGCAAAGGGCAGAAGTTCCTGTTGTTTTGCCCCCAAGCAGCGTGCCGAATTGCCACTGCGGGTGACGGGGGTAGTCCGTGTACCCTTAGGGCGGCAGGCACGATTCTGTGGTGAAGGCAATTCGGCAGCAGCTTCTACGTTTAGCTGTCCGGGGCGGCTTCAGCTAAACATAGAAGCTGTCGCCGAATTGCCGCCACCATGGAAACGCGCCTGCTACCCTAAGGGCACACGGACTGCCCCCGCTGCCTGCAGTGGCAATTCGGCGCGCTGCTTGGGGTGGCGAAAACTATAGAGCCAGCCTTGCTGTCAAGCCTTCTATATTAACTGCACTGGCACCTAGGGTCTAGTTTCTTCCCCAGCTCTTACCACAAACATGTTTGATATCAAGAAGATCTGAGACAATGTCTATATTAGTGAGCTTACAGCAGCACAGTTGTACTAATGTAGCTGTGCAGCTGTAAGATCACTCATGTAGCCACTCTATGCTGACGGAAGAGCTCTCCCGTCAACATAATAAAACCACCCCACGAACAGTGATAGCTATGTTGGCAGGAGAGCATCTCCTACCAACATAGCGTTGTCCGTACTGGTGCTTCTGTTGGTATAACTTGGTGTTGCGGAGAGAGAGGGGGTATTTTATTCACACGCCTGAGAGACATAAGTTATACCGACAAAAGTGATAGTGTGAACATGGCCTTCCCATTGTCACATGGTTAATCCAGCTACCCCCAAAAGCAAACATCTCATGCAGCATTTTCCTAATCGTTTTTGAGAAAAGGAGCTCAGTTGGCACTATCTACGTCCTGTGATATTTGCGAAAACCTTTCAGATGTGTCAAAGCTAAGAGAACATTTTAACACCAGACAAGTTTTGAAATACTGTCTTCAGTGGACAAAATATATTGTACCTTCCATAAAAAGGGCTGGAGTCAGGCATGCCAGATTCAGGCAACGCAAACTTTCACCATGCTCTGAGCACATCAGGAGCACATCTTCTAATGCACTCAGTCATCTAGAGATTTCACTTGAATTAATGTTTTTTAAAGTGACACTAATATGAGTGAAAGATGCTTCATTGACAGCCCTCATGACTGAGGGCCAGTGTGTGTTCTTAAAATGGGTACAGAACAGGCAGTACCAAGTTCTCTTCTTAAGAACCCTACCACTATACCCAACCCTTGACCTCATGGGGCCATTTCTTGTGGTGCGAGGTGTTCGTTCTTTGTATCCTGTTCCATCCTTGGTGTCTATTTAGAATTCCCATCAGTGATGTCAGTTTGTGCCTTCAGTGGTGATTTTAAAAAAATGTATTTCCTTGAAACTGAATTGAGACCACTAGCTCATTTCACACAGACCTGTCACAGGGTGACTGACCCTATAAGGGATAATGGGTCCAGCCTCACCTGACTGACTCAGGTGTCCTCCCAAAGTGGGGGCAATTATCATAGCTACGTGACAGGTAGGTCATGTGATTAAATCAGTCCAGGCTTGCAGATAAAAAAGAAGCCTCCAGAGTGGTAAAGAAAAGAGAGAAGGAGGCTGGCCTGCCCACCTGCCCCTCCCCCCACCCAAGCCTAGGGCGGCAACCTACCTGAGTTCTCCGAACTGGCCCAGGAGGAGGGCTGTGGGGTCCTAGGAACAAGGGTTGGACTTGAGCAAAGAAATAGGTTGATATTCTGTAGGACAGTGATGCCCAACCTTAATGCACAGGAGGGCCTACGTACAACCTTCTGTGGGCCAAAGAGATTCTACATATTTTAATAAGATTTAAAGTCATCTGTATTGATTTATATTTTAAGTCCAGCTTGTTTCATAAGTCTTTAGATAGGTTTTTTCTATGTACAGTACTGTCTATGTACCCTCTTGTGTAAACTAAAATGATATAAACGTGATGATAAAATGCTAATGAATTGGCCACTAATATATTGTGTTGAAGCAGGCCGCAGGCCTTACACAGCCCACCAGAGCATTTCCTATGGCCTGTGGGCTGTAGATTGGGCACTCCTGCTGTAGGAGATTTAATAAATGAGACTCCACAAAGGGGAGATATTATTTTAAGTATTCTTGCCTGGGAGGTAAGTTCTTACAAGAGCCAAGAGGGAGCTAAGGGTAACGAACCAGCAGGGCTATGTCATGCCACATAGAGGCTCACTGAGATGGCTCCCTCTTACAAGGCCACTAAACAGTCTTATATGATAGTAACAGCCTTTGATATCCAGTCCTTCCCGACCCAGGGGTGAGGGGGAAGCGAGAGAGGAAAAGCAGTAAGCTATGGGGGAAAAGGGGGAAGAGGAGTGAATGGGAGGCGTGTCATAAACAGATAGCTAAGGGTTAATGTTCTTTTACCTGTAAAGGGTTAACACAGGGAACCAAACACCTGACCAGAGGACCAATCAGGAAACAAGACTTTTTCAAATTTGGGTGAGGGAAGTTTTGGGGGTGAGTTCTTTGTCTTGGTTCGGTGACCCTCTCGGCTCTGAGAGTGATTTTTCTATCTCCAGGCTTTCTAATCTTCTGTTTCCAAGTTGTTAAGTACAAGGATAGTAAGACAATAGGTTTATATTGGTTTTTTTTTTTGTATTTGCATGTGTGTAGTTGCTGGAATGTGTTAAATTGTATTCTTTTTGGATAAGGCTGTTTATTCATTTTTTTCCTTTAAGCAATTGACCCTGTATATTGTCACCTTAATACAGAGACCATTTTATGTCCTTTTTCTTTCTTTTTATATAAAGCTTTCTTTTTAAGACCTGTTTGAGTGTTTTTTCACTGGTTAAGGCTAAGAAACGAAGGGAGGGGGAAAATCTCTTTGTGTTAGATTTACTAAGCTTGACTTTGCATACCCTCTGGGTGAGGAGGGAGAGAGGTTAGATCTCTCGGTACTTGTATTTCAAGGACTTGAAGCAGGGAGGGTGGAATCCCTTTGTTTAGATTCACGGAGCTTGAATCTGTATATCTCTCCAGGAACCCAGGGAGGGAACATCTGGAGGGGAAGAGGGAGAAGGGAAGTGGGTTATTTCCCTTTGTGGTGAGACTCAAGGAATCTGGGTCTTGGGGTCCCCTGGGAAGGTTTGGGGGGACCAGAGGTATCAGGCCCTAAAATTCCTGATTGGTGGCAGCGCTATCAGATCTAAGCTGGTAATTAAGCTTAGGGGAATTCATGCTAGTACCCATATTTTGGACGCTAAGGTCCAGATTTGGGAATTATACTTGACAAGGCTGGGCCTTGGGGAAGGAAGAGGTGGGACAGAGGTGGGAACTTGGAGGGGGTGAGAGGCGGGGTGGGGAAGGTTCTGGCACTCCTGCTGGAGTGTCCGGATTTTAAATATTACGAAGTTGGCAACTCTAATCACCACAGGCCTGAGTTGGACTTAAAACAGTGACCTGGAGCAGTGCTTTCCAAACTGTAGTCTGCAGCAGGGGTTCTCAGCCTTTTTCTTTCTGAGGCCCCCTCAACATTCCATAAAAATTCCATGGCCCACTTGTGCCACAGCTGTTTTTCTGCATATCCAGTAGATTAAAAGCCAGGGCCAGCATTAGGGGGTAGCAAGCAGGGGAATGGCCTGAGACCCAACACAACAGGCAGCCCTGTGAAGCTAAATTGCCCAAGGCTTCAGTTTGAGCCCTGGGCAGCAGGGCTTGGGCTTGGACTTGGACTTGGACTTGGATTTCAGCCCTGGGAAGCAGGGCTCAGGCTTCAGCTTTCTGCCCTGTGCCCCAATAAGTCTAACGCTGGCCCAGCTCTCTGGTTTATTTTGGCAGACCCTTGAAATCTGTTCAGGGTTCCCCAAAGGCCCCCCTACCACTTGTTGAGAAACACTGGTCTACAGGCTCTTGCTGGTGGCCTGTGGAGCGTTTGGTTGGTTATATGAGCTGGGTCGTCGTCATAATTTTCACCAACTACACTGCATAAAAAAAACCCAAAACCTAAAAATATATTATTTTCCTGGGATTACGTTTCCATGTACTAATTGCTGTAGTTGTCGTTCAGGTATTATGTGATTGTAAATGGGAAGACAATTGCCTGCGCACTCATGAACAGGAGGGAAATCCCGGGAGGTCCATGAGACAGTCTGTCTGTCAAGATGTGGTCCACACTGTCAAAATATTTGAGATTACTTGACCTAAATTTAAAAGGCTCTGTCCTATAATCAGTCATCTGAGCCTTCCAGTCCACCAGCTTGCATCCATGTTATTTCTGCCTCCACTAGATTTGGCTCCTGCATACATAATCAGAATATCCTATGCTTCAGTCAAGGTGGACTTCATTATTTTCAGATAGATATGCTTTTGATGTAACACACTGGATTACTGCAGCCATTCAGCCTCTCCTTGTTTAGGTGGTGGGAGAAAGGAGGGGAAAATGTGGCTTTCTTTGTATTTTGGCATATTATGATGATGACTACTAACCAGATTCTTCTCCAGTATGTCCTCAGGAGAAACATCCTATTCAGTGTCCAAGGACTGGCTGCCATTGGACTTGATGCAGCTTGATCTGTATTTAACTCAGTCCAGAGTGAGACAAAACTTCGGGTGGACTTAGAAAATTAGCTAAATTCCCTTTCAGCTGCCATTCATTTCTCATATTAGATGTGATCCAACTCCCATTAAAAGTCAATGGATGCTGGATTGTGCTCATTTTTCCTTATATTATTCTTACATTGCACTGAGACAGTGGTTATCTAAACCTTGTTTAGATCTATTTGAAGTCACTGAAAGACTAAAACTAGGAGACAGAGGTAAAAATTAAGAGGGAATTAAAATGTAAGGAAGTATTTTATGAAGAGAAGTGAATAGATAGGATGGGCTTCCAATTCAAGTTCAATTGCAAGCATTTGATAGCTATATGGAACTTAAAACATAAATATTTTGTGTTGGAACTAACTATCTGCCTTTTGGGTACAGAGTGGGAGAGGGAAGGTTAGAAGAGAATTTTTCACTGATTGTTTCCCGTTCGCCAGGTTGCATAGCTTTGGGGGGCTTTTTGGCATGGCAGTATTTTTTTCCTCTGAGCATAACCAGTTAAAATTTTTAAAATATACAGGATATCTAATATATCTGATATACCTATCTGAATTTCTAAAGCACAGTCACCATAGTACAGTATCTGGGCATTGTAGACATAAATACAACTCCCAATAATTCTGTGACAGGAAGGATCCAAATGCTTCACCTCTCCCTTGATTTACCCAGTGACAAGAGAGGGTTCATTTTTGATGAATGTCCTCCGGCGCACATTTGTCATCAAAACATTCCAGACACAATGAATTTAAAGTGCTGCTTCTTGTCCTACAAGACTATGTAACTGTCTGTATCATGCATAAAATAATTATACTGAAACAAAACATGTTTTCCTTTATCTCAAATAACAAAATTATAAAGTAATTCAACAAAAATGTATTCATCAGAAGCCTCCAAAATTTAGACCAACTCTCCCTGAGCTCTTCTTGTTTATTAAAGAAATGGTTTGCCAATGTTATTCAACCAGTGTAGAACGTTCAGCAATACAGATGTTTTCCATTTTTGTAAGGCCACTAAACTTGCCCTTAACACAATATTTTCTTCTGCCTTGGTAACATCACGACAGAAAAGCTGGGTACCATAAAAAGATTTACATTTAATATTAAATTAAAGACTGCCAATCACCTTTTCCCAGAATGAGGGTACTTCCAAAGTGTGTGTATTACATTTGCTTTTATCAGACCCACAAATCCAACATCTATTATCTGTTTTATTCATGTCCTCATTATGCAATGTCCAGTGGGACCTGAAGTATATTTTGCTGAAGCCTAAAATTACTGTCTCATTCCTAATGTGAGTTCGAAAATGTTATTGTTAGATCTTCTCCAAGAACTTTACTTTTAGGAAAAGAATGGCACAAGCTCAAAAACAGTTGGAAAACAGTTTTTGTTTCATGCTTAAAGCTTTTTGCAGCCAATGCTGTGGGTGAAAATATTTATGTTGTGGTCTAGGGTTTGGTTGAATCCCATTTCTTCCTGGCCAGTGTCTGGGAACTTTAGTTTGTGGCTTCATATCAAGAAACCATGAGGGACATTGTTGTTTTTAGTAGTGTCTAGAGATCATGAGTGTGTGTGAGGGGGAGAGAGAGAGAGAGTCACTTGTATGCCAAAAGAAAGCAAAATGCTAACAATATGCGAGAAAGGGCAATGTGTTGGCTGAATGAAGATTTGTGAAGGATTAAAAATCAAGGAATCAGAGATTGCATTGGCTCTATCTATCTATCTAAACATTTTCTTCCAGTAGAAACAGCATGGGAGATATGTTACAAAAGGACTCATTAATGAGGTTCAGTAACATGAGGAAAGAAAGAAGCCCAGACGCAGCAGCGGTGCATGTTAACTTTACCTACTGATGCATACCTATGCCCATATATAAAATGTATGTGTTTATGTGCTTGTTACGAGACAGTCATTAATTACACAGTTTCAGTGATATTTCCACAGTAGTACTGCCTTATTCAGTGCACAAGTTCATTGTGATAAGGTAGTGTTTGTGAAGTCAGAACATAAGCTGGATTGATCAGTTTTTGGTAAACATACAACCCTTTTCTTGTTTCTAGACCCAAACTCAAACCAAATATTTATGAAGGCTCTGAAAAACTACATTAACTGTGATTTTCACTTTTCTCCATGCTAGTGGAGACCTTAGGCCTGTGCAAGCTACAGTATGTAGCCACGTAGGGGCATACACTCCCAGGAGCCTCACACCATATACACACACTCCTGACCTGCCAGTCAGAGCAGATTGTCCCTTTTCATATTCCTGTTTCACTTTGGTACCAGGGACCTGGGGCAGGCTGAATTCCTTAAGTGTCCTTCCCCACTTGGTAAATTGTAACGACTTTATCTCTTGAATTCCCCCTCCATGTAAGAGGCTAACCAGATGCTATGGAGCTTCAAACATATTACAGCATAAGGGGTTGCCATAATAAGTCTTTCTGTGAGGTTTTTGGCCTCTAGAGACTTCTTTACATTGACTGGAAAGCCAGGAAAAGGTCAACATGCAATTTATGAAGTAGGGTGATAAAGGATGTTGCAAAGAGACAGGAAGTGGCCATGGAAAGGGGAATTTAATGGGAATTGGGTTGTTTATCCAGTCATAGAAGTGGATATTGTTGCATGGCCTTCCTCACACATTATTTTATAAAGAGCCATGGAAACCCTAGATCTGAGCCTAGTCTGTGATTCTGGATAGGAATTTCTTCCTGTGGGGTACTCTCAAGCCCTTTTACAAACACCCTCCTCCGGGGAAGAGCTGAGAAAGAAAAACAAAGGAAATCAGCTGTTGCCACCAGCTAATTAAATCACATGTTCATAAACCTCTTAGGACATAAAGATCCAATCCTGTTATTAAAAAACTTAAATTTTATTAAAACGAAAAGAAAAAAAATACATCTGAAAACTTAGACTATTGCTAAATTTTAAAAATAACCCACTTATAAGGATTAAGCATCAAAATAATTTTCTTGAGGTCCAGCTTAAAGGTTACAAGCAAAACAAAAGCATTTGGGGTTAATTCAGAGAAATTCACAAGCCCTAAAGAAATAAACCTAATCACATCTTCCTAGACATTTCCTGATCTACTTACATATCTGGGGTTTCAAATAAGTAGTTTCTAGATATGATCTGATGATTTTTCATACTCGGCCCAAGCTTTTACAGCATAGTTCTAACTGTTCCCTCTCTCTCCCCAAGAACAACACAGACAGACAAAGGGGACATTTTTTCCCAATTTTTAAAAGTTCTAGCCTTCCCACTGGCTCTTTTGGTCAGGTGCCCACTCCCTTCCTTTGACTTTACTTTTTTACCCTTTCCAGGTAAAGCTAGTAAAGAACAACTACTAAGAGGGATCCCATAGCTAACAGGGTGGCTGGGTGTCCATAAAAGGGAGCTATTCCCCCCCTCCATTTATCACAGCATGTTTGTTATTCATTTGAGCTTTTGCTGGTTTCTTTCCAGTGAAGCTGGGTTTGCAGAATCCAGAGATATCTAGAGGTCATTTTATAGTGACTGAAGCCAGAACCATGTCAAAATGGCAGGACATTTTCTCATGTTAAGGCTCCCTCACCAGATGTCTAAGGTCAAATCAATGCATACACACCACAAGAGCTGGAACAACTTCGAGACGTTTGCTCATCCAATGCCATCAGTTATGTGGACAAAATAGATTCAAGATGTGGTAGGTTTGGAAAATTAGATTCCTTTACATCGTTCCTTTACTGTGTCCAATGATAGCATTCTGATGATGGGAAATATATTCATGGAGCCATTTGGAGATTGTGGAGAATCCAGTTGCCAAAATCTGTGCCCTCGTTTCTTCTATGGGAGAAAGAGGTGATTGACCCAACTGGATCCGGGGAAAAATGAAAACTAGAGTTGTTGCCCTTTAACCTTTTCATTGCAGCCTCTATGTGAGAATGTGGTGTGATTAGATGTACAGCCCCCAGCATATTAGCTGGCTGATAGAGGATTAACACTCTGTCACTAAGCAATGATGTTACGCAGGTTTCTGTCCCCATTTCAGAGTTTGCTGTGTACCCTAGATAGTGACACAGCGGTGAATTGGTGGCAGAGCTAGGAACAGAACTCAGTAATCTTGACTCCCAGCTCCCTGTGCTCAGCAAGATTTCTTTTGCATGTTCCCCTCTAGGAGCAGGAGCATAGGCAGCCATGTATGGCAAGACTTGAGATTTACAATGTATCTTCTCTCCAGGAGTTGGCCCCTTTGTTCATGAGGATTCTTTTTTTTCATTTCTATCTCCTTCTTTTGTTTGTATTTTCTATCCTTTATGAGTATTGACTGGCTCCTCTGGGAGTAAGCCTAACCACATGTGTGTGCAGGAATCATTATTTTAGTAGAGTCATTGCCTATGATGTTATTCATTATTATAGGAAGAGCTGGACTAGCAAAGTGCTTTTGATAACTTTTTTTTGTGCTTTTGCTTTTGTAACATTAAGTTTTGTTTCATAGATGACCAATTAGAGACTAACTGCGATTGTGGTCTAATGGTTTGAGAACTGGACTTGATTTAATTCTTGCAGAGTGGGATTTAGTTCAGTTCTTTATCCTCTGATGATTTCATCCCACGTTTTCCCTTTGCCCTCATGAGTTCACTCACTTATTCAAACCTTTGTCCACCCACTGTTGCTCCTTCTATAATGTTTTCTTAAATCTGTCCTGACTTCTTCATCCTTAACTCCTTTCCACATCTCTCATCTTGACTGTAATAAACTCTTCTCTTGACTCCCATATTTCATGTGGATGCCTTATCCCAGTCTGTACAAAATACTGCTGCTGAAATCATCTTTCTTTTCCACCTTTCCGACCAAATTGCTCTTCTCTTTGAATCCCTTCATTGACTCTCACCTACAACCTCATGTCACCTTGTTGTTTGTGAATGTATTTGAATAATACTATCAGTGTCCATTTAAGATTGGAAGTTCATTGGGACACAGACTGTCTTCTTCCATGTTTGGTGAGTTTTGAACATGTGATGAGCACTTGATACATAATAATAATAATAATAAAAATAATAATAATAAAGGAAGGAGTTCTAGTCTTGACTTTCTCATTGGCTTACTGCCTGAACAAGGACATGTTGCTTAAAGACTTTGTGCTCCAATTTCTCCACCTGCAAGAAGGCAATAATGGTATTTATTAATTGTAGTGTAGTAGTGCCTGGGAACCAAAGTTCTTCTTCGAGTGATTGCTCATATCCATTCCAGTTAGGTGTACGCGCCGCGCGTGCACATTCGTCGGAAAACTTTTACCCTAGCAACTCAGTGGGCCGGCAGGTCGCCCCCTAGAGTGGCGCCACCATGGCGCTCCATATATACTCCTGCCGGCCCACCCGCTCCTCAGTTCCTTCTTACCGCCCGTGTCGGTCGTTGGAACAGTGGAGCGCGGCTTAGCTGACCTCCACTTCCCTAGCTACTCATTTCTCGTATATAATTATGCAGTTATAACCCTTTTATATATATATTTGTATGGTTATACGTGTTTTCTTTGCTAACATGGTTAGTTTAGTTAGCGGGGTTCAGGAAGTAGCCCCTTCCATGAGCCCAGTGCCGGAGCCATGCATGGCTCACCGGGTTTTAAAAGGGGCCCGGCCTGCCAGAAGCCGCGGCCGAAGAGAGATCTACATGACTCCTGTTTGAAGTGCCTCAGGGAAGCACACTTGACAGATAAGTGCCCCATTTGCAAGGCTTTTAAGCCGAGAACAAAAAGGCGCGGGACTTTCACTTACCCCTCCACCTTGGGCGCCGAGCGATGTTCAAGCGGCGGGCAGAAGCGCCTCCTCGGCACCGGACCCCGCCGTTACTACCAAGGCCTTTCGGCACCGACCGTCGCCGGCACCGATGTCGACTTGGCACCGCTCCCTTCTTCCGAGGTCGAGAGAGCCTACGATTCCTGCTGGTGCCTGGAGGCTCCCCGGCACGCGCCGTGGTTGAGCCCCCTGCTCCCGCTGCTTCCGTGCCACCTGCATCGCAGCCAGAGAGCTCGCCTAAGTTGCGTTACCCCGGCACCGACACCTGCAGAGGCACCGATGACTTCGGCTCCGTCGATTCCAGTCCCCCAGGACCACGGAATCCGGTGCCTGGCAGCTCCCCGGCTCGCGCCGTGGTAGAGCTTACTGCTCCTGCTGCTTCTGTGCCAACTGCACCACAGCTAGAGAGCTCGTCTAAGATGGCTCGCCCGGCACCGACGACGTCGGCACCGTCGATCCCGGTCCCACGAGGGCCGTAGAATCCGGTGCCTGACGGCTCCCCGGCACGCGCTGTGGTTGAGCGTATTGCTCCTGCTGCTTCCGTGCCAGCGGCACCGCAGCCAGAGGGCTCGTCTAAGTCGGATCGCCCGGCACCGGCACCGGCACCTGCTGCGGCACCGATGACGTCGGCACCGTCGATCCCGGTCCCACAAGGGCCGTAGAATCCGGTGCCTGACGGCTCCCCGGCACGCGCCGTGGTTGAGCTACTGCTCCTGCTGCTTCCGTGCCAACGGCACCGCAGCCAGAGAGCTCGTCTACGTCGGATCGCCCGGCACCGACACCTGCTGCGGCACCGATGACGTCGGCACTGTCGATCCCCGGTCCCGCAAGGGCCGTAGAATCCGGTGCCTGACGGCTCCCCGGCACGCGCCGTGGTCGAGCTAATGCTCCGGCTGCTTCCGTGCCAACGGCACCGCAGCCAGAGGGCTAGTCTAAGTCGGATCGCCCGGCACCGACACCTGCTGCGGCACCGATGACGTCGGCACCGTCGATCCCGGTCCCGCAAGGGCCATAGAATCCGGTGCCTGACGGCTCCCCGGCACGCGCCGTGGTTGAGCTCCTGCTCCGGCTGCTTCCATGCCAACGGCACCGCAGCCAGAGGGCTAGTCTAAGTCGGATTGCCCGGCACCGACGCCTCTGAGGCACCGACAACATCGGCACCGTCGATTCCAGTCCCACAAGGGCTATCGAATCCGGTGCCCGACGGCTCCCCGGCACGCGCCGTGGTTGAGCGTATTACTCCCGCTGCTTCAGTGCTGACGGCACCGCAGCCAGACAGCTTATCTAACTCGGTTCGCCCGGCACTGACACCTACCGAAGCTCTGATGACCTCGGTACCGTGGATCCCGGTCCCACGAGGGCCGTCGAATCCGGTGCCTGACAGCTCCCCAGTACGCACTGTGGTTGAGCCTGCTGTTCCCTTCACGCCGGAGATGTTACCAACGGCGAGGGCTCTCAGTGCCATGACAGAGTCAGTGCTGCCTGTCCCGGGCGCCGCCGGTACGGGTAATACAGTCTCTTCAGGGGACTGTCCCCTGTCAGCACAGCAGAGCGGCACCGTTCATGATCACGGTCCCGCAGACACTCCAAGTCCTGTCGGCACGCCGGACACCACTGGCAGTCCCGGTGCTGTTTTCCTTGGTACTGGTCACACTCGCTGCACCGGTCGGTATCCCGTTCGCCGACCCGCTATCGGCACCGTTCCGACCTCTGGCACCGGGGCAGGTACCTTGACTCCTGTAGCCCTTCTCCGAGCCTCGAGATCTCGGTCGACCTCCCGACACCGTTCTGGTTGCGGGTCTGGATCTCGTTCCAGGTACCGATACGCCTCCCGATGCCGGTCCCCGGTGCCGAGTTGGGCAAGGTCCGAGTGAGTCAGAGACTCTGCCTGTGCCTTCTTTTAGTGCCTCCATGGCCGTCCGGACACGCATCCGTGTCATCCCATATGTGCAGATTTTATGCTCAGGACCACGATCCTGATATGATGGCCAGCGGGCGCCAGCCCCGAAGCAGAAAGAGGCTTGGCGAATGAACAGGCTTGGCCGCCAGGTGTACTCTGCAGGGGCCCTGCAGCTCGGGGTAGCAAAGCAACAAGCCTTGCTTAGCTGCGATAATTATAGCACCTGAGTGAAGGAGTTTCTCCCTCAAAACTTCCACCTGGAGTTCGCTGCCGTCTTGGAGGACGGGGGGAAAGAAGGTTCCCAGAGCGTCCCTCCAGGCCTCGTTGGACGCAGCAGACTCTCGGCCGGCACTCTGGCCTTGAGTGTCGCCGTGAGGTGCATTTCATGGCTTCAGGTTTTAAACCTCCGGCCGGAGCTGCGGTATGCCATTCAGGATTTACCCTTTGTTGGTAAAGGCATCTTCGCGGCAGAGACAGCCCCAGACTGCGAAGTCTGGTGGGCAATAGGGTCCTAATGCGTCTCAGCATGTATACGCCAGCGACCAAACGCAGGCCTTTCTGGCCCCAGCTGCCATACTCTGTACCTAGCCAGAGACAGGACTTTGGCAAACGGCGAGGCCAAGGTGGTCGCAGACGAACGTCAGGACCCCTAACGAGCCAAGGTCAAGGTCCCTCGCAATTACCACTGGGACCAAAGACGAACCTTCCAAGGTGCGCCTGAGGGTGGTGTACCAGTCACAGGCCGGGATCCCAATCCCGCTTTCTCCTGGCATGGCCCCAGTTACTTTCAGATCGCTGGGTCCTGCGCACGATGGAGCATAGGTACCACCTTGAATTTGCTCCAGTCCTGTCCCACTTCAGCGGACGAAAGGGGTAAGGGGTTTTACCCCCGTTATGCCCTAGTCCCCCACTCGAACACAGGTCTCAGACCTTCTTGGTCCTGCACGGACTCAACCGGGTTAGGATAAGGTTGAAGTTCTGCATGGTATCCCTGGGAACCATTATTCCACCCTTGCCTCCTGGGGGCTACTGTGCCGCCCTGGATATGAAGGACGCGTACTTTCGCAACGCCATCTTCCCTCCGCACGGGAGATGCCTCCGCTCTATAGCCGACTGTCAATACTCCCGGTTTACGGCCATAGTCGCCGCCTACCGTCGCTGATGTCGGATATGCGTTTTTCCGTATCTGGACGATTCGCTTATCCGAGGAGACTCTGAGACACAAACCACTCAGCGCGTGGGCATCGTCACGGTCTTATTCACAGGTCAAGGCCTGATGATTCCTATAGAGCAATCCACTCTGGTTCCCACGCAGAGGTTGGGCTCCCTAGGGGCTATCCTGGTCTCCTACCTAGCCGGAGCCTGCTCATCCCAACTGCGGTTTTAGGCGATGGCAACAATCATCTGAGGTCTGAAGGCTTTCCCAACGACCTCAGCTCGTTCTTGTCTCAGTCTCCTGGGTCCATGGTTGCCCGCAAGTTTGTAACCAAACACGCCAAGCTCCACCTCCGTCCTCTCCAAGTCCGGCTCACTGCCCCTGACGGCGGACGCCTCATCTCTCTGCTCGAGTGTTCATAGTCACCTCTGAGCTTAAGGCCTTTGGTCTTCTAGGGAGCTGGCATTCCTCATCAATGCCCCAAAAATGAGAGTAGTCCGCCTGGCATGCCAGGGGTTCCAGCGGCAGCTGCGAGGCCGTTGTATCTCGGTGTTTACAGCCAACACAACGGCCAGGTGCTTCATAAGTATTCAGGGGGGACATAGTCCTCCCCCCTTTTTTGTCAGGAGGCCATCCATTTCCGGGTCTTTTGCATGGCCCACTCGATGGAGCTGGTGACGTCCTTTCTCCCAGGCGTTCGGAACGTCTTGGCGCTTTGACTCAGCAGGTCTTTCCTGTCTTACGAGTGATCACTCTGCCCCATGTGAGGCGTTCTGCTTTCCAGAAGTGGGGATGTTTCCTCACATGGACCTGTTCGCTCACCGCGAGAGCAGATAATGCCAGATGTTCTGCTCCTTCCAAGGTCTCTCCTCGGGATCGATCTTGGACGCATTCCTGATGCCGTGGAAAGGCCAAGTCCATGATGCCTTCCCACTGTTCCCACTGGTTCATTAGGTCCTGCTCAAACTCCGCAGGGGCAGAGCGCGCATCATCATGATCACTCCAGAGTGGTCCAGGCAGCACTGATATACCACGTTGCTCGGCCTGTCAATAACAGACCCAATTACCCTTCCACCCCACCCAGACCTCATCACTCAGGGCAACGACAGGCTTCGTCACTCGGACCTGCAGCCTCTTCGCCTCACGGTGTGGCTGCTGCGTAACTGAGCCGGGGTGACAGGCAGCCTTCCACCTGGTCGACGTACCAGGCCAAGTGGAAGCGTTTCTTTTGCAGCTGCAATACGCTCGATCTTGCTCCTGCTGAGGTCTCGATCCCCTCTGTTTGGCCTGCCTCTGGCCTTCAGCGGCAGGACCTGGCGGTATCAGTGCTGAGGATACACTCGGCAGCCATCTCTACCTTCCAGCAGGCTGAGATGGACGTTCAGTGTTCTCACGCTCTATGGGTTCGAGGTCCCTCAAGGGCTTGGAGCGCTTGCACCCTCGGGTGCGCCGCCCAGCCCCGACCTGGGACCTCAACCTAGTCTTGGCCAGACGGGTCTCTGAGATCAGAGCTCTTACGGGGGTTCCGCCGTACTCTAGGTTTCACAATGACAAGGTGCAGTTATGACCGCACCCGGCTTTCCTCCCTAAGGTGGTTTTGGCTTTTCATGTTACCCACAGTTCAATGCAATGGGCACAACCGTTGCACTCCTTGGACATCTGTGGAGTGCTCGCATTATATTGTGCTGACAGAACCATTTCCTAAGGTGCCCCAGCTCTATCCCGGTAGCGGGCCAAGGGAGGGCTTGCTTGTTCTCCTCTCAGAGGATCTCATCTGGGGTGATGGCGGACATCCCCACTTGTTATGATTTGGCTCATATTTCCCCAAGCCACATCAACGTGCATTCTACCAGGGCTCAGGCTTCATCTGCCGCCTTGCTGGCTCGTGTTTCTACCCACGAGATCTGTCGCGAAGCTCCATTGGTCCTCGGTCCATACCTTTGCTTCGCAGTATGCCCTGGTTCAGCAGTCAAGAGAGGCTGTAGCCTCCTGCTCAGCAGTTTTTATTCTGCCACATTTCACTCCGACCCCACCGCCTTTGTAAGGCTTGGGATTCACCTAACTGGAATGGATATGAGCAATCACTCGAGAAGAAAAGACGGTTACTCACCTTTGTAACTGTTGTTCTTCGAGATGTGTTGCTCATATCCATTCCACACCCGCCCTCCTTCCCCACTGTCCGGAGTAGCCGGCAAGAAGGAACGAGGAGCGGGGTGGGCCGCAGGAGTATATATGGAGCGCCATGGTGGCGCCCTACGAGGGGGCGACCTGCCGGCCCACTGAGTTGCTAGGGTAAAAGTTTTCCGACGAATGTGCACGCGCGGCGCGTACACCTAACTGGAATGGATATGAGCAACACATCTCGAAGAACAACAGTTACAAAGGTGAGTAACCGTCTTATCTAGGGCCCCATTGCATTAGGGACTGAGGGTAGAATTTTCTAAATCATCTAAGTACTATTTTCAGAAGTGACTTCAGCATGTAAGAGTCTAGGCCCCATTGACTTTCAATAAGATTTAGACTCTTAGATATCTAAGTCACTCTGAAAAGTAGGATTTAGGTGCTTTTGAAATTTTTATCCTCTCCATAAAGCAACAATGAATACAATCTAGGTGTCAGACAGGGCACAACAGCTGGACAAAACAGAGTGGGGATATATAGAAGGATATTGGGATTGGCTGGGCAAAGAAACTAGGACTGGAAGGTGGGGAAGGAAATGAGGAGGGGCTGGGGAGCCAGTGAATGATTGCGGGGAGACTGATAGCGGAAGAGGAGCTGGAGGGAAAAGTCTGGCATGATTAGGAGACTAGGCCTGGGAACCAGTGAGACCAGGGGAAGGAAGTGGTGGGAGAGGGGAGATAGATCTGATGAGGAACCAGAGTGCAAAGGGAGAACTGGAATTGCTGGTTAAAACTGACTGGGACAAGGTGCCAAATCAAGGGGACACTGAAGTGAGGGAAACGGACTGGAAGCCATTGGGGATGGGGAATGTAGATATGGGGGTGACTGGAGGCTGGAGGAGTTAGTTACAGACAGCTCCAATGAAGAGACAGAGGAAGGGAATTGAAAATGGCTGGGCAAAGACACTGGGAAAAGAGTTGGGGAGTGGAGGGACATTATACAGGAAACCTTAATTCTGACATTTCCTAACTTCTGAGTGCATGACTTTGCTACCTTAATAATATTCTTTCACCATAAGCTGTGTACATACTACAAAAAATGTTGTGGCATAGCTATGCTGGTATACCCTGTAGTGAAGATGCATCCTACAGAGATGGAAGGAGTTTTTCTGTCAGTGTAGGAACTTCACCTCCTTGAACAACAGTAGGTAGGTCAGTGGAAGCATTCTTCCATCAGTCTAGTTCCGTCTACACCAGAGGTTAGGTCGGCATAGCCACAGCATTTAGAGATGGGAATTGTTCACACCGTTGAGCACTATACCTATGTCAACCAGGCTATAGTGTTTTTTTGTGTAATAGAGTATATACATTTTTCTTCGAATAGTGGCTCTATGGGTGCTCTACTTCCAAGTGTGCATGTGCCTTTCAGTCCCTTGATTGGAGAATTTCCATTAGCAGTGTCTGTTCAGTCCATGCATGTTCTCTGTCCCTCCTCATCCTGGACACCAAGGCTACATAGGATTGCATAAGTGAACCTCCTCAGCTTTTTCTCAGCTGCTTCAGCCTGAGATGGAGCCTTAGCGTGTCTGCCTTAAGCACGTTGGATTTCTTGTATACAGTTTTCCTATAGTTGTTTGTTTAGGATTAGTTAGTTGTTAGTGATAGTCATAGTTAGGTAGTTAGCTAGATATAAGTAGAGAGAGGATTGTTTTGTTCCTCTCCCTTCCCTTTTGGAGCCTTAGTCTCCTGGCAGGGCATGCCTGGCTCACCAGTCTTAAACAGTGCCAATGCTGCTGAGAGGTTACACCTGTTAGCACTGTTCCCACTAACCTGTGCGCATGTGCATGTGTCACGGAGTTCTCAGGCGATGCTCTGGAACTGCTCCCTGTAAAGCCAGTCAGGACTCTGATAAAGTCTCCTCTCTGTGAGCAGACTGCCTTCAGGGCCAGACGCTCACACAGCTTCCGCCTTCCTGGGTCTGACCTTGGAGCATTCAGCATCCTCTGCCCCTCCATGTGCTTCCCACAGCGAGTCCTCCCAGGTGAGGTCCTGGGGAAGCCAGAGGGTCCTGCACCCCCACTCTGCAGTCAGATGTGACTCTTAGCGAGGAAGACAGAGGTTTATTAGATGACAGGAACATGGTCTAAAACAGAGCTTGTAGGTACAGAGAACTGGACCCCTCAGCCTGGTCCATTGGGGGGGGGGGGACAGCGACCTAGACACTCATGTCTGCACTTCACTCCTCGTCCCCAGCCAGCCCCAAACTGACTCCCCCTCCAGCCCCTCCTCTCTGGGCTTTGTTCCTTTCCTGGGCCAGGAGGTCACCTGATCTTTGTTCTCCGACACCTTTAGCTATCTCCTTGCAGGGGGGGAAGGGCCCCAGCCATTAGTTTCCAGGAGACAGAGTGTCGGCCATTTGTGCTCACTGGTCCTTTGCTCTGCAACAATCTCACCCCCTAGAGGCTTAAGAAATGCATAAGGGAAACTGATGCACCCATAGAATAGTCAGAGGAAACATTAAGAACAGCCTCACTTGGTCACAGCATGCGCCCACAGATCCTACACCCCGTGCACAGGGCGAAACAGCACATGCACAAAACATGAAATACTACATTGGAGCCAGGCCAAAATATCATTTACGGGCTACTTTTTACATTGTTTGCCCACCATCTATCTAAACAGCCAGATTCTACTAGATGGCAAGGGGGGGAAAGGGAAAGGAGGGCAATGAATCGTTCGTACTCCTTCCCGGCAGCATTTCGAATGTGGAATGTTGATCATGTCGGGACAGTCGGGACCCACACATCTCCTTGTAGTCTGTTCATTTGGCTGTGTACAAACTCAAGTACTTGCGAATAAGTCAAAATGCCTGGCTGTGGTTGCTAAAGAACTGCAAAGATTGCCCAGAAATGAACAAAGATAAGTGTTGTTTTCATAATTGAAATCTTTCAAAGGTATTGGACTTCATACATGTACTTGTGATGTTTTGCCATTTTCCTGTGTTTTTTTGCTATGCACAAACTTCTGGTATCCTGATCTGAATGATCTCCTGTTTGCCCTTTTGTCGAGTCACGCTGTTAAGTGCATTGAAATAGTAGCCATATAATAAAAGAATTAATTTTAAATAAACCAATCTGGTAAAAAATCAATCCCAAAATGTCACTGTCTAGAGGTCTAAAGCGTAAAAGAACAGCAACTTCATTTAAATTTGGATGGCTGAATGAGACTGTAGAGACAATTACACCGAAGTCACATAGTGTAATGCTTGTTAAACTTCGTGAAATAGTCACATATGATGAGGACAACGGAGTGGTTTGTGTATATTGTCCAGATGCCAGAGCTTTGGGAGAATTTTCAACAGGAAGAATGTGGAACAGTGTATGAAAGTTGGATTTCTTAAAGCGTCATCTGTCAAGTAAGTCTCATATAGATGGTGTAACAAGACTTAGAAACAAAAACCCTTCCTTACGGAGCGGATTGCTTAGCATGATTCTTGAAAGTCCAGTTGAAAAGCAGAGGAGGCAAATTAATCTTGAATGCAAGCACTCAAATCCAGAAAAAATCAAGGTAATTAATTGCCAGTGTGTTGTTGGCTATTAAAATGAACAGCTCAATGCTTTCTGTTCAGCATATTAATGACCATATAGAAAAGTATGTGCGCATACCAGCGAGCTGGAGAAGTAAAAATTATGCTTTTGAATTTCTTGAAATTATCAACTGCATTGTCCAAAATGACCTCATGCATGAAGTAGCGTTGGCAGTGTTTCATACTCTAGCTGTTGATGAAAGCACTGATATATCCATTAACAGATACTTGATACTCTACTTTAAATATAGATCCATAAATTCTGCAGATTATAAAACTTTGTGTATTGGATTATTATGATTGCAAGCATGTGATGCTGTTTCAATAGTGTCTGCAATCAAAGAGTTTTATAAAAAACACCAACTTGATCTAATGAAAATGGTGATGTTCACATCTGATGGTGCCTCTGTGATGTTGGGCAAAGGCAAACTCAATGGCATGGCAGCTCAGCTGAAACATGATATTCCACATTTAGTCCAGCAACATTGCATTGCACACCAGGAAGACTTGGGGATTTCCGATGCATGGAAAGAAGTCAAACCGATAAGAGACATCGAAACCTTAATGAGAACTGCCTACACGGTGTTCTGTCGGTCATCCAGGAGAAAATGCAAAGTTCAGGAAATAGTAGATGCTTCTGAATGTGAGTCAGTGGCTTTCAATGAAGTGCACTGGTTATCTAGGAACTTTGCATTTTAAGCAATTATTTGCAACTATGATCCTCTTCTGGAATATTTTGAGCAAGACAAAGATACAGATCCAGCTGCCACAAAAAGCTGAATACCATGGAATACCAAATAACTAGAAGTTTTGAATGCTGTTTTGTCGGAGCTGGCCTCATTATCCACACTGCTTCAGAAACGGGGCCTTACACCTCTTCAAACATTTCACCTTGCCCGAGGTAAACTGAACAAGATCAGAAGACAGTACTTTGGAGATTGTCTTATGGAGTGACAAAGTTAAGGCTTTCTTAGATATGAGCTCTCAAGAAAATAATGAAATTGATACCAGTTCCATAATAACTTTCTTAAACATCTTGTGTGCACATTTAGCAGGCAGGTTTCCAGAGGATGAAGTCCAGGAGTGGTCTGCTTTTGATTGTGCAGCAATAGTTAAGTGTGACTTAAATTTTGGAATTCATCAGGTCAAATCTCTATGTTCAAAATACAAAGACTTTCTTGCGGAAGAGATTGTTATAGTCAGTCAGTACAACGACTTCAAGTTTGCAGTAGCCGAAAGAATTAAAAGCCAATTGGTTTAAGTTTTCCGGATAGGGTGACATTTGCTCACCAGAACGAACAGTTTCAGAATCTTGCAAAGTTGATGGATATTGGAGGAACATTCCTAGCATCAAGTGCAGACTGTAAGCGTGGCTTTAGCTTAATGAACACTCTAAAAAACAAACTACGGAATCGTTTACAAGTAGATCATTTCAGAGTTACCAGCTGGACGGAGGACTATAGATCTGAACAGAGTTTATATTGAATGAGTAAATGAAGAAGATCACAGGGGAAAAACAATAAGGTTAGTTTAGCAGTCTTTGACATTTCGAGGAAATTAAAATAAGGAAATTAAAATGCATTTGTAATTACATATCTTATTCTTGGCTGATAATCATTTATTGATTATTTTTTTTTAGGAAAATTGTAAATTTAAAACACAAACTCTTGTTTTTCTTTTTTTAACTTATGATGTCTATCTGAAAACCCATACAAATTGACATAATGGCATACTTATTAAATTGTCTTTATTATATGTTTATTATGTTTATCAAAAACTTTTCAGACATGTGTATGGAATGAAAGATGAAAGTGGACACCAACAGGCAGAAGCCTATGGACTGATAATGATCACGATTAATATTGCTTGATATATGCTTGTGATGATCTATTAAAAAAGATCATAAAGCATAATGCTTAAAACTAACTTCTACTTCATGAAGAATGGTTAAATTTCCTGTTTCTAAGTATTTAAATAAAAGTAAATAAAATAACATGGTGTAAAACTATTGTTATCACAAATTGCAAATTAACACTTTTTAAATGTATAAGTATTTTACTCGCTTGGGCGCATTTGCCTCATGGCGCACAAATTTGAACTCTGCTTCAAAAATTTGCACAGAAGAAATTTTTTGCGCACATGGCCTGTCAAAAATTAGAGGGAAACATTGCCTGTTAGCAGTGGCCACTCTAACAGTGGCATTGCTTGGGAGAGTCTCATGTCTTCCAGAAGTGCAACTTCTGCCTGGCTTTCAAATCCAGGGCAAGGAAGAACAAGCAGATTAAATTCAGACTGATAATGGTGGAATGCTTCCTTTAACCATCTTCTGAGTCAGGTCAGGAGCCCCCCGCCCAAACATCTGTCTCCGGATAGATCCAGCATCCCTTCAAACTTGGCTCCGGCTTCCCATAAGAAAATGCAGACTTTGGAGGCTTCTGGGAAGATTTCCAAAAAGAGGAGTATGAACTCTCTCTTTTTGAGGAGCCAGCTGTAAAAGAGCCCAGGTCCCCTGTGAGATCTATGGTCTCCAAAGCCTCAACCTCTCAGCTCAGTGCTGTTGAGTCAAAGGACTCCTCCTCTGGTACCAGTGAGACTGTAAAGTTCTAGAGCTCAAAGGAGAGATACAGCTCCAAGAAGGTCTCTAGGAGGGACAAAGAGGGAAAGCATAAGCATTTCAGACTGACACTGCTGGGCTCAGGTCTGCCTTCTTTACCCATCCATTGAGGACCCTCGGTACAAAACAAGCAATGGTGCCAGATACCATCAGCGCCTGCATCAGTATGCCACCATCGACTACTGTTGGCTTTAGCTACATCTGTACTGATCCCCTACTCAGTACCACAAGAGTTCAGATATACTAAGGGCCTGTGTGTAACAGATGAACTGGAGACCCTGCTCCTCACTGGTACGAAGCGTTTCTTGGTACCAAGATCACAATCTCCAGACCACCACTTTCATCCAGTACCACAGGACTCTCCACCCTTTTCTGTGGGTGCTCCTCCATTGGATGATACTGAGGAGGATGAAGGAGATTTCCAGGCAGTCTCTTCTAGTTCTGTATAGGGATCTCCAACATATCCTTTCAGGAGCCCATTCATTGACAGTCACAGGGAAGAACACCACCTCTACTCCTTGATAGGCCCCTCCAATGGCCATACTGGGAACTTTGGGCTGTTTATGGGCAGCAATTTGCCAGATCACCAGTACCATTTCATAGAGAGACTAAAGTCATACAGTCCTCTTCTTACCAACCAGCACCTCCCCCTTCCCACAGGAGGGACATTTGAGGAGCAAGAGACCAGGGCGGTTCAAGAGGCTACTCAAACACCTATGACATGCATCTGAGGAAGTGGGTATTCACCCACGAAAGCTCATGCTCCAAAACGTCTGTTAGTCTATAAGGTGCCACAGGATTCTTTGCTGCTCAAACACCTATTTCATCCTTGTCTCCAGACAAGGTGGTTATGCATCTGACACCTTCCATGACTGATGGTTTTTGGCAATTTCAAGGCCTCATAAAGAGGGTAGCTGATGCTCTTCAGATTCCACTTGAAGAGATCAAGGAGTCACAGAAGAAACTGTTGGACATCCTGCAGTCAGCAACACTCTGTAGGGTAGCATTACCAATTAACAATGCTTTCCTGGATCAAGCCAAGACTGTGTGGCAAACATCTGCTGTTGGTCCACCGATGTGTAAGTGGGTGAATAAGTATTCTGTTCCCCCTATGTACTCTGATTTTTTTGTTCTCGCACTCTCCACCCAACGCCCTGGTGGCGGACACAGTAAATGGGTGGGGTAAGCAACACTTCTTCATGTCTACACCGCACAACAAAGTCCAAAAGAGACTGGACCTTTTTGGATGGATGTCCTACTCATCAGCAACCCTATAATTCAGGATTATAACGATCACATGATCATGGCCAAATATAATGTTACAGACTATAATAGATTTACGGCCTTTGTTGAACATCTACCTCAGGAACTTTGGGAGTAATTCCAGTCCCTCATCTCAGAGGGCCAATTATTGGCCAGAACAGCTCTTCAAGCATCCTTAAATGCTGTGGACATTACTGCCAGGTCCATCTCCACAGGAGTAATTATGTTCAGGGCATCTTGGCTCCAACTCTTGGGGTTTCTTAAAGAAGTCCAAAACACTGCTGAGGACCTACCCTTTGACAGCTATAAGCTTTTATTCGAGACCATGGATGAGTCTTTGCACAGACTGAAGGACTCTAGGGCTACTTTATGATCCCTGGTCATGTATACACATATAAATAAAATAAGATATAGTAGGTCACAGATTGCCCAGAGACCTCATCCTGTTCAGTTCTCTGGATTCTACAGATCCACCAAACCACCAGGAAAAGACATAGATTCCAGAGAAAGAGGGCTCACCTACTCACCATGACCACCCAGTCATCTTCAAAGCAACAGCTTTGACAGGTCACTCAAGGGTTCAAATCCTACCAAACCTTTGGTTTTGCAGCAGTGCCCATTTGCCCACCTCCCCCTCTTTGCAGACTGCCTTTCCTATTTCGAAAATACTTGGAGGCACAGATCACTACAGGCAAGTAGGTCATAACATCAGGCTAACAAAGTTCCTACTCTGCCTTGGTGGGTCCTGTGCTTATTGGTGGATTTGCTTGCCTCAGAGATTCATGGCAGCCCTCAGTTTGGCTACTTTTGCTAGTGGCTCAACCCTGCCATCCACTCAGCTAACCTCATCACTGGCCAGCATGGGGGAAACGGAGTACAATCCCCGCAGTCTCTGTGTCCCACCTAGTGGGTCAGGAACAGGCCAGATCCGTTTTCAATTTAGACCTTCCCTTCTGATGTTTCTCACAGACCAGGTCAACTCCTCCTGTGTCCGATCAGGAGTTGGAGGGATGAGGGGAACCCGGGCCCACCCTCTACATCGGGTTCCAGTCCAGGGCCCTGTGGATAGCAGCTGTCTACAATGTTCCCTGTATCAGCTGCGTGACAGCTACAACTCCCTGGACTACTTCCCTATGGCCTTCCCCCAGCACCTTCTTTATCCTCACTGCAGGATCTTGCTCCTGAAGCCTGATCACGCTTGAACTCTTCACTCCTTCAGCAGCACGCCTTCTCACTCCCTGCTCCTTGCATGCCCCCCTTACTAACTGATGGGAGGTCCTTTTTAAATCAGGTGTCCTGATTAGCCTGCCTGCCATAATTGATTCTAGAAAGTTCTTAATTGGCTCCAGGTGTCTTGATTAGCTTGCCTGTGTTAATTGTTTCTAGCAGGTTCCAGATTGCTCTAGGGCAGCCCCTGCTCTGGTCACTCAGGGAACAGAAAACTGTTCATCCAATGGCCAGTATATTTGCCTTCTACCAGATTCCTGTACTCCACTGGTCTGCATCTGTCACATATCCCTCCCCACTGCTCAACACCAAGGGGTTGGGCAACTTGGGATACCAAACAGTGGAGCACCCAAAGGGACATTACTTGAAGAAGGAGAAGAGGTTACTCACCTTGTACAGTAACTCTGGTTCTTTGAGAGATGTGTCCCTATGGATGCTCCACTACCCACCCTCCTTGCCCTCTGCTTCAGACTATTCTCCATGGGATGTTCAGGTGGAGAAGGAACTGAAGGCAGCAGAGGTGAAAGTAACCCCTGACCCCCCACTCAGCAGGGGCTGCAGCAGCTCCCCTCTAGCTTGTAACAGGGGGACTGGCTGAGGGAGAAGCCTTATTTTATTACAGACAGTACTAGTAGTAGTAATAGTAGCTCTATGTTCTATATCTAAGTCATGCAATGGGAGGGATCCATGAAGTATGTAGGAGAGGTGGGTTGCTTGTGTTTGGACTGTACGGCTAAGAAATGTAACTTACTTCTACCTGTGGCCCCGCCCATTCTGTCTGAGGCCCCACCCATTCCAGGGGTGGCGGAGGGGGCGCAGAGTGGGACCCATACGGTAAAAGCTGTATTTTACTTTCACCCCTGGAAGGCAGGTTCGCCTGCACATCCCTGTATAGCCTTGGTGTCCAGCATAAGGAAGCATAGGGAGCATGTGCAGGCCAAATGGACACACAAAATCTCCAATCATAGGCTAGAGAGGTGCATGCTTAAGTGGAGCACCCATAGCGACACACATTGTGAAGAACCACAGTTACTGCACAAGGTGAGCAGCCTGTTCTTATATGCCCTAAACTGAAGGTAAATAAACAGACTTGGGTGGTAGATTTCTGGAGGTGAGACAACAGCAGGGCATTTTGCTGACTTTTAAATTTGTTCATGTTGCGGTTGTTTGCCATGAGCCTTGCTTCCTGACTTGTGCTAATGGACTTGTGTAGGGTATACACACAGCACAAATACTGCCCATGTACTGTCTACCCTAATTAGATTGAATTTATGGCCCACTTCTCATAAAATTCTCCAAGCAGCCATTGCACTGTTCTATAAAAAAGGTAGAAAGGAAACCCATTTCTAAACAGTTTCCACTGGAAGGTTTTTCTTGTGTGGGAAGGGGCAATATGATGCATTTAAACTGCCCTATAACTAATTTTATTGAGTTGTGACCCATTAACTTGGTCTTAATGAAACCCAATTTCTCCATTGAAGTGCAAGGACATATTAGACTTGACATTTTTCTAGGGAATCATTTTAGGCTAGATTGTGCCTTGAGGTTGGGGAAGATATTCCAGGAGTCCATGCCCCTTCAGAGCACAACTATAGTCCTGTCATCCCCCCTCTGTGTGGTCCCTGGTGCTCAAGACATCCAAGATGATGTGGGGTCATGTCCTGCTACCTTGCTACATGCTATCTTGTCATGTCAGATACACTCACATTGTGACTCCTGTTAATATCTCATGGCAACTAACCAAATCTGACAATACACCCTGAGACTGCAATAAAAGACATAGCTGTCGATATAAACAGACTCTTTCAGAGCCTCCACCAAAATCGGCACATAAAATCAGTTTTTATGTGGAGAGATTCTCTGCAGAGAAGGCTGACATGAAAGCAGACACATAGAGACAAGGAAGAGACACACAGAGAGACAACAGAACCAAACATCCCTGGTATGCATATTGCTGTGAATTTTGAAAGCAATATCTATGGCAGCAAAATACTTTTATGTGACAAAAGACTAGTAAAAACCATTGCTCCGAAACACCATGGTACAATAGAACTTATCATGGTTGAACTTAATCAAATGGTAGTATTTTCTGTTTACAAACTGCCAGGTGAACAGTTTGGATGCCCAACCAAATTTCCACTGCCAGGAAAACTGTCAGTCACAACACTATCTGGGGAGACCCCAACAATGTGGAAGAAGTTGAGAAGTGGGCAGGAACAAGCAACTTGACCTTGATCTACAACTTCAAGGACACTTGCACCTTCCAAAGCACACAGTGGAACAAGGTGTACAGTTCTGACCTAGCCTTTATCACCTCTGAAAATGTAGGCAATTTCAGAGGAGGGGGTTTGTGATAGAAATCCCAAGATTGCAGCATTGATCAGTGCAAATGGCAATAGAGGTTGCACTACAACCCAGGGAAACAAAGTACCTGCTGAGATTCAACTTCAGGAAGGCTGACTGAGAAGAGTTTACCTTTGAATTGGATGAATCCATTTATAGCATTACTCTGACACATAAGCACAATGGAGAATTTGTCTTCTGGGTGTGGAAAACTGCCCCAAAGCTCATCCCTAGGCGATGCTGGACACTCTATATAGTTGGGCTTTCAGAACAGACAATCCAACAACATGAGAGATATTCAGAACTGTTTGACCTGGATCCCTTTGGTGAAGAAACCACTGGTCTCAGGGAAATGCTTATTAAAGAGATTGGGAAGGAGCGATGCCATCACTGGAGGATGCTGATTGAAACAACAAATCTGTGCCATAATAGCAAAAAAAAAAAAGTGTGGATCACCATTTGCAAACTAAACCCTGATCAACAAAAATCATAGCTCGTCGCTGCAGTCTCTCCCAACCATGCTGTGTACCAATTATCCTGAATGGTAAACCAACCCATGAAACAAGTCAAGCAGCAACTTTTCTCACTCTTTAAAGAGAGCAGAATCTACAGTGAGCAGTTCAACATTAAGGAGCTGACAAGAGCCATGAAAATGCTGAAATGTGGAAAGGCAGGTGGACTCAATGGTATCAACTAATCAACTATTATTACACTTTGGGATGAGAGTACAGAAGTGTCTGCTTGACTTCTTTAACTCTTGCATGGAGACAATACAGATACCCAAGCTGAGGAGACAGGCCAAAGTGTTTGCACTACTCAAAAAGCTCCTACCTCTGCAAAGAGTTACCACCCTATATACTCAGTCTGCTTAACCTACAAGCTATATAAGCGGATGATAATGGGTAGAATAGTGCCAGTAATGGAAGGGCAGCTGACTGATAACCAAGCCAGTTTCCACCCAGGACATTCATGCTGTGGCCAAGATGTAAACCTAACTCCATACACTGAAGATGGCGTCGAAACCTGTAAAATTGCAGAGGCTGTTTGTTGATCTGTTAGCTACCTACAACACTGGGAGCCATAGTGCACTGCTTCTGAAATTGGCAAGAATTTTGAGAAATAGCATGCTGGTCTCTTCCCTGCTCAAGAATTGAAGTTTCCTTGTAGATATGGATGGTCAGAAAAGCTACAAAGTAATAAAATGGCAGGAAATGCCTATAAACTTGACGAACACGGTTCCTTCAAAATGACTCCCCTCAGGCACTGACTTCAAATGAAAAAAATGACATAATCTAAATCAAGTGACAGCTGGGATGGCAAAGACTGGTGACATTAAGACCAAGTGGAAGCTGAGGAGTGACCCCAAATGTGCCTAGGCAAACATTGGAACACTACCTGACATGGATGGTGCTCCTGTCAACATGCTATTCTCCAAAGGAACGGTTTGAGATAAGTGACAGTATCAGGTCTTGGCTGAGGTTTTGAAGTGACAAGCTATGATGATGATGAGCTTCCTCACAAACCAGCAGAGTTGTCCGACTATGGAGGATGGAAGGATCTTGCACTCCCTTCAGGGGCATATCAGCAATAACACTCCCCATGCACACTGAGGGACCGAGGGAGGCAGAATTAATGTCAGAGCAACTTGTTGGGTGATGTGCCTCCATACCTCACAGTGCAGGGCTGTGTCTTAAAGTCACATTTGAGATCTTGGTAATTTGTAAGGACTAAGGACTTATCCACCCTATAGTGCTATGATTAGTTCAGTATACCATGCTGTTTCGTTCTTTATTCATAGGCCCAGATCATACATTCAGGCAAAAAAAAAAAATGCAGGAAGAGATTCTGAGGCAAAAAAGCCTTGTGAGCATCCCCTCTTGTGATCCTCCCAGAAAAGGCTGGAGGACCTTTTCCCCAAACTTGTACATTCTAGAGCGGGCCTTCCCAACAAGTGGCCCATATGGGCTCATTGTGCCACCCGTGGGAGGTGAGTAGGCAAATGGCGGGTGAGGGAGGGGGGCTGGAGAGGCAGGGAGTAAGGAGGCGAGCCGGGGGTGGAGTTGAGGGGGTGAACAGGCAGGCAATGGCGGGGGGGCAGGTGAGCTCAGGGCCGTCCTTAGCCATAGGCAGAATAGGCAGCCGCCTAGGGTACCAAAAGGTCTGGGGGCACCGCTCTGCAGGGAGCCCAGACACAGGGGAAGCAGTGGAGAATGTAAGAGCAGGGCTGCTGGGTCCTAGAGAGAGCCGAATGCAGCACAGTCTGAGGGAGGAGATTGGCTGCTGGGAAGTCTCTGGGAAGGGGTAGGGGAAGGAACTCACCTGCAGGGGTGGCAGCTTATAGGGGCTCAAGGTGCTCAAGCACCAGGAATATTCAAGGCTGGGGGCTGTGCTCCACCAATATTTGGAGCTGGGTTTCTCCTCTGCCTCCACCTCGGAACTTCCCTGACTGAAAGAAAGCAGCCAATGCCTCTCTCCTTTGTTTGGGCTGCTTTTGCCTAAGGCTATAGAGATCATTGGGAGGCAGCCTCTTGGAGCACTGGGGGAGGGGAAGAGGAAGAGAGGAAGGGGAAGGAGGCACACACATGCTTGGGAGCTCTCTCCCCCGCCCCCCCGGCACTCAGTGGCAGCAGCAGGGATGGGGAGGCCACACATGATGGCAACTCCCCCGCCCTGGTACCCATCATAGGGGAGGCGAGTGGGCTTTCTGGACCTGAGAGAGTCACTAGGAGCATGTGCAGTGACTGTGGTGCAGAGTGAGTGTGCTGCGGGTGGGGGGCAGGAGAGAGAGGAGGGGTCCCTTCCCTGGAGCTTGCTTCTGCCAGTAAGGAGGGGGGAGAGTCCTCTCTGGACCCAGCCCTGGGCAGCCTGTCTGCATCCCAAGTTCCTTATCCCGAGCCCTGCCCCACCCCAGAGCCTGCGCCCCCAGCACCCCAACCCTGAGCACTCTGCTGCAGTGTGAACCCCTCATCCCTAGCCCCATTCCAGAGCCCTCACTTGAGGGGAAAAACATGCAACTTAAATTTGGTGGTCAGTTTGGAGTATCATTGTGTTTAGCACAATACTTGATTATTTTACACCCTTTAAAGTATACAGGTGTTACAAAGTGGGAATGTTCTTAATGTTTTCTCTGAATACTGTGTGGGTGCCTCAGTTTCTCCTATGCATTTCTCAAGGATCTAGATGGTGGGATAAGGATGTGTGATTGTTGTAGAGCCCTAGAGTGCCAGTGTGATGCCGTTTGCACAGAGAATGGCTGAAACCCTGTCTCCGGGCAACTGATGGCCTGGGTCGCTCTCCTGCAAGGTGCCAACTGAAGGTGTTGGAGAACAAAGAGATCAGGTGGCCTTCTAATGCCTGGAAAAGAGACAAAGGCCAGAGGAGAGTGCATGGTGTGGAAGAGGATGCTGGTATGCTTTGGAACTACTCCATACAAAGCCAGTCAGGACTCTGGGGGAGCCTCCTCTCTCTGAGCATACTATCTCCAGAGCAAGATGCTTACACCTTCCTGGATCTGACCTCAGAGCATTCAGCATGCCCTTCCACACTGTGCGCTTTCCGCAGCAAGTCTGTCCAGGCAGGTCCTGGGGCAACCAGAGGTCCCTGCATCCCAACTCTGCAGTCAGCCAGCCAGTAAAACAGAAGGTTTATTAGATGACAGGATCACAGTCTAAAACAAAGCTTGTAGGTACAGAAAACAGGACCCCTCAGTCAGGTCCATCTTGGAGGGTGGGGAGCCTAACCCAAGTTCTGGGCCTCTCCCCATTTCGCCAGCCAGCTCCAAACTGACACTCCCTCCTCTAGCCTTTGTGTCTCTTCTGGATCTCTTCTGATCTCTTTGTCCCCAGCACCTTCAATTGGCACCTTGCAGGGGAAACTGAGGCACCCACACAGAATTCAGAGAAAACATTCAGAACATTCCCACTTTTTCACAAGTGCAACAAAATATAATACTGTATATTGAAGCAGGCAAGTGCTGCTTCTGAGTTTACACTTTTAATTGACCCTTGTAATCTTGTGGTGCCAACGCATTGTAGCTTCATTTTATATTGGCTTACAGGGCGATAGCAGGGGGGAGGGGGGCGGGCACCACCATTTTGGGCACCACCAAAAATTATACAAACTTGCTGCCTATGCTCACCTGTGAGTGTGACTCTTTCCCCTGGCGTGAGGGCTGTCAGGGCTGTGTTGGGTGAGGCGCTGGGGGGGAGGTGAGGCTGGCTGCCTACCTGCTGAGGAATGACAGTGAAAGTGACTCACTTCCTTGCAGGCAGCCAGGATTGGAATGGTCACACACAGCTGGGCTGGGGATAGCCAGATAGCATGTGCGAAAAATCAGGACAGGGGGTTGCGGTAGGGTGAGCAGATGTCCCACTTCTATAGAGACAGTCCCATATGTTGGGTCTTTTTCTTATATAGGCTCCTATTGCACCCCACCTCCCATCCTGATTTTTCATACTTGCGGTCTGGTCACCCTAGGTGGGGGTAATTGGTGCCTATATAAGACAAAGCCCCAAATATCGAGACTGGCCCTATAAAATCAGGACATCTGGATCTGGTCACCCTAGCTGGGAAGTGCATCTCTCCCCCGGACTGGCAGTGATCCATCTCATCCAGGGGGAGCTGCACAGGGCAGGATGAGCTGCTGTGGCTCCATGGGTGCCCCGTCCCTGAGATCAGATGCTGTGCTAACTTCACCATGGTCCGTTGAGCTGGCGGTGGTGCCCATTGGTGTGTGATCAGACCTGAGGATTTGCTGCTGCTGTTGCCACTCTGCACCCCAAGATGTGGATTTTGGGGTCCTGCAGTTTTCCACCTCTCCTCTTCTACTGCAGCTGTTGAACCAGCAGGCTGGAGGGGTGAGCCAAGCATGAAAGCAGTACTGTGTTGCCATTTTGATTGTCATTGAGCAAATTTTTTTGCTAAAAATGCTTGCTAAGAATCCTGAATTCAATTTCAATATATATTTTAAAAAAATAATAATTTTCTGTTTTTGGCTAAGATATTGAAGTTGTTGACAATTATTTGTGACAATTTTGGAATGGGGAAGGGAGTGGGCCAGTTTTCATCAGAGAAACAAAAAATGTTGACTGACTTTCCTATAGCCTGTTACTGCTAAATAGAGTCCTCCAACAACTGTAATATGCTCATCTCCTTACTAGTGTATAGAGCAGGGGTCGGCAACCTACGGCACATGTGCCAAAGGTGGCACATGAGCTGATTTTTGATGACACGCAGTGGTGGGCTGAATGGCTCAGCCCGCTGCTGCTCTGGGATTCCGGCTGCTGCCCTGCTGCCACTCAGGGTCCCAGCTGCCAGCCCCACTCAGCACCTGCTGCTGGCCTGGAGACCCCCAAGGAACCCCAGGCTGGCAGCAGGCTGAGCAGGCCGGCGGCTGAGACTCCAGCTGAGCCACTCAACCCGCTGTCGGCCTGCGGTTCTATTCACTCAGCTGGCAGCAGGCTGAGTGGGACTAAATTCAACGAAATAGGAAAACAAGAGCAACTAATGACAAAGTGCAAGAACCTAGAACAGTGGTCACCAACCTTTTTCGTCTGGCGTGTGCCAGACGAAGGACCGTGGTGGTGGACGAGCATCCGCAGAAATGCTGCCTAAATTCGACGGCAAGCAGTGTCATCCAGAGGCATTGGCGCCAAAATGCCACCGAATTTTGGCAACATTTCTGCAGATGCTCGTCCTCCGGCCAGTATGTGGGTGCACTGAGAAGCCCCTGTGGGCGCCATGGCACCCGCAGGCACCACATTGTGGATCCCTGACCTAGAGAGCCTCCTGAAGCATGGTGATCATTTTGATTTAAATGGACTTGAACTGTACGAAGAACTGAGTTGTTGCCACATGCAAAATCAGTGATGGACATTGTACAGTTTATTCATACCAGCAAACTTGCCACTCATATTCTACTGACAATTTCTGTAACAGTAGCATCAGGAGAATAGAGTTTCTCAAAACTAAAGCTCATTAAAAACTATCTGCACTCTACAATGAGTCAGGAACCTTGACTGGTCTTGCTATTCTTACAATCGAACAAGACATCACTTTGTCTTTGTCATACGATGACATTATTACTGATTTTGCAGTCAAAAAAGCCAGAAAGACTGCTTTTAATTAAAAACTAATCCTTGTTTCAATACCTCTTCATATAAATTTCCAATAAAATGTTGACAAATTAAAAAAAATATATTATTTGCATCATTCTGTCAAATCAGAATTTTTTCTATAGTGCGACTTTTTAGTGTTAGTTCATCAGTATTACAGTGAGCTTAATTAAGTTAAACTGGTTTTAGTAACATGCCTGTGGCAAGTTTTCCAATACTGTAAGCTTATGTTTGTGTTGCTAAGAGCAAGACAGGCACAGGGGCACCAGTTTAATAATCCCGCCTAGGGCACCATAAATCCTCAGGACGGCCCTGGGTGAGCTGGCGGCGGGGGCAGGGGCTGAGGAGGCGAGTAGGTGGGCAGTGGCAGGGGCTGAGTAGGCGAGCCAGGGCTGAGGAGGCGAGTGGGCGGACAGTGGCAGGGGCTGAGTAGGTGAGCCGGGGCGGTGGGGGGCTGAAGAGGCGAGTGAAGAAGAGTCAGTGGCTGACCTGTTCTACTGATCTGATCTGGCTCCCATCTCCTCTCCAAGGGTTGCAGCTGTCTGGAGGTGCTGCCTTCCACGCCTTCCTCAGTCACACCTCATTCATTCAACAGGGCAATTGATTACAAAAGTGGGGGTAAAATCTTATTCTACTTCTAGCAAAAAGACATTTTCTTTTACCTTAATTATTCTACCTTAGGGGCCCGCTATAACATATTACCAAGGGTCAATACCGTTGTTTCGGTGGGGCAGCGCTGGGGAAGGAGGGTTTGTTTCCACGGGGCGGGCGGTGCTGTGGGGGGGAACGTATTTCAAGGGGGCTGGGTGGCGCCGGGAGGGGTGTTGTGTCTCGAGGGGGCTTGGTGGCACCGAGGTTGGGGGTTTCGGCTGGGCGGGGCGGTGGTTCGGCCCTCAGCTGTTTTCTTTGGAGTAATATGGCCCTCGCTGCTTTATGAGTTGTGCAGGCCTGTTCCAGGGGATCTGCTGGAGACTAGGACCACCTAGGCAAGGGTCCTGTGTCTCTGCACTGGGTTCTGGTCACCAGCTCCCTGACACAGTTGTACCATTACAGTAATTTTACCAAGGATGCCCCTTAGCTGTGGAAGCTCCCAGGGCCCCCAGGGAGACTACATGAAAAAAATAACACAGCGGAGACGTCACTGATACTACCAAGTGCCCCCTCCTGACCACACACTGAGTGGGGAATCCAAGTATTTCTGCTCTAAGGCCCACAGGGTCTCTGGTGCTGTGTAAAGATCTGGCAGCACACAGTGCACTCTGCCTTCTCCTACCTTGGAAACTGTCCCACTCCCTCCTTAAACATGCTGTCTGTGCTGCCTCTATGCCATTCTAGGATTCCCCTCTCTCAGAGGGAATCCTTGGTTGCTCCTATAAGACACCTTTCCGATTGCACTGGGGCAACACAAAGCAGCTAGGGTTAAGAATTGAAGCTGTCATGATCCTGAGAAAAATATAGACCACCCCCAGAACAACAACTGCTGCTTTAATTGTTTCATTCCAGCCTCAGGATTTGGATTTCTAGAATGTATCAAGTCCCTACACATTGACATTAAAGCAGCAGGTGAATTCCAACAAGGGAAAGAAGATTCAAGCAGCAAGAAAGAAAGAAAAAAAAACAAGTTTCTGAGTTATTTGATGCAAAATCAAGTTAGATGTTTTCCTCACTCTTTTACTAGGCTCTGAAGCAGCTGAAAAAACAACTCTTCTAAATCTACTCTAAGCAAAATTCTGGCATGAGGATTGTCTGTCCCAGACATTTGGCACAATCAGAGGAAAGATTTGTTTTGCTTAGCACTGGTTTTATTAGTACATGCATCTAATTGAACATTCAAAGATAATCACTTCCCTGTTGAATGACATTGCCAGTTCAATGGGCTTCCTTCTCAGTTCTCAGCTATGGTCTTCCAGGCAAATGTAGTTGTCAGTAATGCAGTTAGAAAGTTCTGCTAGGAATTCCTGGCTAACAGAACCGACTGATTTTTCTGAGGTCATTTCAGAAGAAATAACTGCAGTGGTGAGAGAGAGACTCATTTTGGAAATCTACTACATTTGGTGGTTTATCCATGCATTTGAGAGAGACAACCTCCAAAACACGTGTTGGAGTGGTCATAGCCATAGTTTTGCTATTAAATAAAAATGCTTTGTGTATGTATCTGTGTGTGTCACTTGGGTGTTCCCCCTTCCTTCCTGTCACCCCTCAGTCATTGACTACAAAAGATGAGATGGGGTAAATCCACCAGAAAAGAAAAAAAGAGAACCTGTTCCTGATCAAAAGGACAAAGGATTTCTTTTCAAGGAAATAAAAACAACTAAGAAAACTTAGCATAAAGGGGTGGAGGGCGGGTAGGTTAAAGCAACCCGTGAGGAAGTCTAACATGAAGCTTTCTGTCCTTCCGTTGGAATGTGCTACAATAATATTTACCCCAGCTCTTTAGAAAAAAAAGCAAGTGCTGTCAAAACTCTGTTATTCTATGACATCTACTGTGCCAGTGCATTAATACTGATGTGTTATTCAAGAAGACATGAAAAGGAATAAAATGCTATTGACAGAGTCTGTTTTTGGTTTCCAAGCTGTAATATTGTACAGCAAGTATTGACGGGTTTAGTTGTCTGGAGGCAAAAGAGACAAAGGACTAGGAGGATCTGTTTTGTGAGGCATCAACTGTTAATGTAACTGATTTGTCTGGCCAAAATAATGCAGAACAGGAACTTGCATTAAAAGTTCCTTTAGCTTTTGCAGTGTTTGAGAGTATCTCACTTTTTGTAGCTATAAGGCCCAAATTTCTTAAGGAATTTAAGCACTGCTTGACTGAGTGTTGCAGTCTGAAGGCTCCTCTAATTTATGTCAGCTACCAAAGTCTCCAAACAGCCATTAAAACAATTGGGATTGACGATGTCCAGAGATATCTACTCCTGCCCCCTTTTGTCTAACCATACTTGCTATGCTGGTAGCCTGGAAGGGAGGGGTGGTATAGGATATGTTCCTGTTACTTTATTCCACTGTAGGATCATTCTACGCTGGGACTATCCTCCAGTGGCTGGCTAAAATGGCTCAGGGCAGCTTAACAAAAAAAGGAACCGTGAAGTAACTGACTCAATAAATTAAATTGCACTATTAGAAAAACAAAACAAGTCCCCAAAAACATGCCTAGATCCCAAGGAACTGAACAAAGCTACAAAGGGACAGAATTTTCAGCTCCCAAATGTGAAAGTAGTAAGTAGCAGTCTGAGTGGAACTTAAACCCTTCAGTATTTTGGACTTGTCCAGTGGATTTTGGGAAACACCCGTAGATGATTATAGTTCTAGGTATACCACATGCACCATACCATATGGCACATATTGTTTCCAAGAGCCACCTTTTAGCATCTCAGTGTATATGAATAGTATTCAGCAAGATGGCAGTATGGAGATCCCACTGGTACTCACATCCTAGTTTGGGGCCAAACCAGAGAAGAATCTGAATTTTGTCCAAAGAAAGTTTCTCAATGTTCCAGGGGGTGCGGGGAGGAGAATAGTGGGGTTTCATCATGATTTGAACAGAAATGAAGTATTATCCTTAAGTCAACTCATTTAATCAAATACTTCGTCAAATTCTCCTAATTCATAATTTCATTAATATCTTTAGATTTCCATTGTGAAAACTTATTTCTTCACAAACTTTAGTCTCTTTTACAGGCTGAGATTCCATAGCTACAATCAAAATAATCTCACAGACTCCAGACTTGTTTTCCCAACTACTGGTGATTTAAATCCACTGTATTTTGATAATTTTACCTTTGGTAGCAGATTTATTCTTGATTTTCTTTGTTTTCTGACAGCACTTGGGTTCTGTTATCAAGTTTGATTGTATTGAAGTGTCCATTCAGTTCACTGTCCATTCACCATTTTCCTTGATATCATCATAGGGTTTATATAGCTCTGCAGTTATACCACTGATATCTGTGGTTCGCTTCTTCCACAAAGCTCACAAACAGTAACATGTGTTAAAAAGAATGCTTTCACAAATTAAACAAAACTCTGTTAAGACACCATTTTTTCCTCTTGTTGTCATTAGGTCTCCCAGCATCTTCAGTGTTGGGATTGAGCTGTCCATCTTCTCTTATTTTATCTAATCTAATTGTATCTATCTAGTTACTAGCTTGTAGACATGTGGACTCACCCCTGCGGCGCCTCCTGCTGGTGACTTCTGGGAATTAGTTCAATTTCCAGCCCGGAGCGCCTTCTGCAGGCCAGTGATCTGCCTTACCACTTGCTGTTGAGCCCTGTGTCCCTTCTTGGGCCCCGGTGCCCCTTTCTCTGGGTGCTGCCCCCTGGCAGGAACTCCTCAGTCTTCGTTCCCCCCTCCCTGGGGAACTCCCACCCACTATTTCCACCTCGCCTCAGTATAAGGCTACTGCTAGTCATTGTCTAGCCCCATGCCCTGAGGCAGACTGCAGTATCAACCTACTCATCACTAGCAAGGTTGGGTTTGGACCTGCTGCCTTGGCCTACCCCTGGGCTGACCTCTGCAACCCCGAGTACCCATAGGCCTCCTGCTAGGCCGCAGCCTAGGGCTTTCCAGGCTGGAGCTCCCCAGCTTCTCTGCCTTTTCCCAGCCCTGCTCCACTCAGGTACTGTGTCTCCAGCTCCCTGCAGCCAGGCCCTTCTCCCTCTACAGGCATAGGTAGACTGTCCGTCTGTCTCTGGCTTCTCTGCCTTTATAGGGCCAGCTGAGTCTGTTTGGGGGGTGGCCCCAGCTGCAGCCCCTTCCCCCAATCAGCCCAGCCTAAAAGCTGCTTTCTCCAGCCACAGCCCCCTCCCAGGGCTGTTTTTAAGCCCTTCAGGGCCGGAGTGGGTGTCCACCCCGCTACATAGCTGTAGTCATCAATGCAATATCTGAGCTCCTACATGGTATCTCTGTATCTTTGTAATCTCCTCATGGCAGGAACCATGTTTTCTTCTGCAGCTTGTATAGCACCTATCACACCTTGTTAGTAAATAATAATCATCGCAAGCCTGTTTAGAGTAAATCTGTGACACTGAAAAGAAACGGAAAAAAGATTTGATGGTTCTTGCCATGTCAGGGCTTTGGCATAACTTTGTTTCCAACTTCTTCTATCATCCAGCTCTACCATTTGCTTTCAAGAGTGACTATTGTATAATGAATAACCAGCTTATGCTTTTATGGGCCATTCCAGAAAATTATGAATAACAAACTAGAAAGAGCCAATGCAGCTTCATTGATTGTATTTATTTAATTTGTTTATTAGAATACTCTAGCTACAAATTAGCTATCTTTGATCTCCATTTATCTTTGTTTCACCCACCTTGAAATGTATACTCTTGAGGTGAAATCTTGGCTTCAGTGAAGTCAATGGGAGTTTTGCCATTGACTTCTATGGTGACACGTTTTCATCCGCGGTGCATTGATTAAATAGACTGAGAAGTTTATGTAGCTTAACTCATGTCATTGCCTTTGTATCCTTTTCAGAAATACTGTTGTGTAACTTCCTACACCAAACTCTTCTCACTGGATGACCTTAATTAGTATTATATGTCACCAACCAACAGGACACTACTGCAACTATTTCTTTCACCATACCCAGCAGGACACCAGTGCTTAAATAGTGCTGCAGGATGTCAGGATTGTAGACATATACACCTACAGAGGATTAGAGGATTTGTGTAGTAGTTTTCCTCCACAAAACCAAACAAATGTCTGGGGAAAGCCCTCCTTTATAGTGGAGAGGGGTGCAAATGTGAAGAAGAACTTCCTTTTATTAGTTTTAAACCTGCTGCCCACTAATTTCATTTGGTGGACCCTAGTTCTTATATTATGGGAACAAGTAAACAACTTTTCCTTATTTGCTTTCTTCACAACACTCATGATTGTATATACTTCTATCATATCCTCCCTTAGTCTCCTCTTTTCCAAGCTGAAAAGTCTTAGCTTCTTTAATCTCTCCTTATATGGGACCTGTTCCAAACCCCTAACCATTTTAGTTACCCTTCTCTGAACCTTTTCTAATGCCAGTATATCTTTTTTGAGATGAGGAGACCACATCTGTACACGGTATTCAAGATGTGGGCGTACCATGGATTTCTATAAGGGCAATAAAATATTCTCCATCTTATTCTCTATCCCTTTTTGAATGATTCCTAACATTCTGTTTGCTTTTTTGACTGCCACTGCACACTGTGTGGACATCTTCAGAGAACTATCCAAGATGACACCAAGATCTCTTTCCTGATTAGTTGTAGCTAAATTAACTCCCATCATATTGTATGTATAGTTGAGGTTATTTTTTCCAATGTGCATTACTTTACATTTATCCACATTACATTTCATTTGCCATTTTGTTGCCCAATCACTTAGTTTTGTAAGATCTTTTTGAAGTTTTTCATATTCTGCTTTAGTCTTAACTATCTTGAGCAGTTCTCAGACTATAGTAGTATGCAAGCACAAAAAGCATGGTAAAGACAAATACGGTGGCACTTTTTTTTTTTTTTTAAATTTCTATGGCTTCTCTCCCTCCCCACATTCAAATGAAAGTGCTGGAACATTCAAGTGAAGGATGGGAGGCGGGCAGAGAGGTACAGGAAAGGGAATTCTGATATTGTCAGGGTGAATCACAGACGTGATCTCTGGCACACTTCTTTCTCCAGCAGCTTGTTACAGTAAGAACAATAATTAACGTGCAGGAGAGGAAAGTGCTTGCATTGCGGTTTTCCTGTATGGAGCAGGTCACAAAGGTTACATTGCATCCTGAGATGGCTTTGCTGGCTTCACACAGCTCATGCAAAACACTGACGCTGGTGACTGACCCAACGTTCTTTGGCTGTACATGTGGTATTTGTGTGTCCACCTTTATTTCATACCTTACTAGTGAGGGTAAATTGTAAGGCCAACAAACATTACATATAAATTCTGAAAACCATAAGATTGAATCTAGTTTTGGAGTGGAGAAAACGTAGATCATAATGGTTAGATTTAAAAACCAGATATCAGGAGTATGTTTTTTTGCTGCCTTTATCAGAATAATATGAGACTGGATCACAAGAAATCTGAATATGATCTGGGTCCTGACCTATAAGACAAACAGAGCATAGCTACTGTATAAATCTCCTTGGCTTTTACTGTGCCATGCAACACTGTGACCCTAAGAGCACTCCAGTGTCAGATGGCAAGGGACTCCCTGGTACAGAGCAGTGAGTTTCAGATGGTCTGACCAGCCCAGTGTACCCCAACTCACTGTTGTCATAATCTGTATCTAAAATGGGTCATGTAAGCAGCACCGGCGCTAGAGTTTTTCGCGCCCTAGGCACACAACCATTTTGCCGCGCCGCTCCCGTGGCTCCGGTGGACCTGCCACAGCCATTTCTGTGGAAGGTCCGTTGGTCCGCGGCTCCGGTGGAGCTGCCGCAGCCATGCCTGAGGGAGGTCCACTGGAACCGTGCGGGACCAGCGGACCATCCGCAGGCATGCCTGCGGCAGCTCCACCAGACTCGCGGACCAACGGACCCTCCACAGCCAAAACTGCGGCAGGTCCACCGGAGCCGCCTGCTGCTCCCCTACCCCGGCAAAATGCCGCCCCCCGAAAATCCTGGCGCCCTAGGCGATTGCCTAGTTCGCCTCAATGGAAGCGCCGGCCCTGCATGTAAGGTATCATACACAAACTGGTGACACATGGGTGATTAATTTCATTGTGAAATGTATTAACACTGTGTGAAGAATTATGGATACTCACTAATATTATGCTTTAAAGTCCATGACCAAACAAAGACAGAAACACGTTTCCCCCCAGAGAGGAGGGAAGGCAGCTATCTATGTATCTCAAGAGAAATTAAGGAAGGTGCTACCAGAAAAAATGGAAGCCCTATTTACATATACAAATCAGCAGGGGGGTGGGAAATCCACAAGAAGTTAAGAATAGTATGAGGTCATCCTGAGTCTGGGGACAATACAGTGAGTTTGGGAAAATTTAAGGAGAAAAGAAGAAGCCATCTTGACATCTATCACAAAAGATCTTTCACCTAGGAAGACCAGGGAAACCAGCACCTTGTACTTATGAAGGTCCTTACTCAGAGAACATCAGCCACGACTGGAGGTAAAAAGATTAGTAAGAAATCTATCTTGAACCAAGGCTGTAGTTTGTTGAGTCTTAGCCACTAGAAAACATATTTTATTTTTATTTGCTTGTAACCATTTTGTCTTCATTCTTTGCACTTGATCTCTTTTTGTTAAGTAAATTGTGTTTCTTTTAATCTAAACCAACCCAATGCTGTTTGAACTGAAGTGATTGTTAACACCAGTCTCTTTAGAGGAGCAACAAACCTTATTTGCTTCTCTGGGTATTCCAGGAGAGGGCTGAGCACTTCAGGGTAGATGATTTTGGGAGAATTCAGGACTGGGGGTGACAAGAGTGGAGCTATTGTGTTGTAGGCAGGCTGCTGGGGTTAAAGCATTGAACCAGGATTGCTCAACACACAGATGCTTGGTGCATACTTGTATGCTGGCTGGGTGCACCAGACATGGAGCTACATGTGCAGAGCATTTTAACGTATTTGGGGTTACAGGACAAGTGATGATACCACTCCAACTGGTCTTAATCACACTCCAAATTGTGACAAACACTTGTTGGAAAGTTATGTCATATGATTCTTCAGCTGCACAATCCACATCTTGCTGCCAAGTTGTGATCCAGAATTTAAGCCTTCATTTCTGATATTGTTAAACTCCTAGCCCTTGTGTTTGTGAAGAAACTTTCCAAACACGCATGAGTGTAAAGTGATGCAGTCTTGTCTGCCCAAGTTTGCAGTCAGATCTTAAATAAGAGTTCTGAGAGGGGTGTACTTCCCTCATTTACCCATGGAATGTTGTCTTTGAAACCTGGTGGCATAAAAATGGTTAAATATTTTACTTCTGATTATTTTAGCAAAAACACCTAGCTAAAGTGCTTGTCTAGCAACCCCCAACGTAGTTAACTTAAAGTTAAATCCTTGCTTATATGTTTTGCTGAATTGGGTCCTGACTTTCTGAAGTATTCAGCACTCGCAACTCCAGTTAAAATCAATGGGAGCTGTATCTCTTCGCGTCAGGCCATTACTATATAAACTGTGAAAAACATTCAGATTTCAAGGGATAACTCTGCACCTGGCTGTGTTATTTAATAAGCATTGAGAAATGACAGAGATTTTTGCACATCCTGGAGCAGAGGGAGATGTGGGGTTTTATAAGACACGTGGCTTCAGGACTTTAATCCCTAAGAAGAATCCCTAAGGTTGGGAACAATGCTCTGAAAACCAAAGGCTGGTAACCTGATTTCCAGTTTCTTTCCTATCTTGGGATGAAGAAAAGCAGCGAGCATTCAAGTGTTTACCAACAACTGTCAATGTCAACTTCTTCTGCAGTGTCCACGCAGGAATCATTGGTTCAGGGTTTGAGCTGATTACCCTTCAGGCAGTGCTTGGCACTTTTCAGAGAGGTGATAGAGTACTCTTTTTTCAGTGTATGTTGTTAGTCAGTGATCCTCAACGTGCGGTACAAGAAGCCAATGATACATCAGGCTTTGGTGACTGGTACGTTAGACTACAACTCTCTAGCTTAATGATAAGCCTGTCTCTTGGGTATCAGAGAGTATCAGAGCTCTGGCACAGCCCATCTCCTCTTCACTGGTGTGTGGTCAAACCTGTAGTGAAGCTAAGGCAGCTCTAAGACTGGGCTTTGGTGCATCCTAGACTTGATTGCAGATTAGAGCGCACACAGTCAAATACTAGGCTAAATTGAAGTGCTCTGAGACTTGCAGTGGCACAAAGCATCTGCAGTCTCCCTGCTGTCAGGGGACACACAGCAGAGCAGCACAGCCTTAAAGGTGAGTGGCATTGGGATGGAATAGAGAGTGGCCAGAATGTGCATCTGTGGAGTGAAGATTAAAGTAGTTCTTACTCAGAAAAGCCTCCGGGAAGGCCAGGCACTGGTAGTGCCACCAACCTTCACTCAGTTGAATCCCTCTGGGTACAACTGGCTGCACCAGCAAGAGAGGTTGTGATATTTGACCAGGGTTAATAAACACTTGTGAGAAGTAGAGAACTAGGGGGAGAGTGTGCAGTTTCCATGAACTGCACACTTCCATGAAGTTCTTGCAAGACCCATGAATCCCTTTAAAATGCCAGCACGATCTGTACTTGTTTTTCATAAGAATCTCGGTTACCGTAGAACTGAAGAGAGGTAATCAATAGCCATTTTATAGTCCCTCTGCAGGGTACTGTACGTTTTACTTTAACTCATGGTAGTAGCTTCAGAAAAGTAAATCCACAAAGATTAATCCACAAACTTGAGTTGTAATCAATACATTTTAGGGATTTCTTCTTGTTGTTCTGCAGGTCCTGATTGCTAAATCTCCCATTGCTCCATTCTCAGCTTTCTTCTACACCATTGAAAATTCTGGCCTAGTTCTTCAAGGTAAGATCACAAAGGAGATTTTGTTTTACCAGTGAGTGTTTTAAGTAGGCTGAAAGCAGAAAATACTGTGATTGTTTAAAATGGTGCCTTGATAACTAATTAAAAGAATATATTGGAGCAAGCTGGCTGACAAACACAATCACGCTGCTCCTTTCATTATACTGTCTTGAATTATACTGTATTGTGTTGCATATTTCCACATATCTGATAGCAAATGAGCTATGAAATAATTAATCAAATCTCCCAGTTTTCATTCAAGGTGAAACCAAATTATTCTGGAGGCATCTCTCCAGTAGGTGGGCTTCTCATGGAGAAACATACCTGTCTTGAAATATGATAAAAATGTGCAATATTATATTGTCCCCCTTTTAGCTGTTAGATGGAGACCAATAAAAACACAGGAAATCATCATCACTCCCCTTTCTTATACATGTCTTGTTGTGATCACCTTAAGGTGAAGGCCATCTGGCCATAAACATACCTATGATTCTATATATGGATTGGTCTACTCATTTGTTGATATGTAAATCCCCAGCTCACTGTACTGAATCCACCTTTTGCTGAACTGATCTTGGTTGGTTTCCACCCATGTTCCTAACTGATCCAATTTACCAGACTAAATTCTTAAGGTAGACCTATCAGTGCCTGCCCCTCCCATTCAGATGTATGTGATCTGACCTGCTATGGAGCTAATATTGTTTAAAAACCTCAGTCTCACAATTCGTCAGTCTTCAGTGGCTCAGAAATCACTGGCCTATCTGATCCTATGAAACACTGTAAGCCTTGTATTTAACTGCATACCAAAAAGCCATTCTGCCAGACTTAATGGCTAGATTCTGCTAGGTTAAGCTTGGATCTGTGGCAACTTAGATTGTAAGCTCTTTGGAGCATGGGCTGTCTTTTTGTTCGGTGTTTTTTACAGATCCTAGCACTGTGTTGTCCTGGTCCATGACGGAGGCTTGTAGGTTCTGCTTACGGTAATACCGCTAATAATAACAATATACAATGGTCAGAGAAAAAGGATACTTGGATGATTTGCAATGCAATGGATCCATTTTTGTTTGTTTGACTCAGTTGTGTGCTTGTTTGTGGGGTCCACTAGTTGCTTTCTAAACAGTTGGACACTATATTCAATGCATTCTTACTTGTGCTGGAAGCTTCATTTGCCTCAGTTGGTATTAGTAACCTAAACAGCCTACAGAAGTCAGGGACAATTTTCTTTACTTAAAGCGGAGTAGACTGGTAGGGGTGGGTATGGATATTTTTAGACTCAGCCCAGAGCAAAAGAAAGGGCTGTTTTATGTCTGTCCCAAACATCTTCATAGTTCTGGAGGATAATTCTAACCCTAATTAGCCAAGTGGACCCATCTCCTGATGTATCTATCCCCAGACACTAACAATGAAAATCCACTTTATCCTCTGTCTCCAGGTGTAAAATGTTACGTCACTTTTTTTTTTGAAAGGAGGATAAAAGATAAACCCAGATTAATCTAAACAAATCCTTTGTCATACATTCTTTACACATCTAGAAAGCAGTTTAAAATTCTTATTTGTTTTAGCCACATATTAGATTTTGACCAGGCAGTTATAATTTCAAATCCTTTTTTGTTTGTTTGTTAGCTATTTTCCCTTTCTTATTGCTGTGGAAAGTTGACTTTAATTAAAGATAGGGAGGAAACCAAGGTCCTGTTTTCTCTAGTAATTTTCCACAGGCTATTCCATTTAGTAGTTAACATCCTAACCAGAGACCAGACTGCAGTATCTGAACCTTAGATGTCACAGGACTCAATCTGAGTCTGTGCTTTTACGTAACCCACCTCTGTTCTTCTCGGTTCTGTTTAATGAGTTCAGTGTTATTGAGAAATGGTGTCTAAGCACTAAGGCCCTGTTTATGGATTCCTTACTTACACCTGTGAGCACTTGCTCAGATGAGTAGAGTCTCATTTACTTGAATGAGGTTACTCCTGTGTGAGTGAGGGTTCTACATTCAGCCTCCAAATGACTACTGTTGTTGTTGTTTCATTTATTCTGTTCTGAACACCGAAAATGAGCTTGGTACTGCTCAAAACACAGAGGAAGGAGTGTAACAAAACATTTGGAAATGACTGAGTGTCAGATAGGAGGATACCTAACCTGCTAGCCAAAAGGTAACTGGGTATCTAGTACAAGGAGAGACCAGGCTTCTGCCTGAAAAGTGCCTGGGAACTATGGGAGAGGTAGAACCTGTGTTTCTGTCTGAATAGAGGCTAGATGCTGAGTAATGGGTGACAATTAAGCAGCTAGCTGAGGCATGTCTGGCGAGAGATGGTACCTGTGCTCCGGGCTGAAAGGCAACTTACTGCTAACAAATGGAGTCTATCCCATAGGCTGATAGCAGAGGCAGCTTTTCCATTGAGTCTTTGTTGTGCATGGCAGTCGGTGTCAGGAGGGGGAACACATTCAGGGTGTCTGACAAGAGAACAAGGGGATGAGTGTGGGAACTGGTGAGAAACAGCAGCTGTCTGAAATGAAATGCCCAGGATTCTTTCCTCTAACTGTGGGGGTCCCATCATTAGTCTATTACCCATGAGGCCATAAACAAATTGACATTGAAAATGTACCTGGAAATGCCTTGATTATAAAGGAGGAGAGGAGAATAAAAGACAAAGTGAAAGTTTGATTTAACAGCTCCACAAGCAATTCCCATTGCCACCTCTGAGGGATTAGGATATGTGAAATGGGCTAAAATCAGGAGGAGCTTCCCCCCACACTTTTGTTCCATGGACCAGAGGATAATAAATAGCAGGAGAGGCGGTGCAGCTAGTTAGGGATTTCACAGGCTGCTATTTGATGCAGTTTAAGGATCTCTTCTGCTATTGTTGCAATTAAAATGGAAAGCGGAACTGTTCTCCATTTGCAAAAGTCTCCAGCGTCCTTAGGAAAAGAGGGCTGAGAGCAAATGGCTATTAACATGGTAATGCTGCCCATTCGGAGGAGTGCATCAAAATCCTCTTTGTTGATGTAAATCGCTGCTCTGTTTGCCTGGTCTCTTTTGATCTCATGGCCGCAGTATAAGCACAGAAAATTGTTCAGAGAGACTCTAATGAAGGAAAAACCACACCTCTTATATCATTTGAGAAGAGCTCCAATCTGCCCAAGGTCACTGCAGAGAGAAACTTCTCTGCCTTTATAAACTTGAAGCGTTCAGGGTTGAAAAGAATCCAAGTATTCACTCCTTTTATTCTTGTTTTAGTCTAAAGAAATGCAACTTGACAATTGGAAAACAAGGATGACTAGTCAGAGGTTTAACCAAGGAAGCCAGCCTTCAGCCATCCTCATCTCCAACTTAAATATGGTGTGTAGGTGTGGATGTGTGTGCGCATTGGGGAGAGGTGGGGGGACTCGGAAAGCCCCATTTGTTTTATGATAGAATATAATGTAGATTCCTCATGAGTCTGAACTGTGACTCCAAAATCCAGTCCTGGCTGCAGATCAAACAGCCTCTATGTAAATAATCAGACAAACCAAAGCCTGGATCTGAACATCCCAAACACATTGAGGTTTTTAAAATCTGGATCCAAATTGTATTGTTTGAGTCCCTCCACCCATATGCAGGTAAAGTGAGGAAAATGACTCTGTTAAAAAGAAAAACAACAACAACAACAACAACATGTGGTTCCTTATTTATATGTATTCCCTTCCAGTGATTCCAGATCTACTTGACTAAATATGTAGGTCAAAAGATTATTTTTCTGACTGTTAGTGGCATAAACTCCTCCTAGCATCAGAAAACCTAGTTGAGTTTTTTCAGAATTACACGCCAGTTCTGGTAACTACTGCAGTTAGTGATTATCTGACAATTCTGTTTCTGATGCATGAGTCAGAATAGACTCCAGCTCGCTCTCCCATAGTTGTGGAGTTTCAGTGGCGCTATCTCAAGGTATTATTCCCACTTTGAACTTTAGCATCCAGAAAATGAGGACCTGCATGTATCCCTCTAAACTTAATTCCTAGCTTAGATCTGATAGCGCTGCCGCCAACCAGAAATTCCAGTGTCTGGTACACTCCCTGTCTCCCCAAAATCTTCCCTGGGGGACCCAGGACCCAAACCCCTTGGGTCTTAAAACCAAGGGAAATAAACCATTCCCTCTCCTTCCCCCTTCCAGACTTTCCTTGAGAGATACACTGATCCAAACTCCTTGGATCCTAAAACAGAGAGGAATTAACCTTTCCCCCCTCTCCCCCCACCACTCCCTGGTGAGTTCAGACCCAATCCCCTTGAGTTTTACACAAGGAAAAAACCAATCAGGTTCTTAAAAAAAAAAAAAGCTTTTAATTAAAGAAAGAAAAAAGTAAAAATTATCTCTGTAAAATCAATATGGCAAATGTTACAGGGTATAAGCTTATACATAGACTAGAGGGACTCCATCCCCGCTAGCCTAAGTTACAAGTTACAGCAAACAGAGGTAAAATATCCTTCCAGCAAAATACACATTTGCAAATTAAGAAAACAAACATAAAACTAAATCACCTTTTCTAGCCAGTACTCACTATTCTGAACATGAGAGACTGTTTGAAAGAATGGAGACAGATCTGGTTTCACGTCTGATCCCTCTTAGTCCCAAGAGAGAACAAAGAACAAAACAAATAGCACAAAACAAAGACTTCCCTCCACCAAGATTTGAAAGTATCCTGTCCCCCAATTGGTCCTTTGGTCAGGTGTCAGCCAGGTTCACTGAGCTTGTTAACCCTTTACAGGTAAAAGAGACGTTAACCCTTAACTATCTGTTTATGACGCGCTAAATGGAACAAACATTTGTTTATGTCTGTAAAGTTGGTAGATGCAACTCAGTCACACGCCCACAACCAGGAAGAAGAAAAGTTGAATCAGAAGATGTCAGATTTAGGCTGTATACTGTATATGTCTCTGACTATAACTATTTGAGAAGTAACATTCTGAGAGAGATGTTGGACTCTCTATTATGGTAGCTTTAGTACAGATACTGCTGCCTGTGAAGTTGTCTCTCTCTCTCCTCCCACCCCAACCAAATATCCTCTCTGTTAGTGAGAAAACAGTACTTAAAAGAATGACTGGGCAGAACAATGGTCATTTACACGCACATCTTCCTTCCCCATCCCCAAAGGATAAACTTACTGGGATTTTTCACTGAGTCCTAGTACCAGATGATTTACCCCAGTGCTCAGTGAAATAATTCACTCTTTATAAAAGGTACCGAAACACAAAGCAATAATATATACGAGTGAGATGGGAGTTGGGATGAGAAATTACTTCTTTGGGGTTTTATAGATTCATAGAGTTTAAGGGACCATTAGATCATCTAGTCTGACTCTTATATAAAGCAAGCCATAGAATTTCACTCTAACTCTCATATTGAGCCCAATAACTTGTGCTTGAAGTTAAAGCATCTCTTCCAGAAAAGCATCTAGTCTTGATTTGAAGAAATCAAGAAACTGAGACTCCACCACTTCCCTTGGCCATGTATTCCAGTGGTGAATCACACTCACTGTTAAACACTTGTGTTTTATTTCTCATTCAAATTTGTCTGATTTCAGCTTCCAGCCACTGGCTATGCCTTTGTCCATTAGATTAAAAAGCCATTTAGAGTTACTGCAGAGTTGCTCAGGTGTACATAAGATCACCGAGTCTAGGTTTTATTCTTTAATTTAAAAAAGCTGTAATTTTTCTGCGTTTAAGGGTCAACACTCTCCGCCTCATGCAGACTGATTCCCCTCACTCCCTGAAGAAGATACTGAATACACTGATAAGGTTCCCTGTACTGCCATGTGGCAGGTTTTGACTTCTGGGACTTGCAGGAGTGCAGAGCATTGCAGAAGTGATGACTGATTCTTGAAAGGATTGTAACATCCTGACTTCCCCCTCCCTTCTTCCCCCATCCTTTTAGCAAGTGTTGTGGAAGGTTAAGTGGTGTCATGTGTCGCGAGCTCATTGAGACAGGTGACTTATGGCTTGTAGAGATAAGGGATGTGTGATTCTCTTGGGAGGGGGAATTTAGGGTACAGGTTGAACAGATCTGAGAGAGTGCAGGGTGGCAGTTTTGCACAGGTGGGACAATGATTGACACCAATAAATAAAATAAAGGGGATATGCAAAGTATGGAAATATTGGGCATCAGAAAGAAATGTGGAGGAACCTATGAGCAAGGAACTAGATTCTGATTGCATTTCAGAGCTATTGTTTTTCCTACAGCAGTGCCTCCAGCTGTTGCATCTGGGGAGTCAAGAGTTAGCACTGAAAACCGTTCTCATTTTCCTCTACTACTCTGTTCCCTAAAGAACTCATCAGAAGGCCACCCACTCAGCCATGGCATTCTGTGGCACTTAGGGTACACCAGGATGCCTGTTCATCTCAGAATGCTGAGAGAGATTAATTGAAATAGCAAGGAAAGTTATAAGGGAGAAGGTGCATTAACCGAGCTGTTGTGAGGAGTTCAGAACTGGGCTAGCTGGACTGCTGCAAGTCAGGACTGAGATGTTTGGCAGTACCAGAAGCTTGTACAGGTCCTGTCCACATGCTAGCCAGTGCTCACTTTCATTACTGCCAAATACTCATACTTTATTCTTAAGTGTGTATAGATATTTCATGATGAAGAATTCCAGAAGGTTCTGGAGAAAAGGGAATAAGGAAATTGAAAATTATGGCTTGGATTTAAAATGTAATGCTTCACTGGCTGGGGAATTGTTAATGAACATTTATCAAAAGCACATTTTAAACTGACTTGGAAAGGTGTCCTCAGTGACAGAGAATATGTCTGTGTCTATTTACGAATGATCTTAAATGTAGAGGTTTTTTAGTTCATACATGTAAAGGTATATCTAGGAAAGGTGCTTTTGTATTGGTCTAATTGAGTAGACTCTAGTAGAATGTATGAGTTCCTCTCTTTGTCGTTCAGTGCATGGTATAAAATAAGATGTCTTTTTAAAAAGAAAATTTTCATTAATGTTACCAGACTTTCATTATGCTTCTCCTGTCCTTTCTCAGTGGTGACCACCTTACTGTCTTCTCAGATACAAAATGTCTATGAATACCTCTAGACTTCTTCCTTAGAATTCTAACATTTCTCCTTGGAACCATGTTATAGGGGCCATCCATTATTTCCCATAACATTTTCTACATATAGATCTAGTAACTTGCAAGACCCCTTTGAATCTCTCAGCAAAGCCCATAAAAACTTGGATTAGGTATGAGTAGTGGAGCAGAATTCCTGGAGAATAGCTTTAAGAGGACAGTATGCATATTAATAGAGGGATATATCAGGCCTGTGTCTCCATTCCGTTTTTTGTTCTGATTTGTATTTTTAATGTGTAGGTGGATGAAGTGCTCATAAAGTGAGGGACTGACTGCTGTCAACTCCAAACCTGTCCTGGAGTACTCCCTCTTAATCCAATCATGCAGCCCCACATTGTTCTGACGATGTACTTCATTCCTGATCTTCAGCATCCCAGGTTTATCCCAGTCGTGACCCTCCCATTTATCTTTGCTAATATACCTACATCCTATGCTTCAGTGCACCGCTTGCTATGCCAGGCCTCCGAGGGCTATATGCAAAACTACCAGTGTATCTCAGTCCTGATCTTCAGCAGCCCATATTTATTCCAGTCCTGCCCTCTCGCTGCCAGAGCTCTGCCAATGCACATCAATCCCAGCCTATGCCATCTTCTGCTTACTCCCATCCCAGGTCCTCAGATACTACCACTGAACTTCAGTCTGTCTCTGCAGCAAACTAAAAAAAATGTCAAATGATTTGGAACTGTCAACCTTTGCAGCAACCTTGTATCATGTGTTCTTCATCAGGTATGTGTCAGTGCAGCTCATGCTGTAGGTGCACTTGTGCCTCATGTATGCAAGACTAAAATTTTTTTTGAATATCAGTATCCATCCCACCCTCCATGTCCCTCTTCCAGCACCCTTCGCACAAGAGCCTACTGCAAACAGAAGTGGCCTTGCTGCTTTGTCTAGGAGCTATAGGAGAGGTTCCATCAAAGTTCAGGGGAAGAGGTATCTATTCCCAGCATTTCCTCATTCCAAAAAAAAAAAAGGGTCTTTGTCCTATCCTTCACCTGAGGAGACTCAACAAATACATATACCATCTCTGGTTCAGAATGGTAACAGTTTCCTCCATCCTTCCATGTCTCCAAACTCAAGGCTGGTTCACAGCTCTTGACTTATGCATACTTCCATATAACCATCCATGTGACCCATAAGAAATCCCTATGATTCATAGTGGGGCCCAAATATTATCACTGCAGGATTCTTCTCTTCGCATGCTCCATGGAGAGTATTCAGAAAATGCCAAACAGTAGTGGCATCGCAGTTAAAGAGGCAGGGAATCCCATATCTAGTAGTACCTGGACGACTGACTGATATGGGGCAGGTCCCAAAAGGAGACTACAACAGCCGTGGAATTAGTCCTTTGCTGTTCCCTCAACTTGAATTCCTTCTGAACTACATAGAAGCATCACTTACACCTTCTTATATGATAGAGTTCATAGGAGCTATTACTGACTCCCAATCAGCCAGAGCCTGTCTGTCACAGGACAGATTCTCATCTCTCTCATCAATGGCAAACAGACTAAAATCAAAGGTAGTGAATACATGCATACATATCTGGGACTTTAGGCCACATGTCAGCATATATGTATATGGCACTGCTTGCCAGACTTCACTGTCAGCCCTCACAGTTATATATATGCTCTGTCCAGATACCACATGAACAGGAGGATCACTGTCCCACCTCAAATCCTATAAAAGCGTGCTTGGCAGCTACATACAGTAAATGGAAAAGGGTTCCCATTCCTTTCCTCCTTCCTAATTATGACACTTATCACAGATGCTTCAGGGACAGACTAGGGTGCCCTGGACGTGAGCTGATATTCCCTCAGTGGAAGACTACCATAATAGACTGATTTGCAATAGAGACACCAAATGCCTGGACTTCTGCCCCAGGGGAGGCATGAGCCCGGTCTCACTATCAGATGCCTTTCTCTGCCTGTGGTCTCGAGGACTCTTATATGCTTTCCCACCAATGCCCCTGATTCCCAGGATAGTATCCAAGATTAGACAGTAAAAGGCTATGGTCATCTTGATAGCCTCTTACTAGGCAAGACAGTTTTGGTTGACAGACCTGCTGAAAGTGTCCCAGCAACCTCCCATACATCTCCCGACTTGTCCAGATGTAATATCTCAGAACCAAGTTCAAGTGGGCAGTACGGCAATTATTGCTTGACTAGTACACTGAAGCTCCTCATTCCCACCATCCAGTGAGGATACTGCTTGCCTGTCAGTTACAGTGGGGTCCACACTGACGACATAGTAAAAGAAGAGAGAGAGAGTGGTTACTTACCCTACAACGACTATAGTTCAAGATGATGTTGTCAGTGTTGATCCCATGACCTGCCCTCCATCTCTGCCGTGTATGTCCTTGCACGGGAGCATGAGGAGACACAGGGCACATTTGTGGTTCAACAGACACTACTGTTCAAAGCAACTTTTGGTCTCATGCACATAAGGCATATTGTGCACCTATAGTGGGAGCTACACTGACTACAACACATCGAAGAACTAGTTACTGCAGAGCAAATAACCATTCTCTCTGGTTACTGTTGCTCTTGACTTTCTCTTCTGTAATTTTTCCACTCACTACTGCATCTTGCTTCAACTTAGAATATGAAAGGGACATTGTCTTTCTGGTGGTATTATTTGTCAGCTCCTATCACCTTTAGTTTTCCATATACTGGCCTTAGCGTGGCAGAAAAAATATTATTACATTTTTAACAGCAAAAAGTGAATCAATTTTCTATAATCAATATATTCTAGTTTTAACATCTAGTATTGGGACCTCCCTTTTCCTCTCTTGGTCCTCTGGATCCTAGATTGGAAGACCTTCAGGACATGCTGTAAAGTCTATCTGTATTCCCAGGCTTTGGGGAGGCGAGAGTGTTGAGTGTGGGCTTGGAATAGATAGTTGGAGTGAGCTTTCAGTTGGCATTATGGTCATTTGTAATTTTTTTGTTTAGTTATTATTCTAAATTATTCTCCATGTGCTATAAGATGATTAATTAGTGAGGGAGAAAGAGCATCCTGAAAGAAAGGGAAGCATTATCTACACAATATTGTGTGAGCTTGAACAAGACGCAATAGTTTACTTCATCAAAAGATTTTATTCAATTGAAGAACTGTTATTATATAGTGCCCTTTGTCCAGAGCAGAGTGGATATGATCTACAAAATGAAGCAGAATTGTACTTGTTGACTGGAGGGGATGGAAGACAGATTAATGGGAATTAAGATGTTTGTTGCTATTGAGATGGTAATAGATTTGTGCATGGTTCGGTCAGTGATTTCAGATCCAAGTGGATGGATAAATATGGATGTAACATTGTTAGGGTCTCTGTGGAGTGAAATGATTTTTGCTACATTCCCCATTAACATTGAGAACTTGATGATGTTTGTGAAAGATTTGCAGCATCAGGAACAGAAAGCATTAACAATTGTTCATCTGTAAAATCAAAGGCTCTTGAGGAGCAGAGGGACCTAACTGTATTCATTACAGAGGTGTAACTGACTAAAAATGGCAATGAGAGGATGAGGAGGAGCCACCTTTTTTAATTTTGAAGAATGACTGGTGACATTTTGGACTTGATGAGTTTAGATCAAACAGAAATAAGAAAAATTATCAATACAAAGTAGTAAAATATTTCCCTTTAAAAAGAGAAAACCTATATAGTGGATAGACTTGTTTAGACTCTACTGCGCTTTTGTCGACTTGAGGGAACATATCAAGTAGTTTTAGCCCCAATCCAGCAAAGTACTTAAGTTGATGCTTAATTTTAAGCATGTAAGCAATCCCACTTGAAGCCCCTGGAACTACTTGCATACTGCAAGTTAAACATATCTTTAAGTGCTTTGCTAAGTCATGGCCAATGTCCCAACATTTAGATTTTTTAAAGTCTTATAAAATCTAATATGAAAGATCCTAATATGTTTTCATGGTTCTTATTACTTTCAGTGAAAAAACATTCATGTGTATGTTTGTTTATTTAATATAAACTTTCAGCCGCAGTTTTGTAAACCACTCAGGCTTGAATACTGAAAATGAACCGAAGTAGGAAGTCCTGCTGTTCACCATGGGTAGAGCCTCCTGCACCAACACTGTCCCTGGTGATCCTTCCTTAAGAGGGATGCAGCAATACAGAGATTGACCAGGCTTTTGGGCCAGGGGAAAAGAATATATTATCTTCCCCTGCCCCCAACACACTTCTCCCTCTCTTCATGCACAGATCCTCCATTTCAAATCTATTGAGGTACCTCACATGAGCCAGGCCAGGAGGACAGCTAACCTGGATGTAGCTAAGCTTTCCTAATGTATGACAAGGGCAAATCTTTGTACAGGAAACATGATCTGACCCTAAGTTTCTGTGTTATTTTGATTCTGTTTCTCTGCTGGCCCCACTCAGCTCTCTAGACTCTTCAGTACTTGCATGTCATAAAACTGAAGACCAAATCCATTCTCATTTACATTATTGTAAATCTGAACTAAATGTGATTACTGCTGGTTTACAATGATGAAAATGACAGCAGAGTTTGGTCTTAAATTTGCAAATTCCTTCACTCCCCTGCCTCCCACCCAAGTACAAGACATGATTCACATGCCCTGCAAATGTTCCAGAACTAAAGTATTCTCTCAACCTCAGATTAGAGAGAAACTTTCCCTTATTATTCTGTTGGTAATGAATTCCTGATCCAAATAAAAGCTGTTCCCATGTGTTTTCAGTAAAAAGCTGAAGCAAATGCTGCCATAGTATACTTCCAAGAGGCTTTGGACATAACGGATGAAGTCTCTAATTGATGACAGCTAATATCTGTGATTTGTGTCAGTGCATCCTCCTGGGAACTAAAATAGGAGATGCAGAATCATTTCAAGATCTAGTGGTCCCATATGGCTACATCAGCAGTTTTCTGGTTTTAACATAGAAAATCTTACATTATTACAGCTTTTGTGCTACAGATTTGTACAATGTCATCAAACACACTTAATGGCTGTAACATTCTCAAGGTAACACCGTCCTGAATATGAAGCGAGGAAACTGCAAGTCTGAAAACATCCTTTTCAGCTGGGATAGACTCATGTCTTTTTGTATCATAAGATCATGAAAGTAAGAGGTAGTAAAGACCTACTGTCATCTAGTCCAGGAGATCTCAACCTTTTTCTTTCTGAGGCCCCCACAACATGCCACGGCCCAGCTGTGCAACAACAGCTGTTTTTCTGCATATAAAAGCCAGGACCAGCATTAAGGGATAACAAGCATGGCAATTCCCTGGGGCCACGCACCACAGGGGGCACTGCAAAGCTAAGTTGCTCAGGCTTTGACTTCAGCCCTTGGCCTGGGGCTCTGGGCTGCAATCCTGTGCAATGGGGCTTTGGCTTTTGGACCCACTGAAACTTGCTCACAGCCCCCCCCAGGAGGCCTTGGACCGCTAATTGAGAACCACTGATCTGGTCTTTTCCCTCATGGATACAGTAGAATTGCTACCAGTATGTTCCAATGTTTGTTCAGTCCACCATTTTTGTACTGCTGCTTAAACACTAAGTTAGCCCATGTTGTCATTTCATCTTGACTGCTAACCATAAGCTCTCCTGTCCTGAAGAATGATTTGCATTTCAGTTGCATGCACAACATCTCTTTAGCTTTAGGGATACTGCTGAAAGGTCATTGAATGACACTGTTTTGAGTTGTGGTTTTTCCCTGGTATTGTTTGGGACTGTAACACCCTGGAAAGAGTAGGATTGAAGAGTGCATTGTTCAGAGGACAAAAGCACCCCTACATTGTGAGAGACAGTGGCAAACCAACAAGAACCCCATTGCCGGGTGAGTCATACCAAGGTGGCCATGAGGGGGAATCATAGAGGCCATCCTGCTTACAAAAACACTTTGTTACTAAAATACCAACATCATACCAGAGCTTTGGTAATGTTAGTACTTAAAATTTCCCTGCCTTTAAAGTATGATTCTGTGGCCCCCTCATGGTTCTGAGCTGCTCACAAACATTAATGAATGTTCCACACAGGTAAGAAAATGTTATCCTCATTTACAGATGGGGAGCTAAGGCACAGAGAAATGAATATGGACCAAAGTCAGTGAAATGTTTCTGAACAGTGACATTGTGGGATTCAGTATTTCTTTTTTTAGGCTTCCCGATCAAATGAGCTCAATTGTAGAATCAAAAGGTGATTTTCTAATTATCACTGCTATAAACTCCACCTAGGATCACAGACTCCAGCTGGGCTCTTTTTAGCACTGAAAACATCCCCAGTCTAAAAATACTGCAGTTAGAACCTAGCTAACAATTTGGTTAATGATGCATGATGCAAATAGACTTCAGCTCACAATCCTTTAGCTGCATAGGGTCAGTAGAATGAATAGGAACATAGAGGTGTTTGTTAATTATTTACTACATGTTATACATTATTTACTGGTGTCAGTGAAATCTGACTTTGACACATAAGAAGAGAATATATTCAGTAAGAAGGTGCCATTTGACATAATCCAGTTTCTGAGCATAACCGCCCTTTAAGGGTTACAGTGGACTCCACTTAAACTGGATTCAGGTTCTATAGGCAAGCCAGACTGACTCTCACTGTAGGCTCTGGCATAGGGAACACAGAAACATAGCTTTTCTGGATATTTTCTAGCTCCTAGCTTTGTTCTGCTTTTTCATTGCTTCATCTGCACCCTCTGTTCCTATCCAGTTTAAGCCTCGGTATCTCTTCTCATTTAAGGCCTGATCCAAAGTCCAATGAAAGCAGTGGACTTTAGATCAAGCCCTATGATCAAGTCTTTCCTCCAATCTGCATTGCAGATCTTTAGTGCATATATTGCACTCATTCTTCTGGCGGAATGCCCATCAGTGATTGGTTCTCTCCACCATTGCTTCAACATAATCATTACAGATCCTCTAACACTTTTCATAATGATATGGGTTGTTAGTTCCTGTGTCCTAGCTAAATTCTTACTCACACAACTATATTCTACCTCTCTAAATTCTCCTCAGTGTCACTTGGATATGTTTTTTTCATTTTCTGACTTAACGGTTGTTTAGTTTTGTGGTGCTCTGCTAAACAGCTGCCACATTCCACCCATGGACATGGCCACATTTCAGTGGTTGGGTGAAGTTATCTTTGTATATAGTTTGTATATCAATTAGTAAAACATTTTTGGAGTCATAAGGATGAAGTTGTTACCAAAATGTAAGACAGTAAGAGAGCCAAGTCCTCAAATGGTATTAATTGGCATAACTCCATTGAAATCAATGATGCTACATCAGTTTTCACCACCTAAGGATCTTATGTCAGTGGGAGTTCTTTCCGTGAACTGGCTGGAGAATATGCCGTTGAGATGCCCCGTCTGAATCAGAGAGAATTTTGCCATTAGTGTGGACATTAGGTAAGATGGAAAAATTCATTTTAAAAGGGTTCAGTTGACATTTTCAAAGCACAGTGTTAGGCCTGGTCTACACCGGGGGGCGGGGGGAGGAGTCGATGTAAGATATGCAACTTCAGCTATGAGAATAGTGTAGCTGAAGTCGATGTATCTTAGTTTGACTTACCTCCTGTCCTCACGGCACGGGATTGACGGCCGCGGCTCCCCTGTCGACTCCGCTTCCGCCTCTCGCCCTGGTGGAGTTCCAGGGTCAACAGGAGTGCGTTCAGGGATCGATTTATCGCGTCTAGACGAGACATGATAAATCGATCCCCGATAGATAGATCGCTACCCGCCAATCCGGCAGGTAGTGTGGACGTACCCTTAATCAAAAAGGTGCTTCCTCCCTTTTCGTATTGAACACCACTGTAGCTGCCTTATCCAACACACAGGGTGAAATCCTGATCCCACTGAAGTCAATGGGAATTTTGCCATTGATTTCCATGGGAACAGAATGTCACCCACAATGTCTTGTTCCTTTTTTGTGTATTAGTTAAAGCAGATGAAGGGATCAGAGAATCCTCTCAATGAAGTAATGAAGCAGACTTCAAATTCTTAATTCTTAATCAGGTATTTGTCCTGGAAAGCTGATTCTAAGAGTTATATTTATCCAATCAAAAAATATACTATGAGACCTGTGTATCATAGTAAAATAATTTGAAATTTAAATAACAAATACTTGCAACTGCTTACCAATAAGCTACAAAATTATACAAAAAAAAATTATTCAGCAGTTAACTCCTCTTCCTTGTGGGCCTGATTATGATCTTGATTACATAACTCCATTGACGTCCGTGGAGTTATTCCACATTTTCACTGATGTAACTCAGATCGGATTCTGGACCTCTATGATACAACGCCATTGGGACCTTGAAAAATTCTTGAGATTAACTGCAGGTCTGGATCAGGATAGTGAATAATTATGTGAATGCTGGCGTTAATAGGCTAAGTCAAGATATCAGGGTTAGAGCACACTGAGCTCACTAGCTCTTGGGGTTGCCATTTGTTTGAATCCCTTCCAGAGGGATCTGCTCCTAGGCTCTCTACGGGTGGTAGGGAGGTGAAATTGCACTTTGCGGCAAAGATGAAGAGGGAATACAAATGGATGATGCTCACAGGGATCAAGAGAATCAAGTCTTTGCCAAGACATTTTATCTTTGGAAGTATTTTGTTCTTATATCCATTTTCCACTGAATCTACGTTTTCATTTAAGCAAATAAGTTTCTATCCTTTCTATTGAAGAAATAACTCTCCCACGTAATCCAATGCTCTGTGAATTTGGTCTCATAGAAAACTCTTCCCTGGCAAGCAGAAGGAAAGATGTGAAGAAGTGACCTTCAAAACCTAGTTGGATTATTTAAATTGTAATATTATTAAGCAATCTGCAATATAAGAAACAATGGCTCAGAGCTTTAGGTAGGACACACAAAATCTCAGCCAAGATTTTTACAGTGGGACACTCAAGTCAAAATATGTGGCCTAGTTTTCCAGCTGCTGAGCATCCAGCATTTCACTCCTAGAAATGTTCCTGCTTGTTAGGGGTGAGACTCATTGGCTGGGCAATGCATGGGAAGCTCACATTTCTTCTGCCCAGGCTCTATGTATTCTATGGATAAACAGAGGACTTCTGTCGCCAGAGATGTCGGGCTGGAACTTTTACTAAATTAACTTTCAAGGGGAAAGATCTTAAATAGCAAGTTGTCTTCCCTGTTGCTTTCTCCATTCAGTATTTGTGCTGTGAACAGAACAGTTTCAGCTGGCAGACAGTGAGACATGCGTACATATTGTAGCCATTTATTTGTGACCCATATCCTGTCTGCCTTGGTCACTTGGTGAAGTTCACATCCTGTTTGTTTAGTTTCCTTTTGTCTACCCTATAGCGGTGCAGGGAGAATATTCCTACATATATCTTTTCTCTTCTACTCTGAAATTGGATCACAGTGCAAATGATTGTGCTCAATAGCTGGAAATGCTGAGGATGTCCGATTGCTGAGGTCTCTTATTTTAAACTCCACATGTCAGGAAGGGTGAATTGGATCCCACCAGCTTAGAACTGTAGGGTGCAGGATGCATCAACAGGAAAATCAAACAAAACATGAAGTGAAATTCATTTGAAAAGGGAAGGGACTGGTGTACCACCCATTAGCAATGTTGAAACTGTTCGTACTCTCACACAATAGGCTTTTTATTTTTCTCCAGCTCTTCCCAATATGCAAAGCTATCTTGACCTGACTTTCAGAGATGCAGTCTCATTGAAGTCAGTAGGAGCTATAGCCACTCAGCACCTTTGAAAATCAAGCCAATATAATCGTAGACAGTAACAAAATCCAGAGACACTAGATTAGGGTGGTTAAAGTGTGGATCATGTACTTCTAGAACATGGCTAATGGCCAGTATAAAGATGTGCCTGAGGAGATCACAGGCTCCAGCATTCAGGGCATAATTTTAGCTGACAGCTGCACCACATCTTTCCAGTCTTTGAGGTCCACTTCCCCACTTCTTTGTGGCCTTGTTTCATGGCTACAATCTTTCCAATTGAGTGACAAGATAGGACTCCTTTTGGAATCTATGAAAGAGGCTTTTTAATCACCCAGAAGGATTGTTTCTTGAGAAACAAGTTTCTTGCTCTCCCTCTCCCTTGGGTAGCATTCAGAGACTGATGGCCTGGGCAGTGAGGGACCAATAATTGAAACTGAGCTTCCCACACACCATAGCAATATAGAACACTAACTGTGGAGCTACCACACAGGCTGTTTCACTTCATTATATCCTGGTGGGAAACAGTCACAAGCAGTGGCCAGGAGTAGGAACAACTCCACACTCCTCCCTGAGCTCTGTGTGCAGAATCAATTAATTAAATTCCACCACCATGTCTGAACATGAGTGGGGGAGACAGCCTGCTGGCTGGTCACAGCTCTCTGGGTTCTGCACAGGCATCACCAATTGCTGTATCTCCCAAACACACCAGAAACTCCAGCACACAAACTAAATCTGCACAGATCAAATCCTTCCATGGCAGAAGGCTTAAATGGCTTTATCTAGATCTGGGGTTGCAACTAACAATATTGCACTAACAGATTTCAACTTCCTTTACATTCTGTTTTCAGTTTCTGCCTTACACAGGCAGATCTTGCAGAGGGAGACCTGGCTGAGTGATTTAGGAGAAAGTTGTTCGCCTTTCATTAGAACTCTCCCACATTTCAGTGTCCATTGCTTTCTAATTTGCCTGCTAAGCAGAGGACTTCAGTCTATAGTACTGTCAGTTTGGCACACTCACTTTAATATGTAGGGGGGCAAGGGGATGGTGGGGAATCCTATTTATCACCAGCTCTTCAGAATGTACATAGCTCCTGGTAGTTCTTTAAGTGCTGAGGAAGCTACCTTAACTGGTGAACTGATCCTCACAGTAATCCTGTGTCGTGTGAATTGGAGGTAGTAGTGGAGGTAACTTGATGATGTCTTGTGGCACCTTGGAGACTAACAAATTTATTTGGGCATAAGCTTTTGTGGGCTAAAACCCACTTCATCAGATGCATGGAGTGCAAAATACAGTAAGCAGGTATAAATACACAGCACATGAAAAGATGGGAGTTGCCTTACCAAGTAGGGGGGTCAGTGCTAATGAGCCAATTCAATGAAGGTAGAAGTGGGCTATTCTCAACAGTTGGGGTGAATACGAAGAAAGGGTGAATACCAAGGGAGGGAAAATCACTTTTGTAGTGCTAATGAGGCCAATGTAATCAAGGTGGCCCATTGACAAGAAGGTATGAGTATCAGCAGGGGGAAGTTAGTGTTTGTAGTGACCCATCCATTCCCAGTCTTTATTCAGGCCTAATTTGATGGTGTCCAAAAAAAAATTTTTTTCCTCCCTTGGTATTCACCCTTTCTTGTCAACTGTTGAGAATAGCCCACTTCCACCTTAATTGAACTGGCTCGTTAGCACTGACCCCCCACTTCATAACGCAACTCCCATCTTTTCACGTGCAGTGTATTTATACCTGCCTACTGTATTTTCCACTCCATGCAACGGATGAAGTGGGTTTTAGCCCACGAAAGCTTATATCCAAATAAATGTGTTAGTCTCTAAGGTGCCACAAGGACTTTTTGATGTTTTTGCTGATGCAGACTAAGACAGCTACCACTCTGAAACTTGATAATGCCTGTGATCAATAGAGCTTCCACTTGTTGAGGAGAGAGAGGCAGAGGTTTGCCTCTGAAGATGATTTTTTCAAAAAAGGGAGCAGGGAGAAAATGTAAGGAGAGTAGGATCCCTGTCTCCTGACTGCCTGAGGCCATGTTTGCACTGTTATAGCTGTACCAGCAAACTAGCGGAGTGGAGATGGAACTTAGAACCCTTTTGCCAGTTTATCTATACCAATTCCTCAAATGAAATGCATTGTACCGACCAAAGAATCCCCCCCCCCCCCCCCAACTGCATCTATACTAGGGCTTTTGCTGGCATAGTTGTGTCAGCTAGGTAGTTTTCTGTTTTGTCTTAACACTCCTACCTGGCATAGCTATGCTTGCAAATCTTTTAAACAGGGCTTTAAAGCTGTGCTCCGGCTCCACTCCAGCTCCAGGCAAAAACCTACAGCTCCACTGCTGCTCCGCGCTCCAACTCCAGCTCCAGGCTCTGCTCCAAAGCCCTGCTTTTAAATGTAGGCCCAGATCTGAATTAGAGCAGAAAATGTCAGTTTAATGGTTCGTGTTCACTCCATTCTGGACAGCTATATGTAGCAACTGCAACAGAAGGTGCTTGGGGTTGGGAGTAGTGCCTGAGGCAACTGTGGCCTAGTGGATTGAGCAGAAAACAAAGAATTAGGAGACCTGATTTCTGTACCCACTTCTGGCAGCAATTTGCTGTGTGACCATAGGTACTTAAGTAAAATTGTTAAATCACTATGTGTCTCGGTTTACCTGTCTGTTACATAAGAGTAATATTGTTTAATCACATTTCTAAAGTGGTTTGAGATGAAAAGTGTCATATCCATTCTATGTATTATTATTATTTATCTTGATCCATAAAATCGAATGAAACACTTAGCAGCAGTACCTCACTGAGTACATTTTGCATCATGTCACAAGGCACTCTATTTAAAGTGGTCTGCAGTAAACCTCTGAAATAGTAAATTCTTGTGTGTAACAGTTCAGCTGCAGCTTGGCAAGTGTCCAGTACAAGAATGGAATAGAATGTTGTTGCTGAATACATAGACTGTGACAGATATTTAGAGTGAGAGAGGAATATTCCAGATGTTCATAAGGAATGACACGTAGAGCATCAGATGGGAGGGTGCAGGGTTGGGAGTCAGCTGATGGACCATTGATTAGGAGCGGGTTAGCTCTGCTTGAATCAGACAGAACTAGTGGAGAGCCAGTCAGCGCACTCCAGGCTCTGCAGTTTTGAAGCCTCCTCTTGACCATGCATACATGGGTTGGTGGGAAGGGAGAAATCATAACACACCAGCTCAGTCATGCAAAACTGTCGTGAAAATTTACTGGCTCAGGCACAAGATATTCTCACCTGTGTTTACTATGATGACCAGTAATAATGAAAAATTGAATACCTTACTTGCCAAAATAACTGATTGGCCAAGGCAGGTAGAATTTTTCAAGAGTGCACAAACAGGAAGGCAGTGAGATAAAGGCCGTGCCACGGGCCATGCACAAACCAGAGGATGAGGATTTTGCCCCCAATCCTTATGGAGGGAGAATGAGAGAAAGAGAATTATCTGAAGGTCCTTTCATCCACCAAGGAGTAGATGTGATGGGAAAGGATCTAGTGCTAGTACTGACTTGAGAGAGTGAAACCTGACAGCAAAATACCTATGTGTTATGTCTACCAAATCCGTACTTAATTGTTTGGTAGGAAACAGAAAGCTCCTGTTTCTTTTACGTGCCTGGTGTCTAGATGCAGCAGCTGATCCAGTTTAGAGAGAACTAGGATATAAACTGTCTTTTATTCTGATTTGCACCTTAAATTGGCACTTTGCCTTCATACCTGCTCCTGGAACCCTCAGGCACAAGACCTTGGCTGACTGGCCTTGTGTAACTCAATCCTTCCGTAGTAGCATGCACTTTTGGTAAAAGGATTATTTTTTTTAAATAAAGGAAGTAGAGGTAATGTTGACCCTGAAACACCAACAACTCAAAGGGCCATTCACAGTTTCCTTCAAAACAAAACCAAGTGCAAGATAATACTAACCACGGCTCTGTTCCTAAGAGAGCATCATAATAAAGCACCCACTATTATTGTTTGAACAGTGTTTGTTCTTAGTGTGAACAAAAGGAAGGAAGAAAACTGCTATCAGGCTGGAGAGGAAGGATGCTGTCTTTGTGGCCCTTGGCTACCCTAACTTTAAATGCAAGGAAGTACAGGGCACTGCAGCATAACCTTTCCACAGTAATAGATGGCAAAAATTGATAGTTCAGGGCATAAACTGTGCACGCTATTAATCTTGAGAGCAGGCCTCAGATCAAAGTTCTAATTCAGGTACCTGAGTGCTAGTGGTTTATCCAAGGCCAGATTGAGGCAATATGGAGCTTTAGACCCCCACATTGCTCTGCCCTGTGGCCCCTACCTCCCAGAATGTGGCCCCATCCCACCTCCATAGCCTGTCCACTACTTGCAATGGCAGGAGCTTCCTACCCAGAGTGCCAGGACCTGTAGGAGTCTCCCAGTACTTATCCCAGCATCAGAGGTATATCTGCTTGGATGAGTGAGCCAGGCCCACTGCACTCTTCTCCTCCTGGCACACACACAGAGTCCTCTGCTGGAGTGCAGTAGCAGGCCTCCCAGAGCAGTGAGTCTTGGAGTTAACACATCATTCACTGGTCTCATAGCTGTTGTTTCAGGCTCTCTGCAGACTCAGAAAGTAGTTGCACCATCAATTACACTAAGCCAGGGGTCTCAAACTCAAATGACCACGAGGGCCACATGAGGACTAATATGTTGGCCTGAGGGCCGCATTACTGACATTTCCCCCCCCCCTGCTGCCCTCAGCCCTGCCCCCACTCCACCCTTTCCCTGAGGCCCTGCCCCTGCCCTGCCTCTTTCCACCCCTTCCCTGCTCCCATTCCAACCCCTTCCCCAAAATCTCCACCCCAGCTCTGTCCCTCACTGCCCCCAGGGAGTGCAGGAGGGGTGTGGGGTGTGGCAGGGGCTCAGGGCACGGTGTTGGGGTGTGGGGTGCAGGAGGGATGAGGGGTGCAGCAGGGGGTCAGGGTGCAGCAGAGGGATTAAGGCAGGGAGTTGGGGTGTGGGGTGCAGGAGGGGTGAGGAGTGTGGCAGGGGGCCAGGGCAGGGGTGAGGGTTGTGGCAGGGGGCTCAGGGCAGTGGGTTGGGGTGTGGGAGGGGTGCATCAGGGCGTCAGGGCAGGGGGTCAGGGTGCAGGGTACGGCAGGGGGTCGGAATGCGGCAGGGGGGCTCACGGAAGTGAGTTGAGGTGCAGGAGGGGTTTGGCAGGGGGTCGGGATGCAGGGTGCAGCAAAAGGCTCAGGGCAGGGGGTTCAACTGCAGGAGAGGTTCGGGGGGCGGGCTCTGGCCCAGCTCCCACCGGGGGCAGGACAGGCTCCCTGCCTGCCTGCCCTGCCCCCACACCGCTCTGGGAAGCGGCTGGAGCGTGGGATAGGAGAGGCGCAGAGGTGTGTGTTGCTGTTGCTTCAAGCACCACCCCCAGCATCTCCCATTGGCCAGGAACAGAGAACCGTGGCTAATGGGAGCTGCTGGGGACGGTGCCTGAAGCAACATCAACACACACCCCTGTGCCTCTCCTCCCTCAGGTTCTTTCCGCTTCCTGGAGCGGTGCAGGGGGAGGGCAGGCAGGCAGGGAGCCTGCCCTGCCCCCGGTGTGCACTGGGCCAGAGCAGCTCTAGGTAAATGCTGAGGGAGGGCGAGGGGGCAGTGAGGAGCTCGTGGGCTGCAGAAAATAACCTTGTGGGCCACGTGTTTGAGACTCCTGCACTAAGTCATGATTTCGAGGTTTTCTTTGCAGCCACGAAGGGAAGATACTTACTTTTTTATTAAATGAAAGGAGAGATTCTGGTGTCATCACATGACTCCAGGTGCTGGGGCATTGCCCTATGGTGCATATGCCCTAATCAGGCCTTGGGTTTATCTAGTCCAGTTATTCTCTTTTTGATAGTGGCCAGACGTTTAGAGAATGGTGCAGAAGCCTTGTTATTCCCCAAAGTATGCAATCCTGTGTCACAGGGTATTTGAACAGGCTGTGTCCTCATGCTGCTTTCAGTACAAAACACACTAGCTTAATTCGTGAACATAAAATGCTTTGAGGCCCTTGGATGTGAAATGCTGGAGACACTGGAAATGTAATTCTTTATTTTATTTGTCTTGATAGCCAGGTGCACTGACCCATGGATTAACTTCCTTGCAGTTTTCACCTGCCAGGTATATGGGCTATAAAATTGCACTGTTTTATGTCTGTGATACATCAGTACCAAGGGTCAGAAGCTCAGTGTGCTCACAGCTCAATCCCACTGGGTAGCTGGGCTCAGGAATGCACATGCTTGAGCCTCCAAATCACATACATGGGTTTGGGGAGTTTGCTTGCTAAATCTTATAATTCAATGGTTTAGCGAGTTGCTTGTTACATTAGGATTCTGCAAATGTTTCAGTAGTCAGGTGAATTGCAAACACATGTCAAAAACACACAAACTGAAGAGCATATCAGCATCCTTCACCTAATGTGGGTGTTTAAGTGCAGACAAAGAGATAGATCTAATCAATTTTTTTAAAAAAAAAGGTAGTATGCTGCCATCGAAGTGGAAGGCATTACATGAGAGGATGGGGAGAATCCTATGAAACAATTAAGAAAGTCAATCTTATGATTTCCACTTGATGAATATTTTAAAAATGGGTCAGGATATCCTCATAGTATACAAAACTGATCAAACCATAAGGATTGCAGCAGAGCTCAAATTATATGTCTACGTTATACTGCTAATGTGTACTCTAATGTGTATATATGATTGATCTGCCTGAAGACCATATTTAAGACTATTGGAAAACTTAAACAAATGTACCATGTTATAATCTGGGCATTGTGGTTCTAAAATAAAGCCACAAAGTTCAACACAGAACATGGAAAGAAAACTCTTACTGCCTTGGAAAATAAAATTAAAGAATAAATTAAACTGAGACCACCCACCTAAGGAGTTAGCTTTCTGGAAACAAATGATTCTTTTCTTCAAATGTTAGATTTGAAAGTGCAAGTAGGACATGGAAAACCCAGATGGAGAAGTGGAGATAGAAGGTCAGTCCAGACTCATCTTTTTTACATTACTGGAACTTAAAATATGATTGTTTTCTGAAAAGTATCTGAAAAATGACATTGTGCTCAATCTACAAATGTGCTCAATTTACAAGTGATTTTTTTTTTAATTGGCAACCCTGCACACATTCTTGGTCCCTGAGAGTGAAAGTGGGTTCTTTCCTTCTTCTATACTATCACCAATAATAAAGTTTCTGCAGGCCAAATTATGCCTACAGTATCAGCTATGCAATCCCATTGTCTTTAACTTATGCCCTCCGTTTGCCTTTGCTTTAAATGCACACTTTCCTGGTTTATTTTATGGCTGGGACTTAGTAAACAGTTCTGTTGAAGATGTACAATAGAGATCAAATACAGTTTTGAGATCTCTTAGCTGTGTTGGCTCTGTAGAGCAAACAGGAGTAATTAGTAGTACAAACTGATCATTACTGAAGTCAGTAGATAAAATTCTGACTACATTCAGGGAGCAGATTTGTTGAGGAAAGAGGTGCCATTTTGGCATTGTTACTTCTCAGAGTAGAACTGCTCTTCAGTATTATATACTTACTAGTATTTTTAGGCACCATTGAAATGCTTTCCTCCCACTCCCTGTCCCTGTCAGCAGAGAGGGCAGGAGAAGCCTCCTTTGGGACAAGGCCTCAATGCATTTCTCTGAAGGAGATTCAGGGGAAACAACAACACTGTGACTTTCTTTCCAGAGACCAAGTTTATCACTTTTCTACTGAATTAGACTTATCACAGACAGACATTCCTGTGCAGCTATATAACATACCAGATGACCAGAGATTGGAAAGTCCAATTTCAAAGCAGTGGCAAGCGGGAGATTATTTGGTTCCTTTCATTTCTTTGGTGGAATACCATTGAAAGGCTTCTGGGGAGAGTCTTGCAGAGGGTTTTAAATGAAGAGAGAGGGTAGTTGTATGGAACAGAAGAAGAGGAAGACTGATCCAAGCACCATTTTAAATACAAATTAATAGGTATTTCTGGCCAAAAGCGCACACAGTGCTCTCAGATACAGGCTTTACTCAGTCTGCAGGGTGTCGCTGTGATCTACCCTTTACATGTACATGCAGACTCAATGGAGGAATTCTCAAGGGCCTCTCCTGTATGTGCTGGAACCAGAACAAATTTGGTTTTTATCCTCACATAAGACATGAATACACCACAAAGCTACTTTAATTGGGGTTCTTATAAAGGAACCAGGCCTGTTCACAGAATATCCTGCTCTGGGGGACCCTGCTAAAACCTGCCTGAAGATACAGAGAAGCCTTTTTTAAATGAATCCGAGAACAAAGAATAAACTGGTTGCCAGGAGGAAACCTTTCAAAGTGCAGTGTAAAGTGATGATGACAGCAAACTGATCTAATGAAAAAGCCAATCTAAGAAATGATATTTTCCTTCAAACCATATAATGATTCCTGAAGGAACAGTGGTTTTTGTATCCACAGGCTACTTATATGGACGTTGCTACAGGAGAAATTTGGTTACAACACATTCACAGGTTTCTGCTATGGAATGTTGGGGATATACTAATGGAATCAGTAGAATCCTCCATAAGGAGAGGACAGGAGAGATTTACTACATTTAATTTACGTCCTCCCTCCAACAAAAATCACATTCGGGAAGGCCACAGAAAATCCTTATCTCAATTTATTATTAGATGTTAAGATATGCATTTATTACAAGAAAGTAGAAACAGATCACTCTAGCAAACATATCTGAACTTAGATTTGCCCTCATGCTATCCAAAAAAACACACTAAAATATAGCTTTGTTTTATAGCCAGGCACTTAGAATCCAGCACAGCTGCAGTGGAGGCAGCAGAATAAACTCTCAAGGCAGACTGACAACAGTTCCACTGCTGAGGTGCCCCTTGTTACAGACAAGACAACAGATGAAGAAATCTTGAGAATGACCCAGAACAACATCATTAGTGAATGAAATACAAGCAGGAAATGGAACAAGATTCCTTTTGTCATAGACTTCCATCCAGCTGTCCACCCTTCCCATAGCCACCCACACACAAAAATATTCCCTAGCAGTCAAACTCAGGAAAAGCTGCACAAATAGAACATACAGTGATTTCCTATGTCTTTCTAGTTACATATACCTTGCTAGAGCAGAGTGAAAATTTACTGCTATATATCCATGCTGGTTAGCACTCTGAAAGACATTCATTGAAAATTTGTGTATGACAGAGTTGAAATAACTTGCCAGGATCACATAAGTTCTACATATAAATCTACTAATGTATTTATTATTCATTACCAGTACCTTAATTATATTATGCAGATATCTGTTGCAGCTCCATTGTTAAGGTTGAGATGAGATTTGCACTTAAAGGAGGTATCTTTGTTGCGTGGGAAAATACAGCATATTCTCTCCAAAATTACAGCACTTGCTCTAAGTACAGAATGATTTTCCTAGAATTCACTAGTGAATCTGTTAGTTTGTTATAATTAATTTTTAAATGGATGCTTTAAAAAAATTAGCACCCAATGTCAGATTTTTTAAATAATGTTAATAACAGACTCTTGGTATCTCCTCTATATAATTAAAATTCACTGAAATCTTTATGCATAGGCTACATTTGACATTTTTAATGGATGAAAAGTCATTTTTGCCAGTTTTCTTGGTGAAAGTTTTTCCTACAGCAGAAACTGAAGAATAATGTTCTATTACAAAGAATTCCATAGGGAACTGTCCTCTTTCAAAATGGTTGCCATCCTTTTGTTCTCACTGGGACTGAGATCACAGGTTGCTCTTAGCAAACATGACCACCACCACTATTCACTTGCTCTTCACAGTGTTATTCTCAAGTCTCCTGGCAACTTGGCTTCACTCGGGTTGTGGAGGTAGTGGCCATTTGGAAAGAGGGCAGTTCTTCATAAGTTTCTCTGAAGGAGCACCTTTAATGCAACAGCCACTACTGACAGATAAACTTTACATTATGAAAAGTAATGGCAAAAATTACCATCAATCCTAAATATTTATTTTTTTAAAAAATGCATTGCACTTACTCTGTTCAACAAGGAGGGCAGGTGAATGAAGGAAACCAGCAGTGCATATGCACGTAGAGGAATGAGGGGGGGAAATGGGGATGTGTATGTTCAAGGGAATGGAGGTGGAATTTGGTGTGTGTGTGTGTGCAGGGGAGTACAGGGGGTAAAGAAGGAATAAGGTATTTAGGGGTGGATCTGAGGAGAGGAATGTGAAAGACATGAGGGAAGGGTAAACTGACATTGACACTGGCTGTTTTGTGCTGGTCTATGATGCAAAGCAGTGGTATGCCTCGCTTAACCGGCCATTATGCTATGGTTGCTTAGTGTTTCTCCAGAATGGCATAAAGCAGCAGAGCATACTGGTGAATCTGGTCTTAAAAATTATAAATTTTTAAAAGATAATTTGAGGTTTATTCTACCAACATTCAGATCATTAGAAATGTCACCTGATATCATTCTTTTAGTGGTTAGGTATGATATTGTTAAATAAAAAAATACAAGGACATTTCTAGACAAAAACTGTGTTAAGAGAGTGTTACGTTTCAGAGTATGTTTGAGTAATTTAGGGTAAAATTCATTATAGGATGTTGTAATTATCCCAGAAACAAGCAAGATTAAACCCAGGCAATTCAGAGTTATGGTTAAACTTAAAAGAAATCCAGACATGTTAGATATAGAAATGTACAGTTAGAGCACCCAAGTAATCTTAACTCTGCCTTGTAGTGACACCATGAGAAAAAGGAAAAAATGAATGTGTCTTTACAAAATCAATTGAATCTAATTTGGGCCATAAATACTAAAATACTTTGATAATAATTACATAATGAGTATGTGGTGGTGATGTGTATCAGGATCTACATAAAATATTAGGATATGGCTGTATTAATGAGGAACAATGGTAGAAGTGACTGTCATTCTTTTCCATTGTCACCTGACAGTTGTCCCAAAGCCTCTGTGCACCTTATGTCAGCTAGCACATTACCAAAATAAGAGAATCTCTTGTATACGTCTTTCAGTGTGCTAGTTTGCTTTCTCTATTAGATACTCATTAGAGCAGCTCTGTATTGGCTTCCTTGGACAGAAGGAGAGGAAAGGTTATATATAATGGCTAGCAGCATTTCATTAGATGCATTATGGGATTTGGCTTTTTGGTTTTGGTTGTGTTTTGCTTCTTCTGTACTATCTGGTACTGACCTTTGTGGTTTACAATCTAACTCTCTCCAGGGTACGCAGTAGTTGCGAAGCAGTACACACACACACACACTTTTGTTCGATCTATTAACTTTATGTTTTTTACTTAACCAGTAAAGCACGGGAGAATACAGATCATATAAAACTATAAAGCATCATAAACACTATGTCCCTCACTAGGTCAGGCCAGGTCCTCCGCCCACTTGCCTACCCTTCCTCTTTTGCCTTCCTCATCTTAATCTGGTGCCGAATTCCCTCCAAGAATCCCTTTATAGACTGCTATTGGGTCACCTGTTTCTACTATTCTGTCTCTTGGTAATTTTCCCTTACTTCCAAACCCCCCTCCCTTCTGGCAAGAGGAGGAAATGTCTTCTTCCAAGTAGAACAAACCCACTGTTCCAACATGTTTTACTTTGAATAGAGGATAGTTAAGTGCTGATTATGCACCATTGTCTCAGACCTTCCAGAGACATGACTCAACCCTACTAACTCATGGGTGATCCATATCCATATAGGCTTTCCCTGACACAGTAATTTCATGATAAAATTTCATGAAAACATCCAGGATACAGAAGTGGTACAGACAGAACCCCCAATTTGTCAGAGAGTGGATTACATCTAGGTAGCTTAATCTCCCTCTTCAAAGGGCCTGTTCAGCCCTGGGCCTGTCTCCTGAGGTTACCTGCAAGGAGGACAACTCCAGTAATAATGGCAGCTTTTTTATATTGACACCTATCCTCTAGGAGGTAGTCTAATACCACAAACTCACTTCACTTTGGTCACCAAATAGACATCAGAAGATAAAAGCTTTCAATCACTACTAACCTAGTCTGAATTTAACCAGCAACCAGAAGATGAAAAACTCTCAAACCAATGTTTGGGTCATCCAGTTCCCCATCTTTGGAATCTTTTTAACATCTGTCATTTTGATTCTTATTGTCAGTCATTACTACAGCTCCCATCACCAGAACATTTGGGCATAGTATCACTAGAATATTTGGTTGTTTGTACGTGTTCTTCTCCCTCCACAGCGCCCATTCCTCAGCTATGCCTGGATAATGGGCTTGTTCAGCAAATTGGCTAATGAAGAACAGATTTCTTACTCATTCGGGTATCTTTTTCATTTTCCTCTATTTATATAATACACAATTTTTAATCTTTTTAAAACCAAAGGGGAGAGAGAAATCTTGAGTTCATCTAGATTAAAATCAGCTGCAGCCTATTAATGGACTAAGCCCAAGATTGAGACTTTAGGAAACAAAAACATTGGACTAAATTAGACTGAACTGGCCTCTGTCTCCTGGTGGGGGATGTGGGAGGGAGGCAGAGGATCTCCATGTGGTTTTAATTAATATTGATTCTCTTCCTGAAACTAATTTACCCAACACAAAGCATGTGTAGTGCTGTGCAAGCCAGCTTTTAGAGGCTTGGCTCTCACCGATCAACAACTGGATTCCTATTCTGGAGGTCTAACTGAGTTTGGTGTGTATAATTAACAAGTTTAAAGTGATTGTTTTGGAATAGAGAATTTCAATTGCATGGTAAAGTCTTTTCATCATCTGCCAGACAGCATCCCAAGGACTTTTGCATAAATGTGTCAAACTCCTATGCTGTCACTCTGAAAGGGTTCAGGCAGGAGAAAACCAGGGAGTGACCAGGGTTTGCAATGTGATTGTTGATATTTACATATACGGACCAGTCAGGTAATGGCCCAGTGATAACATGCTAAACTGCTTCATCTTCTCTAATATGTTGAGAAACATCTTGCAGGGTGAGAGGGAGGAATTGGGACTGTGTGCAGCAGGCCTCAGTATGGAGGAGAGTTGTGGTAAGCATGAAAGGAATTGGGCGGAGTCCAGGACCTGGAAGGCAGGGTCAGTTTGGGGCAGTCCTCAGGTCTGAGCAGGCTTGAGAAGGATCAGGACAATATCTGGGAGGGTAGGTTGGGATGGTGCCAGATTCTAGTGGGTCCAGTCGGAGGAACTGGTTCTCAGTGCCATAGGCTAATAGTTTATTATTGCAGATGCTAAGACATATACCTATCACTAGCTCTGGTTTAATTTTGTTTTTAAAAGCCTCCACATTCAGCATTAACTATGAAAAACTCCTTCTTGAATCTGCCCCAGCTATGATCAGTAGTAGAGGAAATATGGTCTTCTGGTTAAATGCTAAGAACATCTGGCTTCAGTTCCTATCTCTGTTACAGATTTTGTGTGTGACCCTAGACAAATCACTTCACTTTTCTGTGCCCCATTTTTCATATCTATGAAATGTGGATAATACCTCCCTGGCTCACAGAGGTATTCTGAGGATATTCAGTTGTGTGTGTGAGTTGCTTAGGTTCTACAATGATCAGAGCCGTGTAAGTACATACATAGATAAGCCAGGTGTTGCTGAATCTTCAAGAGAACCTGGAGCGTGATCTGGCCATAGCATACAGGATCGGATTTGCAACTGACATGTCTTTTGTGGTTTAAGCCCCAATTCTGTAAAGCATTAAAATATGTGCATAAATCCCATTTGCTTCAATGGACTTGAATGACTTCCCACACAGGCTAAAAGAGGAGAGGAAGTTACCTGTCCTTTTGGAGGCTGGATGGAACAGGACTGGCTCCTTCAAGGAATCTTAAACTAGTCCCTTTTCTCCATGGCCCCAGGCCATATCTTTTTTCCAGCACACAACACACAAGCAGCATTCCACAAGCCCCTTGAAAGCTTACCATACCTGATGGTGCAGAACATTTGAGGATTAGGCAGTCTCTGATGAGTAAACATAATTTATTGTGACTGTACAATAGTGAAAGTGAAAGATAGGTGTGTTGGGAACAGGGGTAAAGGACCTGAAGTGCTTTCAGCAACTTCCACCTTTTCCACCTGGTTTTTGCCAAAATTTAAAGCAGTAATTTTGTTAATCTGCCTGATTTCAGGTCTGACTGAAAAAAAATATGCCCAGGAGTGTTGAAGTGAACATTCCACATATTTCTCTAGGCTTTCCCCTGAAACAGATAGAAACAACTTCTCTCCCTGTCTCCTAGCCTTTTTTTGTTTTATACTAATGCTCCATAAAGCTATTACTTGTCCAAAACTCACACACATCCTATTATTTTCCTTTTAAGGTAGGGTCTGATGAAGGAAATTGGGACTTAGTTGATGACCAGTAGGAAGTCATTAGCCAGGGTCAAGATAAGCTGTGGGTAAAATATGAAGCTGAAATCCTACTCACCTGCTTAATATGTTTCAGAGACTTATTTTAAGCCTCCAAATTGACTATCAGGATTTCAAGATAGTAAATCCATTTTGAATGGCTTCCTTTCAGGAAACACCAAGTAAGAAATAGTCTTGAGAACCCTGTTCTTGGGATTCTTTTAACAGACCAGGATAGTGATTTTCCTTAATATCTTTTATTGCCTCTAGTATCCCAGCATGATTTACGTGGCAGTCATTCTGTCTTTAGCAATGACTTTTAGAAAGACTTGCCTATCTAAATTAGTTTTAAATGTTGGTTAGAATATTGTGTTCATCCTCAACTCTTCGTAAATTGCCCTGGGATCTTTAAGTTCCACTCAGACCACCAATTTGAGATAAGCAGAGAGGAATGTCTGTATAGTATCAGCTGTGATGGATGGCACCCCTAGCAGTCCAGCACTGCATAATACAGTAGTGACTTGCATTGTCAGCATTAGCCATCCATAAGCAAAGGGGATCTCCTGTTTTCTCTTTGACAATACAGCAACAATGCTGCAACCTCCATAGTATTGCAATGCAACATCAGAAATGAGTGAGGGTCATAATCTTGGCGTGGTCTGGAACCCAACCGAGCCTTATTAGCATGAAAATAACCCAACTGAATGTGCTACATATCAGGAATGAGAACTGAAGGTGTGATGTGAACATTAGTATCATGAAGGCAGCTCCAGAAAACCTGCTCATCATTGCCCCACTGGTACTATGACGCAATCAGCAGCTTATTGGAAAGACAGATGACATCAGAGATTGGGACCAAGAATGAGATAAAAGCACAGATGTGACCTTTGAGAAATTGCCAGATCCAACAGCAAAGAAATGAAGCAAGAAGCAGAATTATGGAGGAAGATATTTGGCTGAAGTAGAGAGACTTGAGTTTTGAGAGCAGTTCTACTGTGTCTGTGGAGAGAGGAGCTGTAGGTATTGGATGCCTGCACTTTGAACAGCAAGAGAACCAATCTACGTAGTAGTAGGGCCTTGATTCAAAGCCCAGCAAAGTCCAAGAAAAGACTCCCGTTGATTCAGTGGGTTTTAGAGCAAACCTTAGGAGAGCAGAACTTTAAAAAAGCTTTAAGTTTGGAAAAAAGGGATGGAAAGAAAGCATGGAAGGAAAATAAAAGCCAAACTAATAGGGAAAATATTACGGAAAGCTGCCACAAGGGGATCAAATTGGGATGTAGAAGCTAGCTTGGGGGAACTTGTTTCAGGCCATTTACAAACTCTGGCAGACATCACCGGATTGGTTGCACTTAGTTCACAGTGTCATTGCAACCACCATGTAAAAGTACCATTTCGCCATACTGCCATGAGCCAGCCCACCTTGACCCCTGGCTATAGTATAAAGGAGGGAATGCTGTCACATCTTGATGCTGGAGATTCCCGGGCTGTGATGGAACAGATGGGATGTGATTATGTGTCAGTGCTGGTGTCTCCTGTGGGCTTCCATGGAGACTGAACTCCTGTTACCCCAGAGGTCAGTGCTGTGGCTGGACCTGATGTGATGGAAGCTTGCACAGCTGTTGTCCATACTGTACCTATTCTGAGGATAAATAATGGATTTCAGTATCCAAAATTCACAATCTGCCATTTTTCACTAACACAAAATTATCTTTAAAAAGAAAATTAGGGCAAAAAGGAGAGAGAAATTTATACCCTCGTGTACTCAATATCTTAGACAGGCATACATGAACATGTGCACATACCACCACCCCTCCGGTTAAATGCTCTCATGCGAGTGAGTGCCACTCTTCTGGTTTGGTGACTGTTAACAGAACAGGAAACGGGGACATTTGTGAGGATTTATTTTAAGAATCTGAAGTGTAATATTTTTTCTTAGGCAGAAATATCCATTGTGAACAGATGGACATTCTCCTGGGGATGCTCTGAATGAGCTGCACATCAGATCACCAATGGTTCTTGTTTGCCTTGTTGCAGTCTACAGTTTAGTGTAATTCAGAACAAATTGGTGGACTATCAACATGAGCTCTTTGCACATTGCTTCACTGACTGTAACAGACAGTTCAGGCTGGCTGCTTCCAAATATATTCCTGTTTGTGTGTTTGAAATTATTTCTGATTGTTTCAGGAATATATTAATATTTTAACCTTAGATACAAACTCTTCCAAGGGCTTCTGCCATGTAGTATACTTGTGTGTTCTGAAGAGAGGAATACCTTTAGTTTGCCATGGGGAGAAGCTGATGTGTGATGCATATGTAAACACCCACAGTATTATACTAATTTTGTTAACAGCAAACAGGAAGAACAGTACACAAGAGCATTCCATAATTTGCTGTATCTACAGAATTCCATTGGGAGAGGAGCTCCATCACCCACTCCAGTATCTTGTACATTACATTTTTGTAAGTCTTTCTTAAAAGAAACCTGCACGAGAGGGCTTCACAATTTACAGGGCTATAAGCAGTGAAGCTGCTGCAAGGCCCCCAGAGCCTGAAGGCTTCTTGGGTGCTGGATGTGGGGAGCAAACCATGAATTGTTCCGCTCCTCTAGTACCCCACTGTTCGATGGGCATAGAGGATTGCACAATGAGATTTTTTTTTTCCCCGTCTCTGATCCTGCTGTTGGACAAGGGGTGAGATGGAGCCTGAGGAAGAAGAATTCAGCAACGTGGTGGCTAATGTGAACAAATGATCTCTTTCTTCTGTTGTTTAATTGAATTTGCAAGGAAACTGAGTTGGCAGACCAGGCTTCGTTTTCACCTGGTTGGTTGTATCTGTCAGTCACTGCTTCCAAGATTTATGTGTAGGCCAGTGCGTATTTCATGGGTCTTTTTGTTCTCCTAGTTACAAACAATAGAGATTTCCTAGCTTGGGTTGAAGTCAATTAGTCCTTCTGTCTTGTATCTTATAATGCTTTCCAAGAGGAGACTGCTGTAAACACTCAGCTTTTTGGGAGTTTGGTTGGTTGGTTTACTTAGTTGCTGTGAGTTTTAGTATCAGTCTTAGTGTGCTGTAGAAACAAATATGGACTAGGCAATAAAAGCAGAAGTTGCTGAACCATCTGCCCTTTCAATAGTAATCTGAGTCATAGCATGAGTTTAAGGCCAGAAGGCATTATCAGGTCATCTAGTCTGACCTACTGTATGTCAGAGGCCACCAACACCACCCAGCACCCACACACTAAACTCAACAACCAAAATTAGACCAAAGTTATACTGCCCTCAGAAGACTAAACTATTATGTGCTACAGTCAGTCATCAGTTTTATGAACACATTTAGCACTACAGTCTGGTTCTATGGGTCCCATATAGTGATGAGTTAACACTGGAAGGTCTGAAGGTTCGGTTTGGTCAATCACCCAAAAGCCTGGGTGCCTGTCACATCTTATCTGAACCTTTCAAATCTGCAAAGTTGTTATTACCATAGCAAATATGGCCCTACCTCAAAGGGGTTGAAATCACTCAAACAAGCTTTCTTGTGAGATTTCTGTTTCCAGTTCGTCTGGAATTACGCCGAGAGCAACTTGTGTCATGTTATTTGCCATTTCCCAATCTGGATCCCTGCAGGAAACAGACTTTCTGAAGTCCAGAGGTAGCTCACACATGAAAAATAGTAAGAAAAACAATAATTTGAACATTTTCACACATGCACAAAGGTTCAGAGTTCAGGTTTTTGGACAAGTTTAAACAGAAGTTCGGGGTGGCTATGTTATCCAAACCCACTTATCTGTTCCTAATTACCTACCAGGGAGCTATTCACACAGCCATAATTCCCAACATACAAAGTACCAGAGACATACCATACACAGCTACGACACACATGGCTACATGTGCCAAACATCAGATACACCAAAATACTCAGGCACGTGCTTTTCCAGGCTTCCGAATAATGCACTGCTAGTGCTGCCGTCCCTCTCCACCCCCAAGTGTAGAGAAAAGGCCAGGCCAAGCAGCAGGCTAGTTTGACATGAGAGGCAATGTCGGGGGGAGCATGTGGGGTCATGTGCTCTGCCAGATTTCTGCCAGGGTTTGCCAGTTCTACTCAGTCACATGGTGCAGCCAGCCCCCCTCTCTGCACAGCAGTTGCCAGAGCCCACGAGCTGCACCCCACCTGGAGAGGTAGGAGCAACAGCTGGGAGCTACAGAGAGGGGCCATTGCTTTCTGGGAAGGGAGACTGAGGGTAACGGCAGGAGCCCTGTCTCAGAGAAGGCCATGACTTGAGCTGTTCTGTGGGGCTGCTGAATTAAATTGTGCCCACCCCCCCCCATTAGCAGGTACGGGTCATCTGCTTGACAACAAGCAAATCACTAGGAATAATTTTTTCCCCCTCTTTCTTCACCCTATTTCCTCTGGTTCCTCTGTCTTTTCCCAATTGTGTGTGTATGTATGTGTGTGTGTGAGAGAGAGAATGCAACCCTTTATTTCATTTCCTCTTTCTTAATTGTACAAGAAAACAAGACCCTTTGGGAAATAAGAATCAAATGTAGATTTTCACTTCCACTCCCCGCAACCTTTATAATCTGTTGCTTTTAGTGATTCCCACCTTCTGCTCCCCCCTTGCTGTTAACTATTGGACTTTGTTAGTAAGCTAGCCTTTCAGCACATGCCACCATGCCAACAAGTGCGTGTGTAGCCATTCTGTCTGCTTTGGAAGGCTCCATATGCAGCCAGAGCTAGAACAATTCCTGTATTGATCCTGTGTTTGTCAGTTAATCTGTCATAAGGCATGGGAATCCTAGCACCTTCCACATCTGCTTGCATAACTGCAGGGGCAAAAGCAACTCCCTGAAGCTTTTGCAGGAAAACAAGAAAGAGAAGAAATGGAAGCTTGCAGGGAAAAAGGGCCTTACACTGCTGGGCCAGTGGGTCATGTGATCATCTGACTGCTCCACCCCTCTTCCCCCCACTTCTTTTCATCCTCCTTCAGGTCAACAGGATCAGGTTTATGTTAGTGAACTATGAGGCTTATCAAATAAATGCTGCAGCAGCAGATGTTTGAATTTGGCTGTCTCCACAGACGAAGCCTAACAAGGTTGACATTGTGGCTGAGGCCAAGGTAATGCAGTAATAACTTTTTCTGAGTTTGGAGCCCCCAAGAGGTTTCTGGGAACCAGTTAGAAAAACAAATGTTGCTAAGAGCAGAGGATTTAAAAAAAAGAACAGTAGTCCCCTCTGTGCCAGACTGTGAGGACAAGTGCAGCATCCAGCACAGGGCCTAGTTTCCTTTTAACACACTTCATGTTACTGGGGGGTGGGAGAAGGCACTGTGTTTGTGTCTGGGCGTTCACATCTGGAGGGACAGCTTATTTTGGCCCTAGCCAACATGTGGAAATGCAGCTGTTTTCTTTAAAGACATTAATATGCTACCAGGAGAAGAAAGAAGCAGGGTTGGGGGGCCCTCAAGTGTTTGCAATTCCACCTACATAATTAAATTTGGTTTACAAGTCAGGAGTTAGATTACATGGCATCCCCACTGCTGGGTGTTTCTCTTGAACTGCTCTCATGTAAAGTGCCTGTGAAGAAGCTGAATTTTTGAATTGTGATAAAAACTAAGCACCCAATTTAAGCAAAAGGGAATGTGATTGCAGAAATGGTCTCCCATCTACCATATGTACTCCTGTATCTTGGGTAATTTGCTTTGGAGGGAAAGGGAATGATGCTTCACTGGGAGTTTATTAAAACTGGCCTGTGTAGTGTTGCTGGCTCTTTAATCAGGCTGCTGACACTGTGCAGCAAGAAACTTGCACACTTAGGCATGTTTTAAAATGAGGTGAGCCATGAACACTGTCCCCCTTTTGGAAATATTAAAGAGAGGCGATTAATTTACTTTAGGCCAAAGAGGTTTTTTTTAAAACTATTAATATAAATATTTGTATGGACTTTTTAAAATGACAATTAAAACAGCTTTTAGGGATTTAAAACTTTTCCTGAAGTATTGGAAACTCCATCACAGCACCTTTGTGCTGTTTAATGAGTCCAGAATATGAAAGTGACAAGAAAAGAAAAAACACAACTGAGTAGACTATCCTAGGATTATACATCAGATTCAGCATTGGGCTGCCAGCCTGTCTTTGTAAAAATAGCATGTCTCAAAAGGTATGTTTATTCAGAAAGAGCCAATAGAGTTCTTATCAGCTGTAGGTTCTTTAAAAATGTGTCTTTGCTTTTGGAGCAAGCCTCACAGCAATGGCTGGCCCATGCTGTCCTTATGTGGTAAGGGAATCTATGAGTTGAGTAAATGTTTCTATTTCTTTAAATTAATCTAATAATGCTTTTTTAACCCCTACTGTGTATTTGTCAGACCCTAAGAAATGAAACATTGCCTCCCTGTATTACATTGCAAGGATCTAGTGCTGGGGTGAGACTCAGGGCATGTCTACACTATGAAATTAGGTTGAATTTATAGAAGTCGCTTTTTAGAAATCATTTTTATGCAGTCGATTGTGTGTGTCCCCACTCTAAGTGCATTAAGTCGGCAGACTGCCTCCACAGTACCAAGGCTAATGTCGACTTCCAGAATGTTGCACTGTGGGTAGCTATCCCACAGTTCCCGCAGTCTCCGCTGCCCATTGGAATTCTGGGTTGAGATCTCAATGCCTGATGGGGCAAAAACTGAGAGAGTGACAGCCAGGTCATTCCCTTTTTAAGTTTTGTCTCCTGGAGACTCAGTCCTTCCGGCAGTCGTACTGCACCATCTTCTGGCGAGCACCCAGGAGATGACGATGGCTAGCAGTCGTACTGCACCATCTGCTGCCAGCCTAAGATGTATAAGATAGATGGAGTGGATCACAACAAGAAATAGACCAGTTTTGTTTTGTATTCATTTGCTCCCCCCTCCCTCCCTCCATGAAATCAACGGCCTGCTAAACCCAGGGTTTTGAGTTCAGTCCTTGAGGGGGCCATTCTGTGTAACAGTTGTTTGTGTTTCTCCTTGATGCAAAGCCACCCCCTTTGTTGATTTTAATTCCCTATAAGCCATGTTGTCAGTCACTCTTCCCTCCATCAGAGCAATGGCAGACAATCGTTTTGCACCTTTTTTCAGCATAGACGCCATAGCATTGGGAACACGGAGCCCACTCAGATCACTGTGGCAATTATGAACACTGTAAACACCACGCGCATTATCCTGCGGTATATGCAGAACCAGAACCTGCAAAAGCAAAACCAGCCAAGGAGGTGATGGCAGCGTGGTGACGAGAGTGATGAGGACATGGACACAGACTTATCACAAAGTACGAGCCCCAGCAATGTGCACATCATGGTGTTAATTGGGCAGGTTCATGTCGTGGAACACTGATTCTGGGCCTGGGAAACAAGCACAGACTGGTGGGACCACATAGTGTTGCAGGTCTGGGATGATTCCCAGTGGCTGCGAAACTTTCATGTGCGTAAGGGAACTTTCATGGAACTTTGTGACTTGCTTTCCCCTACCCAGAAGCACCAGAATACTAGATGAGACCAGCCCTCACAGTTGAGAAGCGAGAGGCAATAGCCCTGTGGAAGCTTGCAATGCCAGATAGCTACTGGTCAGTCGGGCATCAATTTGGAGTGGGCAAATCTACTGTGGAGGCTGCTGTGATCCAAGCAGCCAATGCAATCAAAGAGCTGCTGATATCAAGGGTAGTGACTCTGGGAAATGTGCAGGCCATAGTGGATGGCTTCGCTGCAGTGGGATTCCCTAACTGTGGTGGGGCAATCAACAAAACCCATATCCCTATCTTGGCACTGGAGCACCAAGCCAGCAAGTACATAAACTGAAAGGCTTTTCAATGCTGCTGTAAGCACTGGTGAATCACAGGGGACATTTCACGAACATCAACATTGGATGGCCAGGAAAGGTACATGACGCTCACATCTTCAGGAACTCTGGTCTGTTTCAAAAGCTGCAGGAAGGGACTTTCTTCTCAGACCAGAAAATAACCGTTAGAGATGTTGAAATGACTATAGTTATCCTTGGGGACCCAGCCTACCCCTTAATGCCATGGCTCATGAAGCCATACACAAGCAGCCTGGACAGTAGTCAGGAGCTGTTCAACTATAGGCTGAGCAAGTGCAGAATGGTGGTAGAATGTGCCTTTGGACATTTAAAAGCGCTCTGGCGCAGTTTACTGAGTCAGATAGACGGCAGCCAAACCAATATTCCCATTGTTATTACTGCTTGCTGTGTGCTCCACAATATCTGAGAGTAAGGGGGAGACGATTATGGCGGGGTGGAGGGGTTGAGGCAAATCACCTGGCTGCTGATTACACGCAGCCAGACACCGGGGCGGTTAGAAGAGTACAGGAGGGCGCGATGCGCATCAGAGAAGCTTTGAAAACCAGTTTTATGACTGGCCGGGCTACAGTGTGAAAGTTCTGTTTGTTTCTCCTTGATGACTGCCCCTTCCCCTCTTGGTTCACTCGACTTCCCTGTAAGCTAAAGACCCTCCCCTCCTCACTTCAATCACCACTTGCAGAGGCAATAAAGTCATTGTTGCTTCACATTCATACATTCTTTATTAATTCATCACACAAATAGGGGGATAACTGCCACAGTAGCCCGGGAGGGGTTGGGGAAGAGGGAAGGACAAGGCCACACTGCACTTAAAAACTTTAAAACTTATTGAATGCCAGCCTTCTGTTGCTTGGGCAATCCTCTGGGGTGGAGTGGCTGGGTGGCCAGAGGCCCTCCCACCGCGTTCTTGGGCTTCTGGGTGAGGAGGCTATGGAACTTGCGGAGGAGGGCGGTTGGTTACACAGGGGCTGTAGTGGCAATCTGTGCTCCTGCTGCCTTTTCTGCATCTCAACTATACACTGGAGCATATGAGTTTGATCCTCCAGCAGCCTGAGCATTGACTCCTGCCTTCTGTCTGCAAGCTGACGCCACGTATCATCTTCAGCCTGCCACTTACTCTCTTCAGCCCACCACCTCTCCTTGCATTCATATTGTGCTTTCCTGCACTTTGACACTGTCTGCCTCCACGCATTCTGCTGTGCTTTGTCAGCGTGGGAGGACAGCATTAGCTCAGAGAACATTTTATCCCTAGTGCATTTTTTTCGCCTTCTAATCTTCGCTGATCTCTGGGAAGGAGAAACATATGCAGCTGGTGGAGGGAAAAAAAGGGAGAGTGGTAGTTAAAAAGACACATTTTATAGAACAATGGGTACACACTTTCACGATAAAGCTTGCTGTTAACATTACATAGCACATGTGCTTTCATTACAAGGTTGCATTTTGCCTCTTATTGAGGGCCTGCCGGTTTGTTGTGAGAGATCACTTACGCAGGGCCGGGCAACAGAATTCGGCTTGCAGGCAGCCATGGTAAGCCACAGTCTTTTGGCTTCTTTAACCTTCATAACATGTGGGAATGGTTTCAAACAGCAGCACCCTCATTTCCCATACAAAGCGGCTGTTGGGTTGACCATTTCAAATGGGTTTGCCATTTCAAAGGAGGGGCTGTGGTTTCCGGGTTAACGTGCAGCACAAACCCAACTAACCCTACTATGGAGGATGGAATAAGGCTGCCCTCCCCAGAAACCTTTTGCAAAGGCTTTGGGAATACATCCAGGAGAGCTTTATGGAGATGTCCGTGGAGGATTTCCGCTCCATCCCCAGACACATTAACAGACTTTTCCAGTAGCTGTACTGACCATGAATGCCAGGGCAAATTAATCATTAAACACGCTTGCTTTTAAACCATGTCTAATATTTACAAAGGTACACTCACCAGTGGTCCCTTCTCTGCCTTTAGGGTCCGGGATCCTGCCTTGGGTGGGTTCAGGGGTTACTGGCTCCAGGTCCAGGGTAAGAAACAGATCCTGGCTGTTGGGGAAACCGGTTTCTCTGCTTTCTTGCTGTGAGCTATCTTCAGCCTCCTCCTCCTCATCTTCTCCGTCCCCAAAACCCGCTTCCGTGTTGCATCCTACTCCACTGACAGAATCAAAGCACAGGGTTGGTGTACTGGTGGCTGCACCCCCTAGAATGGCATGCAGCTCATCATAGAAGCAGCATATTTGGGTCTGTGACTCGGAGTGGCCGTTTGCCTCTCTGGTGTTTTGGTAGGCTTTCCTGAGCTCCTTCAGTTTCATGCGGCACTGCTGCAAGTCCCTGTTATAGCCTCTGTCCTTCATGCCCTCAGAGATTTTTTCAAATGTTTTGGCATTTTGTTTACTGGAACGGAGTTCTGACAGCACGGATTTGTCTCCCCATACAGCGATCAGACCCCATACCTCCTGTTCAGTCCATGCTGGAGCTCTTTTGCGATTCTGGGACTCCATCATGGTCATCTCTGCTGATGAGATCTGCACTCACCTGCACCTTGCCATGCTGGCCAAACAGGAAATGATTCAAAAGTTCGTGGGCCTTTTCCTGTCTGTCTGGCCAGTGCATCTGAGTTGAGAGCGCTGTCCAGAGCAGTCACAATGGAGCACTCTGGGATAGCTCCTGGAGGTGAATACCGTCGAATTGCATCCACACTACCCCAAATTCAGCCCGGCAAGGCCGATTTCAGCACTAATCCCCTCGTCAGGGATGGAGTAAAGAAATCGATTTTAAGAGCCCTTTAAGTCGGAAAAAAAAGGGCTTTGTCATATGGATGGCTGCAGGATTAAATCGAGGTAACACTGCTAAATTCAACCTAAAATCATAGGATAGACTAGGCCTTAGTTCAGACATGCCCTCCCATTCGCTCTACTGCTGTCCTGGCAATTAGTGCAGCCATTGATTTTAGCACCTGTGCATGTTGAAATTCCTGTAGTTTCTTTTGCAGTGCATGTTGCCCTACAAACGAGCCTGTGCTTTGTGCCACTGTACAGAATATATTGTCAATCACTTCACTTTCAGGAGTTGCTGTGAGTGCTATGGCATGCCAACCCCCAGATGTTTAATAGCATGGTGTGCCTTCACTGCCTGAATGATAAATTCAGGCGTTGCTCCTCTTGTGTCCACACAGAAGAACCTCTAACCTAGTGGATCACAAACTTAATGAATCAACAACGTGATGCAGTTGCAAAAATTGCTAATATCATTCTGGGGTGTATTAACAGAAGTGTCACATGTAAGACACAGGAAGTAATTGTCCTGCAATACTCAGCACTGCCACTGGTGAAGCCTCAGCTGGAGTACTGTGTCCAATTCTTTGAGCCACACTTTAGGAAAGTTGTGAATACGTTGGAGAGAGTCCAGAAGAGAGCAACAAAAATGATAAAAGGTTTAGAGGAAAGTTTCACAAAACTGGGGAGGTTTAGTCTTGAGAAAAGAAGTCTGGGAGGGACATTTGATAACAGTTTTCAAATATGTTAAAGGCTGTTATAAAGGGAATGATGATCAGTTGTTCTCCATGTCCACAGAAGATAGGACAAGGAGTAATGGGCTTAATTTGCAGAAGGGAGAGGTAAGTTAGATATTAGGAAAAAATTTCTAACTATAAAAGTAGTTAAGTTCTGGAATAGGCTTCCAGGAAGGTTGTGGAATCCCCATTGTTGGAGGTTTTTAAGAACAGACTGGACAAACATCTATCACATATGGTATCCGTTTACTTGGTCCTGCTTTAGTGCAGGGAGCTGGAGTGGATGACCTCTGGAGGTCCCTTCAAGCCCTACATTTCTGTGTTTCTATGATCTCTTCCCTGCTCAGTGTAGGGGGCAGGGAGAGATGCAGCTCAGGTTTCAGGGTCCTGTGATAGCACTCTGTCTTCCAAGCATTGGTCAAGGCCTCTAGCAATGAGAGAGAAAACTCAGGGCCACGTAATCATAGAATCATAGAAGTATAGGACTGGAAGGGACCTTGAGAGGTCTTCTAGTCCAGTTCCCTGTACTCAAGGCAGGACTAAGTATTATCTAGACCAGTAGTCTCCAACCTTTTTAGGCCCAAGATCACTTTCTGAATCTAAGGGCAACCCAAGATCTACCCCACCCCTTCCCCAAGGCCCTGCCCCTTCCCCAAAGCTCTGCCCGACTCATTTCCCCCCCACGTCGCTTGCTTGGGGTTGGCATTTGGGAGGGGGGTTGGGTTCTGGGCTGGGGCCAAGGGGTTGGCAGTCTGGGAAGGAGCTCTGGGATGAGCCTCACATCCCCCCTCAGTCTTCTTTTCTCAAGACTAAACAAACCCAATCTTTTCAGTCTTCTCTCAGACGTCATGTTTTCTAAACCTTTAATCATTTTTGTTGCTCTTCTATGGACTTTCTCCAATTTGTCCACATCTTTCCTGAAATGTGGTGCCCAGACCTGGACACAATACTCCAGTTGTGGCCTAATCAGCACAAAGTAGAGCAGCAATATTACTTCTCGTGTCTTTATTACAACACTCCTGCTAATGCATCCCAGAAGGATGTTTGCTTTTTTCGCAACGGTGTTACACTGTTGGCTCAAATTTAGCTTATGATCCACTATGACCCCCAGATCCCTTTCCGCAGTACTCCTTCCTAGGTAGTCATTTCCCATTTGGTGTATGTGCAACTGATCTTGACATTCAGGGTGAAAGTCAAGGAGACAAAAATGCCTGGAGTAATCTATACATCACCAGGCATCAGGAATGAGGCCATGCAACAGAGCCAGTCTGGAAACAGGGCCCTGCAGCAGAGCCAGTCTTCAGGGAACGTAACAAGCGGTGCTGTCTGTAGTAGAATGCCTGATTGGTAGGAAGAATCAGCAGACCCACTCTTAAGCCCAAGAATAGCAGTAGTTCAGTGGCTGTTCAAAGCATTTGCCCACTGGCTGCTGGGCTTGCTTCGTTCCCAGTTGTGCTTCTGTCTTGTTCCAGCTCTGTTCCTGCTTTACCTCATTCCAGGTAACCCGATCATAACCCTTGAGTTCAATTCATGACTTTTGACTTTGGCTCTGACCGTTGGCTCCGGTGCCCTGGCATATGATTTGAGCTCTGACCCTGAATGCCTGTTTCTAACTACTGACTGCTGCTGTAACCACTAGGAATGACTCCTGCTCCAACCTCTGGATATGATGACCCACAACCCTGTCTCTGACACCAGGGAACAGGAAAGAGCATGAACACTCTTTATGTGTGTGATTACTTTACAGCTATGTAATGTGCATTTGGCTCCATTTTAGAAAAATTGGTAGGGAAACGTCAATGGTCTGGGTCCTCAGCTGCATCAGAGCTAGAGAGAGGGGTGGGGAAAAAGCTGCTTTACACCACCTTTGTCTTCTCCTGATCCCCAGGGGCTAAACTGGCCTTGGGGCTGCTCTAAATTATGCTGCCTTGTAACAGCCCTCAAGGGGCCATTAGATCAGGGGGGTCAGCAGAGTGCTGATGGCCATGCCCCCAGCAGACCCCCTACACCATGAGGAGTAGCACAGAGCTGGTAACGCCAAAGGAAAATCCCCCTTAGCCACCCGTTTAGGGCAGTTTTATGGCCCCTTTGCACTGTTAGGGTGATGGAAAGAAGCAATATCACACAGAAAATGGCCCACTGTGTATCCCCTTTACGAAGAGGGGGACAAGATAATTTTTAGAAGCTTTTACCAAAAGGAGACTTTAAAAAAATCCTCTAAACAATATTAAACAAAAGATGACAGGACAATATTGTGTGAATTCTAGTGCTTGCAAACATGCTTTTAACATTACGTCCCCCAAATGATGTCTAAACCTCCCACTGCTTCCACTTGACAGAATGTTGCAGCTTGAACCTGTTTGTTTTAGTTAAGCTGACAAAGAACCAGACTCATAAATGCCGATCTAACTCCTTTGAAGTCAGTTCCAGTACATGCAGAGAGGCTAATAATAAGAGACCTGGTTTAGGGACTTAAGCCACATTTCTAATGTCCAGTGTCTCCTTTCACAAGACTGCCTTTGAAGCCTCCCACTGTCACATGGGGCGGGGGATGGGGGAAGTTAAGAAAATTTTTTCAAGAGTGGCCTCTGTTTTTGAGTGCATTGATTTTTGGTTACCCGATTTAAGGGATCTTAGACTTTATCACTGTATTACTCCAGTTTTATGCTGCTATGACTCCACTGATTTCAGTGGAGTTACATTAGTATAAAACTGGAGTAACAGTGTTGAGTCAGACCCTCTGAGCCTGATTTTCTGAGGGGCTGAGCACTTGCACATTTCGTTATTTATTATTTGTGTTGTGGTAGCATGTAGGAGCCCACTGATGGACCAGGACCCCATATTGGTAGGCAGTGTACAAACATAATATGAAAAGATGGTCCCTGTCCTATTGACTTCAGATAGAGTTTATGGGTATTGCACACTTGAAGTTGTCTCAAGTTAGGCATGCGAAAATTAGGGCAAATAAAATCAGTGGCCACTTTTCATAGGCTAAAATTTTTTAGACCATGTTAATCAGCATCTAGCCATGTGCCATCACACACTGGAAGCAGATTTCTGCCCTCTGATTGGCATGTCAACCATTCTCACAAGCAACATCATGTGGTGAAGGGCTATCACAGCATCCATGTCTCTCAAGGGCCAGGAGTGGGATCACACTTCTTTGAAAGAGCTAAGACAGGCAAGGCATCTTTTTAAATGACTGCCTTGGCAAAAGGCAAGGGCAGCTGGGAAAAAAGAGAAACAACATGTTCTGATGTGGCAAGTGCTCATGACCAGGCCATGAATACCAAGGCCTCATGAAAGAGCCCTGTAACCTGTTTGCCTAATTTTGTTTAAGATCTTCTAGATAGAAAAGATCCTCATCAGGGCAATAGTGACCAGTGACCTCTGTAAAGCAAAGGCAAGGCCATTAGGCCTTCATTGCTGGGTTCTATTCTGTGTTTGCAGTAGTTTTGCACTGTAGTGTTTGTAGGCATTCATTTCATTTTCAGCAGTGGCCCTAGTCTAACCGCCTGCCAGCAATTGGACCTTTAAACCCCAGTGAGGAAAGAAAAACCTGCTTGTTTTGTTGCAGCTAGCAAGCAAAGGACATGCTGAGCCAAAATAGAAATAGCAGCAGGGTCAGGGCAGGGCAAGGCCCTCCATTTCATTAGCCGGGCTTGGCTATGGGTGATTAAATACGTACAAGAGACTTTGAATAGGGCCATGGAAGGAGAAAGACATTGTGGAATACAGAAACGTCATTCTTTGCCACCCTTAGCTGGTTGAATATGGGATGGGACTTAATTACAAAGATAAAAGGAATTTATTTTAATTTTGGAGAGAAGTGAACTCTTTTCCATTTAGCATTTTTTATCTGTGGGCCGGGGGAAGCCTCCAACTAAATGAGCTAAAATGAATCCAGATAGCTTTGAGGTGCATGTTGGCCTTGCCTGTAATTTTTGTTAGAGTAATTAGATCAAGGCACAATAAAGAGGATAAAATTATAAAGAGCCCTGTTAAACTTTGCGGGGCAGTTCAGATTTGAAATGGACCTTCTGGACCTGTTTCACACCAGGCATTTGAGAGGGAAGGGCATGTGAAGAATGGGGCTTTGAGGCAGAACAGAGTATTGTTTGTACTGGGGCTCTGGCCACCTAGCATGACTTTGCTATGCGGCTTTGCTGACTCATCTGGCTTTTAAATTGCTATATGGTAATTTTTATATTATGTTTATTGTAGTGTAGGCAGTCAGGGCTATTGAATGGGCACTTTTTGTAATATCTGTAGCCCCTGATCCTGCCCTGGGGTATTTCTGCCCAGCCAGTTAGAAACTGGAATAAATTTAAATTTGGCCAGAACACTAAAGTTAACTTAACCTTTGCAAACCTTTCATGAGGTCTTCTGTGATCCCAAGTGTCTGGAGCTCAATGTTATGTCTCTGCTAAAAGATGGCACCCCCAATAGTGCAGCACTCCATAGTGTCATGGTGGGGCAGAGATCAGAATCAACTCAGGTCTGTTCTGTCCATGCTTAACTTTTGCACTGATTTAACTAAATTGGTAAAATAAACAATCCTACCCCTCTGATACTTGGCACCATGCAAAGAATAAACAACGTAGTTAAACTGGAGTAATCCCCCTGTGTGGACACCACTATTCTAGGATAAAGGTGTTTCTGTCAATATCGCCTAACTGGTGTGTGTCGTCCTTCTCTACTTAACACATCTTGAATAAACAATAATTCTCTCCTTGGACAGTTTTGCACACCCTGTCTGCTCTGGTACAATAAATGTAGTCTCTTCACATAGAGAAAACTTTTGCTCTTTTGAAACTCATTTAGCAGTGGAGATAACATTAAAATCCAATTCACTGGCTGAGGATCATGGTTTGATTTGTATGTTTTTCTGCTGGTGAAAGGTGTAGGATAGACAGTCCCGGAGACTGAAATCACCAGAACAGCAGCATATCGCAAGCTCCTCCCACATTTCTCTATGCTTCTACTCTGATCCCTAGGGAGGCGAGCATATTAAGCTTCCACGGGCCACCCAGTCCTTAGCCTGTGTGTTTAAATTGCAAGGTAGGGATCCCAATCAGTGCTACCTGTGTGGTGTGATCATCAATTTATTGAGATGGTCAGTAACCATCAATATTTCATATTAGTTATTGAACAGTCAATCCAGTGGAATGAGGAGGCTAGCCAATTCTGAGCACCCCAGATCCAATCAGGAGTCCTGGGGCTGGCTTAGTCTCTGCTGGAGAGCAGGGGCACCTAATAGCCCCCCAAAGACCTGTCTCCAGCCAGGGTTCCTAAGGCTGCCAGGCTTTCTGCTGGTGGGCTGCCTGTGTTTCAGCAAAAGATTGGCCAAATCTGCAGTAGATTTGACCAAACATTTTGGCCCAACAAACTGACATTTTCTGATGACATTTCATTTTGTTAGAAAATTTCCATTCAGCTCTACTACCAGTAGTTCAGTCCAGTCCTCTTTCCCCCATTAGTCCACCAGCAAGTATTGTCCAACTATGGGCTTGGAGTGTTTAAAGATTTTCTAACTACTAGCATTAACATAAATGTTAAGCCTCTGATTTTGGTTGACCCCAGTGTTTTTCAGTATATAGTTGCTGAATCAACAACACTGCTGTTTCAGTTTACCAATCACTACAGATTTTAACTGCAAATTGGTTGTGATACTCTGTCCTAATTCTTTCATTCACCTTCTTCCTCCCTACATCGCTTCTTTTCTTTTTCCCACTGTTTTCCCTTTCTCCTCATCTCCCTCACCCATCCACTTCCACCTTTTCCCAATTCACCTTGCATTTCTCTGGCCTTGGCTACACTCACACTTTACAGCGCTGCAACTGGGGTATGAAAAAACACCCCCCTGAGCGCTGCAAGATACAGCGCTGTAAAGCGTCGGTGTAATCAGGGCAGCAGCGCTGGGAGCACGGCTCCCAGCGCTGCACGCTACACCCGTAAGGGATGTGGTTTACATGCAGCGCTGGAAGAGCTCTCTCCCAGCGCTGCCGCTCTGACTACACTCACACTTCAAAGCGCTACCGTGGCAACGCTCCCGCAGCGCTGCTGGGGCAGCGCTTTGAAATTCCAAATGCAGCCATACCCTCCGTTGCCTTCTCTCCATCTCTTCCCTTCTGCCACTTTATTTGCTCCCCTACTTCTGTTGATCTCCCGTGCCATCAACCTTCTCTCTCCCTCATCACCTTTTCCCTTCTTCCAACCAAGCAGCTGCTCTCTCCATTCTGATTCCCATACTCCTCTTCCCAGCCTAACCTATCACCTCCTCCGATTATTTCTTGAGGACAGGGGAGTGCCTCAGGACTGTGGAGCATTAGCAGCATCATATAAACATACCCAAAAGACTTCATCCCTGTTTTCTTCCCTCCATTCTAACTTCTTCAATAAATAAATACTAGCAACTGTAGGCCCAGATCGTGAGTTGATTGATTTCACAGGTTTTATTCCTTTACTTCCTTTTCACTGTGAAAATTTTTCTTTAGAAATCTAGGATTGAGAGAAAGAGGGAGATGCACTATTCTGTTCTTTTGTCCCCACGTGGATCCAAGAGGATTTCACTGTGGCCTTTTCCTTTATACATGGTACCCTAACAGGGGGCCCTGCCTTGGAGAACTTTGTTTTTTCTTCCCTTGATGTTTCTTATAGCCCTTTTCTTAAGTGAATGGAGAGGAGTGATTTTCTTGTATCACGGCATTCTTTTCTTTCCCTCCTCCCTTCAGTGCAGTCACATCCCTAATTAATTGAATTCCCTACTAGCCCTTTTGTGAGTCATTTCAATTGCCCATTAGCAGAGCAGCCTGGGATTTGTGCTATGTTTTCAGTCATCTTACTGGAATTTTTCCTCTCCTTCCTCTCCCCCCTCTCTTTTTTTTTGTTACTGCTCTGGTCTGTGAAAGGCATTAGATGAGCTTTAGTACAGAGTGCCTATATTGTTCACAGACCCAGCTGCATACTTTTACACACTGCCTTGTGCGTCACAGCTATTCATCTTGTTTTGTACTTGGCTTGGCTGCAGACGCTGTAAATATGGTAATTTTAGATTCCCTGATTGGAAAGAGTTGCAGGGTGGGTCCGGTGGTAAGAACAATGTTTGATTTACTCTAGTTTGTACTAGTTTCACAGAGTTCTGGGGGGTTTAAGGTTACAGCTGGAGTTAGACATGTTTTTAATGCAATCTCTTTTTTAGGGCTGTGAGACTGACGCAAGTGATGTCAGCTCTCTGTATGTGCACAATTGCTGTTCTCTAAATACTCATAGTAGACTGTAGAGAAACTAAACTCAAGCAGGAATACTGCCTTAATCCCAGGTACTGGAAGGATGAAATGACAGTATTGTAGAATTTAAATACGCTTGCATAGGATGCTTTTATAAATGCAGTTAGCAGCAAACCACATGGATGGGAAAAAGCTTGGATATGGAGTGGCCACTGACAAACTGAATTTCTTAGATAAACCTCAGGTACAGAGACAGTTTAAACTCAGGACAATCTCTGAATAAAGCACAATGAGCAATGCATTTCTAGTGGTTTTCTGGACTCTTTGGGTAGGATTGTAAAGGCTGATGTACAGGGTGTCTGGAGGATGTTAGCACATCTTGGGCAGAGATAAAAGACATCTCTTTTGATGGTGCAGTGATGGCCTTGAAACATACTGCCTGGAGAGCCTTCTTTCTATTCTGAAGTCATATTTTTATATCATGTAAAATAAGGGAAGCACTTATATCCAGGATGTTCCTCCCAGGCAATGTAGACAGGGCTATGGCATCACTGGACACCAATCAGAAGTGTTTCCCTTATGTCCCAAGTTCCAAAACTGATTCATGACACTGAGGGTATGTCTACATCTACAATTTTGCAGCGCTGGTTGTTACAGCTGTATTAGTACAGCTGTATAGGGCCAGCGCTGCAGAGTGGCCACACTTACAGCAACCAGCGCTGCAAGTGGTGTTAGATGTGGCCACACTGCAGCGCTGTTGGGCGGCTTCAAGGGGGGTTCGGGGAACGCGAGAGCAAACTGGGGAAGGAGACCAGCTTCGCCGCGGTTTGCTCTCGCGTTCCCGGAGCCACCCAGCAAACCGCAGGGAAGGAGACCTGCTTGCACGGAGGTTCGGGGAACGAGAGAGCAAACCGGGAAAGGAGACCAGCTTCGCTGCGGTTTGCTCTCGCGTTCCCCGAACCCCCCTGCAAACCGCAGGGAAGGAGACCTGCTTGCACGGAGGTTCGGGGAACGCGAGAGCAAACCGGGGAAGTAGACCAGCTTCGCCGCGGTTTGCTCTCGCGTTCCCCGAACCCCCCTGCAAACCGGGGAAGGAGACCTGCTTGCACGGAGGTTCGGGGAATGCGAGAGCAAACCGGGGAAGGAGACCAGCTTCGCCGCGGTTTGCTCTCGCGTTCCCCGAACCCCCCTGCAAACCGCAGGGAAGGAGACCTGCTTGCACGGAGGTTCGGGGAACGCGAGAGCAAACCGGGGAGTAGACCAGCTTCGCCGCGGTTTGCTCTCGCGTTCCCCGAACCCCCCTGCAAACCGGGGAAGGAGACCTGCTTGATTACCAGAGGCTTCCTCAGGTATGCTGGGATACCTGCTTATTCCACGGAGGTCAAGTAAAGCGCTGGTAAGTGTCTACACTTGATTACCAGCGCTGGATCACCAGCGCTGGATCCTCTGCACCCGAGACAAAACGGGAGTACGGCCAGCGCTGCAAACAGGGAAGTTGCAGCGCTGGTGATGCCCTGCAGATGTGTACACCTCCTAAGTTGCAGCGCTGTAACCCCCCTCACCAGCGCTGCAACTTTGTGATGTAGACAAGCCCTCACATTACTCTGCCACCTTCAGTATTGCTTGGTCCTTTGAGGTTGGAGTAAGCTACAGTTTATGACAGGAGTGATCTGGCACGTGGTGATATTTGCTATGAGACCTAAAGAGATGATTTTTTCACATAGCTTTTCAAAGTGATCTTGTCAATCTCTGAACTGAAAAGGAAGACATTTATTGAGAGTCCCTTGACATTTGTGCTTACATATGCAGGATTTTTTCCTTCTTGGTCTTTACCCCTTTAAGGAAGGAGGAAAGTAATGTAGGAAAACAGTGCTGGAAAAAAATAAGGCTTGCAGGGACTGTAGACATGGGCATGTCAAGAGCATTCTATGAAACCTATTGGGGAATTATTTTGTTATGCCCTGACCTTTTGAATCCCTTCCAGTAACTTTATTCAGAGGTAAATTTCAGGTCAGACCGTGATAAGACCAGCTTTTCCATACAGATCAGAGCCATGGGCAACCAAAGAGAGGCATTTGAGAAGATTTCAAGTCATTGAAATGAGATGTTTGAGGACAGTGATGGGATTACATTGCTGGACTATATGTGGAATGATGTCATCAGGAGCGTAAGACCAAGGCCTGTAGTATCAGAGAAAAGCTGCAAGAGAGGAGCCTAGTGGTGGTATGGGCATGTACGAAGGAAATTCCACTAGGGAAGCATTTGAGCTAAGAGTATGTGGGCCAAGAACAAGAGGACAGCTTAGAAAATGGCAGACCAACTGTGTCTGGGAAGATGGAGTAGGTATGCAGCTAGCATGGACTAGGTAAACCTGGAAAAGATTGATCTGTGACCCAACCCCAGCTGGCTGGGAAAAGAACAAATGTCAGGGGGCTCATTAGGCTTTGTGTATCATTGGGCTGCATTGCTCAACCCTAAATACATTAATTTTAAGAGAAAAACTGCCTGATGACAGGTGTCATATATGAGCTGTAGCAAGTATCCATGCCCTATATTCACAGGACATGCAGCAGCAGTGCAAACTGGGCCCATATAATCTCATTGCAGCATCTCAGAGACATCAGCTTTTGGCAGCACATTATCTAGTTAGTTCTTTTCTTCTGGGTTTTCTTGCAGGCATGCCTGGTAGCATGTTACAAACTGCTTTTTTTTGTAATCAGCCAGGCTTGTGCTTTTTTGGATCACACATACAATCAAAGGGTACGTCTTCTCTGAAAAGTTAACCTGGGCTCTTACCCAGGTGTTACCCCATAACCCCCTCCCATCCACACACAAAACCCTCCGATAGCCAGGTTTGCTGGTGTTTTCAAACTCGGCTAGCTGACAAAGCCTTGGGGTATGGGTTGGACCCCGAGTGCTGGTAACCCACCCTCTTTGTTTTGAGGACACAAGATAAATTACTCGAGTGCTACTAGTGCTCTAGTGCCTTCCCACAGTTCCCCCTGTGTGTCCAGAAGTAAGTTCTCCCACAGTGCTCTTAGAAAGAATCATAGAGCGGCTAAGCTTACTGCAGCACAAAGAACCATGGCATATGCCCTGAAGTTCTAGGGTATGTCTATGCTAGTGCTGGAAGGTGCCAGCTCCAACTGTACTAGAGCACTAAAAATAGAAGTCTAGCCATGGTGGTGGGACAGGCTGCTGCCCCAAGTACATGCCTAGGGTCTCGGATAGGATCATACTTGGGTGGCTAGCTTGCCCCACTGCAGCTATGCTTCTATTTTGCTAGCTCAATCAGGGCTAGCATGGGTATGTCTACTTGCACTGGAAATTACACCTTCTGGCTCCAGTGTAGACCTAACCCAAGTGGCAAACACGGGGCTGGATGGTACTAGAAGTGGCTACAGCACCAGTGAAGACAGAGTAACTCAAGTATGATTTGCAGTATGGCTGTTCTCACACAGGCTAGGTTAACCCAGGTACCGATCACCCAGGCTAACTTCAATACAGACATACCCACAGATATTATAGATGGAAAAACCTGTTAGATCGGCTAAGTCATACCCTCCAGCCAACTCAGAATGATTCCCTGAAGTATGTTTTCCAGTGCTTTGTCCAGTGCTTTTCCATTCTATTGATTGATACCAACAAGAAGTTTTTATTGATATTAACCTACAGTTTTCCCTTAGCCGTTTTATCCTGTTATCCTGATTACATTCATCCCATGGAGTTAATTTCATCTATCTTTGGGGTTTAAATGTTTCAGATATGGATACTTGTAAATGGATATACTCCAGCCCCTTCTCCACTGTCTTCCTTCTTAGTAATTGTTTAGCTAAGCTACCTGTATTTTGCTTTTTTAATTTTAATAAAATTCTATATGGTGCCCAGAGTCTATGTTGCCCCATGTCCCTACAAGTCCTAAATCTACCTTGTAATTTTAATTGGATCCTGTGTTTTCTTTCTTATAAAAAACTTCTATGTTTCACTCCAGAGGTGGCTGCATTTTACTAGTGGATAAAATATTTCCTACCTAAGTGATCTAGTTTGTTCAATCTGTTAACGTTTAGACAGCATTTTGGGAACTATATGGATTTGAAAGGTGCTATAGAAATGTAAGATGCTTGTATTCCGAACTCTGCTTGGAGATTTTGCATACCACATTTTTTTTAAAACATGGGCTCTGATCTGTAGGGCTGTTTTAAGACTTTGTGGGTTCTACACTATAAAACTTTTTATTGCTTCATTGATTCCCAAACATGGAACATTTTGATTTCCGCATTTTATTCTGGGGTAGGAATGAGAGAGGAGTCATTTTTTGTTAGGGACAATTGTGTCTTTCAAATGTTAAGAACTAATAAAGATTTTTTGAAAAGCCAAACCATGCAGGATTTTTCCATCTCCAGTGTAGTACTACTGTTAGATACCAAAACTTCTAGGTCTAGATTGTTGGTATCAGCCAAGCTCCACTTAGTGCAAGACTCAGAGGGGAGATGGGAAAGTTGTCTTTAATCTCTCCAATCCTATGACTAGCTGGGTAATCAGTTTGGCTGCTGGCACAAGTTAGAGCACCCTCAAGACAGGAGCTATCATGCACCTGGTTACAACAGTTTCCAGACAGTGATCTGGCCACCACCTGTTTACCCAGGTATGCACTAACACACTTTCTATGCTTTATACTAAGGGTGGTGGCCACTGGTGGGAGAGAACGGAGTGGCAAAGATCCAGCTACACCATCCCTGTGCCAACAAGGGATTCTAATGCACCAGGTAAATCCTTGGGTAGCCAGCTGGGCTGGCTTTACAGCCTGCACACAGCAGAGGCCAGAATCTGTCCCTTAGTATCTAAACGTGCTAGCTTTGTTTTCTTCCAAGCAAATGTGATAGAAAGAAAAATTATCGCTATTTAATATTCATAGTATGGAAAAACTCGAGGCGTCGCTCAGGAAGGGACTCCATTGTTTTTACAATTTAAGAAGACAAGCAGCATATGAAAATCTGGGAAGAGGAAAACAATCAGATTTATATGTTTCTTACAAATGTATTTATATTTACTGTTTTCTGTCATTTGAATATGTAAATATCAGTTTTCCCCAACTGCTCCTCAGCTCTGCTGTCACGTTAGCCAATTTCCTGTAGGAGTCATGGCACAGATGTTTTATTTGAAAGAGAGGGTAGCAGCTTTACAGATCAGTTCAAGGAGGGTACCCCAACCATACAGAGCAACCTGGAAGACAATATGGAGCTTATGGAGGAATGGTCAGATGGGTGATTGAGGCTGGCACTCTTGGTGGAAGAGTGGGACAGGAAAGCGATGTTTTATGAGACGAGTGAATAAATTGGTAGAGGCAATTGTGAAGGGCCTTGAAGGTCAAGAGTAGAAGCTTGAATGAGAGGAGGGATTCAAAAGAGGGGTGATGTGATGGGAATGGGTGATGTGATGGGAAGGGTCGGGACAGCTAGCCAGCAGCCCAGGGCTTGGGCCAGCTGGGGCAGGGCAGCCTGGGGCTCTGGACATGTGGGCCGCGGCACCCGGGGCGGGTTGGCTGGCAGCTTGGGGCTCCGTCTGGGAAGGAGAGCGAAAGGGCCAAGGCCTCAGGCAAAAGAGGCAGGGCCAGGGGCTAGCCTCCCTGAACGGGGATGTAACCAGGCCCTTTCCTTGGCCCCCCCTTGCTGAAGCTCTTTGCTGTCCCAATAAAGCACTACGAGCCTCTTCTTAATGCAGCACCTCTGGTTTTTATTCACACAAAGTTCCCACCACCAGTGATACTATTTACAGAGCTTTACAGATCTTACTGTCTCCTCTTTTACAGGGAGTCTACCCCAGCTTGGAAACCACCCTTTCTCTGGCCATTCCCCCCTGTTCTCTGGCTGTCAGACAGCCTTTATGGCCCTTCAACCTGCAGGCCCACAGGTGCAGCCAGTTCCAGAGGCCAGGCACCAGACTTCTCCCCAGCCCCAATCTATTTCCCCTGATTGGGGCTGGCTGAGCAGGGGCTAATTAGGTGCCCTTGCAGCAGCACCCTGCTACAGGGGAGTTCACGTGCCGTCCATGTAGTTCATAATAATAGTTAGCATGTATGTAGCACTTTTTCATGTTCAAAAGCACTTTACAAGTGTTGGACCTAATCTTATATTGATTGCTCTCAACTCTCCTTGCAGTTGGTGGGAGTTTAGGGCACTTAAGTATCAGAGGGGTAGCCGTGTTAGTCTGGATCTGTTAGTCTGGATAATGGGCACTTAAGTGTCTGTCAGAAACTATGCCATACCTTTATAGAATCGGGCCCATTATCTGGTTAGTCCTGACGTAAAGTATCATTATCCCCATTTTACAGAGGGGGATTAAGGCTGAGAGATGAAGTGTCTTTCCCCAGTCATAAAGTGAGTCCGTATCAGTGCCAGGATTAGATCCAGAATTTCCTGATTCCCAATCCTGCACCTAATCCTCCTATAGATCAGAGGTCTAAACTAACCCGTCTTTCTGTAGGACTACACTTACTATAGATGGAGAGATGCGATTGTCTTTATGATATATAGATAATCATGATGTAGTGTCTATTGTATTAGACGATGGGGAAAGATTCCTTTTGTATTTCTTGCTCCCTATGAAGAACTTGTAAATGAGGATTTTATATATATATTCTCCACCTTTAGTTTTGTCTGTCAGAGGCATCTGTAGGCTGTTTGCTATGGATTGGGGCTGAGCAATGTGTAATCAATTCAGAACTCTCTCTCTCTCTGTATGTCCCCCATCAGCTAGCTCGATGGCAAAGCCACAATTCAAACCCATCCATTTTCTCTCTGAACAGGAAGGATTTGCATTTGATTTTACAAAGAGAGGGTGCTTTCTGTACCAAGGAGGATTTCCTCCCTGCCCAGTACTTGGAGTGGCTCTTCTGCATCCTTGTTCTCTTGCACTGGAAAAGGGTTGGGTGCTCTGGATTCTCAGAGTGGGCTGTCGTGCTTGCTCTCTATGAACTCCCTAGATCTGGCAAAGGACTACCCCGTTCACAAGCCCTCCAGCAGCTGGAGAGGTTAAGCTAAAAGCAACATCCATAATAGCTAAACTCCCAATTTGAAATGTGTCCATTGTATTTGATGTGTGTGTGCTCAATTCAAAATCAACATATCCAGGCGAGTGCAGTCCTTACAAGTAGTACCCCTGGGCTTTTTTTATGCCAAAGCGGAGATATTTACCCAAGGAAAACAGGGAAGTGACGGGGTAACAGAGTACACATGTTGTGAAAATATGCAGGCAGGGACTGAAGAAAAAATAACATTCTGCCATAAGTAGCTGCCTTGTTCCTCACTTTTTTTTTCCTCGAGATTAGAACCAGCCATTTCTTGTGCTCTTTCGAGCACCTTCTGTGGTTTCCTGACAGCTGGCTGGAAAGGATTGAAATTTGGCTTTAAAAATGGGCCATGGGTCATATAATTTTCAGGAGAGGAGAAACTGAAATTCTCGGATTGGTCAAAATTCACAGTTTCTCTTTCTTTTTTTATTGGGAGCCACAACACTAAGGCATAACCATATTTCCAGTCTCAAATGATGGATTAATAAAAAATAGCTACATAATCAACTCTCCAGCCCCATCCTCTCCCAACCAGAAATCAATTTATAATGGCAGACAAATGTCTGCTGTTCAATGTTGAGTACCAGCCCATTCTGTTACTCTCAGGAGTCAGATTTTCAGAAGAAAAATGTTCAGTCTACTATAAGAATGTTTTGGGGGTTTTTAATGATGTGCCAACATTTATTTTCCAAAACCTGTTTCATTAACAAATGGGCGACTCTGAGCCACAGTCTCCAGTTTTTTTGTATGCTAGCTACTGATTGTGCAATGCCAGAATTAGCAACATCAGTATACCCAGATTTATGGTCAGGCAAACATTTTCTGTCTGGGGATTTGAATTTGCTTTTAAGCCTCTCCATTCCTTCATGTTATGGAGAACATGTTGTTTCCAAACTTTTTAAAGTCAATATGTAGCTCATGAATGAAAGTGCTGGCCTAGTTGGCCTCCACTTTAGGGAGGGAAGATCCTCCCTAAGAAACAGCATTGTCCCCACTCCCTAGTCAGAGAGGAGGTGCCACAAAGATACTGCTCTCAATTGAATTTAACAAAAGGAAACAGGTGTAGGGTCAGAGGTGTAAGGGGAGGATGTCAGTAGGAGATAACAAGCAGAGAACCCAGACAGCAGCCATTGCTTCATGAAGATTTGAAGGGAGCCCAGTGGAATTCCAGCTGTACATGGGACTGGTCAAGGGTAAGGAAAAATGAAAGTACTGGTTTAACAGCCCTGGAAGTCCTCTCTTAACCCCAGAACAGTTACAGCATAGGCAGTGGTAGGGAAACTTTTTCAACCCTGCCTGTGGAAGGACCAGCTGGAAGGAATAAGCGAGTCCTTTATGGATGAATCTGTTAGAAGGTGAATGCATAATACCATACAGCTGATTTTAAATGAGTACAGCATGGTATATTGGCTAGAATAGATGACATGACTAAGACCTGGAGCTCCTGAATGTTTATCTTAACTCTGCTACCAATTCATTGAGTGGTCTTGGACAAATCATTTAACCTCTCTGACTCATTTTGGAAATAATATCTACTTCAGAGGGATTAAGGAGGTAAATTAGTTTATAAAAGTGGTAATTTTTATTAATAGGCAAAAAGCAACCTACAAAATGTGGGGAAATAGGCCAAATGAATTAATCTGTTCAGCCTATTTATGTCTATACTCCAAATGATCAAATCTGACTCAAATATTTGATAAAAGATTAAATTCACTGGACCACACTTACCTCTTGCATAAGTAAGTTACATTGACTTCTTTGGAGCTGTGCCCACTATCACCAATGGTGAATTTAACTATCTTCTGTGTGTAACTAAACAGAATTCTCTAAAACAAAAGAGTCAAACTCATTCTGAGGTGATGGCTGAATTACACATTTAGTTGTGGCCTGTGGGCCAGAGAAACAAAAATAATTGGTAAGAGGCATATTTCATGATCTTCAACTGCAGAATGTGCCTTTTTAGTGGTAGTAACTCTTTCTCCCCCATACCCTTAGCAGAAAATCAGCAGGAAAGTAGATTGGGTGGTGGAGACCGGAGCATGTCATTCCCATAAGCCTTTGTTACCAGGCTCCATCTACTTTTTGAATATAGTGCAGGCATTCAAGTTTAATTAAGGAATATTTAATAATGGAAGGCAACACAATTTAATGGTTAGAGAAGGGCAATCGGAGGCAGGATTTCTGAGTTCTAATCTCAGCTATGCCTTGGAGATGTTGGCTGGCCGCTTCAACCTTCCGTGATTCATTTTCTCCTTCAGCAAAATGGGTACTTCACAGGCTTAATTAATTAATGTTTGTAAATCTGTTAGAGTTTCTGACAACATTTGTTTTTAGAACTGCAAAGTATTCTTCTTATATCATAACTTTCAAGAAAACTGCTATCTACTTTTTGGTGGTGTTTATATGAGCTGGTCATAGCAGCAGTGGCAGTTCCATTCTTCAAACCCTTATTTTCCATACAGTATATTTCATTCTCTATTGTTCGAAATCCCCTTTAGAACACTTAACAATAAGGGTTTCTCTCCTAACTAGTTTGGTCCTTTTTCATTTGGCAAACAGTGATTTGATTTTTTTTTCTTTCCTGTTTATCTAAAGTAGCTGAAGGAAAGGGACACATTGCGTCAAGGCTGATAGGGCAAGAATTAGACCTACTGTATGTACCAGTTATAGTCTAGATCACAGGCACTTCCTTTCTCCTCCCCCACAGCCGCAGCCAGCTCCGCTCCATTCTTTCCAGCTGGCAGGATATTGAAATGTACAAGACTCTTGCTCTTTGAAGTGCTGGGAGACCAAGGTTCTTGTAAATTTCCTTAAACAGCCAGTTTACAAGCATGAAGAGAACAGGTACAGTGGAGCGGGAGGAGGGAATGCTTCCTGTGCACTGCTGCCAATGGATTTGCCTTTGGAATGGTTGCCTAGTAGTGCAAGAGTTTTTGTAGGTATTTGGTACTTTAAGGTCTGCTATGCCAATTTAGACTCACCCTATGCTCCCTTGTATAGGGGCAAATTCTTTTCAGGTTTACATCTCCTGCATACTTGGTGACTTCCATGGAGGTGCACAGCATGTATATTAATACAAAATTTGGCCCCTTGGAGTCACAAAGGCCTTGTCTACATGGAAAATTTGCACCAGTTAACCCACTGTGTGGACGTACTTATTATGGTTTAGTTTTAACATGTCGCAGAATAAAACTGTCCACACTAGGATTTGCACCAGTTAAAATATCACCTTTAGTTAAACTTTCACAAGCCTTATATTCAGTTAGACTCCCTTAGACTAATTTACACCCACTTTACTGATCCCTATAAAGGACTCTAAGTTGATTTAATTTATATGCCAAAGACCAGTTTTACTATATCCTCCACTGTGTCAACTATTTTGTGTCTTATCATATGTCACCTGTAGATGTGGGCGCTACACAGCTAATTCCATTTCCCAGTCAATGCTGAACACTGGACAGCAGGTTTCAGCTCTAAACTCTATGTGGTACCTCACTAATCACTTCTCTTTGCAGTAGTTTACTGCCATTAATTATGATTCTTTGGGTGCTCCCTACAATCCAGCTCTTAGCCATTTTGCTGTTGCTTTTTTACCTTGTTCAGCAAAAGGCATTATCCAAGTCCCGTGAAGGCAGTGCAAGTTTTTCCATTGACTTAAGTGGACATTGGGGTCAGACCACAACTGCCTCTGTTGTGATGAGGAAAGACAAGAAAAAGGGAAACAACCTTCTATACAACCATGAAACCCGGGTTTCCTCAAACCAGGGGTCGCAGCTTCTGTAGGGAAAGCCCCTGGTGGTCCAGGCTGGTGTGTTTACCTGCCCCGTATGCAGGTCTGGCCAACTTGTGGCGCCACTGGTCGCAGATCGCTGCTGGGAAGTTGCTGGAAGTGGCGCGGGCTGAGGGACGTACTGGCTGCCGCTTCCAACAACTCCATTGACCCGGAGCAGCGATCCGTGGCCATTGGGAGCCATGATGTGGATGGACCTGCGGACAGGGCAGGTAAATGCACTCATCCGGCCTGCCAGGGGCTTTCCCTACAGAAGTGGCGAGCCCTGTTTGAGAAACCTGATGAAACCCATTTTAGAAATAAGAAACAAATATGTAGGATTCCATGAACCAAGCTCAGAGATGATGTGTAAGATGGTGTAGGTGAGACAACATCCCCCTCTACACACACTCACACTAACTTTCATTCTCCATTATGCTCTGTTAGACTCCCTTAGATGGACCTGTATCTACTTTACCTATGTGTAAGGGATTATAAATTAGTGTTGGGGGTTCAACTTAAGCCACTTTACCCATTTCCTCTGGGTTTTGCCCTTTGTATTTTACACTTGATGCACAGGTGTAACGCCCCATTAGGAGTCACATTGTACATCAGAAACTTTTAAAAGGGATCTTAAATATGTAGGCTGCTTAACAGGGAAGAGATTTTAGTGGAATAGCAGATGAGAGGAGAGATTGTGCACCCACTTTAGCTCTCTGCTATCCAGACTGTTTCATGCCCAAGCCTGCTCTAAAACTTGTAGATATCAGCAACCTCTCTCATCGTGTTAAAATTAAGGTGCTAAAAAAGGACCGATCCTTTAAAGGAACTAGGTCCTGTAACTCTGTCACTTTTAGGAGGGAGGAGGACCCAGCTGGAGAAAAAAACAGACCTCCAACTGCGGCGCACTCTCTTTCCCATCTTAGTAAGTGGGTCAAGGTGAACAATTGGTACTCCAAAGTGGGGTTGCTCATCTAGCTCACTTCATTGTACAAGAACTAACCCAGCACTGCCATATATGACTAGACAGCTGTGAAATAGCTATTAAAGACTGTCAAGTATAGAACCTAGAACTCTGTTTCTGTGTTTCATTAGAACTGAAAGTAAAAGACCGGAGGATTCCTAACTAATGACTCCACACCTATATGAAGAATAAGATCATTACAATAAAATACAGGAACAATTCTACACAAGACTCACAACTATCTGGTGGCTGTCCAGTAGCTAAGGTGAAATTAATTGGGGGATCTCACTCTAGCTCTTAGTGGGCAAGAGGCCACGGCACAAATATACACCACCACAGTTAGTAGTGATGTCTTTTTTGTCAGTCTCAGTAGTGAGGTCAGGGACTGAATGGGTCATGGAGACTGCCTTCCCCTCTCACATGTAGTCCTAGTCGCTTTGGGGTGACACACATTGGCAGAGCAACGTTTTGGGGAAGCCGGTGCTGCTGGTCTATCCATGTGGTACCTGTTCTGTGGATAAAGAGAAGAGCTCTGTCTCCAGGGCTGTCAGAGCTGCACCTTTCACTATCTCTAAATAACTTTAAAACCGATTTAAAATTTTTGTTAGAGTTAATGTTTAAAATCAAATTTACACAAGTTAAGAAGGAAAGTACTGTGCATCTGGGGTCAGGCTTTAGTAAAAGATTTGCCCAAGTAATCCTGCTTTTGTCGTGCTTTGTTTTCCCTATGCTAAATGATCCTTTGCAAAAGGAGGGACCTCAGAGGAGGGTGTGTGGGAAGGGAGACGGGAAACACTCTCCAGAGCGCAGCAAGTTTCAGTGCTGTAAAGTGGCAGTGTAGACAGTGCACCAGCTCTGGGAACAACTCCCCTCGTGGGGGTGGTTTTTTCCAGCGCTGGTGCTGCAACTGCACAGCCACATTAAAGTGCTGCTGTGGCAGCTGTTTAACGTGGCTAGTGAAGACATACCCTGAGTTTTCTTGTATCTTTGACCTCCCAGAACAGTGCATTTTGAGGGATCAGGCACATAAAAAGTAGGAAGAATAATTTTAAAAAAATAATTTTAAAGGTTAATTTAGACTTATTTCTGTGCCAAATCAACTTTCAGTTTTTGTGTTTCCTCTGTAAGATCATATCTGTCTCTCTGAGTATGTCTACACTGCAGCTGGGCCCAAGCCTCCCAGTGGTGGTAGGCAAATTCATTCCGGTGAGGCTTGAGCTAGTGCACTAAAAATAGCAGTGTGGCCTTAGTGGTTTAGGTGGGAGCTTACGCTCTGAAGCCCACCTGAGCCCTCTTGGCTTGAGCTTGGTTGACTAACCCAAGTCTCCACAACACCCACACTGCTATTTTTAGCGCACTAGCTCCAGCCCCATTAGTGTGAGTCTGTCTGCCTGGGCTGGGAGGCTTGCTCCTAGCTGCAGTTTAGATATACCCACAAAGGATAGCTCATCTGTTTAAGAAACGTGATAGCAGTAGTAAACATACAGTTTGGGGCTGGGGGCATTTGTTTCCTTGGTGATGACTAGGTTTGTGCCCCAGCCCAGATCTAAGTTTCTTTAAAGTCTGGGGATGCTCAGATATAGGGTTTGGTATGGGCCCATTTCAAGTGATGATAGTAGTCAAGCTTGCTCCAAACTCCTGTTAGTCTAAGGTTTTGTGTTATGATAATGGCAGCTTTTAAACTCTTCTCGTCTTCCTGCTTTTTCACCAGAAACTGAAACTGTCTTGATTTGTGGGGGTGGGAACAGTTTTAAATGACAACTGTGAAATCTTAGGAGTCTGTAAAACCTATCCCAAAGCTCAGACCCATTAGCATGTTAGATTTACCTTGGCATGATTGTCTAAAAGTTTACCAGAATGTACACAAATAGTTACTGGTTCTAAGAACTGTGCAGACCTCAGTTTTGCATATGGCAGTGTCTCTTAAACCACAACTCACAAAAGAATGTCAGTGTGATGTTTGGCTAGTTAAAGGAGGGCAGCACTGCTGAAGCAAGCTTGTGGTTTGACATGCATGCAGTAAGAGTCCCAAATATTAGATTATTTTTCTCAAACATGTGATCATTTATTTTTTCTTCAGTTTGAAGTAGCAGCACCTGTGTAACCTTGTTTAACTGGCTTCAAATGCCTTCCTGCTTTCAGCTAATATTCTGCCAATTTAACAAACAGTTTCCTCTCTAACTACAAAATACTCTGAAAGCTGTATTCTCAGTGGTTTAATAACAGAAAAATTGCAATGGTTAGTTGCAAGTGTGTGTGTGTGAGAGAGAGAGGATTTTTTCAAAACTGTTTATGCTTGTCTCATAACTGAATATCACCTAGGTTTCTCTTAATGAGAGCTGCCATTTTACTAATACAGTGGATGCACTTAAAATATTTCTCCTGGTCTGAAAGAAATTACCAATTCAAGTGGTACTCCGCATTTTCAGCATAGGGCATATCTCTCAGGCTAGCAGAACCTTTCAAAGCAGAAGAAACTTTTAAAGGGCAATCACGGTACTTCACTCCCCCCCCCCAAAAAAAAAGGAGGTGGGGGTACAGTGGCATGTCCGCATTGGTTACTGAATAGCATTGTACTTCCCACTTGTCCTCTTTTGGCATCTAGCCCTGCCTCCCTTTACAGAGTTGCTTTGGTTTTCATGCTACTTCTTACCCACTGCAAGCTGAACTGATTTTACACTCCTCAGTTCATAATCTTGGAAAGGGATCAAGAACTGATAGAAGAGGAAGAAGCACAAGTTCCTGGCAAGAAGAGGTGAGACAAGGCTGGATTTGCTCCTCCCAAGAGTCCCAAATGTTCTGCCCCTCCAGTGACCACAAAACCTTGCTTCAGTGGTGAAAAGTCACTTAGCTTTTTAATCATCTACAGGGTCACTAGGAACACGAGTGAAGGAAATTGTTAAAATGTTCATCTCAACACTGTCCCTTTAAATGTGAGTTATCGATGTGCAGTATATAACTCCATGTCAGCAAGTGAACCAGTGAGGATCAAGAAATACTTTAAAAAAAATTAAACAACCAAGCCAGAGTTTGTATTTCCTTTCCTGTAGAAAATATTTGGAGCTTCCCTGTCTCCAGTTGGTTGTGGGAGTAGAGCCAGCACATAATGGTTGCAGAGCACAGTATGTGCACAGGGAAAAGAGCTTTCACCTGATTGATGACTCTGGAAAAGTTTACAGCATAAGGAGTGCTGAAGCTGGTAGCACTGAAGTTTGTTTGGAGGGAGGAGGTGGATGTGTTTTTCAAAACCTGGCAGTTTTTCCCTGTGAGGCGCAATAAATGGTGCATGAAGGGTCTTGTTTCATTTCCTTGTGAGCGCTCCGCTCCATGAAACCTTTTGAAGTGGTTGCCAGAGGATATAGCTGAGATTGGTTGAGCTTCCTCAGGGTTCTCTCCCCGGGTTGTGCAGTCATCCTTTTGATTTTACTCTAGAATGTTCTATTGGCAGAACTGCCTGTCAGGACTTTGCTGTCATGGAGAGCCCACAATAGGTGATGACTATAAGCCCCCTAATTTGATCTACATGGTGATCCGAAGGGTTTCTTCCTTGCAGGGTTTGAAGAGTCCACTGTGGTGTAAAGTATGCAATCTTATTTGAAATCCATGAAGCATCTTCCACAATCTCAGAATCCTTCCCCACACTCCCCACACACCTATTTGCTCCTTCGTTGGCACTACAGTGCCCCAATTTTAGCCCAGATACCTTAGAGTCCGGGTCTCTCTGTGTTTCTACCTAACCTGATATAAACTGATCCTGCCCTCATTTTCATCCGATATTGCAAATATCTTATTGTTCCAAGTGACTTAAGCCCGGCATAAGGATTTTGAAGTCCCTTATAGTATCTTCCTCAAGAAATGCTGCCAGCCTTGAGCTTGGGAAAATTTCAAATAGGTCCAAGGGGAAGGGGAGACAACTGAAATTGCTGAATTGTTCCAAACATGGCAATCGTTATTCAGGAAGATTCTGCGTGCAGCTTGGCATTGGGCAGGATATCAGGGAATGTGGAGTAAACCTTAGAAAGCACTTTAAAGCTTCATTATTTTGGGAGGGAGGGGCATTAAAAAATATCCAGGAGGTGGTAGGAGAGAGGAGATAAGGAGAAAGTGTCATGGACCCTTGAGTATCTGACTCTCTTTCATCTGCAAAGCACGGCCAGAAATCTCATGAGACCTGGGTTTCCTGTAAGATTTCAGGTCCTTCTTCCTCTGACCAGCTGAGAAATACTGTGAATGTGGCCTGTTTTGTGGTATATTTGTGCTTCCCTTTGGAATCTGAAAGTGCAGAGATGCTTGAAAATGAAGCAAGGGGGATTTATCTTAAATGTCAAATGCAAAAAAAAAAAAAAAAATTGGAAATTTTGGAGCTCGGTTTGATTTCTGGGCAGATACTCAGGACAAATCTTATTTTGTTTGACCACTTCCCCCTACTAAGGGGTGACATTTTCAGCAGTGATATGATGAGCAAAGCCCAGGGAGATTCCATAGTATTGCCTTGTTTTGCAGCCGGCTGTTGATAGAATGCATCAGCTACAGTGCAAGGCTCACTCCAGTTTAGAAATGGAAACTGTGCTCCTTTGTGCGCACATACACACATGCCAGATGAAACCAGTTCTCCCCTGCTTGATGGAGAGTCTCAGTTACAATATCTGAAGCCAGAGTTTGGTTTAAGCTATTCTAACTCCTGATTGCTGTCTCCCTGCCTCCCTCTCTCAGCACAGAGCCTGCAAAATACTCCCCCCCCCTTCCAACATGCATGGCGCAAAAAGTAAAGTGGACTCAAGCTTCCCTTTGCAGATGGTACTTATCAGTCAGAACACACACACACAGGTCATATGTGGGAACTCAGCAAAGCGCTAGGTCAGTGATAGTTGGTCAGGGGAGGGTAGCAGGAAGAACAGGGCTGGATTCTTTTTTTATCATGGTGGTTGTTGTCTGCTGTTTAAGAAGAGAAAAGGAAGAAAGATTACAGCAGCTTTGCTATTAAATGAAAAGATTAGCGTGCCTTGGATGCTTTGCTGGGGCGTGATGAGATTTGCAGCAGATGAGTTGGTTGCTAGGTGATACTAATGAAAAGCAGGCCTTGAAAACTGCTGTGCCGTGAGGGCCCAAAAGTTATCTCACCTCCCTCCCCCATCCCCCACGCAACCTTCCAAATATTTATAAAATCCTCACCAGAAACAAAAAAGCCAGACACTGGGCTGGGCTTTTGACAGTTCTCTTTTCCTGAGCCGCTTGTGTGACACACACACACACACACACACACACACAATCAGCTTTTTTCTTACAAAGTTTTTTTTTAAGCACCGGCTCCTCAACCCAGTCCAGTGTTGGATTTCGAAGTTCACTCGGAGTTTAAGGGCTGTGTGTGTATGTGTCTGTTGGAGGGGGATGATGTGTGTTTGTTTTCTGTTTAATTCCATCCTTCAAGCTGAGATCTAACTTCCCTCTCCCTCATTCCTCCCCACAAGCCTCCTTTCCCTTTCAAAGCCATCAGACACAATGGACTTATTTTCCCATGCCCCGTAGGAAAGCTTGGGATAGGCAAGTGGAAGCTGCTGCCTCTGAGGACCCTTTTAAACTGAAAAATTGAGTATTGCTCAAGCTACAGACATAATTCTGGCTATTTTTACAAATGACCCAAGTCTCACTTCCCTTCTCGGGAGTATCAGCATTCTTAGATTCCCTACCATCTGTCCCTTCTAATTTTTTTAAGTAACTTTAGTGCTGGTATGATTGCCTTGGAGGCTGATGTATTCTTCTGTTTATCAACAGAACAGCAGAGCAGGCTTCTCCTCATTGCTCTGTTAACTTGTCTCAATCCTAAAGTGTGGAGGGACCACATCTAGGAGTGAAAGGTGATGTCTCCATAGCCCAGTCAGTCCAGAAACTGCTATGACGGGGGATAGTTAGTGCCAGTTGTGGTGGTGATCTGATGTACACATCTGTCCAAGTTAAAAAAAACACCCAGATCATTTCATATAGGCTGCCTGGCAGTCATCAGGTAGTAACACCTTTTGGTTATTGTGCTGGCCTTGTTTAGTTTTAAACCAATGACCCACTGTAGTGATTAAAGACTCCATATCTAACTACCAGTCTCATCCAATGATCCGTATGTTATCATGTCTTATTCTAAGGGGTCCATTCTCTCCTCAGTGTATATGTGTATTTCCCATGAATACTATGAGGGAGTTGTGAGCATGAGTCAGTGAGAGAAGAGAACTGAAAATTACTATAAACACTTAGCTGAGAGTCTCAGTCAAAATAATACAAGCCTCTGTTTGCCAGAAGCTGGGAATGGGTGACAGGGGATGGATCACTTGATGACTTTCTGTTCATTCTCTCTTGGGCACCTGGCAACAGCCACTGATAGAAGACAAGATACTGGGCTAGAAGGACCTTTGGTTTTTATTATTTGTTTTGTTTTTTAATTACACTGGTTTTCCATATGCCTTTCTCCGTGACTCCAATATAAATTGCTCAGGTGGTCAGAGTTTGTGGTGCCAGGCACGACCTTGCCAAAACCAAACTTTGAATGGCACAAACCCATCTAGTCTCTCCCTCCTTTGTCTTCTCTCTTCTAAGTGTCTCTGCATTGTGTTGGGGCCACTGGGTGGATGGAGGTGTCACGTTTCAGATGAGCTGTTAAACCAGGGTCTTGACTACATGTGGTGATTAAAGATCCCATAGCACTTTCCCCCAACTATTAACCGTTCAGATATAAGTTTGGAGAATTACATTCTACATCATAAATCCCCCATGCAATTTTCAATTGGATACACTATTCTTTTCACTTCCTATCCTAAACTGTTGTGTAGTGTTGCTGTGCACTATTAAACAGCTATTGCATTCCACCACAGAAATGGCTGCATTTCAGTGAAGGATGTAGTGATTCCTTTATGTAGTTTGTAAACTGCTTTGGAATGCTCCAGGACAAAGTGCTATACAGTATAAATATAAAATAGTATCATCTCTCTAGATAATCACTTGGTGTTCTATGCTGTTCCCACATTAGCAACCATCACCCTGCCTTGCCCTGTATATCGGAGGGCTTTGATTACCAATAGAGCTGAGTTGCCCAAAAGATCCATCTGTGTGGCCGTATATTGAAACACCAAGTATACTTAAGCTGTGACATTGTTTGCAGAAAAGACCTTACCTGAACAGCTCCCATCAGTCAGTGTGTTCAGGAAGCATTGCTTTGAGGTGCTACTTTGGGAACTACATGAAAAACATGTGCAGATACTGCACAACATTTTCTATTAATATTTAATTAGGTTAATAAAAACAGTTAAGCAATCACGTTATGTTGGCATGACTTCCCATAGAAAACAAATTTCACAATCACATACATGATCATGTGTGAAAACTGTATTTTATAGTCGCATGTGTGAGAATTCACATTGGAATTCTTATATGGTCGTCCAATCAGGAAAGAGAAGCAATACTATGTGATTTATCTGACCAGTCACAATAATACACCCAGCTCAAAAAGCAACTGTCATTAAATAATCATATTTGTGATCAGTCCATGCTTATTAAGTCATACACAAATTAATTGAATAATTTTGAATAATTAATATTTTGAGGGCATTTTAATTTTTGGTTGACCTTCATTTAATACCTCCTTTGGCAAAGATAAAAGAATGAAATGCCCCCTACCTTCAAGGAGGTCCTGCCAGTTGTACCACAATGTTTGGACTTATTTAGGGTTAACACATAAAACAGTTTGTTCTTTAGGATAAATCCATTATGTTGTCTCATCTCACCATTGTGTCATGGCAAAATTGTCATCATACAGTTGTGCAATATCACAATGACATCATATCACAATACAGAGTGACCGCATCAAGATATAAGGTTATCATGTCACTATGTGATGTCATAATGTGCCAATATTATGCTGGCATGAAATAGTTTTGGGAATCGTTGCAACTTGCAGGATATGACATTAGGACAAATCTGTTGCAATCAGGATGATCCTATAAAGTTCAGAATGGTTGGCATCTGTAAGTAGCTAAATTATTTCAAACCTGTTAAGATAAATTGCTTGTCTCATTAGCAAGTCTTTGGACCAATTGCTTCAAAGTGAAAAGTTCCAGACAGTAATCCTTCCCTTCTCTCATCTAGGGCTTGATCTTGTGCCCATTGAAGGGAATGGTAAAGCTCCTATTAACTTCAGTGGGGAAGGATCAGGCACATAGTGATCTTTTGGGGTGAATGCTAGTGGATCTGTGCAAGCAAAACAGCATTTGGTAGGCCTGGTTTATCGAGTTGTTTCACTTGTACCTCAAAGTAACATTTCCTGTCCCATAACTGCCATTGCCAGTACCACACATTGTTTAGAGAAGGTCCTCCCTAGATTCACACACACTCAATTGATCATGAATGAACCTCAGAGCAGTTATTAATCTTATTGCCCTGCTGCACTCTAAACCCCCTTCTAATCCAGCTTCTGTTCTCATGGACAATGAATGCAGTGAGATGAAGGCAGGATCAGCGCCAACGTGGAGCTGCCCTTTTTACTAATCATTACAGCAGGGGTTTGTACATCAACTGCAGTGCTTCTTCCTTTAGAGTATTAAGGGACAGGGGAGTGAAGAGGAATTAAAAGAGTCAGAAGATATGCTCTAGGAGGATGACAGAGTCTCACCCTGGCATTTCGTGCCTGGTGAATTTCTGGACTGGGCTCCTTGTATTTAATGAGTGACCTAAGAAGACCATGCAGCCCTCCTGCCATTTAGAGAGCAATGAAGAGCTCAGCAAGAATTAAGAAAGAGTGCATTGTGCCTTTGATCCAATGGACAGTATTAAATCTGCCAGGCTGTGAAATAAAACCTCAGTGGAGCCTCAGTTCACTTTCTAAGAGGCTTAACACTGAGTTATAAGTTCCCTTTCCTCTGCCATTGGTTGTAGACTATTCTTCCTTATGTACTGCCAGCAGTGCTGTGGAGAAATAGGGCGTTCCTGAGCCCAAACTAGTTATAAGCAGCTGGTTGAGACCAGTTCGAGGCCTGCAGTGAGAATAACAGGAAGCTAGATGCTGCTTGAGTCATTTTATTCTTTCTTGTGCTTTGAAGTGACTCTCTGCGTCACACACAATGCTAAAGTCATGCTGCACAATGCTAAAGTCATGCTGCACATGCAGCGAAAAGCAAAAACTGGTGGGGATGCTTTTTGTCATTGTTTTGAGCAGCATTTGCATGACAGGGCTGGGTCCAGTGCCATTACTTTATGGCTTCTGGAACCACGGCTGTTGGAACAATTTTTATAGTGGGGTGCTGATAATGGAAACCATGGAGACTGTGTATTGTTTGTTTGTTATTACTACTTCAAGCTAGGAGGTGTGATAGCACCTCCGGTGCTCCACTGTCAAGCAATCATCCCTTGAGATAGTTTTACTTGGATCAGGATATGGTCAGAGAGCAAAGTTAAGTCAGAGGAAGGTTTTACAGCAACTAATTTAAGGGAGCTTCAAGCAGTGACCATCCCTCCTTCTTCAAAGCAGCTTCTCTAACAAAAAAGTGAAGCGCTGGAAGGAGTGTAGAGCTGGCTGGCAAATAGCCGCCTTGGGAGTGACCACTTCCTTGAATACTCAATACTGAGGCAACTTAGCGCTCAGGTCTGAAAATGAAGTACTAAGCTCCAACTGGGATTTTGGGATGCAGAATCTAAAGAAGTCCAAATATGAAAATCCATGTGTTTGTGACTGCAGAGTTGTTTATCTGAACATCTGATCACTTTAGCCACACTCCTCCAGCTTTGTCTGCTTTCTTTCTGCTGCTGTTATGGAGGAGCTGGTTGTGGTCTCCAAGGTTAATGTTGCAGTGAGAATTCCAATCTAAGCCATATGTTGACCCCCCCCCCCCTCACCCCAACTTTCTGTAGAAAGGCAATTGGTATGAAAATGACTGTGCTTAGTTTAAGGGAGGGGAAGGATTTTACTGAGATTTTTTCAAACTTGCAAGATAAATACTTCTGAAATGCTAAGGACTCAAACCTTAGCCCTTTTTGAAATGTAAAATAAAGATCTTGTGATTTTTTTTTTCAGCCACCACTAACTGAAACAGAATACTCTGTAAGCTCAAACATTCATTCCTAGATTGTTGCCCACTCCCATGCATAGTATGGGCTGTTGGAATGTTGGTTTTGAAACAAAAATTGTGTTTTATGGATTAGATCTCTACCGGCCACTTAGTGGTTAACATTTTAATTACCATTGATTAAAGTTTTAATTGTGTGGTGAATAAAATTTTCTTTACTAAGCATGCAGAAACTGAAGTTTTAGCATGTCACAGTAAGTGACTAGCTGTCAGCTACTGGGGTTCAGGGAGCACTGTGTGGGTTTGGAGGGATCAGGATAGGCTCCAACTCTGATGTGCAGGGACTTGAGCACCCGGGACTCCTGCTGAGGTGCAGTGGTTAGAACCTCCATTCCAGTGGATCTTATATGACCCAGCAGAGCTCGGGTCCCCTCCTTCAGTCCTCAGTAGAGGGACACAGATACTGTAATTTACACAGTACTTCAAATATAGGAGTGGGAGGGGAAGAGCTGCATTCTGGAAGGCCAGACTGTTGTTTGGAACTGAGGTGTACGGAGGTAGTGGTGAGTATCAAAAGGGAATAAAGCAAACAAAATGAAATATCATGAAGGGAGAAGGGAAGCAGTCATGCAGAAAATGAAGATCTGTGAGGTTTTTGGAATAGTCTGCCAAGGGGGACCAGAGAAAGCACTATTATTTGAGATTTAAAATTAGATCAGACAAAACAATGGAAAATCCGCTGCACTAGCTCCTTCAGGAGAGACTAGATAAACCACCAGGTCTCCTTTTGCCCTCTGCAAGTTTACTTACTCTTTTGCCACTATCCCTGAACATTTCCATTCCAAATAATTATTTGCCCTCCCTGAATATGAGAACTCACCCCCTCCTCCTCCTTCCCTTTTAAGAAAGGAGCTGTATTTGATGCATTGTGTAAGTTGTCTCTGAAGCTCTATATTGATCCCAGGGGTGAGAGCTCACAGTACTGATGAGGGTAGGAGCGATCAGCTACAGGCGTTCCTGTTGCTGGGTTTGCTGACAGCCTGACCATTTTTAAGACTTCAACAGATGTTTCTGTTTAGAAACTATTGGCATCTTTATGGACTGTTTTTTCCATTCTTCACTCTCCCCCTGTGTCCCAGCAGCAATGAATTATGTAAGACTACATTCCAACCTTTTCCTGATTAATATTTCAGTAGACACATCCCTAAGAAGTGGATCCATGTTTTCCTCTCGTACTTCTGAAGGCATGGACATTTTCTTGCATGTGTATACATGCCCATGCACCCAGCGACAGTTAAAACACATACACACGTGCTCTCACACATCCTCACAAGTTTATTTGCTTCTTTAATTCATTCACAATTCCAAAACGCAGACACTGAACATGGCCCATGAGTAGTCTCAAGTTTTCCCTTGGTCTTCATATTGCAGTCCTATTTGCTATGCTCTGTGCATAGTCCCTACAACACCAAGGAGCTAAGTTCTATCTGCATTTGTATCTTTGCACAACTGACTACGCTGCTGATGCTTAACAAATAGCAATAAATAATAATAAGCAACGGAAATAGATGTAGAAGTTGCTGTTTCTGTTTGCAGCCAGACTTGCAACTGCTCTAACAAAAATGATCCCAGGTTTAGTGATTTAGCTGACCATTATTAAAAAATAAACCATTCAGACAATTGTGGGTGGGCTACATGCGCTAAACCAGTTTATTTGCGTTCTTGAGATGATAATCCCAAAAAGTACACTGTATAATGTGTACAGGCCAAACTGATGCTGTCTGGTTATACTTAACCAGTTTATGTTTTGCTGAAAAACTTAAAATCTGGCAACTGGTTGGATTAAATTTTGAAAAGATTATGTAAGTAACGTGTGCAGGGCCATATGCAAACCTTTTTTACCTGCCGATTCATAAATTGGATGCTTTTTCCTATTCAGGAAACTTGGTCCAGCACAACCATTTTTCATACTCACTGTTTGTCTATCATCTGCTCCGTTCCCTTTTTTATAAATCTGATTTAAGCCTTCAATTGTTGAAATTTACTTAAGGTAACTAACTAAGATTGCTGGAGGTGTGCCTACTCTGCTATGTTTAGATTTCCCTCTGGATTTGAACATACCAGGATTTTTGGATATGAGATTTTGGATTGGCCCAGTTTAAAGATGTTGCAGATACAGAGAGAAGATCTAGATCCAAGTGTTACCATAGTCTAAGGGAGTTTTTGAACTGAGATCATCTGTGAGGATTGAATCTATGACCTTTGGTACAAAAAGTGGCCTCTACTAATTAAGCTAAAGGAGTGACTTCATTACTGGGTAGCTACAGTAGGCTCTTACTTTCTTTGTAGACTAGCTAGTAGAAAAGGACATGATGCTCTTAGCCAGTTTGTTAACTGTAGGTGGCGGGTTGATTCAGGCCCTTCTGTAGTTATTGCAGCAAACCTGCTCTGTAAATCCTGCTTGTATCCTTCTGCTACAGAAATACATTTTAAGAAATGTAATTTGTTCTTTGCTAGTATAATTTTCATATTGTCCATCACTGTGAATATGAGTATCTTGTCCTAATTGAATAGGGTTCAATTATTTCCAGCCAGCTTTTTGGCTTTTTAATTTTTGTGTGAATCTACTGTAGCTGAAAGGTGCTGAATGGACAGTCCTGGATGCTAACATCTTCCATTTATCTATATTGTAGGTACAGCTCAGGCAACAACTGAGCAAACCCCCAGACCCCTCGCTTTACCTTACCAATGTGCCTCAGCGCTGACCTGAAGGGATCACTGCTAGAGTACAAAAGAGAGTCCACAGTCCATTTATTTCCTGACTTCTCAACTGAGACTGCCCAACAAGGGAACCAGTAGCAATGATGGTTTTAGTGATGTGGCCTTGTACAGCTGATGAAAAGATTCTGGCAGTTGGAGTCTTCTGCCTATGAACAGTTAGAGCATGGCATTGGCAGTGCAAGCATTCCTTATGCTATCCTGCTTTTAGGCCTTTTTTAAGTCCATCTCTACCCATAAAGAAGATAGAGATAAGGTGGGGAATATCTTTTATTATACAGAAAGCTTGTCTCTCTCACCAACAGAAGTTGGTCCAATAAAAGATATTACCTCACCCACCTTGTCTCTCTAATATCCTGGGACCAGCATGGCTACAACACTGAAAACATAAGATAGTCTATGATATATTCTACTTTTAGATGGACCAAATTCATATGCTAGCCTGAAGTGGGTACAACCACCACTGAAGTCAGTGAAGTAACCCACTTACACCTACTTTCTCCTAGGAGTAGGGTGACCAGATGTCCCGATTTTATAAGGACAGTCTCGATTTTTGGAGCTTTTTCTTACATAGGCTCCTATTACCCCTCACCTCCTGTCCCGATTTTTCACACTTGCTGTCTGGTCACCCTACCTAGGAGTGGGTCTTCTTCTGGACAGAATGAAGACGTTTCTCAGTAGGCTAGGATGGGTGAAGCTTTCTTTGTCACTGCCTGTACTGTGCCTGTTCTGTGAATACAGGACTCTAATTTCATAGTTCACCAGTAATGTATTCACTTTAAAACTTTGTACAATAGTTTGGTTTGGCTTTGTATTTTTGAACTCTTATTCAGTAGATAAAATATTATTGTTTGAGCCGTTATCCTCTATACTTTTAATGGGGAATACCACTGGAACTGGTAATATTTTTCTTACTGATACAAAGGAGAAAAACATTGTAACTATGCCCCCATGCTACACAGAGCTTGATATGTTATAAACACCTTGGAAATATTAGTGGTATGAATCCTAACCAGGGCCTGTTTTTGTTATTACCATTATTTTTAGGAAATAGTATTGTACAGATAGTCATACGGCAAGCTTGTGGAGAGCCAGGATTAGTGCTCAGGAATTCCTGGCTCCCAGTCCTGGTCTTACTCCACTACACCACACTGCTTTGTGCTTTTCCTGTGGAGAGTTAACTTCACTTCAGGTTCCAGCAGAAGATGCCAAGCTATGAGCCCTTATCCAAGAACAAAGATCTGCAAAAAGACCAAATGGAGCACATAAACAGACTAGTCAAGGAACTTGATGCTCTCTTTTCACAGAGGTCTCAGTGCTGAAGGTCTACTCAGTCCTCTCCCCATTAAATATCAACTCTCCGAGCTACCTGGACCTGTAGCTTACTGGCTGAAGGCTTTTGGCAAGCCCTGTTTTGTATGGTTGTATGGCTGATGCTGTATTTTTACACGTTTGTTATATTTCCCCATATTCTGAGAAGTGATCATTCCACTGTCAACAAACAAATCTCCTTGCCCAGTGAACAATTTTCCATTAGCAACTTTGTGCTCCCATGCTATAGGGTGCCATTAACAACAGTGTTTACACTTTTTGCGATTATAAGAACATTAACATATAGACTCATAGACTTTAAAATCAGAAGGGACCATTATGATCATCTAGTCTGACCTCCTGCACAACACAGGCCACAAAATCTCAGCACCCACTCCTGTAACAAACCCGTAAACTATGTCTGAGTTATTGAAGTTCTCAAATCGTGGTTTAAAGACCTCAAGGTGCAGAGAATCCTCCAGCAAGTGACCCATGCTCCACGCTGCAGAGGAAGGCGAAAAACCTCCAGGGCCTCTGCCAATCTGCCCTAGAGGAAAATTCCTTCCCGACCCCAAATATGGTGATCAGTTAAACCCTGAGCATGTGGGCAAGACTCACAGCCAGCACTCAGGAAAGAATTCTCTGCAGTAACTCAGATCCCACCCCGTCTAACATCCCGTCGCAGACCATTGGGCATATTTACCTGCTAATAATCAAAGATCAATTAATTGCCAGAATTAGGCTATCCCATCATACCATCCCCTCCATAAACTTATCAAGCTTAGTCTTAAAGCCAGATATGTCTTTTGCCCCCCACTACTCCTCCCTTGGAAGGCTGTTCCAGAACTTCACTCCTCTAATGGTTAGAAACCGTCTGATTTCAAGTCTAAACTTCCTAGTGTCCAGTTTATATCCATTTGTTCTTGAGTCTACATGGGTACTAAGCTTAAATAATTCATCTCCCTCCCTGATGTTTATCCCTCTGATATATTTATAAAGAGCAATCATATCCCCCCTCAGCCTTCTTTTGGTTAGGCTAAACAAGTCAAGCTCTTTGAGTCTCCTTTCATAAGACAGGTTTTCCATTCCTCGGATCATCCTAGTAGCCCTTCTCTGTACCTGTTCCAGTTTGAATTCACCCTTTTTAAACATGGGAGACCAGAACTGCACACAGTATTCCAGATGAGGTCTCATCAGTGCCTTGTATAACAGTACTAACACCTCCTTATCTTTACTGGAAAAGTAAACAGAGGGGAGATTTAAACAGGCTAAAACAACCCCAGCCTGGCCTGTTGGGAAGGGGTGACAAGCTGCTTTTTCAGTGTGCACATCAAGGGTGTCAACTTTTCTGTAGGTTTATTGCATGAATGAAAGGCTTAAGGGGATGGAAAGCTTTTGTCTGACAAAAGATCCATCAGGCTTAGAAATGGACTGAATGATGTCTTGCCTATTGCGATTTCCCTATGAGCACGTTTTGTGGGGGCAAAGGCAGGGGGTATTCCATTAGAAATCATGGTGAGACCTTGGAAAGAATTCTCATACAGTACTGGCTCTGCCCAAGTGCTAAGAATGTGATTATTGCACATGGAACAAGCATATGGCCTTAGAAAAAGAAATACAAAATAACCTTGGTTTTGTGTAGCATCATTAATACACACTACATCTTGAATGCTTTACAGCAAAATAATACAGAAAATCATTTACCTCTCCTATCTTCTCTATATATGCTATCCATCCGCCCATTGTATTTCAAAGATGCCCATCAGCAGTGAGCAATAAGTACTAATATTGGGGTTACTATCAAATGACTCATCTTTTTTCTGATCATTAATACAGTTTCAACATTGAGTGTGTATTCTATTTTCAATACTTTATTTATAATAAAAAACAATAGCAGAAAAGAGAGAAATGAAGAGAATGAGGCAAGGGAGGAAAAGGGGGTTCTCACCACCAGGGTTGAGGCTGTGTGAAGTAACAGGCCAGAGATCAGTACCAGATGAAAAGCAGGAGAGGAGTAATGAGAGATGAGACTAGGCTGGTGCAAATCTGTTGCATTTTAAAAACAAAGTTGGTTATTCTGAAGTGAACAAGAGAAACTAATAGATGCAAAGGACTGTATATTATACACTTTTTTTTTTCTACTGCCTTCCCTTATTTTGCTGAAGAATGAAACCCATCTTGTTCTGGTGCAATGCCGTCATGTCACAGATCAATAGATAGGCCAGCCTGACCATGCCACTTGGTGTTCCAATTTGACCTGATATTTCACTGGACACCTCCCAACTTTAACTGGTTTAAATATCTGCAAGTGCAGATGCCTTAAACCTCCCTTGGAGTCCGAAAGCAATTTCTCACCCACTGCACAAATGCAGGGCTCTCATAAATGTCCTACCAATGGGACAAAGAATTAGGACTCCTCAAATTTCAAGACTTGATTTAAAAATCATACTATATTGAACAGGATGGCTCAGTACTAGCCAATGGGACATGGAGACTTTCACTTCTAGGTCTCAGTTTGAATCTGATCTAAGTTGACAGTCCCTCTTAAAATATCATCTGATGTTTGTTCCAGTGACCATATGAAATGAGAGTTTTTTTGTAAGATATGCAGGGAGGGTCTTACGAAGTCCCAAGGGACAGGTGTCAGCGTTAGCAAACCTTCCACCATAGCTGGTGCAAATCACTACGTTAGTTGGCAGGCTGATCTGAGTGGGTCATGAACTGAATAGGCCATGGACAGTTAACTCCTCACTCACTCCTTGAGGTGTGAGGCACAGAAAGAGAGGGTGTGAGGAGAAGCATGCCATGCTGCTGTTTTTGCTGTACCTGTTCTGTGACTGGAAGGTTTCAGGCTCCAGGGCTGTTGATCCATCATCTTGCATGAGCAAAAGCAGCCCATTTATTACAAGTAGGTTGGTAAATTATGGTGGAAGCCAGTACAGGGATAGGATGGAGGCAAGCTAAAGCACTGAACTGGCCTTGGGACTGGATTTGGGTCCACCTGCTGTGCCTTCCCTCCACTGGGGGTTGATAAATATCCTCCTTCCCCCAGCCCCATTTTCCACCAGAAAGAGCAGAGACAAGAGGACCCTTTCATCTTGGCACAACCCTCTGGTGATTAATGTGATGCAATGTTCCCATGTAGGCAGAGGTAGCAATATGTCCGCCATGTAATTAGGAGCGAGATAATGAATGTGTTAGAGGCTATTCAAGCACTGCTGCCCGCCTCCCTGCAGAAGAGGCTCTTTCTCAGCAGTTAAGCCAAGTGGAAGGAGGGCCGGCAGAAATCTCATTGGCTCCCAGCTTAATTGTACTGGAAACTGGGGCCTCTCACAGCAGAAAAGAAGAGTAAGGGTTGGTAGGGGAGAGATGGGCAAGTGGGTCTCCTCTAACATTACAGGACCAAAGTTTTGTTGTTGTTTTTAATGTGTTTGACCTTGTGGCAGTAGAAGCTTTAAACATGCACATCTTGGCTTTGTATGTGCATGCCTTTTTTGTTTCAAATCATATGGGAAAGCCATCATTTAATAAGCATAAGACTCTGCCTTCTCAGTAACCCAGGGGCAAAGATGCTGCTGCTGCTGCTGCTGCTTCATGGCCTTTGAAATGTGGGAAACAAGCCAGAGACACAATAGGTTTATTCTTTATTGTGAGGCTTTACAGTTACAGCACCATTGTCTAGTTAATAGTTGCAAAAAGGACACTCCCCTGTGCATACACAGGGAAAACAACCCATTGGTTCTAAATAGTGCTACCCAAACTTCCCCAGATTCATATGAGAATCACATGAGAAAGAAGCTAAAAGTTTGCCTGATCAGCTTGAAGCCAGGGAATCCATGCTTTTTATTAGAAATTAAGCTTACTCCCCATATGGTTTCCTAGATTATTTCTGATGTTTGCTAATGAAAAATTATTTTAAACTTCATAACTGAACACACAGTAGGCTAAATTCAGCTAAATGCAGTCAGATGTTAGCAGGTGTAACTCCCAGAAGAACCAAATTCACCAGTGATATAAATGTGGTGTAAGTTGCATAGTGGGTGTAAATTAGTCAGAATACAGCTTTTAACTAGATGACAGAGTGAAGAAATTTGCAATGATTTGGTATTGTCGGTTTGCAAACTGAGTGCAACTTTCGCAGCAAGGGGCCAATGGAGGATCAGGTGTAAAATAAAGCAGCGCTCACACATGTTCAGATTTATGCCTGATCCATCCCAACAATCCCTAGAGTAAAATTCACACTAGTATAAATAAGTACATTCCCATTAGCTTCAGTGATAAAATTGATCCCCACAGAATACCAAAATGGAGTAAGTCAGACTTTATTTTGCACCCACACTGAATGCCAAATGGATGCAAGTTACATTACTACATCACTGGCTCCCATTTTTAATCAACCCAAAATGTAACTGAAACCACCATTTACTGCTGGTTTTCACCCAGTTATCAGATAGTGGAAGCTCCCGGTGTAATTTTCAGGCCTTTCTTGCATATATAGAGCCAAAGGAAGAGATGGAATTGGACGTCTAACATGCTGATGCAGTTATGACAAGATCAGATTTGTATATTCGTCATCACATACCATGTGCAACTGGAGTTAGTGGCAGAGAAGGCAGTTCTACAAAACAATCAAAGCCACCATTCCATTGCTATCTCCCAGAAATCCCACAGAGCTATCCAATTATACACAGACACACATTAACTGATATTCTTGCACATGTTCTCACACACACACTCATTACACCTCATTTTGGTCATGCTGTACCAATGCACAAAATACCACTCACACATGCTCGCTGTGGCACTGCATTTCCTGGGTCTCTCGCATGTGCCCTTTCTTTTTCTTCTTCTTCTTCTCTCTCTCTCTAATGCCTGAGACCCGGACAGTAAAAGTTGAGGAGTGGGTAGTGGAAATAAAGTCAAGATAGCCCTGTCCAAGCTGAGGGAAGCACAGAAAGTGAACAACATAAAGGAGAAACCAGAACCTCTAAAGCAGATTAAAATGTTTTCCAGAGTCTCCTCCTATTGGTGAAGTTGGCTGGCAGGAAGTGGTGCAACATGATGTAAGTGTTTCTTCCACTAACAGAAATACAGAACATCCTCCAGAGGGTGCAAAGTCACTGATGGCATTGACCATAGGTCTATAAACCGTATTATCTCTAAATATCTCATAGGCAAACCTACTGATGAAAAAACATTTGGTGATCTAACTGATGACTTCAAGTTTCATTCCTGTGCCAGTGAGCAGAGTCTATCTGTGACTGGTACTAAAAGAAATATGCACAAGAACCCATGACTAATTTGGTGCATTGTAGAAGGATGCAATGTATCCCTACCCTTCAACTTACCTGACGATGAAAACAAACCTCACCAGATTCTTATTTGAAGAGCTACTTGTTCAGCATCTACCATGCATCATCTGGAGGATTTCCAAGTGAATAAGGCATTCGTTTACCACAAAGTTCCACTGATGTGACGTCTCTCAGGGCAACCATGAAGACACTGACACTTCTATAGTCACATGACATTAATGGCATTTGCAATTTAGTTGTGTCTGCAGGAACACAGATGTTCTTCCCCACTAGTCACCGGCTCCCCCCACACCCATGTTTATTGTTCAAAATGCTGAGTACAGTTGGTTACTGTCAGGAAATGAAAATATATTACCATAGAAACTGTTTTGCAGAAGCTGCCATGTGAATCTCAGACATCTCTGCAGCCTTCCATGTCCTGACAGGATGAGATACTAGGTGCAAACTCTGTGAGGGAGTTTGGGTGCAGGTGCTGGCTCTGGTCTGGGGCAGAGTGTTGAGCTGCAGGAGAGGGGTACAGGGAACTGGCTCCGGCAGGGGGCTCAGGGCTGGGGCAGGTGGTTGGGGTGCAGGAGGGAATTCAGGGTGCAGGAGGGGTTATGGGGTGCTGGCTCCAAGAGGGGGCTCAGGGTTGGGGCAAGGGGTTGGAGTGCGGGAGCGGTGCGGGCTCCCACCAGGCAGCACTGACCTGAGGTGGCTCCCAGTTGGTGGCGCAGTGGGGCTAAGGCAGATCCCCTGCCTTCCCCAGCCCCATGCCACTCCCAGAAGTGGCTAGCATGTCCCTGTGACCCCAGAGGGGGCACGTGGCTCTGCGCGCTGCCCCTCCCATCAGTCACCGTCCCTGCAGCTCCCATTGGTCCATTAGCCACAGTTCCCCATTCCCAGCCAATGGGAGCTGCGGGGGCAGTGCCTACAGGGAGGGGCAGCACACGGAGCCACATGCCCTCCCCAGAGGTCACAGGGACATGCTGGCCACTTCCAGGAGCGGCGAGGGCCAGGACAGGCAGGGTGCCGCCAGACTTTTAGCATCTGGAGATCGACTGTCAGAGGCTCCAGGATCGATCAGTCGATCGTGATCTACTAGTTGTTGACCACTGCTCTAGATGAGCAACCTCTCAACACGTGAGGGTCAGTTACAAGATAATAGCTATTTCCAGGCTCCATCCCAAAGTTACACAGCAGTTTTGCCAAGCTAAGAGCGTATAGATCAAAGGGACACTAAACAGTTCAAAAGATCCTCTGGAAAGAGTGAGGGAATCATGAATTTGCTATTCCTGGGCATGGAACACAGACACTTACCCTGCAGGATGTCTGAAAGCAACTGGGGCCTTCCCCAACTTCCAGGGACCAGTAAACCTTAGGGAAAGCAGGCATGTGTAGAGACTGGTTATTATTTTAAGGTTTGTTTTCTCTAGGTTGGTTGAGTTTTAAATAAACAAATCTTTGCTTTAAGAAGGCTGTCTGGTGACTGGACACCACTTTTCATAGCTCCTGGAAGGGAAAGGACTACAGGTACTGAACCTAGCTAGGACCTGCTGAGGTAATCACAGCTAGCTGCCAGAGACTGCAGCCAAGACCTGGTGTAAAAGTGAGAGAATCACATAATTGCATCCCAAGAGAGGAAATAGTTCAAGGCCTGAGACCTCAGAGAAGGTGCTTTCAAATAGACCTGGAGGGGTCAGAGGTTCAATAAGCCCAGTAACTGACACACAGATCCACTGTTCCCTAATCGCATACATTTCCTTTCCTAAGTTTCATCCCTTACCTGAAGATATACCCCTTGTGCATTTATTTTGCTAATGAGATGCCAGCACTCTTGGGATATCAACTTGTTGGAATTACCAGGGCATATTGAAAAAGAACAGTAAAAAGCATGTTCTCTGTTATTGCAGTATAATGCCAGGCCCAGTGATGCTTCCAGAAGGCGAGAGAGAGCGAGCAGAGCATAATGTGTCCCTGACCTGTCCAGAGGGACATAACAGAAGACGTTTCATTTTATTTGTTTATACAGTGACTCAGTCTGTAGTAACTGGGTTAAAGTCCACTTAGAAATAAAGAGAACAAAAGACCCCCTGTTAGTACTGGACATTTTTCCTCTTAAGATATCACAGAAAGGATTTAAGAAAAAAAGAAAGAAAAGAAAAACTCCAGCAGGATACAGGAAGCCACAGGCTTATAGGAATCTAGCAGTGCTTTGGAAAGGAAAACACAGCCTCAGACTTTCATCTGCAGATTTTTTTCTTCATTTTTCCTTAGCTTCTCTATAGTCCATTGCAGCTGAAAGCATTATCAAGGCCAGATCTCCAAAGACTACAGGGCTCCTATACAGAGGGCAAGTACGTGGGTGGGGGCAGATCCCTGGATCCAGTGTTCCCCAGACAGAGAGGAAATATGCTAGATTGTGCCAGTCTCTGGAGTTTAGCCTGCCAGGGGCTTCTGCAGAGAGAGAAATTGCACTGGTGTGGCTGTATCCCACAGCCACTTGATCCCATAGTCCCTTGCCAGATTCCTTGATCCTATAGAACCTGCTAGAGAGAATATATAGGGCATTGATTATTGTTGTTTATTTTGCACATCGAATCATCTCCTTTATCCAAGTATCCGAAAGCACTAGCTAAACATTAATTAAGTGACACTGCCCCCTGTGTGGTATCAAAAAGTGTCTGAAATGTTTGCAGTGAAAGTATTTGAACTGGGAGGGAGCATGGGGCTGCATTTTATTACAAATGCAAACACTGTCTGCTTTAAGAAGGCTGTCTGGTGACTGGACACCACTTGTCATAGCTCCTGGAAGGGAAAGGACTATAGGTACTGAACCTAGCTAGGACCTGCTGAGGTAATCACAGCTAGCTGCCGGAGACTGCAGCCAAGACCTGGTGTAAAAGTGAGAGAATCAGAGGGATGCAATTATGTGAATCATGCCAACTCAATCTTTTTTCCTTCTTTGACAGGGTAACTGGCCTAGTGGATTCAGGGAAGCTATAAACATGATTTACACTGACTTTAGTACACTTTTGCCTTTTATCAGTAAACTAAAATTTCGTGAATTTTTTCTTCAGATTTTTTTGAATGGAAATTGAGTCATTTTCAAGTGAAGGTGACTAGGCAGGAAAAGCATGCCAAAATGAAGTTCTGAATATAAAAATAACCATTTCACTGAATTTTGCAAAAATACAAAATTGAAGGAGTTAGCAGGTGCCTCAGATGAAATAATGGCAAATTTCATGACTAATTCGTCACTCTTTTCTACAGTTCTAGTTAGTAGTATTATCCCCATTTTAGATCAGAGTAAACAGAGGTAATAAGCTATTAGCTGACTTACCTAAGGCTACACAGCAAGTCTGTTGCTCAGTTGTTTGGTCAGAAGACTGTAAAAAATATTTCCCATTAATTTATAGAAGTTTGAGACTTTTTTGTGTTCAAAATAACTCCTGAACAGCTTTCTTCACACTCTCATGACTTTGTCATGCTGCCTTCATTGAGGACCCATAACATTGTTCAATCTTTTACACTGACAAAAAACAAACATTCTTAAAAAATCAGATCTGGGGGACTAGATGGTTTAAGGAATTGGTAATGAGATACAGAATCATTCCCCTCTAGTTTACTGATTCAAATCTAACTAAACTCACTGGTAACTAACAGCAATTAATATTGAAGACTGGTTTGTATTTTATGTGAAATGAGTTGCTGACCTGGGTCTAGTTTCTAATGGACAATTGCTCCAGTCAGTAAAATCAACATAGTTGTCACTGACTTTGATACATAGAAAATACTGGAACAAATTATTAAACAATCAGTTTTTAAGCACTTAAAGGATAATAGGGTTATAAGTAATAGCCAACATGGATTTCTCAAGAACAAATCATGCCAACTCAACCTTTTTTCTTTCTTTGACAGGGTAACTGGCCTAGTGGATTCAGGGAAGCTATAAACATGATTTACATTGATTTTAGTACACTTTTGCCACAGTCCCACATGACATTCTCATGACCAAACTAGGGAAAAGTGATCTATATTAAATTACTACAAAGTGAGTAGGCAACTGCTTGTAAAACCTACTCAGAGTAGCTATCAATGGTTCTATGTCAAACTGGTATGACATATCTAGTGGGGTCCCACAGGGGTTTATTCTGGGTCTGGTAGTTTTCAACATTTTCATTGAATAATAGAGTGGAGAATATGCTCATAAAATTTGCAGATGACCTCAATTTGGAAGTGACTGCAAGGACTTTGGAGGGCAGGATTAGAATTCAAAATGACCTTGACAAATTTTAGAATTGGTCTGAAATCAATAAGATTTCAATAAGAAAAGTACAAAGTACTACATTTAGAAAGGAAAAGTCAGAGGCAAAACTACAAAAGGGGATAAGTGGGTAGGCAGCAGTGCTGCTGAAAAGTATCTGGGGGTTATAGTGGATCACAAATTGAATATGAGTCAACAATGTGATGCAGCTGGAAAAAAGGCTAACATAATTCTTCAGGGTATTAATAGGAATGTCATATGTAAGACACAAGAGGTAATGGGCAGGTTGAGCTGGGATATTGTGTTCAACGTAGGGTGCCACACTTCAAGGAATAGGTGTGCATAGACTTGGAAGAGTCCAGAGGAAAGCAACAAAAATGATAAAAGGTTTAGAAACCCTGACTGATGATAAAAGGTTAAGAAAGGCTCATTTAGTCTTGAGGGAAGAAGATGAGGGGACACCTGATAAGTATTCAATATATTAAGGGCTGTTATAAAGAGGACAGTAATCAACTGTTTTCCATGTCTGCTGAAGGTAGAACAAGAAGAAATGGGCTTAATCTGCAGCAAGGGAGATTTAGATTAGATATTAGAAAAAACTTTCTAGCTATAAGTTAAGTTCTGGAATAGGTTAGCAAAGGAGGTTATGGAAATCGCTGTCATTGGATGTTTTAAAGAACATGTCAGAAAAACACCTGTCAGAGATTGTCTAGGTATACTTGGTCCTGCCTCAGCATGGGGGTCTGAACTTGATGACCTCTCAAGGTTCATTCCAGCCCTACATTTCTCTGATTCTACAATTGTCTTTTTTATTGGCATTTCCAGGAAAAAGTCCTAGGACTAAAATCCCTACTCTTCTGTGACCTCATATGAGGCGTTGTCTATACTGGGAGAAATCATGATGTTAGAAAATGTATTAACTAAGAGTGTGTCTATGCTGCAGCTGCCTGTCAGCCTGGGTAAATAGACTTGTGGTAGCAGAGCACATGCTAGCATGCTGAAAATAGCTGTGTGGACATTGTGACACTGATGGAGGCTTATGCTAGGCACCCAAGTTCATCCCAGAAAAGTTCTCCCAAAATTTCCTACCCTATTGCAGTGCAAATAACCATGGGATATGCTCCCAAATTCTCTGTGCCATAAACAGATGACTGCAGCTCAAGTGAATTCACAGCAGTTCTAGTGTTATTTTGCAGTGTGGCCTCTTGCACTTGAGCTAGGCTAACTTTGAGAGAAGTAACGTGAGTGTAGATATCTTGCATGAGCTTTGCGGTGAAGACATATGCAACACCAGTGAACTAACACAGTGTTAAATATTACTTTGTCTTTACTGTGGCCAGTGATAATTGTGTTTAAAAACATACTAGCTTGGTCGTGGGTATCTCTGGAGAGGATAGAGTTAACCAGTCAGCACGTGTTTAAACTTGTCTGGAGTTATCCACCTTGACATACTACATTATGTTAGAACGTGTTAACTAGCAGTATGCTAAGCACTCAGTGTAGAGAAGTTTAGTTTCACTTAAAATTGTGTCAGCTAGTCTCCTTCACATTTGGGATAACCACAGCCATCTGACATGGTTTTAAACATGGCAGACTCTGTAGTTAACCATGACCAGGTGCTCTGATTTTAAACACAGTAGTCCCTGTCTATACTGTGTGCTGAGCTATATTTAAGATCACTGTGAAGGAAGGAGTAAGGGATAACATTCCTCAGCAGTCAAAGGCCTGGAGCTGGCCTGGCTGCCTGATTAGCCCACCACCCCCTGCACCTGAGGAGAGAGGTGGACCTTAATTAGCTGACCCTTAGAAAAGAGGTCAGCAGGAATGAGGTGGAGGGGACTTCTAGAAGTGCAAGTGCTTGGGCAGTGCGTCAGATGGATTGCCATGGGAGTTACAGCTGAGAAGAACTGCTCCAGAAAACCAAATGGACAAGAGGGAAATTGTTTGGGAGAGCCATGAGGCTGTGAGGTAAGGGCTAGAAAATCTTGCTATGGCAATTACTGGTGCAAAAGACTGATTTGGGGAAGGGACTGTTATGCTTGCATAGACTTTGAAGTAAGAATCTGTAAAAGGTGGGTTTATGTTTAGGAAGGCTCAGTTATAGAAACTACTCAGCTGATAATTGCTTCTTAAGGAATTGAAGGGAGTGAGCAGCAGAATAAAGCTTGGTCTGACAAGAGGAGGGTGCTCTAAATTAGTCCCAGGCTATTAGTCACATTAGTAAATGTGTATTCTAACATCATAAAATCTTCTAGCTCAGACAAGTCCACTGAGGGCAAAATCGTGTTTAACACCATGTTAATTACTGTAGTTGGAGGAGAATGTTCCCTGAACTTTGCTTCAGACTCCACCTTTCTAGGCCTCGAGAGATGCATTCTCCTCTAACCCATCTGGTAAGGCACTCTGGAAAACCTCAGCTTGGCCCACACCCACCTCAGACCCTGAACTGTGTAGTTCATACGTTGCCAGAATCACTAACTGCCCAGTTTCACATAGCTCCATATATCTGCAGTGGAACTACAGAGCATATATATGGAGGACATTTTGTGGCTTTTAATTGTACCCAGAAATTTGCCTTTTACTCTTCCCTTCCCCCTCCCACTTCTGGCAGTACTGTGTGAGGCGGGAGAAAGGGATGAAGAGGAGACAGAGAATTTGGGGGGATGCATGAGACTTCTCAAAAAGGGCTGGAAATTCTGTCTGCCGTGAGGGTAGGGTTGAGTTTGTTTTTGAAATCCCCTTCTTTTTGGAAGGAATCCTACACAAATTTCTGGTTTTAGGATGTGATATTTGATAAGTGCAAATGCACCAAAAATATTTTGAGTTTTTTCAATTCTGCACGTCTGCTGCCTGCTCTAGGGGGCCGAGCCTGACTTGTAACAGCAATTGCCAATGTCTGTACAGCCAAATGGGGCCAGCAGTTTTCCCTGACCCCAGCTTACAGCTTCCCAAATGAACATGCTGCGCCTGAGCTTCTGCTGCCAAGGAAAGCAAATGGACAGGAAACTTCTGCAGCACTTCGGCAATGGGAATGGAGAATGGAGTCTGCAAATGGTGAACATGTAAAAAGAGTTCAAGGGCAGGAGGGCTGGTGTTTCTAAAACCCACTCATGCCAAGCTGTTGTATCTGTTTCCAAAGTCCAAGTAATTCTTTGTATTTGCAAATGCAATGGCCTTGGGAGGGAATCAGGATCAGCACTATAATAAATTAGGATGTGCAGCCCATCTAGTCAGGGACAAATCTACAATAAAATAGTGGCCACAGACCTGCCAATGAGACATACACAAATGCAGGGAGGGAGAGACCGGCAGAAGGGGAAAGAGATGCCCATTAACAGAGCAGAAGTGAGGGACTATAGAAGGAAACCTATGAAAACAAAATAAACCAGGAGTAGCAGACTATTGTGCACCCAGGTGGTCCAAAGCAAACCTTTCCTTGTACTTCTCATGACACCCAGAATTACATGCCCAATAAATTAATTAAAAAAACTGATTCCAGGCCATTCATCTGCTAACTGATGAGGCAGGAGTAGAAGCTAGTGTCAGCTTTAAACAAGGCTAACACTGCAGGAATGCAAAGAGACTACTTCATACAGGCTCTGGCTACATGAAATTTTTTTCTGAAAAACAGGTCTTTGATACTAATGCAGTGGTAATGCCACTGGTGACACAAATGGTGGCAGCTCTAATGCAGGCAAGGCTCTAGGCAGCTGTTGGTTTTAGCTGCTGTGTTATCTAGACCTGTGCAAAGCAAGTCTGAATTGCATGGTGGTAAAAACTAGTGGCTGCTAGCACTTGGTGTACAGTAACACTTCCACTACCAGCAGTGGAGTTGCTCCAGTGCCAGCAACGATAAGGTCTTTCTGCCACCTCTGCAGGACCCTGCAGTGCACAGTTTGACCTCTGTAGGATGAACTTGCTCTGAGTGCATTTAGTATTTAAAACCATTACTAATTAGCGCAGTGGTTTGAGCATTGGCCGGTTAAACCCAGGATTGTGAGTTCAATCCTTGAGGGGGCCATTTAGGGATGTGGAGTAAAAATCTGGCTGGGGATTAGTTCTGCTTTGAGCAGGGAGTTGGACTAGATGACCACCTGAGGTCCCTTCCAAACCTGATATTCTATGATTTCTAATTTAGTATGACCTGCAGCAACTTCATTCAGTGGGGCTGGAACTGCTGACCCCTCTGCATTATATAATCCTAAGAAGGAAGGGTTAGGGGACTGTACACAGAACACCCGGGACTGTGGAATTCTCTGTATTTCAACAAGCAGAGAGTATAGCCTTGTGAATAGGACACTGGACAGGGCCTCAGGAGATTTGGGTTCTGTTCCCAGTTCTGTAGTTACCCAATGTCACCCAGAAAGGCAAGTCACTTTGCCCTGTTGTGCCTCAGTTTCCACATCTGTAAAACAGGGATGATGATACAGCCCTCCTTTGTAAAGCACTTATATCTAAAGATGAAGAGCTGGGTGTTAGTATTATTAATATACACCAATGTACTTCCATGACTCATTATCGGTTGCGGGGAGGTTTGGAAGGAGTTATTTTTACCCTGGTTCTTAAATCCTGTTTTGTTATCAGGCTGTATTCCCATATAGAAATTTCTGGAGCCATAAGGTATTTGGGTTTGAACAAATTAAATGTGGTGGTCTTGAAATAAAATGTGATGGCAGTCCTAGTTGGCCTCTATCTCTTCCCCTGGACTGTGAAGAGCTTTGATCAGCTGTTGGGTTTCCAGTTGTAACCTGAGCCCTACACTCAGTTCTGTGAGGAGCATATTGTAACCAGTCCAAGGGTAAGAGGGCAGGAGTCCAGACACAGAATGTTCTAAGGGGGGTGGCCAGACTGGAGTTTATACCCAAGGTCAGGGACAAGAGAGCAGCCCCTCTTCAGCTCAGACAATTAAATGGCCGATGAGTTCAAACTCAGTAGAAAGGGACAGCATAGTGGAAATGGAAATTACTCCTTTTGTTTTTCTTTTTTCTTTCAGCGTTGGTTTAAGAGGCTGAGTAACTTCAATCTAAGTGCACACTGAACCATGTCCAGGGTAATAAATAGGGGCTGGACAGAGAGGCTGCTCATATAGAAATGGGTGGGGACCTTGTATTGACATGTTAAAAATCTTTTCTCTGAGATCAGAGTCAGGCTGTGTACCAGAACAGAACTACTCCTCAGGAATCCTGAGGGGCTGAGGACTCCAGAGCTTAGCAAATTCTTTATGGCCTTCCTGTGTGTCAGTATCTTTCTCTTTGTCTTGCTAAATTCTTCCTTTTTTAGTTATATCAAAAAAGCAGATGTATTTGTGAGGGAGCTGGTGGGAAGAAGGGAAGCCATTACATTTGCTGTTGCGAATCCAGAACTATTCCAAAGGCAGGAAAGCTGTAAGAATTCTGTGCTGGCAGCTTAGCATCTCCACAGTAGCATGGGACAGGGCAGATTTGCATCCCTGTGGCTGCTCAAGAGAGAGGAGCCCATGTCCTTTCTGTGTCACAGAATGGGGCAGCTCTGAAGTCTGAAAGGGATGTCCCTGTAGTGGTGAAGGACCAAATAGCTCTGTTATCCAGTCAGTTGTGAGGACTGGAGCAGCTCTGTGTCCCTTTGTGGCAGCTCAGCATCCCTACCACCACACAAAATGCTTCAGCTCTTCAAGTGAAGAAACTGCCAAAAGAGATTGAGCCAAAGCCAGTAACAGTTTACAACTCTAGTCCCTGGCTCAAAGGATGTGTGTGTAAGCAGTACAAACTGACACAGCAAATAATCCCAGCAAGGAGGAAAAGGTAATGTTGTGACCCAGTTTCATCAAAAAGCTCATGAATTATGCAGAGAAGTAATTAAAAAAAAACACACTGGCTTCAAATCCAAACCATTCATGCATGAAAATGGAGCTGTGCTGTGCAGTAGAATTTAGCACCAGTTGTTTTCCTCTTCTAACCTGTGCAACCTTTTGGTCCAGAGATGACAATCAGCTCTCTTCCCTTTCAAAAGGGTTAGTCTCAGGTCTGATGATTTGTATGGAGGAGGAAGAGGAAAGTCTCTGTTCAGAAGCCAAATATGATAAGGAGAGAGACTAAGTACATGGTCTGTAACAGGAATAAAATCTTTCTTTCTCTCTCTCCCCATCCCCTTGCCTTTCATACGTGGGATTAGTGCCTTCATAACCAGAATATATGTAGTCACAAGCAGGGGAAGTATTTTGAAACTGGAGATGGCACCTTCTCCTGGGAGTTAGAGCTTTGTTTCAGGGTGTCCTTTTCTTTTTCTTGCTTCCCTGTTTTGTGTGTGTGTGTGTGTGTGTTTGGTTCAGGTTCATCTTGGGGGGTGGGGGGGAACCAAAACCCCTGATTCAAACAATCCTAAACTTTTCAAGAGAGTTCGGTTTCAGAGCCAAACATCAGTTTTTGCCAGTTGCTAGATTCAACTTTGTTTCCCAGTTACTGGCCAGAAACCATGGCAAGATAAGTGAAATCAGATGGGAGAAAAGGAGGCCTACGTTTGTGGGAGAAAGGTTCTGAGGAGAAGAGTTGGCTGTGTTGGTGTCAAAGGCGGAAGGAAGGAAGGAATCTCTCCTTCTATCCCCATTGTGCTGCTTTTTAAAAAAAAACTTTCTAAACTGCTAGAGACAGAATATTAGACTGGATAGACCTGATCTGGTATGGAAAATCTTCTGTTCCTTTCTATCTGTTCTCTCCTCTGCCAGGCTCAGAAGTCTGTCTTAAGATAAGACACCGGGAGTTTTCTCTGGCTTTTTGTGTGGGTGTGCACCTCTTAATTATTTTGTTTTGTGGGAATGTAGGTGTAGAAGGACTGAAGCCCTATAATGGGTTGAGCAAGCTCACTTTGCTTAATTTCAAGCCAGTTAAATGTTGTAACCTTGAAAATTCAACTCATCTGATATTTGGATTCAGGTGAAGGGAAGGGGAGACAAGTGTAATGTCTTTCATGGTGGAGAAGAAACAGGACTGTTGTAAAGATTTAAAGGGGATTCTTATTCTTTTTTGAAGTTTCTAGATGCAGGCAGGACTCTAGTTCTTTCTGGCCCTCTTGTTCCCAGACTATCTAAACCAAACTTCTCTCCACACAGGTTCACCGTAACTCCTGTCTTGACTCAGCAGTCATGGGGAGGCATTTTCAACTCTATTACTGGAAGTATTCTCTCCATTTTACAGATGAGGAAATTGGGCCTAATTCTCCTCTTTTTGTGGCAGTTTTACAGTGGTGTAACTCAGTGGACTTCAGTAGAGTTAATCCTGAATGACATTTGTGTAAGTGCAAAGAATCAAGCTGAGTAAATTTATGGCAGAGCTGGGAATAGAACTGAAGAGGCCTGATTGGCTGCCAGTCCCTTTCTCTAATTGCTGTGTATTGTTCTTTCTCCTGGATTGGGGAGAAACATGTTTGTGGGTTAAATTCTAGAAATGAGATTTCCCTTTAGTTTGCCCATTTTCTCTTCATTGTGTCATTCATCCAGGGTCTCCCCTCTGCTTATCTAAACACAATTCTTACATACACAGCCCTCGCTACAGAAGAAGCCAGCACGTTTCCTTTTCTTCCCAATGCATTTGGACTTGTCCATCACACACAGAGCAAAACACAAGCAAACCAGTTAACATAATGCATTTTGTCCTCCTATTTCCCCCCACTCCCCCTTAGGAACCATGGGACAGAAGCATCTCCTGTCTGCTACTCCAGGTTACTGTGATCCAACTTGCTCCCAAAGTGCATCTTAAGTTTCTAAGGGGGGTTTGTGGGAGACTGAAACAGACCTTTCAACCGTGCCCACTGGCTCAGAGCACCTAGTGTTGACCTGTCCTGCCTGCTGACCCCTGACCCTTCCTCTGACCTTGCTGGATTGTTCCTGCTATGCTTTCTACAAGAGAAGGCCATCAGCTCTGCAGGCAAAAGAAAAAAAATACCCTCCTCCCCCCCAATAATGACTTGCTATTGTTGAAGAGAGTAATCTATACTCTGGGCGACAAGCTGAAGTAGCAGAGGGAAGGCTCTTTAACCCTCTCTGTGCTGAACTCTCCCTGGGCTCTTTGCCCTCCTCACAGCCAAACTCAGTTGCTGCACAATGCTGATTAAGAAAACTATCTGTCATAGCTGTAGTCTGCGCTGGGGGGGGCGGGGGAGGCAGGACTGGACAGAGCAGGAACTTATCTTAGACACTCGTCTCATCTTATTACTCCCCATAGGGGGCTCTCTCAATCCTTGGGGGTATCCCCTTATCTCTTCCCTAATGTTTAATAACCTCTAATCTGTCACATTTACTGTTCTTCCCAAAAGAGGACTGGAAGCAGGATTCCCATTAGCGTTTAGTATCAGGGTAGCCGTTTTAGTCTGTATCCACAGAAACAAGGAGTCCGGTGGCACCTTAAAGACTAGCATATTTATTTGGGCATAAGCTTTCATGGGTAAAAAACCTCACTTCTTCAGATGCATGCATGTATTCCATGCATCTGAAGAAGTGAGGTTTTTTACCCACAAAAGCTTATGCCCAAATAAATATGCTAGTCTTTAAGGTGCCACCGGACTCCTTGTTTCCATTAGAGTTTGTCACCACCTCTTCCTCATCAGCCAGAAGAGTTTGCTGTAAATAACATAAGGTGTTGCTTCCTTGGTTACTGTACAGTAGGCTGGGAGCATTATGGTGGGGCTTTTGGTTTTTTGTTTTGTTTGCCTTCCTCTAAAGCACAAAGCATTGGCTTCTGCTTAAGACAGACTTGATAGGCCTGTTTTTTGATTTTGTAAATTCTTTTTCCCTGAGCATGTGACCCCTGTAGCACTCAGACCCTGCCATCTGGGGAGTGAGAAACTGGGCCTAGGAATTGTGCTCTGAACTTCCAGATTCTCAGCACTGGCCAGGTCTATTTCAGCCAAGTATAGTTAACATACTCTAAACTCGAGAAACTCTTCCCCCTGTCATTTCTGCTGGGCCAGACCAGCTAAGCTAGCATTTAGATATTGAACAAGAATCTGCTAGGATTCTCCAGGAGTCCCCAGTCCTGCTTTCACTACTACCTTTGACATTTGGTGGGAGCTTTGCCAATTTAACTTACTGTCTTTCACCAGGTGTAAAATGAGGACTGCTTTATACTTTGAAGTGGTGTGAGCTCACTTAATTAATGGAAGTAAAGAGATCCTCTGAGGAGAAACACTACAGATGTGCAAAACTGCAGGATTCTCTCACTGGGCTCCACATCACATCAGAGTGGAATCTGTTACATCAAACGCTTGCTTGCTCTGTTGAATTTCTGTTCTTCATCCTTTGCAACAGGATCAGGGTATGGCATGTGTTCTGTACAGTAGGTTGGACACAGACCTGAGCAGGGTTTCAGACCCAAGGCGTGCCTTGTTTCATCAGAGGGATTAGTAGCAAGGTGTGACTGGAGATAGCAGCCAACCACGCAAGTCTCACCTCTTTATCATCACACTTTGGAGTGAGGATAAAGAGTCTTAGATCACTTGTTCGCAGGCCTGGCATTTCTTAGATGTCTGAAAAGCAATGTCAAGCTCTGCTTTATGTGAAAGTGGAAGGAGTCTTTGCTGGAGGGACTGTCGCTCTTTGGCAGGCTTAAAACAAGAGTATACAGCTGCACAACTGGCAAATCTTTAATCGTGTTCAGACTGCTGCACTGTATTAAAAATTTTGCAAACTTCTTGCAGCCAGGTTCCTGCGTAAAGGATCCTGAGCAAAGCTCCAGTCACAGGAGCAGAACACCTATCTCAGGAGCTTTTTCTGCTTTGTCTGTTTGATCACAGGAAAATTAGCCCAAAACAAGAAAAAAGAGATTTGTCCTTCTTCCCATCTACGAAAACAAGGGGGTGTGGTTCCCCCTAGCCCTTCATTCTCCCATGCAGAAAGACACTTAACAGGAGGAATCACTTCCCCTCCCAGCAGCCAGAAGGGAAGGGGCAACACCAACCCCCACACATGTTTTTGTAAGACCATAAAAGTATCTTGGGAATTGAGAGAAGCATTTTTGACCAGTTTAACCGTAAGACTGGAAGTCAGGATGCCTGGGTTCTGTTCTAGGCCTATCGTTGACTCATTTCCTGACCCTGGGCAAATCACTTTGTTCATTAATGTTTGTAAAGCACTTCAAGATCCTTAGATAGAAGGACAACATATCATTATTATACTAGTGGGTGATGGGTAATAGTAATAGTGTGCCTCTAATGTACGATGTACCCAAAATCTGTGGCAAAGTAAATAGCATCGTCTGTTGCCTATGTTGTGTTGAAGATATGTAAGAATAAGTTAATTGCCCATCCTCTCCTCCCTCCTGGATGATCTTGCAGTCAGATGAAATTCTTCTGTGTTAGTGACCTGTAATATGTTGCCATGGAAGTCACAGTGTGGTTTAGAGATGCAGTATTCTAACTTCATAGTGAGATCAAGCAGAGGTAGGAAACTCTTTGTTTGAAAACAAGGAAAATGTCAGAAAATGCTTGATGGGTGTGGATTTTTTTTCTTTTAATTTTTAAACTTGTTTTTAGGTCAGAAACCTGGGTCTTTTACTTCAGTGGTTCTCAACCAGGGGTCCAGGGTCCCCTGGGGGGCTGTGAGCAAGTTTCAGGGGGTCCACCAAGCATGGCTGGTGTTAGACTCGTTGGGGCCTAGGGCAAAAAGCCAAAGGCCCACCATGCGGGACTGCAGCCTGGGGCCTGAGCAGAAGCCTGAGGAACTTAGCTTCACAGGGCCCCCTGTGGTGGAGAGCCCCAGGCAATTTCCCTGTTGCTACCACTTAACCGGCTCTTGCTTTTACATGTAGAAAAACAGTTGTGGTGCAGGTGGGCCATAGAGGTTTTTATAGCATGTCAAGGGGGCCCCAGAAAGAAAAAGGTTGAGAACCCCTGCTTTACTTCATGTAAAGGAGCATCAACTGCATTCTGTTTTGTGGCCCTGAGCAAATCAGTAAGTCCTCTGAGCTTTGGTTTCTCTAGCTGCAAAATGAGAATATCCTACAGCAGGTGTGTGAAGTTTAGTTAATCAATGTCTATAAAACATGTTAAGAGTCTCATCTAAAAAGTGTAACATACATTCTGTGACAGACCCAGGCCAGTGGGGTACAGGAGTCTGGTAGAGGGCAAATATACAGGTCACTGGATGAGTAGTTTTCTGTTTCTTGAGTGACCAGAGAAGGGGCTGCACTAGAGTAATCAGGAACCTGCTAGAACCAATTAAGGCAGACAGGCTGATTAGATCACCTACAGCCAATCAAGGCAGGCTAATCAGGGCACCTGGGTTTAAAAAGGAGCTCACTTCAGTTTGTGGTGGGCATGTGAGGAGCTGGGAGCAAGAGGCACGAGGAGCTGAGAGTGAGAGGGTGTTCTGCTGGAGGACTAAGGAGTACAAGTGTTATCAGACACAGGAAGAAGGTCCTGTGTTGAGGATAAAGAAGGTGTTTGGAGGAGGCCATGGAGAAGTAGCCCAGGGAGTTGTAGCTGTCATGTAGCTGTTACAGGAGGCACTATAGACAGCTGCAATCCACAGGGCCCTGGGCTGGAACCCGGATCAGAGGGTGGGCCCAGGTTCCCCCCAAACCTCTTAACTCCTGATCAGATACAGGAGGAGTTGACCCAGACTGTGAGTTCCACCAGAGGGGAAGATCACTAAGGTGCGCAAATCTGCCAGTAAGCGCAGGACCCACCAAGGTAGAGGAGGAACCTTGTCACAACTGGTGCCAGGAGTGGGATTTGGTGTGCACGGTGCGGCAGAAGAAGGAGAGAGATTTAAAAAAAAAAGCAGGGGGGGTTTCACCACAATGGATGACTTAGTACAGGCATTGATACAAGCTATGGCGGCCCAACACAAGGCTACCCATGTCCAGGCAGCCGCCCAACAGGAGGCAGTGCGGCTGCAGCAAGAGACTAATCGCCTGCTGATGGACCAGGCTTCTCAAGACCAAGCTATGTTGTGGGAACTGGTAAACCAGGTAAGACCCTTATAGAGCTGAACCACGGCCATGATGGGATGCAGATCATACGGGCCAGCCATTGGCTGCAGAAAATGACGCGGGAGTATGATGTAGACGCATACCTTCTGGCCTTTGAGAGGACAGCCATACGGGAGGCCTGGCCTCGAGATCAGTGGTCTGGCATCCTTGCCCCATTCCTCTGTGGGGAGGCCCAGAAGGCCTACTATGATCTGCCTGAAGAGGCTGCAGCAGACTACTGCCAGCTGAAAGCAGAGATCCTGGCCAGATCTGGGGTAACAACTGCAGTGCAGGCCCAGCGGTATCACGAGTGGAGGTACCAGGAAAATAAAACCCCGCGGTCCCAATTCTATGACCTCATCCATCTTGCACGAAAGTGATTGTTAACGGAATCCCGGAATCCGAAAGAGATACTAGAGGTTCTGGTCATCGACATATACATGAGGGGACTACCACCAGACCTTCATGCCTGGGTAAGCCAGAACGAACTCTCCACCTATGATGAGGTTGTTGCACTGGTAGAGAGGCGAAGGACAGCAAGGGAGCCGACCCGACCAGTTAAGGAAGAGGCACCCCGGGTTAAACTAGCAGCACCAAGCCCTAGAGCTCGGGTGACTGGGCCACCAGGAGGGCCCAGGTGGAAAAAGAGAGGGGCTGAAGGCCCACCAGAAGCCACAAAGAGTTGGAACACTGAGGGAGAAGAGGATCATGATGTTAGATTGCCCAAACCAAGAGACCGGGGAATGCCTAGGGCTCCATACAGATGTTATGCCTGCGGGGAGTGGGGACATATAGCCGCACAGTGTCCCAATGCTGAGGAGCTGATGCAATGTAACCTGGGGAACTGAGGAGACCCATGGCTCCCTAATCCACCCTAACGCTTCTGAACCAGTAGAGGCAACAGAGACTGGGCCCCTAGATCTTGGGCAGATTAGCCCCGGGAGAGGAAATTTTGGATGGGACCAGGCCGAAGACCCAAGGTACGACAACATTAGGAAGGAGGTGACTGAAATAGATGGGGTCCCCATGGAAGGGAAAACCCAGGGACCAGGGTCCCTACTTCATATTGAAGAAGAATCTCTTATACTGGGTTGCACCAGTACAGGGGCAGAAAGTACAGCAGATCCTAGTGCCTCAAAAACACCAGAACACTGTATTAAGTCTTGCTCATAGTCATCTTTTTGGGGGACATTTGGGGGTAGAGAAGACCCTGGCACGAGTCCTATGACGGTTCTTCTGGCCCAGAGTACATGAAGAAGTGCGGAGGTACTGTGCGTCCTGCCCAGAGTGTCAGCTGCACAGTCCCCATCCCCACCTGAGGGCTCCTTTAGTACCCCTTCCCATCATAGAGGTCCCCTTTGAGCGAATAGCCATGGACCTAGTGGGACCCCTGGAGAAGACAGCTCGGGGCCACCAATATATACTTGTTGTTTTGGACTATGCTACTCACTACCCAGAAGCTGTCCCCCTGCAGAACACAGCCTCTAAAACGATAGCCAAAGAGCTGGTGGAGATGTTTGCCCGAGTGGGGCTAACAAAGGAGATATTAACAGACCAAGGAACCCCATTTATGTCAAAACTAATGAAGGATCTCTGTACGTTGCTCCATATACATACCCTGAGAACTTCAGTCTACCATCCGCAGACTGATGGATTGGTAGAAAGGTTTAACCAAACCCTCAAGGCTATGATAAGGAAGGTGGTAAGTTGGGACGGGAAGGATTGGGACACCCTATTACCCTACCTTATGTTCGCTATCCAAGAGGTACCTCAGGCCTCAACTGGGTTTTTCCCCCTTCGAGTTATTATACGAGCATCAACCCCATGGCATACTAGATATCACCAAAGAGATCTGGGAAGAGGAACCCAGTGAAGGGAAAAATATAATAGAACATGTAATACAGATGCGAGGCCGGATAGCCCATGTCACCCCTATTGCACAGGAACATTTGGAAAAGGCACAGGAGGCCCAGAGAACCTATTACAATCGCCAGGCAAAAGTCTGACATTCCAGCCAGAGGATCAGGTGAAGGTGTTGGTACCCATGGCAGATAGCAAGCTTCTGGCCCAATGGCAGGGGCCCTATGAGGTGGTTGAACCTGTGGAGGAAGTAACCTACAAGGTGCAGCAGCCAGGACGCCGAAAACAAGAACAGATTTATCACATCAACCTTCTGAAACCCTCGCATGCACAAGAGGCATGCATAACTGTCCAAAAATACCTAGCCCAGGAGAACAATCCTTCCAAACAGGTGAGAGTGTCTCTCAATTTAACACCAGACCAGAAGAATACGGTGTCTGAGATGATCTTTCAGAACCAAGATGTGTTCTCAACAAAACCGGGTCGAACAACTGAGACATATCACCACATTGTCACGAACCCTGGGGCCAGAATAATGATGAGGCCCTATTGGGTGCCAGCGACCAAAAGGGAGGAAATAAATGCAGAAATGAAAAAAATGCTGGAGTTGGAGATCATTGAAGAATCCCACAATCAGTGGTCCAGCCCAGTTGTGCTGGTGCCCAAACCTGATGGCACCACAAGGTTTTGCAATGACTTCCGGCGACTAAACAAGGTATCCCAGTTCGACGCGTACCCCATACCTCGCATAGGTGAGCTAGTGGACCGTCTGGGTAATGCCCGGTACTTGACTACTCTAGACTTGACAAAGGGGTACTGGCAGATTCCCCTTGCAGAAAACGCAAAGGAAAAGACTGCGTTCTCTACACCAGAGGGTCTTTTTCAATATACTGTCCTCCCTCTTGGACTACATGGGGTCCCAGCTACTTTCCAGTGCCTCATGGACAAGCTATTACACCCGCATAACAGTTATGCTGCTGCCTACTTGGATGATGTGATCATTCATACCCCAGACTGGGAAACTCACCTAGAGAAGGTGTCAAGTATCAAGTGAACCAGTTTCTCTTCCCTTGGTTTTCACACCTCTACTGCTAGAACAGGGCCTCATCCTCCCTGATTGAACTACCTCATTATCTCTAGCTTGCCTGCATATATATACCTGCCCCTGGAAATTTCCACTACATGCATCTGACGAAGTGGGTATTCACCCACGAAAGCTCATGCTCCAAAATGTCTGTTAGTCTGTAAGGTGCAACAGGACACTTTGCTGCTTCTAGAGAAGGTGGAGCAGTCCTTGATACCTTCAGGCAAGCTGGCCTTACAGCAAACCCTGCCAAGTGCGCTGTGGGGTTTACGGAGGCCAGATATCTTGGCTACATTGTGGGAAAAGGTCTGATAAAACCCCAAGTGAATAAGTTGGAGGCCATTGAAAATTGGCCCCGACCACGTCGCAAGAAACAAGTCCAGGCATTCCTAGGTGTAGTGGGGTATTACCGACGATTTATCCCCCACTTTTCCACAAGGGCAAGCCCCCGAACAGACCTAGTAAAAGCCCATGGACCTGATCTGGTAAGATGGTCTGACGCAGCAGAGGAAGCATTCACAGACCTAAGGACTGCCTTCTGCAGTAACCCTGTACTGATAGTCCCTGATTTCACCAAGGAATTTATCCTGCAGACAGATGCATCGGAAGTAGGGTTAGGGGCCGTTCTATCACAGATGGTCGGGGAGGAGGAACACCCAATTCTCTACCTCAGTAGGAAACTCCTTCCGAGGGAACAAAAATATGCAGTGGTGGAGAGAGAGTGCCTCGCCGTAAAATGGGCCATGGAAGCATTGTGCTACTACTTGCTCGGGCACAGATTTGTCCTCGTGACCGACCATGCCCCTCTTCAATGGATGCAGCAGAACAAGGAGAAGAACACAAGGGTGACCAGGTTGTTCTTATCCCTCCAACCTGTCCAGTTCCATGTGCAACACAGAGCGGGGAGCCGTCATGGTAATGTTGATAGCTTGTCACATGTGCACTGTCTGGCATCCCAAACTGCCCAACCCCTTGGTGCTGAGCAGGGGGGAGGGATATGTGACAGACCTAGGCCAGTGGGGTACAGGAGTCTGGTAGAGGGCAAATATACAGGTCACTGGATGAATAGTTTTCTGTTGCCTGAGTGACCAGAGCAGGGGCTGCACTAGAGTAATCAGGAACCTGCTAGAACCAATTAAGGCAGACAGGCTGATTAGAACACCTGCAGCCAATCAAGGCAGGCTAATCAGGGCACCTGGGTTTAAAAAGGAGCTCACTTCAGTTTGTGGTGGGCGTGTGAGGAGCTGGGAGCAAGAGGCACAAGGAGCTGCGAGTGAGAGGGTGTTCTGCTGGAGGACTAAGGAGTACAAGCGTTATCAGACACAGGAAGAAGGTCCTGTGTTGAGGATAAAGAAGGTGTTTGGAGGAGGCCATGGAGAAGTAGCCCAGGGAGTTGTAGCTGTCATGCAGCTGTTACAGGAGGCACTATAGACAGCTGCAATCCACAGGGCCCTGGGCTGGAACCCGGATCAGAGGGTGGGCCCAGGTTCCCCCCAAACCTCCTAACTCCTGATCAGATACAGGAGGAGTTGACCCAGACTGTGAGTTCCACCAGAGGGGAAGATCACTAAGGTGTGCAAATCTGCCAATAAGCACAGGACCCACTAAGGTAGAGGAGGAACTTTGTCACAATTCCCTGTGGGGATTACAGCATCTTCAAACTGGGCAGAAATCTTTTGGATTGTCTCAGGGTGGACTTTTTTCATTTTACCTTTTCTCTCAGACTGTTTTCCCAGCTTTACTGTGACTTCAGATCATTGCTTTATCTCTCATAGGATGTGTGAGGTGGCTTTCCTTTTATTATTTTTTTTTTCCACCTGGGAAATTGATACCAACACAGTTACAAAGGTGCTTTTGTCAAGATGAAATTGACAAGATAACATAAGCTTTCACCCTCCTTATATGCAAACTCTTAACAAAAATACTCATTAGTAGAAGAATGAGAAAGAGAAAAAGGAATCTTATGCACCTGTGCCATCCAGTTAATCGTAAATTAATCCTCTGAATATTCCAACATGCCTTTTCATTTTCACCGAGGCTTCATATTAACAACACTTTCCCTTCTAAAGTGCCTTCCACCTAAAGTTCTTGGAGAACTTTAGAAACATCAGTTAAACCTCATAATTTCCCCATAAGGTAGGTAAATATCATTAAACATATTTTACAGATGGGGGGAAACTTAAGCACTGTGAGTTTATGGCAATATGGATCAGTAAATTCACAGTGAGCTCAAAACCTTTAAAAGACTTTATTTTTTCTTTGTATGGTAACGTTTATTTGATACTTCAAAATTGGAGAGATTTCCTCCAAGATTCCTTTTAAATCCAAAGAGGCTAAATCTGTGTGATTGAGGTCAAGGAGATAATATAAATTGGCTGTGTCCAATGTCTAAGTCAGTGAGAGTAGCACATGGGCATCTTTCTGCATTAAGCCCAGTATTGGCTACAAAAGTAGCCTGAAAGTCTTGTTTACTATTTCACTGTTCCTCATACTTTTTAATGACTGATTTGGAAAGTTCCTCAAATTTTGTCTAAAAATATGCTGTCACTTTTTAAAATCGAGACTACCTTAAAATCGAGACTACCTACTTTAAAGTTATCTGATTGGAAAAATTCCTCTCTCACTGGGTACTTATATGGCCCCTATCACCATGGTATCTGAGCATCTCCAAAGTGTTTAAAAATAGAAATAACAATAACAATCTATCTCTTTCTTCCCAACCTGGAAGAGCAATAGCTTGATTAGTTCAAAAGGTTTTTTCCTCCACCTATGGGTTCTAAAAAGGTGTTTTGTACAGAATGTATGTGCTTGGTCCATTACTCCGTTGGCATGGGATGGAGGAGCTATTAGCCATCACTTGTATAAAGCCCTCAAAGCTGTAATGTTTTATGCTCCCTCTGCTGAGTCCGCTCCAGCCATTAACTAACAAACACTATTCCAGGGTTTGTTAATGCACAAACCCGAGATGTCTTGGCAGGATCCAGTGTTACATAAGTTGTTGATGTTTAGGGAAAACTGCTATGTATGTTAATTTCAGCTCCAGCTGAAAAGTGGGGGTGGAGGAATCAGTGCTTGCCAAATGGAAAGTGATTGAGAAAATATTCTGTTGCCACATGAAGGCAGCTGTTCAATGTGTCAAAATTAAACAAGTGTCATTTTTTTTCTTTGTCTAGTCTATCCTTGTTATGGTGGTATAGAGCGCATTATAGTAATCAGCATTGATGATCTCTCCTTTGACCTCTCCCCTTTCCTATTGGGCAATAGACTAGCAGTTTGTTAATTATTGTGGAGAACCATTGAAAAAGGGTGGGTGGAAGTGTTCTGAAGACAGTAAATTTGTCTAAGGGAGTGCTGAAGCTCTGTCCCCTGGCCCAGTCCGTGAGATACTTCAGATCCATCCCACTGAAAACTTTGAAGATCAGAATTAGGTTTTTATGTGATTGGATGTTTTACGGGGAGTCAGTAATGCTGGGGTGAAGTGGTCACAATGACTCATTATTTAATAGGTGAGCTGCTGCATATAGGACCAACTGGAGACTCTTCAAGTCTTCCCATGTACAGTGCATTACAGTAATCCAATCTGGAGGTCATGAAAGCTCAGGACTCGGATCACTGTGCCAGATCCTTATCTGTCAGGAAGAGACCAAAGCCTCTGGGAAAGCGCAAGTTGGAAACTGAGCCCTTTGGAGCTCTACAAGTGAGAGCTCTCATGGCAGAGAGCAACTTCCCACCATCGTCCTCTGGGATTGGCTCAAGAGATGGGATATGATGCAACTCAGGGGGCCTTTCTGTTTACCCTGACAGATCTTTAAGCCAAGACAGCACTGTTTCGTTATCAAAGCTGCTGAGTAGTATGAGTGCTAGATCATGCCGCTCTTAAAAAGTATAGGTATTGAACAGACTTACAAAATATGGATAATATTTCAGTTTGGGGATTTATAAAGTTATGTACAAGAGATAATCCAGTTACAGAGCAGCAGAAAGAAAGAAAAATTAAGAGGAATAAGCAATGGTGGGGGCTTGTCTGTGCAATACGTTTTTATGCAGCATGACTTTTCCATATGGATTCTTTGTTTCATCCAAAGAAAAGACCCCCTGTATCATTTTTTTTTAAAAGCATTCCCTTGTGATGTCTCTGTAGGGATCTCACAGCTAATAAACTTTTAGAAACTATCAGTGGCTTGTGGAGAAAACTACTCTTTTTAGAGATAATTTTGTAAATATATCACACTTTCTGCAGCACTCACTTTTTATTGCTGGCAGCATTCGCTTGGAAACAAGATCTGTCTCTCTGAGTGCTCATGCAAAGTTCTTGCTTCTCTTCACCTGACATCATCATTGTCTGCTTGTGATATTTGATATCTGGCTTTGGAGATGAGTGTGATGGCATAAGCTCAGGATGAGGAATAAGCAGCCAGTCTAACTTCAGAACTCCTCCCAAGGCAGAGAGTTGGTGTTCAACAAGCTAGCTTTAGAGGGGACTTTGTAAATGAAGAGGGCCTGATACCATGGTGTCTTGCACTCTGTGTAGTGATTTACAGCTCTAAAGTTGAGGGCAAAGACCATATTGGTTAAAAACTAAGCTTGTTTACAGGGGAAGTGAAAGTAGGTGTAAAACAAAATACATTAAAAAAAATGAAAAAGAGGAAGTTGCTAGTGATGAGTGTACATCAAAAGCTAGGAATTGTAGAAAATTGATAAGGGAAGTCAAGGGGCACAAGGAGAAATCTGTGGCCAGCAAAGTTAAAGACAATAAGGAGTTTAAGTATGTATATTAGGACCAAAAGAATCCTCACAATGGTATTATCCATTACCCTATGGAACTAGTAGAATTATCCATAATAATGCAAAGAAAGGCAGATGTATTCAATAAATATTTCTGGTCTGTATTTGTGCAAAAAACAGATCTGATCCATCATATGATTATAACAGTCTTTCCATTCTTCTAGTATTTCAGGAGGATGTTAAACAGTAGCTGCAAAAGTCAGACTTTTTTTTTTTTAAATCAGCAGGTCCAGATAACTTCTATCCAAGAGTTGTAAAAGAGCTGCTTGGGGAGCTTGCTAGACCATTGATGTCCATTTTCAATAAGTCTTGGAACACTGAAGTTCCAGAAGACTGGAAAAAAGCTAATGTGCCAATATTTTTAAAAGGGTAAATAGAATGACCCAGGTATTTATAGGTATCTGTCAATCTGACATCGATCCTGGGCAAGATAGTGGAGCAACTGATATGGGACTCTATATTAATAAATAAAGGAGGGTAATATAATTAATGCCAATCAAGATGGGTTCAAGGAAAACAGAACCTGTCTAACTGATCTATTTTTTTAATAGATTACAAGTTTAATACAGAAGTCGAAGTATATTACCTTTAAGTCCTTTGACTTGGTACCAGATTTTGATTTTAAAAACAACTATAATTAGCTATAAAATTAACATGGCGCACATTAAATGGATTTTTAAAAATGGCTAACTGATAGGTCTCAAAATGCAAAGGGAATCATTGAGGGATGTGTTTCTAGGGGAATCTAGCAAGGATCTGTTCTTGGTCCTATACTATTAACACTTCTTTTTTTTTCTTTTTTTTCTTTTTTTTTTTTAAATCAGTGACCTGAAGAAAAACACAAAATCATCACTGATTATTTACCACTCCCCTAATTTTTGTATAATGAAGACAAGTCACTAATACAGAGCTATCTGGATCGCCTGGTAAACTGGGTGCAAGCAAACAACGCATTTTAAATCAGCTGAATGTAAACCATGTACATCTAGGAACAAAGAATGTAGCCATACTTACACCATGGGGAACTCTATCCTGGAAAGATGTAACTGGGGGGCGGGGGAAGAATTGGAGTGGATAATCAGCTGAATAGAAGCTCCCAGTGCATCACTATAGCCAAAAGGGCTAATGCAATCCGTGCATGCATCACTCTTCTTCTCCTACTCACGATTTATTTTCTCTCTGTATTGGTCACTGGTATGACGGCTGCTGGAATCCTGTGTCCAATTCTGATGTCAACAATTCAAGAAGGATATTAAAAAATTGTGTAGGGCTCAGAAGAGCCACAATAACAATTAAAGGATTAGAAGACGTGCCTTATAGTAGACTCAAGGAGCTCAATCTATTTAGGTTAATAAAGCAAAAGGTGACTTGGTTATAGTTTATAAGTACCTACAGGGGAACAAATATTTGATAATGGGTTTTTCAGTCTAGCAGAGAAAGGTATAGCACGATCTAAGGGCTGGAAGTTGAAGCTAGACAAATTCAGACTGGAAATAAGACATACATTTTTAACAGGGATAGTGTTCCAATTGTTAGCCAATCAACCAAGGGTCCTGGTGGATTTTCAATCACTGACCACTTTTAAATTGATTGGAATTTTTTTCTTCAAGCTGTAGGAATTATTTATACAAGAGGTCAGACTCGATCACGATTATCCCTTCTGGCCCTAGAATCTATGAAAGTGGGTATTACTCATATAGCCTTATCTGGTAGCTTTTCATCCAATTTTCACTAGGCTAAATGATTGCACAAGATGCAGGGAAATGATGAATTGGACCCAAAACTCCTGCAAGAAAAGATTTGGCTAATAAACATTTGGCCCTTTTTAGAGAGAAAAGGCTGCACTATTTGGTAATCATAGTAGTTAGCATTACCAGCAAAATTATTCATAAAGGCAGGGCCGGCGCTTCCATTTAGGCGACCTAGGCGGTCGCCTAGGGCACCAGGATTTGGGAGGATGGCATTTTGCAGCCCTCGGCGGCAATTTGGGGGCGGGGAGTCCTTCTGCGCTCCATGTCTTCGGCGGCAATTCAGCGGCGGGGGGTCCTTCCACGCTCCGGGTCTTCAGCAGCAATTCGGCGGCGGGTCCTTCTCTCACTCCGGGACCTGCCGCTGAAGTGCCCTGAAGACCAGGAGCGCGGAAGGACCCCCCTGCCGCCGAATTGCCGCCGACCGGGAGCGCAGAAGGACCCCGCCTAGGGCGCCAAAAACCCTGGCGCCACTCCTGCATAAAGGGGTAAATCCTGAGCTTCTCTCTCTCTTCTGGCCTGAGTCTACTGAGCGGTGAGGCCAGAAACCTGTGGTCAAAAAACACATTTGTCACTGATTTCAGCTCCATTTTCCTCTGGAATCTTCAGACTCTGTCTGTACAGTGTCTAACATGCAGAATATTCCAGCAAGTATACATGAACAGTCAGGCACAAAGAAGCTGGACTACTTCCACGACCATTCTCAGGCACCTCCACCTGCTCCCCATTCATTTCAGGATCCAGTTCAAAATCACCCTCCAATGGCTTGCAAAAGCCTACCACAATGACTCTTTACTACCACCACAGTACACTCCATCTAACACCAGCCTTCTCTCTCTCTCTCTCTCTCTCCCTCTACAAGCACTCACCAACAGCCTTCCAGTCTCTCTCTCCATCTGACTTCAAATATTGGCCCTAATCATATATTTTCTGTCAAGGCGATGAGCTTTGTTTAGGTTGTTTCAGCATGGGAATAAGAATCAAGAATTCCTGAATTCTAATCCTGTCTCTGACACAAAGGCCTTCATCTTTCTGCCTAGGATATGTTTCTCCATATGTTTAAATATGGAAATAATTCCTACTTATCCACCTCACAGCACTCAGGAGGTTAGATATTGTTCCATCCAGTGCTTGGAACATAGAAACGCTACATACAGGTGCTAAGAATTTCTGCTTTTGTAAAATGTTTATGAAAGACACTATAACTAACTGTAGTAATTAAAATTTTATTTTTTATCAACATAATGGGTTAGAAATTTACCATTGTTTGTGGATTAATGCATCAGGAAGAACAATACTACTTTACTTTTCTTAAACTGCCATTCAATGATCCAAAGTATTTTACAATATTAGGGCTCAGTCCTTCAAAGAAACTGCACGTGCTTAACTTCAAATACTGAAATCAATGGGATTTCTCAGGTACATAATAATATCACCTACCTCTTATTACTCACTCTTCATCCATAGATCTCCAAGTACCTTACAAAGGATGGTGGTGGTATCTCCATTTTACAGATAAAGGAAACTGAATCACAGAGAAAAGTAGTGACTTGCCCAAAGTCCTATAACTATCCATTAATGGGCACAGAACCCAGGTCTCCTGGACTCCACTTCTGTGCTTTAACAACAGGGGATCTAATGCTGGATATACTTGTAAACCTCCCTCTCCCCCAAGGAACTTAAATAGATTCCTGGGGCTCTGTGCATTAGTAGCTCAGGGAGAGGCACGCTGTCTCTGCTATGGTGGGGAAGCCAAGGGTTGACTCAGGGCCTGCTTGGCAACCAATAGAGATGCCCTTCCCTAGGAGCTCAGGAGTGGAGAGAAGCCATTTTGGAGCAGTCTGGAGCCAGCCAGGGAAAGGGCAGGACTAGCTGTGTTGGGGACTGGTGACTCCTAGGCTTGCATTCAGGCTTCCCCCTCTAAGAACTTGCCTAGAACATAAGAATGGTCATACTGGGTCAGACCAAAGGTCCCAGTAACCTGTCTTCTGACAGTGGCCGATGCCAGGTGCCCCAGATGGAATGAACACAACAGACAATCAAATGACTCATCCCCTATCGCCCATTCCCAGCTTCTGGCAAACAGAGGCTAGGGACACCATTCCCACCCATCATGGCTAATAGCCATTGATGGACTTATCCTCCATGAACTTACCTAGTTCTTTTTTTACCTAAAAGCAAAATTCCTCAGCTTGGCCCTTTCCCTCTCAATTTTTGTTGGGGAAAACTTCCCCAAGCCAGGCTGAGTTAGCCCTCCAGCTCCCTAAGTGAGATCAGGCACCACTGTTCTGGCTGCTAGTCCAGGGCTGGCTGCCTGCCTGCTGTGAGTATGTCTGAGCACTGGGGTGAGCGACTAAAGTCTGGATTTTGGTACAGTGTTTTTTGTAATCTTCACTCTGAGCCCTGCACCCCTTTATGGTGAGGGGAAATCCTGGCACTAGAAGCAGCCTGATGACTGCATGAAGAGGACGCCTGACACCAGCCCCTCTGCGGTGTCTGAGGAGTCCAAAGCCATCTCTGAACTTGAGAATCGGTCACAGAGCTGTCAGTGCACTATCTTTTAGTTAGCTACTCGGGGAAATTTTTGGGAGACCCCTTACTCCCTGAACTGTGTCCTCAAGCCAAAGAATAAGTGTTTGGTGATTTTGTTATCTGCTGCCTATTACATCTGTGGAGGGATTTAGCACCTTATCCTGTTGTGAGTCTTTGGGGCTGTACTGAACAGCCCCATTGATAACTGCTGCACAGAAGATGTTGTCGCAGGTCATCGAGGGTACATACAAGGTATGTGTACCAACACTACACTAATTTTACATTTGCTATAGCAGGTCACATGAGTGGGGAAATTCGTGGGTATTCTCCTCCTGGTGACCCTGAGAATACTGTTTTACCCTGTTATGTAATGTTTATCTCCTGTTCAATGTAATGACTGTGTGTGTTATTTCTTGGAAGTCTCCCAACTATCTGGCAAGTAATGGGGGTTACCCTGTGTTTAGAATTTTCCTCCCAAGCTGCCCTGGTGACCCTGCCAGGAAGGAATATGGGGGTGGAGGCACCACCAAATAAATTCATATAGGAAGAAAAGAGCTACACCTACTGAGTGGATGGCATTCAGAAGAACCCAGGCCTGTACATCAAAATCTATAAGGAGATTGGCGCTAAAGGAGGTAACTGGGTGGAAGGGGGGCACTACATACTGAATTCATAGGTTCTGCATTTTAGGTTGTGGAGGAAAAAATTAAATGATCCTTTCTTTCTTCCCCCTCCCTCCTTCCACCAAAAACAAAACACAGCTCATCTAGTGTCACTGCCTAAGACCAGTAAAATGCAGCAAATAAACATCAGTGGTGAAAGGTACATTAGATTTTAATCTATTAATGTTTAATGATCTCAGTTGTTAGCATCAAAGATCACTTCTTTAAATGTGGCCAAATTCTGGTGTCCACTAAACATGCACGATCCCTTTGATTACAATTGAGTAGTGTGGGTGTAATAGAGGGCAGAAATGAGCCCCCACTTTTTGTCTCTCTGATGTTCCTTCAGGACTTATCCTACAGCAGTGAAAGGGTTAATAAAAATTCCCCATGTACCTGGTATATAAAACTGTCATGTAATCGAATGAGAGGAATGTACTTTACTGTGTACTCTAGCAAACACTCCTTGCAAGGGGGCTGGCTGGGGCACACAATTTTCAGTGTTGCCTTGCACTACAAAGCCCTTCTTTGTTCTCTTGGCTCTGTTTTAAATATCTGCTTCCACACCATGTCAGTGCCAAGCCTCCAGCTTTGCTGCAAAGTCTGTGCGACCGAACATTGTGGGCAGTTTGGGTGGAGACGGACTGTTGGCATGTTGGTATCTCCCATTTCTTTCCCTCTCAGGCAGGTCCTCTCATTGACTCTTCCATCTCTCTGTTTCTGTAACCCTTGGCATCCACCTTGATACACTTCAAAGCCAAAGAAAATAACATTGGAGTGGGGAGCCAAGTTTGGTTCCTGACATGGCAGCTCCATTCTTGAGTATGCGCCAAGATGGGTGTAGTCATTTGTTGAGCCGAGGCAAGGCAAATAATTTAAAGTGCATTCTTTTTGCAAGGAATACCTTTGTTGAAACTTGTTGCACTCATACTATCTCTGACTGTGATCTTGTCCAATATTGATAGCTATGCAGCCCTGAGCCTTGAAAATAAATAGTTTACCTGGGAACAGCTAGGTTCTACAGCAAGAGGGGTTGGTGGCTCATTTGGTGGTGATCTTCCCTTTGGTTCAGGATTGAACCAATACCCAGGAAGGCATTAGAACCTCCAGCAGCACAGCACTCCAGTCTTTCAGATGAGATGTTTAAACCAGGGTCTTGACCATGTGCATTCATTAAAAATGCCAGTACACTATTTGCTTTTTAGAGTGTATACTGGCCACATTCTAATTTGGGTGACTGTCCTGTCCAGATTTCTCCTGTAGTCTGAAATATTTCACTTCCTTTTGGGTGTAGCATTACTGTACCCATTCAATGGCTGCTGCGTTCCACTCAAACGATGGCTGCACTTCAGTATGGGCGAGAGATCCTATATGGCTTTGGGATCTTTCACTGTGAAAATTGCTAATGTCATTAAGATCATGAAATAGTCTCCTTGTTGAACCTAAATCTGGTACCTCTGACCAAGAGGTGCACTTCTAATTACTATAGCACAGACTTTCTGGATAAACCTGAAGTTAATGGTGTTTCTTGAAAAGTTCTAAAAAGCCTATGAAAAGAGGTCCTGCCTCTTCTGGGTGAATGAAATAAGCAATACTGTGAGCAAAGAGGAAAGAAGAAAATCTGAGAGATGCTTAGCCCATGGGTGACAACTCATTTTTTGTGACTAATTCATGGAACATAGACTGCTCAGTTTTAGAGCTGGAAGAAATTTGGGGGGCTAAACTTTTTCTCCACTGGAAAATGCAGATTTGGGTTGATTTTTGGCGAATTGTGTTTGTCGGGAAGAAAAGGTTTTGGAAATGTCAAAAGAAATTGTTTCCACACTTCTGAAACAAAACATTTTTACTTTTTTCAGGCTAGTTTGACAAGGGAATTAGGTACCATTCAGAAAAAGGAGAAGGAATTCAGCTATTAGGTATAAGGGGATGTAAGTGCACTTATGTAGGAGAGGGGAAGAGCTGGGCTCAAGTCCCTGTTCCAGATGGGGGGAAGGATTTGAACTTCAGTTGCCCACAGCCCAGCTGCATGCTCCAACCACAGGGTGCAAAGGGACAGCACCATGACCATTTATGTCAGGTCAAACTAAATATTTCATTTGACCCAAAATTAATTTGGTTTTTCTAGACTTTTCAATTTCGTTTTTGGGTGACCTGGAACACTTATCTCTTCCCCTCTCCCGAACTGCCACTGAACACACAAATCAGTTACTCATGCAGCTCTACTCAGTTTCCTTTTCTGTTTCTAGTCTGCTTCACTCTCTGCTTCATCCTGCGCCTCGCCCAGTGTTTTTATGTTGGAAACTCAACACTGCAGTAGAAGGTTTAAATGAATTGTAAAACAAGCCTGTTTTCATGCAACTTTTTTCACTTTACATGCAAACATTTCTAGTCATGTTAGACTTCATAACTCCTTTTTTTAAAGCAAAATCTAAATACTGGAGCAAAATTATTTAATATGGACCACTTCAAGGTGAACAGCTATGCTTTTGTTTAATGATTAAAATAAAAATCCATGATTTCCAAAGCACTGAATGAAGTTCACAGTAGCATAGAGACGAGGCCCTATTCACTGCTAAAGCTCATTGGCCCAAATAATCCTATCTAGCACACAACTTAAATATATGATTGTGTGGGGGTAGCCTGAGAAGGAAGAATCTACTTCCCCAGGATGAAAGGTGGCTGGGGAGACACTGATACTGTGGCTCCCCTCACCATAGTATCTGAGCACCTTCCAACATTAATGAATGTATCTTCACGATACCCCTGTGAGGTAAGGAAGTGCTGTTATCCCCATTTTACAGATGGGGAATGGAGGCACAGAGAGACTAAGTGGCTTACCCTAGGTCACACAGGACATCTGTAGCAGAGTCAGGAATTGAACCTGCATGTCTTGAGTCCCAGTCCTGTGCCTTACCCACAAAACCATTGCTTTTCCTCAGGACCTTGCCCTTCTATTGTACATTTAATCTCAGTGAATCCCAGAAAGCATCCCAAACAAGATCCAGTAAGGTGGAGGGCAGCAACCAGGAGGCAAACATCTCACTACATAGCATTGTGACAAGGTCATGTGTCCACAAAAGGAAATTGAACACACCCCTACTCCAAAAAAAATGTCCACACCCAGCAGACATGATCTTGGTTTTTAAGATCTCCATAGAACTTTGTTTGTTCTGAGGAAGAGTAGAGACTGAGGTGACCACCTGGGAGTTGTATTTGTGATTCCAGGCAGTCTAGGTATTTGGAACACACAGCTTAGCCCACTAAGCCATCCTGTGATGGAGTGCATGTACTTTTACATACAGTCTGGCAGGGAAAAGGTTTAAAATAGGTCTGAAGGGAAATGTTCCACCTGGTCCTAGTGGCAGCGGTAGGTACACATAGACTTGATTCTCATAAGGGAAGGGCTCATCTCCGGGTAGGACTCAATCTGGCACAAACCAAAGGAGCCCACAGAGGTTTTAACCAAAAGAGGCTATTGAACCAAGCAGAACATGAGTATATGTTGAAGACCAAACTGTATATAGGGATGAGTGGCTGGACTAAGCCATTTTCCTGGTATTCATTGGGCTGGACAGGGCTGATGGTATTCAGATGGGATCTTTGGGAGAAATTAAACAAATGTGTTTAGTTTCCCAAAATGTAGTTGGAGCAGAACTCAAGACCAGAGAGTTAGCCACTGATTTCAGAGTGATGGATAGAGCCTGTTTGGATTCTTAACTGGAATCAGCTCCAACCAATGAGGGGAGTGATCTGTGGAAGCAATTGTAGCTCTATCCCTTCTAGATGGGTGGTGCCCTTCTCACCCACTCAGTTCTATTTGTAATGCTGGGGGGACTTGGAGCAGTCATGTTCCACACAACTTGTGTGAGTCTCATAATCTCTCTAGTGTGCCCCACCACAATGACAAGCACTGTATCCTAACTCCCCCATCCCATTCCAGCTTCCAAACCCACTGGCACCCAACCTCCCTGGCCTTTTCTCAGCTGCCAAACCTCTTAATACGATCTTTCTTCCCCTCTGCCACACTACTATCCCCAAGGCATCATTTGCATATAACATTGCATACGGTGGGCTCTCTCCTGGCCATTGCATACTGCCTTTTTCTCCAAACATCATATGAGCATGGATCTCTTATTAAACCCATGAAGATGATTTGAGGTAACCAAATATACTTGGATTTAGGGCAAATTTTCCCCATACACACACTCAGCGGGGCACATCAATGAAATCTCACCCCAGAACTCAAGTTGGTCCATTGAATTAATGTGGATGATATTATGGGGGAGTCACTCTCTTGACATTGATCTCATCTCTCCAACTGTCATGGTTTATGAGGACCAAGTTTTGATTGTGTTCATGTTTATTGTATATAGATGACTTGGAGCAGGGGCTGTTGTTAGGACGTGAGCTAAGAAAATGCAACACTGGTAGTGCTCTAAGAAAGAACCCCAAGATATTTTTTTTTCTTTCTCCACTGTGTGGGCAAGTCAGCCCCTGTATCTGCAGTGATAACAGCAATGTCTGATGCACTGAACAAATCAGTCTTGAAGGATGTGAGGAAAGGTGCTATATAATCTGACTTTCTCACTATAGCATGAAGGCTCAATCTGATATTTTGTTCCTTGTTAGACAATGTAAATATTTGGCTCTGCAAAATACTACAACTTCTTCTTCTGCCTCTCCTCTTCTAATCTATCTTAATAAAAACAAAATCCAAGTTGTCCATTAAATAGATTTTTCTCTATGGCACTGACTTGGATAGGCCAGGCACCATTCAAAAGTTCATGACATGATGAGGTCAAGAGTGACTGTTTTTCTAAATCAGTCAACTGTTGACAAACTGGACATGACCGGACAGTCATGTAGATCTCTAACTGGGAAGGTCATTTCCTTACTCCTTACTATCACCTCAGTGTTTATTTGGAAAATCAAAGGTGATGGCAAGTGGAAGTTTCCCTGACTACATTTAATTCTTTTGGGTGAAACACAGTGACTTTGATTGTCTACACAATGACTAGAAATATGACATGACGTGTAGAATAACCATAACTGATATGACTTAGGGTTCGTACCTTGGCTATGTTGATGATATAGCAGCTAGTTAATATAATTCAGGTGTACTGCCAATGTTTTCACAAAGGGCTCCCATAAAAATGTCCCCTACCCTCTTTACCTATGATAAACTCCAGTGCCCCAAGGCTGTGCATGCTCATAGAAAGGAGAGGGGAATTATTAATTTGTTTCCCTATTTAAACAAAAATGCTTTTCATTTTAAAAAAAATAAAAAGAGGCAGTGCCATTTGGCAAACAAACTTGTATAAAGCTACCCTTTTCTTGAAAAGCTTATGCTTTGTTCCGGAATATCTGCCACGTATACTGCTTATTATATTCAGTGGGCCCTGCATGATGTTTGTAAAGGCGGTGGGGTGGAAAGCTCGGGGAAGGGAGTCTGCAGGTATCTTCCCCTGGGAAATGTTTAATACCTGCTACTTGGTACAATCTGGCCCACTTCAAAAGCAAAAAAAAAAATTGCTCTTTTGAAGAATTGTTGTGAGCCTCTGGTGGGGATGATCTTGCAGTGTTGAGAGAGCAGGTGAATTCCATCAGAGCCCAACCTTCCCTTTATTTTTGGATGATGAGGTTTTAGTCAGAGGCTCTCAGGAGCCCTTTCCAGCACCTTGGTGCTATAGCTACTATCCAACCTCAGTAACCAAATACACAAGGAATATGTACATTTTCTGTTTGAAGTCAATTTGAGGCTGGTGAAAGGTACTCAACTGACAGCCCTGTAGCCTTGAGTCCTCTATCTACAAAACATGCAGCATGGCTCATGGGAGTGCAGACTGCTGACTGATGCAATGGCAGGAACATGACCGCATGTCTTCCTTGCCCCTTTTGAGATGACTAGCACCTACTGAGACAGTCAGGAGACAGGCCCAGTGTACAGTAACTCCTCACTTAACATTGTAGTTATGTTCCTAAAAAATGCAACTTTAAGTGAAACGATGTTAAATGAATCCAATTTTCCCATAAGATTTAATGTAAATGTGGGCGGGGGTTAGGTTCCAAGGACATTTTGGGGGGGCAGACAAAAGGCATTATATACTGTACTGTGGTGAGGAGGTGCCCCTGGCTTATCCCTGGGGCTCAGGGCTGGGAGTGCAGGGGCTGTGAGGGAGTTAGGGTGTGGGAGGGTGCTCAGGGTGGAGGTATGGGAGGAGGCTCAGGGCTGGGGCAGGCAGGAGGTGCAGAGCACTTACCTGGGGCATCTCCTGTTTGGTGCAGGGAGTGTGCAGGTGGCTCTGAGCAGCGCGGCATTGCCCCCATGGCTGTGATTCTGGGAGCTGTCCATCCCCCACTTCTCTCTGGCTGGCTTTGAAAGGGAAAGCACCGCTTCTCTCCAGCCGCTAGCTGCGCAGCTGCCCCTGCTCCTCCTGAGTCCTCCGGCCAGTGCTCACAGGGCCACATTCTGAAAGGTGCTTTAGAGCTGCAGGCCAGGGCCCCGGGGCCCCCTTAGCCCAGGGCCCTGCAGTCCTTTAAGCCCCTGCGTTCTGGGCGGCCTGCCTGCTGGGGCGGGGGCAGCTTTCCCACTCTCTTGCTCTCTCCATCCCTCCCAGAAAGTCCTAAGTGCCGCCAAACAGCTGTTTGGTGGCGGGGGAAGCACTAGGAGGAAGAGAGGGGGAGGAGGCAGAGAAGAGGAATTTGTGCAATGCTCCCTTAGAACATCACTTGGCTGACTTTACAAGGGAGCATTGCTCATCTTTAAACGAGTGTGTTCCCTAATGGAGCAGCGACGTAACTTCAAAACAACGTTAAGTGGGAGGACGGTAAGTGAGGAGTTACTGTATGTGGAATTGCAGTCGTTGCTGTGCCCTAGCTGACACTGCTAGGCGGAGAAGGTGGCTTACGTGCCAACACAAGGGGCAGCCACAACCTGGCTCTTTTTATTGTTGTTGTATAGACATAAAATAAAGTATTTCTATAGACATAAAATAAAGTATTTCACATTTTTTTAAAAAACCAAAAACCTGCAACAGATACCATTATAGCCAAAGTATAGGAAACCCATTATTAAGCTTCTCACATTAATATTAAAGAAGCAAAATATGCAGAAAATTAAGTCTGGTTAGCATGGGATTTGTCAGCCATGGAGTGAGCCTGGCATGAACAAAGAGATCCATTTTGTTTGAATATACAGGGCGAAATTCATCTTTAAGGTAAGTCCACTGAAGTCAGTGGAGTTGCCCCAGGGATGAACTTGGCCCTTTGCCTTTGAGTCAATTATTTATAGCCACACTATCTTTCTATTGCATTAATGGAAAAGATCTAGTGTGCCCGTAATCCCTCCAGAGCTGGATAGGGGCGTACTGGGGCAGGGAGGGACTATATGCTGTACCTGCTCTTGGAATAAACACAGGACTTTGGTCTGCGGAGCTGTTAAGCCAGCACCTCCCATCAACATGACACTAATTTTAAAACATTTTTAAAAACCCATAAATGGAATCACACCATTACAGATCCCAGCTGGGTAGAAGGGAAAGGATAACAGTAGCCTTCCAATACAGCAACCCCCCTGGCATTTACAATACAGCATATAAAAGGATACAGTAGATAGCCCCCAAATGAATAGAAGGCTGTAATTCACTTGAGGGGCTCTGCTGACATCCCAAACCGTGAGAGCACAGCTGGAGCAGTTTATGAACAGCAGTCAGGTTCCAAGAGGGAAGTCAGGCCTTTATTATTCACACTACAGTCACCTATTGTTTTGCTGCTTGTTTTTCTCAACATGTTTAGATGTCTGGCATGCAGGAAAGCAAAGATTGAGAGTGTTGGCTGTAGCCAGCCACAATCTTTGCAGATACTGTGCAAACTTCCTCCTCTCACAGCTCTGCCACTGCTGCTTTAATACCAAGATGCAGTTCCCTGCTTCTTTTTCAGTTCTGGGTCCCCACACCATTTAGCCGGTGCACCTCAGTCCTGACCTGCATCCCCTCTGCTCTTTGTGTCTGGAATCCCACATACTCAACTTTAGGTGCAGTGGTTGAGCTAGCAGCAGCCCCTGGGTCTCTCTTCAGAGGAAACTGCAAATGGTGCTAAATTATGTCACATTCTATAGTGGTTTTGTGATTAGAGCTAAGGACCAGGGTGAACCCTGTTAATCTCATTTTAGTTGTGACCTCAGACAGGAATGAATCCTGCTTTGCAGTGACAAATTCCTTAATCGTTCATTGTTTGGGTCAATTCAAAGTATAATATGATAAAATATTTCAATTTCTTGACATAAAAATCTAACACTTGTTAGCTGAATAATAACATGGTCTTAAAGCAGCCAGAGACAGCTAGTGGGGAGCAGAGCTCAGTGTGCTCTAACCTCCACTGCCATAAGGTCCCTGCTTCTCTGTAGTTCTAACTGGGACCAGAGCTGGGCCACCAAGAGCTACAACTAGCTCCCTGCCCTCCTCCGACTCCATCATAGTGGAGCTCAAGCTCTTTATATTTACTATAAATAATCTTGGCTATCTCATTATCACTCTATTCTTGACAGTCCTATCCGTGTCCAGAAGTTGATGATTGGCCACAACTCCCAGGGATGAATGTGGCCCATAGTTTGGTCCTCTGTGTTTTAAGGAATCTCACTGCAGTTTTAGGATGATGCAACAAGGCTAGGGGAGTTTCCCCTGTAAAATACACAGAAGGACGCCCTGTTCAGTGTCCCAGACTGCCTAGGACAGATTGTTTGCAGGCATTCAGACTTGTACTCAGAGCATGACATGCCAAATAGCTGGAAAAAACAAAACATTTGGAGAATAGGGGTGTGGGATGCATGCTATTTACATGGGACACACAATAAAGGAAGAACATTTAAAAAAAAAAAGCTAGATTAATGTCTCCAACAATCTAAATATAACCCAGCTGCAGCAAGCTGCTTTTTAGCCTTACTAATACCAGGTCTCCACATTCATCTCACTTCTTTAGTCTAAAAAATCACTTGCAAAAGATTAGAATTTAGTCCTTCAGAAGAGGCTTGAGTTGTTCAGACACAGTCTGGTGTCAGTGGGGTGAGTGCATGTAGATGGGTTTCTGTTTTTCTTCCCACTTAGCCCTACTGGAATAGAAATGCCTGGGGCTGGCAGTAAGGACAAATGAGCCATATTAGGGTGTAAAGTTTTCCTGTCTCTCTGAGGTAAAATTATTCTCTTTAAATTCACCAAACTATTCTCTACATTAGGAAAATTACGTATTACAGACGATGGATATCAGCAACTGGCATAGATATAAGGCAATGGTGAGGAGGGGTTGAGGTAATAGAGTCAGGGTTAGGGTTTAACAGAACACACTCTGTTCAGCACCATTTGAGAAACATGGTTAACACTCCAAGTTGGCAGTTAAATCATGGCCAGCACCTGTATGTGTTGTTGACACCCTTTGTTGGCAAGAGGTAAGTGTGCTACTATACAGAAGGCTCTAGCTGTACCAGAGCAGTTGCTTTCTGAGGGTTTTGTTTTTGTTTTTTGTTTGTTTAGGGAACATGTGGCATATGAAAGAGGCAGATTAATTAACCTGGGAACTAATGTCCACTAGCTACAGAACAGGAAGAGACTCAGCGGTGTAGGCTTTCCCACTAGCCTGACTTTTCCATTCTCTTCCATCTTGTGTATTTGTTTATACCTGTGTAAAGGGCTCCCAGACCAGCATGGTGGGACTTTGCAAAGGTGTCAATGATGACATGAAGGTGCCAGGTAGCCGGAGAATAATCCATAAAGTGCCTCATCCCTGGCCCAAAGCAAACGCATACAGAGATGAAAGAACAATTCTGTATCCGTGAGCTGCTCGGTTCTTGGCCCATATGTACAGTTAGTGCCGGTTGCAATGGTAGTTTTCTTATTTGAAAGTCCAGCAGCATGCCAACCATAGTACTACAGTCACCGCTCATTTGCGGAGTGTGTGTGTGGAATTCATAGTGCTGTTGCCATTGAACTTTGATGGTAATAGATGCAGTTTTACTATTGTTTATTTCTTGTAATTACACCTCTACCCCAATATAACACAGGTTCACATACAACGCGGTAAAGCTCTGACATGCTGCTCTGAGCAGTGTGTTAAGGGGGCCTGGCCGGGGCTGAGGAGTTGGATAAGGGGCAGAGGGTCTCAGATGGGGGTGTGTGTCAGGGGCAGAGGGTCTTGGGGGGGCGTTGGTCAGGGGCTCGCTCCAGGGTCTAGGAGGCAGGAGCTGTGGGGGGGAATTTTGGGGGCCCTGCAGCCCCAGAGTGGCCGGGGGGATTAGCGGGGGGGCCAGGAGCAGCCCACTCGGCTTCCCTTGCCTCGGCTCCAGCTCCAGCCCCAGCCCCAGCCGTGTCACTACAGGAAAGGGGCTTGGGGGGAGGGATCCCTCCCGCCCCAGCACTCACTGACAGCAGCGGAAGCGGAGTAGTCAGGCCCCAGCTCGCTCCCACTCTGCCGGCTCCTAGCCATGGCACTCCGCTTCCTGCTGCAGGTAAGTGCGGGATCTTTCCCCAACATCCCCTCCCCTGCCCCTTAGCGACACGGCTGGGGCCGGGGCAAGGAAAGCAGAGCAGGTTGCATAGCTCCACTTCCCACCGCCGGTGAGTACAGAGGGCGTCCTTTCCCCAACCTCCCCACACTCACCACCAGCGGGAAGCACCACGCCTGCGCAGCTCCACTAATTAGGTGGGTGGCCTTTCATTCTTTCGTGTGCGGCCGCCCAGGTGCACATCTTAGAAAGAACTATCCACGGACCACCTGAATGGAGCTCGCGGACCACTGGTGGTCTGCAGACCACTGTTTGAGAACCTCTGATCTAAACATTTGAGCATGGGGACAACCAAAGGTTATTTACCCAGGAAAGTTGTGTTAAAATGAGATGGTTCACTTTACAAAGGTGACTTGGATTCCTTCTCTTATTTCTGTCCTTCATGTTGTTTGCATTTTACTGAGGTAATATGCTAATTGGGGATTGTGCTTCTTCCACATACCTTCCTTCCATTCCATCAGGCCATTGACATGATGACTGAACAAATGATTTTGCTACAAGTCTGGATTTTAAGTGAAGTAGAAAAGTGGAGCTCAGACCCATAATAAAGAGGTTGCCTAATTCATAAGAGTTAGAGTTGGAGCAGCCCTGCTAGAGCCTACTGCAAGATGCTTCCTGGTGCTCAGTAAAGGATTATTCCCTACAGTGCATTCTCCAGTGCTTTTGGCCAGCATTGTCCTAAATATCCCAAGCAATGGGGCTTTTAACTCCTCCCCAGCAAAGGAGGTTTTGTCCTTGTGACCATGCTCTAGCTGCTGCCTGCGGGTAGTATTTGCTCGCTCACACACCTGGATGAACTATACAAAGCAAAATGCTCTTAATTGCTTCTGGAACAGTACAGAGAATTGTTTAGACTAAATCTGCTGCTCTGATTTGTGGCTTTCAGCTACGTGTGCTAAGAGACAGCGCTGACCTCTGCCAGAACTACAAAGAGCACCCAGCTGAGGCTGGCTACATCTCTTAGGAAACAGTTTGAGAGCGAGCCTGACTCACTGACAAATGTTGCAACACTGATTACAGTAAATCCTCATCTTCTGCTGACTTCAGCAGACTATTTTGAGACAGGAGTCCTGGTTCTAACAGTACCTCAGAGGTTAAAACAAGAAGGCTGTGATGCCAGAAATCAACTCAGTCATAATTGTCCCTCTCTTTAGCAGCCTTAATTTACAATACTTGAAGCTTGGGTCTGATTTACTTTGGAGTTTGGGATTAGAGCCCCCTCCCCTCCCGACCCCAGTCAGCTTGTCTCTGCCAGCCCACTGAGAGAAGCAGTGGGGAGGGGAGTGGCCTCTGTTGTCTTTAAAGAGCTTCAAGACAAAGACAGTAATATGGAAAAAAAACAGGAGCTTTTGGGACTTCAGTCTCTGGAGTGGTAAAGAGTTTCCCTAGTAGAGCAAGGCATTAACCCATTCACTCTTTAGCTTCTGGGGGCTGGGCACCATGCCAGTCACTTCCACAACTGCAGTCCCTCACTCTTCCCACAGGGGTTACAGACTTACGCACTGCCCCAATTCCTCTACCTTCCTATTGAGCCTTAGTCGCTGACCTAATCCCCATATTTACTGTGTGGCTTGGTGACTGCTCCTAACATTCTCCTTGCCTGCTGCAGTATAGGCATTGCCCCAAGCTCTCCATCTGCCTGTGAGGACCAGCAACTGTCCCAGCCCCATCCTTTTCTTATCGGACGAGGTTCTCCCCTTGGCTGAGGAGTCCCATGTGCTGCCCTGGTCCCTTCCAAACACTGAGGTAGAGGCACTACCCTAATTCCTGCACGCCATCCCCATTGCTTCAGGATATTTATCGCTCTAAAGATAGACCTCTTGTTATCTTTTATCTATTCTCCATCTGTTCACCATCCCTGTGTGTGTTTAGATGTGTGTGTTGGGGGCATATGGGGGCATTTCAGATAATTGGCAGCATAACACAAGACAGGTACCTTAGCTACTGTTTTATGGCTTCTGTGAAGTGCGTTGGTTTGGTCTCCCGCCACTTCCTAGCAAATATACATGCACATCGCAAATGCTGGTAGCCTGGTTGGCAGACTCAGCAGAGAAGCCAAGAATTAAATGGGCCATGGAGATAGAACTCCTCTTTCAGTCCTAGAGCAGGCCTCCAGGTCAGGGCTGAGGGCATTGGCAGGGCAGCATGTGTAATGCTGCTGCCTAAGCAGTATTTGTTCTGTGCATAAACAGAAGGCGTCCATGTTCAGAGGTGTCAGTCTGGCACCTTTCCCCAGCTTGAAATTCATATAAAAACATTAAAGAAAATAGAATGCAAATATCAAATTCGGGTAAATAAGTCAATATTCAAGTTTCTTCAGATTTTAAACTGGTATGGAAACCAGATGGACAGTGCCAGTCTCTGCTCTACTTCCACACTTACCATCTCATAAGAATACACAATAGAGAAAGATGACAAACAGAATGGACTTTGGGAAAAAATATTTTGAAGTTGATTTTAACATAAACTTAATTTTACTAAAGCTAATACAAGTTTAAGAAGGAAGGTTCTGTACATCTGAGGTCAGGGTTGAGTTATGGGAGATTACAAGTATCAGTTTCCAAGGTTCGCAAGATACATACATATTACATAACCAGCATGGACCCAGATTGGGGTGTGGGAGTTTTAAAGCATCCATGAATTAGTGATCTTAGGTGTGCCACCCATAGAATTACTACAGGCTAAAGCCGCTATGTTCTTCTTGCCCTACCACTAACTGGCTGCTGTACTCACCTGCACTTCAGAGGCAACACTTTTTTTTCATTTTCACTGGTGTTCAAGAAAGTATCACACTACTCTAAACTTACCATGCCTGATTCTCTGCTGCTTTGTACTTTGAGCAGTCACTTATACCTGTGCAATGCAGTTATAGGGGAGAAGCATTTATACTGGTGTAAATTACATAAATGACAGGGTGACTTAGCTTAATTTGAACCCCAGATGGGTCATTGGATTTTGTGGGTCTGATTCTTATTTACACTGTTGTGACTATAATGTAATTTAATGTGATGTAATTTACTTCCACTTTACTACCTGTTTACACTGCCTTAGTGTAAATGAGGATTGTTGTAGACAATGAGTTTCACAAAAAACCCAAAGGAATAAGTATTGTTTAATGACTTTTTTTCTGTCCAGTGAAAAAAGTTTTTTCATTTTTTATTTAAACTTTTCCATTCAGTGTTGGAGACAGGGACCAGAGAACTGGAAAGTGAAACTGACTAGAAATAAGGTGATGAAATTGACTTATGTAGTTATCCTGTCCAAGTTCAGTGAAGCATGAAAAGTAAACAAACTACATAAATGGTGGAAATGAGAACTTGATTTTAAAATTCCGGTTTAATTATTCAGGATTTTACAAGTACCCTGGGTAAGAACTTTAGAAAATATTTATGCCATTTTCATCTGGAGTATGTCTCTATAAAAGGCAATCCCTAACTTTGTTACTAATCTATTTATAAGTATGCCCAGGATAGTGCACAGTAATATATACATAACAAAGAATTTCCAAAGCATTCTCAGCTCTGTATAATATTCCCATGCAGAATCCCCGCTGATGCGGCTACTTTATGGAAAAAAGTTTTTCGTGTCTGAGTGAAGGAACATATTTCGGCAATTTCTACCAGATAAAGGAGAAAGACGTGCATCACAGATCAATGCGCTAACTGTTCTGTGTTTGGAATGCTTTGTACATACTTTTTAGGGTGGTATTTATACTGAACTATGCATTATCTGTAGAGTGTTTATAAATATGTCTGCTAAGCCTATACCGTGACTCTCTCTCCAGCAGCCCTTATAACAACATGTCACCCTTCGTTTTATTTATTCCTTTGCCAGGCTGGTAGTTCTTTTTTTCATTATAATTTCTTTACATGCCTAACACTGCCAGCTTCAAATTTGCTTTTTTGCACAAATTATTGCAAGTCACTGTGCACTAAATATAGTCCTCATGTCTGTTTTCCAGATGCTGAGACCTTGGCATACATCCTTAAAACATTCCAAGCTAATTCATTCTCTCTCTCGCACATGCACTTACACACACATGCACAAAATTATTCAAAAGAAAGTTACTGGGTTGGATTCAGTGCAATGAGAAAAGAACAGTATTTCCCTTTGCAGAATAGAGGTTAAATATGTATTCTCCTCATTCATGTAGCATCTTGTAGGTTTTTTTTCCTCCTTGGTTACTGACACCATTTCATTGTCATAATGGTACCGTATATCTTTACTGATGCAGACATTTTAGCTAAGTTTTTGTCTCCTTACAGTGTGTGGTTTAATAATTTAAGTCCAAGTCTTGCAATCTGATCCATGTAGGCAGATCTTACTCCTACTGCCTCTTGTACAGACTGGAGGATCTGGGCCTAAGTCTCAAATATTTCAGCACACAATATGAAAGTTTCAGACTGAAAATGGGATTAGAATAGAAACACTTATACAGGCTTGAATTATAGCAGTAGGTTCATTTTGGATAAGTCTCCCACAGTTTGAAGGCTTATTTGAAGCTTATCCCAACAACCAGATCTGCAGTACTGGGTTGAAATCTCATGAACAGAAATATCTTTCTTCACTTCCTGCCTCATATCCGTTGTGTGATGGGGTTCATACCATTATAATGTCTCTCACCAGTCAAGTGACTGTACTGATGCTGAGTGAAGTGAACCTTGTACAGAGTATTTAATACTTCTACCCTGTAAAGTAACTTGAGCTTCCCAAAGACACAATATAAATCTATTATTTTTGTTATCATTCATTAATGAATTCCATGCATTCTATAGTATTTTTCATCACAAAGGATCCCAAAGTGATTTACAGATTTAAACCAAAACTCAGAACAAACAATATATTGGGATTACTTTATCCATCATTGAAGAGCAGTCACCTCTGCACTACAGTATGGCAGCTGTTTAGGGCAGGAAGTGATGAATCTTTTATCTAATCAAAATTACAGGGGGGAATTTAGGTTGGCAGAATGTACTAGGGACTGACTTTTGTGTGTGTGCGCGTGTGCGTGCGCGCACACAGTTCCTAGTTCATGGGGGCCTCTGTATGCTACCACAATACAAATAATAAATACTGGTACTTGTCAGGACCACAGGGTTAAATTCTGTCATAATATTTTGTAAATTGCATATGGATTTATATTAACTATAAGTGGTGAGGGCCTCAATTTCACCCAGAGGACAGTATCTTCTGCCTCCTAACACCAATGATTCATTATTGTCTCAGAAGCATGACTCCTACTGAACCAATAACCCCAGTTATTGCAGCACCTGGTTCCAAGATTTGGCCCAGCCCTGCTTGGCTTGTGAGGCCTGATGGGAATAACAGACGGGTGTGGCTGGATGCATTCAGTTATTTCAATAATAATTATTGAATGACACAATGCAGAATATCTAAAAACAACAGCAGAATTCTGTGGCCAGATAGCATCTGGTTTCCAGGAGTTGTGCAGCTTCTCGATGTGCTGAGTACTCTGCTGAGCTGATGGAAACCAGCTTCCCGGGAGGCTTCCAAGTCCTTGGGACTCCAGAGGTAACAGTGATTCCAGGTGTTACTGCCAGGCCTCTCCTATAGCAGCTTGTAAATATCAGTATCAATGACTAGTTTGCTGATCTTCTACCTCCAAAGAAGTTATAACAACCCCTACGCTATGTATTTCACAACACAGCGTGTTGTTCAAAATAGAAGATAGCTGCAGTTCAGAGTAGGGTTGGCGGGAAAGGATCACTCGGGGCGTCTTATGTAAGCCCTCCCCAGCATTGTGCAAACTGGTTTGATGGGGAAAGAAGAGGGGCTGAGAATGATGATTGCTGAGGCTTAACAAGGCAAACATTGTTTTCCTGCCTATCAGTTGGTTTCTGATTCATCGACAGCCAGTGCGTCATGATCAGATCACAGCTGGCCCACGGATATGCTTTCCAGTGCATTTAGTATTTGGAACAGCCCCAGATTTCAAGAACACATGGTGGGGAGGAGGGAACAGCTGTGATATTGAGAAGGGAGTTGATTTTTTGTCTTCTTTTGAGATGAGCACTCTTTTTTTCATAATTTGGTAGAATTAACAGCATTTCAGGATGTTGTTTGAATTCCAGACCTCTCCAGGTGAGGGAGAAGGGCAGACAGAGAAGGGAAGGAGGATCATGTGGCAGTACATATACCCAGCTGCCCATATGTCGCATTCCCATTACATTGAAGCTCTGCCTGTCAGTGATCTGTTATGCCAGTTCTGGTGACAGCTCTCAAATAGATCCCAGGTGTTTAACTTCTTTCTCTGTTCAGCTAGGAGATTTTGAAACACACTAGGTTGGCTCTAATTTGGGGGATACGTGCCTGATTAGTCCAGCAGAATATCATCTATGGCAAAAGTTGAGCTTTGTTGTATTTGAAAGTTGTCCATTCTGAGGTCAACTGAACAGTGGAGAGGAATGTAATGGGAGGGGAGTAAAGTCTAGATTTGAACTTGAGTTCTGCTTTGGCCTTTTAATTTTATCTTTTAAAATCCAGTGTTTAGGCACTACTGAGCTTTCTTGCTCAGATTTCCTGTAAATCATTAAACTTGCTATTCTTCCTCACTTCCTAGCCTAAACTACCACGTAGCATTTCTGTGAGCTGTAAACAGCTACCACATCCCACCCGAGAGGTGGCTGCAATTCAGTGATGAATGAAGGAGTCCCTATCCACAAGACTAGTTCCGGGCTATGGAAGTAAGCTTGGAATCTGGGACCATCCACAGAATCTCCCCCTCAGCTGCAGTGGATCCAGAAATGGTTCCATCTCTCCTTCCCTCTTTCTGCAGCAGATCGCAGAAAGTCAGAGCAACTGATGGTGTCTGGGTTACTGAGTGCTGCAGATTCCACTGAAACCTAGCACAGAAATTAATGACTGCTTGCCAGGGAAAACTACAGGTCCTGCCTGTGCATTATAACCTATAGATCTGTAAAGTACTTTAATGCTTGAGGCAGTATAGAAATCAGTAATTATGATAAACCAGTTCTTTTCTTTCTCTAAGGAACCCCAATCCTGTGTAGCATCATAGAAGCTAAACACAGAAAAGACCTACCTTATCATCAAGTCCATCTCCTGCTAGTGCAGGGTTGTTCTGTGGTATCTTTTTTTTTTTTTTTTAAGTGTTGTCCCCGGTGTAGTTTTAAATGTCCCAAGTGATGGGGCTTCTGCCATTTCCCATGGGAGATTATGCCCAGCCTAACACAGCTCACTGTCCAGAAGATGTTTCTGATAGTCATCTAAATTGCCCTTTATGTTAATTAATTCCCTTACTCCTAGTCATACCCCTGCAGTCCCTGCAAGATAGTGCATTCTACTCGGAAAACAATCCCATTTTCCCTTAATGAGGCAGGTGAGGCAACAGTCTATTTGGCCTGGCCTGTCTGCATTCAGATCTAATTTCCCTTACCCTTCAGTAGGATGGGAGGAGTCCTCTTCATATTTTCCTTTGAAGCCGAGCAATGAAAAATAGTTGTTTGCCAAAATCTTTCACCTTGAGCAGATACACTAACAGATGTTTTCTACAATACAAACAAAGAAGCAAAGAATGTTCATGATTGGGGGAGGAGAGGTAGTTGGGAGGAAGGGAGGGATCATGCGGGAGAAATACAGCTTGAAATACTTGACTGCAGTTTGATCCCTTTCTGAAATTTAAAAGAGCTGCTCCCACTACTATGAGGAGCAGTGCCAGCTGCAAAATCATGAGCAGCTTAATATAACATACACATTCAAGCTGTCTGTCTTTGTATAGGCATTTTTATGCACCCATTGTCACAGTATCTAGATGCCATATGTACAAATTGAGAATAGTAATAAAACTGGCTGATAAGACCAAGTCCTCAACCCTCCATCATTGACATATTTTTCTAAATAGAACTGCTCTTGTTTGTCTCCAAGAGAGGCTGTGCCATCCATTGTTACTGAGAGCAGTCCTCCAGGAAGAGATGTGTCCAAGGACAGCAAGACTTGGGTGTATCCTGATCTCTAGAGATAGGGCACTCCATAGCTGAGAGCCTGCCGCTGAGAATGTCCAGCACCTGAGAATTTCACCCTGGACTCTGGCAGCCACATCATCTCTCTTGAATGCAGTTGTCTCAATTGATCAGAGTGAGCCTGGTTTATCTCATTGCAACATTTAGCTGTAGGACCTTGGAGAACGTATGGAATTGCTTGGGGGGCCAAATGTGGGGTCCTGAGCACTGGTGTGGTGTGATGTCACATGGTTCAGGCTGCCACAGCTTGGACCAACTGAAGCTTCAACATGGCTTTCACAGTCAATTTCAGCTAGAGTATATTACAGTGGTATAATTTGGAGGTGAAGCAAGCATGAATCAGTGTGTCTATGTCTGTATCTGTAAGGAAACAGCACAGTCTTCCAACTAACAGTGGGAAAAGGTATTTTTGGCTATTGCTGCTGTTTGTGTGTCAAGTAATAGCCATGAGTCCAGTAGGAACCTGATGAGGCTTTGACAAGTGGAGGCACTTATGATCCAGAGGGTGTTTGCACAAGCCCCTTTGGTCCAATGAAAGAGCAGGTCAACTTTCATATTAAACAAGAGTGAGTTTCTAGCCCATTTCCTTGTGAAAAGAGCCTTGAAAACAACAGATTAAAAAAAAAACTGGTACAAACCAATTGCTGTGGATGAAAGTGTCAAGCATGTGGGCTCCACTTCAGTAACAGGAGGCTTGGGTGGGAACCTAAAGATCTCTTATGCACTCACACATACATTATATAGAATGAATCAGTTAGATTTGGGATATAGCAACTCATTAACCCTTCTTCAAATCCTGGGGGGCCGAGAGGTACTGAGCCAGAGGTGGTGAGAGTGGAAGGATTAAGAATATGAAATTTTGTGTATTATGGATGGAACTGATGGTTTGTGAGGGGCATAAGAATACAGACTGGAGGGAGTTTTGATGCATAGGCATTTGTATGTAATTGGTGCTTTTTAAGGGAACAGGGATAAGAGAGTGGGGGACTGAAGTTGAGGTTATTCCTTTGCAAGAGAGGTGTAAAGGGAGAAGGTTTTCTGCACACTCAGTTGAGTGTGCAAAAAACCACAGTTTGACCTCAAATCCTTGCTAGGAAGTGGGGAAAGAGTTTTAATGTTGTGTTTTTATGGAGTGTGGGGGTAACAAAATTTTACTCCGTCTAGCATGCAAAAATTTGAAGAAATATATTTTGAGCTCTTGTTTTGTGAGGTTGTTGACTTGAAATCAGTCATAGTTACAGGGTATCTTTGTTAACCGTAAACACAGTGTTCCATTGAAAATATCTGAGCTTCCCTACAATGCAGTGATTTCCCACTTTTAAAAGGGAAAAATGCTACCAAAAATGTATCACAGCGTGAATAAAAACTCAGGTTGATTGTAGTAGTGCCCAGTCTTCTGTAGGTAAGATTGAGTGTTGCTTTCTGTTTAAAGGTGAACTATTCTAAATGCTCTAAAATCTACATGCTAACTTGGATTTTCTTGAAATTTGCTGTGCCTTCTGGGGGTGCAGTGTCAGTGGTCCAAATGTGGGGTCATCTGAGCTAGGGGTTCATGAAATACAGCCCCCTCCCATAAAGCATTTTACAAATCTCATTCATCTGACATTTTGTGCATACCTGGGGCTCAAACTGTAGCACTGATCCTCCCCAAACTGATAGCAGCCAGTCACGGTTTACCTCAGCTACTGCACAGCACTCACTCTCACTTGGGAGAACAAATATTGAAAAAAATAAGGGTGAAGTTTGTTACTCAAAATCAGCACATGACAACCTGATGTGCCTAAAGGACAGAAATGTACATGGAAGCAAGATTAGGACTCTGTTGAAGCAAGAGGGTTTCCAGGCAGTAGGGTGGCTCAAGGCAACATACTGTGGTCATTCAGAGTGTGTGTTGTGCATGTTCCTTGCTCTCTGCCTGCTCTCTGCAGAGGCTCCTTCTGGAAGTTTTGTCATGAGGCCAAAATTTCTGTTTTAAGAACGACATTTTAAAGTGCTCTAAACTGCATGTGCAGATTCTGATTTAACTTTAATCAATACTAATTTCCTTGAAAACACGTCTAAACAGAGGGAAGATAAGAGTCTAGTAGGCAGTGAGGATAATGTAATGAGGCTTCCTGAACAATGGAAATGAAAGTGATCAAAGGAAAGCAAGTTGCTGGGTCATTTGCTCGAACTGATACACATCCCCACTCTCCAACATGACCTGTTCATATCCTTTTAGATAATTTTAATTTTTTGGTGGGGGGGGCAGGACAGTGAGGGGGGAATATGTGGGTACTTTGGAGGTGTAGCTGTGCTGGGTGTGTGGTGAGGCGGTTGGAAGAGTGCAGGAAGGTGAGGGGGCATTGGTGCAGAAGAGTAGTGGGAGAGGATTTGGGGCTGTGGCAGGGCAAGGGGAGAATTAGGACAAGGGGGATAAATAGGGATGAGTGGTAGAAGAGAGGATTAAGGAAGGCAAGGCTTGGGCCAGAGAAAAGGAGTGAGGAGGGGTGGGAAGCTGGGGGGAAGGATCAGCGTTGCCTATTTCCCTCATTTTCTGTATCCTGTCTGGGCCAAGTCGGGAGCCAGATAGTGGGGAGATCTCCTATCACAGCCCCATCTCTCAGGGCAATGGTCAGGAGCCAGAGGGGGATGCCCCTCACACAAAGGTTTTAGTGGGGTGGAAAGGGGCAGCAGCAATCCCCTTTTACCTTCCTCTGACTATTTCCACAGAAATCTGACTGAAATCATTGGAGTTCTGTAAAGCTGAGACACCCCCACACGTTCAAGCAGTGCTCCCTGCAAGAAGCTCTGTTGAAATCAAAGCGCCTCAAAGGATACAAACTTTTCCTTTGCAGTTTTATGTTTCTTCTAGTTAGTTTGTCTTGAGGACTGATAATGGCATATGGAACTTTTCACCACTCAATCACCTGTCCAGCTCCAGTTGATAGTGAATGAAAGTTGTTACCATCTGATGGTTGTTTTGTGGACACTGTGAAATGAGTTGGTGGTCTAATTCTTAAGTCAGGTGTTCTGACCATCATCAACCCGACCTAATTTGTCCCCGTTAGTATTTTCATCAGAGATCCAGAGTTAGATATGTACTATCCTTTGTCCACTAGAGCTTGTTTCTCCAGAAGAGATTTGAGAAACATTTTCAAGATGGAAAAAGCGACAGAGTCCTGTGGCACCTTATAAACCAGGGGTAGGCAACCTATGGCACGCGTGCCAAAGGCAGCACGCAAGCTGATTTTCAGTGGCACTCACACTGCCCAGGTCCTGGCCACTGGTCCAGGGAGCTCTGCATTTTAATTTAATTTTAAATGAAGCTTCTTAAACATTTTAAAAACCTTATTTACTTTACATACAACAATAGTTTAGTTCTATATTATAGACTTATAGAAAGAGACCTTCTAAAAAGGTTAAAATGTATTACTGGCCCGTCAAACCTTAAATTAGAGTGAATAAATGAAGACTCGGCACACTACTTCTGAAAGGTTGCTGACCCCTGTTATAGACTAACAGAAGTATTGGAGCATAAGCTTTCATGGGTGAATACCCACTTCGTCAGACACACAACAGATCCAGACTAACACAGCTTCCCCTCTGATACCTGATTTTCAAGATGGTCCCTGGCTGAGTCATCAGTACCACTTCCTGCTGCACCTTCATTTTCTGTGGAATTCTCCCAGCCAAGTTCCTGGCCTGACCCTGTTTAGTTTGTGAGAGCTGGAAAGTTCACAGCCCAAGATGGACTGGCTTCAGGCCAAAGTGGCAGGCCAGGTAGGCAGGGTTCTCCCTGCCTGGTACTGTAACTGTTGTGAAATCGTGTTTGAAGCACAGGCAGATTTTTTTTTATTATTTATTATTTTAAACCAATCTCTTGGAAGTGTGCTGCCTTTGAAGACTAGAGCTCAGAGACCTGAATCTCTCAACGACAGATTTATGGATTCATGTCATTCTGTAAGGCCAAGGGGAGGGACCCCAGCCTCTTCAAGTTGCTGTTTGCATGGCTGAGAGCCAAAGGGGGTCAAGAGCATCATCTGTTTCCAAGAACATATTTTTAAAAATCACTTCTTGACCTGCTTTTCCAAGAGCCCTCATTATTTTCTGACTTCTATATATGGCTCTTTTCTTGTAGCACAACCGAACCTTTGTTAGGCCCTCGGCACAGTAGCTAAGGGGCAAAGGACTGCTTCCTAGGTTGGGCGTTATTCCACCCAAATGAGGGGCCAGTCCTGCAATCCTGACTCCCACGACTAGTCCTTATCTGAATAGTCCCATTGACTTCCATGGAACTACTCTTTTCAGCAAGTATTGCAGGATTGAGCCCTGCTCTTTATGCAGCCAAAAGAAGCCATGCTGTCATGGAGGAATCTTCCTATCTTCATGGGAAGTATGGCGTGGACAACAAGCAGCTTTTCCCCCACACCCACTCCACTCTTACTCCCATGTACCACAATCTTGCTTTGTACAAAGGGCAGAACAGCAGAGCTCGGTGGCATATGTCACTTCATTTTTATCTTGTTTATATATAAACCGTATTTTTTTACTCCATCTTCCCTTTCCTCTTTTCTTCCCTCTTTAACAGGCCTGGAACTGTCCCCAGGAATTCATTATTCAACAGTAAAGGTGTCCATTTGTTTGCAGGGATATGGGATGCACCCTAATCTTCTCTCCCTGCATCACCAGTTTGAATATTTTTCCAATTTTTTTTTTGTGGGGGGGTGGGGGAGAATTCAGTACTCACACAGTGAGTGACTAATGCACCAGCCAGAGCCAGGCAGAGTGTGGCTAGGCTTTGTACAAGCTTCTCCTGTGTAGCTCTACCAGTTCAACCTGCAATCCTCTTCTAGTCCTGGGCTCCCACACACACAGCTCTACTAATGAATCTTAATCCTGACCTGCAGCATCCCTGCTATTCCAGCCCTAACTCCTGTCAAGCAAGTGCCCAGTCCACAAACACACCTGCTTAAATCCCCTGCACCCTGGTACACAATCTTCCCTCCCAACTTCAAAATCTGCTGGAATCACTCTCTTCCAGCTGTCAAACCTTCCATTGAACAATCCCTTACCTGGGAAACCAGAGATGTCCCATGAATTTTACAATGGCTTATTTTGATTTTGCCTGGAAGCTGTGCTTTGAAAAATGTACTGCTCCTGAAAGTGTTTGTACTGGCTTAAAAACTATATGCACATTTGTCCACATGATTTTTAGCAAGTGTATCCCACAAAAGCCTGTAGTTAGAGATGAAGAGCCAGATCCTCATGTAGTTTCATTGACTTCTGCAGAACTGCAGTAATTTAAAGAAGCTGAGGTTCTAGCCTATAGCCCTGAGTCTTCTTTTGTTTACTCTCGCTTTATCCTACAGACTTCACCTAAATTACTCCAGATTTACACTGGTGTAACTGGGAGCAGAATCAGGTCCTTATTCAGCTGGTTTCTGACTTCATCTGCTCTCAAAATAAAATTGCCAGAATTCAGATGTGGGAAAAGCAAGCTGGTAATCAGAATGTTCTTCTTCGAGTGCTTGCTCATATCCATTCCACCTATAGACCTCCATGCGCACCAAGACTTGCTTCGTAGGGTGGCACAAATCATGAACCTCCAGGTGGAGGTCGAGGATCCAGTGGTGGGCATTTTATCTACCAATACCCCCACATATATAGCCTTGCCATTTATTAGGACCATCCAGGTTAATGCCAATACAATCTGGCAGTCCCTGGTGTCGTTTCCTCCCACTGCCAATGGGGTGGACAGAAGTACTTGGTCCCCTCCAAAGACTATGAGTACTTGTACATTCACCCCCAACCATGCTCCCTCGTTGTACAGTCTGTTGATGAGAGGGAAAGACCCGATCAACAAGCTCCTGCCCCTAAATCCAAGGACACTAGATGCCTGGATTTATTCGGGCGCAAGATCTATTCAACTGGCGGCCTACAACTTAGGGTGGCTAACCAGCAGGCCCTCTTGAGCCGTTATAATACCTGGAACTCGATGGGGAAGTTCAGAGCTCTGGTTCCTGAGGAGTTCAGGGCCTCGCTAGAGGAGGGCAAAAAAGTAGCCAGGACATCCTTGCAGGCTTCGATAGATGCGGCAGACTCAGTGGCTAGGACTCTAGCCTCGGGTGTAGCCATGCACCGCATCTCGTGGTTGCAGGTGTCCGGTCTTCCTCCGGAGCTGCAGCAAACAATTCAGGACCTGCCCTTTGATGGCCAGAGGCTATTTTCAGACAAAACTGACTCAAGATTCCAAAGAATAACCAGGCCATCATGCACTCATTGGGCATACGGTGACGCAACGTAGGCCCTTCCTACCCCAACCGCAGTGCACCTACCCTAACCCCTGGCCGAGACAGGACTTCTCTAGAAGACGCGGCCATGGTGGTAGGAGGAGGCAATCTGGTCCTCAGATGGGCCAGAACCAGGGCCCCCCAAACCATCGGCGGGGCCCAAGCACAACTTTTGAACGTGTGCCCGAGGGCAGAGCACAAGTCTCCTTTCAGGATCCTTTCCCACCTTTCACCAACCGCCTCTCCTATTTTCTCCCTGTGTGGTCCTGCATAATGTCAGATCGCTGGGTCCTATGCATGGTGGAAAGTGATACCAACTTCAATTTGTTTTGTCCCCTCCCTCCCCATCCCTCTTCAGGGACCTCTCTCACGAGCAACTCCTTCTATAGGAGGTGCAAATGCTCCTGTCTATCGGAGCTATAGAGGCGATTCCAAGGGAACTGAGGGGGAGGGGGTTTTACTCCCACTACTTCCTAATTATCAAGGCAAAGAGGGGGCTACAGCCCATTCCGGACCTGCGCAGACTCAACAAATTCATAGTAAAGTTGAAGTTCTGCATGGTTTCCCTGGGGACCATTATCCCTTCCCTTGATCCTGGAAACTGGTATGCTGCCCTCAACATGAGGGACGCATACTTCCACATAGCGATCTACCCCCACACAGGTGCTTCCTTCGCTTTACGGTCATTCAATGACCACTTCCAGTTTACTGTCCTCCCCTTTGACCTATCCGTGGCACCAAGGCTTTTTACAAAGTGTATGGCTGTCATAGCTGCCTTGCTCCATTGACATCAGATCGAAGTGTTTCTGTACCTTGATGACTGGCTCATTCGGGGTCGCTCCGAGCTCCAGGTGCAATCTCATGTTCGGTTCACCATGAGCTTGTTCAGACAGCTGGGCCTGCTGCTCAATGTCGAAAAGTCCACTTTGCAGCCGACCCAGAGAATAGACTTCATTGGAGTAGTCCTGGATTCAAATCTCGCCCGGGCGTGCTTTCCACAAGCCCGCTTCCAGGCCATGGCGAGCATTATCCATGGCCTCCAAAACTTCCCAACCTTGACAGCACGCATGTGCCTTGGTCTACTGGGACACAGACATACCAGACTATGCCTCTGTCCACTTCAAGCCTGGCTCTCATCAGTATACCATCCAGGCCGAGACAATTTAGACACAGTGATCACGGTACTGACTGAAGTCTTAACCTCCCTGGTTTTGTGGCTGAACCCCAACTTCGTATGCGGGGGAATGCCATTCCATGCCCCACAGCCCTCCCTAGTCCTAACCACGGATGCATCATCTCTCGACTGGGGCGCTCACCTTGCGGACCTTCGCACACAGGGCCTTTGGTCCACACAAGAGAGAACCCTGCACATCAATGTACGGGAACTGAGAGCTGTGCGTCTGGCGTGTCAGGTGTTCCGCGAACACCTTCAGGGCCGTTTTGTCTGCGAAGACTGTGACACCACAACAGCCATGTTTTACATCGACAAGCAAGGGAGAGTGTGATCGTCCCCTCTCTGTCAGGAAGCCATTCGCCTGTGGAATTCTGCATAGCCCACTCAATCAACCTGGTGGCGTCGTTTCTCCTGGGAGTCCGAAACACCTTGACAGATCACCTCAGCAGGTCCTTCCTGGATCACAGTGGTCGATTCGCCTGGATGTTATCCATTCTGTTTTCCGGAAGTGGGGTTTCCCCACATAGACCTTTTCACCTCTTGCGAGAATCAGAAGTACCAGGTGTTCTGCTCTCTCCAAGGGCGCTCCCTGGGCTCCCTATCAGACGCCTTCCTGATGCCATGGAAGGACCATCTGTTCTACACCTTTCCTCCATTCCCATTAGTCCACAAGGTCCTTCTCAAATTGCGAAGAGACAAGGCCCGCTTAATCTTGATCGCCCCGGCGTGGCCCAGGCAACATTGGTACACCACTCTTCTCGATCTGTTGGTGACCACACCAATTCCACTCCCATTGTGGCTGGACCTGATCACTCAGGAGCACGGCTGACTCTGTCATCCGGATCTGCAATCCCTCCATCTCAAAGCATGGATGCTGCATGGCTAACTCAATCTGAGCAGTACAAACTCTTGGGTAGCAGAAAGCCCTCTACTAAGTCCATGTATCTGGCCAAGTGGAACTGTTTCTCCTGCTGGTATGACCTGAGCAATACTGCCTCTGGAGGGGCCAGTACCTACCATCCTAGATTATCTCTTGTCCTTGAAACAGCAAGGCCTAGCAGTTTCATCCATCAGAGTACACCTAGCAGCAATTTCGGCCTTCCACCTGGGCAAAAACGGGCACTCAGTTTTCTCAATCCCATGGTCAGCAGGTTTCTCAAGGGGTTGGAACATCTGTACCCACAAATTCGGCATCTGGCCCCTATGTGGGACCTCAGCCTGGTCCTGTCCAGACTCATGGGTGCCCCGTTCTAGCCAATGGCCATTTGCTTGCTTCTATACCTTTCCCGGAAAACAGCTTTCCTTGTTGCTATCACCTCGGTGAGACGTGTGTCAGAGCTTCGATCCTTAAGTTCGGACACACTGTATACGGCGTTTCATAAGGACAAGGTAGATCTGCGACCACACCCTGCCTTCCTTCTTAAGGTGGTGTCTGCCTTCCACGTCAACCAACACATCTTCCTTCAAGTCTTCATTCTGAAGCCGCATGCTTCTCGACGAGAGCAACAGCTGCATTCCCTAGATGTTTTCAGGGTCCTTGCCTTTTCATCGAACGAATGAACCCTTTAGGAGGATGACCCAGCTGCTCATAGTGGTGGCAGACCAGATGAAGGGCCTCCCGGCCTCCACACAGCGCATCTCATCCTGGATTACATCATGCATCTGTGCATGCTATGACTTGGCTGGTGTCCCAACTATGCACCTTACTGCCCACTCTACTAGGGCTCAAGCTTCCTCCTTCACCTTCCTGGCTCATGTGCCCATACAGGAGATCTGTAGGGCAGCAACTTGGTCATCAGTACATACCTTTGCTTCCCACTATGCAATAGTGCAGCAGTCCAGGGGTGATGTTGCATTTGGTTCAGTAGTCCTTCGCTCCGCGACATGTCACTCCAACCCCATCACCTAGGTAAGACTTGGAATTGGATATGAGCAAGCACTCGAAGAAGAAAAGATGGTTCCTCACCTTTGTAACTTGTTCTTTGAGATGTGTTGTTCATGTCCATTCCAAACCCACCCTCCTTCCCCTCTGTTGGAATAGTCAGCAAGAAGGAACTGAGGGGGCGCTGGATCAGCAGGGGCATATATCCGGCGCCATAAGGATATCTCAGCTGACCCACCAAGTGTTGCTAGGGTAAAAATCTTCCGACGATCGTTCCCGCGGCGTGCGCACACCTAACTGGAATGGATATGAGCAACACATCTCGAAGAACAGTTACAAAGGTGAATAACCGTCCTACATGATGTAAAGGTCTGTAATCTCAAAACCTAGCATATTCCATTATTAGTTTTATAAATCATATGTACCATGACTGAATTTTCAAGATGAAGGACTATAGGTGCTGACTCAAGCCTTTAATCCAGTCCAATGGCAAAATTCAGATATAGCAGAAATGAGCACAATTTCCATTGATTCAGTGGGAATCATATCCACATCAGGGCTGAATTTAGTCCTAAAGATTCAGTGATCTTTAGCAAAGTGTCTACTATCCTCAAACTAACAAGCAGTGTTGGTTAAACTCCATATCACAGCTGTGCAATCGACATGAAAGGAGGGGAATTACTATAGAGTTATAGACTGGATAATCCCTGCAAATGAGGAAGGACTTGAGCAGTTCAGGGAGTGATAATGGGAGGCAGAAGCTATCAGGTGTAGCTCACAAATTTGCATCTTACCCAGGCAGGTAATGACTAAAAGTTGTTGGCAGCTGATGGCCATTTAGACCCCACTGTAAAATGAATTGATTCAGTCAAGTTCCTAAAGAATAGGCATCCACATTGTGAAAATCAGACCTGCATTTTACATGCAGTGGACACCAGTGCTGGCCTTCAGCAGGAAGACCTAGGACTGAACTATAATGGAAACTGAACTTACCCACTCACCTTTAGAGTTGATTCCTTGTTGTTGTGAGTTGAGGGCAGAGGTTTGCACTGTTACTGCCCTTCCCATATCAATTCTCTATGATTAGAGGATGTCAGTCTCTAGGACTTACCATCTGGCACTTTTCATCAGCACTAAATTCACTTAAAATTGAAACAAAAAGATAATCTCTTTGAAAACTCTTCAGTTCTAAAAATGGAGACCCAGCTGTTTCTTATCTCTTTGTAACTTAACATTTGTTCAACATGAAAAGTTCGCAAGGCAAATTCAGCCTTCCAAGATCCATAAACATGATCAGCATTTTTATACCCCAGGAAACAGTGGCCTTGTTTATCTCAAAATGTCCAAGATTAAGCTGATTTTGTTGTTGTTAATCTATCCGGAAATAAGCAGAGAGGCTTAATTGCAAACAGACTGAACTTTACGTAGGGAATATGTATGTCCTTTGGGGACACCTAGAAAGTGAAGGTCTGAAATTAAAACCCTACCCCTTCTCCCTTGCTCCCTGAAGCATGTAGGCCTGAAATGAGAGAGCCTGCTGTGTGCTAGCATAATATTTCAGTAGTTCCTATCCAGTGTAATACTCCAGCCACCTCAGTACTGGATTAACAGATGTTTCCTGCCATGTAAGAACTTCAGGTAACTAGTGATGCATGTGTTGGTAGTGAAAGTATTTAAAGAGTCTGGAGATAAATTAGAAAAATAACAGCTGCTGTATTAGCAACCTAATTCAACTACATGAGCACAATGAAGCAGGAATGTTTTGCCTGATTCGAGAGCTTCACCCAAACGTTTCCCAGCAAAATGCCAGCACACCCAACCAATGAAACAGAAGATAAAAAGCCTTACATTGTCAGAACAACTCCTGATCAATGATCCTGACAGGACATGCCTGTCTATAAACCTCTGAGAGCTGCACTGTGTAGTGGATAATACATACACTGTAGGACAGAGTAAATGGGTTCAGCTTAAATAAAAGCCCCACACAAACTTGCAGGAAAAATTTGAAATGAACCCAGAAAAAAGGGGGTGGTGATGTGTTCCAATGTCAGTCAGCCTCTAGTCTCAACTCTTATGGGATCTTGAGCAAATCATATCTTAAGCTCTGTGACTCACTTTACAGAGAGGGAAAATGGGGTAATGTGCTGCTTTCCTTCTTTGGAAAAGCATTTCCTACTCCCCACATGTAAAGCCCAACGCGAATGCTAAGTGTTATCACGATGAATTTGGTTTGAAAAAATAAATTTTTAGTTAATGTTAGCAACTGCTTCTGAACTCCAGGTTCAACCAGGGCACAGGTGCACCAAAATGCTGCATGGAAAATTGCTCTCATGAGATTTCCTGCCCCCCATGTTAGCAGAACCAAGAAGTTTTGTGTGAGTTTCAGCACAAGCCAACCTTTTGTGTTCTTCCTTACAAAGCCTCTCAGACTTTTGAAACCCCTTTTTTATTTAGTTTGATTTATTGACACACAAGTAGCAAAGCCTCCTATTTTTATCTCAAAATATCTGTAAAAGGAAAGTTTTGGGAGTTGCAGGAACGGGGCCCATCCCTCCTCCTACCTCACCCTGCTCATCCTACTGAAGAATTCTTCAAAGAAGCATAAAGAATCCATATCAGTGTCCGATTCAGCAAGAGTGCTGCATACCAAGCACCTTCCTTTTGTTCAGTCCTCTCTTAGCACACCTCTTGGACAGAAGCTAAAATAGGAGTTGAGTGAAGCAAGCCCTAGCAAGTCACCACTCACAAACTGACTGGAGATGGGGTGGGACTTCCATGCCTAAAGCATGGGGCTATCCAGAGATACATGCTAAACCCCAGCAGATGCCTGGAGAATCTGACCTGTATCCTACAGTAAATGTTTATATCCAGCTGCTCCCTGCAAACCTCCTAGCATTTTGGTTCTCACTTCTGAGCTAAAATGTTTTCCACGCTGGACGTATGAGAAATGAACAGCCTATGCCTCAGGCCATGTCTCAGGAGTAAGGGAGTTAGAGGAAAGTGTTAGTCTCCTGTAGACTGTGCTGTGTTCTGAAGGTTGCAACCACTCCTGTAGACTGAAAATCAATGCCATATTCCTGCAAGACTACACCGTGCTCTGTCAGACTGTATCACATTCCTGCAGGCTGCAGCCTGTGCCTTGCACCTCTAGGCACAGGGCTGGCTTTAGGCCAATTCCACCAATTTTCCCAAATCGGGCCCTGCGCCTAAGAGGGCCCCGCGCCCAGTGAGAATCTCTTCCCTGGCTAGAGACGCCTTTTTAATTTTTACAAATCTGGCGGCGCTCCATGTCTTCAGCAGCACTTCAGCAGTGGGTCCTTCACTTGCTCTGGGACTTCGACAGCGGGTCATTCAGTGCCGCCAAAGACCTGGACAGAGTGAAGGATCCGCTGCCGAAGTGCCACCGAAGACTCAGAGCACCATGTTTTTTTACATGTGTGGGTTGTTTGGTTTTTTTTGTCTTTTTTGTCATCACTGCCAGGGCCCCGTCGAAACTGTTCGAATTGGGCCCCGCACTTCCTAAAGCCGGCCCTGTCTAGGCAATGCTGTGCTCCTGGAGTTCTTGCCACACTTTTGCACTTAGTGCCAAGTTCCTGCACCCTGTGCCATGCCAGTCTCCTACCGACTGTGCAATAGTCCTGAAAACTGCAATTACTGTCATGCTTGCAGTCAGCAATCATTGCTACGCTCCCTGGTGCCACGCTATTCCTTCAGTCTGAATCCCAAGCCCAGTGGTCTGTATCCTAATTCCTGGCTGGTAGGCTCTAACTTCTGAATTGCCTGCTGGCAAGAGCATGCACAGGAGACCAGAGAGCCTTAGATTTATTGCTTGTCAACCAAAAAGTATATTAAAAACAAGGAGAGATAAAAATAGATGGGGAGCCTAGGGACCGGAAAGGCAGCCAGGGTAGATTAGAAGCACTGCTGGTTGACTCACCCAACTTGTTTTATTGTAGCATAGTTCTAATAACGGCTGTATTATTCCAGCTTACGTACCGTGAGGAGACATTTGATAGCACTTTTGCATATGAACATTATACATACTTCATTTCTGCCAGTTTCTCAACATTTGGGCTTGTGCTTGCAAACAGGAGAGGGAGTGGCTCCAAAACACAACCAGCCAAATCCTTAGCGGGTGCAAATCTGCAAAGCTCCATTGGCTTCAGTGGAGCTATGCTGACTTGCATCAGCTGAGGATCCGTCCCAATGTCTAGCATAAGATAGTTTCCACACTAAGACAAGGTTTAAGAAAACCTCAAAAACGATTTTCTTCAGTAGCGAATTTAGGGCTTGTGAAAGTACTGAATTGGCTGTCAACTCTGGGAAACAGTCTTTTGCTTAGCCACAGAACAGGTACAAGATAGACTGTAATTGTCTAAGCTTCCCAACATGTTTGGCTCAGCCTGTTCAATTCTTGGTTTCTTTGCAGAGACTGCCAAGGGGAGCAATTAGTGCCAGTTGTGGTATGGACACCTGTCCATTGGGAACTGGACTGAGACCACCCACTCATTTCACAGAGGCCGCCAACTACTTACTGCATGATAATTTTTGGTCATTATCAACTCAGGCTGCATTCAGAAGCAGGAGTTCGTATCTCATTACGAATCCTTGAGCCATCCCAGTTTCTAGCGTGTTAGCAAGTTAATACTGTATTGCTATTTAATTTTGCTGTTTTTAATTGAAAAGTTTATTTATATTTTGGCTTCATCTGTTGTTCCTTAGCAATTATGAAAGGAACAAATGCTCTGAATTGTGGAGCTGTTTTAACTCTGAGAAGTGCTATAATCTTCCCTCTTTTGCTTTGGATAAGAAAAAACAAAACAAAACCCACGCCACAACAGTGACTTAATTTGACTCTGCCACTGTAATGGGGGAGTTGTGTTAAACTGGCTTTAACCTAGGGCCAGACTGTGGATGGCATATATAACTCTCAAGCCTTCCGCACTGCAAATGTGGCACACAGACCCTTTCTTGAAATGTGACAAAAACACCTAGTCAGGGATACAACCAAACAAATAACACAAGAGGGGGCTCAAAATGACAGATACTTTTATAGAAATTAACTAATAAGGTGAAATTCATCCCTGGGGGTAACTCTCCTAGTGGCAGTGAGTTTCCACCAGAGATGAATTTGGCCCATACTTTTTTCCATAACCTTGTTTTCAGGCTTTTGCATTTCTGATGGTAGTAATTTACAGGACTAAACAGTGAGGTAACAGCAATTTTGTGTGGGAGAGGTACATTTTGGTTTGAAATGAGTGATGCACTCCATAAAGAGGAAGAGTCGAGAGGTAAGCATGTGGGAAAATGGAACATTTCTGCAGCTGAGTGAGAATACAGTAGGGAAAAGGAAGCCACAGTACAAATTAAAGATTGCAAATAAAAGGCCAGATGCCAAAAGTCTTAGGAAAAAAAAACTTGATTAGACCAACTGTTTGCTTTACTATATAAAAACTGACCTCTTTGAGGAACTCGTAACCTTGGCCTCTTGGGCGTTTGAGTACGTGCAAGTGAACCTCACAGTTCTTAGCCTTAAAATGGCAAGACCACATCCATCATGATAGAGCAAAAATATAGAAGATGACTCTTCTGCTCAGTAGATTTCCAGTTGGGCCAGGTGCAAATGCCTTTCCTGGAAAGAGCTCTTGCCACATCAAGATGATAGCACCTTGTGCTTTATCCAACCTGGCAACACATGCCGATGTTTTTGTTGCTGACTTACTGTAATAATCTGACTTTGATTGCGTGGGCGGACAGAGTCGCTACTGCCAACTCTGACCATCCATAACTAGCAGACCTGGCTTGCCTCATGGAAAGTAGTACCTGGATTGATGAATCCTAGAGGCAATGTGCCAAACTTATCCCTGCACTTAAAATGAGCTCGGCACACGAACGGAGGAAAGGACAGAAATAGCTTTACACCTCTCCTATGCTGAAGCTTCTAGAAGTCAGTTCAACCCTCAGTACCTATTACAGCAACTATGGGGTTGCCCAACCTTGCTCAGCTGCCAACTCCCCTTATGGCCCATCCTGGTAGCTGGGATTACATGGGGGTGTAAGAATATCCAAGTAGTGCCTCCTTCCTTCCCAGGAATGCCCCCAGCCTTCTGGCCTAGGAACTTCTATGGAGGGTGACGTAGAGTCAGCTATGCCAACTGTATATCTGCTGGAGACTTGGTACACCAGGGAAATTCCCCAGCACAAAGCCACCATAGGACTGCTGTGAATGAGGCCCAGTATACTTTGTCCTAGTGAAAATGATCATTCATTGCAATATTTTCCACCATCTGCCACTCTTCACCACCTTGTTCTTCATCTGATCATTTAATGAGGCCTTTACTGGGTGGTGGCTTTCTGTCACCATGTTTCACTGAAAGGGAGAGGGAAATTCAAGAGCTACAGTGCATGTGTGGCCACCATGTCTTGCGTGTGCTTTAAGGTCTTCTCCATTTGTGAAGCTGAGGAGTTGTACCCTGGACACTACATTGTGAATGAGGAGCACTGTCACAGAGACACAAAGCTGCTCTGAGTAAGCAGGCAGACAGTGCTTGCATAGAACACATATATTCCAAAGCCTCTAACAGCAGTTTCCTCACTTTTATTTGCATAGTTGTTACCTGCTTTCCAAACCCTCATCCTCCATTCCATAACTGTAAGGTAGCAGCAGGGGAGCTCTGTGCATTAATTCTGCTTATGCAATATAATTAACTAGCACAAAGGTTACCAGAAAGGAGCACTAGCTCTTGCTAACTGCACAGAATACTGTAGCAACACATCAGGAACTCCAGAGCACACTGTCTCTTCCAATTTGCAATGAAATAGCAAAACGCATAACAATTAATACTCAGCTCTGACAAAACGTTTTAGAAACACTGAGGAACTGATTATAGCAAAACCCCTGTGAAACAGGAGAGTATCGGTATCCCATTTTACAGATGAGGAAGCTGAGAAGACTGCTTTTCCCAAGGCCACTGAGGTATCTGGGTTTAGAACTCAGCAATTCTCTGCTCCCAGAGAATTCTCTTGTGCTCTGAGTTCTGGACCATACCTTTTTGTAATGAACTCAAAAATTCTCTCTTATACCTCTCCACTGTAAACCTGCAATAGCACAATCCAAGTGCAATTATTTCCATAGCCTAGGGCACCTAATTTGCAAAATGATTCTATATGCTGAAATATGTTTAGCGATCACTATGCCCAGAAGGCTTTTTATAGATATATATTAAAAAATACCAAAACATCCATATATAAAACACTTCTAACCTTCCTCCCTATATGTACTAGAGGGCTAGAGAGGAAGGTCAAGTGAAGGTAATTGCAACTGCCTCAGGCCTAAGCTGTCTGAATATTTGAGATTTGCTATGTTTAAAGGTGCATTCCAGCATCTTTTCTAAGGAAGCAACAATTTTAAACTAAAATGGAATAAAATCCCTCGAGCAAGCTTAATTCAGGAATGTGAGGGTACAGTACCAGCGGCAAGGGGGAGTCACTAAAAGAAAGAAGGAATAGCCCAGACTACTTTGCACTAATATTGCACCTTTCATCCAAGGACCTCAAAGGTCTTCAAAAACATTAATGAACCCTCACAATTCCCTGTGACATGGCTATTAGTGTTCCCATGCTACAGATGGGGAAACTGAGGTACAGAAGACCATTCATCCCCCATGTAACTCAGTGGAATCACACCAAGGCTGCATTTGTCTCAGAGAAAGTAAATAAGTCTTACAAAGGTCAAAGAGCAAGTCAGTGATGTGGCAAGGTAGGGATACCTAATTTAGGCCTGGTGCAACTGTTGATTTCAGTACAGTTGCAGTCACACTAAAATCAGAGCATTGGTGGCTCAGTGGTAAAACTCTTGCTTCCCACACAGGAGACATGGGTTCAATTCCTGGCCAAAGCAACCTATGCACGAGAGCTAAAATTGTCTCTTAACAGTCCTGATTCCCCACTTTAACCACAGGGCAACACAGAGAGTCATTTTACTTCTGTGTAATTGAGTAATCAGGGTTTTAAAGAGGAGAAGGGTGCAAATCAACAAATGATCTCAAAGTCCTTAGATATCATAGGGGAGAAATTTGGAGATGTTAACATGCAGGTTGCTTCTGTTTAAATTTCTTTAGTTAAAGTTAAAGATGTGGAGAGATGTTTTAGGGAAGAGCATGTGTGGTAGTAGAAAATGAAAGCAGAATGGGTCTGAAGTCCTAGAAACACTCTCTCTACTCTCCAATGGACAGCAGCACATGGAAACTGCTACTTAACAATGGCCTGGTCTACACTACGAGTTTATTTCAAATTTAGCAGCGTTAAACCGAATTAACACTACACCCATCCACACAACGAAGCCCTTTATTTCAGTATAAAGGCCTCTTAATATCGATATCTGTACTCCTCCCCAACAAGGGGAGTAGCGCTGAAATCAGTATTGCCATTTTGGATTAGGGTTAGTGTGGCCACAATTCAACAGTATTGGCCTCCGGGTGCTATCCCACAGTGCACCATTGTGACCACTCTGGACAGCAATCTGAACTCGGATGCAGTGGCCAGGCAGACAGGAAAAGCCCCACGAACTTTTGAATTTCATTTCCTGTTTGCCCAGTGTGAAGCGCTGATCAGCACAGGTGACCAGGCAGTCCCAGAATCAAAAAAGAGCTTCAGCATGGACTGTATGGGAGATACTGAAGCTGATCTCTGTATGGGGAGATGAATCTGTTTTATCAGAACTCCCTTCCAACAGATGAAATACCAAAACATTTGAAAAAATCTCCAAGGCTATGATGGACAGAGGCCACAACAGGGACTCAGCACAGTGCTGCGTGAAACTTAAGGAACTGAGACAAGCGTACCAGAAAGCCAAAGAATCAAATGGACACTCATGGAGTGAGGGAGGGGTGACTGACAACTGTAGCTATCCCACAGTTCCCGCACTCTCTGAAAACTATTTGAATTCTTGGCTGAGTTCCCAAAGCCTGAAGGGTCAAAAACATTGTCGCGGGTCATTCGGGGTATATGTCGTCAGCCCTCCACCCTGCCCCTGTGAAAGCAAAGGGCTGGGGCCGGAGATGAGGAGTTTGGGGTATAGGAGGGGGCTCCAGGCTGGAACAGGGGGTTGCGGTGTGGGAGAGGGTACAGGCTGGGGTTGCAAGCTCAGGAGTGGGGCCAGAAATGAGGGGTACAAGATGTGGGAAGAGGCTCCAGACTGGGACAGGGGGTTGGTGTGGGCAGGGGGTGGTGAGGGCTCTCTTTGGGAGTGCGGGCTCTGGGCTGGGGCCAGAGATGAGGGTTTTGGAGTGTGGGAGGGGGCTCTGGGTTGGGACAGGATTGGGGTGTGGGAGAGGGTATGGGCTGGGCTGCGGGCTCTGGAGTGGGGCCAGAAATGAGGGACTCATCATGCAGGAGGGGGATCCAAGCTGGGGCAGAGGGTTAGGGTACAGGGGGATGAGGGCTCTGGCTGGGCATGCGGCCAGGGATGAGGATTTTGGGGTGCAGGAGGGGGCTCATGGCTGAGGCAGGGGGTTGGGGTGTGGGAGTGCCCAGAGCAACAGCTGGCTGGGGCCAGGAGTGAGTGGTTTGGGGTGTAGAAGGGGGCTTCAGGCTGAGGCTGAGGGGTTCAAAATGTGGGAGGGGGCTCAGGGCTGGGGCATGGGGTTGGGGTGCAGGAAGGAGTTTGGGGTGTGGGCTCCAGCTTGGCAGCGCTTACTTCAAGTGGTTCCCAGAAGCGGCTGGCATGTCTGGCTCGTAGGTGGAGGGGAGGCCAGGCAGCTCCCTGTGCTGCCGCTGCCTGCAGGTGCCGCCCCTACAGCTCCCATTGGCCACGGTTCCCGGCCAATGGGAGCTGAAGAGTCGGTGCGGGGGCAGCCTGTGGAGCCCCTGTGGCTGCCCCTGGGCCTAGGAGCTAGAGGGAGATGCCGGGAGCCGTGCAGAGCCAGGTGGGGAGCCTGCCTTCTCCACTGCGCTATCAAGCAGACTTTTAACGGCCCGGACAGTGTTGCTGAATTGAACCACAAGGGTCCCTTTTCGACCAGGCGTTCCCAATGCCTGGCAACCCTAGAGACACCTGCAATTGCAGTCTGCTTAGAGCAACAAGTCCAAACAAAGATTAAAGGGATATGGGAATTTCTGTACAGCTCAGGTAGAATATATTAACCTGCCTCTTTCATCTTCAAGGATCCCAGAGCACTTTATAGATGTCTATATAGGGGTTGCTTTCCCAATGCTAAAATGCAGCCACCCTGGGCTAGAATGCAGTGGCCACCCTAGCCTGACCCACAATAGTGTGGAGTCCATTACAGTAGGGAACAGGAGGAATAATGTGTTCAGTTAAAACTACAGGGGAAGTGGTGGTTGTGTGTGTGCAGTAATCATTGGTGTTAGAGTTTAGTGCCCTAAGTCACCCAGTCTGTCCCCCTGGAGAACAGCAATACAACTTTGTGATATTTTAATAATGCTCTACATTTCTCTAGTGACGTCCAGCTGAGGATTTCCAAGTGCTCTACATACCTTCATTAATTTAACCTCACAACAAGGGCACTTTTAAGCAACGCTCTTCCAACTTCCCAAATTAAAGAGAGGCACACAATGCATTTGTATGGAGGTAATTTAGGATCCTGGTAAAAATGCAGTGAACCCCATAGGCGCTGACTTCCCTGCTTTCACCTGGGTGCTCAACCCCTGCCCTCTCTACTGCCGTCCCTGCACCCACTCCACGTGGCCCTGCCTTTCCTCACCCCTGCCCGACCCCCACTCCAACCCCTTCCCCAAAGTCCCCACCCCAACTTAACCCCCTCCCTTCCCCATTCCAACTCCTTCCCCAAATCCCTGCCCCGGCCCTGCCTCTTCCCCGTCTCCTCCCCTGAGCCTGCCATGTTCCTGCTCCTCCGTGTTCCTGCTTCTCCCCCTCCCTCCCCACATGCCACCAAACAGCTGTTTGGCAGTGGCCGGGCGGGAAACACTGAAGGTAGGGGTGGGGAGGGGGGAGGAGATGGGGCAGGGGTGAGGGGAGCTTGGCTGGTGGGGGGTGCAAGGCAGTCACTAATTTTTCCCTGTGGTCGGCGCCTATGGTGAACCCTGCCTCCTGAGAGCACAAGGGCAGAAACAATAAGAATGTTCTGGATTCCTTGGAAATGAATGCTCTCTCAAGAGCAGGTCCTCTTGTGCTTTCGTTTGTTTTCCCCTTCTCCAAAATCCACCACCATTTGATAAACTTTCTTGTTGCAATCAGACTTAGGGCCAAATCCTGCTTGCTTCACTCATGCAGGAAAAGGGACAAGAAGGAAAAGGCCAGTGCACCTGTGACTCAGCAGCTGATCCAGATTGGGCTTAGAAGATGGGCCCTACGTGGGAGGGAGACCTGGTGAGTCAGAGCTGCCTTAGGGTTCAGATGGAGTCAGTCAGAAAACAAAGGCAGGTGAGAGCTGCCTCAGAGGTCCCTGAAGGAGTACAGGAAGGAAGGGGTAGGTGAGAGTTTTTTAAGCACTTGAGAGAGACAGGAGGAGTAGCAGAGTGATGCCCTGGAGTGGGGGGATCTGCAGTGAGCAGAAGGCTCTGCAGGCCCTCCCTGGTAAGAGGGAGGAGTTGCCAGGAAGCCAGTAGAGGGACAGGCAGGCTTGCTTGTCTTCCTGAGCCAGAGAGCCAAGGCCAGAGAAGGCAGAAGAGGGCTGAAGGCTAAGAGCAGCAGAGGGAGGTGCCTGCTGGCTCTTTGAGCTGGAGGGCCAGAGAGAACTGAAGGCTGGGGTGAGGGATGCTGGAATAATACATGTGAGGTGAGTGGGGTGAGAGGTGCTGGAGCTGCAGAGAACCTGAGCGTGGTGAGGGATGTTAGAGCTATACGTTGATGGCATAGGCGGCCAGTGATCCGGCCGCTGGGGAAGGCAAGCCCTCAGTCCCTCCCCTTCGGCCGGGGGCCCTGCCCCTCCTCCTCCCTGTTAGCCCCTCAGGCCCCAGAGGAGCCAAGGGCACCCCCACAGCAGGCCCTAGTGCTGGGTGGCACGGCCAGGACAGCTCCTGCACTGGAGCACCTCACGGTGCAGCAGCAGTGCCCCAAGCACCAGGCAGCAGGGCACTGTGGTCCCAGGGCCGGCTGCCTCAAGTCCCTGCGACAAGCTGTCCAAACCCTGGGAATGGCAGGAGGGGGACTGAGGGCAGAGCATGGGCGTGGCACTCCAGGCTGTTTGGGTGGGCACAGCCTCTCCTAGCCTATGATACCCGCCGCCCATGGTTGATGGACTCTTTTTGGGAGGTTGATTTGTTATGGTTTATAGGCACAGTACTTTCTGCTGTAATAAATGAACCCTGCAAGGGCTGTTTATACCCAGAAAGACCATTTGGACTATTTTTAGGGAGCCACTGAAGGAGAAACTGAGGCAAGCACATTGTTAGTGCTGCAGCTTTATGCAGGAGGGCTCCCTGGTCATGGGCTGCCATAGGACACCCAGTAAAGTCAGTGGAGCAATTCTCATGAGTAAGGCAAGCAAGAAGAGCCCTTGGGTAAAATCCTGGCCCCACTGAAGTCTGTGGCAAAACTCCTATTGATTTCAGTGGGGTTAGAATTATACCAATTATTCTCTTACATGCATGTAAAATGCCATCCACAACAGTGCTGCCTTTCAACAATGCCCCACACAAGTGAAGAAATTGACCAGAAATAGTTCACTGAAGTTTGAAAGGGGCATGTCAAGCAGGCAGACAGTTACTTCACACACGCTCTCCATTACATGGCTCCACTCCTTGCAGGGCCTAATGCTGCAGTCCTTTAACACGTGCAGCTCCCCTTTCTGTCTCTATGAGACAGCAAGATCCCACTTGTTTACCCTTCAGCATCAAAGCACACGCATAATTTACTGTTAGAGAGTGGCCGGGGTGTTAGTTCAGCACCTTACAAAGATAAGGGCCTGTCGGGAAGTTGTGATCTATATCTAACCTCCCCCTAAGGTTCAAGAGGATTCTGATCTGCAGTTCAGTTTCTGACCCATCTCTAGTTACCTAGGGAGCCCAATAATGCAGATTTCCAACCCAGACCAAATTTGAACAACATTTAAAGCTACATGTTCCCTTTTTCATGGGAGCAGAGTCTCATGTCTCACAAGAGCTTGGGCTTACAGCAAAGTCATCATGGATTATGAGTGCACAATGGCCATTTTATTTTAAAAAGCAAGAATCTGAGAAGGCCCCTGGATTCTTTACTGGAATTAGCCCTTCCTTTATGAATTCCAGAGTTAAATGTTGCAAATGTGATTCACATACTCCTTCCCCACACCCAAGAAGAGAGATCTTCTGGACACGTGCTGAGCAGAACAAGGGAAGATGTAGTGTGAATCAGGAGCCTGGAAGGCTGAAAAGAATAGATGGGAGAGAGCTATGCAGCCTTCAGTCTTTGTAAGATTTACTGCCTTTGCCTCTTGCAAAGACCTTGTGTGCGTGTGCGTGTGTCCGTGTCCAGGGCAGGCAGTAAACAAGAACTTGGAAGGGGGAAGGAAGCCAAGAGAAAGTCAGGCATATTAGTCACACAGCTGCATTTCCTGTCAAAGGACCCCAGTTGAGTAATCACTCAAGATACGCTGGTTGGTTTTTCCCCTATTTTAGTTTATTTGAGCCTGCCAATATCTTTTATAATTTTTTTTAATCAGCCTCAAAGGGGAAAATGAAGAAGAAACAGACATAACTTTTCAGATTTTCTTTCTCTTTTAATTAACTGAATGCTCTTTAGTCACTTTTCAAGAATGTGAGCAGGGCAAGGTAGATCTAGGCCAAAGCATGTTCCACATGAGACAGGTCTGATGTTTCCAGGATATATATTTACAACGGGAACTGGGCATCAGGACTCCTGCATTCTGTTTCCAGCTGCTGCCACTGACTCCTTCTGTTCAAGCCATATATCAGTTTCTCCATAACTCAGTTTAGCCATATGAAAAATGCACCTTTAATACCTAACTCAAAATGGTGGTGTGAGTCTTAATTAATTAATGTTTCTAAAGAACATTGGGGTATTTTGATGAAAGGTGCTGTAGAAGTGCAAGTATTTTTCTAAGGGAAAATTGAAAGAAGAGTCCAGCTGGTGGTTAGTAGAGATTGCAATGAGACCACAGTTCCACTTCATGGATTTTAATTAAACAGTAGAGCATTCCTGTGAACAGATTTTAAGAGAAGTGGTTAAGTGGCATAAGAGTAATGGCATCAGATTAAGGAAAGGAAAACTTGCTGACATTTAGTGCCATTAAAGTGTGGAATAATGTTCCAAAGGAAGTGATGGAAGCATGATCTCTTGAGACATTCAAAATTAGACAAAACACTAGCAGACATACGATAGGGAACACTCGTGTAATATTAAGAAAAAGACTAGATCTAATACTGTAAGGCTTTTCCAGTGCTAGATTCTGTGATTTAAAAGGTACTGGCTCTAGCTGTGTGATACCCATGTCAGGAAGATGTATTCACAAAGCCCATGAAGAAATGAATGCCTAAAATGTTGCATTTTTCCCAGTGTTTGCAAAGAGAGTGCCTCATTTCTCAACAAATATAACATCAGAATGATAAAGCCCACATTATACAGGCCACCTACGAAAAATACCATGAGCCTACTTAAAGACCTATGCCAGCCAGTGGCTTATATATCCCTGGCTGTAGGTCTGACTAGGTGACCCTTTGAAAATGACTGTGAAGGGGGAAAAAAATCTGTTTGGGTGGCTATATAAACATAGAGTTGATCATTGTAACTTAAAATGTATAACACAGCTTCATACACTGCATGAGGAATTAAATTTATATTTGTGTGTAAATTAGTGGTAATCTCAGATGTTAGTGGTATCTTGGATGTGTAATGTTTCCAAACCACAGTTTAGGAGTAAATGTGATGTAAATAGGTTTCTCAGCCAGTAAAATTGTATAAACTCAACTGAATGTCAGATTTATACAGATTTACTGTTAAAGGAATGTTGAAAGGTTGTTTACATACATTTTGTAAAGTGATTTAAAATTTTCATTTGTACATATTTATAATGCACTGAAAATGAGACACTTATGAATCATGGCCCAAATATTGAAAGTTCCCCATTTAAATTGTGCCTGCAAAATCTGCACTCTCAACTTTTCTTTGAGCAAACCGTAAAAGAGGCGGTATGTTCATTTTAACAGGTATTTACATCTGTAATGACTTGTTTTATGAGGGCAAATGGCCTTTTCACCCTCACAGTGGATATGTATGTGTATTTTGTAAGCACTGTTTAGGTGCACATTTTTGAATATTTGGCTCCATGTGTGAATTGATATAAATCACCAGTTTGCTAGTGCAGTGTAAACTTTTTAAATTTTCCCTTTTTTATGCAGTGTGATGTGTTAATCTTCCTTATGTTCGTTATATGTGCTTACAAGGTTAAAATAACTGTAATACCTCATATACCAGAATCAAGTATACTAAGAGTAAATTAATACTTAGCATTTTCAAAACAGCATATAAACAATAACTAATTCTGCCTATCTGCTGACCTACCTATTTATCTTAGGTACTTATGTGGCTCCCCTCACCATAGTATCTGAGCATCTCACCTTCATGTATTTATCTTCACAATACCCCTATGAGGTAGGGAAGCGCTATTATCCCCCATTTTACAAATGGGGAACTGAGGCACTGAGCACCTAAGTGACTTGCCCAAAGTCACACAGGAAATACGTGGTCTCCTAACTCACCCATGAGGCTGTCAAGAATTACCCTCCCAATTTTACGGAAGGGGAAACTGAGACATGGAGAAATTAAGTGACGTCCCCAAGGTCAAATAGTGTCAGAAGAAGAATTAGGACTCAAGACTTAAGATTCCTAACCCCTCACTTAAAGTACTAGACTGCTCTCTTGCTCTCTCTCTCCATCAGTGAAATAATCACATCTGGTATAGTGAGCAGCAGTCAATGCTGTGTTAATGTCGTGGTTATGTGATGTACATAGAGGGGAATTAGAAAAATAAGTGCTTTATTGAGAAGCTAAATCAACTGAGGAAGCAGCATGGTGGGCAGTGGATTTGGACTCTTGGGATCTTCGCACCCCTGCATTTGGTTTACTGTGTGAAATTTGACAAGTTACTTCACTTCTATATGCCTCAGTTTTCCCATCTGTAAAATAAGGATGATCCTAATACTGACATGCTTTGAGATCTGTGGATAAAATTTGCTACATTGTTCTGCTCCAACTCCCATTAAAGACAATGGAATGATTCTCGACAAATTTACTGAATCAGGCCCTACAAAATTAAGTATTATTATTATTATTATTAGCTCCATGAGCAAGAGCGCTAGTGTTGTCATTAAAATGGTTTCCAAAACTCTAGACATGCAACTCTCCAGGCACCATATCAAGTGAAAACACACAATCAGTGAAACACAAGTTCGAAACTGTGCTTCATCAGACCAATCTGTGAGTGGCTAATCAACGATCCTAAAGAAAGGAAACTATTGCCTAGAAACATCTAATAGCTGAACATTTCTTTCATGGATGTCAAACACACCACGATTCACACCTGCCAATGCACAACCAAATATACTGGCATTTCAAAGATGTGAAAACATAATTTTTGTAGTGGGTGGGGAGGAAAAGGGAACAACCAAATTACTTAAGGACACCAGAGTCTGATAGCTCTTATACAACTCAGAATAGAACTAGATGAAATAAAAACTCCAAGAGGGTCTTAAATCTTTTAAGTTTTCAATCATCACATCCTTTAAACAGCAGGACAGGAAATGGGGAGAGCCATTAGAGTTTTCCCATTTCATTGTTTCTGCTTTCTGTGATAACATTGGGAACTCTCCATCCTGAACTAGGAGTGGTTGGTAAGAAAATTCCACACTAGTGAGAGCCATATATTGGCAGAGGATCTTTTGCTAGAACCACTACCATAGGCACTAGAAGTAGGAGTGCGGAGGGTGCTGCAGCACCCCCTGATTTTATGCAGGGTCCCGGCTGCACATGCAGGATGCCAGCTGCCGGCCCCACACCCGGGATTCCGTTCCCAGCCCTGCACGCGGGGTTCTGCCTCACAGCCCTGCGCCTGGGGTTCCATTCCCAGCCGTGCACGTGGGATGCTGGCCCTGTGCCTGGGGTTCTGTTCCCGGCTGTGTACACGGGGTCCCAGCCCCCTTACCCCTCCTGGAGACACCGCCCTGCTCCCGGCCTCAGCTTGGGGGATGTGGGGGGTGGAGGTAAAAAGTTTGTGGATAGTTTTGCTGGCTTTCGGCACCCCCACTATAAAAAGCGTTCCAGTGCGACTGACCACTACAGTGCTCCCGTGCAAGAGGGCACTAGGGTTGCAGCTAGACACTGGATGTTCTACACCCCTTCCATCTTAAAGACAGGCCCCACACCAGTACTGGATATGCCCTTATGGAGGGGAGGATAGGAAACTGAATGAGGAATTTGGAGGGTGATCCTGCAAGCTACTTGATGTAGATTGGCAGCTGCAGAGAGGCCTCAGAACTGGAGTTCCTTTCCTCCAAAATCAGTGTAGGATTGCCACATAAAGTCAGATTATGTGCAGGCTTCAAGAATTTCACTTCCAGAGCAAATATGACTGGCAAAGGGTTAACCTGACTAATGGCGACACATCTGTGAAAATGGAGAGGGTTGAATGCAGCTCCTGAGCCTTAATAAAATGCAGGTGTTTTTATAGTTACTTTAAAAAAAAACAGCCTCGTACTGCTGCAAGCATGTAAAAACAAGTACCTAATGCCGTGGAAAAAATGTACTGTTGGATAATGAGAGAGCAGTTTGGAAAGGCAGCAATGCGTTGTGCTAGGGGGTAGTGAGGAATGCAGCAGTAACTGGTTGTGGTCTACCTTAAAGCTCAGAGAGAAAAAAACACATATATCTTCTAAGAACAGCTCCACTGACCGCATGAATTTGGCCTCCAGTGTATTATACCAGGGATTAACTTTTGACATTTTCCTCACAGTCACTGTGGCCCCTGTCCCTCAATCTCTCCCTCCAGATTATTTGAGACCTAGTTTATTTTTAATGGATCTTATAAGCAGGGCCAGCTCTAGCATTTTTGCCACCCCAAGCAGCAAAAAAAAAAAAAAAGAGGCTACATTCGCGATCAGCGGCAGCCCTACTGCCGCTGCTTCTACAGCAGCAATTTAGTGGCAGGTCCTTCGCTCGGAGAGGGAGTGACGGCCCCGCTGCCGAATGGCCACACGTGCCACCCCTCTCTTCATTGGCCGCCCCAGGCACCTGCTTGCTACGCTGGTGCCTGGAGCTGGCCCTGCTTATAAGGAACATACATAGCATGTACACACATCCTATATGCACAAATACTGTATACACACATATTCTCTTGTCTGTTTGGTGTAAGGCTGCCTTGCAGGAGGAAGCGTTATTAAAATTATAGGACAAACTAGGTAAAAGAAATTTTAAAATACATAATTTTTTTCTCTCTTTGTGCACACCTCAACTCCTCCACTCCCTGGAAAACAGTGTGGAGAACGTTTATGAAACACATTGGTTTGAGTGCCTACAATTGTATTAGAGAAGACGGTCTGGTCTCAGGGACTGAACCTTGTGTTTAACCTGATTGTCAGTCAAATCAAAAAGAGGAAATTATTATTATTATTATTTATTTGTCTTACTGTAGCATCTAGGAGCCCTAGTTATGGACCAGCACCCATTTTGCGAGGTGTTGTACAAACACAGAACAAAAAGAGTTTACAATTTAAGTATGAGATAAGATGGATACAGACAGGGTAGTATAAGTAAACAATGAGACAGTATTAGTCAGCATGATAGGCAATAGTCTCTGCACACCAGCAGCCTCATCATTGTCAGGTTTTTTGCAATCAGTCATCACAGCAAAGGAGAGTTTTGAGAAGGGATTTGAAGGCGGATAATAAGATGACTTTGCGGGAAATAGAACACAAAGACTTGGAGAAGCAAGGATCCATTCATAGTGCCTGCCCCGGGGTATTGAGGGTTGGTGGGAGTAGGGCTTTTACAATGCTGTCATCCTCATGGAGTAGTTCCATGAGTAGTACTATTGAGACGGCTAAGATTTTTTGGTACCTGTACAATGAAAGTCATGGCACAATGTAACAGCCTCCGTGAAAACTCAGCCTCTTGGAGAGAAAAGGTACAATGATCAGATTGAGCACAGCTTTTATGATACTGGTGTCCTTCCACTTGTGGAACAGAAGGAAATAACTATTCTCCCTCTTCTGTTACTACAGCAGAGAGAGGAATACCTTTGGGGATTTGCTGTGGGGTATTTGATGTAAGAAGTTACACAACAGCATTTTAGCAGAGGATACAAAAGCACCAGCGAAACTAGACAACTTGCCAATCCATTCATTAGAGGGCCTGCAGGGACCATTTCAAGGAAGATGAAGCAGTAATAAATACTGAACAAAGCAAGTTAATCTGTGCCCAGAAACATTTAAAAAGTATTAAAAAGTAAAGGAAAATGAAATCAGAGCTGCTGCATTAGCTCATGCCAGCTCTTGTTAAAATGGGAGCAGAATTCTGCCTTATGACAGTATGAGCAAAAAAACCAACCAACCCTCCCAAAAATCACATCCAAACTAGCCCATTCTTGACATGTTATCACGGTGTACTGTGCATCTTTGCATCCATGACCTCATTCCAACAGGTCAAGGATAGTCCTCACCTGAGGTATTAGCAATGACGGACAGGAATATAAGGCTGTGGATAAAGAGGGGAGATGCATTCTTTCCTCGCTTTGACCTATCTATCATCTTCTCCACACTCATTGAAACATCTTCCTCCTTGACTTCCCACTATCATCAAAAAGTAAATGAACTTTAAGAAGCCTTTTCTCCCAGTGCAAATTTAAAAATAAAGGTCTATACTGCAATAGGGGGCCCAGTGGTAGAGCCCTTCATTAAGAGTACCTTAAAGATTCCCATAAAGACCCTGATCCAAAGCCCAGTAATGTCACTGCAAGTCTCCGGTGACTTCAGTGAGCGTTGGATCAGACCCCATTTGAAGGCCCTAACACAGAGACGGCTCAGTAAGCATCATCCCCTACCCTTCTCCTCTCCTCCAGCACTCCCTATGATCCTGCCTTTTCTCTGGATTCTACTCTTAGGTATGGCTAATTTGTGCAGCTCTGTTCCCGTTTTGTCTAAGTAAGGACATTGGGATTTGGCTTATGGTCATAAAGGAAATATTCTCTAAGACTGCAAGTGGGACAGAATGCTTGAATGTTTAACAGGTATCCAAGTGCACAACAGTATCAATATGCTATGAGTGTGGAACCGTTATCACACTCCTCCCACTCCCACTGTGTTCACCTTGCAGTGTTTGAGAATAGCTGAGATGGGTGAACAGGAGCACTGCTGCAGAGGCCTTCACCCCACAGCAGGGCTGAGAAAGGATGACTGGATAGGAATGAATATGGTTCTGTTTGCTTTCCCTATCCTGTGCATTACTGTGGTCTATTTCCAAACATTTAATTAAAGCTTTGTCTGAATGCTCAACACAGAGATAGTTGTGTTTTCTTGAAATCACAACACAGGAGCACCAAAGAAAATACAAGAGTGTCACAGAAGGAGCCAGGAAAAGACAAATGAATAAAAAAGCTTATCAATTGAAGAATACATTTCCCAGAATACAGCACTCAAAGGTCATGAGGTCACAGATGCTCAGCTGCTCATGCATATCCTCTATTCTCTCCGCTTGCGTGCTTGCCCCAGCGAGGACAAAGATTTAATGAGAATAGGGTTAGCTTTTGCAGTTCTCACCCTTCCTTAGCCCTTTTACATCCAAAAACCCCTTTGAAGATGGAATAGACACACATTGAACTAACCCAGTGCACAAGCACAATCTGGGGTTTTCTGAGCAGGTACAAAAGTACAAGGGGACTCTTGTCCTCAAACTGCCCTTGATATAAACAAAACCATGGAATCAAAGACTCATCACATTTAGGAATGAAAAGGACTTTACTGCATTTAGGATGTGTTGTCTGCCACTTCCCCCATCCACTGCCTCCTGGCCAATGCACTTGCTGGCAAACTTAATTTCTCAAATTTTGATACAGGTTTTGATTGAAAGTGCATCTGCAGTAAAGTATGCATTAATGCCATAATTTTAATGGATCTGTGCCTCCTGAATGGGAGAAAAAAGGCATAACATTAACCAGTCTCACTCTAAAGTTAACTAAAGTTGTCTGTGCACAGAAGATGTTTCTGTTTGTTTTGGATCTCTGGGGACAATTTTTAGGTCTTAATCTGGAAATAGAAAGATCAACTACCTTTAAGGTCAACAAATTTCTGTGGGGAGGGAAGGGCCTTCATGCCAAGCCTAGGTTTTATCTAATGTTCTAAGGCACCCTGGTAGTTGGAGCCAACCATAAAACTCTATGATACACTTCCCACTCCCAGAAGTCATTCCATCACACAGAGTTCTATCTTGCATCTGTCCCCACACTATCTAGAATCTGATCAGTAGCTACCCATGTGAGAGTTTGTAACAATTTCTGTTAGCCAGTACATTGTTCCTAAGATATCACAAAAAAATCCCAATCAGTTACAACAGCAGACTGTTTAGAGATTTTTTAGAATCAAAAAGTGACTGTAAAACCAGTCCCATTATAGTGCACGTACAGTATCTGTTTTGTGTAAGTGTGATTTAGGATTCAACAGTCTCTAATTGCCATCTGCTCATGTCTTCACAGTCAGGTTTGTTTAATTTAGAGACAAAAAACAAAATCTGTCAGCTCTTCAGAGCCAGTGTAGTTTCTTCAAGACCGACACAATCTACCTTGAATTCCCACCCCCACCCAGCTACTTAGTCACTTCCTGTCTTTGAATTTCACCGTAAAGCCTTCTTTCCACGTTAGCCCCTGATTGACATTAAATCCTAGTCAAAGTTTCCTTCCCACAACTTTCATTACTGCCACCTCCCACTCTTCCCTCACCCTAAGGCTCACCCCTGCTCACCTTTGCCTCACCCTAACCGCATGGGTGCATAAACTGTAGGCTATAAATCCATGTTCATCTTCTTTCTTTTATTCTAGTGCAGGGATCGGCAACCTTTGGTGGGCCAGGCCGGTTTGTTTATCTGCCGCATCCGTAGGTTCAGCCCACTGCTGCAGGTTCGGCCCACGGTATGCCGCTCCAAGCCAATGGGGACTGCAGGAAGCTGCGGCCAGCACGTCCCTCGGCGTGCGCTGCTTCCCGCAGGTAAACAAACTGGCCCGGCCCACCAGGGTGCTTCCCCTGGCAGGCTGCATGCCAAAGGTTGCCGATCCCTGTTCTAGTGTATCTCCATACCCTACTGTGTCCTGCCTATGAGAGTCATTCTCCCCAAGATACCACTTTTATGCTCTCTGTTGCCTTTCTCATTGAGAGAAGCATGGTATAATACAGAGGCACAAAAGTAACCATATAGAAACTTACTGTACAGATGTGATGAATATCAGCTTTGAATTCAGTCTGTACATATATATCATATACAACCCTGCAAAATAGAACTGACACAAACACCAAGTACTTGCAATGGCCACCTCTGCATGGTAGCAGCCATTTTAAATGAGTTGTCTCCTGACACCAGATCTGATGACGTAAAACTCTCCTTGTTTCTTCCCACTACCTGTCCCAGCACAATACAACTCTTATAGTCAATCTCTCCTAGTGCAGCATATGTACTTTGTAGTACAAGTAAGCTACAGAGATGCTATGGTGATGGGCACCAATATGAAAAGTAGATAGATCTTCTCACTCACACCCTTACTGCACAATGATATGGCTTGGAAATAGTCATAGCCACTTCCCTCTTGTGACCCATGAGGGATTCTGACTCAAAGGCCTTGACTCTGTGCCACCTGGTAATTCCCACCTATTTCAGTGTGAGTCCCAGCTGACCAGATCCACAGCTTTATAGTCCATTAGCACCACCATACCAAACCCAAGAAGCAGACCCTACATTCATTGAATATCATTCGGAAGGGTATTTTATATTTAGCAAATCTGAAATGAGTGGATTTGTCCCATCCTTGCTGAACTGTATAGTCTCTAGCAGCAATTTCTTTTTTTTTTTTATGTAGTCAGTTGCCGCCATCTCTTTCTCTTTCTACCTTGCTTCCCACTTTCCTGCTTTGTACCCACCTGCCTCTCTGTCACTCTGTTTAGACACTTGGATCTCTGCATTCTCTTGTTGTTTTCAGTTATAGAAACAGGTTATAATACAAATAAAACACAAAGACTTCTTATCAAACACAGGGAGTGGGAACCAACTGTATTGGGAGGCAGGAGGTACAAGACATTAAGAATCTCCTTTAACTTATCTCAGCCCAAATTATAGTTCTTCAGTGCAGTCACTGCCACTCTACCAGTCCCACCTCTGCATGTAAGATGAAAACAGCCACTTGAGCTCCTTCTAGCATGCTTTTGAGTGGGCCTGATACTAGGAACATAGTAGAGATAAGCAGTGCATTGAAGTTATAGTATCACTGAGATGGAGAGGTCAAGAAATGGATAGAAACAAATCATCCCTCTGGCACTGCCTTTTTCCTGAGTAGGGGGGTAGATCAAGGAGCTCAGATTCAAGTAAGTGGCTGGAGTCAGTAGCCTCTCAGATGATGACAGATTAGACTCAGGGCCTAGTGAAAATATAGTGATTAGCTCTGAGCGGCATCATGTGTTTGTCTCCAGTGCTAGAGGAATTACTGCTGCAGGTTGTGATTTTCCCCAGCAAACTGTAATTATGTCAGGGACCCTTGTTCCTGTAATTTTTCTTGACAACCAAAGTGTAAAAGAATAAGAGAGGGAGGAGGTAAATAAGGGAGGTGAGAAGCAAGAAATGGACAAGGAAACAGGGGAGACACATTTTGTCTTATTTCAGTTCAACTAGCAAAAACTCAATTAACCTTTCTTTGTGCCCCAGATTCAGACTGTTCCTATACAATTTTTCACAACGGTCATTGTCAAGTTTTGAGTCCCCCAAAGTACCATACAGTCAAACTAAATCTGATGGGCTGAGTCTTCTGGGTCTTCCCATGTTCTCGCATTGGTTAAATGAATGTAATGCCTATGAAAGGTGCCAGTGAGACGCCCCTGAAAGAGGGGCTGCATTGAAAGGTGCCAGATTGACATTGCTGGAGACCAAACTTCTCTGTTTATCCACAGCACAGGAACGGGTACAGCATGGGTATAAGTGCCGAGTGGTGCTTTGTGCTGTGGACTGCTGCCCATTGAAGACTGAGCAGGCTGAACTAGATTTGAACCCTGGTCTCAGAAGCCTTTTGTAGACTAGGATTTAAGGGGTTGATGTTAGAAGGGATTAGGTTGCACATACTAACTAAGGTGTTTGAAAAGATTAGTGTAGACAAAGCATTGTCACCTTTAACACACAGTAATGGCTGATCTGCACTTAAAAGTTTTCCCACTGTAGCAGTTAGAGTAGTGATTCTCAACCAGGGGTACGTGTACTCCTAGGGTTACTCGAAGTCTTCCAAGGGGTACATCAGCTCATCTAGATATGTAGCCTGTTGTAAAACTAGGCAAATAAAAAGCACTAGTGAAGTAAGTACAAACTAAAATTCCATAGACAATGATTTGTTTATACTACTCTGTATACTATATGCTGAAATGTAAGTACAATATTTATATTCCAGTTGATTTATTTTATAGTGGTATGGTAAAAATGAGAAAGTAAGCTATTTTTCAGTAATGGTGTGCTGTGACACTTGGTATTTTTATGTCTGAGTTTGTAAGTTTTTAAGTAAGGTGAAACTTGGGGGTACACAAGATAAATCAGACTCTTGAAAGGGATACGGTAGTCTGAAAAGGCTGAGAGTCACCGGATTAGAGGGTTTGATATTTTTGTGACATTTCTGTACTGGCAAATGGCCTAGTGTCAATGCAGTTATAGCAGCAAAAAAGGGCTTTTGCTAGGAACACTTATTTCATTTGGGAATCTGGTATAAGCTGTACTAGCAAAAGGACATTTTTGCTGGAATAAACTCCATTTATACTAGAAGGGTTTCCTGGTATACCAGCAAACATTTTAAGGGACAAGGCCTAAATTGGTGAAGTTAAAGCCTAGATTCCCTCTAGGTTTTATTTTGACCAGTTTAGCATATGTTAAAGGCAGAGGTCCTTTGTCTACACTTGACTTTTAGAATCTGTTAGCGCATGTTAGCAAAACACATTCTAACATTGGACCTTTTAATCCTAGCTGAGACAAGGTCAGAATTGTTACTGTTGAGACATGTCGCCCCTCTACATCAGCCAACAGACCTGGCTGGCATTGGAGGGAAATGTGTACTGCAGTCCCTGGAGAAGTACAGCAGCAGGCATGCTATCCCCCTTGTGCCTGAGAGCTCCAGGAGACATTGTGTTGACTATTGGATCCTTTTAAAGCTCCTGAGCCAATACCGTCACTGAATTCTAAGCCTGGTCTACACTTAAAAACGTAGGTCAGCATAGCTATAGCACTCAGGGATGTGAAAATTCCCCCTGAGTGCTGCAGTAATGCTGACCTAGCCCTGGGTATAAACACAGCAAGATGGATGGAAGAATACTTCAAGCAACCTAGCTACTGTCGTTCACAGAGGTGGTGTTCCTACAGCAATGGGAAAACCCCTTCAGTCACACTAATCTGCATCTCTGTTGTGGGGTTACAGTGACATAGTTACGGCACCACAGATATACCACTATAGCACCCTTAGTGTAGACATGGCTTTACAGACACACAGCTCCTTTCACCTGACGACAGATGCCAGCAACTTGCTTGGCTGGAGTTGGCACAAAGGATGCTGTGAGTAAGAGGAGGGAATGGAAGGGATTGAAAGAATTCTTATATACGTCTTCATTTCTTTTCCCAATTGTTGTGTGATGTTGCTGTTAGTTATTGAACAGCTGCTGTGTTCTACCCCAGAGAAAACTGCATATCAGTAGTGAGTGAGCCTGACTGCTAAAGTAAGTGCTGTGGAATGAAAGGGGCTACAGAAATGGTTCTCTCTAATTCATTATTTTGTTAAATACATTTGCGACCACAGCATCTGAGGCCCTATCCAGAGATGCCGGTCTAGCTCCTCACATCTGCAGTCTCTGACACTGGGCGTTTCTGACTTATCACTTGTGCAGTAGGTGGATCTCTCTTTTCTTTCTCCTTCCAGATAGCTCCTTGCAATACTCCCAGTGGTTGGTTCTGAAATTCTGAGGAGGCCAGATTACTCAGGCAAAAGGTGTTTGCAGCCTTCAAGGCTTTATGACTTCGGGGCTCCTGGAGATAAGGGTAGTGGATGGAAGAGGAGTGGGTGTATTGCAAGTGCCCAAGGGCTGAGAGGGAGAGCATTCTTTTGCATCCATTCAGACACAGCTATTTCCTGCTTTGCTCCTGCAGTCAGCATGCGCCACCTGCTCTTACTTAACCATTTCCTGTTTACTGTTTCAGAAACCCTGTGGTGCAGTTGCTAGGCTAATGTGTCACTGGATCAGTCTATATATACAACCCTTTTCAGACAGGCCTTCACTCAGAATTTTTTCACTCTAGTATTATCTGTATGTGAGTCTTCTAGGGAGATCCAGCAAGTGGGTGTGTGTACTCACACACATCTGTATGTAATTGCTACTCAGGGCAAATTCATCCTTAATGTAATTCCACTGAAGTTGATAGAGTTACATTAGGGAAGAATTTGCCCCTTAGCCTCTGTCACTTACTGTCTCTGTCTCTTTTTTTCTTGTGGTGCTTTCTGTTTGTTTCTATGGACCTGACCCAAGAGATGAGCAGTACACTGGAGGCAAATTCCCCTTTCTTTAGAAAAGAAGCTATTGAGATTTTTGAACAGAGTCACCCTGTTGCTTTCTAAATAGCTTTAAAACTGTCCTGTCTCAAGAATGAGGGATTTGTCTGCATGGTTTTCCCCCATTCCAAAATATTTTCTAGCTTTGAAGGCAGTGAGGGGGATTTCTTCCGATTTCCCACCCCCTCCTGCTTCTCATGCATGTAAGGTAAGAGGCAAGGAGCACGGAAGAAAATTATCCATGCAATAGGTCTGTTTACAGTGTTGAAGTGTAGATGGTTCCTAAGACAATATTTCTCATGAAAATTCTCAAGTTGACAAAATTAATTTTAAAGGAACACAGGCTCAGAATCATTTTTTCTTGTCCGTGTTACCAGTAACTCCTTTATGATTACACTGTACTGAGCTTTTCAAAATCCCTTTTTCTCTTCACCCTTTGTGCTGTTTCTCTCCCCCGCTCCCTCGCCCCCCATGTTTTTGCATTTCGGTCTGCTTGGTCAGTGAAAATAGATCATTCATTTTCACTCTCTGACTCTCAAGCTCTAGCACAGCGCTGGAATGTTTGGGTTGTGGTGAGCCCTTTAGGGGAATGTTTATTTGTGAAAAAGCAAACAAAACCAACCTGTTCCCACTGCCATTCGGTTAAAAAAAATATATAATGGAAACATTTCAGTTGGAATTAGGGTTGTTTTAAAAAGAATCTGGGGCCAGCTTTGACCTGACAGTATCCCAAAGCTGTGTGCTGTGTGCCAGTGTTATACTGATGTATATGTAAAGAGAATTGCAATCACCTTCTAAGAATGCTGCAGATTTAGGTCCCATTTACATTAGAGGAATTTGCACTGCAAATCCCTAATGTAGACACACTGTGCCAGTGTAAAGCATGGCACTTATCATTGTGGCTTGCTCTGCTAACTTAGTCCAGCAAGTCATACCTACATAAACCTGGTTTTGTATGAGGGCAGCACATCTACATTAAGGATTCACACTTATGTAACTGCATCAATGTAGTTACACCAGTGTGTATTTTTAACAATTTTCCTAGTATAGATGGAGCCTTGTTGTGATTGTAACGTGGCTTTTCACTATTAGGTGTTATACAGGACATCCCAAACAGCTATTAGCTGCAGGAATAACATAACTACAGTTACGTCACGGTTTTCTGAAGTGCCCATCAACTCATCTCTGAGGAGCTTCTGATGCTTCTCTTTAATCAGGAAGGCAAGCGGTTGTTTTCTACACATCAATGCTTTCGGACTGGATCACATATATGACATAGTTACTTCGGTTACTCTTACTGTTAGGGTACCTGTCATCAACGGCACTAGCCCAGAATGAGTCATACCCCACCCATGCTATGATTTGCTTAAGCCAGCAAATCTCTACTTTCTCCCACTTTTTACAGCGTACAGTCCTGTTAAATTCATAATCTTATTGCACTATACAATTCTTCCTACAGCAGGCCCTTGCCCTGTAAGCAGTCTGTGGATCCAGGAGCTCAGCTGCTTCAAGGCATTTTGGTTCATTGCCTGTCTTCATTTACCAGGTGTGTTCTTTTGCCACTTTAGTTTCCTGTTGCATATCAACTTTGAATCCCTGGAAATTTCTTCTTACTAGAAATAATTAGATGTAATTAAGAGAAAATGTAGACAGAATAGTGAGAAAATGTAATGATGATGAGGTCAGCTGTACTGTAGAATACTCTTTTCTTTAAGTCTAAGATGAGCAAAGCCCGGGAAAATATACTGGAATGATACTGCACAGGCCTCTGGTGCGGGGAAAGCGACTAGTTGCGATCTTATAGGTACTTTCTATCTTAACTTACATGATTCTTGGTAACATGTTAATTTCTGTATTGGCGATTCATTTGTAAGGGCATTTCTGTGCGGGGTGGAGGGGAGGTTCAGTGTCCAGAGAACATTAATCCTTATTTTAGCAGGTACAGGGTAAAGTGTGTTCGCTTGTACTCCACTGTAACTGTAAGCCTTGCCAAGCCCTTACATTCTTTTCTGAGTATGTATAAGATAAGATAAACCATGAACTCGCTAGAGCTCATCCTGCCTCAAGGGTCTGTATCTATCTCTCTTCCCTTTACCCTCCCCACCCCACAACTTGTAACTGGTGGCACAGACCCAATACTTCACGTGTTTGGGCCTTTTCTTCCTTATTGCTGCTAACCATGCAAATGCAAGTAATGAGGGCTGGGAGCCTTTCAGAGGTGCTTTGAAGTCCTGTACAGATGCAGAAAGAGAAGCGAGTAGGGGTATGTCTACACAGCTGACGTTAAAGCGCTGCGTAGTGACGGCCCCAGCACTGAGAGAGAGCTCTTCCAGCGCTGTAATAAAACCACCTCCACAAGGGGAATTGCTGCCAGCACTGAGAGCGCAGCTCCCAGCACTGGAGCACTATCTACAATGCCACTTTACAGCACTGAAACTTGCATCGCTTGGGGGGTGTTTTTTCACACCTCTAAGCAAAGGAAGTTTCAGCACTGTAAGTGGTAGTGTAGACAAGGCCTAAGACAGAGCTGTAGCACACAAGCACCATCCTAATCGGCTCATAATCATTTTTAGACATCAACAAACACTAGAGGCAAAGAAGAGATGGAGAAAAAAGGTCTAATCCTAAAGTGCCTTTTTATGGTGCTATTCCCCTCCTTCTGCCCCCACACAGTGACCCAAAACACTGACAATAAACAATGGCGTGACCCAAAGTTTGGATTTCAGTGCAGGTTCAAAGGATAGGGTGGCCTCAGGAGCATTGTCTACACTAGGACTCCCACCACTGCTCTCACCAGTGGAGCTAAACTTGTGTTAGCAACAGTGCAAAATGTTTGCAGAATTAGTCTAGTATAGACAAGGCCTAAGATTCCTCCAAACTACTCCCAGTTCCCACCTTGGCAAATCTGACCTAAAGCATATAAAGTTTCATTATCAGATCTCTGTCTTATGATGCTGTTTGCATCATGATCTTTCATTAGGGTCCCAATAAAATCTTGGTAGGTTTCTAGGCAAACCACTAGCTTTAGACTATAGAAATTAGGGATGGAAAAGACCTAGAAATCACTCAGGGCTTGTCTTCACATACCCCGAGAGGTGGTAACTAGGTTGACAGGTGAAGCTCTCCCGTCAGCTTAGTGCCATCTACATGGGCGGGGCGGGAAGGGGAGAGAGTCAGTATGACTATGTCGCTCAGGTGTGTGGATTTTTCACACCCCTGAGTGACATAGTTATATCAGTATAGATCTATAGTGTAGACCTGGTCTCAGTCCATCCCCCTGCAAGATCACAATATCGCCCCCCTGGTAGAGGCATTACAGGTATCCAGTTGATTAGACAGAGAGTATAGCTACTCTTAGCCAAAAGACCAAGAGCTCTCTTAGAATCATAGAAATTAAAGATGAATAAAATCTGCTAGGCCATCCAGTGCCCTCCTCCTTCCCAGGGCTAGCACAAGATTGTTCCTTACACTGTAATTGCTAGTGCTTTGAACAGTTTAGTTGTAAATGTTTCAAACAAAGGGAGTCTAAACTGGGAGACTATTCAGCAGTCTAACAACTCATTTCACCATCAGGAGATTTTCCTGAGAGCCAGCCTTTTCTTAATTTAACCCCTCTGCTGCTCCTAGTTGAAGGTGACCCACCAAGGATTTAATTTTATTTTTGTAATTATCTGTGTGCCCTTTCTTTTGAACAATTTTTTTTAACAATTGAAGAAGCCCTGGGAGGTTGCTTTTGCTCTTTCTTTGTTTTTTACCTTAGAAATACTAGGAATAATAATGCATAGTGCTTCTCATCAGTAGAATCAAAGCACTTATCAAAGGAGGGCAATATCATTATTCTCATTTTACAGATGGGGAAACTGAGGCACAGAGCAGTGACATGACTGGCCTAAGATCACCCAGCAGGCCAGTCGGACAGCCACAAATTGAACACAGAACTTCTGAGTCCCAGGCCAGTGCCCTATCCACTAGGCTATACTGCCTTCCTTGTCAGGGTTAATTTCCCTTGGCTTTTTTTGGAGAACCTGTAGGGAGCCCTCACTGAAGTTTATTCGGACCTTTCATATCTTCACTGAAAGGGCAGTGTGTTGGCTATTTAATAAAGATATCCTGTCTGCCACGTGCTTGTTATGCATTGGCGTTAAACAGGCATGAAAAAAGGGGGGAGAGAAGAGTTTTAAACAAACTGAGTCAGTTATTCCAGCCTCCTGATCATTTTCTGAATTCCTCCAGTTTTCCTGCATCTTCTTGGTAGCGAGTTGTCCAGAACTGAACACAGTATACAGCTCTAGTCTTACCCATGCAGTGCAGAGGCTTCCTTCCCAATCAGTGACATGATGCTTCCCTTGCTTGCTTCATTTACATTTAAATGCAATTTTCAGTAATGGTGCCTTGTTTCTTACAATCTACGTGGCTGTTGGAATTACTTATGTTCCATTGGGGACTTTAACACTAAAGCTTAATGTTGTCCAGTCTACCAATTTAATAGATACTGATTGCAGGATTTCATCTAGTTTAGGTTACAAATGAAAGTGGCTTTGTTTTCAACCAGGCCTGCCTTTGTGTATGTCCATTGTCACTTTAGCATGACTAGTAGTAGGACGATCTGGCCCTGGAAAGCCTCCAGCAAATTCTTGACGTCACCAGCCAAGCCTCCGAGTGGATGGGCCTCCCCTTCAACCCCCAAAAGTGTGCCTCTCTCCATGTCAATGGTGGCGCCAGGGCGCTGGTCCGGCCATCGCTGTTTCTGACCCAGCGCAAGCCCATGGCCTCCCTCGAAGAGGGAGAGGTATACCAATACCTTGGCACACTCACAGGAGTCTGCATCCAACAGACCCCCGAAGACACCATCGTGGAGATCCTGCGAGACGTGGCCCAAATTGACTCCTCCTTGCTTGCCCCCGGCAAAAGATCAATGCCCTCAATACCTTCCTGATCCCCTGCATCTCCTTTGTCCTCAAGGGATTGGCCGTAGCCAAGGTGCCCCTGAACAAGGCCGACAGCACCATCAGGCAGCTGGTGAAGAAATGGCTCTACCTTCCCCAGAGGGCCAGCACCGACATCATCTACATTTCCCAGAGGCAGGGCGGTGCCAATGTACCTCAGATGGGTGACCTTTGCGACATGGCAGTGATGACCCACGCCTTCTGCCTCCTGATGTGCCCGGACCCGATGGTGAGGAGCATCGCGCAGGAAGCCATATGGGATGTGGTCAGGAAACGCATCGCCAGGGCCCCCTCCGAGCAGGACATTGCCACTTATCTCAGTGGCTCCCTGGAGGCTGAGTTCGGGAGAGAGGGGGGAGACCTGTCCTCTCTCTGGTCCTGTGCCTGCAACACCTCGAGATGCCTGGGAAAGAGGATTGGCTGTCGCTGGAAATGGTGTGAGGAATGCCAGGAGCTGGGAATACTGGTGCCACACATAAAGACCCTGGACCACACCATCATCACCCCGACTGCCAGAGCTATGCTGGAAAGGACCCTGAAAGATGCCATTCGCTGCCACTATGCTGAGAACCTCAAGCAGAAGCCGGACCAGGGCAAGGTATTCGAGGTGTCCAGCAAGTGGGACGCCAGCAACCACTTCCTCCCCAGGGGCAGCTTCACAAGGTTCGCCGACTGGTGGTTCATCCACAGGGCCTGACCCAACTGCGTTCCCCTCAATGGAGCCATCCGCCATGGCAACTGGGAAAAGAGCTGCAGGAAGCGCAACTACACAAACGAGACCCTGCCCCACGTCCTGTGTGGATGCAAAAAGCACTCCGGAGCCTGGTGGCACCACCACAACGCCATCCAGAATCGGCTGGTGAAAACTATCCCGCCCTCCCTGGGGAAGATCGTGCTCGACTCGGCCATCCTCGGGACAGACAGCAGACTGCAACCCGACATCGTCGTGACGGATGCAGAAAAGAAGAAGATCCTCATGATAGATGTCATGGTGCCCTTTGAAAACAGGTCACCGGCTTTCCATGAGGCCCAAGCCTGGAAGACGTCGAAGTACACCCCGCTGGCCAAGACCCTGAGAGCCCAGGGCTACGAGGTCCAGATACACGCTCTGATCATGGGAGCCCTGGGCTCGTGGGACCCCCACAATGAGCCAGTTCTGGGAGCGTGTGGAGTCGGTTGACGCTACACCTGGCTCATGAGATAGGTCATGGTGTCTGACACCATCGGGTGGTCCAGAGACATTTATATGGAACACATCACAGGACACCGTCAATACCACACTGAGTAATCGAGACCGCCAACCAGGGAAATAACCCACTTCCTTCCCAGACGAACCAAGGGACGCACCCCACCCATATACTCATTCGCTACACTGGTAGTGACTTGGACTCCTTATACATTCCAAGGGTGGCGTACCCGAGCCCACTTATCCGCTGACACTTTAAAAACTCTTGCACCCCAATCTGGGTCTATGGCAGTTATGTGATATTGATGTATCTCTTCACTCTTGCAGCCGATACCTGTAATCCCTCAGAACTCAAGCCTGACCCCAGATGTACAGTACCTTCCCTCTTAACTTGTGTCTATTTAATTTTAAACATTAACTTTAATAATTTTTTTTAATTTGTTCAGAAGAAGTCCCAGGGCTGGAACCAGAAAGACACTGCAGGTCATGCTTGAGGTGTACTGACAGAACTGTGTGGGGACCGGGAATGCTAAGAACAGGTGGTGTGCAGGTCAGGGTTGAAATGTTTTGGCAAAGTTGTATTTGGGGACTGGCATGTACATATCTTCCTGGCTGCCAAGCTCTTCTGCAGTATCCCAGTACATCCCATCCTCTGTCCCACTCCCTCCAGCTGCCAAACCCTCCTAATTTCCAGGTGTTATCCACCTGGAATGGGATGATGTTCTGAAAGCTGCAAGATTGTTGTAGGTCACTGAGCAATCATCATAATTGCTTTCTGAGAATTTGAGAAATACCACTAGGGGTGCTTGCTCTTTTGCCTCCTGGCCATGCTAATAGAGGAAGTTGAGAAGCAGCAATAGATTACATAAAGTAGGGCAATTCCCGAAGACCTCACCCAGACAATCTTAAACTGAAGTTGCTTTGCATACACAACAGATAACCCTGTAATTGCCTGCAGCTCCAAGAGGGGGTTACGTAGTCATACTTATGTCCTGTAATCATTCAGTCCGGTTAAACCAGCTGAACCATGGAGACAAAGTAAAAATCCCTGAAACAGATTCTACCTTTTCCAGGTCACAGGTATATGGAACTCTGAACGATTACAGCATCAGTCTCTCCCACACCAAGATACACACTTTGATAACTATATTTCCATAGAAATAACAGCTCCCTACCTCTACTATCAATTGCTGTGAAAGCCAGTGTTGCTTCTAAAAGTGTGCCATGCTTTGAAAACGTGTGATTATGGAATAGTAGTACTCACTCCACAGTTAAAGTTGCAACTAAGTTTCCAGTAGAAAACCAGTTTAGCAGAGAGTGGATCCTTATGGAAGTCACAAACAAGTCGTAGCAGCTTCAAAATGGTAGGTTAAGTCTGAGGCTAAGGCAGAATTTTTCTGCAACATATGAAATGAATTATACATGACATTCTGAAGCATGTCACTCTAAAAGTAGTGAGTGTTGTTAAACATGCTTCCAAAGCTCTTCTAATTTTTTTGGCCCTTTGTAGCAAACCACCAGAGAGATGGAGACAGAAAAACCTTCCTTTACTGGAGACTATCCTAGTTGAGACATAATACCCAGGCCCAAGATGAAGTTGATTTGTGTAAAATTGCAAGGTATTAATGTTTTCTTTAATGGCATTGCTGAGGAATGTTGGTACAAGTTCATTAAGAAAAATAATACTTCTCTAGCCCCTTTCTTGCAGAGACAGACAGCAGTGTGTTACCAGTTACTAGGGAAGTTTATCAATGGAAAAATTAACTTTTTTCAGCAAAAGCCTTGTAATTTTATTGGGTTTCAATGCTGTAACTTGCAAATGGGCCAAGAACATGAAGCAGAATGGCTTAGGGCTTGGCTACACTCGAAACTTCAAAGCGCTGCCGCGGGAGCGCTGCCGCAGCAGTGCTTTGAAGTGCGAGTGTGGTCGCGACGCCAGCGCTGAGAGAGAGCTCTCCCAGCGCTGCACATACTCCACCTCCTCATGGGGATTAGCTTGCAGCGCGGGGAGCCGCGCTCCCAGCGCTACGGCACTGTTTACACTGGCGCTTTACAGCAGTGCTCAGGGGAGTGTTTTTTCACACCGCTGAGCGAGAAAGTTGCAGCGCTGTAAAGCGCCAGTGTAGCCAAGGCCTTAGAGTAGCAGTTGTTAAGGGGTTGTTAGCAGCTGTCTTTAGGGAAAGGGAGAGGGAGGCCAGAATCCTGTAAGACTTCTGTTCCCTTCCACAGCCTGCTATTGCAGTAAATTTCAGTGTTGTTGGAGCCATGTGGTCCAAAGGTGAGGTAATATCTTTTATTGGACCAACTTCTGTTTGTGAGAGAGACAAGCTTTTGCACTTGTACAGAGCTCTTCTTCAGGTCTGGAAAATTTACTCAGTATGTCACAGCTAAATTTCTGGCCTTCAAACAACCCAACTTTGCCAAGCTCATTAGCAGAAGCAAGCTCCTCACAGACCAGGACACGCCAACTCAAAGTGGCACCAGACTCTGCCAAACAACAGATGCAAAACACATTTCAAGATCCATGGGTTGTACACATGCCTATCACATGTGAGCCTCATCCAGAGCATCAAATGCCCTCAATAACAACTAGGTGAGTGAAACCAGGAAATCACTACATTCGCATATGAAATTACACAGAAAAATGATAAAAGTCAGTAACATTGTATTATCCATGGGCAAACACTTTTCAAAAAGTGGTGATTCCATGGCTGATCTCTCAGTCCTCATCCTCAAAGGAATCCTGCACGACACCTTCAAAAGACTGAGCCTGGGAGCTTAAATTCATAACTTTGCAGGACTCTAAAAATCATGGATTTAATACAGATACTGGATTTATGACTTACTACAACAATCTGTAACCCACTAACCCCCACCTTTTTGTACTATGTCTGCAGATGGGTGAACTGGCCACTTTACCTTGTATGGTCTCTTACAATATGTGTTAACCACTTATGCTAAATAATACATTCCATATTGTATTTAGCTGTGACACTGAGGGTCTGTCTGCACTACAAAATTATGTCGGTCTAAATTACGACAATGTACAGCTGCCACAGTAATTAAATCGCTTTTGTGTGTCCACATTATGCTCCTTGTGTCCTCGTTAGGAGCATATGCACTGATTTAATTGTCAGCATGGGGCATTGTGAGATGGCTTCTGAAAGCCAGTAACAGTCAATGTAAGCAATGCAGTGTCTACACTGACTCTGCATCGACTTAACTACATTGACCGACCTAAGTACTACACGTTTCGCAGAGATGGAGTTAAGTCAGCATAGTGGGCGAGTTACATAGGCAGGAGCAACATTTTAGTGTAGATGCTTACAGAATTAGGTTGATATAAACTGCCTTGCTTCGACATAACTCTGTAGTGTAGACCAGGGCTGAGTACCTTTACCAGACCTGAAGAAGAGCTCGGTGCAAGCTCAAAAGCTTGTCTCTTTCACCAGCAGAAGTTGATCCTATACAATATATTACATCACCCACCTTCTCTCTCTAAATTTGCTGAGTCATTTGTAACCAGTCCTCTTCCAAAGCTAGAAATGGTCCATAAACCACTGCACTGATTCCTGAGGCACATCTCATGAAGCCGTGCAAAAGACTCTGCGCATTTGCAGAGGACGCATTACAAGTGGCTGGGTCGCCACTAAAATATTTTGCCAGTATAGTGACATTGGTCAGAAGTGTAATTTTTTTGATGACATTTCTATACTGGCAACAGCCCTAGTGTAGACTACTCAGTTATACTGACAAAAAAGTGCTTTTGTGGTAGAGCTTATACCAATCTACTGGCAAAACCACTTAACTGCTAGTGTAAACTGCATCTACACTAGAAGAGTTTGCTGTGGATAGTTGTACCAGCAAAACTTTTCTAGTGTAGACTGAGCCTTAATATGGGTATTACACAACATTAGGCATACTGAGAGAGGAGAAACATAGCATTAGACAGGAGAGAGAGGTGGAGAGTCTCTTCACTTCAAAACTCCAAATAAACCATAAGAAAGGCTTCTTTGCTACCTGGCACATTGTCCCTTCTGAACTGCCACCTCTGCTAATGCTGGCATTATCCTGGCCCCTTTCAGTTCATCAACTTGCCTTTTACCTACCTCCTTTCACTCGCTTTATTGACTTTCTTCAAAGCTTTGATAGCAAACAATAGTGATTGGCCCATGCAGGTGTTGACTGCTCTGCAGGGTCCTTGAGGGAACTGTACTTTTCTGTCCTACAATGGAGCTTGTCTGAATGATCAGAAGTACATATTTGCCTAGGACTATGGCAACTTGCAGTGCAATTACTGGCAGCAAACAGGTCTTTTCAGTCTAATTCCTCTGTCAAACAGGAGGACGTGCTCTGACTGGTGATTCATTATTACCTGGGATCTTTTGGTTCTGATAATTGCTGGGTGCTCTTTCAGTTCATTATCTCACCTCTTCATCTGCCTACAGCATAGATCAAGACGATCTTAAAGAGTACTCTCATTATGGTTATCTCCTCCCAACAGACAACAGTGCATCTGTTACATGCTGTAGTTAATTATAATAATATAACATCTCTACATTTATATAGCATGTTTACTGTCCAAGCACTTCACACACTATATACATCTAGCACCAGTGAAATGGGATTGAGTCCGAAGTGGGGGCAGCAGCCAGGCAGAACATTGAGGGGAGTGGAAGTTTTAGCCAAGTACATGAGACAAAGTCCTAACTGGCCAGTTGGCCACAAAGATTCCTGTGTGGAAATCTAATTTTCCAAGACCCCAATTAAGAGCAGAAGCAGCAAACTGTAGCTCCCTAGGGGAGAAAGAGGTGAGCTCTGCAGAGATTCAACCACCCTGTGAATAAGGGCAGAGTGTTCTCCAGAGAAGAAAGAGTACCCCATACTGTTTGACAGAGACCCTTCAGATAGGCTATGAATCAGCACTGTCTTGCTGAGAAGGCAGTCGCAGATAGCTCTCAGCCCAATGGTTTTTGAAGGGGGCATAGGATGGAGAGCAGACAGCCTTCATTGCCTATATAAATTCACCTCCACTGTTTAAAATCTAATCATTAGTCTTCAAAGTGAAGTCTAATATAAAACTTTGGATCTGGATACCAGTGCAGAGGGATGTAAATCACAGAAGGAAACAGAGAAATATGCTAGGATGACAAAAGCAGAGTCCATTTTGCTTACTGATGTATTTAGTGCCTAGATGAAATGGTGACCAGCGTGTATATAGATTGATCTGATAGACAAGCCATAAGATGTTCTGGCTATTGGCATGACCTGGACAAAAGATTCTGTTACACAGATATGCTTTACCACTGGAGAGAGAGAGTGAGTGGGAGGAATCCCTCTAGCTGACTCCAGGTGGGTGAGGAGGCATTAGGGATAGTGATTCAGTGGGGAGTATGTTCTGCGAGAAGTTAGATATTTCATTGCATTTCAGTAGGTGATATAGAGATGCTTATGGATATTTCATTGCATTTCAGTAGGTGATATAGAGATGCTTATGGAAATTACATTTAGACAAGTCCATCAATCTATTTATTAATATGCTCACTGTTCCTGTTTCAAGAGGGATGAAACACTGAAGGTATTGGTAAGCAACAATACTTGGTCTGTATTCACAGCAGTTTGATTAAAAGTTGGAAAATAATTTGCGAGCCCTGGGGGTCCCATCTAACCCTTGTACATTTTTTTAAAAGCAGATTTACCTTTAGACTATAACCTGTAATATGGAAATTGGGTAGATGAGTGGAGTGGGTTACATCCCTATCAACAGGAGGCCTCTGCAAGGACAGCCTAAATGTGGATCTTGACTGATACACTTAGGGCCAGATCCTCAGCAAGTGCAAATTGGCATAGCTTCATTGACTTCAATGAAGATATGCCAGTTTACACCAGCTTAGGAGCTGGTCTTTAGTGTGATCTAGTGAAGAATGATTGAAGGGATTGGATCAGGCTAAGAATTGGTTTATAGAGGCAGTTTGACCCTGTCACCTTGATGCCCAGTGTGGGAGTTTGCCTCTGTGAGGAGCATCATAAACTCTGAAAAAGCCAATCAGACAAACTAGAAAAAGCAGTTAGACCTACAGTAGTTTTGCATGTGCTGTTCCAAGCCAAACAATCCGGTCAGACTGCAAGGCCCCAGGACAGCCAATCAGGCTGCTGGAGACATGATCATTATTCACTAATTAAAAGTTATAAATCAAATGAGTAAATTAAGCTTCAGCTGGTCAGAAACTGGCTTATACTGAGAAGTCTAATGTGCTTTTCTTTCATGGGTAAACCAGATTTCTGATTGGCTGAAGCACACAATATGTCTTGTCTCTGTACTAGGGGAAATGCTACCATTTGGTCGTGATCCAAGTGCATACAGTGATTCATTGACCTTCTTCATTGTGTGTTTCAGATGGAAAGGACCACCCAGATGCCAGCTGGGAAGGCTCCAGTCCTGTACTGCAGGCCATAAGAGTGAGGACCAATATCTTGAAAGATGGCTTCCCCAGTTCCACTGCTCAGACCCTCAAGCTAGCACAACCTATATGAAGAAGAACATGTCTCAGCTGGAGCGAAGCATGACACAGATATTTTCCCAAATGTGATTTCTTTAAATTCCTATGAAGCAGTTCATGGAATTGCTTCTTCTTTTACCTCTGAACAGGGTGATTTTGAATGTGGTTCTTGTTCTTTGTACATGAGTAGCCATATTATATTTAGTGATATAAAAATTCTGTGTTAGTTCTATTTAATTTAGGTGATATGATGAAGAAAGATGCCAGATTGGTGCTCTAAAATAGATACAACTCAGGCTGTGGCAGCACATGCATCCCCATCTTACCACGGCTTTGCCAATAGGCTTCCTGACCTGGAAGACCCACTTCCAAAAGTGAGAGGAGAATTCAGTTAGTCCTAAAATGTCAGTTCAAAATCTCCAGGGAAATGTTGAACCCCACCAGTTGGTTTGACTAAAGCAAAGCAGTTCTGTGTCTCTTGCATCTATGATGCACTTTAGAATAATCTTAGCCTGTTGTGTATCATAGTGAAATCTAATCATAGGGTTACGGCAGTTCAGGGTTGAGGGAGAAAATGTAGCAATGATTGCAGTCTCATCCTTCTTGTGGCTGAATTCTAGTTGATTAGTGTGTATGTCCACTGTTCAGCTTTTTCCATCTTCAAAACATTCACTAATCCTCACAACACTACTGCAAGGAAGGAAAGTAATTGTTACTCATTTTACAAGTGGGAAAACAGAATCAGAAAATGTGACCTGTGCAAGATCACACTTGGTCTACACCTAAAATTTAGGTCGACTAGCTACAGCACTCAGGGAAGTAAAAACTTTTGGAGACTGTGCGACATGGTTAGAGCAATCTAACCTGCACTATAGGCAGAGCAGCTAAGTCGATGGAATTCTTCCATCGACCTAGCTACCTCCTCTTGGAGAGATGGATTTATTACAGCAATGGCGAAAGCCCTTCTGTCAATGTAGGAAGTGTTTTCACTGCAGTGGCCCAGCTGCGGCATTGTAGCTGTGGTACTGTACCGTAGACATGGTCTGAGCTGGGATTACAAGTTCCTGGCTCCTAATTCTCTGCAAGCACAAACCATGCCTATCTCTCCACAACTAGGGAGGTCACTCGTCTGATTTTGAACCAGACAGCCCACTTTTGGGGTGGTTTGTCAGACATTATATTGTCCGGTATTGGCTGGGGGCCACCATTTTTCAGAGTGCTGTGCTCTGCCTCCTCTGGCATAACATTGAACATACCATGCATTGATCAAAAAGAAGAAACCAAGTGATGAAATGCAAAATGAGGAATGCAGAAAATGCTACATGGATGAAGAGAGGTTTTCCCTTTAAGGCCATTCCACTCCATTCAACATTAATACTGAGTGAAAGTCATTACCGTTTGCTGGTTCTTGGGTGGTCTTTGTGAAATTAGCCAATAGCAGAGGCAGATTAAGGTCTCTTGGGGCCCTGGGCCAGAGCAAGTGGCGGGGGCAGGGGGTCCTGATGCCGGAATTGTGGGCCCACCTCACCCCTTCCTCCTGCTGCTCCATCCCTTCCACCTGCACTCCCACCCATGGCCCTACCCCATTCTGCCCCTTCCCCCGTGACCCTGCCCCACTCCGCCCCATGAAGCCTACTCCCATTCCACCTCTTCCTCTGCAACCCTGTCCCTCATTCGCTTAATTCTGCCAGCCCCTGCTGCAGCCCTGAGACTGGAGAAGCTCTGGCTGCGAGAGCTCCTCTGTCCCCACAGCCGCAATGAGAACCCCATAGACCCGTGCGGTAATCCTCCACTGCCAATAGCTTCAGCCCAGTTCCTAGTAGACAATTGCTCACATCTCAAAAACACCAATACATGTCACTTATTGACACTCATGTTGGCAGTCTTAGCAGAGGCTAAGCATGGGATGGGGCACAGAAAATAATCTTCCTTCTTACTGAGTAAATTGGGAGAGCAACCTGGAGATGAGTGCTCTGCATACACACACTCTCTCTCACACACTCCTGTCTGGAAGTAGCTGTTGCTACAGTTGCCAAACATGTTATTCCATCTCAATAGGCCACTTCATAAAATTTCCAAAATGCTTCTTGGGGAAGAGAAACTCCCTGGCTGTTGTGTTACTGTTTGGTACTTTGAGGAGGCTTTTTTATTTTTAAACCAAAGGAGAGATTTTCAGCTTGATGATGTTGTGTGCCATGGCTGCTTTTTAATAAGTCCCACTGGGCTAGTATGTACCCATTTCACCTGAGTAGTTTATAAATGTTTGGTAGCACACTTGGACGCAGAAGTGTTTTCTGCTCTTATCAGAGGTGGTGTTAGTCAACAGGGGGCCCTAAGCAGGAAGATACCTCCCCTCCCAACACACACACACACAACATATAATAAAAAGCGAATAGCCCCCCCTCCCCTTGAGCTGCTCAGGGTCCTAAGCAATTGCTTAGTCTACTTATGTCTAGTGCCGGCTCTGACTCTTACTGTCACATGCCTGAGTCCAGGACCTTTCAGAACTACAGAAGGCTGAAGGGCAGGGAAAATTCCATCAAGAAGCATTCAGGTTGCCAAGAAACAGCCAGCGTCTGTTTAGGCTTAAAACGCCTTGTTGTTTTGGGGAGGAGGTAGAGAAGGGGAGCACATATTTTTAAATTTTGAAATGCAAGAATTGTTTAGCTGATTTATCCTGTATTATAGGAACGTTATTATTTTTGGGTGGAGGGCTAAGTTTTTTAATATATCTAAGGAGCTAGAGTGTTTTACAAACATTATTGTATGCAGTGATGTTGTAGCTGTGTTGTCAGGGCCGGCGCTTCCATTTAGGCAACCTAGGCGGTCGCCCAGGGCACCAGGATTTGGGAGGGCGGCAGGCTGCTCCGGTGGACCTCCCGCAGGCGTGCCTGCGGAGGGACCGCTGGTCCCGCGGCTCCGGTGGAGCATCCGCAGGCACGCCTGCGGCAGGTCCACCAGAGCCGCGGGACCAGCGGACCCTCCGCAGGGACACCTGCGGCAGGTCCACTGAAGCCGCGGGGCCGGCGAGCGGCAGAGCGCCCCCTCGCGGTGTGCTGCCGTGCTTGGGGCAGTGAAATGGCTAGAGCTGGCCCTGCGCTTAGGGCGCCAAAAACCCTGGTGCCACTCCTGTGTGTTGTTCACAGGCTCTTAGCAAGACAAGGGGTGTGAATAAAAGATATTACTTCACCCACCTTGTCTCTCTAACATCCCCACATTTTCAGACCTTAATAATTATACTTCCCCTTCTATGATGTGATGGCCTCAGCACACCTTGAATAACAGCCCCTGCACTCTTTGTTCATCCCCTGGGAAGCACAGAGACCTGCTGACTACTGCTCCCCCTTGGGATTAATATGATGAAAATGAATGGTGGGGAGCCAAGGTCAGATCTCTGTCCCCATCTGCACTGGCTCCCAGGGTGCACCAGTGAGAGCAATCTGAGGCACAATCTCCCCAGTGTTTCTGCTGTGCCTGGTCAGTTCTGCACCACCACCACACAGACAGAGCTGTGGCATAAATGTCACAACCAAGCCCATATCACCAGAGAAGCCTGCTTTTGCAAGGAAATTAACCAGATGAATCAATAAGTCTCTTCTGTTCCTACTCCTGTGACTCCATGGCCCTGCAAACACATGATGCACACAGTTCCTGCTGCATCCCATGCTATGAACCTTGCAACTAGACTGCTGCAGCCATCCTCTTTCTCCTCTCTAAGGACAATAGTAAAATCCACCAGCCACTTCCTTCACTAATTGGGTCAGGTTCTCTCTAAGAAATTAATTACCAGTTGAACAGATTTGTTTCCATTATAGGTGAACAAAAAAAGAGCATGAACATGATTTATTGCGTGAAAGAGACCACTACAAGTTTGTAGTTCAAAAGGCCTGAACTGATTTCTTTTCTCTTTTCCTCCCCTATCCAAACTGCTCTGTAATCAGATATGCAAAAGGATACATACTGAGTTAAACTGACTTTTTGAAGGCTTCTCACACTGTACAAACAACTTCTGAGGCCAGTCAGGAGGCAAACCAGCATGTATCAGTTCATTCCAGCACTTGTGGAGGAAAGAGAGAGAGAGAAAATTAGATCACTCAAGGACAGCTTCCTCCTGTTTCTTCTTTGTCCCACTACGCCCCCAGGCCTATGACCTGCTAATGTCCTTTTCCTCTTTGTGACATCATGCCCCAGTTAAGATAATAGCCTGTTTGTACATTTCCATTGCACCTTCCCCTGTAAAGGATCCAAAGTGCTTTGAAAATTCTTTTCTCAGCTATCACTTTGTCCATCACTGAAATGCAGCCAGGTCTGAGGTGGAACATGGCAGCCACTTAACAGTGCCTAGCAACACTACACAGCTGTTGAAGACAAGAAGGGAAGATGTCTATATACAAATGCAGCTACAAGGACAATTTTACATAGGAAGGATATAAATAGCAGAGTTGAAATTTGGCCAGGATGCTGGGGTTAACAAACCAACTCTTGCTGATAATGCATTAGGCTCTGATTTTCATCTCATCTCAATGACCTCAGAATAGTACCCCCTTTTAATGTGCTTGGGCATTGCTTCAACACAGATTCAAAAGGAAGCGTGCCTGACTCTGCTGTACCACCTAGCTACTGCCCAACACCAACAGCAGCAGACAGACTCATAGCCCAAAAGGGATATGGAATGGATTGCTTCACACTTTTACAGTAAAATAATCCACTTCACCCATGCACGCCGGGAACCGGGCTGCATAGCTGGCCCGTAACTAGGGGACTGCACACTTTGTGGCTTTGATAGGCCAAGCGCTTTGCACACAACCGGGACTCCTTATACCACTTCATTACCTCCCACAAGCTCGCTGTGTGCCACCCTCCCCCTATATTTCAGGGATTCCTTCCCTGCAACCCCCACCACCCCTCCTCACCAGTGGCAGATTTACCGTGAAACAAACCATGCGGTGGAATGGGGCTCCCAACAACAGGGCTCCCCAAAATGCAGGACAAATCTGACAAATGACTGAATTTAATAAGCATTACAAGTCACGAAGCACTCCAGGCTTTCTGCATTCTGTAAACTGTGCACCAAACTTTTTTTTTTAAATAGTCTAGTGAAGAATTTTGCTTTGCCATTTTTTCGCTGTCTCAGCATTAGCACAGCAGCAATGTCATTTGCCAATCAAAGTCTGTCCGCTTGACCAGTTATCCAATTGAACAAAAGCACCCTCTCCTGCACATTGCAACCGTGCCTGTGATTTGTCACTAGTATGTAATGGTTAAAAGTCCCATTTTTAGAGAGCCTGATTAACTGCGTTAAGCCTAATTGGGTGATCCATGGCCCACCTAGGACCACCCGCGGCTACGCCCCTGCTCTTTCAGACATTTTTTAATCTGCCTAAACGCAAGGTCAGTTTTTTCGCATAATGAAGTCTGGCAGTCAAAAACATAAAAAAATGAAGGCGAGGCAAGAAGGTGAAGCTAAGCAAAAAAGACAGTTTGTCATCTTATTTTAATAAGCTTAAAGTATTGAATAGTGGACATGCATCAAAAAATATGGGCAAGGAAACATTTGAATTAGCTGATCACTTGCTGAATTGTGGGGATACCACAATGACTGCAAAAGTTGAACAAGTGGACTCTGAAGTGACAATGGAACTACCAAATATTGGTAATTTTGTTGAAGTAAGGGAAGAAACCTATCCTGAAGACATTGCATTATGGCCAAAATCTGTTTCATCGGTTATGATAAAATATTTCTTAGTAAATAAACCGAAAAACAGGTAATATGGAAAATTTGAGAAAAGAGTATGAGGTTGCAGGATGAAAGCAATTTATAGGTCTTCATGAGTCCCAATTTGTGAGGGTGAAGAAAAATGGGACGACAGATATGAGAATTTTGTTGATTTTTTCGGAAACAACTGAGCATAGTAAAAGAAAACAAACATACATTGACGGGCACTCTAATTGGAGAAATGTTGCAAGCCATATCGCTGATCATGAAACTTCCAAAGCTCGTATTAATGCTATGTGTAAGTTCGTTCAAAGGTGTAAATTATCTGGAAGGATTGATTCTGTGTTATCAGCTTAGTTTGAAAAGGAGTGTTCTTACTGGAGGAAAGTGCTGAGATGTGTTGTTGCAATGGTCATGATCACTGAGTCATCATTGTCAAATCAGCTCAGTTTGAAAAGGAGTGTTCTTATTGAAAGAAAGTGCTGAGATGTGTTGTTGCCATGGTCAACCGCTGTCTTCTTTGGGACTACCTCTAAGAGGACATGATGAGTCATCATTGTCAAATCACAAAGGTAATTTTTTAACCTGCCTTGAATATCCTAGTGAATTTGACAATTTTCTCAAAGAACATTTGAAAAATTATCAGTATTGTGGCTCAGGAAAGACCAATTTTTTAATGCACCAAACCTAAGATGAAGTCATCACTATAATGGCAGAGCAGCTCAGAAACCAATTCACTGATGAAGTAAAGGATCCCAAGTACTATTCCATAATAGTCGATTTAACACCAGATGTGAGTCATGTAGACCAATTAACATTAATTTTAAGATAGGTGACCTGCAATAGTGATGATGTAGAGTGATTTCTTTGTTTTGTCCCACTAAAATCCCGTACTTTTGAATGTCTAGAGACAACTGTTTTGGAAATCATTGCAAATTTAGATTTGGACATCAAAAATGGTCTTGGGCAGAGCTTTGATAATGCAGCAAATATGGCAGGAAAATATTCAGGTCTACAGGCAAGATTGAACAATGGGAAGCCCCTCTGCTTTATTCATACCATGTTCCAGTCATTTCTTAAATTTAATCTGCAATGCTGCAGTCGAATCTTGTGAGGGAGCTACACATTTTTTTGATTTTGTTCAAAATGTGTATGCCTTTTTTTCAGTTCCCATGCATCGGTGGAATATGCTACAATCACATCTGGAAAGCAGTGGTTCACAAACAGTGGGCTACAGAGCACATCTATATAGTGCATAGAGCCTCCCAATGGTGAAGAATGTGCAATGGAAACAAGAGGGTTTCCTGCCATCCTAGAAAGTGTAATTTGTGTATAAGCAATTCCTTATGCAGAGCTTCCTTCTTTGCCAGCTGGGGCTCTCTGTATGCTTCTGACTGTCTGGGCTGCAGCACAGGCATTGAAATCCATCAATGAGTCTCTTTTTTGTTAGGTGTTCCTTTAGTGTAACCTCACCAGTGACCAAATTTGCTAACAGCACCCAAGTCAGAGGGATAAGAAATATACAGGACAGACTCAACGTGATTTGGAGAGTAAATCAGCGGCTGCTGCAGGCACCAGAAAATCCAATCCTAATAAATAAAAAGTCTGACAGCCAAGGAGAAGAAATAAATGGCACCAATGCAAAATGAGCCTAGGAATCCTGCGTAGTTGTCAGACAGTCATTGCCTTGCACTGAGCTGATTTTCATTTACGAGCATGCTAACATCTTATGTGAACATGCACTCTCACTGTTGCAAGGAAAGTGTGGGAGCAGGAGGCTAGCTGGTCAAAGACCTGGTGTCTATCCGACATTGTCAACAACCGCTTCAGTTAAGGAAGCCAGCGGAACATAGACCTACCCCTAAAGCCTTAGCCCTGGAGGATGATAAAAGATGATTCCATACGGCAGTGTGAAGAATTGTAGAGTCATGTCTCCCAATGGCAAATGCCCTGCTCCCACCACTGATAATGTTTACAGATGATACAATAATCAGGAGGGCTTAAGAGGACATAGCACTGATTTAGAGCAATCTGGATTGCTTGGTAAACTGGCTGCAAGCAAACAATACATGTTTTAATATGGTTAAATGTAAAGGTATACATCAAGGAACAAAGAATGTTTGGGGTTTGAGAGATCTGGGGTGCAGGAGGGTGCGCCGGGCTCGGATAGAGGGGTTTGGAGGGCAGAAGGGGGCTCAGGGCTGTGGCAGGAGTTTGGAGTGTAGGGAGAGGCTCAGGGGTGCAGGGTCCCAGCGACGCTTACCTCAAGCAGCTCCTGGAAGCAGCGGCATGTCCCATCTCTGGCTCCTATGCGGAAGTGTGTAGGAGCCAGAACAGGGCCATGCTTTGGCTTCCAGGAGCCGCATGGTGCACCCCCACCCCAACCCTGCATCCTGGCTGGAATGCAGGAGCAGGGAAAGCCCCAGACTGCACTCCCCAGCAGGAGTTTGCAGGCCAGCATAAAACAGCTCTGGCCTGCGGGTCATAGTTTGGCAAGCCCTGCTCCAGGCATTATTTTTGGGGAAATTCTGAGGCCTGTGTTATGAAGGCCAAACTAGATGACCACCATGGTCCCATCTGGCCTTGGAATCTAGATATCGATTAATTAATTCTCCCAAGATTTGACATTTGGGATGGTCATCAGTTACTTCCACTACATGCCCTCAAGTCCTATATTATTTCAGTATGTGACTTTTGCCTTCTGACACTGCACCAACCTCTAGATAGTTGTGTGATGGGTTGGATCACAGAAGCCCCTTGGGAGCTGCCACCTGATGTGCCAAGACTACTTCTGCCCCTGCTTTTCTGCCCTGTCAGCTTAGGACTTCAGTGCCCTGTCTGGTTTGAGCCAGATTCACTAACCTGCTGCAAACCCAGACCCAGGTCTGAATCACATCCCCTAACAGCTGTAGGCTTACCTGAAAGCAGCTTACAGAAGTGTTCTTGTCTTTAACACTCAGCTGCCCAACTCTCAAAACTCATGAATTGTTCACCCTCTAGAACACTGATAGAAAGATATGCACAGCTGTTTGACACCCTCCCTCCCAAGTATGAATTCATGTTCTGGGTTAATTAATAAGTAAAACGTGATTTTATTAAATACAGACGGTAGGATTTAAGTGGTTCCAAGTAGTAACAGACAGAACAAAATAAGTCACAAAGCAAAATAACATAAAACACGCAAATCTATGTTTAATCAAACTGAATACACATAATCTCACCCTTAAAGATGCTTCAGTAAGTTTTTTCCTCAAAATGCACACCTTCCAGGCCTGGGCTTTCAGTTCAGGTGACATGATCACATGTCACTGTAAGACTTCAACCCTTCATTCCTCCCAGCCTGACTCACAGGAAGACTTGCCTGCATCCACAGTCAATTGTCCTGGTTGATGGGAACCAGTAAGATTCCAAACCACCATTAATGGCCCACACTTTGCATAATTACAATAGACCCTCAGAGTTATATTTCATATTTCTAGTTTTAGATACAAGAGTGATACATTTATACAAATAGGATGACCACACAGTAGATTATAAGCTTTGTAACAATACCTTACAAGAGACCTTTTGCATAAAGCATAATCCAGTTACATTATATTCACTCATTAGCATATATTTATAAAATCATATAGAATGCAACATCACAAATTGATCCTAGGGTCCTTAATCGATGACCATTAGTTTTCCCCATCACATATGCAGGTAGGCCTGAATGTCTCATTTAAAAAGCTGTCCCCACATTACTGTATTCAAGACCTAATCATGTTGGATCCTTTTATTATGCAAGACATAGAATTATTGAATCATAGAAAATTAGAGTTGAAAGAGACCTCAGGTGGTCATCTAGCCCAATCCCCTGCTCAAAGCAGGACCAACCCCAACTAAATCATCCCAGCCAAGGCTTTTTCACGCTGGACCTTAAAAACCTCTAAGGATGGTGATTCCATCACCTCACTAGGTAACCTATTCCAGTGCTTCACCACCCTCCTAGTGAAACAGCTTTTCCTAATATCCAACCTAGACCTCTCCCACTGCAACTTGAGACCATTGCTCCTTGTTCTGTCATCTGCCACCACTGAGAACAGCCTAGCTCCAGCTTCTTTGGAACCACCCTTCAGGTAGTTGAAGGCTGCTATCAAATCCCCTCCCACTCTTGTCTTCCGCAGACTACGTAAGCCCAGTTTCCTCAGCCTCTCCTCATAAGTCATGTGCCTCAGCCTCCTAATCATTTTCATTGCCCTCCGCTGTACTCTCTCCACTTTGTCCACATCCTTTCTGTAGTGGGGGGCCCAAAACTGGATGCAGTACTACAGATGTATGTGGCCTGACCAGTGCTGAATAGAGCGAAATAATCACTCCCTCCGATCTGCTGGCAACACTCCTACTAATGCAACCCAATACGCCATTAGCCTTCTTGGCAACAAGGGCACACTGTTGACTTACATCCAGCTTCTCATCCACTTCAATCTCCAGGTCCTTTTCTGCGGAACTGCACTTAGCCATTCGGTCCCCAGCCTGTAGCAGTGCATGAGATTCTTCAATCCTAAGTGCAGGAGTCTGCACTTGTGTTTGTTGAACCTCATCAGAATTCTTTTGGCCCAATCCTCCAATTTGTCTGGACCCTATCCCTATCCCTATATCTACCTCTCCCCCCATCTTAGTGTCATCTGTGAACTTGCTGAGTGTGCAATCCATCCCATCATCCAGATAATTAATGAAGATGCTGAACAAAACCGGCCCCAGGACCGACCCCTGGGGCACTCCATTTGATACTGGCTCTTAACTAGACACTGAGCCATTGATCACAGTCAAGGTATACCACGTCCACCGCTTTCCCCATATCCACAGAGCCAGTTATCTCATCAGAGATGGCAATCAGGTTGGTCAGGCATAACTTGCCCTTGATGAATCCATGTTGACTGTTCCTGTTCACCTCCTCTCCTCCAAGTGCTTCAGAATGGATTCAAAATAGAACGTAAGGTTCCCAACAAGTACAATAATTTGTCACATCAAAGGTGGTGGTGTACTCCCAAACAGAACTTTGCCTTATTCTGCTTATTACAATCAGAATGCTGTTTTATTTTCTTGTAGTAGTTTTTAAGAGACTTGATGTCACATTACCAATCATGAGGCTGTTGAAGCGCTACCTTCTTTTCATTGTTATGAAACACCTAAAGCCCTATCCTTTCTTCTGTGTTGCAGAACTATCTGCAGAAACCAAGCAATGTGCAGTGAGTGACTCCAGGGTGGCAAATGTCACCATGGACAATTGGCAAGCAGAGTTGGAAGCTGAATGGCATCAGCCTTCTTAATCATAGGATACTCTTGTAGAGCATGAGTTGGCAGGTCAAGCAAAGGGGAAAAGTCATTTACAAATTGCATGCATACGTCTTACTTCATTCATCATGTCGTTTTTCCCTTTCATCTGCATCCCTAAGCCCCATGCACATTGCTGGCATTCTCACTCTATCCCATAGAAGTCCAAGGTCGCCACAGCCACTGCTTCCCAAAGACATCTGCAGACATTGAACAACCAGCTCCGTCATGTGCAATGTTATGTGCTAGAGTTTGAGCTTTTTCTACTAACCATTTTTTCTTTCTTCATCTCTTGAATCCACTGCAATGTTTTCTTGATCCAGTCCCAGGAAAACTTTGGAGGGAGCACGGTGTTACGAAAGTAATCACTCAGCCTCTCAATGCCAGCTCACTTGAGCTATGTTCCAAGGTCTAAATGCCAGCTATAGAGCAGGCTTTAAAAGCAGTGTGTCTCTGACAGTTCTGTATAAGGTCCTGAAAGACCAAATTGGTGTTTCCAAAACCACATTGTTTCCCTTCAACTCTTCTCCTGCACAATAAGGCCAATTCTAGTTCATAGCCACATAAAGGTCTTTAAATAACTAATTAATGCCTTATCTGAAAAGGAAAACTCCCCATAGCCACTAAAATTCATCTTCATTATAATTCACCACAGTAAGTTACATAATCAACAAAGAAGATACAGTCCTTGCCCCAGACATTTTAAGTAACAAATTGCACATCAGAGTTCAGCTGTAATGCACAATATGACCAGAAGATAATCTAATATCCCTCCACACACACACACACCGTCAACCTTCAATATTTTGGAGGATTAACAGTGCAAGGCTACACAGAAGAGATGTGGGTTTGGAAAGGCTTGGATCAGGGGCTGGCAATGACTGGATTCCTTAAAGGGAATGGTTACTAAATAATGTACATGGAAAACAGAAGTTTTCTGCCTCTGACCCACTAGCTGGAAAATTGCAAAGGGTGCTGGGGTCTCATTCAGAAGAAGCTGCCATTGGACTGATACTTCCCAGCAGAAACACCACTCCAGTAAGACTCTATGGCACAGGAAGTGCAGAACTGTAGCAGAATCGGGGGTGAAAGTAGGCTGTTATGGCGTACTGGTAAGAAGTGGCCACCGGTACCAGCCCATATGCAGCAGAGGTTAAAGTGCCGCTGCAGCCAGAGCCACGGGCCCTTTTAAATTGCCGCTGGAGCCCCAGGCAGCACAGGCCAGGCAGCACGGATGGGATGGCTGGGGGAGGCTGACCCCCAGCCCCAGCCTTTCCGCCTGAGGCACCTGCTCCTACCAGTATGTCTTTTATGTTACTTTAACCCCTAAGCAGAATGCATGGGGCTGGCGATGATGTTCATAGCCAGATGTTCTGCTGGCCTCTGTATACGGCACATGAACCCAGTGCTAGGTGCAAAACCCACATTTGCACCTGCAGTTTGACTAATTGGATGTTCGAACTGTGAATCCAGTTTTATGAGTACACAAGTGTACATGCACTTTTGTGGTTATAAGTTTAAAGGCCATGCCAGACAGTTGACTCTCAAAGGTAAATTCTGTTTTCTTTTGTGTTTAGTCTGTTCAGTCACTATCCCCAACCTCACCAAAAAAAAAAAAAAAAATTCAAGTAAATAACAGAACTTACATCATTTTTGGAGGGCTCTGTGTTTCAGGTGTGTTTCCTTTGTCTCAAATTATATCATCAGACTGTCAAGATGGTGGCTTGTTGTTTGAGTATGAATTCCTTTTTCTCTATTTTAATACAATTTTTTTTAAAAATCCCACAACTCTACCCTTCATTGATGCCTAAAACCAGCTCTAATAAAGACTGCCTAAAGCCAAACGTAGCCAGTTAAAACCAGCTTATCCAACTTTCATTATGGCATCTATACTTATGATTTTTCTTTAAAATTTGAAATGTGAGTGACTCTAGCTTGCTTCAACTGAAATTTTCAAACTCAGCACGTCTGAGACTTGGAAAATCCTGTCCCTTCCAGCAAAACCCTCATGTAAATAACACAAGAGTGACTTCTCCCAGCGAGCAAAGGGAATATTAAAAGAATCAGTGTTTATGCACTGAGTTGTAATCACCCAACACTGCTGGTCTGTCTGAGGGGGAAACAGCCACCAATTAGTCAGAATGAATTCTAATGACCAATCACTAGGAATGACCCGACATGGCAATGGCAGACTTTCTGTGGCAGTTGGCAGTCAGGGGTGAAAGTAATTTACAGGACTTACCGGTACTGCCGAAGTCCTGAGGGGGGCGTGGCCTCATCCGGAAGAGGCTTGGCCTCTTAAGATTTAAAGGCCCTGGGGCACCAGCTGTGGCTGGGAGATCCAGGGCCTTTAAATCAACCAGGGGTTCCCAGCTGAAGAGGTGGCTGGGAGCCCCCCGGAGCTCAGGGGCAAATTAAAGGGCCCACGGCTCTGGCGGCCGGGAGGGGAACCCTGAGCTTTACAGGGCTGGGGCTGGGATTTAAAGGGCCCTGAGCTCCTGCTGCTGAGGGGAGCCCCAAGCCCTTTAAATCCTGGCCCTAGCCCAGCCGCCAGAGCCATGGCCGGGATCCAAAGGGCTCTGGGCTATGGAATCTCCGCTGTGGAAGCCGGTGCGGTCCGGCACGATGTACTGGCTCTTGCCAGTATGCCGGACCGGACCGGCTTACTTTCACCTCTATTGGCAGTAGACAAATGGCTGCATGGCTGTTCAAAGGGAACAAGTAATTCAGAAATGCAGTGCACACTTTGTACTTAATCCATTGGCAACAGAAGGAGTTACACACACACACGAGTCACTGAGAACATCAGAATGGATGCACTTTCCCTCGATAAGGGGTGCAGGGAAATGGATGGTTCCCATCATCCTGACCAGAAAAATCAAGAGGTTAAAAAAATAGTTTCAAGAAAAAATTGTCTTAAGGAAATTGCTTGACATTTACTCAGGCATTTATTTTAACAATGTGAATAAACAACCAAAGTCCATGTTTTTCAACTCCAGTGTGGGCTCTTGGCCAAGAAGAATAAGTAAATTATATGTGCTGTATCGTTTTAAACTTTTTTTACTGAGAACACATGCAGTATTGCTCAGTCAGTTCAAGAGTTGTCATTTCCGGTATGGTAAGACACCCCCTCACCCCCACCCACACCCACAACCCTCTCTCTGGTGTGGGGGAAAAAAACAGTCATTGTAAGATACCATTCTGCTATCTGCTCACAGAATGGCAGCCATTTTTGATTTTGTGTACAGTTATGAATAACAATCTATTTGTAAGCAACGTCAAATAATACTGAGCACATGCATTCGCACATATATACACTGGCAATGATCTAACTATTCTGCCTTGCTCCCTGCAGACTTGCCACAATCCTGTCCCAAGCAGGGTTGGATTAGGCCACTACTTGGCATGTTGGAGAGAGGTAAGTATCTCTTTAGGTATGTCTTCATTGCAGAGCTAACTTGGATGATTGGCATCTGGGTCTGACTATCCAAGTTGGCCTTGCTTGGTTGTCAGTGGCCACACTGAAGTCATATTTGAGTGTGTCCACCTGACTGCACCCACATTAGTGCTATATTCACTCATGTGAGGCACTGGGACTTCTGGGTGTCAGATCCCAGGGTTTCTAGTGCTGCAGTAAGCTGAGCCATTCTATGGCTTTCTTACTGAATTGTGGGAGAACTTGTCTGTCCTTCTAGGAACATGAGGTGGGGGGGAATTGTGGGAAGGCAATGGAGGGCTAGCTGCACTTCAGTGGTATTGTATTCTCAAACTGTGGGTTGGGACCACAAAGTGGGTCACAACCCCATTTTAATGGGGTGACCAGAGCTGGCTTAGACTTGCTGGGACCCAAAGCCAAAGCTGAAGCCGAGGGCTTCATCCCTGGGTGGTCGGGCTCAGGTTCCAGGCCCCCTGCCTGGGGCTGAAGTGCTTTGGCTTTGACCTCCCCACCCTGGGGCAGTGGGGCTTTGGGCTCAGGCTCTGGTCCCCCCTCCTGGGGCTGTGTAGTAATTTTTGTTGTCAGAAGGGAGTTGCGGTGCAATGAAGTTTGAGAACCCCTGCCCTAGGCCACTTGAAAGGGATCCCAAACTAAGTGAAGCTGTGACTCCACACACTGGGTCGCAGTGCCATTCACTGAAATTTTGCCAGGAGCCCTCCATCATGATGGGCCAAACCTGAGTGGCATTGTGCCCCTACATACCACTTCACAATGCCTGGAGCAGGAGCTGGGCCCAGACCTACAGGACAGGAGCAGCTGCTGCACACGCACAAACACACACAGAGCCATCTTCCCTCAGTGATCATTTTATCTGGAAGAGTGCGGGTAGGGGGTGAGGTCCTCAGTTTCAGATTTTGCACTGGGGCCCCCAAAACCTCAATGAGGCCTTGCACCCATGTAAGGGTTTGGGAGGGTGAGAGAGAAAGCCAGGTTAGGGGCAATGCCAAGTTAACTCTGCAGTGAAGAGAGAAGGTAGTGTTGATGATTTAGTAGTTGGCATGCTTCCCTTGTAAGTTATTACTCCACCAGTGCCCCCAGCATATTGGGGGAAGTGGGGCACTGTGTTGATGGGGGTATCACTTTCCAATGAAATCAAAACTAAGGTGTTGATCATTTGTGGTCATTAAAAATTTCATTTGCCCACTGGTAAACTGGACAAATTCAAGTTCAGGTAATTACATTTTATCTACCGAAAACTGACTTGTAGTTTCAATCATATATAGTATTCTTGTTCTAAATTGTTAGGTACTGTTGCTGTGCACCATTAAAGAGGTACTGTGTTCCGCTCCAGAGCTGGCTGCATTTCAGCAGTGGCTCTTGTTGCAGACCAATAGTTTGTATGTTTAACGTCTAAAGTGCACTGGGATCCTTCAGGCTGAAAGGCACTGAAGAACAGTACTATTCAAGTAAGTGTTTCACTTGTTTTGTGATCTACATTTGCCTCTGCAAAAACACATATCGGTTACCTGCATAATCTGTGTAAATGTCTAGCAATTCTGATCACACTAAAAATGATTGATGACTATGGTTAAAATGTCTGATGTAAAATTTGCAGCTGAAAATCTGCTCACGCCATTCTAATTACTCCAGATAAGTTCAGGGCTGTTAAGATTTTTGCAGCTTTGTGTGAAAGTCCAGGCCAAAAATCATCCCCTTGAGGTTAGAAAAGGTTTCATCTGTCTGTGGTTAGAAAAGGCTCAAGCACTTAGATATCCAGAAATGCATAATGGATGATGTGTGTACTGCTATAGCCAGAAGCACATTTTGAGAGCCACAACAGGCTGTGAGGCAGTCACCAAAATCAATCCCATTTAGAACTGGTTCAGACAGCTTAATGATATGTTGGTCTTTCAATTGCTGGGGTTCAGGGTAATGGAAGTAGATTCAGATTTCAGGCCTGAATGTGACCTTAGGCAGTCACTGAAGACATAGCATGGACTCTCCACTTTTTGTTGACAGCATGTTCTCTGTTCATGTCAGACTGTATCTTCCTAGGGACTCCCAGTTCATCTAGGCAAAAAGGGGGAGACTCAACTGCCAGTGGATTGTGATACACACAAGGGTAGCCATCTTCATCTCTAGGCGTGTCTTGGACAACCTGAACAAAAGACTCGCTTTGTTCTTGTGATCCTGTATGCTGCCATGGAGGAGAACTGGTGAGGCAATTCTGCAGAAGGTCCTATCATATCTTTGACAGCATATTTAATCATAGCAAGGTTGTTAAAATAAAGTCCTGCTGTTGAATAGACTCAGAGCAAGGGAAGGGAAGAAACGTTTAACCATGTAATTGCTGACTAATATATCTGTTATATCTTCAGTATATGCACAGTCTGCATACTTCCAAATGGAACTGATATTGTGCATCTCCAATATACACACATTTTCCATGCCACCACCTGGATCTGGTACAACTTGGTATATGCCTATAGCCTGCCCTAGTAAATGGATAGTGCACATCCTATGCTGTGAATGAAGTGTGTCAATGTAGCCGCACTGCTTCACTGCAAACCTGGTACAGCCTGCTTTGCTCTCATGGGATTTCACTGAGCTTGCATTGTGAGCTCCTTGAGCTGTGACCAGTATTCCTACTTGTTCAAACAGCACCTAGCACAATGGACTGGATGCAGTGTAAGTGGATCCTCTGGGCACTGCCATAATATAAATAAAATAATTCATATAAATTGACAGCACTTGAGTGCTGGGCAAATCCTCATCAGCAATGGCATTATAATATTTGCTGGTATGCAGAATTCTACAGTGTGGTTGCTCTGACAATTGACTAACAAAGGCATTGTGGTTATCCATGTTTCTAAACTTTACTTGGGTATGCCTTTATAACTGGGAAGGTTTGTTCGCCATTTTTCATCAGGTGCTTCAATTGTTTCTTTTACCTTTGGTTTACTCTTCCTCTATGAATCCTGAGATGTATTTAGCAATGACTTCTACCAGGAAATAGGTAAACTAGTGGTAGAAGGTACTGGTACGAAACCACGATACCTGGGAAAATGTTAAACAAAATCGCTATTGGAAAGACTCAATGCTGTATTAAAAGGCAGAGTAATTAGACTGAAAACATGGCGGGAACTGAAACAAAAAAGCTCATAAAATTTTTTAAATTAATTTGAAAAACATCACTAGGTGGCAAGAGATAAAGGAATATCTGAATCTCTTCTTAATATTGAGATCACTGTTTCCTATACCAGAGACCACTATGCTAAACATTTAAAACTGAACACATTAGATATGCTAAACAAATGTAGTCTGCCAATTGATTAAGGGCCACATCCAACTCCCATTGAAGTCAACAGGAAACTTTCCATTAAGGTTAATAGGAGTTGGATTGGGTTGTGAGGAACAAACAGGCACCCAGGGTGGTAAGACATTCTAAAATATTCCAAAGGGAATTATTGCTGCAGCACTGACCAAAAGTAAATGCAGGCAGGTGGGTTGGCTCGGATCAGAGCCATGGCATTTCAAAATTCAGAATAAGCTTCAACTGAGCATGGGCACTTTTGGAGCCTTAATCATGGTCTATAGTGATGTGATCTGAGTGGAAAGGCCAATTTTTAAAAAGGAAAAAAAATTGATAATCTAATTGTAGATGCCGAAAGAGCCTCTCCCACCATCTGCTGGAGAATGTTCCTGCTCCATCATCACAGGGCCTGCCCTGTCCTAATTTTAGAAAACACTTCTTGGGCAAAACAGTTTATTTTAAGATGTCTCCTTTTTGTAACTGGAATCTTTCTATTGATCCCAGCAGATCTAGTTGTACACATCTTATTGAGGGGGTGGCTATCAACCAGAGCCCCTCTCAGTTACCCCATAGGCCACCTCTGCACACTACCATCCCACTATAAATAAGTCACTGCACTTTTTAGCATGGGATTACTCATCACACTGAAGTGTGAAATAATCCCCATTTCAAAGAGAGTGGCTCTCCCTCCTCCAGTCTCCTGCTGTGGGAGGTCTGATGCCTAGATGGTGATCTGTATAGAGCAATTAATCCCAGTTGTTCAAATACTTGTAGTGTTCCTTACTAGGCAGGGGCAGAAGAAACCTCTGCATCAGAGTAACCATGGGAAACCAGCCTGCAGGTTTCAAGGTTCAGCTATTTAATGAAATACGTTATAGACTGATGCAGCAAAATGGCTTTATGTTTGCATATGTCTGAGCATGTGTGAACATGTTGGGTATATAGAAGCTTATGCATTGGTGTAGATAGGTGTGAGCATGTACATTAGGTGAGTCTGCATGGGAGCCTACATATCTAATTATATGGGTACTACTTATGGATGGAGAGTAGTACATGTCTGCGTGTGTGTATTAGGTATGTATGGGAGTAAAAATACTGTATGTCAGTGGTCCCTAACCTTTTCTGGGTGGCGGGCGCTGGATGACAAGCCACCGAGGACCGTGGCCGGCAGACAAGCAGCCACTGAAATGCCGCCAAGAAACAGCAACATCAAGAGGCATCGCCGCTGAAATGCCGCCAAAAATCGGCGGCATCTCAGCGGATGCTTGTCCACTGGCCAGTGTGCGGGCACACATAGATGCCCTGGCGGGTGCCATTGCACCCACAGGCACCACGTTGGGGACCACTGTTGTATGTGTATATCTGGTGTTTAAGCAAAGGAGTAGATGTCTGCAGGTGTGTACGCTAGTAGGTATGTGTGCATTAGGTAGGAGCATATGTGGCTGAGTTTAAGTATCTGTACAAATTATATGTATATATGGATGAGGTGAATGTACCTATACAGGGAAGGATAAAGATACATCCTCCTCAATGAGATTACCTCTGCAGAGCCATTCTGTAGAATGTTGCATTGGCTCAGAATTGTAGTTACTTTTACCTAACCTGTCTTTGGGATGTAGCAATGGGGGAACCACTCTGGATAAGTCATCCTCCTTTCCCACATCTACCCTGAATTAGTGAGAAACAGACAGTACAATTGCAGTGTTGTTGGCTTGTCACTTGCTGTGGGTATAGATAGGCTGAAGGGAGGAGGAGAAGCACTCTAGTCCATAATCCTCCCCTCAGTCCTTCAAGTCATGCTATGAGGTTACCTCAGGAGAGAGGGGCCTGCACATCTGGGAGTTCTATAACTCCCATTTGGCCAGCATGCAGCACACATTGGGTGTGCATGTTGATATGGACCAGGGACCAAAGTTTTATATTTCCAAGCCAATTATAATCTGACTGCACGCATTGTTGTGTGTGTGTTCCTGAGCCTGTCCCCTGCCCTCTATCAATTGGAGAGGATGTGAAAGTAGCCCCACTCTGGCTGCACCTTCACCTCCAGCATACAGAAAAACAAACACAGCCATTCTTCTGTTTGTTGTTTTAGTGCAGGGCGCTCCTTCCATAACAAAACCATTTCCCTGCAGGCAGCAGGCTAAGACCTGTTTGCTTATTATTCTGCAAAGGAAAATGAGGGTTTCGGGAGGGGCACAGTCTTCAAGTATCTATATCCTGTTGATAAACAGATAGAATGGAAGGAGGGAGCCCTTCCAGCTGCCCTCCTGCAACTATCCTTCTGAGTCTGTGGTATGTTTCCTCCTCATTCATTATTTCATTTGTTCTATCTCACAGGCGAGGCCCATTCGGTGTGTGAACATTTCCCCTTGTCCCCTGCATCAGATGTGAACCTGGAAAGGGAAAACCTTGGTGCAAAGAAAGTTAATCCTCCACTGTACCAGAGACATTTATAACAGAGACGGATGTGAACTTGGGAATGTGAGGTCCAGATCTGCATTTCACAGCTGACCCCTGCCTCCCCCCACCCCTACCCCAATCCAAACACCCTTGAATGTTGAGGAAGTTTAGTTCTGGATCTCATCTTGGTGGCTCAATCTCATCACTAATTTGCAATAATATAAACATCCTCCTAGCTTTTAAGTGGTCAGGGCATATTTGGACCCCAGAAGTGAGGTACTGCCTTGTTGCAAGAGAACCAAATGGACACAGACTCAGGACAATCTTTGCTAGTCTATTTTTAATGTACAAAATGCACATGCCAATTGTTGCTGTCATTGATTTGACCAAAGTTGGATAAAAATAGTAAGAACAACAGCAAAGTTTACTCAGAAGTAGCACTACTTTTTTTAGTACTGCAGGGAAATAGCTCTGTCATTGCATCTCCCAGCAGACTGCAGTTTCTCTTTGTGAGACAAGGTGGGTGAGGTCATATCTTTTAGTGGAACAACTTCTATTGGTAAGAGAGCCACGCTTTTGAGCCACACAGAGCTCAAAAGCTTGTCTCTCTTACCAACAGAAGTCGGTCCACTAAAAGATATTACCTCATCCATCTTGTCTCTCTAAGATCCTGAGACAGACACAGCAACTACACTGTTTGTGTTATAATTCCTCCCAAAATAATTAAAATCCTTTTGTTCCTTCATTGTCTGACAAAATCACAACTCCTTTGGCTAGTAGGATGTGTCTCTTAGGTACCCTGGGCCTTATTCTCCTTTCACAGTAATGTAAACCAGGAGTAACTGCATTAAAATCAATGAAGTTACATCAGAGTAAAACCAGCGTATGTAAAATCAGGCCTCATATACCTGTGGCTGCTGAGAAAGTGGGTTATTGTCCAACTGCTCTGCAACACAAAAAAAAGCCCAACAGAATTAAATTAACCTCCTTAAACACAGGGTTGGAGTGGGCCACTAACTTCCCATTAGCTGTTTTTCTCACTGAAGTGATGAACTAACTAACTAACTAATTGTATCTATGGTGGCTGTAAGTCTCTTCCACAGGGTCCAGCATCAGAAGTTGATTTCAGTAGCTATAATGCCTTCATGGCTTTATAATTTTGTTACAGTCCATGGGATAATTAACTTAGCACTTTTTCTCACTGAGCTATTTGCATACAAGAATCAGTTCACTGACCACTGAAGTGCAGCCACCTCTGGGATGGAATGTGGCACAGGAACACAGGAATTGTCTTACCAGGTCTGTCTAGTTCAGTATCCTGTCTCTGACTAGGTGCTTCAGAGGAAGGTGTAAGAACTCTGCAGTAGACAGATGTGGGATAATCTACCCTATATATTAGATCTCATCCTGGTCTCTAGTAGTTAGAGACTGGCTTAATCCCTGAAGAATGAGGTTTAATATTCTTTCCGAAGTTCTATCAGTACTTATGATAAGTCTGGATATTCTTAATATCCAATATATGTCCAGCCCTTTTTGTGAATCCTACTAAATTTTTGACTTCAACAATTTCATGTGGCAATGAGTTCTGCAGTCTAAATATTAATCATGTGAAAAAATATTTCCTTTTATCCATTTTGAATTTGAATATATATTTTAAAGCTAACAATTGAAATCAATGCTATGTAACAGTTTAGGAGAGGTGCTTAGCTACTACAACTATAGACACCTCAGAAATACCTGATGTAGAGAGAGAAGATAAAAGAGAAGAAGACTATTACATACAATCGACATTTCAAGGAAAATTTAAGTTGTCAAACTGTAATTAAACAAGTTTGAATTTGACCAAGACATTTGTGATAATGGGACGAATGCACCTAGTCTTGTAAAAAGTGCCAAGTGATCTTTAAAGATCATTAGTGTTCAGGACCTGAGATGCACAGAACATGGCACCTGCATTAGCACAGCAGCCCCTAGAACCATGCTGGGCTACTGGTTTAGTACTAACCCAGAGGGAAGAATGGCAGCAGCTGAATCACTTACTGCCACGACAACAAGCTGGGTTTTCTTTTGTAGTTTCCCACCTGAGTGTTGCCTAGGCCTAACTTGGTTTAATTTATAAGAGCTAAAACAAGAGCACAGCCCCAAATAGTATAGCCACAATTTCTTGGTTCGGTTTGGTAGACATGGGTTGATCCTAACAGCTTACTAGTTCTTACCTTATCAGGCAGAATCATAGACTCATAGTTAGAGTGGTTGGAAGGGAAAACAAAGGTCTAGTCTAACCCTCTGTCAAGATGCAAATTTGTATTAAATGTGTATTAAGTATTGCTCAGTGCATGCCCATCTCTATATATTCCATTGGCCAAATCCTGGCCTATAAAACAGCCCAAGTAAAACACCTATGTAGGAGAGTTCTATGGGACCTGGGTTGTGGATGACAGACCAAATCCTCCCCACACAGGGCATTTACTTTTTTAACATGTCTTCACTGATGAAAATGTCCTTTTCTCAGAATGGTTGTTTTATTGCCTCACTTTCTTGTTGCATTTCACCTGGCAGTGCTCTGGAGGTTGGGAATGGGTTAATTCCTTTGACAGAAATTCATTTCTGAGGGCTGCCATAAGAATTCAATATGATGCAGTCAGTGGCTGCCTACAAAACTGTTTAGACTGTCACTGCACGTAATAGAAAATGAAGTGCTGATTCTAGGCAGCAAGACCAAGAACTTCAGGGGTTGTTTAACTTTCATTGCATATACTCCTAAAAAGTCAATGCAAGTCTCCACGGTTTCACAGCATGTCCGTGCATCACTGCACATTTTGTTAAGCCCTGGCTTTAGTGCATGAAGACTGTTGTCCTGTAAACAGGTCTGTTTCTTTTTAGGCCTTGACAGGGGGCTGAACCACTGACATTCAATTTGAAATTATCCACTGTTGTGTCTTTAATTCAGGATAGGGATAGGTAGACCTAACACACACACAAACTTTCTCTATGAACAGTCTTGTTGTCTGGAAAGTGCTGAAATACCCTAATAAGAGATGATGAAGGTGAGAGCTAGACCACGTTTACAAATTCTATGGGTTTAACTCAAGTTATGAACATCTGCATTCCTATCACAAACAATCTTCTGCCAATTGCTCATTTATAGATACTATCATATTTGTTAGACTCTGGTGCCCCAAGGTCCCAGGATGGACTGTGGGGTTTTGCCACCTCATTACATGACTAGGGGCTTTCTACACTTACAGCACTGCGGTGGCGCAGCTGCACTGGTGCAACTGTGCCGCTGTAGCTGTTAGTGAAGACACTACCTATACCGGCCGGAGCTTCTCCTTTTGACACAGGTATTCCACCTCCCCAAGAGGCAGTAGTTATGTTGATGGCAGAAGCCCCCGCATCAACATAGTGCTGTTCACACCAGGAGTTAGGTCGGTATAACTAAACCAGTATAATTTATACTGACCAAAGTTTGTAGTATGTAGTATGTAGACCAAGCTGAATAAGACACAACTCTCTAGTAATCATGCATTACAAGTAAGATCCATCACTCATCAGGGTTACATGCAGATAAGGAAGATGTATTTAACTGTACCCAATGCTCTTTGAAATACTATCATAGTATTAATATGTGTCTTATTCCAAGTGTTGCACAAACATTAACTTTCTACGTCATACTGTATCCTTGTAAGGGCTGTACTATTATTATACATACCTAATAGATCAGGATACTAAGGAAGAGAACTACAGGCCCTATCTACACCAAACTATCACCGAGTCTCTGGCCCCTGTTACAATATAGTTGTTCCCTGACCATGTTAAAAGCAGTATTGTAAACATTTGTAATGGTGTCCCTGTCACCTGGTTAAAGCCTTGGTCTATTGCGATTTTAAACTGAATAGGTTCCAGCTACATTATAACTTTAACCCTAGTATTCCCAGGTTGGGGGCAGCTCTCTTGCACATGGGTCCTCCTAAATAGTTATAGTTGTAGGGTGAGGATCTTAAAAGCACCTAACTGACTTTCAGTGGGACTTGTGCTCCTGAATCACTTAGGCATTTTTGAACATCCCACCCATAGTGCATATAGAGTGACTTGCCCGAAGCCACACAACAAGTCTGTGGCGGACCCAAGATTTGGCTCCTAATCCCATTTCATTCCCATATACAACACTGTCTTCTAGTGCTAGTTTCTCATTCTCCACAGTAATAGATACCTTAGACATGGGAATCTGGTGTGTTTCTGTATGCACCAGTTTCCTCTGCATAGAGAACTGACTGGTACACAAATGCAAAGTGGCCTCCTGTCTTCTGTGTCTGAGAGGAAGGGACACTGCTGGGCTAACCTTGAACTGCAACCGTGCCATCACTGAAAGACAAATCCTTCTGACTCTAAAAGCAGCCCTTCTATGGGGCGAAAGGGGGGATGAGAATTCTAAAGCATTCAGCAGTAAAATACCTTGAGACCACCGCTGTGTGTGCTTCCCAGAGGCTTGGCTCCCAAGTCTGCAGTCTCTGGATAACTTCCATCCCAAATGTATGTCACATTTCCTTCCAATAAAAGCAAAATATTTACACTAATCCGGGGTCACCCAGAGGCCATCCTGCTATCGCAAGTTGGAGGCAGCTGCGATTCTGTAAATCAAGGGGAGAGAGGGTGGATAGGATTAAGAGAGGCCTCCAAAATAAATGATGGGTTTCGCTCTCAGCTTCTGCCGGGAGGTGTCAGAAATGGGGAGAGTCATTGCCTGGCCCTGATGGGTAATCTTGAGCTGGAACAATGAGGTGCTGGCAGCAGAACCAGGCTTGAGCCTTTAACATGTCATGATGAGCACAAAGAAACTGAGTTGAGAGGATTGTGTGACAGCCATATACTGTAGCTGGTAGAATGCACAGGGAAAGGGAACCCATAGTAAATCCATGCCCTGCCCGCTGGTGATCAATACATGATGGCATTGACAGCCAGGTAGGAAGTCCTGAAGGATATAGGGAGGACTGACAACTACAAAATGAAGGGGAGGAAGGGGTAAAGGAAATCACTCTTTTGCATTTTTAGAGAAGGGCTGAGCAATTCATTAACTAATCTGCCCGGAGAGAATTTTCTGAGCCAACCCTGAAGAACAGACACATGAAAGTTCATATCATCTGGATGATCCCAAACCAGATGTTAATGTCTTTTATGGGGTGAGGTTTGCAAAATACTTAGGATTTTCCATCATCTGGTTCTCCTGGTCCCACTGACCAGCCTTTCTGGCAGAACTCTATAATGCTATTCACTTCTGTAGTTTGGTAGAACACCAAGGGCTCTCTCCTACCAGATTTCTATTCAAAGAAATGGTTTTGGCCAGCATGTATTGCTATGGCCATGACATAACTTCTCTGCCCACCTTCCAGAACCTGTTTGGAAAGATGTTTTTAGTCCTGGATGGATGTTGTGAATATAGGGCACGTCCATGATGGAGGAGAACTTTCTGTTTGGGCAGGAACAGTGTGACCGAGTTCTTCAGTCATCTTTGGAGACAAATCTCCTCCACTACAGATAATGCCCTGGATATACAGCCAATCATTTCTGCATCTTTCCTGTGAATGGATTATAAGCCAAATTCTGCATATAGCCAGTACAAGCCCATTGAAATCAGTGACTCAGATTCTCTTCTGCATTTGGACTGCTTTGTGCCATACTTTCAGTGCAACGTGACCCTAAAGTTAGCATAGCCAGCCACAGGAAGATCACCCCAGTGTTGGAGATCCTCTGGTGGCACAGAGCTGGCATAGAGAGGCCAATATCACCTTCCTCCCTGTGAGTGAGGTTGGGGATATGGGAGGAAGGGTAGGTGCCTGATCCGCAGCTACTGTAATAGTTCTTTGAGGCCATTGGCAGTAGGATATCTTACAGTATCATGAAGGCAGTTCTAATTTATACCTAGAAACCTGCCCAGTTTACAGCTACCCAGGCTCAGGAGCATACAAAAATTGCTTAAAGTCACTTTTACACCATTTCCTCCTGAGCTGCATTGAGCTTTTCTCAAATGCAAACAAGGTTCAGGCCCAACACAGTTGCATGAGCAGAATTTAGCCCTACTGTTGGATGATTTTTGAAATAGCTTGCCCTTCTGGAAAGTTTTGTGTGCATTGAATGGTCTGATCCTCATTTCCTGCCAGTCTCTGGTTAGGAAGCAGGGCTGGTATTGGAGTTGCAATGCTTGATGCCAATGATATAGTCAAAGCAGATTTCAAGACACAAGAAATCTTAATGAATGTGAAGGTTTGCATGAGAATAGAGTAGATATCAGTAATTTGCAGGTAAAAATAATTACTAGAACATTGCAGTTAGCAAAAAACAATCAGAACTGCACGGCATCACTGCCCCCAAGGAGTCAGAGTTCAATGAAACTTAAACCCAATCATTTAAAATTATGATTATTCCCAGTTCAGGTACCCGCTCTGCCTTAACTCTGCCCTGATCCCTGATCCCCCTGAGAAACTTGCTTGTACTTCATTATCCCTCCACAACAGTTCCCTCTTATCAGTGACCACAAAAACAAGAATGCTTTAATCTTGCTCACGCAATGATTGTGCCAACGACATACTTCATTAAGGTCATATTAAGTCCACAGGGAAAAAAATGTATTTAACAAATTCCTGATTAGACAAATGGCACTGGATGGCAATCGTTTCCCATTTCTCCTTCTTAGTGGTCTGTTCAGCAGCTCACAGAAGTGGGTGCTATGATTTTATATTATCAAAGTGTCATGAAATAAAAAGCTAGTATGAGTCCACAACCGCCCAGGTCATGAAACTAACACTTACATGAACTAGGTCACACTTAGTACTGGACACATGTGTGCATGAATCCAGTTATAAAGCCTGTGTTTTCAGAAACACATTTTCAGTATTCCACCACAAAAAAACGGCAAACGGGAGGTCTGCTTGCTTCTTAACGTTCAAAGGCATTTTTCAGTCAGGTCACGGATACGTACTTTCAGTCTTAGCTCCAGATTGATAACGTTTTTTGTCTGGGGACATTTTGAACTTTAGTTGGACACGCCAATAACGTCTGAAGTGTCGTGAGGGCTGAAGGTAGCTATTCTAACAGAATGTGTTGCAATGACAGCAATGGGAGCAGGAGGTAACATGGTAGCAAAAAACCCAAACCACTAAACCCGTCTTTCTCAGCTCTAATGTCAATGTGCACTTCGCCTCACACATAGTCCTGGAGGTACCTCCTGACTGACACGTACTGCCTGCCTCCAACTGCCATAGACTCTTGACCCTATTCAAATAAGCATGAGCGCTCTGCTGAGCATGCTCATTCTAATGCAAACTGACCAAGTGTTTGCCAGGTCTCTTCCCATACAGTTCAGCAGAGGGAAGTGATACACATATAATTTTAAAAGCTCTAGCTAGCAGTGTGTTAGCAAAAAGGCTGGATGCCTGCTAGATGCCATGAAAACTGTGGCTCTCCCTCGCCCCCAAGGAAATTAAAAATTATGTAGTACAGCTTACATATGATAAGCCCAATATTGCTGTCAACTGAGTTTTCCCACTGATTTTAAGTGGGAACAGGAGCAGGTCTGACATATTTCCACGGCTGCCTGTGTTCTGGCAGCTCACCATGTACACTTTCAGTAAGTGCAGAAATTGAATACACCAGTGTAAAGGCTTCTTTAAAGCCCAAATCAGAGTTCTTGTTCACAAACTGCAGCACTTCTTCTTTCCAATCTGTAGGCAGAATGTGTTCTTCCTGTAGCAATGGCTCATCCTTTCTTGCCTTCCTCTTTCAGTGGAAACTCACATAAGGCGAGACAGTGTATGTGTGTTTTAAAATGTGTTCTTCTGAGTGGGCCCATGTGCAAGGAATGTATGGTGTGTGAGTGTGTGTGAGAGAGAGAGAGAATAGGAAGATTTGTGGGGGGGGGCGGGGTGTTTGGGGAGGCACTACAGCAAAGTCACATACAGCTTTTCCAGTGATTCAATATTTGTGCACAGTAAGAAAATATAAGGTGAAGGGCCCTTTTAAGAAGCAGTTGGAATATTGGAGGCTGAAATTTCTATGGCAGGCAGTTGGAAGGTGATACTTAGAGATCAAAGAAGGGACAGCCCATGGCGCTGAAAGGAGAGAGAAACCCCAGGCTACTCTATATTATGTCCCATGTTAGGAAATAATTTTTAAACAGTGGATTTTTAAAAAGTTTTCTGTAAACATGGATATGCCACCTAGTGTGGACAAGACCATAGGAACAAGCCATTTTTAGTTAGTTCTCCAAACAAGGTAGTGCCTATTTCGAAAGTGTGGTAGAAGTGTCAGCGTTTTGCAAGAGTGGAATTTTAGCTCTTAGCTTGAATCCATCTTGCCTGATCAAAAATCCCCGCTGCAGTGTCAAGTGACATGAGGGCAGCTTCAGCCCCGTGTAAGGAGCTGCAACGCCATTAAACTCAGTAGAATTGCAGTTCTGTACACCAGGGCCAAGGTTGGACCGTGGCTGGAAAATGTTTTTTAATAATAGCTTCAGCAAAGGTCTGCTCTGTTAACATGGGCTGGTATAACCATGCTTGCAGAAACCGCTTTCAAGACCCCTGTCTTAAAAATGGTTTCCCAATGCAGGGGAAAGTGTAAGGCCAAGCTGGATGAGAAGCATGTGAAAAGCAAACAAAAAACATACAGAGAAAAAAGGGAATGTGATTTGTAAAGTGATTTCCGCTTTAATACTCTGAGGTGTAGTTAGTTACAGAGGTAAAGAAACAGGGTAAATGATACAAGTGAAATCTTGTCCTCCTTGAAGTCAATGGGAGTTTTGCCATTGACTTCAATGGAGCCAGAATTTCACCCTCTATATTTTATAAACAGATGTCTCTATGATGACATGAAATTACTGTAATTCATCTGAACTTTGCAGAATCACATAATATTTTGCTTCATAAACAGTGCTTGCTTATGTTTCTATATATTTCCCATACATGTGCAATAGATTTATGAAAGATATGTAAGCAAGTTTCCGTTTTTTTCCTCTTTCCTTTCCTAATGGCCCCCGTAGACATTTGCCATTTCTAGATATCCATCAAGGTCAAAGATGTCTAAAGTGGAACAGATTAAGTAAAGAAAACAAACTTCCCCCTTCTCCTCTGCCTCTCCTAGAGCTGTAAGCCACTCACAAACAGTTCTTAACTCCTTAGTCTCCTCTGCCATCCAAGATTACTGGTGTGGTGAAAGTGGAAAGCATTTTAAAGGAAAGGTCTTCTCTGATGCTGTCACTTGTCAAATAACCAGGCCTCTGTGTGACACAAAAATGCAAATATGGGTTCTCGCAACACTTCATAGCAGTCAGGGCTGACTCCAGGCCACAGCACGCCAAGCGCATGCTTGGGGCGGCATGCCATAGGGGGCGCTCTGCTAGTTGCCGGGAGAGCGGCAGGTGGCTCCGGTGGACCTCCCGCAGGCGTGCCTGCGGAGGGTCCGCTGGTCCCGCGGCTCCGGTGGAGCATCCGCAGGCACGCCTGCAGGAGGTCCACCGGAGCCACAGGACCGGCGAGCGACAGAGCACCCCCCGCGGCGTGCCACCGTGCTTGGGGCAGCAAAATTGCTAGAGCTGGCCTTGATAGCAGTGATTAATGAAACTTCATCAAACCCAGTGAAGTATCATTCACTTTTTACAGAGCACTAAACAGAGGCTGAGTGGCTAAGCAACTCAACCACCATCACATTAGTCAGTGACAGAGCTGAACAAAACACAGGACCCTGATGCCCAATCTCTTGCTCTGGCCACTCGAGCACGCTGTCTCCAAAAAGGCATTTAGCTATTTTTCCTCATTCTGTACAAGGATCTTTTTTTTTTTTTTTGGTCACTGCTGAATAGTTTTTGGATCTTCCCAGTGATTTAATTCCCCTCTGCTCCTCTGAGGTATTGGTTGTAGCCAGAGAAGGGAAAAACAGTTCAGACAAAATAAGACCTGCCCTGAACTTTCCATCAGAACTCTAACTAAATCCAAGCCCTGAAATGGTCCCTTTATTTTTTTTTCTTCGTGCAGCAGCCTTTGCTTTCTGGTTGTGACGGGGGAGTGGAAGTTCTGAATTCTGTAGTAGGCTGTTATCGCCAGGGCTGGCTTTATGAACGGCGGGGCCCAATTTGAATACCCAGCGGTGGTCCGGGGCTTCGGCAGCACTTCAGCAGCGGGGGGTCCACTCTGGGTCTTCTGCAGCACCGAAAGACCCCCTGCCACTGAAATGTCGCCGAAGATCCAGAGTGGACCTCCCCCTTCCCTCCCCCCCCCAGCCGCCGGGTGAGTAAAAAAAAAAATTAAAAAGATGTCTAAGGCGCGGGGCCCAATTCCGGGGAATTGTGGGAATTGGCTTAAAGCCAGCCCTGGTTATGTCTCTTCTGTCCTGAGCGGAATCAGGAAGTATGGTGCCCCTACCAAGAGAGCTACTCCTCGCAAACTGTCAGCCCAGTTTTCCAGAACTGAGTGGTTCATATGTGCAGCCAAACTTTGGCTGTTTAGCCAAATGCCAGGCTTTCTGAGGTTCACTCATCACTAGCTGTAGCTGACATTTACTTTTTATCTTCCCTCTTTGCCTCCTGAGTGAAGAAAAACAAATGCAAGCTGAAGCTCTGGCATCTCTGTCCTTGTGATTGACACCTTCCCTCTGCTGCTGGGTTAAGACCTTTGCAAGTGGGAATTCCTTCTACTGAATTAATTAACTATGGTATTGTTATTACCCTTGATCTACTGCCATAGGAACGGGAGTGGGTGCTATAAAAACTCCACTTGTGTACATTTGTTATACACACAGCTCTGAGCAGAATATTGAAGGGCTCATTTATAAGACAGTAGGGCAGAAATATCCCCCTCCCCCTCATATGCACTTGGGACTCACACTTCACTGCAGAAACTGTGCAGAATTGATTACAGACCTCTAGTGGCCTTCTTTATATTACTTGTTTAGCCTCATAATTGCTCACCAGTACAGTATCTTGGAAAACTGTCTGCAGTTTTCCCAATGGGATTACAACATGGTGTCATTTCATCTCCTCTACATTTCCCATCGTGTTGTCTGTTTGTTTTATTTTCCTTGCCATAACATCTGTCCCACATTGCTGAGAGGTTTCACAATTTGGAACCTGCAATAAATTATGACGCAGAGTCAACATTCTTCAGTGTTTCACTGTTTGCGTTCTGCTTCTTTTTCAAGGGAGGCTTGGTCAGCCACCACTTTTAAATGGGCTTCAGTTTTTTCTATTTTTATTCTGTTGTTTGTAAAAACTGTCTTTAGAAGCTGAAAAATAACATTTCTGTCCCTCCTGCTTGTGCCCTTTTCCATGTGGGGCATTGGTTTTCCCTCAGATTGTGCGTGGAACTCAAATTAAACTGCTTTAAAGGGCTGCAAAAAGAGCAATAACAAGATTTGCACCAAACGACCTGGCAGAAAATTCAGATATAGAACAGCACAGCCACTCATTTTTCTATTTGCCAGTGGCTGGGAAAGAGCCTGCGGTAGTCTTAGCACCGTCAGCAACTGCCTGACTCCATACCCCGCAGCCACAAATTGATCTGGGGTCCCTACCGAAATAGAAGGAAGCACCTCCCTGGTGTACATGGGCCAAAGAGACCAGCCCTAGATGGCTGTGTGGGAGACTGTAGGTAACATCTGAATTTTGGACCTAATCACAGTGGCAGACTTTCAGTACTAGGGACTTGTTCACATTGATTTACTTTTCCAAGATTACAATAGAGTATCTCCACCACAGAAAGGGCCAGACACTTTAAAAAGAAAGAAAGAAAGAAATCTAAGACTAGTCTTACTTTCCTTTGGAAGTATAATTCTACAACACCAAAAAGCAGGGATGTGCCTACAACTGACCCCTTGGTACCTTCCCCTGCCATTCAAACCTCTCTTCCCCAGAACAAACAGCAGCTTGCAATTCATTTTGAAAGGAGTAGCCTTCATTCATTTGTCGGCATTCAAACAGGGAAACTGTAAATGCTCCACAACCACCAGCCTTGGTTCCTTCATTAGCCATTCCATGACAGAAGCTGTTGCTTCTTTCTTCAGTACTGCTGTTGTTTTGTTGGAACCTACTGGTATTAGTTTTGAAGCTTCTGCTTCCCCCAAAAGAAAGGGGACCTGATCCTGAGTTTGCACCATTTTTATACCAGTATAACTCCTCTGATTTCAGTATTAATCGAGGTAATTTCACCAGCATAAGGAAAGTCAGAATCAAACCCTTTGTTTCTACCCTCTCACTCGCTGTTTGGCTACATATGTGACTAATCTATATTTATTAACATCCACCTCTGCTGGTCAGAATCTGTTTAACACATAGTCCTTCACAGCATTCTAACCCTGATACAGATTTCAGACATCCCGAAGTTGAAGAGTGTTCAGATCGTTTTTCTTCTGCCTTTTTCCTTGGATTCACTGTTGCTGACTCCCTTCTCAGCTGGCCAACAGTGCAAAGTGGATATTGGTGGAATTGGGAGCATTGTTTGGTTTTATGTGTTTGGGGAGCTCATCTTAAATCATTTATGGCTCCACTTTTCATGAGTGGCATAGTCATCCTAAACTCACGCCAATAGAAATCCTAACACTTCTTACGCTATCACATTTTCTCTAGCTGCACAGAGCTACCAATAGCCTACTGGCTTTGAAAATGCTGACATAATTCACAGCTACAACAGCAAATCTGTGTTTCATTGCTGTGATGATATCACAATGGTGTTCTTTTTAAAGAGTCCGATAAGCCTGCGAGATATGCAGACATTAACTTGCTGTTGCCAAGGAGGAAGTGAATTTGAGAGGATGCTACGGTTCCTTACAATCAGGCATGATTCACTTCGGGTTAACTGCTGTAACATCAGGTGATAGTGAAGGCATGCAGCCAGGAGTGGAAAAGCAGAAGTACCTAGCTCTTTGTTTAGCTATGAGTCTTCCTTCCCATTCCATTTCTTTTCTTCTTAGAATTCCTGTGTCTTTTGCCATGTCAGTCATTTCAATCACAGATGATATGATGACAGAGACACAGGAACATTCTTAAATTTTCATCCTTCTTGGTCAAAGACTGGACATACCCAGTGAACCCAAAGATTGCAACACGTGCCTGAAGTTATTGACCCCTCTTGAAAACAAGCTAGTGAGCTAAATAGGATGGTATTCGGGGAGAGGCAGTGGGATAGCAAGGGAGGTACTGACACTTGGCCAGGGAGGAGCTGTCTCTGGGTTGGGAAGGAGGGTCTTGGGGGTTCCTACCTGTTCCCAGGCCTGTTCCAGCACCTCTGGGTCCTGGTCCCTGCTCCCCGGCACAATCCCAGGCCCTATGGCAGCTGCTCCAGCTAGTTTTACCTCCTGCTTAACACAGGCCATAGAATTTCACACAGCAATTACTGCATCAAAGTCAGAACTTCTGGTTGAGCTATAGCTTGTCGTTTAGAAAGATATCCAGTCTTGATTCAAAGGCTTCAAATGATGGAAAATCCAGCGCACCCATAAGTACATTGTTTCAATGGCTAATTACCTTAAAAAACTTGTGCCTTATTTTCAGGGTATGTCTACATCTAAAATTTTGCAGCGCTGGTTGTTACAGCTGTATTAGTACAGCTGTATAGGGCCAGCGCTGCAGAGTGGCCACACTTACAGCAACCAGCGCTGCAAGTGGTGTTAGATGTGGCCATACTGCAGCGCTGTTGGGCGGCTTCAAGGGGGGTTCGGGGAACGCGAGAGCAAACCGGGGAAGGAGACCAGCTTCGCCACGGTTTGCTCTCGCGTTCCCCGAACCCCCCTGCAAACCGCAGGGAAGGAGACCTGCTTGCACGGAGGTTCGGGGAACGCGAGAGCAAACCGGGGAAGGAGACCAGCTTTGCCGCGGTTTGCTCTCGCGTTCCCCGAACCACCCTGCAAACCGCAGGGAAGGAGACCTGCTTGCACGGAGGTTCGGGGAACGCGAGAGCAAACCGGGGAAGGAAACCAGCTTTGCCGCGGTTTGCTCTCGTGTTCCCCGAACAAGCAGGTCTCCTTCCCTGCGGTTTGCAGGGTGGTTCGGGGAACGCGAGAGAAAACCGGGGAAGGAGACCAGCTTGATTACCAGAGGCTTCCTCAGGTATGCTGGGATACCTGCTTATTCCACAGAGGTCAAGAAAAGCACTGGTAAGTGTCTACACTTGATTACCAGTGCTGGATCACCAGCGCTGGATCCTCTACACCTGAGACAAAACGGGAGTACGGCCAGCGCTGCAAACAGGGAGTTGCAGCGCTGGTGATGCCCTGCAGATGTGTACACCTCCTAAGTTGCAGCGCTGTAACTCCCTCACCAGCGCTGCAACTTTGTGATGTAGACAAGCCCTTAGACTGCTTTTGTCTAGCTTCAGCTTCCAACATTAGGTTTTATTATGCTTTTCCTAAATTAAAGAGCCATCTACTACATAAAACTCTCTTCCTCAGGTAGGTACTGGAAGACCATGATCAAGTCACCTCTGAACCCTCTCTTGGATAAACTAAATAGGTTGAGCTTCTTTAGTGTCTCACTATAACATGTCAATTGTTAAACATTCTTTTTAAAGTGAGGATACCAGAAATGGGCAGAGTATTCCAGCAATAGTCTCACTAATGTCATCTACAGAAGCAATATCTCTGTACTCCTACTTGATATTCCCCTGCTTACATAGCCCAGGATTCACTAAAGATCCAATTCTGTATCACTGACATTTGTGGGAATGTTGCTGTTGACTGCCATGAGAGCAAGATTGGGCCATTAACTTCCAAAATCCTGTTCCAGTACATACTGGGTTGAGAATAAAACTGGGAGGGATTCCCTGCGGACAGTTTCTTCTCTGGTTGTTCTAAAGTGCTGAGCACACAAGAGCTCTCATAGAAGTCAATTAAGATACTGAAGTCAGTAGGAGCTATTGGGTACTCAGTACTTTTGAATACATAACATTTATTTAGGTGCCTGCCTGCTATTTTGCTAGGTATCAGAAATCCTGAAGTCCTCATTCTGGCTATATTGTTCTTGACCTTAATGAGAAGGCTACCAGATTAAGGCTGGAATACAGAACACAGCTGCAGATCAGTGAAGAGAGCACTCCTTCAGGAAGCCAGAGGCTTAGGGTTCTGAGTGACCTGATTTCATGCTTCAGCATCATGAAGTTGCAGTATGATTATTGTGTCCTGCATGATATTCGAATAAATAGGTATCCTATGGATAATGAGAATGAGTTTTTTCATCAAAAAGGTCAGCAGTGTGTGGGACACATGGCCACGTATCCTGGTAGGAGCTGGAAGTGAAAATGAATATAGGACCAGAGCATCTCCTCTGCTTCTGTGTGAGCAAAGCACAAAAACCTCAAGGCTGCAGAGTAGGATGTAAGAAAGAGAAGAGTAGTGCTGCCCCTTCCCTGAAACTCCATGGAAGCGCTTCTACTGGGATCGATGCTCCATAGTACAATACTCTGAGGCCTCTTGGAAATCCAAGGAAAAGTAAATGTTGTTTGAAGCGGCATTAGCTGTTTCTGATTCCAGATGCCCCTACATGGGCTGCCTACTGGACACTAGCTGCCAACAGGAGACAAAAAGCTGATACTTTTGTTTGCTCTACAATAAAAATATATTTTAGGCAAAGAGCTCTCACTTCCACTTATGTTTGCCAGTGAACACTGGGTGTGCATGTGCCTGCAGGCCTTCTGTCATAATACAACCACTAGAGAGTGTGACAGAGCCAGGCCAGTGGGGTACAGGAGTCTGGTAGAGGGAAAATACACTGGTCACTGGCAGAGTAGTTTTCTGTTCCCTGAGTGACCAGAGCAGAGGTCACTAGAGTAATCAGGAACCTGCTAGAACCAATTCAGGCAGACAAGCTGATTAGAACACCTGCAGCCAATCAAGGCAGACTAATCAGGGCACCTGGGTTTAAAAAGGAGCTCACTCCAGTCAGGGAGGGGGGGAGCCAGAGGAGAGGAAGTGTGTGAGGAGCTGGGAGCAAGAAACGTAAGGAGCTGAGAGTGAGAGGGTGTGCTGCTGGAGGACTAAGGAGTACAAACATTATCAGACACCAGGAGGAAGGTCCTGTGGTGAGGATAAAGAAGGTGTTTGGAGGAGGCCATGGGGAAGTAGCCCAGGGAGGTGTAGCTGTCGTGCAGCTGTTACAGGAGGCACTATAGACAGCTGCAATCCACAAGGCCCTGGGCTGGAACCTGGCGTAGAGGGCGGGCCCGGGTTCTCCCCAAACCTCCCAACTCCTGATCAGACACAGGAGAAGTTGACCCAGACTGTGGGGAAGATCACTGAGGTGAGCAAATCTGCCAGTAAGCGCAGGATCCACCAAGGTAGAAGAGGAACTTTGTCACAAGAGATACAGCCCCCGCTACCCCCAATAAAACTCCTGCTAAAGCTATTGAACAATACAATCCAATGCCATTCTACTAAAGCTGAGGCCCAGCTTTAACAGATGATTACTCTGATTGGAATAAAACCCCAGCAGAACCTCTACTATGGCTTGGCCTACAGTTAAAATTTTGCTGTCACAGCTAAGCCAGTTAGGAGTGTGAAAAAAATCAACCCCTAGTCAACAAAGCTGTGCTGAAAAAAGCCCTAGTGTAGCCACAATTATACCAGCAAAAAGTCCCAGAGTTTATTTCATTTGGGGAACTGATATCAGCTAGATCAGCAAAAGCACTCTGGAAGAAAGCAGAGATGGCTTTGCACTATGTAGCAACCTGCCACTGCATCAGGAATAGACACTGCTTACAAATGGCCACAAGGGCTCAAACCTCACATACAGTGGATCTGCTTCTCCATTGCTCTGCATCTTGTGTTATTTACCCCAGTGGCGAGTGGAGTACAAACTGGGTGTAAAACACAACCAAAGCAGACTGGGTGCATTTTTACATGCACATTGCACTAGTGTAAATGCCTACACTTGGTGAATGCAAGGCAATGGCAATTCAGGACCATTGGGTAGCCCTAGCATGATAGCTCAGACATATCTCTGAGATACCTTAGTGGTTCCATTCTATTACAAGTTTTTACCTCAGTAAGCAAATAAAGTCCCGTTGAGCTTGAATTTGCCTAGGCAGTCTGAGACTGAGCATGTGTGTGTGTGTTTAATGAATGTGTTAGTGTCTATGCGCACACATACATACACATGTGTATATGTCTGAGAAGGAGCAATACTAATTAAAGGGTCCCTAGTGAGTGGAATCTCTCCCTACTGGTATTTCCAGCTGGAGCACTTTGCTCGAATACAGTGTGGACAATGCTTATACCAGCTAAGCTGCACATTGGCCAGCATGGCTCATTCTAGCCCTACTCCCCGGCAAAGTAAAATAAGCTAAAGTGCAGCTGTGTTAGTCACAAATCACACCTAATCACACCCCTGACTGACATAGCTATGCTGACAAAAGTTTGTAGCGTAGACTTGGCCCAAGTCAGAAAGCATTAAGAGACGATGGCTTGCTTTTTAGAACACCTGATCCATCTTCAGAGGAAAGCCCTCACCTAGAAAGGATTGTCTTACACCACCCTGCAGAAGGATCTTCTGATACTTGAAAGAGATCAAACAGTAAGGCTATGTTATCAGGCTGGGCTGCCATGTGGAACATGCTCTCCTCTTAATGCAACAAGGGACCCTGCTTGTTCCTATGGTGGAGGAGGAACTATACAAAGTGGGAGGGGCAAGGAATTAACCAAAAAGGATTTGCACATTAAAAAACTAAAGAAAAAACATCTGTGTGAAATAAATAACTGTATATGTCCTAGGAGAAGCCAAATGTCTGTGTGTCTCACCTGCCCAAATGGTTGGATGGTTGCACAGTTTGAGTTGAGAATGGAATTCTTGGCAAGGGTGGAAGAATAAAGGGAGGAGGGCACTGCGCAGGGAATGTTAGCATAACTACTTACATTAATGGATTGCTTTTTAAGAAGGGCGATATGGTGGCTTTTAAACGACAGGCTCCATTGGGGGCACGGAGGGGGAGGATGCAGTGATGCTGCACAGCGGCAGGAGTCCTTGGAGACATTCTAGCAAAGGGCAACAGAATTCTTCTGGGGAGTACATGCCAGAGTGGGAGGTGCTCTCTTACTGTCCTCTTGCCCTAGGGCCTTCTTTTAATGGCCCCTTGCCCTGGGCAACACCCTCTTTTAATGCACAGATCCTTTCACCTCCTTAAACCTGAGTGAAATTATAAATGGATGAACTAGGTCAAAATAATAAGAAACACTCGCTCCAAAACCTGAAACTTTTGCTTTTGAAATCAGCCTTGACACTAAACTTCACTGCAGTTCAAATAGTTTAGTTAATTTTTTTTTATGCTGCTGTTATTTTTCCTGGGAAACTGGCTGGCTCGGTTGGCAAGTGCTGGTGAAGGGTTATGGTACCTCTGACTGTTAATTCCTTTCCTGGGGGTAAACCCAAGGCCTGCGGTCTCCAGTGCTGTCAATCTGGTATCTTTCACCAGGATTTCAACTCACTTTTTCAAAAATGTTTAAGCAGATGATTTACAGAAAACCCTCAGGAAAATAATTACTTTTTTGTACAAAGCGTTTAATCAAGGAGTGATCCTGCTCCCCCACTTTGATAAAAGAGCCTTCCGTGCTGGGGAGGCTAAGATAAGTCAGCTCAGCTTGCCTCAATTTAATGAGCTCCTTTAGGCCTTATCATTCACCAGGGGCTTTCCCCCATTGTGAACTTTACAGCCTCACCAAAAAGGACTGGCTTTTTTTTTTTTTTTTAATCAGACTCTGTTTGATCAGCGCTTTCTCTCCACAATCCCCCACATCACGCTGGACCCAGTACCACTGGTGCATGTCGGCGTGCCCTAGCAACAGAGAGATTAAGGGAACTACCAGCTCCGGACAACGTGCTGGCTGGGACCTACTAATTAGCTGCAGAGAAAGAAATGGGTGAGAAGAACACTTTAGCTGGGGCAGAGAAAGCACCAGGGATAGGTGAGGTAGTTTTGCTGAAAGAAAATTCCCCTCCCCCAAAACCTGGGTTTACGACTCAGGCCAAGCCAGGTTTTTAAAGTCTTTGTGTTACAAGTGAAGTTAGTGCTGGTGAGAAAGGCTGGAGCCTGATATACAGAAAGAATGTAGACTGGGGCAGTGAAAGTTTCTGCCTGCCCCATTCTGCCATATGCCTCAACTCTGCCCTACAGGCAGCCGCTCTAGGATGGAAAGAGGAGTTCAGGCTCCATGGCCCATTTAATCTTAGGCCTCTCTGCTGAGATGGGCAGGTTCCATCTTGAAATCTCTCTGGGGTCAATTACTGCCCAGTGTAGTGACCACTAGTGGAATGAAATCTGCAAGCTCCGTTCACACCGCATAGGTGTCAGAGCCTGCCCACTTTCAGTCAACCTTGACCTCAACATCTACATCTTTTGTGAAATTTTGAAGACATTCTGCTTTGTCCTCCACCCTCCCCGACCCTTGGGTTATTTTCTTGCTGCCGCTGCACTTATTGGTTCTGTCTGTAAGTGGAAGTCAGAGTGCTTAAAGAGGAGTTTTTCTTGTGATATTTCTGGCCTGACCAGGAAGTACCAGAAATGTTGAGAAACAGCATGTTCTTGAGATTTCCAGCCCAGTTTTGCAAATTCAAGAGGTTTAGATAATGTGGGTATGTTTTTAGAAGCATCCCAATTTCTAGTGCTTAGCCAAACTGAACAGCCGCCCTAGGGATGAGCCCCAGCGGAAGTTAGTGTCCAAACTTCCCTAAGTGCTAGAGCATGGTGTTACCATAAGCCCTGAGAAAGGGCCATGCATGGGTGTGCTGCCCCAGGAGTGAATCTGGGACAGTATTATATAAGAGTCACAGTTTGGTCCCTTATGCCCTCTTTCTTCAGAAGTAATCTGCACAAGTCCTTTACTGTGCAGGCTAGAATACTGGGAGGAGGGGGACAGAGTCAGCTCGAGGCATAGGAGAGGAATAGTCCTATGGAGACTGCTCTCTCACTCACACAAACACACTCTCTCTCACATACGCACTGTGACACTGCAGGAGAATAAGGGAGTGCCTTATAAACCCGTACTCCCCTGTGTGGGTGCATCCTGCCAGTCACAATTTGGCCCTAAATGTTGTGTGTGTCCAGGCTGGCTGCACAGGAAAGGTTATAGACGAACCAATTTGTAGGTGGAGTGGGGAGTTCAGATTGGGGATTTGATATCCGTCCATTTCTAATTCAGTCCTTTTCCACTTCACTATAAAGCACCGGGGCAGATCAAGGCTGGAACCAGTGGATTGAAGGGGTATGACACAGCAGTGAAACCAAGTTTCTACATACCACCACAACTGGATGTGGTGGGAGAAGGGGAGAAAAAAGTCTGGTGGAACAGTAGTTTGGAAGGAAGAGATTTTTGGTACTCAGGTGCAGAAAAATCAAGGACTGGGAAGAAACATCTCTTTGTGCTGGAGGGAAATAATTTTTGGGTGGTGTCACATTTATGCCCCCAGAAAGCACACGGGTTTCAAGCGCATGCCTAAACTTAACTAGTTCCCTACTAGCTCGAGTTCTGCTGTTACCTCACAAGTCAGGTGGGTAAACGGTGATTTCCAGCCTGGCTCAGCTAAACATTTTTCATGCTTGTTTCTTGGACCCTCCCCTTGTGTTTGGTGTCACTGCTTTCTGCAGTCATGCCTGTCAGTGACCCAAGAGAGATGATGGTGTTCCCAAACTGAGGGCGGAGTGGGCAGAGGGCAGGTTTTGTGCCCATCTGGGTACCTCATGTAGTCACCAGGAGTGGATGCACTACTGAGGCCAGTCTTGCCTCATAACATCAGTGTTGTTAGCTGTCAAAGAAATGGCAATGGAAAGAACACTTCTCTCTTTCTTTTTGGAGCCACTTGGCCCGGGACCCCAGCACAGTAGGTCTGGCTCTCCATGTGTTTCACCTTATACAGTCATTTACGTCTGTGCAAAGAGATTGCAAAATGCTGCCCACTCAGAACAGTAGCATTTTACATGCATTTCAGGGGGATTTGGAACAAGGGATTTGGCTCAGGCCCATAGTTGTTTGGGGCATTAAATGTTGAAAGCACTAAATAAAGAAGTGAGTTGAATGCAACTAGCATATCTGGGACAGGTGTCTCATTGAGCTAAATTGCTCCTGAATTGGCAATAGCTTTCTGTACGTGCATGTGATCACAATCTAATGCAGGCACAGGAGCAAAACACAAGAGCAGACATTTCAAAGTCAGCTAGATTAAGGTGAGGACTAAGCACTTCAATGTGCTTTACAAATACTATCTAAGGGCTTGTCTACATGAACATTCAGTTTGCATCAATTGGGTGGGGGTGCAAATGTACCCCATACTAATCTACCACACGCTCCATGTGTGGACTCTGCACAAGTCCTTTACTCCATGTCCATGTGTTGACTCTGTTGCTGGACACTAAAAATTCCCTAGTGCACTTTGATCTGCTCCCACCTTGAAGCAGGTAGCTCAACATGAACTATGGAACGTTTAGATGTTATACATGTTAAATTTGTAACTATTTGTCGACATTCCCCAATTATTCCTCTCAACAAACCTGGGGAGGTAGGTAAGTTTTATGATTTCCCTTACACAGATGGAAGAATACGGGGGCAGACAGATCAGAGGACATCAGTGTCAGAGAACAGGGCTAGAACACGGTACAGCCCAATTTCTAGTCTCTGTCTAAATGGGACTGCACCTCTTCTAGGAACTATAATGTAGGGAACAATATGTCACTGACATGGGAGGAAGCATTAGAGTCATAGAATTTAAGGCCAGGAGGGACCATCAAGATCATCTAGTCTGACCTGCATGTCGCAGGCCACAGAACCTCACTCACATAATAGGCCCAGAACCGCTGGCTGGGTTACTCAAGTCCTCATGTTACAGAGAATCCACCATTTACTCTGATTCAGATGAGCAAGTGACCCGTGCTCCACATTGAGGAAATTCCTTCCTGAACCCAAATATGGTGATTAGTTAGATTCTGAACATGTGGGCAAAACCCACCAGCCAGACACCTGGGAAAGAATTCTTGTAGTAACGCAGAGCCATCCCCACCAAGTGTCCCATCTCAGGCCACTGGAGATATTTACTAGTAGCTGTTGTGGATGGGCCATATGCAACTGTAGACAATTTCATCATGCCATCCCCTCCATAAACTCATCACGCTCAGTCTTGAAACAAGTCAGTCACTGCTTCCCTTGGAAGGCTGTTCCAGAACTTCACTCCTCTGATAGTTAGAAACCTTTGTCTAATTGCAAGCCTAAACTTATTGATGGCCAGTTTATATCCATTTGGTCTTGTACCAACACTGGCCCTTAAATAACTCCTCTCTCTCCCTGGTATTTATCGCTCTGATGTATTTAAACAGAGCAAACATATCTCCTCTGAGCCTTTGTTCAGTTAGGTTAAACAATCCAAGCTCCTTAAGCCTCTTCTCCTAAGGTAGGGTCTCCATTCCTCTGATCACCCTAGTAGCCATTCTTTGCACCTGTTCCCATCTGAATTCATCTTTCTTAAATATGGGAGATCAAAATTGCACATAATAATCCAGATGAGGTCTCACCAGTTCCTTATATAATGGTAATAACACTTCCCTATCTCTTCTGGCAATACCTCGCCTGATTCGTCCTAGGATTGCATTAGCCTTTTTCATGGCCACATCACATTGGTGGCTCATACTCATCCTGTGATTGATCAATACCCCCAGGTCTATCTCCTCCTCTGTCACTTCCAATTGATACAGCCCCAGCTTATAGCAAAAATTCTTGCTGTTAATCCCTAGGGCAACGTGCAAGGTCATGCACTTATTAAATTTCGTCCCATTTCTATTACTCCAGTTTTCAAGGTTGTCCAAATTTTCATGTATGATATTTGGGTCCTCTTCCGTATTGGCAATACCGTCCATCTTTGTGTCATCTGCAAATTTTAGAGTACCAAGGTCAGTAATGAAAATCTTAAATAACTAGGCCCAAGACTGATTCTTGGGGAACTCCACTAGTAACCTCTCTCCAGCCTGACAGTTCACCTTTCAGGGTTAGATGACGAATTAGTTCTTTTCCATCAGTAATGTCTATGACACTATGATAACCATCCATTCCCCCAAACATGCTGTAATTATCAACATTTTAAATTACTTCTCAAACAAAATGCCACTAAAAAAGGAAACAAGAATGTCTTGACCCTCACCCTGAAAGTGCAATTTTACTTTTAATATATAGTATTGAAAAATGGCACCATCTCACTCAAAATGTCTGCTCCTGGTGCATATTTACACTCAGACCTGTTGACATTTGTGACAAAAGGCAGTTTTTACTGTTTTTCACTCCCATTAGCCTTGCAGAGCCAAATCAGCAGAGTGAGCTGCAGAGACTATTCTTTCTTGAACATCATCATTGAAGTCGTTTACTAAATTCCTATCAGCTACATCTGTGCAACCTCACTGCAGACAGTATACAGAATTTTGTAGGAGCTTTCATAAAACCTCTAGAATTGGTGTGATTCTCCAATCCTATCACTTTCAAGAGTAATTTCTATAGAATCCTGTTAACTGTCTAGCATTCCATTGATTTCCTGTCTCCAGCTTCTTATGAGACTTTACCATAAGTGTTTTAACAGAACCACTTTTCCAAGCAGAACTGCACTTGCTAATGTGCTCTGTCTGTGGAGGGAGAGAACATTCCAGAGTTACAGGATCCCAATGGAAAAGGCTTTGCTTTCTGTCCCCAAATGCTGGGCAGGGACAGGAAGCAATAGTCCCCTAGAAAATTAGTCAAGGCTAGGAAGAAAACAACTTAAAAATATTTTGCGGTAACTTACAGCATGGCCTTTCTTACTGTAGCTTGGAAGAATAGCAATTCTGGTAGCTTCCTAGCCCCGGGGATCATTACACCACAAATATGCCATTATGTTTATATGTGAATTGGGCAATCTAAGACAATGTTAAGGGTTAAAAATCATTTCCATTGATCCCAGATCAAGATAAACTTCCACCCCTATCAGAGGTGATTGTGATGTTTACGCAAGAGCTTATGTAAATAAGGCAGCCAGTCCCTCCAGCACTTCAGAAAATGGGAGAGCTTCTCTGTTCGCTCTCTCCTGTATTCGGCTTTTATATGGAAATGCATCTGCAGCAGCAGCATTCATTAGTCAATACTTTCTCTTTTCCCATCCTTCCCTTTTCTGCTATTTACTCCCTGCCCTGCATGTAAATATCTTCTCATCTTGCAGCCTCCAGCCTTGAAGCTGGAGGGACATCAAACCCAGAAGCTCTCTGGACTAGGTGAGGCTGAGCACAGCTGTGAGTGAAGCACCCATCCCACCCTGGACCAGGCTGCTGAAATTCTTCTTAAGGGAGCCCTCTAGTTTGGTTCCCCTGAGCCAGGAAGGCTCCCATGATCCCAGGCAAAACTACAGCATATGTAACACTTGGTTAAACACCATTTAGCTCCTACATGGCATTAGCCAAATTCATCCCCAGTCACTGGATATATGTGAATGTATGTGAATTAAGCAGGAGTCACTACCATCCATTCATATGGAACATATGCATATATTTTACTCTCAAACATGGCTGAAACTTTCTAAAAAAAAGAATATGGGCTTAAGACCTAATGTGGAAAAATTCAGCCCAGAAGAATTTTATTTAAGATAAGTTAACTGAATAAGGGGCATTATGCTGGACATTGCGATCCAGTTATAGTAGTTGCTACTGCTACAATATCCGGACACAAGTGAATCACTTTACATACACCGCTAGTCAACAATAGAAATGAATGACGGGAACACAGCAGCTGCAAAACAGCAACACTATCAAACAGGTGAGGACGGGAAGTGAATAATTTTCTATCAGACTGAAATTTTAGAGGGAATTTAGAGGGGCATCATGTAATTAATTACATGTGTTGGAATTTGGACTAAAGAACAGGGGGAATGCCACTACTCTTGTGAAAATCTTAAATGATCACAAGGGCTCAGGGTCTAGGTTTTATATTCCATTCAGGAGATGTAATATTACTGTTACAAAATTTAAGCCACTTCCTCCGTGAAGAATAAGCTGACTCCTGCTTCCATCTTCTCCTATTTCCTCACAGCCCACAGGCAAAATGGAATTATTTGAATTCAAAAAGTAAAAGGTTCCTTTGCAGCACTAAACAGACAGATACAGTTTGTGGTTACTGCCATGTATATACACAGAGGTCCATTTCTATCTAGCGGCCTTGGAACTAACTGGGTATATACTTGCCCCTGCCTCTGCTTATCAGCACACAGAGGCAGAGGCGTGTGTTGCTTTTAAACTAACATTACATCATCTGGAATACTGGAAGTCTGCTGCTTGGTTCTTCACATGGGGGATGTGAGTCTTCAGCCAAGCTTCATGGGCATGCCTTTTCTTTCTTCTTCATCTCATGTTACTTTTCTCTTTCATTATTTGCTTCCAAGATGTGACTAACTGAGATGGATGAGGCATGGATCACACTGGAGCTGCTCTGTGAAGGCAACCTGTCCACAGGGAAATGTGGATTATTTATAAGCAGTTCTTATAATTTCAGAGATCCAAAAAGCAATGAGTTAGAGACCAGAAGTGGAGGGACTATACAGAACTATCGTGTATTCAGCAACGGCATACACTCAGCTTTCTATATCAAAATCAGTGCTGGAGTATCCACTGGTTTGACATTGCATAGCGCTAAGTACACTCACAGTACTACACTGCAGTGTCAGCACTGGGTGGGAGATCAAGTCCATGCATGAAACACAGACCCAATAAATTCCAGCCCAAAGTGCTACTGACTTCCTTCGGGTTGAACCACCGCAGTGCATCATGGGAGATGGAGTTCACTCAGGAGGTTGGCCCACAGAATAGAATGGGGATAATAATGCATCTGAACTGCAACTCCCATGAGGCAGCAGCCGAAGCAGACACCAATTAATGTTGAATGACCTAAAATGAAACTGAAATATTTCTGTCTGAGTCTGTGCAACCAGAAATAAAATATTTAATGTTGATTTTTCCCACTAAAATAAAAAACTTCAGCAAGATCAAAATTGTCCTGCGGAACATTCCTAGTCTGCAGAAACTGTTCTTTGAAACTTTTTTTGATGGAAAATGCAGTCAGCTCTAGTCTCTCACTATACACTGGGAAAAAAGGGTCGAGCTCACTGCCCAGCACTGTGTTGGCTCAGCAGGGCTTATAGGAGTAAACAGTTGTAAGACCTTGTTTTTGTCAGTAAGCTCAGCAGCTGTGCCTGAATACACACCTGCTTCGCCTTTCACTGACACTAGTTTTATGCCAGTGTAACTCCACTGACTTCATTTGGGCTATTCCTAATTTACACCATTGTGAGAGGCGACTCAGGCCTAAGGAGCAGATCCGCTGAGCAGAATGATGGCTTTTTTTTTCACATTTTAGACTAAAACTGCACATTGAAGACTGAACTGCTTTTGATTAAATGTTTGCTCCTTTTCTATCCCAAAGTGTTTGGGTTTTTTTGGAAGTTCTTAATATCTCTGTGTACCAAGCCAGAAGATTGCATCATGCTCTTTGTTGGTGTTGCTTGCCTAGCATATTAAGATATCACAACTATAAATAATTGAGTTGTAATGACTGATGCAGTTAGGTGGCAAGAATGACAGTTTTCTGACCTGGATTTAGAGCTGCCATTTGTGCAGGTCTAAAATGCAAAAGAATCTGTGCTGGGTAGGTAGGTGCCAGAGAACCATAACCTGGAGAGGGCTGAGTCACTGTAGGACATTAGATTCTCAGTGTGAGCTGCATTTGGGCTCTCCACCTGTTCCATGATGTCTATGACAATAATGACCGAAGGTCCCTCTTTGTTTCTTAACAGAGTCTATGTACTTGTCTAATGAGCTCACAGCAGGCTGGGGTGTACATCTATCCTGCACTAAGTATCTGTGTGGACCCTGCTTCCATGCACTAAAAGTTCCCTAGTGCTCCTTGATCCACTCCCATTTCAAAGAGGGTAGATGAAAGCACATTACAGAACTTTTAGTGTGCAGTGGCAGGGTCCACACGGACTCTGGTACCTGGCGGGCTACCATCCCAGCCTGCCATAAACTAGTGTTCATGTAGACAGGCCCTGTGTCTTTAGAGCAGGGATGGCCTATAGGTTTCTGCTACCCTGGGCAAAAAAATACTCTGTAGTTCACAGGAATCTGAGTGACATCAATACATTCTTATCTTAACATGCTTGAGAATCTGCTCTTGTTCCCCAATGCCCCTTCTATTTCTTTATTCTTTGTTTTCTCTTTCATCTTCACATTTCATTCTTCTCTTTTCTCTCCACTTTATTTTCACTCCTTTATCCTCCTCCCTTTCTGTTTTCTCTCCCTTCCTTCTTCCATTGCTCTTCTCTTCCTCTTACTCCATTCTCTTCCCTCCCAGTCCACTGTGATCTGTTTTCCTTCCAGTACCCCCAATATCTTTCTGTAACCCATTTCATTCTCTGGGCCCCATCAGGGCCATCCTTAGGATTTATGGGGCCCCACACAGTATTATTAAACTGGTGCTCCTATGCCCGACTTGCTCTTAGCAACACAAACATAAGCTTACGGTATTGGAAAACTTGCCACATGCTCTTTATTAAAAACAGTTTAATTGTGCCACCTTCACCCCAACCCCTGCAGTTCCCTCCTACCTATGCCCCCAACCCCAGTGCTGTGCTGCCAGGATGCCCCACCACACCATCCCCCTGCCCAGTATCCCCCACCCCCTTATGCCCAGCAACCCCCATGCCCAGTGGTCCCTCACCCAGAGATCTCCATCACAGATCCCTATGCCCAGTGACCTCCCACCCACAGACCCCCGCCACTGCCCAGTGCTCCTCTCACAGCCCCCTCCCAACTTCCCAGCACTCCATATTCCTCACAGAATTCAGCACCAAAAAATTAAATTCTGTGCACAATATTTTAAAATTCTGCAAATTTTGTCAATAAATAAATGTGGAAGCTCCACCATGGCAGTGGCAAGCATAGGCTACTGGCTGCATGGAGGTGGGAGATCACCCTGCAGGCTTCCCCCTCCTTTCCCCTCCTAGGATAGAGACTTGGCAGTGAGATACCTCTGTGTGCCTGTCAAAAGGCCACAGGGAAGTGTTTTACATGATGGCTGGGATGTCAGCCATGACCCAAAATCCATTTGAATGACAAAAAAGAAATAGCTGATACCAATGGCTGAGTCCAGCCCCCATCCAGGCCATTTTCTGCCACCGCTCTGGGCCATCAACTCCCAAACGGCCTTTCATTATCTCTAAAACAGAGCATTTCCCTCTAATCCTGACAAGTAAAGAGGTGCTTGGGATGTGCAGTTTAATAAGAAAGGGAATTATATTCAGGCGCCAGTCTTTTTTTTCTGCCCTGATTTCCACAGCTGGTTGCCACAGACGGCTCAGTGGGATTCTACTGGGTATAATTCAGGCCTAGTCTATACTGGCAACGCTAAAGTGCTGCCGCGGCAGTGCTTTAACGTGGCTTGTGTAGTTACCCCAGAGTGCTGGGAGAGAGAGAGCTCTCCTAGCGCTCTAAAAGACCACCTCCAGGAGGGGCATAGTTCCCAGCGCTGGTGCACTGTCTACACAGGTGCTTTATAGCGCTGAAGCTTGCTGCGCACAGGGGGGGTGTTTTTTCACCCCCTTGAGCCAGAAAGTCACAGCACCATAAATACCCAGTGCAGACAAGCCCTCAGCACGTTTCAACAATGCTTCAACAGTGGGGCTGGAGCCATAACCGGCCAAGTCTCATTTGAACAATGGCTCTTGTTTTGTATTACCGGTAAGGCAGTTTTTAAAGGTCTTTCCAACAGGAGAGGAAGAAGGTGCTGCATTCCTGAAGGGACCTTTAAAATCCCACTCAACTCTGCACTGTTTAGAACTCTCCCTCGTTCAAAATGCTGCCAGCTTGAGAGACAGCTCTGGAGATACTTGGATCCACACAAAAAAAAAAAAATCATGGCCCTTTTCCCTAAATAAAAGTGTTTAGCTACTCCAGCCTTGTCAAGTGCAAGTCCATCTTCCTCCCCAGCTAAGAGGTCGCTCCTTCCCTTGCATTCTGCAGCCCTAATTGCTGTTCTTCTGTCTGAGAACATCCCCCTCCTCCTTTAGTGTCAGCTTCCTTCTGTTGACACCAGAATATTGTGAATGGGCAGGAAGAGCAAACATCGCCTACTATTATTTGCCTTTAACTTGCCCTCCTCCCCAGCCTGGTTGTATGTGTGCCTCTCCCTCTTCCCAGCCCCGTTTGCTGCTGAAACCTGCTGGGGAAGGGAGGAGAGGAAAAGGTCACAGTCCAAAGGGCATCTGGAGGTGGAATGAAAAGGAGACTAGGAAAGGTATTGCAGGGATTTGCCGGCGGGGCAGGGCATGTGGGCAGAAGAGGGTAGAGGTGCAGGTACAGTGTGGGGCTGCTCTGAACAGCTGCTCGCCCCCAGGACCGCCAGCCTGCTCCTCAGGAGGCCCTAGCGCACTTGCTGCTCACTCAGCCAGCCAAAGAACGCCCCCCCTGCGCTTTTCCCTTCCCAGCTCGGCTCCCCCCAGCCATTCCCAGCCCGGTTCCTCCTCTGCCCTCCCATTCCCCAAAGTCCTGTTCCCGGCTCTACCCCCTGAGCTCAGCTCCCCAGCCTCCAGGTATCCCCCCTGTCCGCTCTGTTCCCAGCCTTGCCTGCCTCCCCACCCCCGGCCCTGCCTGGCCTGGCTTCCCCAGCTCATTCACATGCAAACTTTCGCTCCTGGCCCCATGAAGCCCCACCCAAGCAGAGCCCTCAGTGGGCCAGCTGAGAAGTGAGAGTGGGGGAGGGGAGGGGCCAGAGGGTCAGGGAGAAGCCTGCTGGCCCAGTTTGTGGGAGCAGCCAGAGAGGCGAGGAGTCTGCACCACAGCCAGTGAGGGTGGAGCCCCAAATTTTCGGGTGCCCTATCCAGCTGCGTATGCTGTATATGCCTAAGGATGGCCCTGGGCCCCATACTCTGTTTCCCTCCCTTGCAACCTCTTGCTCTTTCTGCTCTCCATTCTTGGGTCTCTTACCTTTTTTCTATTGCCTCAGTTTCACTCTCTCATATTATCTCTTCATTCCCCAGTGGGTGCAGGAGATCGTAAGGTACCTTTGCCATTAGCCACATACTTCTGGAATTGAGATCCTGGAGGGCACAGGCATCTCAGGCTCAAATGAGCTTTAGTCACCTCCTCTGATGGAATGTTCACCTGATCTGATGCAGAACAGACTCTGGGACACATCAAATCCCAGAGTACCAACTTGTGTGTGTATTGGAGAGATGGGCAGAAGCAAAGGGGCTGGGTCCTGTGTGCTCTGAGAAGAGGGGGATGGAACCTTCTGTTTTAACTGATATTGCAGGTAGGCCAAGAGATTTTAACACCTCCTGCAGTATGGTGCCCAAAGAGACTGTCTAGTCAGTGTGTGCCCAAAGCAGTGACGGCTTTAGGCACAGACTGACTAGACAGTCTCTTTGGGCATAGATACAGCTACATTAAAAGAACATTAAGGTTAAAAAGTCAAGCTATTATATTCAGAATATACCATAACTAATGTTGCTGGTGAAATTCAGACCCCTTGCATGCATGGGTTATGATACCCCATGCAACATAAGGAAGTTTGCAGAGCACAGAGTGGAACCCTGCTCTCCTGGGTCTCAGTCCAGTACATTAAAGACAAGAGAATATCCTTTCTGTTCTTGCAACCCTCTGCTTCATTTACTGCCCATCCTGCGCACTGAATGAGGAAGGTGTCTTGTAGAACAAATAGTATGTGACCAGTCACGATGCATACTCACAAAGGAACTGAATTAAGATTCCACAGGCAGTTAAAAGCAGTACCATCATTAGATAAATAGCTCCTTGGCTGATCATAACAGGCTAAAGCATGCTCTGAGTGAAGTGAAAGACCAGAGTACCATTGGGACTGTGCTGAGATCAGTACATTGTTGCTAGCTACTAGTGGAAGTGGTACTAGGGTGACCAGACAGCAAATATGAAAAATCAGGACAGTGGTAGGAGCCTATATAAGAAAAAGACCCAAAATTGGGACATCTGGTCACTCTAAGTGGTACCCTTAAATGACTTTCATGCATAACATATACACCACAATTTACACTTATTGTTCGAGTAGAGATATTAGCCCCCAAGTCCCAGGGGCAGTTTTATAAAAGGAAACTTGCTTTGCCTTTGCAGTATCTGTTCTCATTGTTATTTGTTAATCATGGTCAGCGTACTCAGCACTGAACAAAATACACAGAAAGAATTGGTCTCTACCCCACAGATCCTCCCAGCCAAACAGTACAGACAATAAATATGACCAGGGGAAGGTTAATAGATAATAGCCACTTCTATGCAAGGTCGGTCTATGGGTAAAAATGGGGGCATCAGTTACCAGGCTCTAAAATAAACAAACAAACAAGACTCCGATTTTACAAAAACATCCTAGAGAAACTTTAGCCAGAGCCCTGCCGCTGGGGTGGGGAGTGACTAAATGAAGTCAGTCCTTTCCAGCACACATGTTTCTAGGAGACTCTTATTCCTTCACTATTGCCAAGCAGTGGGATATGCTGCTGCTTCTCCACACTTTGGTGTTTGGCATAATTGAGCCCTTCGGCCTGTGCTGAACTTACCTTATTATTATTAATGTAGGGTTGTTCCTACTTGTATTACAATAGCACCTAGAGGCCCCAACTGAGATCAGAGCCCATTACGTTAGGCATTGCTCATAAGTATACAAAGGCACAGTCACTGTCCCAAATCTCAACTTAAGATAAGATGGAGAGAGGAAGTAGCCTTGTTTTACAGTTGGGGGACTGAGGCACAGAAAGATTAAGGCGAGACTCTGTGCTGTGCCTCTTTGGGCGCTACCCAAAGAGGCCTTTGGTTTAACTTAGATAGCCCTGAGGCCCATGACAGCTGTTTTCTGCAGTGCTTGGGGAATCATCCCCCAGTCAGATATGGGGCAGTTAGGTCCTCTATGTTGCTCCAGCCCTTTTGTATATAGGGACCAGAGCAAGGTGAGTATCTCACCCTAGGAGTTGCCCAAGGTCTCACAGAATTTTGTGGTAGAGAAAGGAACTGAATCCAGAGCTCCCGAGTCCTAGTCCAGTGCCTTAACCACAAGGCCATTTTCTTCAGGGTAAACTTCTGCTCTATTAGACTGTGGACTATCCTTCTAAGGGCAGACCCCCTGTCCAGCAGCCTTTCCAACTTTACCCACAGGACACTTGAGTAAATCTAGGTGCACTTCCTCCGCTGTTGTGTTTTTCATATTAAACTCAAATTCTATTTTTAAAGCATTTTTTAAAAAAGACTTACTCATATAGCATCTGGAGGAAAGCTCCCATCTGGTAATGAGCTAAAGGTAAGCCTCCTTTTAAACCAAAACTCTACTTGACCTCATTGGTTTGTTTGTTTCTGTTCTGTGTGTAGTTCATGGAACCTTCCTTCATATCAAGCTTACAAGCAACTTTTCTTCCATGTTCAGCAAACTTCTGACCCATCTTTGAAATCATCTTCTTCTCTATCTCTGTGGGTTACCTCCTACTGAGTAAACAATCATACAGATTACAATGACAAAGACCTACTTGACTCACCTAGTCTCTTGTCTGGGGAGACAGTGCAGGATTGTCACTATAATACATTAAAGAGCAAAACGCCTGTCTAGTTTTAAAATACCATGTGACAGAGTTCAACCACTTCCCTTGAGAAACGAATTATTCCCCAACCTAACAAAACTCAGTGAGGATGTTTTCTGCTATTCAATCTAATGTTTTCTTTGTTTAATTTACTCTCATCTCACCTAATTCTAGTCTCTTGTACAATGCAAAACAATTCCATCAACTTCTTTGTGTTTGTACATTAAGGATTGGTGGGTTTGTTTTGAACCCCCTCTTCTACTGTGGATTTGAAAGTTGGACTTGAATGCAAATGTTACTGGATTTGTATTCCAGGTAGGGGAAATGATGATGAAATGGGCAGAGAGAGGGGCAGAGAGAACTAATCCATCAGGAAAAGAAGGGTAAAAAAATGGAGCTGCAAATGTGGTGAGTACAAAACATCACAAGGCTTGGAGAGAGGAAGAGCGAGACAAGGCAAGAGATTCTAATAAACAAACAAATGGAGCATATATACTATATGTAGGACACCAGCCTGGTTTTGAGGAGGTTGTTTTATCTCTAACACATAATGCAGACTTCCCTTTAGCTAGAAAAACATTATGTTTTAACAGTGAGTCAGCCTTGAGAAAAATGTGGGTTTACTTTGCAAGAGGAAAAAGGTTTTGTGAACTCTAATCTTGCAAAACCCCAAATAGGAAGGTTCACAAAGTCTTACTCTTCACGAACCATGTGTCCATCCTAAGCTCCCATCCATCGGGATGACAATCAAGCCCCACTGAGTGCTTGATATGTACCATATGGGCAGAGTCCTGTGCTGGAGCTGCACTGCCCTGGGGGACTTGCTGGAGCTGTACTTCAGGGAGGCAAAATGTGTCTGGGAGCTCCCCCTTCACAGGGGGAACACACCCACTGCAACACCTTTAGCAGGGTACTGTATGTGCCCCCCAATGGTTCGGAGGAAAGGAGTGGGGAATATAGATTCATAGACTTTAAGGTCAGAAGGGACAATTATGATCATCTAGTCTGACCTCCTGCACAATGCAGGCCACAGAATCTCACCCACCCACCCCTGTAACAAATCCCTAACCTATGTCTGAGTTATTGAAGTCTTCAAATTGTGGTTTTGCTCTGCTGTCTGCCCCTGCTGGTGCCTAGTGGGTGTTAGCAGGGACCAGGGCCTCTTCCTGGTCCTGATACGAAGTGCAAAGGAGTGAAAGCCCCCTTGCACCTTCCTTCACTTTCACAGCCATAATCGAGAGCCTGTTTTGTCTCTCTCATACACTGGTTTTACATTGATGTAATTGCATTTACTTCAGGGGAGATACTTCTGTTTCATACAAGCATAAGTGAGAGAAGATTCAGGCTCTTAGGGCCAAATTCTGCTTTTAGTCACACCGATTTAAATCCAGAGTAACTCAGATTTACACCAGGTCACATATGATCCTTACTTTTCAGTCTTCCAGCCCCTTAATCAATTCAAACACCAAGCGTGTTCCCTGGACATCACCTATTGTCCTAGCATAGCTGTAGTCAGACACCAGTGAGGCTGAGAGCAGTAAATATTTATTTTGTTAGGTTGTGAAATGTCCAGTGATTCCACAAGGGAGTGAACACCATGGGAGGAAGGATGGTCATGCGGTTATAGCTTTGGATTGGCAGTTAGAAGATCAAGATCCCTTTCTTGGCTCTGCTGCAGTCTTCTTGCATGAAGTTAACCTCTCTGTGTCTCATGTTTCCCGTCAGTAAAACAGATAATATAGAACAATATTCTCCCACTTCCCAGGATGCTTGTGAGGTCATATTAATTAATGTTTGCTAAGCCCTTTGAGATCCACAGATCTACAGAAGAACAAAATATTATTATTATATGTTACTTAGGGTGAACCAAGGGGCAAGGCTACGAATAACAAGATAAAACCAAACAAAGGAAAATTTAGGATGAATTTCAGGAAAGAAACCCTAATTGTGAAATCTATTATTAGGCAGCAGAATAAACGTCTGAGGACGAGCTGAAAACTCAGTCACTTAGGACATTTAAAAATAAACTAATCAAAAGAATATTCTATAGCTAACAGACCTGCACTAGTCCTTTTGAATGAATGCTAGCTGGTCTCTAATGCTTTACAGGCCAAATTCTGCTCTGTTTATACTGGTGTGTATTTGGAACAATACCACTGAAGTAAGTGGAATTATTCCAGATTTACACTATTATAAGTGAGAGACGATTTGTGTCAAGGTCTTTTCCATCTGTTAAGTTCCAGGGTTTATGATTCACATGCAAAAAAAACAAGGGTGGTTGAAAAAAAAAAGTTGTTTTCAGTTGTGTGGTGATGAAATACAGTAACTGAAAATGCTGTGGGTTTTGAGGTTGGATTTTGTGATTAAAATATTGTTAGGTTAGGGACAGGATTGGTTGGCATGCTCTATACGGTATTAAGCTTTCACCTCTGGAGAGCTGAGTTCAAACCTGGTTTAAGATCACAAAACCAGTAAATAGAATGATTAACAGTTTCTAGAGGGTGCTGAAGATCATGATCATGACTGATGTCCATGCATTAGCAGTACAGGATGGGGACCCACGACTGGAAAAAGAGGAGGCAGAAAGAGTGAAAACAGAGCTGCATTGACAGAAATATGGAGGGGGCCAAAGGTCAGAATAAAGGGAGATGCTGTAGATCAGTATTAAAGTGTTCTGGCAGAGCTGTGTGGGTTCAGGACTGGAGTAGCAGGTTGTACTGCAGGCATGGACTGAGGTGCCTTTGCAGAACTGTGCAGGGTCAGTGTATCTTTGCAGCTCCTGAAATCCTAAAAATGGTAAGTTTATGGTCAGTTATGTGCCAAACACTCCTTGTTATTTCAGGCATTCAGCACCATCTTTAAAATTCTCTCTCATTTCTCAAAAATATTTTGTAGTTATATTGAAAATCAGAGTCACATGTTACAGACAATAGCCCAGCTGCAGGAGCAATGCTGGCAGCCATCTTGGACTAACATATTGAAAATTATTCCCCTCCTCCCCTTCCCCCACTTTCATTTTCAAATGCAGCTTTTCCTAAAAGGAGGTACTCTCCTCAAACTGCCCACATGCACAGACCCAGCCAAGACAGTTTAACCTGCTTCAATGCACTGGTAGGTAACTGCTAAATGCAAACCAGTGCACTAGACATGAGATTCACACTTGTGTAGTGGGCCAGCCCAAGGCCTATGCGATAGTTAGGTCCCATTTAAGCATCAAGGATAAGGCTTAAGTAAGACATGAGTGATGCATAGTCCTTTTGCTGCTCCTTTGCCCTGGGATGAAAGTCACCCAAAATGCAGTTACTGTGGTTACTGTTAACAAAAAGCAGCAGATTTGCTCATGAGTTAATAGCTATTTTAATAGTCTCTTGATCTAGTCAGCTGGAAACAAAATTTAAGCTTTTCCCTTCTGTTTTCTTGGGTACCTCCAGCTGCTTCTGGAAGGTTTTAAAAATAATTTTATATCCTTATTTTTTCTACAATTTCCCATAATTTAACTGATGCATAAATGCAGCAGAAGTGTGATGCAACTTTACCTTAGATACTGTGGAAGATCTTTTTGCATCAAAGCTATTCTCTCCTGAAGGTTAGCTCATGCGGTGAGTTAGCTAATCGATAGTAATAGTTAATAAATACCATGCTTTGAGGTTCTATTACATCTTTCAACTAAGGATCTCCGTATGCTTTGCAGAGGGAGAGCATCACTTCCCCCATTTTACAGAGTGGGAATGGAGGTCAGTGGCACAATGTGGAACAGAGCCCATTGCTAATCCTTTATGCTAGCCACTACACCACACTACTATTCATGTGCTCTTGTCTCAGCTTATGATGAACCAGTCGGTAGTTCTAACAAACTAGATATATATGTATGTATTCATTTCTTTATTTCTATTTTGACTAACTAAAAAAAATGGCTACCCAAGGCTCGAGGTGCCTTTAACAATACAATTAAATCTCAGCAGCATTTCAGTTCAACAGGACCCCAGCTAGCCAGACACCAGAAACTCCTTTCCACCCCTTCACTGCTCAGAAAGCACGCCCACAGCCCTTCCCAAAAACTTTCTCAGATATTTGTCTTCTGCAGCTTGCCCAGAAAGTCACCAACTGTGGGCCATTTTAGCCCAAAAGAGGGTGTGGGAAATGAGTTCCAGAGTCCTGCAACCTCTCCAGATGGTTTTAAAGTGTAACCCCATGTAGAACACATTGCAGCAGTCTGATCTGGAGGTTACAGAAGCACGGCTAATACCCTGTGGGAAGGCAATTCTGTAAAACTTTTACATCCCATGACCATCTCAGCCAATTAGATGGTAGGCTGTAATTCACTATATTGTATAAACAGTAATTTAATCTGGAAAAAAAGTTTGTTTTCTCAGCACTCCCCATGGGATAATATTGTACAACTCTGTGGAGGTTTACAATCCTCCTGGGAAGTACCCAGCACTGGCCACTTTCGGAGGCACGAGACCCCAAACGATATGAGCAGTTTGTCTTTTCTGGTATATCAGTACCAATGTATGGCGAAGAAGTGCAAAATTCCTCTTGAATAGCTCCAGCTTAGCCTTGGTCTACACTAGCAGTTTATGTTGGTATAATCCACACCCCTGAGTGACACAGTGATACTGACATAACTCTCTGTGTAAACAGGGCTATGTTGACAAAAGGGCTTCTCCTGTTGACTTAGCTACTGCCTCTCAGGGAGATGGAGTACCTACACTGACAGGAGAAGCCCTCCTGTTGGCATAGGCAGCAGCATCTTCACCGAAGCATGACATCAGTGCAGCTGCGCCCCTGCAGCCTTTTAAGTGTAGACAAGCCCTTAGACTAGACAAAAAGAAACAGTGTGTTGAATGCTGAGCCAGCAAAGCTGCCTCACCTGCCCAAAGCTGTAGTGTGTTAGTCAGCACCACAACCCCCTCCCCCACCTCCAGCACCACCAGCCTCCGTTTCAGCACAGAAACAAAGTAAACCAACAGGGGAAGTGTGGTTAATAACACCCAGGACATGCAGTTCTCAACAGCCTCCATGGCTTTGTGATGCAGAGCTGTAAGGGAAGGAAGGTGAGATTAACCTGTGGGAACAGGGCATGCTGCAGCAGGCAAGTGTTTGTACTTTGCTGCCAGGCCCCACCTGGCACTGACGTACCAAGTGTCTTCTCTGGCAAACAGAACAAACTTTGGATGAGCCTCCCTCCTGCCAACTGGCTGAAGGGCACCAAGAGGCAGCACTGAGCTCCACCCACCCCCTTTATTCCTCTCACCTCCTCTCCTGTTATCCCCAGGGCCTTCTAGCTGTGGTGTAGCACGGTGAGGTTGCTGCTTGCAAAACAGCATTGGAGAGTTTGGGTTTGAGGGAATGCTCCTGGGGTGAGGGAGCGCTTCGACTTTATCATGCAAAAGAATTTCTCTGGCCCCTCCTGTGGTACTGTACTAGCAGCATACACAATACTGGGATTGGGGGGGGGCAGGAATGGACAGTTACTGTGATATCAACAGTCTTTCACTTTACAGATGGGCTTAGTTACATAATCACATTGACTTCTCCTCATGTACCCAGCGCTAAACTGTTCACCGATAGGCATATTCCATTAGTGAAAACTGTCAGTGGCGTCTCCCTTGTTTTAAGAGCACTGAGCAGTGACCATACATTAAGATCAGGTGGGAGTATCCACAGTCTACTGCCCATAATTTGTCTGCTTCCTGTGCTTACCTGGAGGGAGTTAGGCATGTGGGAGACCTCAGTCCTTCCTACTGTATCTTCTATTGTTTGTTTAATTTAACTGCATCAATGCAGCCAAACCTACCAGGTACATGAGGCAAAAGCTCCCCCCTGGTGTTGCATCACATGCAGTAAGTTCCAGTGATAAGTTGGCACTTCAGAGGATACCACCAGAGCCTGCCACAGAGACTATGGCAGAATGCAGCACTGAAGCATTTAACAATCAGTCACGAGATCTAGAAGTGTGCAATAAATTGAGCCATATCAATCTAAGCCACTGCAACTGACATTTTACCAAAACTCTCACTAGCAAATGTCCTAGCAGGAACCTGAAGGGAAAGCAGCACCCAAAGGCATAATTTCTGGGGAGATATATATTGTGGTGCCCTCACCAGTGAGACTGGCAATGATACCCACAGGGAGAGAGGAGGTAGGGAGGCAAGCCACTTGCTTGGTCAGTATCCTGCCGACATGTAAAGCTGATTCTGTCCAGAAGGCCTTATCTAGAGCTTGTCTACACTGGCACTTTACAGCGGTGCAACTTTCTCGCTCAGGGTGTGTGAAAAAAGACCCCGCTGAGTGCTGCAAGTTTCAACACTGTTAAGTGCCAGTGTAGACAGTGAGCGATTCCCCTCATGGAGGAGGGTTTTTTAGAGCGCTCGCCCAGCACTATGCCACAACTACACAAGCCACGGCAGCGCTTTAACGTTGCCAGTGAAGACATGCCCTAAGAATGTGTTTACTTTCTCATCCATATGGTGCTAAAAGGGAATGAGATGGCTTGTTCCTCTGCAGTGAAAGGATGGGATTGGGGAAATAATTCTTTTTTTATGGGACCTTTTACCAGTGCGGTAGTGTAGGTGACAGCAAAATATCTTTTTTCAATCATTTAATTTAATTCAGGGTTTTGTCTTTTTTTTTTTTCTTAATTGCAGGAATTGCCTCAGGGGAATCTGAAACTAAGGCCTTCTTCTTAGGTAGGTTACTAGTTATGTCTAGCAGCCTGGACTTTTGTAAAGGGATTGCTCAGTTCAACAAAAAAAGATTTCACACTCTGGACTGCAGGCTGGAAACGTGCTGCTTTGTTCAGCTGCATCACAACAGAGTGTTGCAGAAAAACATCCCCTGATTAAATATGAAGTAAGGGAGGTGTAGAGCATGGCTCCATCCCATAATGCGCTTTGTAATCCAATTAACCCTATCATGACCACTTTACTATATTAACAATGTTCTTTCACTGTATCACCATTTCGTACAGTTAGTGCTGGGGAAGGATACTGGGTTGACATCCCTGAGGACCGATGTACTTTGTCTACAGAATATGTACAGCATGTGAAGCAGCAGTGCAGGCTTCCCTCCTCCATCCTAACCGACTGGACCTGAGAGCCACCTCAGTGGTGAAAGAGGAACTGAATCTTCATGACCCATTCATTCCTTGGCTTCTCTGCTGAGACAGTCAGCATGAGGTCAATGACCAGTGATTGTCAAGGAGAGTGTTGTGATGTGGACACTAAGAGTATATCTACATGTAAAACACTGCAGTGGCACCGCTGTAGCACTTCACTTTAGACACTACCTATACTAATGGGATGCTTCTCCCATCGGTACAGGTAATTCACCTCCCAGAGAGGCAGCAGCTAGGTCCACAGAAGAATTTTTCCATCAACCTGACACTGGCTACACTGGAGGTTAGGCTGCCTTAACTACACTGCTCAGGGGTGTGGATTTTTCATACCTGAACGATGTAATTAAGCCAACTTAATTTTCATGTAGACCAGGCCCTAGACATCACCACCACTTTACAAGGGTCACAGAACAGCCTCCATATACCTGGGCAGGATTGGAACCTGGCTCCAGAGGTGAAAAGTTCTCTAATATCTTACCAATCGCTTGAGTCATCCAGTCTCCCAATGCCTCATTATTTAAAATTGTTATTTTTTAGTAATGACGAACAGCAACAGTAAGTGGCAAACCAACTAACGTAGCATCGCTTAGATACCAACATGGGAAGTGTTGCCCGAAATTGGGCCAGCTAGTAAGCTTAGGGAGGACTAATGACCCACCAGAGCTTGGCAGAAAGCAGCATGTTTATTATACTGATCGCTACACTCAAAAGAAGGGGGGGTGTCACACTCGCAGACTCACACTCCCAGGACAGGCACGGCACTGGAGATGTCAGGATCCATCAAGGTAAGTGTCCCACAGCGCAGTGATGGATGATGCGATGAAGGTAAGTCTTCCCAAGGCAGGATGAAATGCAACGCGGCGAACCACTGGCCAGGCAGTCTGGGCAAAGGGCCTTCACAGGAGGTACAAGCTTGTGAGTGCTGTCCTGAGTCATGGCCCCTTCCCCTTTTAAGGACCTGCTCCTCATGGCCTGTGACTAGAGAAGACTTGGCTGCATTTGGTTGGTCACACTCCACCTCAGCCAGCGTCCATGCATTGGGTGTGTGAGTGCTGCCTAATTAGAGTTCCAGACACCTTGTCTACCTGGGAGCTCTTCTCATCTTCCAGGTGTTTAAGCAGCCCACTCATCTCACAAGCACTCCAGAAGGGAGGGGGTGGGAGAAAGCCACTTCACAGGTATTCAAAGGGGGTTGGGGGCAGGTGTAACAGACTTTTTGCTGCTCCTACAACAGGAAGCACTCTAGTACTAGTGCAAGTAGGCAAAGGAATAAAAAGGTCTCTTAAGAAGTGGAGTATTTTGGAGAGCATTCTTAGGTGAGGACTTTTGAAATTAGTCACATTGTTTACTAAAGCTTCCGTTAAGCCTCCCATCCCCACAGTACAGTGGCTTCTCACTGCTGCTTACACCTAGGTCAAGTTCCACACAGAATAAGAAACACATCCGTCTCGGTGCAAGGAAGCAGTGAATTTGCAGTACACCCAACGGAACTTTGAACTCTCTTGGGCTGAATCATCTGCATGGTTCTGCGGGCACAAGACAGATGAGCACTAACCCAGCTTAACTAGAGATGCCTATTCCAGGTTTTCCCAGGATTGTCCCTTTTTAGAACTAGCTGTCCTGGTAAATCTCTGGGGGGCTCAGTACACACTGCCAGCTGTCCAGTTTTATGGGCTCAGGATCGTCCTGGATGTCTGGCGTTCTTTGTACCTCAGAGGTGGCAGCCATAAACTGAACTAGCTACCTGGGATTCCCCCAGTGTAGGGCAATCTCCAGTCTGCATAGGGTCAGTGAAACAGCTGTTATGCCACCTGTCCCTCCCAAATCCAGCACAGGGGATATGTCCAGGGAAAAATGTGTCTGGTTGGGGATCTACCACTAAGTGCACTGGATCTCCAGCTACTGTAAGGCCACTTTGGGCCATAGATAGCTGCTGTAAAATAGAATTGCCCCGAGGCTGCTTTAAATTGTGTGAAGGACCAGCAGTTATGTGTGCTGGCTCCCAGCTCAGGAAGCCAGAAATAAGGCTCAAAATCACCTTGCTGAACTCCCTCTGGATCTGCACCAAGCACAGCTCAGCCAGTCCATTGAGTCTGGGCCCTTTTTTGCCATGTCTAACCTGACAAAGGGCTAGGCAATGAAGATACTGCCTTTTGTTCCTGTCACCCTCAGATAAGCTCTGCACCAAACTTTTTTGGGGCCAACCTGCACATCGCCTGAAAGCTCCAGCTACTTACGGCCTGATACTCCACTGCTATGGCACCTTGTGCAGTCAGTTACACATGAGGAAGGTGCGAGCCCAGGAGATGAGAAATGCTACCACTGGGGTAGGTGAATGGTTAATTCTGCTTGGTTGTGTGTTATATCCACTTTGCACTGACTTTGTGCAGGTACAAATGACTACACAAGGTGCTAGGCAGAGCAGAGTAAGATCCTTAGGCCATGTCTACACTTACAGTTTTGCAGCGCTGGTAGTTACAGCTGTGTTCGTACAGCTGTGTAGGGCCAGCGCTGCAGTGTGGCCACACTGACAGCTACCAGCGCTGCAGTGTGGTCACATTTGCGCTATCCCAGCATTCAAGTGGCTGCAACGTGCTTTTCAAAAGAGGGGGGTGGGTGGAATGTGACAGGGAGCGTGGGGGAGACAGAGAGAATGGATTTTTGGAGTTGACACTGTTCTCAGCTCCCTGCCTTGCAAGTTCTAAGGACTGGAAGACACACAATGCCTACCTTCAATCATTTTAAAAGTTCTAACTCCCTTCCCCCACTGCTCTCTCATTCATTAAATGCAAATTATGTACTTTTAAATACCCATCAGACCAGATAAGCAACTGCTCAACACGGACTTCCCCCTCCCCCTCTGCCGTGTGAGTGTGCTGTTTCTCTCTTCAAGCAAACAGCTGTGAACATTCCAAAGTAATTCCTCTGCCTGCCTCCGCTCGCTCAGCAAACAGGAGCTGTGTTTGTTTTTTAAATAAGCAGTCTGGCTGAACTCCGAGCTCTCCCTTTCTTCCGGTTTGTTGTGGACAGGAATTCTGGGATACCTCCTTATACCCCGGAGGTCAATAAAAGCGCTGCTGGGTGTCCACACTTGCTGACCAGCGCTGGATCACCAGCGCTGGAATCCCTACACCCGAGGCTCGACCGGGTGTACAGCCAGCTCTGCAACCAGGGAGTTGCAGCGCTGGCCGTGCTTTGCAAGTGTGGCCACATCCTAAGTTGCAGCGCTGTAACCCCCTCACCAGCGCTGCAACTCTCTAGTGTAGCCATGGCCTTAGTCTCTGGCTCATCAGTTGTCCCTGTAGGTTCTATCTTTGCTTAGGGTATGGCTACACTTGAAACTTCAAAGCGCTGCCGCAGCAGCGCTTTGAAGTGTGAGTGTGGTCACAGCGCCAGCGCTGGGAGAGAGCTCTCCCAGCACTGCACGAACTCCACCTCCTCATGGGGATTAGCTTGCAGCACTGAGAGCCGCGCTCCCAGCGCTGCGGCACTGTTTACACTGGCGCTTTACAGCGCTGTATCTTATAGCGCTCAGGGGGGTGTTTTTTTTCACTCCCCTGAGTGAGAAAGTTGCAGCACTGTAAAGCGCCAGTGTAGCCATAGCCTTAGTCCTCTTGGAGTCTGGTGACATTTGCAAGTTGGTAGAGAAACCTCATACGCATTGGAATGGGTTACATCCAAGCTATGGATGTGGCAGTCAAAAACACTGCTGAATTTTAGTTCATTCATTCTCTGAAAAAGTGGACATGGGTCAAGCAATTTTCATCTGCAGAGGCTGTAAAATCATTCTAAGCACATACTGTAAAAAAAACTCTGATGAACCCATTACATATATGCTAGGCTGGTTTTAAATAGCCTCCTCTCTTATTCCGCCTGTCCAATCAAACTGTCTACACTTTCGTTGGAGACAGGTAGAGTTGGGGGAATGAATGAGAAGTTATGTGTGTAGTCAGGGCTCACCAGTCATTACTGCAGTGGGGGAGTGGATGCCTCCCTCAGGGAGTGCAGACTTAGTAGATTACGCCTCTGGCCTTTCAGATGATGGCCTGAATTCCAAGATGAAGTGCAATGATTAAAATTGATTTAAATGCAGATTTTTGTGCTGAATGTCCCAAGGGACCAGATTAGGTTGGGGATGGGGAGTGAAGGGCATTCAATTTAGCAATCAGTTTTAATCCACCTTTCAAAAATTATTTTTCCATCTGGGGGAATCCTCTTTGTTCTTCCTGGCTCACTGAAGAGATCCCAGAATGCAATATGTCAATTCCCAAAACTCTCATTGCAGCCCATGATATTTGTGAACTGCCACAGCATGAGGCATTCTGGGTAGTTCTTTGGTGAACAGAAACCAAGAAGATTTTGCAAAGGGGGGAAATATTTGTAAAAGGTAAATTAAAATGCATGTCTGTGCTTAATTAGCCTCTATAGCATGATTAATGAGTATGTTCAGCACAGAAATCAGACTACATCTCCATGTTAATGTTTGCCTTGCACTTTCAAATTCTCCTTAAGGATTTTTTAATCAATTATTTTTTTAACAGTATTATTAGTTTTATGGCAGCCTTCAGAAGCTTAAGCAGATAGAGCACAAGTAAAAATTAATTTGATCTACTATGGTCTCTTTTTGTCTCAGCCACAAAACTGAAACATTACATAATATAACTGGCAGTCTCTTTCCAGAGGACTATCCAGGACTAGAATAATTGGGGTGTTGCACGTCTAGACTGAAGTGCATCAGAGCAAAGCTATTTTGGGGAGCCTATGATAAGAAGGGCAGGTCATAGAACTATCCAGAGAACCTCGTACAGCAAAGGCCTGCACTCTTTATTGGTGTATCCAGTTTCTCATTTCCCTGAGCCCTAAAATTCACCCCAGATTAAATTAGACAAAACCAGCCAGAGTCAGCTGCTAGGTTTCTTCACAGGAACCAATACTGCAGTCAAACACACTGATTGACAAGGACTTCTGTGCCTTGCAGTTAGACATGACCCTGAACTAACTCACTCCCTTACCGTCCCAACCATCGATACCTAACCTTGGGAAGTTGGGATTTGGATCCAGAGCTGAATTTGGCAGCTAGCATCTGTCTTGGAACCCAAATACTGTGAATTTAGGGGAATTTTGGATCTGAGCATTTTGTCAAATCTCAAGCAGAACTTTTTCTCCGCTCCTTCAGCCAAGTGAAACAAGAGTTTTTCCTTATGCAGCTATAAAGAAATCAGACCTTTTTTAATTGGCAAGTACTCAAGTCATCTCCACCTCCTCTGTGATCATTTGCCGAATGGCAGAAAACATAGGAAACAAAAAAAAGCCACTGTGGCTAATTCTTATTATTTCTCCTCCTCTAGCAAATTGCCTGGAAGTTCAGTACAGCCAGTTCAACCAGTCAGGCATGGCTGCTGGCACAGGAAGATACTTCAGGCTCTACCTTAAACTAGTGAGTTTATGGATGATGTCAGTTTGGGCACTTGATGGCTGCTGTTATCAGCTAGGCCTGATAAGATGTGTGTTATGACAAGGCATACTGAGGAGTTTAACCATATTATCATGTATGACATGGCCAAGGACATATTGAGTTTCCTGGCACAGGCCCTTTGCTGAGGCTAGCTGTATTTCCCAGGTATTGCAGTGACATTCTCTGACACATTTGGTACGCATGAAAGACTGCTGACTAGTTTAAAGGCTAGACATGATCACAAGTGTTTCAAAATCCAGCCCTTCTACCAAAATATGTTTGGGGGTCTTTTTCTGTCTCTGTTCCTACTCTCACTTGCTGTCTCTCTTTCCTCTTCTTCTCTAATATTCTACCCAATGGATGAAACCAGGGACTGGTACAACTATCTAGCGCTATAGTGTCACAAGGTCCCCCCCGACAGCTCTGCTGGTGTATCACAATAAAAATCTGCAGCACCTTTTGCTATTTAAATTCTGGGGGACCCATGATACTTGGCTTGCATATGTCTGCACAGCCCAGCCCTGCTCAGCCCAGCCCTGCTTAGCCCAAAGGCACTCAGAGCTGATATAGCGCATCCCCTGATTTTCAAGCACTAAGACACCCCCTGCCACATTACATCACTCTTGAAGTACCTTTTGCTAGTCAAAACTGGGCATACATACAGCACTGCCACAGCTTCTCAGGCCCAGCCTGCAGCACCAATTGCTATTCAAGTCCCCATAGCTCTGCTCCTCAGTCTTGGCTTGCAACTCATTACAGTACTCCTGTTTTGGACTGTAGTGAATACTATGTTTTGTTTCTTCAGCAGAGATGAATGATAATAGTAACTCAAGGACCAATTCTGCACAGCTGAATTAAATAGGAGTTGCAACATTGATTTTACTGGGAGCTGGATTGGGTTCTAGTGGCCCAATTCTCACCTCCCTGTAAGCACCTGAAGAAGCTGAGGGAAGAACCATTTGTGGGTCCCCACTCATGAGGCTGGTTCTATGCCAGCCCCATCCCCTGAGTAGTTTAGAGCAATCTTGAGGCTGCTGTATGCTTTGGCAGCTGGCTGTGCCCCCAACAGGCCAGTGCCCTACTTGGGGAGTCACTGGAGTACAGTTGCACTCCAGCCAATCCCTTCCTCCTCACCGTAGCATCTACACTGGGGGCTGGGGGAAAGGAGCATAGGCGAGGGCTACGCTAGCTCCACGACACTCAGGGATTCTTCCCTGCCAGGAATTGCACTGTGCTTTCTGGCCTCTTCATGCCACTGGAGTGGAGAATCTGGCCCTCCGTGTTCAAGATGTAGTGGGCCATCTGACAGTGAAAAAGTAAAGAACAGCTAATAAAAATACAATTTTAAAGGGACACTTAAGCTCAAAATCTTTCTTTTAAAATGCTCTTACCTCCTTTATTAATAAATAACCACCTTTGATAGGTAAGAAATAATGTTTCTACTTAAATCAGTGGTCTCCCCTTACGCATGTCCTCATCCCCCTATCCCTGGGAGCTGTGATCAGGAGCCAGGACTGGAGTGGGGCCATGGCGCTGGGGTTGGGAGTGGATAGGGGGCGGAGGCTGGGGCCAGAGCCATGGCTGAGTCAGGAACCGGGGCCAAGCCTGGGGGTGGATCTGGACCAGGGACTGGGAGTCGAGCCATGGTTAGGTCACAGTCAGGGCCAGCAGCCATGGCCATGGCTGGGTTTGGAGCCACAGCCAAGCTGGGAGCCAGGGACCAAGTTTGGGGCCACAGCTGGGGGTGGGGCTGGGTCCAGGAGTGGAGCTGTGGCCAGGGCTCAGGCTGAGGTCAGAGCAGACCTGGGGATGGAGTGGGGCAGGGTGACACTCCCTCCCTGCCTCCCAGAGTGTTCCTCCAGGCCCCCTTAGTGGGGCATGCCCCCCAGTTTGAGAACCACTTAGATTGTGAGTGTTTTGAGGCGGGCAAGATCATTTTGTTTTGTCAAGTGTCAGAGGGGTAGCTGTGTTAGTCTGGATCTGTAAAAGCAGCAAAGAATCCTGTGGCACCTTATAAACTAACAGACGTTTTGGAGCATGAGCTTTCGTGGGTCATGCATCTGACGAAGTGGGTATTCACCCCACAAAAGCTCACGCTCCAAAACGTCTGTTAGTCTATAAGGTGCCACAGGATTCTTTGCTGCTTTGTTTTCTGTGTTTGTACAGCACCTAGCACAATGGGGTCCTGAGCCATGACTAGGGCTCCTAGGTGCTACAGTAATACAAATAAATAAATATAATAATTTTAGACCCCAATTTACTTTTTGCCATTCATAGTGTTAGTTTACATTTTGATGCCTCCCCCGGCTTCTCTGTGCCGAATGGAGTTCAGACACAGGAGAGAATCGGGTCCAGAAACCCTGAGACCTTTATCCATTCATAACTAAGTCTGATCTAATCAGTGACCACAAATACCAGAATACCTAACTTCTACATATTCAGAGACTGTGCCCACTCTGGCCTTTTCACTTGTGGGGAAAAAAAAAAAAAAAAAAGAAATTGTACTATTGTCCATTCTTCATTAAGGCTCCTTGTGACAACAGTTAAACAGCTATTGGTAACTACAATGCTAATGTGTTTATATGTGCAAACCTGCTAGGCCGAGCTAGGGAATTATTCCACTTACATGAAAAGAGCAAAGGTTAATGTGGTGACAAAACTTCACACTTACAGTTAGTGTCTTACATGCCTGTCAGTACAAGTTGTACAAGTGCAATGTCCTCTCCAAATGTAGATTTTGCCAAAGACTACATGCTTCTTAAAGACCTTGTGAGAAAATTGAAGAAGGGAAGTGAGATAGGCAATACAGTGGCTTTTCCAAACAAGATGACCTCAGCCTTAGTCTTTGAACTTAGAACAGGTAATTGATTAAAAAATAACACATCTTACAATGCCTGATCCTGCAAACTCACATGAGTATGATCAGCTCCTAAGTATAGCAGGAACGTAGAAGGCAAGGGCAGAGGCTGCCATCAGTCAGGGGCAGAATTAAGGCTGTATGGGGGCCTAAACTGTGTATTTCCATGCATCCATGTTTGACATTCTTTTAAATTCAATCCTGACTCTGAGTTTCCTGGATTTCTAATGTTTGGAGTTTATTAAAGCTGTTTGTTTCTTTGTTTCTTTGCTGATGAGTGATGACTACAACATTCTTGTAATTTTTTTTTTTAGCCTTAAGTTATTGATACGTGATCACTAACTTTGCTCCAACTTAACAATGTGATTTGTCTGTGACTATTACAGCATCACTGGTGTGTCTGATGCTTTCTATAGACATGTCAAAAGACATTTTATTGTCCTACGGCATTTCCAACTTACAGCTGAGAATTGCAGCATTTGGCCCTAAGAAATTAAAAGTTGCATGTATAGTTTTCATGGAAAATTTTGTTGATTTGTATGCTTTTATGGGGGAGAGTTGGCTCAGGTGGCCAAGATCTGGGGTTGATGGCCAGAGTGAATTGGGCCAGTTAAGAAGGAGGAGGAATGATAGGGTGAGTTAACTGAAATAGCCATGATTAGTATTGAGGCCCAGATGAAAATGAAGGACAGGGTCCAAACTCCACTGCCGCATGTGCATTTGAGCTAGGTGATCAGCAGCCATGTTATGAGATAGAAGAGCTTGATGTGCATCCTCTACTACCCAAAGGCTGGGTGTTCCTGCCACAAGAAATGCACACATACCTCAAATGCTAGCAGAGGTGGTTACCTACAGGCACACTAGGCAAGGACCTTGGGCTTAGTCTCTACACAAGATTTGGTTCCAAAAATATAAATCCACGTGGTGTCTAAGGAGGAACAAGAGGGATACAGGAGAAATCTTTTGGTGTAGCACACTGCTCAGTCTCTTCGCCCAGGAAGCTGTTATTTTGAGGAGTGAGGGCAGGAAAAGGAGGCCACTCAGACGCTGGACACCACTTTATAGTCATACAGTTTATGGCAGCAATTCTGACAAAGGACCCATGTGTGATGCCAATAGGGACATTTGTCCCTAGCAGCTTTAACCATGGTGATGATGAGCAAAGACAGTGTTATCTAAATGTCACACCCAGCCCAACTAGCATTGTCCAAGCTGCTGAAATTCCAGAAAAGCCCTTCAACTGGATGGGCAGGAAGAGCAACACCCCCAAACTGGCGTTTGCTCTGCAGTGGGGCTGGGAATGGTGGAGATGGATGAATGGGCAGAAGCAATGCTGGAGAGACCTTTCCCAGCAGCAGGGCTACAAATAGCTGCTACAATGGATGAACAGGAGAACAGAGCTGAAGGGCCTGCGATGAGCTGAAACTGGCCAGCGTGGGTGGATGGACAGGAAAGGCCTTTGCTCTACAGGAAGAATGAGAACAGCTAATGGAGATGGATTAACAGGAGCAGAGATGATAATAGACTTTGCCCTTTCTTGGGCTAAGAATACCTGCTAGGTACACTGGAGGATAGGAGAGAAGCAGTGAAAATAAAAACACTATTAGGAAAAGAGAGTGAGTGTCTGATTATTGTTTGCCAGTAGTTTGCCACATGCTGTGGAAGTTTAGGGCAGTAGCCCAGCAACACATTACCTCAACATATTCTCCCAGATTTAACGCAGGGTCTGTTCTCTGTTTGTGAAATCCTAAGCAGATGTGGCCAGAGTTCGGCACACACAAAGATGGATCCATTGTGCCTTGCTCTGTGGTTGACAATGGTGATTTAAATTAGCTTCAGAAAATGGACACTATTTGTTCCTCCCACTTCTCCTAAGCAGTCTCTATAATATGATAAGTAAACTGAATCGGCTCCATTCTGCCTCCTGTAGAACTTGCTGATCGGGGTAGGGGCGGGAAAGGGGCTCTCTCTCTCTACAGAAGACATCTGCAACTTCCTGTCAGCTGAACTACCACAGAGCAAGCACGACACACACTTTGTGCTGGGCCCATATGCTACCTGCACTCATTTCTGTCCCTCACTTTCCAACCATGTTCTCACTTTAACCCCTTCTGGGGTGCTGGGTTAAAAATTGTATCACACCAAGCGGTTTCAATTGCCAATAATTTTCCTGTGAGAATACAGCCATAGTCTGCATTAGAAAGGCCACTGAAAAAGCAGATAAGGATGACCCAATAAACAGTCTGTGGTCCCATGAATTTTTAAGCACGTTTTGAAAAAGGTCTCTTATAAACAACTATAACAGAAAATAAATAACCACAGGTTAAGGGGCAAAGTTTTTCATGCATTAAGAGCTAGTTAAGTAATAGTAAACAGAGTTAATGGCTACTTCTCAGAGTCAAGAGCTGCCAGTGGATGTCCCAGGGACTGGTATAAAGATCAATATTATTTTACATATGGAGGAAGAGGCAGACAGTGGGTGCAAGTTGCTGGTAATATTGAAGTGTGGTTCCACTCTGTCAGGAATCAGGACCTGCAGCAGAGCTAATCTCCAGGCAGCTTCTTTAGTACAGCTGGCCAACAGCAGGCTGCCTGATTAGCCATACCACCTAATTGGCTGGAGGGACTAGCACATCAACTCTTAAGTCAGCAGCCGCAGGACCTTGCTGGCTGCTCAGTGCTCATGTTCACCTCGAGCTACCTTGTTCCTGCTACTCCTGCCCTGTAGCCTTGCCTCTGTCCTGCCCCTGCCTTGAACTCTCCCTGCCTGATACCCTGCTCGCTCTAGTTCCTGCCCTCCAGCTTGACCAATGACGCCAGCTTCTGATTATTGACTCTAGCTCTTACCCTCTGTTCTGATGCCTGCTCTGGCCCACGATGCTAGACCAACTTTATCCCAGTTGGCTGACACGCTCTCTGAATACTGGCTATGTAAACATGTTACCTTTTATTCAACACATCTGCTCCTTATGGGTAGTCAGAGTCATAGCTGCTATTTTTAGTAGCAACAAAATAAGATTCTACTTTTTTACTCTGGCTAGCTTAGGAGTCTCACTTTGCCTCTCTCTCATCAACAGAATTTTTAGCTGGGTCCTGACTGCAGAATTTTTATTATTAGTGAGGCAGGATTCATAAAAAATCCAGCTTGACTTTCAGATTCCAGGTTGAGTTTGCTGGACTGATTGTTAGAAAAAGGAATTTTACTTGTAAACTACACAGAGCTGATCTGTAGCGATTGAGAGACAAACCTAGACTCTCAAGATGCCCTGTTGACAGAGTCACTTTTCAGAGCACATTTTAAGTTAGGGTGGTAGATGATGGAGGTTTGTGAGGCATTCTGCAAAGATTTAAACACTTTGGAAAATTGGGCAGCAAGACAGCCAAATGCATTTAACTTGAAGAAATGTAAGATAATGAACATTGGTAAGAATGCTAGTGGCCTCTGAAATGGAGGTTACTTACCAGTAACTGAAGGTTCTTCAAGATGTGTGGTCTCTATGTGTATTCCACACGTGGGCAGGCATGCATGGTATGCGCCTGAGTCCAGAAATTCTAAGAAGCAGTGTCCATTGGCCGCAAAGTGCAGTAATCACCTTGCACTCCCGACTTAAGGAATAAGATGCCGTGTGTGCTGACAACTTTCCGTAATGTGACTCCAATATGATCGAAGCAGAGGGGACAGAGGGCAGGTAGTGGAATACAGATAGGGACCACATGTCTCAAAGTAACCTCCATTTCTTCTGCAAGTGCTGGTCCCTATGTGTATTCCACACATAGGTGACTGACAAGCAGTGCTCAGACTGGAGCAGAGTGTGAGGAAGCCAGCAGCAAAGATTCTTGCAGTGCTGCAATTCCCACTGCTGCATCCATAGTAGAGGCCTGAACGAGCAAGTTCACTAGTGAATCTAATGAATGCATGGCTGGAGCTCCAGGTGGCTGCTCTGCATGTATCTAGTATCGGAATGTCCTTCAGGGATGCTTTATAGGCATCTTGTGGCCTCATGGAGTCTGCCCTGACTCCATCAGGAGACGGTCAGTGTGCTAATCTCAGTGATGCACCCAGAAAACCACTAAGAGATTCTCTAAGATGATACTGCTTGATCTTGTGATCTTTCTGTTATGGTGAGAAAAAGTCTTGGTGATTTTCTGATAGGTTTGGTCCTTTGCCAGTAAAACGCCAGGGCACATCTGACATTGAGGAAAAGAAGTATTTTTTCTCTGGCAGAAGGATGGGGTTTTGGGAAAAGGACAGGTAAATGGATACTTTGGTTGACATGGAATTCAGAAATAACTTTGGGGAGGAACTCAGGATGGAGGCAAAGTGACACCTTTTCCCTGTGAAAAAAACATATAAGGAGCATCTGCCATGAGGGCTCGCAACTCTCTCACTTTCCTGGCTGAAGTGATTGCAACTTTCATGGACAGGTGGGACATGCAGCCTGTCACCAACTGTTCCAATGATGGTCTGGTGAGTGTTTGCAGGATGAGATTGAGGTCCCATTGAGGTGTAGTTTTGACCACTGGTGTAAAGGTCTTGACTAAGCCCCTTATGAATCTTTACTGTAGTTGGATGGGTGAAACCAGAACATACTTCTGCCGGAGGGAGGGAGGTACTAATCACTGTGAGATGGACCCGCAGTGAGCTTTTGGAAAGATGTGAGTTTTTCAGAGACAGGAGATAATCTAAAACAACTGAAATAGCTGCAGTGCCTGGAGAAGGTTGATTATGCTGCACCTAGGTAGAGAAACATCTACATTTAGCTAGGTAGCAAGTCCCAGTTGAATCCGTCCTACTTTGGATAAGGATAGCCTGAACAGGTGCTGAACAGGAGTGCTCTACTTTCAATGCCCATTCAAACACCAGGCCATGAGATGGAGCGAGTCTGAATTGGGTTATCTGATTCTGCCCCCCTCCTAAGTTAGGAGGTCTAAGAAGGAGTGGATTCTAATTGGGTAGGCTGAAATTTTCAGGAGCTTTGGTATCCAAAAGTGTGTGGACCAACTAAGTGCTAGGAGAATGACTCTGGCCCTAGCATGACAGATCTTTCTGTCATTGTAGCAGAGGAGTGGAAGGAAAGGCATATGAGATCATTTATCCATGACAACAGGAGAACATTGCCCTGGGAGCCATGGCCCATAGCTCCTCTGGAGCAATACAGGTGAAGTTTTCTGTTCGTTTGGGATGCAAAGAGATCTCATTGAGGTGTACACTGAGTGAATATTTCTCTCAGGACAGAGTTATGAACCGAACCTCCCATTTGTGGTCCACAGAGAAGTGCCTGCTCAGGTTGTCTGCTAACGAGTGCTGTGCATCTGGGAGGTTGGATAGTGTTGTGGTTCTGGATGCACCAGTTCCAAAGCCTGACTGCTCTGAGACAAAGGGGAAGAGATCTTGCTCTCCCCTGTTTATGTAAAAGACTCTGGTAATGTTGTCTGACATCACTCTGATATGGTGTAAATGTTTAAGCAGGAGAATGGCTCTGCAAGCCAGGTGGAACTGCTTTCAGTTCTACTATATTGATGTGCAACCTGCCTCTCATGGTGTCCATGTGCCTCGTGCAGTGTGGTTGTTCAGGTGAGCACCCCAACCCAGAAGGGAAGTGATGATGGCAGTTGGGATAGGAGTGTTGAAGGGAGCACCCACTCTCACGCTCTCCAGGTTGAACCACCAGGCAAGAGAGGCGATGACTCTGGTGGGAGCAGACATGCTGAACTTGATGTGATCTTTGGAGTGTAGACAGACCAGAGCAAGGCCTGCAGACATCATAAATAAGCTTGGCAAACAGCATCTCACAAGTGCACATAGCCATGTGGTTTAAAAGACACATTCTGACCGTAGTTCTTGGTCTGCAAGTAGTCCGGGCTATCAGGCTGCTCATTAACTGAAATCTTTCTGTGGGAAGGAAAGCTTTCATGGAAACAGAGTCCAGTGTCACGCCGATTAAGTTTATTTTCTGTGTGGGTGGTAAAATAAACCTTTCTTTGTTTAGGCAGATATCCAGAGTTGCTAGAAGATGGAGCAGAAAATCCATCACCACTCTTGGCATGAGTGACCCACTGAGAGCCAATTGTCCAGATATGGGAAATCTGTGTAACTCTGATATCTCAGCTGGGCTGGCACCACAGAGAAAAGTTTTGTAAACACAAAACTGGGTGCTATTGCTAGCCCAAAGGGAAGGACTCTGAACTAAAATATTCTTGGTCTACTATAAGCTGCAGAAACCTTCTGTGGGAAGGAGGTATGTTTACATGAAAGTATGCATCCTTCTTGAGCCACGAACCACATCTCCTCCCATAGGGAGGGAATTATCAATGCTAATGTAAGCACCCTGAATTTTGACTTTCAAATAAAGATGGTTAGTTGTTGAAGATCCAGAATGGGTATCCATCCTCCATCTTCTTGGAGGACTAGAAAATCCTGGGAATAGAACCCTTGCCTTTGATACTGAGGTGAGATGTGCTCTATTGCCATTTGTTGTAGGAAGGAGTCCACCTCTTGATGAAGAATCACCTTGTGAGAATGGTCCCTGAAGGGGGAAGGGAGAGGAACTGCATGGAGTATTCTTGATGGATAATATCCAAGACCCAACTGTCTGTCATGATCAAGGCCCAGTTGTGGGTGATGACTGCGAGATGGTCTCTGAATATAATGGGGGAAGAGGTGGTGGCATCTGTGGTAGAAGGCGGGTCTAAAATGAGGTGCAAAAACAGCCCTTTGCAGGTGGCTGGGAATAAGTAGAGGTCATGGTGGTAGAAGGGGCCAAGAAACAAGGCCTCTGGCCCTCTGACATTTCTGGGGAGGTGTGGCTGGATGCTTGGGGTAGAACACTCGAGGACAGGGTGGCCTTGGCCTTTTGGTTTGTCTCTGGTGTTCTCTCTTCAGACCCGTAGTAGAACTCTCCAGAGTGTAGAGTCAATCTAATCTAAAGTCCTTTAGTGAGTGTAGGGACCCTTTCTCATTGAAGAGATTTGACTATATGATATTCTGGACCTCTCTGGGGAAATGTGAAGACCATAGCCAAAAATCCCTCCTCATGACTATACCAGTGGCCAGGCCTCTGGATGCCATATCGGCTGTATCCACTGAAGCCTGGAGGGCCATTCTTGCCACTAACTTGCTCTCTCCTATGAAGGACTGATATTGGGCTCTGTCCTCAGGGGGAAGTTTGTCCTTAAAGTCTGCCAGCCTGGCATAGTTGTTAAAATCATATTTCGCTAACAGGGCCTGATAGTTAGCGACATAAAATTGCAGATCTGTAGAAGAAAAGACCTTTTTCCCAAGGAGGTCCAACCTCTTTGAGCCCTTGTCAGTGGGATGGTCCCTTGATGTTGTGACCTAGCCCTCTCTGTAGCTGCCTGTACCACCAAAGAGTTGGGGATGGGGTTGGAGAAAAAGAAATTCGGCTCCCTTTTGGTAGGGACAAAATAGCACCTCTCGGCTCTTTTAGGTGTGGGGCACAGGATGCTGAAGTATGTCAATCTATCCAGCTTCATGATGGGCTTATTAACTAGAAGCACCACCTTCCTTGAGTCTCCAGGCTGCAAAATATCCATGATCTGGGGGTTGGGGGAATGCCTATCCACTTTTTAACATGGGCATAGTTTGGGGGGCAGGGAGGTCATGTTGCTCCCCCCATCTGCATGTCTTGGGCAGGCATGAAGCAGTACCAGCAGCCTCTGCTGGCAGCACCAGCCTCTTCTTGGTGAGGGCTGAGGTGCGCTTTAGTCCCCCCTTGCCACGAGGCCCTGCCCCTCTCAATGGCCCCACCCCTGCTCCTCCTGTTCCCCCTGAGGCCCTGCCCCCAGCCAGGCCAGAAGCCAAAACAGGCAGTGGTAAGAGCCGCCCAGGGAGCCCAGGCCACTGTGGGGATCCCCGAACCCTCCAGATGGTAGCATCCAGATCTCCTCAACTGCCTGTCAGGGCTCAGCTCTCTCTGAGGAGATGGAGGAGTGGCCAGAACATCTGACTTGTCCAAGTCAAAAAACTGCTCCCTTTCCAATGGTGGGGCTTTGGTACCAGATCACTCCTGCTCGATGGTTGGAGATGAGATAGTTCCTGAGACACTGAAGTAGTATCGTCCTCCAGTGTAATTGCCCACAGGAGGGCCAGGCCACACAGGATAGAAGACTGGGGGTAAGGGAGGAAAATATCCTGTGGTGTTGTATTTGTCTCCATACATCCTGATGTTCAGAGGGTTCCGGTGTTTCTTGGGGGCTAGTGCAGTCCTTGGATGAGTGAGCTGGTGATTCCAGACCCATACTCCTAGACAGAACCAGTGGATAACGGTCCTTGTGTTTCAGAACTGGAGTCACCAATTGAACCAGTGGATCTTTCTTCTTGAACACTTTATCCTACAGCTTGAGGGCTTCCAGTGGTACTGGCCTGTTACAATTCTTGTGTGAGGACTTACCCAACCTTGATGGGCTGTAGGGATGGGTGGTAGGGATCGCCTCTCTTGTAGATAGTCCTGAACAGGGCTCTGGCCTTGTGACCATAAGGGTGGACTCTACTCTCATAGGAAGACCTGGAGGAAGAGTCCTTAGGTTTAGGAGCTGCAGACTGTTCTTCTAAGCACATGCTTGGAGACGCGCCGCTCATCTGCTGGGGGCCAATGTACAAGAGGGTCTGCCTGGCCCAAATTGGAGTAGGGCCTCATAGCTTTCAGCATAAGGTGTTTCCTTAGACAAAGCTTTGTTAGTTTTTGATGGAAATGAGCAACAAATACTGCATTTTGCAGACGTATGCATCTCACCCCAGCAGTAGATGCAGTGTTGATGATCCTCACTCACGGAGAAGGAGCAAAGGCAGAACCTGTGATTCTTGTACCTTGGGACTCTGGGCACAGTCCCAGACCACAAGTAGGGAGTCCCCAGGATGGGGAAAAACAAGCTATACTAACTAAACTATACTAATATAAAAGCTATGAAGCATAAAAATTATTTACAAATCTATGTACAGTTTTTATCTGGCCACGGTCAGAGACAGGATTCTGAACTAGATGGACTATGGGTCTGATCTAGTATAGTAACTCCTGTGAGCCTAAATATGAATGTAGGAATCTAATTTTAAGAACTCATGTTTGAAAATCTTGACCTTCATGAATAGTTGAAGCAGCCTGTCCCGTGCAGAGAAGCTGCTAAAAAATTAGATGGTACTCCTGGCTGCATTGAAAGTGATTTAAAATGTTCTGACAGTTATGTTGAACTCTTTTGGAACTGTGTGCGTCTAATTCTGGTTGCTTCACTTTGAGGAGGGTGTAGAAGAGGTTAAAAAATATCCATAGAAGAGCAATAAAGTTGAGGTCTTGGTCCGTTTGCCATTTGACGAGAGATTATATAAACTAGGATTATTTGGGATGAAAAGGTGAAATGGCAAAGGAGACTTGATTGGTGTATTCAAAATTATGAAGGACACAGCGAAAAGTGAAACATCCCTCTGTCTTACTCTGGCCAATAATATGAGACCAAAAGGGTCGGTCGATAACCCTAAAGGGCAGTACACTCAGAGCAAACAAAAGGTACTATGTCTTTACATAGTGTATGGTCACCCTTTGGAACTGAGCTGATAGGAGAAGTCACAAGGTCCAATACTATGGGTGAATTTTTTAAAACGCTGGATAATTTTATGACCATTATGAACAGTTATAACTATGCAAATTCATGGTAAGAGGGACTAAACTGGCTTTTATGTTCAGGGTTTAAGCTGCCCAGAGACAAGAGGTATTTTTTTTCCTTCAGGAGGAGGATTGTACAAGTGATCAGGTGCTACAGGGCTCAGGGGTGCAACTTACACTAAAGCATCAAGTATTATCCACTGCCACAGTACATTATCCAAACCTTCAGCTGGCGAGCTGCTTGGAGGGTTCCAAATACTTTGAAGGACAGTAGTACAATCAGAGCAGGCTCTTAATAGAGTGGAAAGAGAAATGAAATTCAGTAAAGGAATAATCCTCACACAAACACGATATGGGGGGCACTGGCTAGGCAGCAGTGCTACAGAGAAGTGTCATGGGCCTCAGGAGATGACAAATTGAAGAAAAGTCAGCAATGTGATACTGTAACAAAGGTTAAATGCTGTATCTGGTTGTATTGTAGAAAGATAGTGTCTATCTCCATCTTGGCGGTTATTCTGCTCTTCTCAACCCAGGTTAGGGATGTAAAGAGATGTTATCAAGAGGATAGTGTTCCATTTTGATTAGCCAAAAGGGACAGGGCAAGAAATAAATGGACAAACTACAGCAGGATAAATTCAAGGTAAATAGGATAAATATGTAAACATTAGGACAGCTTGGGCAATGGAACAGGCTGCTGAGGGAATTCTGTGGGCTTGTCAGCAGTGGAAGCATTCAAGGTTAGCTCTAGACAGCTATCTGAATCCGAGGTGGTTTAGGGATAATGAAATCAATCCTGCCATAGTCAGAGGGATGGTCTAGATGACTCACTAGAAGTCCTTGCCAACCCTAATGATATGATAACGCAGCAGGCCTCCTGCCTCCCATTTCCATCACTAGGTTCACTCCTCCAACTGCCTGTTTTAAAGTTATCACAAATTGTTTGTTTATTTTTTTAAAAAGACAACTTTTCCAGTTGTTTACATCCACCTTAAAGTGCTGTTATTGTCAGAAAAGTGACTGTAACAATGGCAGATATCTCGTTCAACAGATCTGTTCCCGTATGTGCTCAGCTGACTATTGGCTAAACTTAGTGAAAAAAAGTTTTTACTATTTTTCTACTCCTGTTAGACATGCTGGGCTAGCATAAGTAAGAGAGAGCAAGTTGGAGTCAGTCTTTACTTTTAGATCCAGGATGAATTTTTAGGGCTGGCAGAAAAAAAAGCTTGATTTGCAAACTGAACATATCACATCTAGAGATCATGAGAGAAAATGAGAATGGAAACTTCTTGTACTGTTTTTTACAGTAACTTTTCAGAGAACTACTGCACTTCTTAAGTTACATGACTACTCCATTGTTGCATATGAACATGACATTCCATGGTCACATGACTGCAGAGTCATGCTGAAACCAGGATTCCTATAGCCTCCTTAACTAAAAGCTGGGCCTGCAGTGGAGTCATTCTCCTCTGTCATGAAGAGGGTAAATGCTGATGTCTTCCAAGAAATTCCTTAAAAGCACATATATCAAAAGCATTTAAAAATAACTTTGCTTGCTTTTATTCCATGTACTCTAGTCTCTCTTTCAGAGTCCGTGACTATAGACCTAAGCAGTACTGGCATTTCTATTACTTGTGATCCACATCCCTGTCCTGTGAATCAATATTGGCATCTGTACAGGAAATATTTGCTGTGGTCTGAAGATTAAAACAGAAAGGTAGAAGTCAGAAGTCCTAAATTCTTTTCCTAGCTCTTCTGCTGACAGACTGTGTAACTTTGATCAAGTCACTTGATTTAACTGCTTTGTTGTTCAATATCCCCATCTATGAAATAGGTACAATGATATCTGCCTACTTTAAGAAATGCTCAGCATCTTAGTGAAGTGCTTCCAGATCCACATGTGAAAGGAAACCTAGAGAAGTGCTAAGTATTAGTTCTACCTGGGCAGTACAATGTATCCATCAGTGTTACTCCAACTGCTGCCTGCTTGTATCCCCCTCCTTTTCCATGCAGGAGATAAAACTCCAAAGAGATGACAAGACACATGGCTAAACTTCCACATGACTCTCACATCTAGGACAGTGAGTTGTTGAAAGCCCAGTGTTAACATGGTGGGCATTCCAGTCTCAAAGCATTTTTGCCCCTGATGCCACCAAAGAGGGGTAATAGGATCTGAAAATATAGAGAAATATAAATTGTTTCCACTGGTTCCCATTCTTCTTTTTCAACATACCAACATCCATTTAGAAACCGGGAGGGAAATACCACCTTACAGGCTCTGACCTCTGCGACAGTTGTGTAGCTAGCAGCCATGTGCTACAGAGACAGTTATAAAGCCTGGAGAACGTTAAATGGAGAAGTTTCACTTCCATGTGTTGAGCAAGTGGTACTGGTGGGTGGGTGGAGGACATAAAAATAAAACCATAAAAAGATTAATTTGCAGAAGGAATGAGGGCTCCAAGCTCGTCCTTTGCATCCCCAAAAAGCTGCACAGTTTTGATTAAACCATGTCACCGAGAAGAGGCTGAGAGAATGGTAATGACAAAACAAAATTAAAAATCTTTGGAAAATTAAGACGTGGAATTCCAAACATTTGCAGTATAATAAACCCCACCCAGCCCGGAAAGCTGTGCTAACCAAACAGGAGTTCTGGTCTACCCATGAGGAAACATAAGAAACTGTCACACCTGGCAGCCACCCACCCACTTTCCCATTTCCTCCCTGGTTTACTGCAGAATTGTGTTCCTCAGTGCCCTTGCCTATGCTTATTGTGTCTGTTTCCAGTAGAACCCCCCTTCATTCAGAAGGGGAGGTTATAAATTAGCTACAATGCTGCCTGAGGGGCTTAGTCATAGCACAGCAGGTATTGATTTACAGTGTTTTAAAGAACTTTTTTTAATTGGAAGTTTTCTAGAGAAAAAGTACAGGCTTTGCAAAAAGCAGACATGGAGCCACAGAGTCTCAGAACAAAGGACAATGTACACCACTCAACAGTATCATCTTCTAATGATCTGGATTAAACTGGCCCTTTTCAAAGTTCTAAGTGTAGTTCCATGAGTTCATGAAAAACTATTCCCAAATCTCTGCTGACAGTATTCTCGTGCCTACCTGAACTCCCATTTCTTGAGGAAAGACAGGAGCTGTCTCAATTCCTCCTTCCCTTACCTCAGTGCAGCCTTTGGCATCATGGAGCACTCCTTCCCCCTAGACTTAGACCCCCAACCAATGCAATGATTCCTGCACTTCCCCTCCCATTATGGCTCTGTTCTTCCCAAACTGTCTCCAGTATGGGTTCCTCCTCTGGCCCCAGATCTCTGTTCTGTGGTGTCCCAACAAGACTCCATTCTTGGCCCTCAGTTGTTTTTCATCTACTTTTCATTTCACTCATCTTTTCACTGTTTATAACCTTAGCTGCTGCTGTTACTCAGACCATTTTTCAACCTCTGTGACTTGTCCCTGACCCATATTGTCTTGAACAAGTCTGGCTTTCAATTTCCTGCAGCTCTCAAAAACAGACATGGTTCTTTGGTTATGAGGAGCCTTCCCAAGCACAACTTCATCTCAACTCAGCCCTTCCATTGGCTTCCATGGTTTGTAACCTCAGCATTGTCTTTTGTTCTCGACTCCCTCTCCTCACACATCTGTCTGTCCACCCACACTTCTGCAACACGACTCCTTTACATCAACATTGGAAATCCCATCTTCTCACACTGCTGCAGCTCCTCTCCTTATAGCTTCCCCAACCCCCCAGACTCAGACTCAAATGCTCCTGATACTCTTCCCACCCCAGACCCTCCTCACAACACTCCACCGGTTCTTGAAGCATTTCTGGAGAGCCAGTTCATTGTTGCTTGTAGCAACTGTGTGAACACAAGAAGGCACAATCCCAGCTCCAACCTGTGTTTATAAAGTGATGTATGGATTTGCTCTACCCACTCCCAGCATCTAGCAGCAACCTCCTACATGTCCTTTTGCGCATTCTTATTCTGCTTTGTAAGACAGCCTTGCCTGGGCAGCTCACTGCATTCTCTGTTTATATTGTGGTAGCAGCTAGGGACCCTGTTCATAGACCAGGGTTCTGCTGTGGTAGGCACTAGCCAGACAGACAGTCCAGGTGCTTGAAGAGCTTGTAACAACATTCCTGTTTCACTTCCACAGTTCTTAAATCACACCTGGAGACCGTTTTCTTCCTTTCGTCTCTCTCTTAACTACACTGACAGAGCAAAATAATAGCAGGAAGAGAGAAACAAGAGTTCGTAGGATATTGTTTTTAAATATATTTTGCTTTATCACTGCCCTTTCATACTCCAGGCACACACATCACATCTATTTAAAACAGACTAAACCCAGTACATCAAAAAATAGACAGCAGAGAGACCTGTTTCCCACCCCAGTAAAGAACCCATCTCACACTGCATGCCTCACATCCAGAGAAGTTTGGGCAAATAGGTGAGTCACTTTGCATGTTTTGCCAGCGAGGTTGGATTTGGTGACTGTCAGGCCAAGGTGCCTGGGAATGGAGAGAGGAAAGCATTTCAGAGCTCCATCTTGTTTATTCCAAGTAACTACAAGCCAGAGTGCCCCAGCTATTACAACTGCCATACCATCACAGAGTGGGAGAGGCAGTCACTCAAATAGGTTGGGCCTAAACCATGTAGAAACTTTGCAGATCAAAATCTGCCTCTAACATTCCAGACATCAGGTAGCCAATGCAGATCACGGAGAGAAGTATCACTGCTCAGCAAGCAGGCTGCTTTATTCTGAACTAGCTGCAATTTCTGGACAGTTTGAAGATCGAGAGCATTACAGACATTAATCTCAAGGCACCAAAGGTAGGGAACAAGTGAGGCCTGGGGCTGAAAGAAATGGATGAAATCTTGTCAAGCAGAGATGGCAAGCAGCAGTCTTTGGAACAGCAACTACTTAAACTTCAAGTAGCGACTGCAGAACCATGAAGAGGCCTGGGTGGAGAACCTTTAGAAGTGAACAGCGGGCAAACCCCATCAGAGTTGCTGAGGTAAGCTCTGCCATCTAGTTTGCTTTCCCTCAACTGTAAGTATTTTTCCATCTTATCTAGGGTGACCAGATATCCCAATTTTATAGGGACAGTCCTGATTTTGGGTCTCTCTTATATTGGCACCTATTACCCCCCACCCCAGTCCCAATTTTTCACACTTGCTGTCTGGTCACCCTAATCTTATCTGTACGGAGTCTCAGGCAGCTGGCTCTCATCCATGCATCAGTTTGCATGTTAGAACACTGAACAAGTCAAAAGAGATTGAGTGGGCTATTAGCATACTGAAGACACTGTTGCCCACACTTCCTCACTACCCACCTTAACAACCCCATATACTAATTGAAGAGGGGCAACAGAAGGAAATAGAGGACAAGGCCCCTTAGATCAGATGAGCAATTGCCCAAGACTATCCTCCAGCACTTCTCAGAAAAGGAGCAATGAAGCCACTTGGTGACCCAATTTAATCTTCCCAACATCTGATGACACATTAACATTTCATGATTAAGTTTTAGATTTGTCAGCTGCCATCTAAAAGGATCAATATGGATAACTGAGCTTCATTGACAGACAGGAGAATAGCAGCACTGTTAAGATAGCTGCTATGCTATAGGCAGGCCTATATCAAAGTAACTGGGGTTAGAGACCAGGAGACTCCCAATATTAATGAGGTCATACTAAATAAATGTGTATTGTGGCCTGTTCTAAAAGGTTACAAAGTGTTTGTTTCCTTCTCCTCCCTTGTCCACTCAGGGTTCAAGTTTAGTCTATTTAACTATTGCAAAACAGTGCCATAAAAACCTACTGGCAAAGGTGTGTGTCATCAAGAAAGCACGAACCATCCAAAGATAAATGGTGGCCTGTCTCCAAAAGCTGGCACATTAGGCCACGGCACCACCAGGGGAACCACACAAGTGCTATGCGCAAAGGTCTGCTTTTAGCACAGCATCCTAATTATTTCTCAGAGAGCAACATGCAAGTAGCACAGCTATTTCCTTCATCAATTATGAACTCTAGAATGGTGAGCAGTTTCCAGCTCCATGCTCACACTCTGGAATATGCCAAAGAATTTTTTGCTGCTCAAAGCATTTATGTTTTTAAACCAAAACTCCATTAAACATTCAGGGGAGACAGTTAAGCAGTTACTGCTGCAAAGCACGTTATGGTAGATACCAGTCTTTCAGGCTTGAACAGTTTTGAGTAACCGAGAATGTGCAAATATAAGCAGAAGATTGCTGCAGCCTGTGCAATGCATTTGAAGGACATTTGTCAAACATTAGTAACATGGTGGTTGTGCCAGGAGCTCTTCCCCCATGGGCAGCATGTACTGCTTACCAGTTATGTGAAGTTCTGCTGGATAAAATTCCATATGGCTTTTATATGATGCAGTGTAACCCATCTCTCTAGTAGCCACCTCCCACTCCACTTTTACCTCTTAAATTGGCCCTATGTTTCTGCCAAACTGCACTGTAGAAATGCTAGGTCCAAAGGGCCTCCAATATCACAGGTGGAAATTTAGCATTGGCCCTGGGGTGTCCTGCAGGTTCTATATTAGAAAGATGTTCTTCTACAGTAAATCTGGAAAGATTTTCTCCTGAACTTCCTTGAGATGGGGCAAGAGACAAGAGCGTAGATGGTTGTTGGTTTGGTATGTTTTCCCACCCCCAACAACTTGAAAAGATGCTGAAACATATTCAGATGGGTAGGGGAGCCTTAAGCAAGTCTGAGTATGAGAGTTACAGTGTATAAGCATCGCTAGGAGAAAGTGCCCCAAGACAATACGCTTTCAGCAGTCCCTGGAAGTGCCAGTGAAATTTTGCATTGAAGGAATAGGTGAGGATTGGGCTATGATGTGGGATGAGATTTATGCATTTTGACTCAATTGCTTTTGGTTGGTGTTCTTTCACCTTGCAAAATATATAGTCCCTCTAAAAGCCTAACTAGAACAGTTACTAATGTGCAAACCCTGAAATCTGAAAATAATTGGTAAACTGAAGTTTCTGATGAAATTATTCTAGAGTCTAGTTCAAAACATCGCTCATACTCTCTTCGTGCAATAAAAGTCCATCTCTTCTAGCAGGAGTGGAAGCCAGTCCAGGAGATCCAGATACAAATATCAGAAGAGGAAGTTTGCGGGAAAAGCCTGAGTGACTTTGAAAATTAAGACAGGAGGAAGATCCCAGTGTAAACATGAAGATCAACAAAGCCTGATCGAACAAGCCACTGCATGTGTCTTCTTACAAGGAAACACACCCATTTGCTTGTTTAAATTGATCAGCATATTCTCATCTCAGAGAGGGAGAGATGGGATATCAAAGCCCCCCGTGCAGACTGTGGGTTGGGAGGACGAAGTAGTCTACATTTGAGTGGCTATCTTAAAAAAAACAGCATCTCGTTTTTGCAAGAAAAACCAATTTCACTGTCAGTTTCTTGAAAAAACTTGGGGTTTATTGATTTAAACTGCAAACAGTCGTTACAAAAGAGATTCTTTTAAATAAACTCACAGAGAAAAAAAAGCAATGTAGTGAACAGTAACAGGGGAAAAAAATTACATTCATTATTTTCTTTGTGCCAGTCCCATTCACCTCAACAAGGAAAACTCCAAACTCAGAATACAGAAAGGCAAAGACAAACTGCATTTGGAATGTCTTCAAATAGGCACTTTAAGCCAAAGGCTTTTGTCTCCTTTAAGAAGCTATCGAAAAAAAAAAAGGAAGTAAAATGTCTTCCTTCTATACTGTCTCACAACAAAGCTTATACACATACATTCTAAAGCCCAGGTGTTGTATGACCTAGGGGGGAGGGGAAGGAAGAGGAGGAGGAAGAGAAAAGGCAAAGGAGCACATTAACTCAATTTGCAGTCCAACACAAAAAAGGGAGGAAATTCTAAAATAAATAATCCAAACACAGTTTTTGCATTTTTTTTAAATTAATTTTTCATTTTTTAAAATAAAATAACCAAAAAAGTGTAAAGTTACAAAAATGTCATTGTAGTATAATATATTAAACTGTGGGGGGAAAAAAGGAAAAAAGACACTTCACAATCTTAAGATTAATATGGAAGATCATAATTTAAACATAAAAGAATATATTCTATGGATTCATCATCCCGATAAATATGAACAAAATTAACAAAAAGCATAGGTTTCGGCAATAAATACGTTTTGATAAGTTAAATAAGCTTTTTTTATATTGTTGTGCAGTGACAAGCAAAATTTGCTCTCCAATTTCTGAAAAGTTATACAAAATTAAAAACCCAGAAAAAAAAAATAATAAAAAGCTTGGCGTGAGTGCTCTAAGATAGATCTAACGTACTCTAGAGCAAAACCATTAAAGCTATGTCTACTGGAACTTGGAATACACGGAACTTGCGTGTGTGGAATGAATTCCATTTGCCCACCCCCTCTAGTTGTATTTATTGTTTGTAAAGATGTCACATGTATACATGGGGAACTTTTAGCACCAAAATCAAGTCTTTCATAGTCCATCTGGCTTTTTCCCCCAATCACAAGTCCCATTCATGTTACAATCTTTGTCCATTCTCAGCTTTTTCTTCCTGCAGACCTGAGCAGACCCAGGCAAGATTAGTCTTTAAAGGGGAAAAGGGTTGGATGTTAACCGCTGTCCACGTGCCATTAAGTCTAGCAGAAACTGGCCAATGGGAAGGGAGGGGAGAAGGAACAATGTATTATTGTGGCCAGTGGAGGGAGCAGTTGGTTCTGGATATTCCCTGCACATCTGGAAGTGCACAGAGCTTTAAAGGAGGCTGCTGGTGCCCTCTGCAGCCAGAGAGGTAATACAGTCACAGTGAAAATGTTCAAAGGCACTAATTTTGTAAACGGTTATTGCTTTTTATTGTAATTTGGCACTTAAGGTCTAAGCCAGTGAGTCAGCTACAGGCAAGTGGACAGTCTTTAGGTTAACATCTAACCCTTAGATTGGGGGCATGGGGGGGGGAGGGAGTTTCAGCTTAACATTGTAATAAAGGTGGGAGGAGGGCAAGAGGAAACCCCAGTTTAGTCATCAGAGATGGAGAGTCTGCTGAAGATGGGAAGACGTCTCGAGTTATCCAGGATGGGTGAATCTGAGCCGCTGTGGCTGCTGGAGCTGCTCAGATAGCCTTCCTGATCAGAGAGGGAGTCCTGAGGACTGGGGGGTGAGTCAAACATGTTGGGGGACTCAGACATGGGCCTGAAGAGGAAAGCAGTGGGTGAACCCCCACTGGACACCTGCACCCCTATGCTGGGGGCAAAGAGAGTGGCCAGCTCCTGGCTGGAAAAGGTGAAGGGGTTGCTGGCACAATCTGGCAAGGTGGGCGAGCCCAGAAGGTCATCAGCGCTCAGCATGGGTGGTGGGGTGACTGAGGTGGGGCTGTCCAGCAGCCCATTGGCAGTGACACTGGGGAAGCCAGCAAAGCTGAAGCTGTGCTGGAGGCGGGGTCTGTCGGCGATGGTGGGGTCCCGGCCCCCAGCCACAGCACGGCGCTCCTCGGCATTGTGGATGAAGTGACAACGAGGCCCATAAGGGCAGAAGCCGATGGTGTGGAAAGTGCGACACAGCTCGGTCTTGTACTTGGGGTGGCGGGTTAGGCTCCGCAGCTCATGGATGCCGTGGGCAAACTGGCACTTGTCACCATATTTGCAGGCACCGTTCTCCTCGAAGGGGCGGCACAGCTCTGTCTTGTAGCGGCTCGAGTTGATTTGTCCCCCGGGCTGCTTCTGCTGCAGCAGGCGCTCACCACCTTCAGAGAAGGAGCGGTCCCGAAAACGGCTTTCCCTGGGACCCAGCACAGGGGCCGGCTCCCCCTTGAGGCTGCTTAGGAGCTGGTTCTGGTGAAACTTGGAGTTGGGCAAGGTGACAGAGTGCCTCCTAGGGAAACCCCCGCCAGCTGGGGTGCCCACTGCCTTCCTATCCAACAGACACCCTCCAACACCTGAAGGGCTGTAGTTCAACATCTTGTTACTCTGTGGAGAGAAAAACAAGAGTCAGCCAGCCTGCTCCAGCTCCCTCCTGCAGCCTATTCCCAATGCAACTCAGTCAACGAGGTGACCACATCCAGCCCCACCATATCAAACCTAGCCTCTATCTTCAACAGCCCCATAGCTCTGCAAAATAACCCTGCTTCTAATATCCCACCTCATAGGACAGCAAATCATCCTGTTACAACACAGCACCCATTTCCCCAGGCAATGACCAGGTGCCCCACCTACTCAGTCAACCTGAAATACATACAACCTCCTCCGCCCAAGGCAATAACTTGGATGCCCCACCTATCAACACCTAGTGCTGCCTGCAAGAGCCAAACCCACTATTCTTCCTTCCAGAGTCACAGTCCTCCCCTGCTGCAAGCAACTGCTCACCCTGCAGTCCCACAGCCACATCTCCCCCAGGTTCAGGACCCCTGCCAGACCCAAGAGGCAGTACTTCCTGTCATCTCTCCTCTCGAATTATTCCACCCTGTTCACAAACCCCTTTAGTGTCAGAGACTATTGTAGACACCTTTGAGGATTGTAGATTTCCTGCACTACAGAAAAGTACAGAAGCATTATCTGGGACAGTCCTGCTTCAGGGACAGGGGCGTATGTGTGAGACAAATGGGTGGGGGCACAGGACTTTTTGGAAATGCACTAATTGCTGATCTAAATTAATCCCATTTCTCTTGCTCCTCCAGCACAGCATTTCATCTGATCCAAGCCAGTCTTCACCCTTAACCGCAAGAGGATTCCTTTGCCATTAGCCTTTGGGCTGCAAGGAAAGTCTGGAAGGGATCAGGAACCAGTTACTTCATCTGCAAACTCCGTTTTAAATATTAAAAAAGCTCTTTTGGCAAGAAAAATTACACAGATTTGCTACAGTTACTTTGAAAAGCAGAGCTTTTTTAAAGCTCTTCACCTGTCCAGATTAATGTTTTGTGTGTTTTGTTTTTAAAGGGGAGGCACAGCCCTTGTTCACATTCATTGAATATGAGACTCCTAGCCCTGTTTTAGTAGTGCACCTTCATTGTCAACTCTTAAGTAAACAGGCAAAACTGAGTCAGTCTAGAATGTCTATCTGTAATCATTTTACACCGATAATTTCAAAACATGGAAAAATCTAAGGAATAGGAGGAAAAGTACTTTCTTGACTATCAGTTTGTTGAGGGTAGAAAACTCTGCTTTTGTTTCCCCTTTTTAAACCAGCTCTGTTATAAATTGAGGAAAAAAGTGTCTTTAGACAGAATTTCACTTAACAAAGGATAAATCCACAGGGGGTGGGAGGGAACAAAGCTGATCCGAAAGGGAGGAGGGAAAATAAGAAAAGTAAAACTGCATTGAGTGAATGGAAGCAGCTGTGAGTGCAGCACACTGGCCTGCAAAAGTTATTAAAGGAACCTCATCACCAGATCGTTTTGCACCCAAAGTAAATTTGCAGCTGTAGGAGCAGAAGCAGAACTAACTTGGGAAAATCATAGCAACAAGACCAGGCATGTTACAGCAGCCTAAAACTCAAGCAATTAAAAGTGGCCGAGCAACAACTCGGAAGAAAAAGCTTTCTAACTTACACGTTAAGATTCCTTCTACCAACGCCCCCATGTCAAACAGCTCTCTGAAGCCAGAGGTAGCTTTGACACACGCATATGCACACAAAAAAAGGAAGTTTTACATTTCCAAAACTTTTATAATCATCTCAGTTCAAAAGCACTGAACTCAGAGGGAAGGGAAACGTCCTCAACAAGTTTTACAAAACTACTTGGATTCTTGGGATTTCATACCCGAACTCGTTAAACACACACATCTTCGCAAAATGCCTGCGATTAACACATTAGAAATATTTTTCCCTCGGAGGTCTGGCGGGGGGGGGGGGAGAAGAGGAGAAAGAGGAGACAGTGAAGAAAGGGAACAACTCACAAAGAGTTTGGCCACATTAACGAGTTGAGTTCTCTTTACAACTTCATTGGCCTCCAGAAGACTATTTGCAAAAATAAATAAAGAACTAAAAACGCAACTCCGGAAAGGCACTCAAAACATTTAACAAGTTTGCTCGGCTGCACTTAGTCCTTCCTACGGGCAATGAAAGGCAGGAAAACCAGCCACAATCAGCTCATGAGGGAGAAGACCAGAATAATTTTACGGCAAGCAGCAACTGACTTACGATCGAGGCAACACAAACTCCCCCGGCTGCACGAGGCGAGCGCCAGGGAGGGCTGGCGACAGAGTTAAGTCCAAACAAGCACCGAACCTAGTGAAAGAACCGACAAAAGCTGCATCCCCTAAAGCCGCACGGGCAGAGGGGGCCAGTCAGCCCCACGCACGCCACCCAGGCGAGCCCCTTTACCTTGCACAGAACTTCGCTCAGGTCGAAGATGGTCGGAGACACCAGCGCCGTGGACATGGTGGGCGATCCCAGGGCGGCAGAGCAGCACTAACCCGGCGCAAGGGATCGCAGTGTGGGAAGCAAGGCACAGCCTCCAGCGCCCTGCTCCGAGTCCTTCCCCTCTGCTCTGCCGCCACGCCTCGCTCTGCCTCCGGCCGGCCGCTCGCTTTCCCCCACCGCTTTGCCTAAACTCAATTTATAAAGTTTGCAAGCTCCCAGCCCGGCCCGGGGAGGAGCTCGCGGCCCATTGCCAGCCGGAGAGGGAGGAGGAGGCAGATGATTGACAGCGCGATTGACTCACCCCGCCGGTCGGGCCCGAGAAAACTTTCAAGAGGAAGGAGGGGAGCGGGGAGGGGAGGCAAAGCCCGATCGGAGTCTGCGCTGGGCTCCTGGTACGAGGAGGAAAGTTTTTCAAAGCTCCCCACCCCCTCCCCGACGTGCATGTACAACTTGGTTGTGATTAGAAGGCGGGGGAAGGGCCCGCGCTCCTTTGTGAGTGTTGGAATTATGCAAGGGGTGGTGACATCATTTGCTGCACCCACTTTGGGCTGCCCCCTCCTCACCCCCCAGCTCAGCTTGCACTGAACTTTTGCAAAACGCCCCGGGCGGGAGCTGTGTCTTTGCAGCAGGCTCTGCGAGTGCCCAGATCCGCCGCCCCCCACCCCCCGGTAGTTTCCCCGCTTTCCTTCTCATGTGCAGGAAAGAAACGGCAACTTTAGCCTTTTGTAAAGGCAGGCGGGGTGTGCGTGCAAGAGTAGCTGCGTAGCTGTGGTCGGGTTCGGGGTGGTAGATGAGCAAAACAAAGCTGATCTTTGCAGAGACTCATCTTCCTTTCTCCCAGCTGTAATTACCGTGAAACTAAAGAGGAAAGGCTGTTTGTGTTTGTTTGCAGGATATTGATTCTGTGAGCTAGGTAGTAACGTTTGCTTTTTTCGAGTGAGGCTCTTTCCTCTCTGCTCGACACCAGTTGCATGCTTATGTGTTGGAGGTCTTCCCCGCCCCGAGGAAATCTACTTCCCCAGTAAAGCAGGGACCCAGTTTCCAGCTGCTTAACAACACAACTGGCAGATTTTTATTTAAGATGGTCTCTGCGATCAAATCCTAACAAGGGACACTGACAAAAAACAAGGCCCTCTCGATTTCCCCTCTTTGCTTGGTCGAAAACTGGAGTACTATTTTGTGTGTTAGCACGGGGTGCGCTTTCTGCATGAGTACTCGTTGCATTCTGTGCTCCCCTCCCTTCCCTTCTTTGAATGTAACAGATGGTTTTTCAGTCCATCTAGGTTTCATTTCACTCCTATTAATTTTTTTTCTTCTTTTGGCGGGATGACAAAGGAGCGGGGCACATGGATTGAAACATGACAGACTGACTTTTTTTAAAAACAACAACCCGTAAACTTGTTTATCTGCTCTTTGCATCAGGAAAGCAACACGTTTGCAAAAGCTGATCAGTTTCCCCTCTGAAGTTCTGAAATGGAAGACTAGACTGAAGTGGAAATATTAAACTCTTAATTTCTTTCCTACATATTTCCATTTGTCCTTCATCACCTCCTCGTCCTTTTTACAGTAAGTGTCACCCACTCCAGCCCTCAGATGTTTATTCCACAACACTTTTAACTCCTCGATCTGTTATGAAACAATGTGTGTGTTTAAGTGCATTTTCCATTGCAATATAATTAGGTCACCTAATTATAAGCACGTTTCTTTAGAAAGGCAAAATTAGAGTATGAATCCGTCTGACTCTCCTCCTGACAAATTCTACCAGGAACTTATTTAATCAATGTAAAATAAAACATCAGAGCACACAAACTTTAGACTTTACTTGTTTAAGCTTTAAGGGCTGCAGCTGACCTGTGCATTGCATTTCACAGCTATGAAAAGTTATTTCCAGTTTGGGCTGGCTTGGATTTGTCTACTTTGATTTAAATTGATTCAATCCATTTTTAACATTGCTGCTGTCTTTGCATTTTTGCAGGCTGACTGTCTTCAAGTTGATTCACATCTCCCACCCCCTTAGTCTTACGGCTTTTTTTCCAATTTTTATTGAAACCTGGCAGGCTCTGCTAAAGGAAATAACTCACATCCATATTAATTTAAATCATTAAAATATGTGTTTAGTCCTTAGAGTGGTGTTTGCTAATTTCTGCCTTTGCCCTCCACTCTTCCCCTAGTCCCCAAAGGGCACTTTTTACTATTTGAAATAATAAAGCTGGAGGGCGCGGGGCGGAGTAAAGTTTCTTAGCAAATAATCAGTTCCAGATTTTAGTACACAAAGAATTATGTATACTGATATTGATGGAAGGTGGGGGGGGGGAGCAGTTTCTTTGTAACAAGCTTATGTTTCAAGGCGTCTAACCTGGGGCTCCTTAAATGTGAAACTTGTTGGGTCAAAACCTGCAGTCCTTACTCAGGCAACACTCTCACTGAAGTAAGTGGGAGTGAGAGTGTTGCCAGAGGAAGGACTGTGGTATTTGGCCCCCTGTTATTAATCCATCCAGACTGAGACTTGAACTATAAACTCTTCCTTAAAATGCATCTCACTATTGTACTGATTATTCTGCTTCCTCATGTATCCAAGACTTCCAAGGAGAACTGAAACCGTAACTGCGGAGTCCAGAATGCTAACCCAGCGAAAAGCACATTTAAAACTTAAAACAAATTATCCCTGTTCCCACTTCCTCTTCTGTTTGCTTCAGTCTCAGAAACTGGGCTTTAAACTTTTCTTCCTAGCTTTCCCCTCCTTCGATATCCAAGAACAGTCAAAATAACAAATCGAGAACAAACACCCACAGAGTCGGTCCCTTCCAGATTTCTTTTTTTATTCTTTATTTAAGGATAGAACACTAGTTCCGCTAATTTTCCTTCTCTTTCTAGATTCAGTTTTGTTTTGTTTTTTTGCCAGAATTGAGAAACAACCAGCAGAGAGAGCAGCTTGAACATGTTATTTTCTGCAGTTGTTTACTGGCTGTGTGGATGGTGCTTGTTCCCAGAGCTCTGAGCCTCTGTATAATTAAACCCTTTTTAATTGTTAGGTTGGAAACGTCATTCCAGGGACTTTCCAAGGGTTACCAAGTCCAAATGAGGAAGCCAGTACAGATAACTATTTCATGACCGACTTGCTTGGAGCCTGGCTTTTTCATTGAATCTGGTCTCCTGTACTTTATACAGAGCAACTCCGATTACTCAAATGGCTCAGGACGAGAGTGGAGGGTGTGCCACAATGGGTACAATCCTGCATTCTTTGCACACCCAACCCACATGGATTTGAATGTGAGTTTTGGGTGCACAAGGAATGCAGGATTGGACTCTCTGTTACATGCCCCATATCAATCAACTCACCACATTGTATACATGTTATATTTAGTAGTAGTATACATATTTTGTGCCTTATATTAAATGTATGCAATAGGATATACATATTATACTTATTATGGGAACTGTAGCTTTCTGTTTTAAAACTTCTGTGCATTTAGGGTCAAGTGCTGGTTGTACTGATGTCCAGTGAGAATTTTGATGGAATCTGGATTTAGGCTGTAAGAGCCTGACTTTCAGCCACGAGGCATGTCTGGATTTGTGCGCAAGCAAATCCCTCCTTTGAGCACGTGCCTGGATAAATATAAGCCAGACTCGCCACATGCACACACACAATGGGAATTTGTTGTGCACCTATGCACGCCTCTCTGGGGGCTGAAAAATCAGACATGTCCATTCTCAAATATAACATTACAATCACATTTTTGCAGTGAGTTTAACTGTGACTTTTGGTTTCTAAAAATGAAGAAAAAAACCACACGCATGAGTAAACACTTGGGTGTCTTTATCTGAATGTAATGTCATGCTCTCTGGGGTTCGCACTGTAGATCTTCAATACAGTGCACCTACTCTGCAGCTTAGATCGTGCAAATGGACTTGGGGGTCAGCAATAAGTCTGCCAAATTTGTTGAGCCTCTTCTGCGGCAATCTGTAGGCCTCTTTTGTAGGTGCTGCATCTGGAGTGCCATCACATAAGCCTTAATCATCAGATTCAGGCACAGGCCAACCAGTTGACCGGGCCTCCCTTCACTCTTTATTGGCCAAGCTCCCTCAGTGACATGATTTTAAAAAGAGTGGGAGATGAGTCTTATCCAGTCCACATGCACATAAAGGAACATGGAAATTGCCAGAGTGGATCACACCTATGGTCCCTGTAGTCTAGTATCCTGTGTCTGATAGTGGTCAGTACAAGATGCGTCAGAGGAAAGGATGAGAAACCCCGCATTAGGCAGATGTGGGATAATTACTCCCCCACCTCCTCCACTACATCTCCTAATAATCCCTAATAGTTAAAGTTGGCATCTCAAAGGCTCCACCAGGTCTGGTGGCCTTGCCCCTGAATTACCTTTATCTTTTCATGGGATGTGATGACATCAATGGGAGTTTTATCATTGTCTTCAAGGGGAGCAGCGTATATTGCAAATGGCTGTTAATTTCCAATTTTGTGCACTTTTTTTCAGATTTCAATGCAGAGAACCACAGTTTGCAAAATTGGAACTGGACATGTACTGTCATGTTGTTTTGACCAGGGGGTGAAGACTGCAGCACGGGGAAATTTAAACTGATCTCTAACTGGTCTCATAACCAATGAACACTTTATTTCAACATGCTTGCCTCAGATGGACCTGCAAGCATTGCATGCCTCAGTACATTGTTAAAAGACAGAGGGAAAATCCTTAGTCCTTACTCTGATTAACTCCCAGTGACTATAAGGAGTGGTTAGCCTAAGGGCCAAGTTTAAACCAAATAAAGATTCAGGATTTGGAGCATGCAGAGTCTGTGATTTTCTAATTCTTACAACCATGGAGAGATCTGGTTTTCTGTAGAAATACCAAAATTACCAGAGGCACCTGTTCTTAGCTGAGAAGGTTATAAGCCCTTGAAAACAGGGGTTTCCTGTGTAATAAACGTGGCTTCTCAGTCATAATGCTTTAGTGTACACTGCGTTTAAACAGGCAGAGTAACCTTCCTATATCTGTTTCAGCTGGTTCACTGAAGTATTAGTATCTTCTGGGTCACAGTGCTATTTTTGTGTGTTTGGGGAACAGGTAAAGGTAGATTTCTTTTAGTCTCATGTACCCCCAATGTCTTTTTACACATTTTCCCCAATCCATGTACCAGTTCTTCAGCAGCCTTTACAAATAGAGTGCATGGATAGGTGAATCCAGGCATGCCTCTTTCTGTTCTCTCCCCTTATGCGTCCTTAAGGTGTGTTTGGTTTTTTTTAAATCTGTTATTTTGGTCTTGTGTTCCCTATATGTAATACTTCTGTGTATCCATTGGGAGGTATGAATGGCCCAAGTTGGAAACCGGGCACTGCTGGCTCCTTGGGAACTGCCTCGCCTTCTGGTCAAAAGCAAAAAGGTATATTTGCAGCTGCTTGGTAAGAAAACAAACACCCAAAGATACAGGAAAGTGCGTGGAGGTGGTAGGAAGTGATGGGATTGCGATTCCTGGCAGCTTGGGTGTGTAAACATTTATGAGAGAGAGAGAGAGAGAGAGAGAGAGAGAGAGAGTGTGTGTGTGTGTGCGTGTGTACTTTGCGGTAGCAGGAAACTCAAGTCGCCAACAGCACTATTTTTGCAGGAGTTGGAAGATCCAGTACCAGGCAAATATTAAAAGCTCTTAATCCTCCTGACTTTACACCTGTAAATAACATAAAGAACATCCAGCATGAGATAAATTACATGACATCTTTGCTAATCATTTCTGGGTTTTAGGATCTTAGTTTGCTGGTCACAAGAGTGTCTCATAGTTTCTTAGTAGCTCAGATACTTGAACCCATTTGGCAGGGGGAAAGGGGGAGAGGCAGGAGGTGAGGACAGAATTTGCTCTCTGCAGAAAAGATCAAAAATATTTGAATAACTTGTGACAAACTTAGCACTGGTGGCATTCACATTGGAAAAGGCAGAGGTGTCATTTTGGCAAGCTATCGAGTAAGAAAAGTTAAAGGACATAAATTATAATTTCCAGGAAATGTTAATGCCATTAATATATTTCCACATAACAGGACACTGAGCCTATACTTACATTTGCTTTCTATGATTAGTTTTCTTGTGGCCAATACATTGCCACTGTTAAGTAGCTGTGAAGAGGGATCCAAACGTGCTGGAGAAAGGGAAGAACAGCCACTAACTGTATAGCAATGGAAAAACAGTGGGTGATACAAGAAAAGAGTTAAAATCTGGGTCTGGAGCCCCTGCTGCCCATCTGTGTTAAATAAATGTGCTCCAGATGTCATCTTGGCCTTCCATCTCTTCTCCTACTTTTCCACTGTTTTCAGCATACTTGCCTTCATTTTTTTCTGGCTTTGTGCCTTTTACAATACTGCCCCCTATAGGCCGGGTTCACCATTGTCTTGCATCCTGTTGTAGCTGTTTACATGAGTACAAAGTGGGTGTAGAAATCTTTACCATTCTGATTTGGTAGCAGTTTACATGCACTTTGCACTGCTGTACATAACTGCGTGAATAAGGCTGTTTATCTGTAATAGGCCATGTAACCTCATCTCGTAGCCACCCTCTCAGCTCTTCAAAACCTACATTTTCAAAACAATTCCTTCTACCACCCACCCCATTGCTTGTACTATTGTCCTCTGTCTTATCTTGTGTTTGTTCTGTCTAGCTTAGAGTGTATACTCTTCAAGGGAGGGAGCAGGTCTTATCACTGTTTGCGAAATGCTAGCAAGTTAATTAGGCCATATAAATGTTTTTAATATTCATAACAACATGGAAAGTAGGCCAGTTTAGTAAAAGAAACAGTGCAAACATATGAAGGTGTGGGAACAATTTCTCCACTGCAGATTGATGTTGCACCATTGGTGAATTATGGCCTTAGAGCCAGCCTAGCTGGCCAGGGTTAGAGCACCCACACATAGGGGGAATCTAGTGGCACAGAGCTGGCATGGTGACTCCTACACCACTATCCCCCACTACAGCTATCACAGCTTCCCTATGCCCCAGGAACTCCCAGCCACACTGTCTACCCTTGCTGTTGGCAACCAGCATCAACTTTCAAGCTGCTGTAGGTTGTGTCTGAGAATTGCCCTGGCTCACAAAGTAAGTTTTGCACCCCCCCCTCCCCACTTCGTTAGCTTTGCTCTGAGCTCACTGGCTGAAGTTGAGGATCTGGGCTGTGGTGCAGAGCATAACAGCCACTTTAGAAAAGGAAAAGCCATTTTAATAATTTAGTTTCAACCTAGCCTGATTAGAGCTACCTTTGTTTTGTTCAGTGCATGAAGGGCAGTCAAAGACTCTCAGATACATGACTTTTATTTTTGATCAATGGAAAATATAACGACCCAAAAAAGCATGACAGTAAAGTCTCCATGAGAGAGCAAGTAATACCTGCCGCAAATCTGAACAGAAACTACTCTCCAAAATGGAGGGCCTGCCAGAAATTTAAAGGTGCGGTATACAGAAAACAGCACAAATTCCGGACTTCTTTCCAAAAATCTCACTCCAGATTTATGAACCCATGGATGTTGTTCTATACAAATCTAAATCATTTAGATTTGTATAGAACCTCCCATCCAGAAGGAATATAAAGCAATTCAGTCACTATGTGCCAATATCTGCTCAATTACATTGGTGCAATTCCAATTGTGTCTGACAAATTTTCACCCGTGCAATTTTCCATGCTTGGTCTTTGCCGGAGGTTGAATGTGCTAATGAATTGTTGCCAATGTTAAATATTTGTCTAGGTTTTTTGTTATTATTTGTTTCAAACAACTCGAGTGCCTCCAGGGTTTGGGGTGGGATCTTGTTACTTAAAAGGGATATAGCACTGAGGTCAGGGTGCTGCCTTTTTCTACCGGCTTGCAAATCCATCCAGATTTTGCCAATTTATAATCCTTGGGGCAAGGTGGGGGGAAATGGCATATCCATGATGGAACTTATTCTGCACTTGTTCCATAGTTTTCTGAACATTCCCACTGCACCGCATATGCTTCTAAGCCTCAGTGAGGTGTTTGCACCAGCCAGTCAGCTTGCTTTCCTGCTCATCCCATCAAAATGCCTTTTAGGCTGGGGGAAGGTGCAGTGGGCAAGGAGCCAGATTCAAGTCTGGTCTCTTCTGATGAACCTCATGCCTGTGCATTTTGATGCAGTCTTAAAATACATGATCACATATTTTTTCCACAGGATGGCAAGTGTTAATCTATGCCATTTGGGGATTACTGGAGTGCACCATGCTCCAGCCATGTTTCTGACACACCACCTACATCAGGAACTGTAAGAGGACTTGCTACACTAGCTCTTCTGAGCATTGGGTAGATAGAGGGATTTTCCCTTCCCTTTGTATCACAGAAGTAGAACTGGGGCAGATAACAAAAAGAGCCAATGGTAATCCCTCATCTGGAATACTGGGCCAGGTTAAGATTTACCACAAAGGATGTCAATTATTGCCAACTGTGGTGGTGGTTTTGTGATGTGAACCTCATCCACTGGGAGCCTGTTTGTTTTCATTACCAAAGAATGACGACGACTGCAGATTAAGTTGAACACATAAAACTTCATGAAACTCTGTGAACTACTCTGTCCGCCTGGCTAGGTTGCTTCCAGCCTAACTCCCTGCATTCCCTGTTCCATTGGTATCCCATCAATAAAGGTCCCCCACACCCTGAACACAGGCCCTCTAACTCCAGTTCCACTGATCATGATACAGTGCTTGAGATCCCCAACCCATTTCACTTAAGCCAATAAATAACCACCAGATGGTAATAAATTTCAGTCACTGGGGCTGGATTTGAACTGTCAGCCTGGAAAGGCTCCAAATCACATTACTAGACTAAACTAAATATTTATTAAACTCCTCGGGGGCAGGGTCCATGTCTTACTATGTGTTTGCATATCACCTAGCCCAATGAGGCCCCAATCCTGCCCAAGGCCTTTGGGCATTGTTGCAGTACAAACCAAAAATTCTATTAGTAATGTATTAATCTGCAAGCCTTGATGAAATGCAGCTGGGAATTTTAAAAGAACTCGAGGGACATTGAGAAATAAGCACCAGTGAGTCATGAGAGTCAGGAGAAGCTACTAATGTGTGGGAAAAGGCAAATGTGCTAACTATTCTCAAGCACATAATAAGGCACTATGTAATAATAATTATTGTTATGGTAATGAAGGCTGTGTGACTATTTGGAAGAAAGATGTCTAATAACTGACAAACAACATGGCTTGGTTTGTTTTGATCTGAGATTTAAACAATGGTTACCTATGCAAGACAATATTACACAGGGCACAGAACCCTGGCATAACACCAACTATGTGCACGACAATGTGGTTTTATATAGGTCATGTCAAAGAAATAATAGTTTTCTTCAACAATAACTACTGATTCATTAGGTAGAGGGAATATAATGGAAAGACTCTGGTTTCAGGGAGGCGTTTGATATAGTAAACTTATATATTTAGGCCTTGTCTACACTGCCACGTCACAGTGCTGCAACTTCCTTGCTCAGGAGGGTGAAAAAACACTCCCCCGAGCGCTGCAAGTTTCAGTGCTGTGAAGTGGCAGTGTAGACAGTGCACCAGCGCTCGGAGCCGTGCTCCCAGAGCTGGGGGCTACTACCCTCATGGGGGTGGGTTCTCTCCCAGTGTTGGTGCCGCGACTACACGGCAGCGCTTTAACGTTGCTAGTGAAGACATACCCTAATAGAGCTTCCAGACCATCCAACGTTGACCTAACTCTTCTCCCACAGCAGTCAATGGTAAAATTGCCGTTGACTCCAACGGGAGAAGAGCTAAGACAACACTGAACACTTTTGAAAAACCTGCCATTAAAGTTTAATCATCAGTGGTACTTCTTTAATGCTTTGACCAATCATCTCTTAAATCCCTATATAACAGTTCATAGGTAGATTGGGAAACTGAGCCACAAACAGATTAAGTAACATGCTCATGACCACACAGCAAGTCCAGGGCAGAGCCAAAAATAGAGTCCACACTTCCTGTGTCTCAATCCCCTGGTGTAATTAGCACTCTACATGCCTTCTCTGAACAAGGAAAAGAATCCAGGTGTCCTGAACCCCATTCCTCTCCAATGACTAGAGAGCACTCTTTCTATTATAAAGAAGTTAGTAAATCTACATTAAAAAAAAACATGGATTAAAAATTAGTTTTTCCTCAAACTCAAGAGCAATTGAGCAGCAGACTAGACTCCTAAAGCAAATGGTTGAGGCACCATCATAGCAGATATTCAAGAGGAAATGCTATACAAACCTGCTCCCACTCACCCTGAAACCAAAGTCAAAACTCCCATTGACTCCAGTGGTGCAGGATGAAACCCGTGGTGAGTAGCCTTACAAAATGTCCAGCTCTGATACTGTATATGATATGAAGACTGGAAGGTGCCAATCTTCAAAAAGAAGCAATGCAGATACCAGAATGTATAGACCTCCTAACCCTGACCTTTGTTTTGAGAAAAACAGCTGAGCAAAATCATAAAACAGCTGAACAAAATGAGTAAGATTTTGTAGCTTTTTGTAAGGCTGAATCATGCCTCTCCAGTCAGTTGACTTCTCCAAGTTACTAAAATAGCTGATCAAGAAAAAGCAGGGACTACAATAAATGCAGTTTCAAAAGACTTCTTGATAAAGATCTTCCCGAGAGTCTAATAAGGAAACTTGGTAATGAGAGGATGACAGGGGAAGCCTTGTCATGGATTAAAAACTGTGTCTGAAAGAGGAAGAACAGAACTGGAAAACTGGCCGTTTATTTCTATATCAAAAGAGGTTAATGCAGGGGAAGACGATGAAAATAATATTCTGAATGATATTAACATAATGGAAATGGGAAAGGAACAAGGCAGCAAAATTTGCTGATAAACGCTGAATTATTTATTGCAGCTGCAAGTTAGTCAAGGCTATTGAGGATTGTGGGACACTAGAAAATCCTAACAAAACTAGGAGATTGGACTCCAGGATGCTAGATAAAGTTCAACATAGGTAAATGCAAGATAATACATTTTGGAGGAAATCATCTAAAGCACTCATATACACCTGTATGCTCCAAATTAGTGGTTAACATCTCAAGAGAAAGATCTAGGTCTCTTCGTGTCAACAGGGCAATGAAACCGTTTACTCAAAACACAAGAGTGGTTAGTAAAAGGGATAAGATAGTAAGCCTGAATTAAGAAGGAGCTAAATATCAAGATGAAAAATATTATAACACGGTATAAACTAGTAGTACATAGTCACTTATTGTATGTCACATCATCTCAGAAAGGACATAGTAGAAACAGAGAAGGCCCAGAGAAAGACAACACAACAGAACAGAGACGCATAGGCTTAAGTCAAAGATAACTAGGATGGTGAGGGGAAGTATACAAGTCTAGTACTACTTAGTATAAGGGAGAAGCACAATGACAGAAGCATCTAAAACAATAAATATAACTAATAGTGCTGTCTGGATGTTCCTTTTTATTACCCACCTTTAAACTGTCCAAGGGGAAGAAAAAGATTCAGAGGCACTTTTTGAAGAAAAAAAAGTGGAAAGTAAAGCAGGTGTTCTGGTTAACATTCTGTCTCTCAGTAAAGTTCCAGGTGATGTGAGATTTACTGATTGGATTACAGTAATTGCCACATTCACCTAACACAATTACTGTGCTAGCAGTGTCTAACTCGGTGCTCTCAGATCTCTACCATCAGCACTTATACTGTACCCATTAACATTGTATCTGAACTCCATAGAGTCTGAACAGTACTACAGAGAAACAACAGGCACTGCAGCATATTGTAAGATAAGAACCATGTAATAAGAAAGAGAGATAAATATATAAGTAATTTAGTCTGCTATAATCTAAATGCTGCCAGACTTCGCTATATTTGTGTATGTCTGGTAGGCACAGTCACCAAATAGAAATGCTGAATTTGTGGAGACTAGGTTGAGCTGGTGAATGTGCTTTACAGGGAAAACAAACCGAACTCCACCACGAGGACTAGTATCTGTGATAAATTAATACACTGCAGCACACATCAGACCTTGTGGCTGGTATACCTCTAGCTCCGGTAAGCAACAGATACTAAGACCTCAAATGGAGCAAATTAGTCTACCTGAATCCTTTATTCCAAAAGGGAGCCTGGCTGGGAAATGAAGGAGGTGGTTGTAGAGCTTCTACATTTTCCTGGAAGCAAATGACATTGCAGAAAGATTTGAGAGGGTGAAGTCCTCCACACTGCAACACAAGGTAGGCCCAGAGACACTGGACAGCTACCATACATTCCAGTGGGAGCATGAGGGAGGTTGCAAATTGCTAGATAATAGCATTCAAAAGTTTCAAGCATAATTTGATCCACACAAGAAAGTCACTTGGGAAAAACACATTTTTCTACAAGCTGGCTGGCCAGGTGAGACTATTGATCAGCATGTTACAGTCCTATGTAATAAAGCCAAGTCATGTGAATTCGATGAGCTAACAGATTAATTAATTAGAGACTGAAATATTTGTGATATATAACTGATAAGCAGGTCAAAGCAAAGGCAGGATAAGTGGGAGGAGGGGAAAAACTTTTGCAAGGATAGTCCTTCCTTCTTAGTAGTTGATTATTAGGTGATGTTACAGTCTTTGAAGTTGACTCAGAAGAGTAGCTCACAAACCTTACAAGATAAGCCAGGCTGAACTTTTCAGTACTAAGATGGGAGAGCTCACCCCCCTACAAAGAAAATCCAGAGTGTTGCAGTGGTGCTGGTGATTCCGTAGATGACATTCCTCTCTCTTAATCGATACTGAGACGAGGCTTAGCAGCGTGCCAGGGGTGCAGTGCTGCTGGAGGGACAGTCTTTTGGATGGGAAATAAAACTGAGGCTCTGACCACTTGCCATTTAAAAATCTATTCATACTTTTCACGAGAGTAGAAATGTTAGCCCTGGAGTCCAGCTAAATTCCAACTTAGGGCATTACTACCTGCTACCTAAATAGTCACAGTACTTTCAGCTGGACACAGCATTCTCCACTTGCTGTCCTAATCAGTTGTGTAGTTTTATGGGATGCCACTAAGCAGCTGCTGTGCTGCATCTGTCTGTGAGCTGCATTTCATTGGTAGGGTTTTTCCTCTGTACTATGTCTCTGCTTTGTAAAGTTGGGATGAAAGATGTTGCATAAATATAATTTATATTTTGAGGCTGCCTGGTGAAAGCAGTTATTGCTGCTGCTGCATGGGAAGGAAAGCCAGATCTCACATTTTTAATGTGTGTGTCACAATATTTGCTGTTTTTCTTAAAGACCCATCCCTGGGAGTTATGTGATTATGTGAGTCTCTCGGTTTTCATTAAAAAAAATGTTTTTAGCTGTTCTGATTGCAGAGCAAAGCTTGAAAATGTAACCCCTGGAGATGCACAAACCAAAAGGCCAATATAGAAAGAATCCAAATTTATTATATTTTAAAATTGCTTGATTTTTAAGCCACTCATGCTATTTCGGATAGAGCAGTTCTATCTTCTGGCCTGTAGATCCAGCCCTTAAATTCACACAGTCACGTAAAGTTCCTTTTACTAAGACAGCGTGCCTGCTGACTGTCACCAAACTTGCAATCGCTAGATAGTGTTGGAACTCGAGCAGCGGTTAGATGATCATACAGCAGTGATCAGGATGGAGGAAGCGTGCTGCTCTTTACAAGTTCAGAGATATCATGAACTGTGGGGCAAAGATGAACATCTCATTGATCTTTAGTGCCCTTGATGGCTTAAGCAAACACAAACTCCAGGTGTGGTGGTGAATAGTGGCATGCTGGGTGACTAATTGATTTCTCGGTTTGCTGGCAGTTTTGGGGTACGTGTGTGTGACGGAAACTCGAAAAGTTGGGAAAAAAAATCCTTTAGTGTTAAACAAAATGTTTTGTTTCAATTTTGGGCATTTTTAGCTTTTTTTTTTAATAAAAGGAAATTATGGGTTGGATTCACAGAACCAAGGAGAATGAAAAGGTGGGGCTGCCCCCTTCATGCCAATTGCCCATTGGTTAGGACAGTCACCTGGGAGGTGGGAGATCCAAGTTCATCTACCCTGCTACTGGTTTTTCTGGGGTCTCTCCTGTTGAAGTTGCTCCATTTTGTATAAATAATTCAATATTCATTGGAACAGGCATTCCTACAGGGTCTCAGACATCCCAGGCAAGTGTCCTAACCAATGGGGTAATTGGTATTAGAAGGGGCGTCTCGACCACCTTCTCCTCTTCTGTTTTAGTTTTGTGAATGGTACCTAAATCCCCTTGTGAATCTAGCCGAACAAATCAAAACATTTAGTTTTGGAAATGTCAAAACAGTTCATTTTGACATTTCCCCCAAAAATCCTTTTTTTAAACCAAAACAATTTGCTAAAATCAGCACAAATTCACAAAATGTTTCAGTTGACTTGAATCTGCATATTTTGACAAAAAAAGTTTGTCAAAAATTTTTACCCAGCAGCAGTGATAAATGTGTCTTGTTGCAGCTGTTTCCAAAATAACACTGCCTAGTTTTCAGTGCCGATCAAATGGTTGAAGAATAGAAATTCATTATGAAGGATGGATGGATGGCTGAGTCTTCCTGCGTGAAAACTATTAAGATGAGTAAACCTTTTACTAATGGAAAAAAGTGCTATGGTCACCTAGGGTGTCATACTCAAAATACAATAATAATAATTATTATAATAAACCAGCAAGGCATCAGAAGTTGAAAAGCAAAAAGAAATTAAGCCAGTAAAAAGAGCTGTTCTGGTCAATGAAAATACTTTTAATATACCAAATCAAGCTGCAGCCAAACTCTCCGACCCTCAGGCCAGTCACAGGGAGAAACTCTGCTTAGATAATAACACTATGGAAAAGTAATGAGGTTATACCCAACTCACATGCTTCAACTCTATAAAATTATAGTCAATTTCCATTTGTGGAACTCTTACTTTCTCTCTGGTTGGCTTATACCAAAGTGTTTGCATTTTGTGGATGGGTGTCTATGTGTATGTATGAGAGTGTGAGTGCTAGATTATGCAAGGAGTGGTGTGTATGTGCGTGTGCGAGAGAGACTATGCAAGAGGGTGTGTGTATGTGGGAAAGAGACCATTATTTAAAATATTGTGGTCCTGGAAGAGTGGGGCAGGATGGCTTTTTTCTTGGTGTTAGTAGCATGTGGCTTAGTAAAGAGTTAAATTGGTAAAGAAGATTCTAGACAGACTCCTGTTGCTATAAACAGAATGATCAGCATACACAGGATGTGGCAAGCAGCTAAAGCCATCCAATTATTAACTTCACTTTTATTTCAAGGGGATTCACTTCTCTGTTCTGTTTCCCATTGAGGATGTGAAACCCAAGCTCTCAGTGCCATGTTTAAATTGTTTAGTCACAGCTCATTTATTCTTCTTCTCTTAAAAAGAAAAAAGAGAATTTGCTTTCCCTTTAATAGGGAGTGCATCAGTTTATCAGGTAATATAGTCTTAAGTCTTCTCTGTTTCTCTCCTGAGGAATTTTCTCAAGTACTTTCATTTACAACTATCAACTTTGAAGTAAGTATTTTCAGGAATATATCTAGCTGAGGAATTAGGTGGAGTCTGCACAGTGAAATGACATTAAAGACTATGGGTGAAATCCTGGCCCCACTGAAGTTGATGAGACTACCTTATGGATTCTTTTTAGTAGAGCAGAATTTTGTACTGAAGTCCTCCCATTCAGCCTGCTCAAAGTGCTTTGTAAACATTAATTAAGCCTCGCAAACTGCTCTGTAAGGTAGGGTAATATTATTATCCCCATTTTACAGATGGAAAACCTGAGATACAGACAGACTAAGTGACTGCCCAAGGTTACACAGCATGTAAGTGGCAGAGCCAGGAACAGAATCTAGATTCTTGGCTCCCAATCTCCTGCTCTGACCATTAGTCCACATTTTCTCCCAGAACATTCTATGAAAGTGATGCCAACCCAGTATGATAGCTGCCTGCTTGTCCTGTGGAGCAATAATCATGTAATGATATATCAGTGTTAACAGCCTGATAGCACAATGTTGTGCTAATGCAAGATGACAGTGTCATCATGTCATGAGACATTGTTATGGTTTCATGCTGTCACTATGCCTAAATAAATGCAGGACTCTCTCAGCACCTTGCAGGATGCTGGACAGAATCCTGGAAATCAGTAATGCTGCACCCATAAGCCATGCCAACTTGGATCAAGACACAATTTGGTTCAACTGAGCTGTAGCTGGCCACCTAAAAAACCTGCTCCTCTCATGTTTTTCCCCTCTACTTTTCTATTGCCCCCATTTTAGACCTAAATTGACTTCTCTCCTACATAACCCTGATGCAAATGACTGAGATCAGAAATGTAGATTCATGAAGTTATGGAAGATGTGTCTATATCCTATGGAATTTGCTCCAAAGAACACCGTCAAACTGAAAAATTGTGGCCTACATTTTCAAAAGGGCCTAGTGATTTTAGGTACTTATCACTTTCTAAAAATCAGGACTTGTTAAGGAGACTCAAGTTAAACACCCAATAATTGATTGTTAAAATTACTAGTCACTGGCACTGCTGAACATTTAGGTCATATGTTTTTTAGCCTTTTATTTGTATTATCGTCATCCCACCCGAGTATAGAGCTAAAACATTAAAAACACTTGTATCCACCTAATTTGATTTTCATGCTGTTTACATTGTTCATGATTTCAGTCATCTTGAACTCATTGTAGGCTAGTCAGATTAGTCAGATTCAGTCTGTGAGTCCAGCCAGTCTCATTGTGTGGTTCTCATGCACTAACAGGATGCCACTGTAACGAAGTTCATAACACGTCTCAATAAGTAACTTTCTATACAACTTTTTTTTTATAAAGGTCCCATTAAGGTCTGTTATGCTCTTAAATGTTAATCTTTGCAGATCTGGAGCCGTTCACTGGGTTGATTTGTAGGGTGGCTACATCTCATAGACTTTAAGGTCCGAAGGGACCATTATGATCTTCTAGTCTGACCTCCTGCGCAACGCAGGCCACAAAATCTCACCCATTCACTCCTATAACAAACCCCTGACCTATGTCTGAGCTGCTGAAGTCCTCCACTTGTGGTTTGAAGACTTCAAGGTGCAGAGAATCCTCCAGCAAGTGACCCATGCCCCATGCTGCAGAGGAAGGCGAAAACATCCCCAGGGCCTCTGCCAATCTGCCCTGGAGGAAAATACCTTCCCGACCCCAAATATGACGATCAGCTAAACCCTGAGCATGTGGGCAAGACTCACCAGCCAGCACCCAGGAAAGAATTCTCTGTAGTAACTCAGATCCCACCCTATCTAGTGTCCCATCACAGGCTACTGGGCATATTTACCACTAATAGTCAAAGATGTAGGGCCCCTGAACCAAAGCCTACAATGAAATCAGTGGAAAGAATACCATAGATTTCAGTCAGCTTTGCATCAGGCCCTTAGGGCCTGATTCTGCAGCCATTGAAAGCAATGGCAAAACTCCCACTGATTTAAAGGAGTGCAGGATCGATCAGGCCCTCAGAGTGCATTTGAAGGCCTGAGGAACGCATGATACTTGCAATGCGAGTCCCTCAGTACACAGCCACAGCGTACAGACAATTCAAGAGCCGTATTGACTGTTTCACAGAGTGCCCATCCACACCTTCTCAGCTGCAGAGTGTGCTTTGGGGTGGAGATGGGGGAGAGGGCGAGGGGCAGGTGCAGCTCTAGGCACCAGCAAAACAAGGAGGTGCTTGGGGCAGCAAAATATCAGAGGTGGCATAATGCTGGGGCCCCAGCTCAAACCTGAGGCAGTGTCCTGGGCTGGATCCTGACCGCCCCGGGGGTGGTAACCAGCCTGTTGTTCTGCTGGCAGGGCAGGGAGCCGGCTAAGTGGGGAGCGTGTCCCCGCCACTCTCCCGCGGGCAGCAGTCCCCCCCCCCGGCAGGATCTGGTAGTGCGGCCCCAGGCTGCAGAAGACGGGCAGAACATAGCACCCAGGCGGGCAGCTCCTCCACGGCTTGTTCCCACCTCCCCTCTGCGCCGCCTCCTGCCAGGGGAGGGGAGAGGGGCGCAGAGCGGCAGCCTAGGCTGAGACGAATGCATGCCGGGGCCAAGGCGAAGACCGAGAACGAGCGCGGCCAGGATCCAGCAGCAGCCCCAACCCCTGGCCGCAGGAGCAGTGGTGACAGGAGACTGGGCCAGATTTGCAGCAAGATAAGAGTCAGGCCAGGCAGGAGGGTCCCTGGAACCCCTGGGGAGCTTCTGCCTGCTGGAGCCCCAGAGGCTGCCGCGTCCCTCCCCAGCCCCGCACAGTGCGCCGGTGCCTGGAGTCTCCTTCTGCCTCCCCCACTGCAGGGGGTGAGCAACCTGGCAGAGAGGAGCAGCATCTGTCCAGCACCTCTTCCTTGGCTCCTCCAGCCCCAGAGCTCTCTCCATTGCATGCCCCTCGGGCTCCAAGCTGGGTGGCCTCAGCGCTGGGAAAATGCCAGCAGGGCTGGGTCTAGTGTGTATCCGAGCTCATGGGGAGCTCTCTCGCCCCAATGACTAGCGCCTTACCTACAGCAAGTACAGTAGTGCGATAGGAGCATGACGTGAAAAATATTGTTTCAGATTGTAACACAGTCACTCAAATCACGATTACATGTGTGTACTGTGCTGCCCTATCGGCGCCATTCACACTAATTTCTGTTTCGCATTGGCGCCAGTGGTTATAGGGCTAAAATGCCGGGACAGAAATGAAAATGACCTTCTGGTGCTGCCTACTGGCAACAAAGAGAGAAACAGCAAAAAGAAATAGAAAAACTATCTCGTACTTCAAAAAAGTATTTTTAAAAAGTCAACAATCAAGGAGAAAGCTCTAAGCGAAGCATTGAAGGTGATTATTCATCAACTGATGAAGACCAATCGAACCAAAGATTATCTTTATCAACTGACAAAGATGAAACAACAATCTGACCAAAGATTATCTTTGCTAACTGATAAAGATGAACAATCACTATTCATCCAAAGATTTATTTCTTCAGCTGAAGAGTCCAGAAACTAAAAACTGTTATCCAAATCTAAAACTGAAGAACAATTATTGGAAGGTGGAGAGACTGATATAGGATTGGATCCAAGTACATGGCCGACAAAAATTAGTGATGAAATGCAAATGATTATTGTGAAAAAAGGTCCTTCAAAATTAGATCTTACATTTGACTATCCATTTAATTAGTCGAAGTCGATTTATGCTGTCCAAGTATGAAGAAAAAAATGAAAAATGGGGAACAAATTAATAGATCGTGGTTAGTGTATTCACAGACCAAAGATGTAGTGTTTTGTTTTTGCTGCAAACTGTTTGGTAACTCAGACATTCTTTTGGCAACTGCAGGTTTTAATGACTGGCGAAATTTGCATCGGCATTTGAAAGAACATGAAACATCAAAAAATCATTTACGCTCATTGACAAATTGGATTGAGCTAGCAAACAGATTACGTTCCAGTACAACAATCAATGCGGTACTGAAACATCAACTAAATTCAGAAATTCTACGTTGGCAAGCTGTGTTGGAACATTTACTGGCAATCATTAATTTTCTAGCCGAACAGTGCCTCGCATTCTGTGGATCGTCAGATATTTTATATGAGAATAACAATGGAAATTTCTTAAAACTGGTTGAGTTATTTGCAAAATTTGATAATGTTATGGCTGAGCATGTATGAAGAGTGAAAGATGGAGAGATTCACACCCATTATTTGGGTAAAAATACACAAAATGAGATAATACAATTAATTTCTAATGGAGTGCATAATGAAATTTTATTGAATTTGAAACATGCCAAATATTACTCAATTATAGTTGATCGTACTCAAGATCTGAGCAAAACTGAGCAAAGGTCAATAGTTTTACGATTTGTGAAAACTGATGAAAATGCAGAAGTGAAAATTTGTGAATACTTTCTAGAATTTTTACCAGTGAACAAAACTACTGGGAAAGCCCTCATAGGTGTAATTCTACAGAAACTGGAACACTATGGAATACCTTTAGAAAATATGTGTGACCACGGGTACGATAACAGCTCAAACATACGAAGATGACATGCAGGTGTATAGCAAAAAATACTGAATTTAAACAATCAAGCTTTTTTCGTTCCTTGCCATGTGCATGTGCTCAATCTGGTTGTCAGTGATGCCACCAAATCATCTAAAGATGCCGTTTCATATTTTACCACAGTGCAAGCAATTTACAACTTTTTTAGTGCTTCCACACACCGTTGGGCAGACTTGAAGAAGCATCTTGAACAAAAACTCACACTTAAACTTCTAAGTCAAACTAGATGGGAAAGCAGGATAGATGCTGTTAGACCATTCCAATATTCATCAGGAGAGATTTATGATGCACTATTCGAAATAAGCCAGGACTTGTCGTATGATCCTTCATTTCGACATGAAGCTGAAACATTGGCTCAGAAAATGATGCAGTTTCAATTTTCATGTTGCACAGTTATTTGGCATAATATTCTAAATCAAATTAATTTGACCCGCAAAGTTATGCAGAACATAACCATAGACATATCCGAGGAAAAGATGATTTTGAATAAAAGGCTGGAATATTTAAAAAAATACCATTCAGATGAATGATTTGAAGAAACTGTCAAAGAAGCAACAACAGTAGCAGAGGATCTTGATTTTGAACTGACGTTTGCACCTCAACAATTCATTCATTCTTGGAAAAAAACAAGATGGTTTTGTTATGAGGCTCATGATGATCCTATTCTCGATCCAAACAAAAGATTTAAAGTTGAATGTTTCTATTGTATTTTGGATGTAGCTATAACTTCCATTGAAGAAAGATTTTGTCAGTTGCATGATCATTGTGAAACTTTTGAATTTTTATACGATATTGGAAATATTAAAGAAGAGTTTTCCAAAGAAGACCTCATGAAGCATGCCAAGACCTACATTTAGCGCTCAGTACTGATAACGCTGATGACATTGATTCAGTAGAATTGTATGATGAATTAATAGCTTTATATGAGCTAATAAGTCCTAAAACTTCTCCTCTAAAAGTATTAGAATTTATAGCAAGAAATGATTTTTTCACTCCAAACACTGCTACAGCATTATGCATTCTTTTAACATTACCAGTATCAGTGGCTTCTGGTGAGCGCAGTTTCTCAAAACTGAAATTACTAAAAAATTATTTGAGGTCCACCATGTCTCAAAATCGTTTGTCAGGACTCGTATTAATTTCAATTGAAAGTACCATTGCAAAAAATTTAGATTTCACTGACTTATTAAAAGACTATGCAAGTATAAAAACCAGAAAAAATCAGTTCATATATATTCTTTTAATTTATGAGAAACTGGAAGACACTAACATTTTTCATTACAGTGTATAGTTGAACCCAAATTGTTTGTAATTATGATTTTGTTAAAATTAAATGTTAAAATTACACTGTAGGAAATAGTTTTATTTCACTAACTACAAATTCTCCGTTTTCATTTTTTTTAATTTTAAAACAAAACAAAATTGCAAAGTGCAAACATGTAAAAGCCAAAAAAATAGCGTGGGAGGAGGTGGGGGGGCAGCCAAATTTTTTTTTGCTTGGGGCTGCAAAAAAACTATAGTCGGCCCTGGCGAGGGGAAAGGATGCAATTGGAGAAAAATGGAGAGTAGGGAAATCTTATAGATCCATTAGTAATGTGGAAGAGAGTGCCTTGGAGAGCAAGTGTAATCTAAATTATATTCATCCACAGATGGCCTTAACGCTGGACAGATTGCATCTGAAACGTTGAGAGGCTCAGCAGAGGCACAGTAGCAGACTGGTGGGTCTTCTCCTGTGGAGTATAAACATCCAATCAATGCTGAGCATTAAACTGGATCCTCACAGGGAAGCCACCAACTAGGGAGGGGAAGTAGGCTAGTACAGCCTGACTGCTGCAAAGCTGGAGGGACTGCAGCTGGTACTAGGGGGAGTGTGGGACAGCGTATGGCAGATACTCTAGTCAGCACCTTTCATCCAAAAGGACAGCAGAGTGTCTGCTGTTGAACTGGAGTAGAGTTAATCTCATAGTTAAAATGTTACTGGACTTTACCTGCTCTTATCCTTCCATAGTGCAAGGGGCAAGGGGTTTAACAGGTCATCTGGCTAGTGTCTGACAACAATTAAAGGGACATGGTCAAGGCACATAATGTGACCTACACCTTTTCTCTTAGATCCATTTCTAAAGTTCATCTCATTCGTTTAAAGTGTTTTTCATGCCTCAGTGCTATATCCACTCAACAAAAACAAACAACTAAAGATGCTCACATCCAAGCTAGTGTGTGTAGCACAACACTTGTGAACTACCTTACAACAACATAGTAGTGCACACAGTGCTCATGAACAACCCTACCAAAACAAATCATTAAATGAAAGTCCATGCCCATAACCAGTGCTGCAATTACAAAGCACAGTGCACAAGACGGAGGAAATAAAGTGTGTGAGAACACATATTCCAGATTTAGGATTCCAGGAGACAAGCAACAGGGAGTACAAAACAAAAAAGGGATTTTTAAAAAATAGGTAATTCCTCGCCACTATCACATACTCCCACAGGATCCCTATAGACAAAACCACATTGCAGTTGTAGTCAGGGCCCAGTGTATTCTGGGATTCTGTGACTACAGGATGCCATCAAAGAATCCCCTGTGCCAAAGAGTTTTGCTCTAGAATCTAAGCTTTCATTTCTGAAAATTACATTTTTGCTATCATGGTTGTGATGGAAACTGTTCAAATGTGAACAGAGCGTAAACAGTGTTGTCTTCCCGGTACATGGCTGAGATGTATCTGCTGCATACATTCATATAAATGAGCAGTGAGCTCTGAAACCTAATGATGAGGATGTAAACATCATTATGCAGCTAATTTACTTACCCACAATCCCAAAGATGCTTAAAAAAAAAAAACCCCAGCTGCCAAAATCTCCATCTTCCTTGCTGACAACTTCTATAGTGCAGTTCAGCTTTGTCAATACTGAAACTTTGGGCACGTTGCAAATGTAGGGAGACAGGAAAATAAATTGAATTTCATATCAAAATTAATGACACAGGATAGGGGACTGACTGCACTGTTCATTGTCATATTGAATTCAATAAGCACCTTTTTAAAAAAATATATTCCTGAAGCTGGTGCAGAATTTCCAGTCTGCGGCAGAGAGCCACAGATTCCATGTGTTTGCGGAACATAGGTCCAGCTTGCTACAGAGTACACAAGGCATTATCTTTCCTCCAAGGCTCTCAAAGCACTTTACAAAGATTAATTAATCCTTTGATGTGGGCCGGAATCATCTCTATTTTATAGGCAAGGAAAATGAAGCACAATGAGGTGAAATGACTTGCCCAAAGGAAAATAGCTTACTTGAGGGCAGAGGAATAATTGAAGTGAAGAGAGGACACAGTGCAGTGGTTTATAGACATCAGCAATGCCAAAGACAAAGAGCTTGATTTCCACCTTCTTCTTTCTGACCACTGAAAATTCTCTAAAAAGATATTGAGCCTGATTCATCTTTTCACCAAAGTAAATCAGTACCTTTCTATCTATGGTACTTATCTGGTCCCCATTACAGTATTATCTGAGCACATCACAATCCTTAGTGTATCTAGCCTTGTAACAGCTATGTGAGGTAAAGAAGTACTATTATCCCCATTTTACAGATGGGAAACTGAGGTCCAGAAGGAGTAAGTGACTTGCCCAAGATCACACAGGAAGCCTAAGACAGAGTAGGGAAATGAACCCAGGTTTCACAAATTCCATGCTAATGCTTTAAGCACTGGACTGTTCTTCTACTCCTTGATGTCAATACAATTCTGTTGGTGTAAAATGGATGTGACTCATAAATTGCAATGCATTCACACAACTCATATTGTAATATTGTCCATCTGGATATATTCATGTTTTGCAAATTTTTTTAACAACAGAAAAGCCAGATGAGCCAGACAATCTAAGTCTAGGTCATCAGTGATTTTTCTTCTCTCATTGTCTTTGGAGTAACTCTCTGCCTTCCAGAACTAGCAGAACTTTAGGAGAAACTTCCTAATGGTGAGATGTATCAAGGTGGATGGAAACCCTGTAGCTTGAGACATTTAAAACTAGATTGTACAATACCCTAGAAAATGTAAAAGAGGGAATAATTGCGTGGACTAGAAGATGGACAGGATGAACAAATGGTTTTCTCCAATCTAACATCTCTGATTCTAGGGACTTCTATGTATTGTAGCTAGCTCATGAGAAGCTTGCCGACTGCAGCTATGGATCTGCTGTTTCAGCTCCACTGACGCGTCATTCCCTCGGGACACCCAGTGACCTGGTTAATCTAGTTCCTCACTTCTTACTTGTCCCTGTAAATGATTTATCAACTGGCGAGGATCCCTGTTTGCTTAAGGAGGCACGAGACGACCTCTGGCAGGCCTTCTGCACAAAGATACAAGCCACATTTGGCACCTGTCTCTTAGTCTGAGCTCGTGACTGTTGGTGTACGGAGCAGGAGGCCAGTGCTCTGGTGGAGGCTTGTGGCGAGAGTCAATAAGGGGAATTGTGGGTAATGTTTACATGCCACTGTGGACTGAAGCTAGTAATTGTGCTTTCTTAGCTCTACAGTAAAAGCACTTTCCTACGGCCTACCTGGCTCTCTTCTGATCTTAGTCACAACATCTCCACTGTAAGCGACCATACTAACTGGTACATAGAGAAGCAGATACAGAGCAAGGCTGTTAACCAATGTGAAGAGAATTCATGGCCAGACTTAGGTGTTCCGGGTACCCTAGGTAAAAATAACGTTAGCATCCATCACCTCACCCCTCTCCACCAACAGTAAAATAGTATCAGCAGTAGTTATATTTGTATTGCGTAGGTGGTGGTTGTAGCTCCGAAGTTACAGTGAAGTTGAGCTTTGCATTTAAAGAAGGGATTTGCCTCTTTCTTATGTATATCCATAATTATAAGAATAGTGTATATACTATTACATACCAAAAACGACATGTGCATACATGATCACACACTATTTTTTCCAGAGGACCCCTGCCTCATTCAGTGGTCACAGAAGGTGCTCACTTAATGAACAGCTAATCAATATACAAGAATCAGGGGTCACCCAATGAAATTAATAGGCAGCAGTTTTAAAATAAACATGGATGAAGCAGTACTTCACACAACACAGTGTTAACCTGTGGAATTCATTGCCAAGGGATGTTTTGAAGGCCAAAAGTATAACTGTGTTAAAAAAAGAATTAGATAAGTTTATGGAGGATAGGTTAATCAATGGCTATTAGCCAAGATGGTGAGGGATGCAACCCCAACTCTGGGTGTCCCTAAACCCCTGACTGCCAGAACTGGCACTGGACAACAGGGGATGGCTCACTCAATTGCCCTGCTCTGCTCGTTCCATCAGAAGCATCTGGCATTGATCACTGTCGGAAGACAGGATACTGGGCTAGGACGGACCATGGGTCTGACTCAGTATGGCCATTCTTATGTTCTTCTGTAATATTTTGTTTTATCCTCCTCATTCAATGTGTGGCTGAAATTCTTATTTACTGCTCACTACACACTATTCAAACCCTGCTCTGAATACAGAAGTATTCATTTAATCATAGGCTTTTCTATGGCATTCATCATCACTAAAATGTCTGTGTGCTTCACAGCCATTAATGATATTTTTCTTCACAACCTCCTCATGAGATGAGGGCTGTTATTATACTGATTTTGCAGATGGGAAACTGAGGCACAGAGACATTACTGTCAAAGGTGTTCACTTATTTGGGGTGCCCAATTTGTGACACCTGGGATCTGATTTTTCAGATAACGTAGCATTATGTAGCCCTTTATAGGTTCATAGCACAGCTACCATTGACTTCAGTTGCAAATCAGTCCCCTTGTGTCTCAAGTTGAGCACCCAGAGAATGAGGAACACACTAGTAGTGGCCACCTGGGAAAAGTCTGATTTAAGTGACTTGCCCAGCATCACACAGAAACTCTGTGGCAGAGGTAGAGAGAGAATCCAGTTATCTAGGGAAACATTTGACTGCCTAAACTATAAGACCATCCTCCTCTTCCTGCCATCCCCTGCCTCATTCACCACACCTTCCAACTTCTGCAGCAAATGAAGCAGGAGTCCTACAGACAACAGTCTCATTACTACTCAACACTAATTCATTCCCTGAGCACCATCCATACTGTGCACAGAATGAGGCCAGGCACCTGTGGAAAACATAGTATGTGATCATGTAATTAAAGATAGTATCATAATGCATAAGCGCAGAGGATCTGAATTAAGGTTGTACAGGCAAACTGTAATTCACACATTTCCTAACTGTCAAATGTTTAGCTTTGCAACCTGAATAATGTTAATTTAATACAGGTTCTTACATACAATTTGCTAGCTTTTAAAAACAGCACACTGGAAAAGCAGAAATTCCATCATATTGCATCATACGGACAGCCACGTGGTTCATCATCATCAGTTTTGGAACCTTTAGACCCACAGAACACACCTCTGCCCCTGGAGCTGACAGAGTAGCTGACAGAAGTAGTAGGCTGTCATCCACTATGTACACCAGCCATTAGAAGGGGAGGAGGCATACGTTTTCACAGCTATTTGCTAACAGCAGAAGAAAGATGAAGCTCAGAATCTCTGGGTTCTATTCCAAGTTCTGAAGAGAGTTTACTCTAATGGACAGAGAGTCTTCTTCTGCTGTCTCTTCCAAGCCTGACCCCACCTACCACTGCCCTTTCCAGCCTGTTCATGCCCCCTTTTGAGTCTCCTCTACCACCCCCTTTTTCTCCTCATCCCAACCCGAGTTCTTCCCAACCCCTTGGCTCCTTGTCTCAGTCCCCCATCACCACTTCCCAGCTCCCTGTCCCAGTCCCCTTCAGCTCCTCCTCCCAGTTCCCCACCTGTCTCTCAGTACATTGTTCTGATCTTCCCGCTTGCCATCACCTCTGGCCTGGCTCCTTGCTAATGTAGCCAGATACATCTGCATAGGAAGTTTAGGGAGGCAGAATGTAATTACCCACAATGCAAAATGGACAGGACAGCCTGACACCCAAACTCTTACAAAAAGTGCTATATGATCTTTAAGGTAGGGCTGTTTCAGAAAATGTTGAGAGACCTGTAGCCACAGGAGGGCCATAGTCATGGGGCCCCCTCCCCACCTGAAACTGGTTGAAATGTTAGTGGAGTGTTTACTTCTCACTCAGGCCCCCTGGCGTGAATCACAAACGCCTTTATGCTGACTAAGAACTTAGTGATGATAATTATTTGAGCCCTCTGAGGAATAAGGCTGAATAGCCCTTTATCCTTTCTAGAACACACCACAGGTTTTCCTCACTTCTATTTAACAGGAAATCTCAGTTCACCATTTCCTTATCTCCCTCTACAAACTAACACAGTGGTTCTGAATACATTGGGCCTGAGTCTCTTATGATTTGTCCCCCTGTACACCACTCTGGCATTGTACAGGAGGCTAGTAGAGATGTACTGGGGATATTCCCCATGGCCAAGGGTCTGCCTAGGTCATCATGGAGCTGCCCTAGTCACACAATGGACTAAAAAAATGCGTCCTTAAAAATTAATATTATCTGGGACCACAAACACTATTATGCACTAATTATAATTATATGACTAGGTATACATCACTACAGGGCAGAGTTAAGGGTGTTTGGATGTCCTAAGTGTGTATTTCCATGCCCTAATACGTTTGGACTTCTTTTAAGTTTTACCTTAACTTTGAATTTCCTGGATTTGTAATGCTTGGTTTGGAGACAATTACTTCCTCCTTGTGATGTGTTTTACCCTAAATTACTAAGGCATATGTTCTGTCTTAGGTACTTATATGGCTTCCATTACTATCGTATGTGAGCACTTCACAATCTTCAATGAATGTATTTTCCTCACAAGCTCCCCGACAGGTAGGTAGGTGGTGTTATCCCCATTTCGCAGATGGGGAAATTTACACACAGTGTAAGGCACTTAAATAAAAGACCTCATTGTGCTGGGTGCAGAGCTCTTTTGAAAACCTGTCATATGGGACTGGCCCACGCTCACACAGGAAGTCTGTGGCACAATGGGGAAGTGAACCCAATTCTCCCAAATCCCAGGTTAACACCCTACCTACTGAATGCTCTTTCCTAACTCTCAGCCTTAATTTACTTTTCCTCGTGGCATTAGAATATTCTCAGTGGTATTTTCTGTCCTATTCTTTATATAACCTAAGTCTGTTGGGTTACTTTTTTGACCACCACTGTACATTGAGCAGTTGGCTGCTCTGAATTGAAACCATCTTGTTGCTCCCCTCTACCTTTAGGAGGCTGAAGTCCCCCAGCTGACATGGGAGAGCAGTTTAGGACAGGTCAGACAGAGGTCACATGCTGCCTATTGGTTCTTACAGAGGGGAATCCCAATTGAGTGGCTTTCCAAGGGGACCTAGATTTGATTGAATGAGCCCTGTGGTCAAGACTACGGTCTCATTCAGAGGATGGCAACCCCCTCCAGTGGCAGCCTGCTCCTCACACTGATTTTGGGACACTGGCTCAGATGGAAGAGTCATCAGCACAACTTGCTACAAGCATCTGTTTTTTAACTTTGTTCTCCCAGCCAAACACTGATCAGGGTCAAGCCTGAATCATGTGCAGTGTGGGGTGTGGCTGCAGATAGTCAGTGAAAGAGATAATAATTTGTTCTTCTTGGGCCTGATCCAATACCCACTGAAGTGAACACAAAGGTTCCCATTGACTTAAATGGACTTTCAATCAGGCCCTAAATTACTCACGCTCTTTTTTGTGTTTTCCTAAAATGAAAAAACTGTTTTCTGTATTCCATCCATATTCATCCACCCCACCCCACCCCACAAACTTGCCCAGCAGTAGGAAGTGCACCCATTCTATCTAAGCACATATACTGTGCTCATCCCCTTGGGATCGGCGTATCAAACGACAGGCGATCCATAGCCTTGTTCACTACGGAAATCAAACTGATTTTAAAAGTTATGAGCTGTTTTTGTCCAAATGTGCAGGTTTTCCATGAAATGTTCCAGTTTAGTGCTTGTAGTTTTAAAGGTGCACTGTCAAGATAAAATCACAGGCTGAACAAAAATCCCTTCTGTTATCAACTTCTGAGGTTATCAATTTAAAAATCATGTTTACTTTTTCCCATTGACGCTGTTTGCTTGCTTTGTGCACTTTGCTCACTTTGGACTCTGACAGTTGGTAGTCAGTTCAAGAGAGGAAGGATGGTCCGTCCAGTGGTTAGGGTAGACAACTGGGACTGGACAGATAAGGATTCCATTTTCTCCTGTCACAGACTCATTCTGTGACCTTGGGCCAGTCATATAGTGCCAGATTTTTAAAGGCATCTAAAGATGCAGATATGTGCCCTGCAGGATTTTCAAAAGAGCCTAAGTACCTAACTCCCGTTGTTGCATCCAACACAAGGGAATTATATATTAGACTTCATCCTGACAGATAAAGAGGAACTGATCACAGAAATAAAAATTAATGGTAACATAGATACAAGTGGTCATGACTGGATCACACGTATAATGTGCAAACAGAATAAAGTCCAAAACAGTGATATATATACTTGGTGTTTTAAAAGGGCCAATTTCACAAAGCTGAAAACACAATTATGATCCAAATGCACTGAGAGGAAGAATATAATCAGAGAAATGTGAATGATAATTGGGAATTGTTTAAGAATGCTTTACTAGATGCGTAAAAAGCCACAACCAAAAAAGGTGCCCATATTGATTAAAAACCAACTTGGTTTAGAGGGGAAGTGAAGGCAGTCATAACAAAAATTTAAAAACATATAAACAAATGGAAGATAAGGGAAGTTGATAGTAATTAATATAAATCTGAAGCTAGGAATTGTAGAAAATTGATAAAAGAAGCAAAGAGGCACAAGGCAAAAATCTATGGCCAGCAGAGTTATAACAGGAACAAAAAGAATCCTAACAATGGTATTGGTCCATTACTAGATGGAAATGGTATAATTATCAATAATAATGCAGAAAAGGCAGACATGTTCAATAAATGTTCTGTATTGGGGGGGAAGTGGAAGAGGATATAGTCACATCATGTGATAACTTTCTTTCCATTCCACTAATATCTTGGAAGGATGTTAAACAGCAGCTACTAAAGTAGACAGTTTTAAATCAACAGGTCCGGATAACTTGCATCCAAGAGTTTTAAAAGAGTTGCCTCTCACTGAACTGTTAGTGTTGCTTTTCAAGAAGTCTTAGACCGTGGGGAAATTCCAGAAGACTGGACGAAAGCTAATGTTGTACTGATATTTAAAAAGGGTAAACAGGTTAATCTGGAAAAGGACAGGTCTGTCAGTCTGACATCAGTCCCCAGCAAAATAATGGAGCAGCTGATACTTACACAGTGGGGGACTCTATCCTGGGAAGCAGTGACTATGAGAGATTTGGCGGTTAAGGTGGATAATCAACTGAACATGAGTTACCAATGCACTGCTATGGCCAAAGGGGCTAATGTAATCCTTGGATGCATAAATTGGGGACTCTTGAGTAGGCATAGAAAAGTTATTTTACCTCTATATTTAGCACTGGTGTGACCAGTGCTGGAATACTGTGTCCAGTTCTGGTGTCCACAATTCAAGAAGGATGTTGATAAATTGGAGAGCGTTCAAAGAAGAGTCATGAGAACGATTACACTGAATCTGTTTAGCTTAAAAAAGAGAAGGTTAAGGGGTGACTTGATTACAGTCTATAAGTATCTACACAGGGAACAAATATTTGATAATGGGCTCTTCAATCTACCCAGTGGCTGGAAGTTGAAGGTATAAAATTTTAATAATGAGGGTAATTAATCCTTGTAACAATTTACCAAGAGTCATGATTGAGTCTCCATCACTGGCAATTTATAAATCAAAATTGGATGTATTTCTGCTCTAGGAATTACGTTGGGGAAGTTTTATGGTCTTTTATACAGAAGCTGAGTCTAGGTGATCACAATGGTCTCTTCTGGCTTTGGAATCTATGACTCAATGAGTCAGAATCACAAATCCCACAAAGCACCTATCTGCATTTTTAGGCATCTAAATACCTTTAAAAATGTAGTCCGTAATCTCTCTGTGTCTCAGTTCCCCATCTCTAAAACAGGGTTCCTTGCCTCACAGAGGTGTTGTGAGGATGAATATATGAAGGACTGTGAGGCACTCAGATACAACTTTTAGATAATGTTTTCACCTCTTAGCTCAGATACTATAGTAATGTGGCTCACATAAGTACCTTAGGAGTAAATTAGATCAATAGCCTCATTTCCTGCCCATAGTCAGCTTCACTGTGGTTCTCATGATCACTTCTGTTAGCATTTACAACACTGCAGGGAAACATTTACATCACTCCCCCCAGGGCCTGCTCTCTTTCATTTTAAATATAGAAATAGATCATAAGAACACTTCTAAACATTCTGAGATTTCGCAGAATTCCTCTTTCCCCCATACACACAAACTTTAAAAAAGGTTTGAAAATCTACATTCGGATCCTAAATTACAGCGGCCATAAACCACAGACAGGGAACCTTTGGTCTATTAGGTATAATTTTTAAAAAAATAAGAAGAATTGTAGAGAAATTTATGCTACAAGCACTTAGGGTGACCAGAGAGCAAGTGTGAAAAATCAGGACAGGGGTGGGGGTAATCCGTGCCTATATCAGACAAAGCCTCAAATATCGGGACTGTCCCTATAAAATCGGGACATCTGGTCACCTTACAAGCACCTTGAGCAAAGTGTGCATTTGCTTCTGTTGAAGTCTTATTCGCTTAAAGCTAAATGATTTTATCTACCTAATTGTGGAACACAGTTAGCAGGAAAGATTCCACAAAGATTTAGGCATGTGCTTAACTTTACCCAATAGGACTGTGTGACAGAGCAAAGGGAGTGAGGGAACTGCCTGCAGGAGACCTGAAGCCTGGAGCAGGCTTGTTAAATGAGTCAACCAGAAATATCTGGTGTGGAGAGAGAACCTCAAGCAACTGGTTCCTTATAAGAGAGGTGTAGTATCTCTTGAAGAGGGGAGCTGATTCTGGGAAGTCTCTAAGGGAATCACCTCTGAGCAAGCCAAACCCCATAAGGGAGCACCTCCTAAGAACAGATAAAAGGCCCTAGTGAAGGAGCCTCCTTGCTCACCCAGGCTCGGAGGTAAGAGCCAGGCCCTGGGACAGCCTTTTGGGATTTTGAGTTTTGCTTTTTCAGTTCATTTGTCTGAATAAAGCCAGACCCAATAAAGGTGGTGACTGGATGAGCAAGCACGTGGAGTCTGTTTAAAAAGACCTGCAAGAGGGAGGATACAGAGCAGGGCAGCACAGAGACATCCTGGCCCTGAAGAGGCACCTGGGGGCAGCCAACTTGTTTACATATGGCACCTACCCACATACTTAGGGTATCTGGTGGGAAACAGGTAAGTATACAACCCTTGGTTGGCAAAGTGGAAGCCCCAGCTAACGTACCCATTCCGAAAACAAAAAATCAAATTTAGGCATTGCTTGGGCTGCAGGGTATTATAGGCAATTTGTACCCAAGTTTGCCTCTCTTGTAGCTCCCCTTAGTGATCTCATTTAAAAAAAAAAAACCCAGCTCCTTGGCAGGTCTCCCCAGTATGATCAGGCATTTTGAGAAATTAAATGGATTCTTTGTAACAAACCAGTACTGCAAAAAGAACAGGAATACTTGTGGCACCTTAGAGACTAACAAATTTATTTGAGCATAAGCTTTTGTGGGCTACAGCTCACTTCATCGCACGCATAGAATGGAACATATAGTGAGAAGGTATATATACATACAGAGAACATGAAAAAGGTGAGAGTTGCCCAACCAACTCTAAGAGGCTAATTAATTAAGAGTTGGTTAAGTTAGAGTTGGTTGGACAACTCCCACCTTTTCATGTTCTCTGTATGTGTATATATATCTCCTCACTATATGTTCCATTCTATGCATCCGATGAAGTGGGGTGTAGCCCACGAAAGCTTATGCTCAAATAAATTTGTTAGTCTCTAAGGTGCCACAAGTACTCCTGTTCTTTTTGTGGATACAGACTAACACGGCTGCTACTCTGAAACGAGCACTGTGTAGCCCTGATTTTTCCCATGAATTTGTTTTACACATGGATGTCTCACACCAGGCCCTGGGAGCCGCATTCTCACAAAAGTTCCATGGTCAGGAACATCCGATCTTGTATATGAGTAGGAAACTCCTGGACCGTGAAACCTGGTATTCGGTCCTCAAGGAGGAGTCTGGCCGGTGAAAGTCTTGCAATATTATTTGTTTGGGACTCTCTTTCTTCTCATTCCTGACAACTTGGCATGCTGATGGCTTCAGACAATGAAAGATTCACATGCCTGGTTACCCGTTAGTACTTCACCTTACAGTTCTTTCATTTTCATATAGAGCATCATTCTGGCAAGAACTATCAGAATGCGGCTTTTCTACAATGGATGAAGATAGCGAGCCACACAGTGAGTGTCCTCACAGGCCCAGTCAAAGGGGAGGAGGGCTATGTGAGAGAGCAAAGGAGTCTGTTTAAAAGGACCTGGAAGAGGGTATCTAAAGAGTAAGGCAGTAGAGAGGCTCCCCCAGGCACAAGGGGCACCTGGGGACAAACAACTCATTTACAGACTGCTCCCTAAATCTGTGCCTACAGGAACTATCAGGCTGACCATTGCAAACATTGCTTTTTATCACTGGAAACTCATATATTCATATCATTTATGTTCATTTATGGGTAAATATGGAGTCAAAAGGTAGGGAAATCCTTATTTCTATGTGCTTATTAGTGTTTTGGGGTTTTTTTTAAGAAGGAGGAAAAAAGCAAACCCAGTTTGTTTTTCATGAAATATTGACTGCATGTAGCTCTAGGGCTGAACTAGCAAATTCTAAATCCAGCTGTCCATTCTATTTTTAAAATTAAGTTTTCTATACAATTCTCAGTATTTTGATTATATTCATGGAATAGTATGGGTGCCCTCTAGAGGCCAAAATAATATACCTGAAAATGCCTATGAACATGAAGTATATTCTATTTATCTGTTTCCTAACTGGCGTTCATAGATAACATCCACTGTGGTGGTATCTGAGTGCTTTACAAATATATTAAAAAGTGACCACAAGATGATCACTCTCCTTCCCCTGTAGTGCAGAGATTTTTTTTTAAAATGTGTGATTTTGGTGGAGACTAAGTGTGAGGCAGAGGCTTTGTGTTGCTCTACCAGTCAAATCTGGCCCTACAGCCAGCCTAATCTCTGATGGAGGACCATCCCAGCCAACAGAGATCCTCCAATGGAGTACAGTCCTGTGCCACTCCCCTGCACTGCTGTCAATAATGGAAAGGGGCTATGATTAGAATGCCCCAGCACCATATTGATCTTTGCCTGAGATATTGGTTCCTTGTGCCCAAATGGCATAAACGAGAGCAGCCCTGTCTTCTCTACATAGAGCAGGGGACTACCTCAGCCCAGAGGAGCAGCAGGATCAGAGTACAAAGGTACCATGCAAATCAGCCAACTCCTCTGCCCCCTCTTCCCTCTCCTCCCGTGGATCTGGTCCCATCTCTCAGTATGGAGAGTGGAGTCTGGGTCTTGCTTTTGTTAGTATAGCCGGGGCCAGCTCCAAGTTTTTTGCTGCCCCAAGCAAAACATTTTTTCCTGCGCCCCCCGTGTTCCCACCTCAACTCCACCCCTTCCCTGCCCCATTCCAACCCCTTCCCCAAATCCCCGGCCCCGCCACCTCCCCCAGGGTGCCACATTTCCCCTCCTAATCCTGGGAGGGAGGGGGAAGAAGAGGAGCGGCAGTGTGCTTGGGGGAGGAGGTGGAGATGAGCTTGGGGGGAAGCGGTTCCTCTGGCCCCCCCAGGGTTATTTCCTGCGGCCCTCCCCGCGCCCCCCCACCGCCGCAGCTCACCTCCGCTTCACTGCCGCCTGCTCCCCTGAGAGCGCTGCCGCCGCTCCGCTTCTCCCCCCTCCCTTCCAGGCTTGCTGCAAAACAATTGATTTGCGCAGCAGGCCTGGGAGGGAGGGGGGAAAAGCAGAGTGGCGGTGTGCTCAGGGGAGCAGGCAGCAGTGAAGCGGAGGTGAGCTGGGGGGGGAGTGGTTTCTTTGCCCCCCACCCCGGGTTACTTTCTGCAGCCCTCCCCGCGTTCCCCACCGCTGCAGCTCACCTCCGCTCAGGGCCGGCTCCTGGCTTTTTGTGCCCCGAGCAAAAAAAAAAAAGGGAGCTGGAGTGCCGCTCCTTGGAAAGTGCCGCCCCAAGCACATACTTGGAGCGCTGGTGCCTAGAGCCGGCCCTGAGTATAGCCCTGTACTGGGAGATCACATTTAATCTGTCATTCACTTTCCACTTCCAGATCCTCTTCTGCATTGCTATTGTCTAACCATGTTCTCCCAGTATGCATTTTTATTTAGTACTTGTCTTCCCTCAGTATTTCCTTGTGTGGTGTAGCAAATTCTAAATCCAGTTCTCATACTGACTGAGAACTCTGCAGGGATAACAGCTTGAGCATCATGGGGAAAGAGATATGGGTTACTCGCTGCTACCGAAAAGCCCTCCATAGTCCTACATACTGCTTGTGGATGCATTATCTAATCTCCCCTCCCCACACCCACCCCAGCTAGCAAGGCAGAGCAGTTTGAAGTGGAGCATAGAGGGGAGGGTTGTATACGGAATTTTGTGTCTTGGAGCTGAGAGGCCCAATCAAATGGCTTTGCAGAGGCCTGAGGTTGGTTTAAGCACACCCTGACCTCTGCCTTACACACGCTGTATTATAAAGTACCCTATCATGTCTCCTATCCTCTACGCCTCCAGTCTCAGCACCAGCTGTGCTTTTGCAGTCCCTCAGCCATGAAGGTGAAAGTGGAGGCCTCGACATGATCCAATCTCCCTAACTAGGAGTCTCTTGCCCCTGGTATTGCCCTGTCCAAGGAGCTCATGGGAGCACGCTCTCTTTTACTCAAGACAAAAGAAATAGAAGTTAAATTGAAAGCAGGCCTGAATTAAAGCAGGCACGCTTACATCAGAAACAGGGGAAACAGTTATTTCATGACAACAGAGCAAAGTTCTGCAGATGTAGCTAAAAATAGGGTTACCCCTCCGCCCCCACAACCCTTCCATCCTGGCCCTGAAACACAACACACAGCTTTTGCTCCTGCAGGCCCTGTCCTTTCCTTCTTGCTCACTTGCCTTATGCCCCGGCTTTGCAGTGCAGTAGCTTCCTTTCTATAAATAACGTCAGGAGGTTTGAAATGCAATCTACTCCACTGCACTGCCATTTCCCTCCAGCCCTCCTGGTCTATTACTCAGAGTGCTCATGTCTTACATCAACAGTGATGTGTGGTTTAGGCCCAAAATACAGCTTCCACTAATAAGAAACTAAAAACACTAGAAGGTAACAACAACAACAACAGCTTTTACAAATCCTAACCAACAGAAATCTTTCCAAGATCGTTGTTTAAGTAAATGAAAAGGAGGTTTGCTTTTTAAATAGTTGTGATTTAGGATAGCAGTTTCAAAAGCACTTAAGTCTCTTTTGAAAGTGGGACAGAAGCACTTAGCAGCCTGAATCTCACTGAAAGACAGTGGGATTTAGGCTCGTAAGTCAGTTAGGTGTAGGTGCCTTTGAAAATGTTACCCGTGGCCTTGAAATGTTGGGTGCTTTAACTCAAATCTAACAGCTTGGCACCTCATACAGAAGATCTAGGAAGTGCAAGTGAGTCCCATTTCACTGTCCAAGCTGAGTGAAAGGAGAAAAGCAGACAGCATCAGTGATGGAAAGTGAACACTATTTGGAAAGTTTCTTCAGCTTTAATAGAGGAGGAGATCCATAGGGCAGGAATGAAGCGCAGTGACCTGGCAGAGCGGCTGGAGAGAGAGGGCCAGACCCAGACTGGCATGGATCTTACATGTCAGGATTGAGGTATATTAGCAAAGCTGCAGGCAGCGTAGGACTGGAATAGCAAGAGGAGGGAAAAGCCAGCACTGGAATGCACTGGCAGACCTGAATGATAGCTCAGGACTGGAACACTAGGGGTTTCCAGTTCAGGGTTGAGGAGCATCAACTGTCTTTTGTGAGGAACACTCCTGAGGAGATGAGTTTACATGCATTATCCAAGGGCATCTAAAAGGACTACTGGAAACATACTGCATGTTGCCACTTGCTCACTGTGCTGACCTCACTGGAGGGCAATGCGTGTGGTAATTTTATCGGTAGCAAGTCAGGATTTCTGGCACTAAAGCACCAGGATTTTCATGTTTTCTGTCACATGGGAGGTGACACTTTCAGGAATGGGGAAGGGATCTTCTGAGAGGTGTTAATGCTAATGGGCTCCCCATAGGTAAATGGTGAAGACACAGTGGGGGGAGACCAATTAAACTAACTCCTTTTTTCACATTCCAAACCCATGCACACATACAGAACCACAGGGAACTACCCCTGTCTGTTCCATGGGCCAGCAAGTACTGGGAACGTTGTAAATCAAGAGAGCATGTGCTGAGCTCCTGGTGGGAAGAATAGGGCCAGATGTAAGCACAAGCAGAGCAAGAGACCAGCTGGGATTCTGTGTCATGTGCAACTCAGAGGCCCTGGCCTTATTTCCTTCTACAACAAAAGGACAAGAAGAGAAGGAAGCAACCCACCACCTCAACCTCAGGAGCAGAGATACTGGCAGCTCTTGGCCTGATCCTCTTCTCCAGCAACCTGGGAGTCCAGCTGCTTGTGCCTAGAGCCCTAGAAACTGAGCGTCCAGCCCTGCAGAAGGAACGCCTCACATTATACTTGGAGCAGCAGCCAATGCTGATGCTGCTCCCACTCACACCAGGATAAATCAGGAGAAATTATTAAAGTCAGTGGGGTTACACTGCTGTAAAACTGGTGTAAGCAAGAGAGAATCAAGCACTTGATCGAAGATAGGCCAAGTAGTCCCAAGAATGAATGCTCAATCAGTAGGCCCAACATCTAGGCAGCAAAAGCATTTCCCCAACCAAGCCAAAAGATATTTCCTGAAGCCCCTTAGCCATCAGACCCACTTGGCAAATATTACAGAAAGGTCTGCTGCAGGAACAGTGCTGTAGTGCAGCAATGACTGGCAGGTTCTACTCCACTCTAGGTACCCACAAAGGACCCAGAGCAACTCTCATGGAAAAATCTTCCAGGAGAGAACAACATGCTGGGAACTCCCTGAGATGAACTTCCTCTGCAGGTGAGAGATTCCTGTCCCCAAGAATGGGATTTTGAGGCACAGCCTGAGAACCATGCAGAGCCAGGTTCTGTCTCTGGAGATCTCAAAGCAGGCATAATTGGAGCTGGCTTTTCTACATTACCTCTGGGACCCTGTTCCCCATCTTCTCTGAGGGAATCTTGCAGCATTAGAATCTCCTCACCAGGCCTGTGCCTTAACACCTCTCAAGAACGGGGAAAGGGAGTGACTGTCACTTAAACAATGAAATCTGCTCGAGTTCAGCCAGACACCAGTGGCTCTCAATGGCTGCCCTTTCCTAGGGCCTGGTACACTAAGAAATTCCTTATCCATTTTTCATCAAGAGTGCTGCTATCAATAGGGGTCAGATGTTGTCAGCACCATGGTAGGGAAACCTGCTCAGAACAGAGGTAGGTGACATGGTGGTAAAAACACCGGCTTGCAATCTACACTGCAATGCTGCTGAAAAACAGGTAGGGAAAGTCATAGTACAGATGAGGCTCTAGGTTTCATTAAATCTACCTAGGTGTTCTGCTGAGCCCACATTCAGTCTTCTTCAGACTGTCTATGTAAACTGCTGTTCCATTCTATCATATTACTGTGACTTTTTCTACCTTGAGTTTATTTGGCACATGAAAGGGGGTGGCTTAGATCATTCTGAAAATTGCTTTAGAAGAGTGGCAACAATAAATCTATAATCACACTGTTGGGATGAGCTGGACCAGATATACAGCCCAGACAGCCCCAAAACACCCACACTTGCTCCCTTTTCCTGGCTGGTTGTGTGGGTATTTTGGGACTGGTTCCCCTTCAGATATGTTGATTTCTTACTCTAATTCAGAAGTGAAGCCTGTGCAGCTTTTTCTACTTACAAGTCCTGCTAATTGCTCTCTCCCTCAATGAAAGCCAATAAAAGGCTTCCTGGGTGATTGCTTTGTGGTTTAAATTTGTAATTTAAGTATCTAGATCCCAAATCATCTCCTCAGTCTCTTTGTGCAAATGAAAGCACTAGAGATCCCCTGCCAGCGGCCACAGAGGAGAGAAGCAGAGGCCTTTATGAAATTGTAACCCTCTTCTTCTGCAGGGTTGAGAGTCTGTACTTGGGGAGAGACTGGGCTGGGGGGCAGATGCACATCAACCCTGCTGGGATTCCTCACAACATTTAGCCGCACAGCTGAGCGGAAAACATCACAGGGGGGACTCCAAAGACAGAGGCCAGTGAGAGACTGACTCCAAAGGAGCCATTTTGTCAGGGAGCCAGAGGGAGGGTGTGGGAACCGGGAATCCGCATGCGAGCACAGGACCTCTGCACACACAGCCTGGGCTCCTAGCAGAGCCTTCACGAACTGCACACATCTTGGGTAATCTGCTGATTTTGGGGGGCAACCCTCCTGCTTCCCTCAGAGGAGTATGTGCAGGACCCTGTGCAAGAGTTTCCAGATCCCTGTGCAGGCTTTTCCTACAGGGTTTGAGTTATGATCACTGTTCTAAAAGTCATCTGTCGTAAAACGCTCACTTTTGCAATGCAGTGTGGCAGCACCATCTGCTGGCTATGATAGGTAGCAGGTATGTTTTCTTTAGGGATGACCCTTTCACAGAACTCACAGATGACAGGTTAGCGATTGGGGTAGTGCCCAACGAGCTCCTTAAAATGGGGATTAATTGTACTCTATTCAATGTCCCAGGTATCACAGACTAGCCCTTACCATGCATGAGCAGGGTTCCTCCAAGCAAAATCAGAGTGCGATGCCAGGTAGAAGGGGAACAGCTTCATTCCCTTTCCATGTGCAAAGAGAGAATTGCAGAATGATGGGTTGGAGAACAAACAACAATACATGGCTCTAACGTGCCCATCAGCAGAGTCTCTCAAAGCACCTTCCAGGCATTAATAATTGCCCCTCACACCACTCTTTTCTGTATTATTAACACCATTGTGCAGAGGGGGAAGCTGAATTCTAGAGGTTAAGCGACTTGCCCAAGATCTCAGGAGTGGCAGAACTACAGACTGATCACAGCAGGTCTGACCTGCAGTCCCATGCTGGGTCATACCCATGACAGAGCTCTCCACTCACAACTGCCTTTCCTCAATCCTTAAGACACTGGTAGTCCAAAAGTATTAAACACATCAGGGTTATCGGGGAGTTACCAGGGGATGCTGTGGAAAGAGGAGGAAAGGTTTCTGACTTCTGGGAGACAGCACCAGGCCATGACACTAGGCTGAAGTGAGTCCATATTAGCCCTATCCTCCAACCTGTCAGAAATCCCCCTCCCTTGTTGGTGTTTTTGATACCATGTAATATTTTTGTCCACTTTATGTGGGTATATGCGATAGTCAGAGAAATTCAGGGGGAGAGAACAAACTTTTAGTAGTTTCTGCACAAAGTTTCCCTACAGAGCTGCACTACAACTAACAACATGCATTTCTCCAAGATCCAACTGCCTGTATACTAGGGCTCCCCCTCCCACCATTGCTATCACCAGTAGCATTGCCAAAACATTCTAGTGTAGAGAAAGGCTGCATAGGGGGCAGCACAGCCCTGGGCTTAGAGATTTCAGTGGGCTTACCCAGCTACGTAAAGTCAACTGACCCATTGTTTGTGAAGTTTGTTGAGAACTTTAGAGTCTTTGTATGAAAGTTGCTTTCTAAATATCAGCTACTGTTAGAGGATATGGTATGCAATGTGAGGACATTGGGGTGGGGAAAGGAGCTGTCAGATCTTTGAATAATAGAGACATGTTTTTTGCACTATGACTAGATATGGCTTTTAAGGTGTCCCAATATAGATCTTACAAGAGAGAAAAGCAAATGAATGCAGAAGGAGGCGGGATGTGGGTAGAGAGTCTGCAGAAAGAAAAGCAGAATCATTCTAGCAAGCCTGGAAGACCAATAAATGTGGTCAGAAGTGATTCCTGGATTTTGTTAGAAATGGCCTTGGCAGTTAGAGGAAAGGAGTTCAGGAAACATTTTAACAGATAAGAGGCTAGAATTCTGATCACACAGCTTTTTAATTACACATTCATTGGAGATAACAGCTATGTGGAAAACAAGGAGAGGGACATGTCTTTGAGATATGGCAGGACTATTGTCTTATGATTTTTGTTAAACATCCAGCATCTGAAGTTTTTTTGGACTAAACCTTAGGAAAGAAAGACGCCAAATATGACAAAAAAAAACACCACTTTGAACTAGAGAGTACGTGGGTGTAGGGTTTAACCCTGGTTCCTCTGAAGCACAGCATGCATCCATGGCCACAAATCTATAGGGCCAGGTGTGAAAAGAGCTCAAAAGCAGATTTTCAAGCTCTCAGAACTCACAATTGGGGCAGATTTTCAAATATGCTCAACTCCCACTTTGTCCCCTCAAGGAGAGCCAGATTTTCAAAAGAGCTCAATACCCAAGGTGCACCCAGCATGTTGAGCCCTTTGGAAAACTGTGGCCACGAAGGCTGGGTTGTTCAAAGATGCCCACATGCCACTGAGTTTCAGTGGGAGTTGGGCATCCTACCCTTTCAGGCTCCTTTGAAAATCACAGAGAAATCACGGCTTTCAGTGGGGACGGGGCCCAAGGCCTTTGGAACGAAAGCACAGGTCCTTGCCACTATAGTTCAAGGAATAACTCATAACCGTAGCTGTGAAATGCAAAGCTTTCAGCAAATTCAGCCTCTTTCCCTTAGTATTTCTTCTGCCTCTCACTTTCCTTCCCCATTTCATTCGGTATCAGTGAGGTGCCAATGTCTGCTTCAAGCCCCACCATTGTATGGTCGTCTTCAAACAACTTCCTTTCCCCCAGCTCTTGTTGATTTCAGTAGGTGGAAGTGGAACTCCTGTATTTCCAACATTACCTGCACAGCACCAGCAGCAATGCCCCCTGCTCCCCTCTCTCCTGATCTCCTATGGGCTCAGTCTAGAACCCTGAGTCTGGCCAAAACTGTCAACACCGATTTGAGGTGCCTGCATTTTGGGGTGCCCTACATTATGAGCCTCCTTTTCAGAGGCGCTGAGCACCTGCAGATCTTACTGACTTCAGTTAGAGCTGTGGGTGCTCAGCACTTTTAAAAATGGGGTACAAGATGGCTAAAATTGGGTACTTAAAAACTGAGGCACCCAAAATTGAGTGGGTCCTTATCTGGAAAGAGCAAATCATCTCCCTCCCACCAGGGAGCACTGGCTGTATATTGAAGGGGATGCAAAGGAGCCAACATAAATGTGACTGTTGGGCTTAGTCTGAACTCATTCTCCCACCTCGGAGTCTCTAACTATGCACTTCCTCCACCCATGTCTGTGAGTGCACACACAGGCACAGAGAGCAGGGCCGGTTCTTTGAACCTGGGACCTCTGGAGCTAAGTGCATGAGCCTCTACTGCATGAGCTAAAAGCCACATGGCCCTTAGCTAAGGCTGTAGAGCAGACTCATTAATCTCTCTCTCTAAGCGGTCTCAGTGCCATCGTGGGACAGAACACCACACCCAGAAGGTGTGTGGGTTACACGTCTAACACTGTCCACTTCAGCAGGCACTGGAGCAGAGGCTCAAAGCTGCCACGGGTTCTCTTTCGCTCCCCCACACGCCCCCTTTTCCTAATATGCTCTTTTATCTTGAGCTGCTCCCAAAACACTCTCCTACACTGGGACAACACTTGGATCCAAATCCAGATCTCGGCTTTGCAGCTCAGGCCCAACCCTGCTAAGAGCCAATATAGACAACTTACGCTGACTAACAAAGGAGAGAAAGATTTGATAGTGTTTGTGGTAAGCGGCCATTACATGATACAAAATCATTATTCAACTCCTATGAAATGCTTATCCTTTTATTTAAAACCCTTCATTGCTTCTGAAGAGTGGGTTTTACCTTACTCTCTCTCTTTCCTTATCACTAGCTCATTCTCCTAAGCCCTGCAAATCAATAGTAGTGATTGTCCTTTAGACATCTTGAGCATATCCAGACCTACGCAGCTGCTATTACCCAGCATTTCACTGCAGTATATAATTTGCCCTAGTTTATATTTTGGGCCACAGGCTAACTAACCCTTTCACTTCACTCTCAATGCTGCCTCTTTGTGGTGACTGAATAGTTCTGTTGTCTGGAGTCGATATATCTGCTCTGTCCCATCCATTACATTGACATGTGTATGGTGCACTGATTGCGCCACCATCTCTAACTGCAGCCTTCCTTTTGGTGTAACTGCTCCAATCAGTGTTACACTCCTGGTAAATCGCCCCTGGGTGAAAGAGGACCAGCTCTCCTGTAGATCTGTAATGACAGTGGGAGGAGGAGAAACTGATTGCAGGGTTGAGAGGAAGGGAAGTGTGCCCTCAGGTACCTTACACAGAGCCTTCAGTCTCAAAACAAAGAATTACAAAAAAGGGGAGGGAAGAGGAAACATGCCTGAAATGAAATGATGCTTAAGTCATTGCAACATACCTTACGCTTCGTGGTCTCTCAGAACATTATGGCAGCAGCGAGAGCCAACAGAACAGAAAGCTTCTTCCTCCAAAATGAACAGTCCTTTATCACTTCAGCTAGCTGAAAAAATCTGCCAGTGTATTATCATTGCAATTACCGGGGCTGCCCACTAAATCAGGCCCCTAGGGTTCCAGTACCACACTTGGAGGCAAGTACTTCAGGTGCTTCAGCAGCTAGGCCTGGTAGGTCCTAATAGCCACTTAGACACTTGGCTGAGTGGTTTGTATTAGGACTGGCAGGAAAGGGAAAGTTTGCAGTTACCCTAGATGCAGAGGTTTACACAGCTGCAGTTCAAAGTGAGCAACAGCAATTCTTGTTTGAATCCCTGGAGCACCACATCTGAGAGTTAGGGCTCTGTGGACTCTGTCTTTTCCAGTCCAGTTTCTATTCAAGCAATCCTTGTGGGTTTCCAGGCAAGGCTCAGCTAGTCTCTCTCTTTAGGGCCCTGCTGCACTGGTTCCCTGCCCACCTGCTGTTACCACCCCAAAAGTTCTACATAGACCTGTACCCACGTTGCAATGTCTGGCAGTCACAGCCTATTCCACATGCAGCTTTGTCCACAGTTTCTGGGACTTCTCTCCAGCTCCCTACTGCTGCCATGCAGCTCTTCAGCTTCCCTACAGCTCCTCCTTGCCATGCAGCCACTGCTCCCAAAACAGAGCCCATGCACTTCCTGGTTCACAACCCTTCCCCTGACAGGGCCTGGGCAAAGTGCTGTGGGGAGAGGGCAGATGGGAGTTGTAGTCCCTTGCTTTGCAGGTGCATCACAGCATTATGGAGTCTATGACACACAGTTGAGCGGTAGAAAGCAGTGCTACTGACCAACAGTTCATTACAGTGTTATTGCCATAGTGTTGAACAGAATGATTGTCAGGCAAAATGAAACAGGTGACTTTACCACACAACAAGGGCAACAGTGATCAGAATTTAATTGCAGTTCAGGTCAAAGTGAGGTTTAGAGTTTACTGGCTCGTGAACTATAAGGTCCCATTGCCTGCTGCAGAAGCCAGTCTAAGGGTATGTCTACACAGCAATCACAGGGTATAATTGCAGTTCAGGTAGACATACCTGAGCTAGCTTTAATTTAGCTAGCACAGGTCTTGGAGTGGTGAAGCCACAGCAGCACAGCTTCAGTGTGAGCCAGCCACCCAAGCAATTACTCAGGGTCACGAGTGGGCCTCTACAGCCCACACTGAAACCTGTGCTGCCACAGCGTTGTTGCTTCAGTACCCAAGCTAGCTAATGTGGGTATTACGGATTCCCAGGGGTGCAACCTGGAACTGAGGTATTGCTGAGCCCTGTCTCACCAGCCTGGGCTCCCTCTCACACTGTGATGCTGTGACAAGCTGCAAACTCCCTCCAGGTCCTGTGCTTGCACAGACATCTACAGGCAGGGACACACCCAGCTGAATTACATGAATGCTTCTCCTAGCCATTCATGAACCACCAATAGAGAGGCTCCAGCCAATTCCCCCAACTCCCCAGCCTAGGACCCCAGAGCTGTATTGTCTTGCCCTGGTCAGAAGCTTGACCGGTGTAAATTTATTACCTGGTCTGCTACTTCTACAAAGAAAAGTAGACATGCACTAGCTTTTGTATACTAAGCAGATTCCCCAAGCACTTCAAGCAACACACTCTTTTAGGTAAAATATAAAAGATTAATTAAACAGAAAGATTTTAAGTGATTGTAAGTAGTAAGTGTACAAAGTTGTTACCTAAGAAATAAAAGTAAAATCGCAATCTGAGTTCTATAAACTAGACAGGATTTGAATCAATCAATGTCTCACCTTGATGGTATAGTTTCTTCCTACACAGGCTGGGATTTTCCTTTCCAGCCTGGGACCACTTACCCAGCTGTCTTTGTCCTTCAGACATGTTCCCAGGTCTTGAGTTGCTGGGGGGAGGGTAGGGGGGAAGAGGCCAAATGATAATGTCACCTCTTCCTTTATAGGTTGCTCCAGTTTACTGGAAAGATCTTTTGCTATGCATCAAGCAGTGTTCCTTGTTTTCATGCTACCTCTGAGAAGTCTTAATTGTATACAGATCCTGTGATAGTTCTTGGTAGTGTGGATTCCCCTTAATGGGCCATCAACATAGTCTGGCTTCTTCATTGTTGTACCTGAAAGGCTGGTTGTGGGTGTTTCCAGCTTCACAACATATTTCAGTAACATACACATAGCAAAATTTCATAACTCCACACACAATGCTTGCACATACAATCCAACAGGATATTAATGTTCGACAGATCACGACTTTTAGAATGATACCTCAAAAGGCATATCAATCATATCACCATGGTAAATATGGGGGTGCCAGGGTGTTATTTTGGTGAATAGAGTGTCACAGTGGGTATGTCTATATGAGCTGCAATCACACTCTGTGATTACAGTGTGGACATACCCTAAGTGTTGGCCTCAGGGGTCTGGGGAGGCAGAGGAGGAATATGAGCACATTTGGGAGCCTATAAAGGGCAGTGATGTTCTTTGTAGGAGTGAGAAAAATAGGACAAATTCTTGTCCATTTCTAATTGGACAAATACACTTTATAAACCTTGAAATTAAAGTGACATTTTTCATAAAATGTCTGGTTTAGTGAAGGTAAATCCAAAGCTCCTATTTACCCTCCTTTTCTTGTTTACTGTGGACACATTAATTTTGGAAAGAAGTCCTGAAGGAACAAAAAGAAACTCCATCCCAGTAGCTGTCCATTTTCTTAGAATCATAGAATATCAGGGTTGGAAGGGACCTCAGGAGGTCATCTAGTCCAACCCCCTGCTCAAAGCAAGACCAATCCCTGGACAGATTTTTGCCCCAGATCCCTAAATGGCTCCCTCAAGAATTGAACTCACAACCCTGGGTTTAGCTGGTCTTTTGAGGTTTAAAAGAGAAATGCATTGTCTTTGTCTAATGGATACAAATATCTTCAGACATTGTGTGACCCAGAGGCCTGTTGGTGGTTAAGTACTCTGCGGGCAGCTGCAGGAGGCAATATTTGAAATGACTTGGCCACCTACCATCCTCTCTCTCTGTATACTTCTAAATGCACTGCCAGCACCACAACTATGTCTAATTTAGAAAGTACTCAGGACCATAAATGGCTGTCAGAGATTGCCACCTCACATGGAGTTGTTGCCACTAGCACCCAGATTAAAAAGTCAGTGTTATGTCTCAGAGGTAATAAAGATGTATTCCTTTCTGTACATAACTAGAACTTATGGGTGGGGAAAGAGTTAGTGTCCATTCCATGAAAACACTGATTCAAGATGCAGTGATAACTTTTGGCACTCCAGTATGCTCGCAATGTTGCTGTTTCATCTTTGTTCTTGAAAGTGAGTTTTCCACATGTCTATGAAAATCAAATTTCCTCCATGTCATCAGTCCAAAGGCAGTTATTGCAAGTACAGTCATACACCACTAGATGGCTCTAGACAGACACGAATCCGGGGGAGGGTGCGGGACAGAATCGACTCCACCAAACTGTCCTTCAAGCTCCTGCTGGGGAGCAGGGTCTGGGGCTTGCCCCACTCAGGCACTCTTAATTCAGCAATTGCTGCAGTTCCAATCTGCATCTCTCTCTTTTAGCTGCTCTGTCCTCCAAATAGACCTTAGTGATTCTGAACCTTAATTCACTGAGTAGGGAACAAAGGGATGGTGGGACTGGAGATTATATTGACAGCCTGAGACCAAAATGGGGATCTCAGACCAATAAGAGGAAGGTATCCATGTGAGAGATATGTTGATCAGTATGGTGCTATACCCCTTGGACATGGTTGTTTCCCCTTTCCTCCTGGATTTTCCAAGTACATGAGACCAGAGCTGGACAAGCTGCAACAAGGGGGAGATAGGAGACCCAGACCCAGTTTATGTGCTGGTCAAGATTCTCCAGCCTCCTTAATATCTGAGGTCATTGGGTAAACAGACTCTCTGTGCCTTTATGTTGAGGCTGCATTTCTGCTGTTAGCATCAAGGTGCATGCTGCAGCTTCCTGCCTTATTGCAGCAGATGTCAGTAATTGCTACTGGGGAGAGCATCAGTTCTGTCTGGGACTGTAATGGGGAATGCGCTTGCCCCTGGAGACAGAGGAATCAAGTGGGAAGGAAGTCTAATCTGATGGTTGTAGAAATTAGTCCCATGACTGAACTGCAGATCATGGAGATGGCAACCTATGGCCTTCAAAATGATGCCCTTATGAAAGAGTGCTCTATAACTTAATAGGGCTGATGCCACTAGGGCTCCATCAAATAGGGCCCTACACATATGATTTAGGCCCTCTAGCATTTATTAGAGAATGATAGCACTGCTACAGAATTCTAGAGATTGGCTTCAAAATCACACTGCTAAATTCCATAGCAAACTTCCATAAAGAATGGAGCAGATAGAAGGAAAGTCAATGGGGAGTGGAATGGGGCCAGTCTACCTCAAATTCTGTATTACAATGCAGATAACATATCATTGGATAGTTTGAGGCAGTTGTATTATTTCTTGTTTTTACTCTGAAACTCACAGCTTCCTAAACCCTTTCCCAGATCATCACATTCTGCATTTTGGCTCCATCTACCCATCTACAATACTTTTATAGCCCGCCTTACTATAATATTTGAGTGACTCACCGTTTTTATTGTATTTATCTTCACAGCACCCCTGTGAGATAGGAAACTGCCGTTAGCCTAATTTTACAGCAGAATTCAGGCAGAGAGAGTAAGTGAATTACCAATATCACACAGGGATTCTGCAGTGAAGCTAGGGAATGAACCCAATCTCCCAAATCACAGGCTAGCACCCTAACCACCAGACCATCTTTCCTCTCTGGTCGACTCTCTGTCTCTCTCTTTCTCCATCCTTGGGGGAAGATGTGGAAACAAACCATTGAGAGAGAACTGCTGGTCTTGGATCCTGCCCGTAGCTTTGGGAGGGCTTTTGACGCTGCAGGCTCAATTGAGACTGAATAGTGGGATTGCCTATCTTGGATGTTGATGGATTGGTACTACGGAACAGTGAATTCTGAAAAATTCAGAGCTGGAAGAGCCTTTTATTCAGATGACTGAATTATTTTGTTTTTCAAACAAACACTTAACACAAACTTGAGAAAGGAAGTTTGTTAAAGATTCCACACTTCCCCTTCAATTCCAAATCCAGTTAGGGCCCATTAATCTTCCAGAAGAAACAGAAAACGAGATGTGATATTCCTGGTATGTCTAAATATAACTTCCACTCCCCCAAAATATCTTCCAGTCCTTTATGCATCATAAAGGGGCAAAATGCCCATTTTTAACAACTCACTGCAGATCATCTTTAACCCTATTCCCCACAACAAAGTATAAAACAGTCTGAATTTGAACCCCCCCCATTCAGTCTCATGTAATTCGTTTACACTTTAATGGCATCCACAGCTGAGGTGCTGCAATCCTATTAGTTCTCTAGTCAGCCATCAGTATAAAGTGGTATAAACCTTCCAGTGTCGATGCAATTACATTGGTATGAAGATGCTTACATAGCACAGCTATTCCTGTATCGGAAGGAGAGTAAGTTTTAACTGTACACAATTATATTGTTATAGCTGTGTCCACACTAGGGATTACATTAGTGTAACTATTTTTTTTTTTTTTTTTAAGTTATGCTACCTCTAACCAAAACAGTTATACAGGTACAAAATCTGTGGGTTGACTAAGCCTTGGACTCAAAATTATAGAAACATTGCCTTTATGTATTCAGGGCTGCAAAGGCTACACAGGGACCCAGAAGCCTATTTATAGGTTTGTCCATATAGGATTCTCTCCCATCCAACATTTCTTACTGTTGCCACTATTGGCAGCAATCAATAGTGGGAAGTTTTGGGGGAAGAAACCTAGTGTGGGTCAAGGACCAAAAAAATAACAAGGATTAAGGGTGAACTTTAGTTTTAACTCAATGTTTAATTCAGATGCAAGCCTAACGTGGCATGGTCAGAGGCTTGGAAAGACCCATTTCATGTTATATTTACCTACCATATAGGAACTAGGCCAGGAAAAGGGTTAAGTGTGTGCAAACAGAGCTTGCCTTGCATGAACTGAAGTAATATTAACACTAACATTTTAATTTTAAAGATGGGGATAAAGTTAGTGTTTACAAAAGAATGAAACTGAAAGAAAACAACTGAGTCAAACATGGCCAGGGCAAGCACTTTTCAAGGTTTCCCACATAGTTCTGACACATTTGACCATTTTACTTTTCAAAGTCCTGGGTCTTTTCTGAGCAGACTTCCAATGTTGCATGCTGGTGTCAAAATATGAACTGCTTAGCGGGGCTCAAGTCAGACTATGAAACTCTGTTTTGTTTGCTAAGTGATCTACATTTGTTCCCTACACGCGAGTGAAGTGCTAATATATTAAAAGCACACTGAACCCTTACAAGCCCAGAGTCCACAAACAAGATTAGAAGCAATAGTTATGCTTATGAAAGGGGCCAACCTTGAAGACAGAGGTCCTATGTCCAAAGAGCAGAAATAGCATAGGCCAGGCAAGTTTCCCCCACTCTTTCCAGAAAATGTACTTCAGTCCTTACGGTGGGACTCCCTGCTGGGGTGATGGGGTAATTCAGTTCTTGGCCTTTCTGCTGAGACTGGTAGTGATTGGACATGGCTAAGATCCACATTTAGACTGCCATTTGCCTTTAACTCATTTCACACAGGCTACTGAACAGCCACCAGATGGCCATGACAGTAAAACCCTAAGGCCTACTTTCCTCACCTCACAAAGCGTCTAATGACAAAAATGTGTCCGTTTCTGTTTCTAGTTTGTGTTTTGTTAGCTTTCATGAGAACATGTTTTTATAAAAGCAAATAATTTGTGACAGAACAAAAGCCTCACAAAGGCTTTACAAAATGAGCAGTACCAGCACTAAGGTGACAAACTCCTCCACTCAGTGAGCTAAGCAGGTAAAGAGGCTTGTTTATTGTATTAAGATTGGTACATTTAACATAAGTATGCCTTGGGGTTTGATTTACAAACTTTTTCCAACAAGATTCCCCTTCTTTTAACTATTCAAAAGCCAGAAAAATACTAATCAATCACAATAAACTAAAAGAATGTACAATACTATTTGCAGTAGAAATACCTATTAATCAAAACTATTGCACATTCAGTAAATTTAAAGATATCCTCTCTTTACTCTTAGACATTACCAAATTTTCCTGTCATAACCTTAACTAAACTTTTACTGGGAATTTTTGCTGCTGTCATGTTCTAAAATAAACTTCCCCTTCATCAGCCATTTTGATTTTCGCTAGTCACACATGTTCATGTGTGACTAGCAAAAATTACTAGCATCATATTCTTGTTGTGAATATGAAAGCTATGCTGCCTTTATAAACATATTAAAACCCGGGAAATACATAGAGACTTGTGTATCTGATGCAATTTCTAATGGATTCATTTGTCAAATGAGGGCCTCCTCACTCTTTCCCATACCATCCTACTGAAAGTCTCACTAACTGGAAGAAAATCCTGATAATCCTTAGTCATCTGGTCATAGTATGTCCCACTGTAACAGGAAATTCTGACTCCTTCATCAAGGGGTAAACATATTGATTCACTCACTACCTAAACAGGCAAGTAATATGCTGACAAGTACTAAAGGACACCTATATACTGCGAATGTTATCTGAGATCTCTTAAAGATGGAATTTAATAGCCAGTTCAGCCCAGCAACGGGGGTGAACCAAATATTAAGCCACTAAAAGAATTCAGTTATCTACTTACAAAAAAGAAATACAGCCATAGGAGTCTGACTAATGAATAAAATCTACACTTCAGGTTCTATGGATTCAGTATCAACAAAAGCTAATACAAATATGCTGTTCTGAAAAAAAATGCAATGTATGGCCTCCACCTGAAACCTAACATTACGTGTATATGGTGCAACTAGGTGAGAAATATTATTTACTGACAAAACAAAATATTGTATTAATTGGCAATGCCCCCACCACCTCCCCTCATACAACTTCACTCCTCACAGACACACAGAGAAAGCCTGTTCTATGTGCTGCAGCCTATTTGAGGACATGCATTTTGTAATGAAAAAGGTGCTTAGCCCCTCATCATGTTAATTCTTCCACCCCCCACCCCCACCCCCGTTTGTAATTTGTCTCAAGCTTTTAGGGAAATATGACTCAAATTAAACACACTGGCACATCTTTTGGAATACACTAACTACGGCTCTCAGCAGAGCTAGACCGAGAACGAGATTTTTTCTTGGAGGAACGGGGAGATGGAGAAGAAGGCTGCACGCTAGAGTGGTGGCTCTTCTGAGAGTATTTTTTGTCAGGCGTACGACTGCGAGAGCGAGACCTACTGGTTGATCTGGAAGATCTTGCAGACTTGGATTTGCTGCGAGATCTTGAGTAGCTTCTTGAACGAGACCTGCTTCTGGGAAAAAAACATTAAAGGTCTTACTCTGGAGTATTTTTAAATTAAGAATTTTAATGGATGTTATTTATTTTGAAAAAAGCTACTTTGCACCCATAACATTTCCATCTACACAACTCAAACCACTGCACAAAACATTCAATCACTTCAGGTACTGAGTTTCTTTTTATTCTCCATCATTTGTAAGATCCTCATCAACTAAAACTTGGAGTATGCAAACAATTTATACTCATCTATCAAGAAAAATGCAAGCACAAAAATCACACAAGTCATTTCCCCCCCCTATAAAAGCATATGTAAATTAGGTACAATCCTTGGGACCTCAGTAAGACGTTAACATGTCTGAGTATCACAAGAGCTCTGCAAGCTCAAAGATTTGAAAATTATATCCCTTGTTCTGCTGTCAATCTTTTTCCATTTAACAAGACAGATCTTTGTATAGATGATGGAGCGGAAATTAACATACATTTTTATTACTTTTAATTACTAATTAATGTCAGAACAGCTTTAAAAACATACATTAATTAGTTGCTTTTTACTGGATCTCACCAGAAAGGCAGTTTTGCAAAATTCCTGAAGATTGAATAATGGAAAGAATATGAAGAGATCTGCAGAAAATTTTCACATTATAACCATTTTAATGTGGGCCACATTTTGGATGTAACATCTTTCATTTTGCTCATTTAGAGAAATGTCAGGTTTTATTCTTTATAAAATTGTCTCTCCACCAAAAAGATGGCAAATAAAACTCAAATCAGCATTAAAAATCTATCGTTTCTGAATTAACATTTTGTTTGAAACTCTATAGTACATCTACTGCTGGGAACTGGTTTTGTACTGTGGTATTGCAAACAACAGCAAAGGAGTTAAATACTACAACAACATGGGACAATTCTTGGCAGTGCTGATACCAACCTACAAACTATCAGGTCAGGTGACATACCTGTGTGATTTGCGATCTTCAACTAATTTAATTTTGCGCCCATTGAGCTCAGTGCCATCCAACTTGTCCAATGCACTCTTCATATCATCATATGATGCAAACTCCACAACACTATGGATCATCAGGAAGTCACAAAAAATAAGTTATGGGGGAAAATGGAGGAAAGAGGAAAAAAAGATTTTGTATTCATTAGAGTGGGTGGTTTGTTTTTTTAGATCTAAATGCTCAGGTTTTAATTCCTTAAAATTGATTTTCTAGCTTGATTAGTAACTGGACTGACATTGACAAAATAATCCTAACCACTTCTAATACCCACGCGCATCTTAAATAATATTGAATGATAAAGGACAAACTCCTGAAGTCATCACTTGGGGGCAGATCTCAGCTGCTGTACATCAGCTGGGAGTCAATGGAGCAATGACAACGTATGGCACACCTGAGTATCCGCCTGCCCTTCATTCCTTATTTGGGTAAAATTCTGAAGGATTTCAAGATATGGCTTAAGCTTTTCAGGGAAGAAGGAATACAAATGAGCCAAGTCTGCCCCCTCCTTAGAACTTTAGCAGTAAATATAATTCCCTTCTTTAGTTGGCCTCATTTACATCTCTCTTCCCCCAAACATGTTATCATGGCTGCTTTAACCTGCACCTGTCTGCAATGGGCCTCAAGGAGTTATTCTGGCAGTGGAGATTCGTCAGAGAACAGTAATGTTCTAGCCATGCTTTCCCTGGGCTACCCACAACAAGTCCCTTAGCATATGTTTATGGACAGTCAAAATTTGTACAAAAGTTCCCTAAAAGGAAATTCGTGAACAAGAACAGTACCTTAGCTCTAAGTATGGTGATTTTTACACTTTGAAATAGCAGGAAGATTGGATCATCATTATCCTGGTATTGCCCAGATTTATACACAAATATGGATTTACCCTTCATTCCTGTTGTTTCTGTGCGCATCCACATAGGTCACCTCTCCTGCCTTTCTCATAACATCTTTCAAGTCCTGCAGCAAAAATTACAGTTCAGCTTGAACATGAAATTCACTAACAAGCTATCTGCAAGTCAAAAAAGTAAAGTTCTCTGTTAGGTTACAATTTTTGCATTTAGACTTCTTTTGAAACTCAGCCTACTTAGTAACAATTACAATAATAAAAACAAATTATTGCTTTTAAATTAAGCCCATATCCCAAAAGCAGCTCTTATGAAAACATGGTGCAGCAATGAAAGCATTAATTAACATTGTAACCATACCAGATAAAGAGTTATAGGATATTAAATGCAAACTTTTACAACTGACCATAAAGGCTATTTTGGAAAGCCTCATTTAAATGAGAATCTTGCATATTTAAAATTGCCTACATGCATATTCTTCTCCACCCCCACTTCAAGCTACATACACACAAATTAAATGCAAAATGTCTATGTTTAATTAATGCAAAGATTGTAACAAAGTGACAAACGGCAGAATATTCAGAGTTACAAGAGTATAATCTGTTTTAACTCTGATTTTTCTGGCTTTCACCAGTTTGTGTCACAACCTCAGTGTTATTTCAAAAGAGATACTTGTATTTAATTTCAACAGAGACTGAATATACACTATAGCATGTTTACTTGCCCCACAATGTGATAAAAGAAGAGAACAAATAATGTTACAGGTGATTAAAAAGATAAATACAATTATATTTATAAGTTATTTGCAAAACTTAAAAACAATACATTCTCTAAATAATATTGCGCATTTTATAGCCCAAGGCTACTTACCGCAACATACCACAAGTGGTCAGATGATATAAGCAGGTACCTTAAGTAAACAGTCGCTTGTCCAATACCTAGCTGGCCAAGAGGAACTCCCTTACATGAGAAGGGCAGAGGAATGGCTCATAGCAATATGCTTCAGGGGGATGTACCAGAGACCCTGAAAATACTTGACAACATCCGGAAGTGGATACAGAACCTGCGGCTGACCTGTGCTAGCCAAATCGAGCTCAAACCTGGACAAACCAAGATCTAGATCGCCAAAACAGGAGTGTCATAGGAACCAAAAGGAAAATTCAGAACAGGCCAAGCCCTAGAATTTCAGCCACTAGAAACCCCAAACTCTTGGGCTCTCTCTCCTCCACACAAGAGAAACGAGGGTTAACCCAAAGCAAGGCTGTTAAAAGAGGTTCAAAATGCACTTGGTTAGAAATATATTTGAGGAAAAAAATACAAACAAAAAGCTAAGAAATAAACTTTAGAACATTTGCTATAGCATATGGAAGACTCAGTTTAATGCTTAATAAAGCTCAACAATTTAGTTCTAAAAGTGAGCATCTGAATTACACATTAGGCTGCAAAATAGTGACTAATTTTTCTTGTTTAAAATGCTTAAAAACCCAAACAATCTCATTCAGTTACCACATTTAATACATGATCCATAGCCACATTTAAAAAACGTTACTGCAAACTAAACACATGTACTGTAATTCAGAGATAAAGGGTGAAATCCTAACTTTACTGAAGTCAATGGGAATTTTGCCATGGACTTCAGTGGGGTGAGGATTTCACCCAACAAATTTAAAACTATACATTTGTTATTAATAAATCAAACATTTTCTTGATCTAGAACAAAATGCTCTAATTTAGAAGTGCTGCTAAGAAAAGGAAATTAAGTAAGGCAATCACATAGAATTGCATTCTAATTTATTAAGTTTTTTAGGTTCTACAATTTTGAGCCATCCAAACAAATGCCTAATATTTAAACTCTGATTTGCTAAGGATCACGGTCATAAAAAGTTGTGTAACAGAACAAGATACGATTAAGACATTAACAATATTATTTGGAGAGAGAAGAAATATGTTTGTATAAATATAGGAAGTTTAGGACGCTGCTCTCCTTCAACCAACAGAAGGTCTTAAAACTATCTAAATTAATCTCAAAAAAAGCAATGAAATTTCACAATTCATGAGGATTGATGTTTGGTTTCACTGCACTCACAAAAATATATCATTGTGATCCTCAGCAATTAAAAATTTAATAGACAATGTATTTTTAAAAAAAACAGAAAATTGTGAAAAAGAATAAACTTACATTAATATTGTCCTAAGACGACATGGTTTTTACGTTTCTTTTAGCAATCACAGATCTATTACCAGATCAACTATCATTTATTTTTTGGGAGAACTGGCAGTGTTGATGGGAAGCCAGTGGTAACAAATTTGCACTGTCATAGGCACAGGTAATTAAAATTACTATTTGTTTGGCTTTAAACACACATGGAGCCATAAAATTGGGGGGTGGGAGGGAAAGAAATGTGATGTGGACATACATTTTAACTACTTCTTGCATCTGAAGATGCTGGCTTTAAAAGCAGACAAATATAGTCCTGTTTCAAATTCTGGGAAGCTACACATCCAGATGCCTACAAGTTTTAAAGACAATGTATTGTATCTATTTCATTCAAAACAGCTAATTTCTCAAAGGGAGACGAAGACCAGAACTTATCCTAGGATAAGCTAGAATCCAGTATTTTAGTAACTATCATATTTCTAGTCTCATCAATCATATTAATAGTATAACTATTAATGTTTAATAGTTAGCAAATTCTGATGTATTATGGTTTCAAAATTAAACTACAAGTGTACAGAGAATTTTACTTTAAATTGTAACATTTTAGAGAGAAGTAATTGGCTTTTAAAACAGTTTTGCTATAATTTGTCACACTTCTAGCTTACCAAGTACTTTAATTGTATACATCCACAAATCTAGAAGAAATGGCACATTGTCCACCTTAAATCATCTCTAATGGACCAGTGCCAAGATTCACAGTAATTTCACACTAAGCCTACAAAGTGCAAAGCTGGTCAGGAGTACTTACATTAGCACTAGCGTACTTAGCACGTGTAAAACGTGTCAGAACATTCTCAACTTTCAGGTTAAGCATTCAAGAAATTTTACCCCAAACTTTTAGGTATTGATATGTTTACATGCTCAGGTAACCACAAAAGATTTATTATGGTGAATCTGAATTAAGACGATGTAAATCTAACATGTAATTAGTAGGAATAAAGCCATTACAAATATTCAAAAGTAAAAGTTATTGCAAGATCCAATTTCCAAGCTGTGAATTAATTTTAACGTAAATACCTCCATTAAATTATTGCTTTCCTCAAGACTCCATTATAGCTTTTACCCCTACCTCAATGTTATCTCTACAAGATCAGTGATTTTTAGAGCTTCATATACAGAGTAGTTGTGTAGTATGTACTAGAGGGATTTAGATGAAGTCCACTTGTCTGCTGAATCAAGTTTAAAACTGATCAGAGGTTTATTATTTAATAATAGAATCATATAATCAAATATTGTGCTTTCCATATGAAAGGACGGCACATAGCTTTGCAAACTTAGTCCTAATTCTGCCACTGGATCCACATGGGTGGACCCCTGCACCATTAACATCAGTGAAACTGCAGACAGACACAGAATGTTTGCCCTGGCAGATCTTGTTGCAGGAACCAGAGCCTTAAATTAACACAATTTATCCATGTCCGTCTCTTCAATATACAAATAAAAACCATCTATGTTCATTAATGTAGTGACTTTTAAAAAAAAATAAAATAAACCTCACTTGTTGATTCTACTTTTTTTAAGGGCTCAGAGAGGGAGAAAATTGCAATGACTTTGAAAATGAACCTAAAATAACTTTTCTCTACATAACATCATAATTTCAAATCTGATATCCTAGGATCTTCCAGGTGTAGGGGTCAGATTTTCAGAATTAACCAGCACCCACAATTGGGTATGGGCTTAGCAATAGATATTTCTGTTGAGAAGCCCACAAAGAAAAGTTAATTCCTTATAATAAATATATTAGAAAAACACACACATTAATATAAAAACAGTGATCATGTGGTCGCTCTTTTTAAACCAGCTAAGGATTAGAAAAAATTGCAGACATCACAAATGCAGTGATATAGCTTTAAAAAGAATTTTAAAGAGAGTTTATCTGAACCCCTGCAGTAAGTACACTATGGCTAAGTGGCTTTCTTGGAATCTGCTTTATTCATGCAGTATTAATGGATTCTTCTCAATCATGCTCCATCTCAAAAAAATGTTTAGTGCAATTAAAAAAAGATACAAGTTTCAATCAGAACAAAAATGTAAACTCAAAGGTGTGGAAATCTCAAATATTCCACCCTACTAAACTGATTAATGATTTAGATGTTACAAATGTAACCCCAAATTAAAAGATAATCCAAAGTATCACCAGCTGAAAATCATAACCAAGCAAGAACCACTAGCTTCCCAACTACAAAATGTCAACTATGATACCTATTTGTAGTTTTGAAAATTAGTTACTCTTAAGTGTTGGAATATATAATTCAAGCACTTTTTTTACTTTTAATAAAAATATTTATTATGGCTTTAATACACGATTAGATTGCAAACTGCCTCCTTAAGGGCAGGAAAATAAAATGCTCTGAATAAAATAATGTATTAAAGGTAAAAAAAAAAAAGATTGAAATATAACTCACCTGCCAGCTGATCCGTGAAGAAAGGTTTTCAACTATAATTCTGTGTTCAGTACGAACAGGAGGTCCATACCAGCTATAAGAATTCAGAGACAATAAAATACATTTCCCCAAAGCAGAGTATTTAAAACTCTTACACACAAACTCATGTGTTCTGACAGTTTGCTGATGGAGTTAAATACTAATTATTTTCCTTACAGATGGAGTGCAGATTAGATTCTCCCTGGTTAATTCTATGCTATATGTAAAAGCATATACTCATAATAAGAGTGGAAGTGCTGACATTAGCAATAAATTAGTATTTCAATGGAAGAACTTTACACCAAGCAGTCAATATAGATGTCATTTTCAGATCTATTGAAGACTAATTTATTTTCATTAAATTAGTTCAGGCAAAAAAGTATAATCTAAGTACTTTAATGGTTTTGGTCACATTAACTCTGGAGGCTACTCCCACTGAAAGTATAATTACTTCCTTGCAGACAAGGGGCAAATTCTGCCTTTTGAAGTCAAAGAGACACATGCACACATCTGAAGACAATTCAGCCCAATGGGTCTCAATTCCCAAGCACTTGCTAATGTCTGGATATGCCAATGTGCCCCATGGCAGTTTCTTATGGGTCAGAATGTTCTGACTTCAAGAAACACAACATGAAGCCAACTGGTTGCATACAAGTGGCAGTGGCACTTTGATTGGGAATAAAAGAAATATTCATGCCAAGAAACATTACTGAAAGGAATTACTATATAGTAGTTTTAAATGAATATTGATTAAATGTTTGTTTTAAAGAAGCTAAATATAAAACTTGGTTTACAATATATATTTGTATAAAAAGGAACAAGAAGAAAAGGTCCGATCGAGAGTTATGGGGGATGGAGAGGAGGGAGAATGGGAGAGGAAGTCCCTAACAGTCAATTAGTGCTCCCAATCCCCACAACTCCATTAGAGGGTTTGAGAACCATTGGGGAGTTTGGAAAAAGCACACTGGCTTTTGAAGAAATAATGCACAGTTCTGTTAATGGCGTTATGTTGGACTTCTATCAGAATAGTGGGAGAAAAACAACAGTACAGTGAGAAGATAAATGTTTTCCACTTGACAGTTGTTCTTCCACTTAGCTGTTTCTGGTAAGGGCTATCAAGATAGTTAAAAAGCACTGATAGCAATTTAAGCCAATCAGATGACTTAGAACATTTTTTTCATTCCTTCCAATTTATGTCTCACACAATCACAATTCAAAGAGGTTGTACTGCTACTGTGGGCACCCTTGTGTTTAGTTATATTTTTCAAATGAAACAGACTTGAGTGCTTACTGCAGTACTAAATATACCCAAGGACACCGTTTCATACATTCTCAGTTTTGGATAGATAAACCAATTGTCACTGCTTCCTAGTCTGTCCTTTTACTCTCACACGAGGTGCATATGAAATGACAAATACAGAGAAGGACTGTCTAGTGTGTGTGCGCATGTGTGTGTGTGTGCGCGTGCATGTAAAATTTTACTTGCCCTGGCACAAAAACCCTGCTTATTGTTATGAAAAAATTATATGATAGAAAATTAACACACATCATTGGGGTCACACCTTAAGTTAATTTGTTCGTTTAGATGCCAGAATCACTCAGTGTTATGGTTCTTTCAACTCCACGCCTTATCCCATAAAACGTAGCCCTAATGGTGTGTACCGATTTGTACACTGAAGCATAGGTAATTTGATTTCAGCGCATACCTCAAAGTGTCCCAATTTTTTTCAGAACATCCAGATCTTCAGAGCATTTAAACAGAAGTCCCAGAGTCCCAAAACTGGCAGGCTGAGTCCCATTTTTTCATTATTTCAAACGGTAGTCTCTTCCTGTCTGGCACCGGGTGTCTGACGTCATGAACATGGCCACAACGTCAGATGCCCACGACCTTCAATCACACTTCCTACTTTAAAAGTTCACTTTTAGCCTGGACCTCGGATCAATCCTACCGCATCAAGGTCACTGTCGCTAAAGAAAAAAGAATCTAATTAGCATACTTGCATATGCAAATTAGATGCCCCAGATTTTACTGGTGTGTGGTTGGGAGGAACTCTGCCTCTGAAACAACTTCAGAGAGATTAAGAATTATATTTCAGTGAAACGTTTATCCTTCTTTCAAAATACTACTCTGCATAGTCCACAGTTACTAATTCTACTACAGAATACATCAGTTCAAATGGTTTACTTTAGAAATAATTTAAGGTAAAAAACAAAGTGGTGATATGTCATTTAACTATGCAAAATATATCATTTACGAAAATCCATTATCAATACACATAAAGATAACACTATCATTAAATAATTCAAAGTAATACTTTTTCCACACATACTGTATATCCAGCATATGTAGTAGATACATGTTCCATACTGTAACTGTTTTTAAATTCCATCCATGGACGGAGATTGACCTTTAGGGGGTCACTTTCTTTTCAGTCAGCAACTTCTGCCTTTTTGTATTGTTATACTGATGGCTGTGTATGCTACCACTTTGTCCCTACAGCAGTGGTTCTTACCATGATCTATGAGACCCCACCCCACTGTTTGCTGAATTAAACTTTTTAGAACCAGACAATGGGAAATTTAGAAGCTTGGTAGGTTAGATGATCCACAAGAGGAACTTTCAAGTAAAATGGTTGACAGAATTTATGCTGGAGAACCAATGCTGTATAGTAATATTAAACCCATGACACATCGCTTAGATAGAGAGATGCCCCCGTTGAGAAACATATGATCCCAACATTAAAAAATTAATAAACTTGCAAGGGTTTTTTAATTACAATTTTTTTTTAAATATAGAGTTGGTTTTCCAATATGAATCACAAAAGGTTTTGGGACAGATATATACTGGGAAGTATTTATGACTTCTTTCCTTGCTGACTCATGCAACTTTGTATTGGCAGTTTCAGACAATGTCAATTAACACTTAAGATTTTCTACTGGTTTCAAAATAAGTCATTGTACTGACTTGACATCTGTAATTATCTACCTAGTTATGTTAGGAAAAAACCTAAAAAAGAATGGGTCAACTCAGCATCATACAGGCCAGTAGGGGTGCAAGCACAGTAGTGTTTGTTCAGTAGCTGTGGGGTACAGAGGGACCACTTAAGTTGCTAACAGCAAATCCCCTGAGTCAATTAAGGAGCAGCAATGATTGGCTCAAAGGTGTCCCATCTTTCCTCCTCAGCCAGAAAAATAAATGGCTACAAGATACAGGGATGTCAGTACTGGGTTCCTCAATGGTATGTAAGGATGTGGAGCTCCCCCTCTCTACCAACGCGAAGAAGAAAAAACAATGTTATAAGCAAAGTGAATCCCCAGTTATTTTATATGCAGTAAATTGACCAAATCACTCACCTAGGTCCACTGCTACGTGACTGGTAATAATTGAACCGTTGTGGAAATCTGCCTCTGCCTCCCCCTCTTCGTGCCCTGGCATGTTCAATTGTAACCCTTAAATGTGAGGGGAAAAAAATCTGTAATTACTTAAGTCACTTCAATCCTTTGCAATAGGAAGTACACATGCAGAATCAAGAGAGGTCCTGCCCTTAGTTTTTATTTGATGGAGCATAGCAGAATCAACAGCAGATATTTCATAAGCATCCAAAACATTACATCTAAACAGCAGACCTGTAGTAAATTTCATGGCAACATTGTGAGTTAATGATCAGAAAGGAAGAACAAGAGTCTATAAACAGCATCAGGTTATGGAAAGAAAAGGCCCACACTGATGGTTTAAGATAAATATGGAAGCTGGTTTTTAGCTCATTAAGTAACTTATTGGTTTCTCATGTACAATAACTGTTTGGCACTCTTGTAAGTCATACATATGCTAAGAGGTTCTGATCAATTTCTGGAAGTGGCAGATGGACTAATGAGGAGAAGAGTGAAATGAATGGATTTGACATTTCTGGTAAGATTGCATCTGTTCATTTGGGGAAGAGACGTATAACATATATTGGAGGGAAAACAAATTCCTAACATCTCTGTCCAAACCTCCCCCCCCCCAAAAAAACCAAAACAAAACAAAAAAAACCCACAAAATCCTCACCCCAAAACAGTTGAATTCTATTCTACAATACAAACTAAGCATATCCTGATGGAGGACTGGGGGCCTAATGGACCCCTCCACCTACATGGAGATCTGTCAAGGATCCACCTGAACCAGATGTTGGAGCAGAGCCTAGTGCATCATATTTGGAGTATAAAACTTATTTTAGTGCTTTACGGAAAAAAAATATATTTGACGTTTACCTTTCATTGCACAGTTCTTTACCATTCAGTTCATAAACTGCATCATCAGCATCTCTGTGGTCTTCAAACTCCTAGAAGAGAAACAGGAATAAGCATCAGAGATTTATAATGATACAATCACATTTACCACTAGAGTATTCTTTTCCATATCCTCTTAAAAATTTGTGTATATTTAAGAGCTACACAGTGCAGCAAGCATCAACTAGCAGGTCTATATCCTTAAAGCAGAACATAGTGAAAACTGATGAACATTTACAGACTTTTACACTGAGAATTACTCTCCTTCTCATTTACACTAACGTATAAGAACGGCTGTACTGAGTCAGACCAAATGTCCATCTAGCCCAGTAGCCTGTCTACCAACAGTGGTCAATGCCAGGAGCCCTAGAGGGAGTGAACCCAACAGGCAATGATCAAGTGATCTCTCTTCTGTATCCATCTCCACCCTCTAACAAACAGAGGCTAGGGACACCCTTCCTTACCCATTCTGGCTAATATCCATTAACGGACTTAACCTGCATGAATGTATCCAGTTCTCTTTCAAATGCTGTTATAGTCCTAGCCTTCACAACCTCCTCAGGTAAGGAGTTCCACAAGTTGTCTGTGTGCTGTGTGAAGAAGAACTTCCTTTTGTTTGTTTTAAATCTGCTGCCCATTAATTTCATTTGGTGGCCCCTAGTTTTTGTGTTATGGGAACAAGTAAATAACTCTTCCTTATTTAATTTCTCTACATTACTCATAATTTTATATACCTCGATCATATCCCCCCTTAGTCTCCTCTTTTCCAAGCTGAAAAGTCTTAGCCTCTTTAATCTCTCCTCATATGGGACCCGTTTCAAACCTCTAATTATTTTAGTTGTCCTTCTCTGAACCTTTTTAATGCCAGCATATCTTATTTGAGATGAGGAGACCACATCTGTACACAGTATTCAAGATGTGGGTGTACCATGGATTTATATAAGGGCAATAAGATACTCTCCGTCTTATTTTCTATCCCTTTTGTAATGATTCCTAACATCCTGTTTGCTTTTGACTGCCACTGCACACTGCATGGACCTCTTCAGAGAGCTATCCACGATGACTCCAAAACCTTTTTCCTGATTCGTTGTAGCTAAATTAGCCCCCATCATATTGTATGTATAGCTGGGGTTATTTCTTCCAATGTGCATTACTTTACATTTATCCACATTAAATTTCATTTGCCATTTTGTTACCCAATCACTTTGTGAGATCTTTTTAACGTTCTTCACGTCTGCTTTGGTTCTTAACTATCTTCAGCAGTTTAGTATCATCTGCAAACTTTGCCACCTCACTGTTTACCCCTTTCTCCAGATCATTTATGAGTAACTTGAGTAGGACTGGTCCTAGAACTCACCCTTGGGAGACACCACTTGTTACCCATCTCCACTCTGAGAATTTACCATTTAATCCTACTCTTTGTTCCGTGTCATTTAACCAGTTCTCAATTCATGAAATGACCTTCCCTCTTATACCATGACAACTTAATTTACGCAAGGGCCTTGTCAAAGGCTTTCTGGAAATCTAAGTGCACAGTGTCCACTGGATCCCCCTTGTCCACACATGTGTTGACCCCTTCAAAGAACTTTAATAGATTAGTAAGACACGATTTCCCTTTACAGAAACTATGTTGACTTTTGCCCAACAATTTATGTTCTTCTAGGTGTCTGACAGTTTTATTCTTTACTATTGTTTTGAACTAATTTGCCCGGTACTAACGTTAGACTTACTGGTCTGTAACTGCTGGGATCACCTCTACAGCCCTTTTTAAATATTGGCATTACATTAGCTAACTTCCAGTCATTGGGTACAAAAGCCGATTTAAAGGACAGGTTACAAACCATAGTTAATAGTTCCGCAACTTCACATTTGAGTTCTTTCAGAACTCTTGGGTGAATGCCACCTGGTCCCGGTGACTTACTACTGTTAAGATTATCAATTAATTCCAAAATCTCCTCTAGTGACACCTCAGTCTGTGACAATTTCTCCCATTTGTCACCTGTAAAAGCTGGCTCGGGTTTGGGAATCTCCCTAACACCCTCAGCTACGAAGACTGAAGCAAAGAATCCATTTAGTTTCTCTGCAATGACTAAAGTCTTTAAGTGCTCCTTTTGTACCTCGATCGCCCAGGGGCCCCACTGGTTGTTTAGCAGGCTTGCTGCTTCTGATGTACTTAAAAAACATTTTGTTATTACCTTTGGAGTTTTTGGCTAGCCATTCAACTCCTCTTTGACTTTTCTTATATTTTTACACTGAATTAGGCAGTGTTTATGTTCCTTTCTATTTACCTCACTAGGATTTGACTTCCACTTTTAAAAAGATGCCCTTTTGTCTCTCACTGCTTCTCTTACATGGTTGTTAAGCCACAGTGTCTTTTTTAGTTCTTTTATTGTGTTTTTTAATTTGGGGTATATATTTAAGTTGAGTCTCTATTATGGTGTCTTTGAAAAGCATCCATGCAGCTTGCAGGGATTTCACTTTAGTCACTGTACCTTTTAATTTAACTAACCCCCTCATTTATGCATAGCTCCCCTTTCTGAAATTAAATGCCACAGTGTTCGGCTGTTGAGGTGTTCTTCCCACCACAGGGATGTTCAATGTTGTTATATTATGGTCACTATTTCCAAGCGGTCCTGCTATAGTTACCTCTTGGACCAGCTCCTGTGCGCCACTCAGGACTAAATCGAGAACTGCCTCTGCCCTTGTGGGTTCCCATACCAGTTGCTCCAAGAAGCAGTCATTTAAAGTATCGAGAAATTTTGTGTCTGCATTTCATCCTGAGGTGACATGTTCCCAGTCAATATGGGGATAATTGAAATCCTCCACTATTATTAAGTTCTTAATTTTGATAGCCTCTCTAACTTCTCTTAGCATTTCATCATCATGATCACTGTCCCAGTCAGGTGGTCGATAGATTCCTAATGTTATATTCTCATTAGAGCATGAAATTACTATCCATAGAGATTCTATGGAACACGTGCATTCACTGAAGATTTGTACTTCATTTGATTCTACATTTTTTTTCACATATACTGCCACCCCCACCCCCCCCAGCACGACCTGTTCTGTCTTTCCGATATATTTTGTACCCCGGAACGATTGTGTCCCATTGATTGTCCTCAGTCCACCAGGATTCTGTGATGCCTATTATATCAATATCGTCCTTTATCACGAGGCACTCTAGTTCACTCATCTTATTATTTAGACTTCTAGCATTTATATACAAGTACTTAAAAAAATGGTCACTGTTTATTTGTCTGCCCTTTCCTGATGTGTCCGATTCTTTTATGTGACTGTTTCTTGTCTGATCTGGCCCCTAGATTAGCCTCTTCCATCTTCTCCTCCTGACTAAAACCTAGAGAATCTCTATCAATAGACTCTTCTCTAAGAAGTCTCTGTCCAATCCACGTGCTCCTCTGCAGCAGTCGGCTTTCCCCCATCTCTTAGTTTAAAAACTGCTCTGCAACCTTTTTAATGTTAAGTGCCAGCAGTCTGGTTCCACTATCTCCATTGATTACAATGAGTTAGTCCCAAGAAGATCATCAGATCCTTTATATGGACATGTTATGAGTTAACAAGTCTCTTATTCTATGTATTCTTATCAGAGGAAGGATCATTTTGGGATTAGGGTACCGGATTGGGAGTCTGGTTCCTATTCATAAACCTGTCTCAGATTACCTTGGGCAATTCACTTAGGCCAATATTTTAAAGTTTCCCTGGAGCTGGGTACCTATATAAGAACGTTCCTGAGTTTCAGCAGTGCTTAGCACCCACATCTCCCATTGACTTCAGTTAGAGTTGTAGGTGCGCAGAGTTTCAGAAACAAATACCAAGCAACATATTTAGGTATCTAACTTTAGGTCACTATGGTTTGAAAAACTGTGTCTTTATCCTCTTTCCTTACAGTATTCTATAAAATTTAATCTAAAAGAAAAAAATCTATGAAATGATCTCTAAAATGATAATCAGTCCTCTTGTCTTGTACTTAAGCAATAAATACACAAAGAAAAATGTTTTAACAGTATTAAGAGTGCTTAAGTTATTTAGTATCTCCAGTTGCATTGCTCACTGACACCACAGCAGAAAGCAAGATCAGCAGTACTTGCATTTTGAATGCTTAACACAAAATCTAATTTCATAACAATATCTAAAATGAATGAACATCTCATGGAAGAAAATAATTTAGAGACAATATGAACTCCTTACTCAGCACCTTACATCATGAACAGTCCCACTGAAATCACTCACACATTAAGATGCTATACACTGAGTAAGGATATCAGAATCTGCCCCTTAATGGTTAAAGCAGACGACCAAGAGTCGAGTGTTATGGATTCCATTCATAGCTCTACTACAGACTTGCTGTGTGACTTCAGCCAAGACACTTAATCTCTTGTTACTCAGTTCACCAGTATGTAAAATGGGAATATTACTTAACAGAGAATACTGAGGCTTTTGTTAGTACATTAAAGTGCTTTAAGGTCCCTGATGAAAAGTGCTATAGAACTAAATTTTATAATTTGCTAGTGGCTTGATGGCTATTGAAGAGGGAGTGCAACAACTACTGAATTCCATTCATTTGTGGGGTTTCAAAAGAAAAACACTTAAATCTGTTTTTGGCAACAACTGGCACCAAGTCATTCTTTAGAGCAGCGATACTCAGACTGATGCTCATGAGCCGCAAGTGGTTCTTTAATGTGTCTCCTGCAGCACGGGATATTAAAAGATTGTGTGATTTATTTATTAACAAATCTAAGTTATTAACCAATCAGGATGCTTTTACTATATTATTTTATCAACTACAGTTGGTTAATAACATTTGGTCAGTCATTTAACTGTGAGAATAATATATATACCATCATACTGTTTAAATATGAATATATAATACTATAGTAAATGAAACAATGAATTGACACTACTGTGGTTCTTTTGGGTAATGTTGATCACTAATTTGACTCCTGAAACACTGAGATCTAAGTATCACAGCTCTAGAGATCTGGCCAAAGCACTAAAATAATGTAAAAACTGCAGTATATGCTTTTTTCCTTTCATTTCTTGTAAAACCCAATCTTTCCCCCAGAACAAAAGTCCGCTGAGTTTTACACTTGAGTGAATTGTTATAGGGTCATTAGTGTCCTCAAAAATAAGGATGACATCCTGATCCCCACTGAAGGCAATGGCAAAACTCCCACTGAATTCAGAACCAAGATTTCATCAAGTTTTAAAAGGAAACATGGACAAAATTGCTGTTGAACAAAAACTAACCTAGAGTGGGGAAAATCTGAATTAAGCTTATATAAAAAGCAATTTAAAGCACAAACATTTTCCATTTCACCACTGAACTGTTATAGTTTCAAACACTTCCTCCCTAAGTGATGTCCCCTCCCTGCTAGTAAGCTAACAGCCTGTAACCGCATAAACGAGGAAACATGAGGATACACCTACCACAAACCCAAAACCATTTTTCAGATTGATTTCACGTATATGTCCATATCCTTTGAAGAACTTCTCCACATCCCGCTCCCGGGCATGTGGGCTCAAACGTCCAACGAAGACACGACAGCCACTCATTTTAGTTTAAAGGTGAAACTGTAAAACAACAGTTAATTAGCATTATTCATCAACTAAAAATAGCTTGATCAGTCATTTCTAAATGAAGCCCCAGAAATCCTGGTCACTGGTCAAATTAGATACTCAAGACAACAAAATCCAAACCATGTTAGAAATAGGATTCTTCTTTATAGTGAGAGAAGTTCTTTATTACAGTCTTAAGTAGAATGTACAGGGAAGAACCAGTAGATTGTTTTTTAAAGTATAAAAAATATTTCTTGATACCTGTCCTTTGATAAAGGAATTATTTCAGCATCAGGCAATGCATGTGGGCATCACAGAGATGTGAAAACTAACTACAGAGTAAGATTATTCACTCTTGAAGAAGTACTCTTCTGATACAAGCAGCAAAGAATGCTGTGGCACCTTATAGACTAACAGACGTTTTGGAGCATGAGCTTTCGTGGGTGAATACCCACTTCGTCAGATGCATGTCTGACAAATGCATGCATCTGAGGAAGTGGGTATTCACCCACAAAAGCTCATGCTCCAAAATGTCTGTTAGTCTATAAGGTGCCACAGGATTCTTTGCTGCTTTTACAGATCCAGACTAACATGGCTACCCCTCTGATACTATCTTCTGATACAGAGAAACAAGGGACTAGTTTTCTGTTTGGGGGCATCAGATCCAACTAGCACAGCCTGTGAAATGCAAGCACACTAAAACTACAAAGCTTTCACATATTTTGTACATGAAATATTGCAAGAGCACTGGACATACAGCAATTATGTATTTAAATGGCTGCATAGTTCACTGATCAGACAACGTTATACCAATTTTATCTCCTCTTTGAACAGTGGGTATGATCTGAAGTGACCAAAAAGGAACCCTGTTACTCAGTAGATCTCCACCTTCTGTGTATGCAGAATCATGTTTGGTTACTTTTCTGAAAAGAAGGGCTTTTTTATTTGTTTACTGTTTTTGTTCCTTCAGAGCCAACCCAGCTATTGGGTAGTGATCTAAAGCGTAAACTGGCTCATACATCAACAGAATTGTTAACCAAGTTCTAACAGCAGAGTCTTTATTATTGAGGATAATATGGATCCCGGAAAAAAGCCCAAGTGAATTTCAAACTCAGGACTAGTAAGGAGAAGAATCAGCTTGCTATTTGTAAACTAAACAAAATGGTTATAGAAGTCATTGAAGCAAACATGGAACCCAAAAGGTGCATTTTACAGCATGGCCACACTACAGTTATGATGTATCATCTGAAAGACATATTTTATAACTCTTAACCCAGTCAGTATTACTTCATTCTGAAGATCACAGTACTTCAGGTTACACTTTGCTCAAATGAGTCCAAATATCAATAAAGCAATTTTCATCTTTAAGAAAGGATGCAAGCATTTTGCTGTGAGCAGCATTCTACCAGACCACAGAGTGAGATGTGATTTCTCATCATGAGATGAGTATTTGAATAGTGGCAGAACAGAGGTCTAACATTAGGGACCAAGATTTTCAAAACTGACTAGTGATTTTGGGTATCTAATTTGAGACACCTTCCAGAAAAAGCTTTGAGTAGTGCATTTTCCCATCACTATCAACACCAGACCTTTCATTTGTGGAGTTCCGTAAGAATTCTCTCTCCAGGCCATTCTCCTCCTGCTTTAACGTTGGTTTAACAATCCAAACAACTTTGTTCAGAACAACATCATTTCAATTTTTAATATGAAAGTATGGGTGCATCTCTTTAAGTTTAGGTGACTGTGTAAGCTTTAACCCAAGATTATTTTTACACCAATATTCTCAACATCATAAAAACAGTCTCTGCCCTGAGGACCTTGAAATACCAGAGTTCTATCTCATAACTTTTTTGTATATGAAAGTGTTACAGAACTAGGCCCTAAAGTAGACAAACAATACCATTTGGACAATATATCAGATGAGCCATGAGGGGTGAAATCTAATGGCAATTCAGATGTAAGTGGTAAATTACATTAACATAAAAAAATTACATCTCACACAGAGTAGCACTGAAAGGCTTCAACAAGCAGCACATTTATAAGGAAAGATTTAAAGGAAAAGAAAGATTCAATTTTTTGAATTTTAATTAAATGGCATGTACTTTTTCAAATGTCCAAAATACATTCCTTGAAGCAGAACTAGGGATATTAAGAAATCTGATCAACCCAAATTAAAAAAATAAATAAAACAGATTAACAGTGAAAGAGTGTAGATCAAACAACGTCTAAAGGAAGTGACAGAGGTCTGCCCCGAAGGGGTTTGCCTGCACTAGGCTTACTGCAGTATCAAGGCCCATTCTGGCTTGGAACTGTCTTTGCCATCCTTCTCTGGAATGGGCAGAAAACCTTCTTAATAGTCACAATTGTTTATTAACTATTTATTTCTGTACCTGGAAGTTTTTAACTATAAATAGTTACACAAGGCAACAAACCTCAAACATGTAAACAAAACATCCCTCCTGTACACACCTATGCTAAAGAAAAGACTTGAGTCTTGCCTCTAAGGATTCCATATATGTTCAGCCATATACAGAGAGAGATAGCAGTCAGGAATTATAAACCAGGAGTAGAAGGGGCCCTCTCTCACCCTCTTGAGAATGTAAAACAAGACAATGAGCACTTCCAATCTTGCCAACCTTTCAACAGGTGAAAAGGAAGACAGAACCACAGATTGCTATTGCCAGGCATCTTTGCCCTGCTTTCAATCCCTTGCTGGTACATTTCCTTGCATACTCCTCTTCTCCCTTAGCTGGCTCTGGCTTACAGTAGCAAGTTCTCATCTCTGCCAGTCATCTTAAATGACAACTTCCACAGAAAACTACTAGGTCCCAGACATCAAGCTGGCTGGGCATCTACCAACATTAGGCAGTAACTTTCTGATAACAAGGTATGCCTTTTTTCAAAAACTCAGCAACAGAAAATCATAAGACCTTATATGAACAAGTGAATATGGTGAATTTTAATTTTTTTAGATATTCCTTATTTGTGTAGTTGCTTTCCTCTTGGTACAGAGTTTTGGTACATACTTGCAGAGACCTTTCTAGTTATAGGCAAAGTAGGCAGCTGCTTTGGGTGGCAGATTTCTGGGAAGCAGTCTAGGCTGGCATATTAACCCATACCTTGCCCTAGTCACAATAAAATGGCGGTTGGGCCAAACTTGAGCTGCACTGCGACCCCTGCACACCCAAGGCCATTTGTTCAAATGTGGCCAAGCCAACCACCCCATTTGCTCAAATGGAGCCCAGCCAGCCACCCCTCTGTCATGATGGGAGGAGAGGCCAGTCCAGGCCAAGTCCAAACTGGAGTGACATCCGGAGAGGGGGAGTGTTGCCTAGGCCTGGAGATTGCCTAATGCCACCTTTACATACTTGCTAGATAACATGGCAAAAGAGAGGTTAATAAGCTGAAATAGAGCGGGTACTGGAATTCCTTGAAGAGTGAATAGATCAAGTACTGAAACATCAAAGGTTAGTGTTTCCCAGCCACAGATAAAAACCAAACTTGCTTGCTAACACACAGAAAGAGGCAAAAACCCCCAAACCCAAACAGATCTCCACAATCCTCACTTAGAGCACCTGAGAGCAGGCCCCGCACCACAGGCGCAGGAAAATGGGGCGTTGCGAAGGGCTTAGCAAGTAATAACGAGCGAGAGAAGGAACGGCCAGCTAGCCCCGCCAGGGAGCAGAACCCGCGGGAAGAGCGATATGTAACGGGGAGCGGCCGCACGGGGAAGGACTATGGGAGCACAGCGGCGATGGCCGTGGGGTGGAGGAACGGACCGGGGGCTCCTGGCCGGGTCCGAGCGAGGCAGGTAGGGCCGGTGGCGCTGGGCGGGAAACACGAGGTGGTGGGGGAGGGGTAGGTCTCGCCTGCCCGAGGTGGCGCAGGCCGCGCGGGCCGCTCGGTGCGTCACGCCGAGGTTCGCGAGTCGCTCCGTTTGCGCAACTTCGCAACCCACGGATCAGGTACCGCCCCTCCCCCCAACGCCCCCCGCCGGTTCCCTCCCAAATCCCTTCTCCCCCCCCATCCATCCCTTCCCCTCCCCTCCGCCCCTTTCCCGGCTCCCTCAGGTTCACGGGGAGATATTCACCCGTGGGGGCCGCTGGGTCCAGCCAGACCCTGGGAGCGCAGCGCACGGAGCCTCTCTCCTCAGCCGCAATATGGCGGAGCCAGTCCCGAGAGGAAGGAGGCAACCACAGAACCCTGCTATTGGCGCGCCGCCGCCGGACTACACCTCCCAGTACGCAACGCACCGCCTTGCCCCGCCCCAACAGCCGTCTGGACGTGCCGCTGCGGTACTGCCGGCGCACTGCACGCTGGGAGTTGTAGGACGGATGGCAAGAGGAGTTGCGCGCTGTATCCTGGGAGCTGCTTCTGCTGGTCGCGTTCCTTGTGTGGCGGCTGACGTAGACGTGACGCATAAACAGGGCGGAGCTGGTGAACCGTGTTTGTTCCTAGCCCGGTTGAAGCAGGCTTGTCTCGGGTGGCCCAGACGTACCCGCTGAGACACGGTGCAAGCTGCTTCCTCTGCCTTGGGTGTCCTGGGATTGGGCAGCACCCGGAGCAAAGCGTTCCTGACAGAAGGGGGTGGGGAGAGGAGGTGGGTAAGGTAATATCTTTTATAGGCCCAACTTGTGTGGGTGAGAGCAGCTTTTGAGCTTCAAGCTCTTCAGCTTTGGGAAAGGGACTTGGGAACAGGTCTATACTTACAGTGTTGCAGCTGTGGTGCTTCAGTGAGGATGCTGCTATGGTGACAGGAGACCTCCTCCATGAGCGGCAGTAACTATGTCCATAGGAGAAGCTCTCCCGTGGGTATAGCGTTGTCTACACCAAGTTAGTACAACTGCATCACTCGGGTGTGGATTTTTCATACCTAAGGGACATAGTTGTATTGATTATAGGGTAGACCGGTGTCACAGCTGAATGCAAGGTGGACAGATTGTTTACCGTAAATGATTAACATGTATTTCAAGAGACCACTCAAAGTGAAGTGGCCTGTAGTCTGTTACCACACATCCAGTCATGGGGGGAGGAAGGGGCAGCTGGAGGAGTTGTTAGTGGGTTATAGTTTGTTGTAACAAACTATAAATCATTCAATCTCTATTCAGTCCATGATTTTTAGCATCTGCAGTGATTTTTAGCAAAGTTATGAATTTAAGCTCCCAGACTTCCTTTGAGGATGAGGACTGATAGGTCAGCTGTATGATGGTTACTCTGAAAAGTGTTCACCCACGGTGAGGTGGTGTTTTTGTCTTTTATCATTTTTCCTTGTTAGTTCATTTGAGAGCATAGTGATTGTCTAGTTTCACCCATGTAGTTGTTATTGGGGCATTTAATGCACTGGGTGAGGTACACTAACTATTGTGAAAGGCATATGTAGGACTTTGAAAGGTATGTTATGAGGGGGGCGGGTTGCTCATTGAAGCAGTGGAGATATGTCTGTTTGCATCTGTTGTTCTGGCAGGGTCTGGTGCTGGTTTGAATTTATGTGTCCTGGTTTGTAGGCAGCTTGCTTCTGATGATGAGCTTGGCAAAGTTGGGGGGTTGTTTGAAGGATAGAAGAGTGTGGTCAGGAAGATTTCAGGATGGGGTCCCTACTGAGTATGGGTTGTAGTTGTTTGATGATACTCCATATAGGTTCCAGAGTGGGATGGTAGATGACAACTAGGGATGTGGGGTTGGAGAGGGGTTTATTTCTGTATTGAAGAAGGTACTCTTGAGGTATTTGGGTTGTTACCAGATTTGCCCATTACTTTGGGGTATGCTCGCTTATTCAGGTTACTTCGGTGGGAGTGGGGTGTTTCTGTAATGCTGTCAATGTACTGTTTGTGTCGTGTGTTTTCATATGGAGCTCTGCTTCTCCCTTCTGCAAGTCCCATCCCATTGGAGCTATCCCACAGAACCTAGGTTCCCTAGGGCTGGGTTCCTCCAGCCCCAGAACCAGATGTGCACACACACACACGAACACACACCCATTAACAGAGCAAGTCTGAGTAGACTGGGTCAATCAGCACTTTCAAGCTGACCCCTTATATGTTCCTGGGCTCAATGAGCTGTGTCAAGCAGCACTTTCAAGCTGCCACCCTTTCATGTCCAAGATTCAGCACATCCCAATCCCCACTCTCACATCACAATTGTACTGGCAGTAACCTACTTGATGAGCAAACCCCACAGTATTTTGGGCACTGCAGGGATCTTTAGCTTAGGTAAAAGAAGCATTGCTGCAGTGTAAATGAGGGAAGCTAAAAACACAAAAGAGTAAAGTTCAGTGAGAGAGAGAGAAGCAACCAGCTTAACCATACAAGTTATTTATTGAATAATAGTGATAACTACACAAGGAGAGCCTAAGCCAACATAACATACATTATTAAAGGTTAACATGTAAGGTAGAAAGGAAAACAGAGAGAAAGAAGGGGAATCTCACCCACCCCATGAAGCTTGAACTGGTTGGGGTTCCTAGGTGATGGTGGTAGCTCAGGGTCCTGTGGGCAAGAGACAGGCAGAGCCCCCAGCACAATCACTCAGGAGAAGATGGAGTCCCAGTGGAACTGATGCACAGTTTGGATCTAAGCATCCAAACCTTACTTGAACATACGTAGGGGTTTTTGTAGAGAAACAACAATGGTTCAATGGAGAACACTTGTTTATGGGTAAACTGATAACTCAAAGGTTTTCTTTAGGCTAGACAATAGGAGCTGGCTATGGGTGGTGTTTTCTTCCAGGGAGCTCACAGTGCAATTAGACTGCTTCAGTATGTTGGATATCAGTCAAGGATTCATTACTAGAATTGGTCTGATAACCACTGAGCTGGGTGTGGGCAGGCATAGGTTCATTAGCATCTGGAGCACAGATTTCCATGATGCAGTGCTTCCCTGCTTTTCTGGTCCCAGAGTTCAGTCCAGTTCTCTGTTCTTCATTCTGTATGCTAATCCCTGTCTCATCTTTCATGCAGATGAGGCTAGGAGAGTTGTTTCTGCTCTCAATTCTGTATGCAAATAGAGATGTCTTAATCTTGTCACCGTTGTCAGGAGGGGTCTCTAGGTGTGTCTCCCAATGCCCTTCATTGCTCTTTGCAAGCCTTTTCTTGGTTGGTCTTGGTTCAGGCAGAGACTGGGGGTGGAGGGTGTCCCTCATGAGTCAGACAGGCCAGACACTGCACCCTGGTTCCCCAAAAACACGGAGCTGACTGGTTTCAGGGTCGCCTGCTCCATGATGCTATCTACTTCTCTGATGGAGTGTCCTTTTTTGGGGAAGGCAGTTCTGAGTGTATTAAGATGTATATCCTGGACTTTCTTCTTGGAGCATATTCTGTTGTATCTGATTACTGACTATAGGGAATAGATTTCCTCAGTGTGTTTGAGGTGGTGACTGGATATATGAACGCAGGTGTGGTGATCTGTGGGTTTATTTTATATAGTTGTCTGTAAGGTTCTATTGGTGAAGCTGATCATGATGTCCAGGAAGTTGATTGTTGGTCTGGGAGTGTTCCAGAGAGAGTTTAATGGACAGGTGGTGATTTTTGAAATAGTGGTGGAAATCTATAAGGACATTTAAGGCATCTGTCTAGAGGATAAAAATATCAATGATGTATCTCAGGTATATCTTGGATTTTGTGATTCATTTGTCCGCTAGTGTAGTCAAGTGCTTAAAATACCGGACAGGGGGGTCGGGACTCCTGGGTTCTATTTCCAGTTCTAATACCATAATTGCCACATACCTGTGGCAGAAGGAGGTCCTGTTCCCAGTGTTGGTATATGCAGAGTACAGACGTGACCTAGGAGTATGCTTAGAACTGTGATAATGTGAATTTTTTCAATGGTAGAGCTCACATGGAAGGTGTAATTCCAAACTGGACCTTTGGGGAGCTATTCATTGTGTTTCCTCCCTGGCACTACTCTGCTACAAAAGGAAAGGGGATGGAGCAGGAGAGAAGACACAGGGAGAGCCAGAGAGGCAGAGTCTGGTGAGATGACTAGGTATCTCATTGTGACTAGAAGACTTTTCTCCTTGATTGCCTAAACTATTAGACCGCTAGAGAAACTCATTTCAAAGAGGATTCAGGACAAATAAAGGCTGAGAAGAGTTCTGTACAGAAAAGAGAGCCCTGCTCAGGGAGCTTAAGAAGGCATCAGAAGTCACTGTAAGGGGACAGTTACGATGGAAGAGAAGGAGGCGAGCTTGATGCAGGGGTAGGAACCTCTGGGAAGTATGCAATTTGCTTTGATATTGCTGGGACACATCTGTTCATTTACTCACTTTTAATCATGCTGTAAGAGGTAGTGAAATAACCAATAGAGGTAGATTTGCTATCTGCTTGCCAACAGTTAGGCAGAGGGGCCCTTGCAAAACAGATTGTTTATGTGCACTGGGATGGCACTTGAATCCTCCGTAGAGATCTCAAGGAAGCTTTCCTGGAGGTAGTCTGCAGTCCTCTGACAAAAGGCTGCCTTATTTCTTCTGCCACAATAGGACACTTTCCCACACCAGGCATCACTGCAGCACACAGGCTAGCAGCAAACGGATCCAGTCTGCAGCCAGATGCGTGCAGGAGCTGTTCCCCTTAAGCTTCTGTTATCTGCAGGAGTGAGATATCAGCTAAAGACACCATTGTCTTTGAAAAATGCTGCCAATATTCAGTTCAATGGCTCTATCCGCATACACTTATGCCTGTGAGGTCCACCCCAGCTGTCCCCTCCACCTCCCTGCCGTCCGCACCATGGCTGGAAATTGCAGTATGCTCTATGAATCACAAGCAGAAGTGAAAAAGTAGTGCTTGTTACTTGTGTGGATAAAGTGGGGAGTGAATGCACTCACAATAGTATCTCTATCTATTGTTTCTTTTGCAGCTGCAAATGCGGTCTTGAGGGTCTCTCCATCCACACCGGTGGAGTGGCTTAGCCAGGTGAGAAGGAAGCTGAAGAGGACAAGGAAAGATATGTCCCAGGAGATCCTGCAAGCCTCTGGTGCTTTGGATACCAAGCAGAGGGCTTGGAGGATTACACTTGAGGACAGAATGGACAGGAAAAACAGACAGTAAGAGATGATAGTACTTCTCAGGGAGCAGACAGACATGCTGTGGTCTCTGACTGACCTTCAAGCTCAATAGGTCCATGCTTACCTCCTCCTGCAGCTAATAGTGAACTGCATTTTGGCACTTCTCTACACGGCCACCTCCCTAATCCACATGGCATCTGAGGCAGAGTGTTTGTGAAATGGAAGTGACTGTTCTTTCCCCTTCAAAAGTTCTTGTCCCTGTATTTATAAAGTTTTGTTCTGCTTTAAATATGTCTATTTGCATGGGTTCAGAATAAAAGTCTATTTATGGAAATTGAATTCATCTTTATTAGTTCACACGATATGGTGGCTGGGATTGGCATCATTCACGGATAATAGCAATAGGTGCATTTGCAGTATTATATTACCACACACAGAGCTCTCATTACAAGGTGCATACTGGGGTGCAAAGAAAAAAATGCCAGGTGCAGCACACTAGAGGAACACATTACTGTAGCTCATTGTTATAATGGTCCTTCAAAGTCTCCCACCCATGGGAAGTTGGATCTCCCAAGATCACTACTGGCATTTCAACATCCCTTTTGGTAATCCTCAGGTCTGGAAAAGTCTCTGCGGTTATCATGCACCTTCCCTGACCTGCTCATGTTGATGTAGGTGAAATGATCCTGATAATCCACTAGCACGTGTAATGCCATAGAAAAGTCGCCCTTTCTGTTGATGTACTCCATGGCAAGGTGGTCTGGTGCCAAAATAGGGATATGCGTGCCATCTGTCACCACTGCAGTTAGGGAACCCTATTGCTGCAAAACCATCCACTATTTCTCAAACATTGCCCAGAGTCAGTCCTTTTTAGCAGGACACAAGTAATGGCCCTGCACACTTGCATCACTGCAACCCCTACCATGGATTTACCAACTCCAAATTGATTCCTGGCTGATTGATAGCAGTCTGGCTTTGTACGCTTCCACACAGCAATCACCATGCTCCACAGTGAGTGTAGATTTTAATTTGATGTCACTGTGCTGGGGGCATTGGGGTGAGCTCTGCACATAGTTCCAGGAATATGGTCTTCTGCATGTGAAAGTTCTGCAGCCGCTGCTCATCATCCCATACCTGCATAACGATGCGATCCCACCAGTCAGTGCTTGTTTCCACCATGTGAAGCTGCTCCGTGAATGCTAACAACCTCGAATTGTTTCTTTCCATGGCACACAAAAAGGCAGCCTGCAAGGAATCATCATATTCCATATCACAGCTCTGGAAATACCGCAGGATCAGGTGTATTGTGTTCGTATCGCTCATCACAATATTGTGCAGGATCCATGGTTCTCAGAGATGGTGGGCATGCGGGTTTGCAGGGCTTTTCAAAAGTTACATGAAACTTAATAGGATGGCCCTGGAATGATGGGATGTTGAACCCATGTTCCCAGTCACCCCTGCATGACTCATTTGTCCCCATAAAGCATTGCAAACCCTTCTCCAAACACCCTGCACTACATGGTGGCGAGTTGCACAGTGGGATAGCTACCCATGGTGCACTGCTCTCTGCATTGATGCAAGCGCTGTGCACTGCCAACACAAGGAGCGTAGTGTGAGCATGCAAATGTGATTTAATTCCTGTGGTGGCTGTACGTTGACATAACTTAGACTGACTTAATTTTGTAGTGTAGACATGGCCTAAATGTTGACAGCCTTATTGATCCGTAAGTAGTTAACCTGGCCATACTCTGGTAAATGACATGGTAACTACAGGTAGGCAAGGTGGGAGATAATGTCTTTTATCTTGGACCAACTTCTGTTGGTGGAAGGGCCAATTTTTTGAGCATCAACAGAACTCTTCCTCAGATTTAGAGAAGGTAACCAGCGTCCAAGCAAAATACAAGGTAGGACAGATTGTAGAGCATAACAGGTTTCCAACCTGTTGTACCTAATATGAAAGGGCAAGTAACACCTTTGCTGTCAGGACAATGGAGGGTTATTCAGCTTATTGACATACTGAGTCAAATGCTAATGGTGGGATGTGAAATCAACATGAAAGAAGCACATAGGAAAAAACAAGACTGGAAACAAACTAAATCAATGGTTTGGGGGACTGTTTCTACAGGAGGCCTATGAACTCAGAGTTATTCCTTCAGTCTACGAGGACAAGTTGCCAACAGGCTTGGTCTTAATGAGAAATGGTATCAACCAAACTGGTTGACAATGGGGGTGAAGGGATGAGGCCATTGTCTGCAGCCATACTGTAAGGCCTAAAGCCTAAGGCCTTCATCGGCAGCTAGATTAAAAGAGCAGCCAAGCAGCAGCCGTTAGCTGAGAAGCAGGAAGTCACAACCTCACATTTCATCTACATTACATTAAAACAATGTAATATCAGTTTGTTAAGGAGACCCTATCCTAATGGCACCTACCATCACCAGATAAAGAAACAGATCTTAAGATGGCTAAAGAAAACGTAGTTTGATAGCATCCTGTCTGTCAAGAAATCACTTAGCAATAGTTGTGGTTATGAAATCCTCATTTCTTTGTTTTGTCATTATGGTCCCCACTTCCCTATTGTTTAGCTGTATGGTCTCTGTCTGTTACATAATTAATTTTGCTAGGTGTAAATTAAGGTGGTGGGATAGGATTGTTTAAAGAATTTTGTTACATTGTTAGGATTGGTTAGTAAAATTTTAGTATAATGATTGGTTAAAGTATAGCTAAAAAGGACTCAAATTTCACTATATATACACTGGTGTCCAAAAGGAAATTCTTTGGGGAACCAACTCCAGGACATAGCCCCAAAGATCAGAGCTACCAGACCTCAACACTCTGTGACACTGTGCAGAAACTGGAGTCCCCGCAGATGGACCTGATCCTAACTGGCCATCAAGAGAAGTTCATCTGTCTTATTGGGAGTGGTGAGCACTGTATGTGTAGCGTGTGCAGTGTTTTTGGTGACTGTTAATAAATAAAGGTTATGTAGTATATTACTGCGTAAAGCTCTTTCACTGGTAAAAGACTCTGTAGACCCACAAAAGAGTAAGCCCTGAGTCCACAGGGAAAGGGTGTTTGCCCAGAGGGGTAAAGTTAGGTGCTTTTTGCCTAGGAACTGGGAAAGGGTGGGGGTACCTAAATTAAGAGGGTTATGCCGTGAGCCCTAGGAACTGGGTGAAAGTGGGTGCCCCTGAGTGTGTGAATAACAAAAAAATTTTGTGCGAGTAACAGAACTTGGGGTAAATGTTCTTTTAGTAAATAGAAGAATGCCTTGTTAGTTAAGTTTGTGCTCTAGAATCATCATCATTATCATCATGATGTTCCTGTTATGCCTCTGGTGTTTAGGGCAGTGATGAAGCTCCTCCACTCCTGTCTGGTTGTGGCAAGTCTTTCAGTGGTTCCCCAGCTGTGCCCCAGGTTCTTCAGCTCGGCTTCCACAGCTCTTCACCATGTTGTTTTTGGACAGTTTTATTTTCGCTTGCCTTCAAGTGTCCATCTTATTGCTACTTTGGTGATGGAATCAGTTTCCACCCAAAGCACATGACCAATCCATCTCCAACACCTCCTGGCAATGATAGTGCTCAGATCCTCTTAGCTGTACTGTATCAATAGATCTTGGTCTGAGATTGTTCTGGCCAAAAAGATATAGAGAATTTTTCTGAGGCAGGTTGTATGGAATGAAGACAGTTTGGACATGTCGGACTCTCTCATTCCCCCGAATTCTGCACTAGCTCCTGAAGGTGTTTCTGGCTTTATTAGATTTGTTCCAGATGTCCTGGCTAATGGTGCTGCCCAAGCATGTGAATGTTTCTACATTGGTGAGAACATAATCCTCTATCCATACTGGTGATGGTGAGGCAATATTAAAGGTCATGATATCTGTCTTATTGCGGTTGATTTTCAGTCCAATTTGCTGGGTGAATGTATTGAGTGGAGTCATTTTTTCTTGTATATGGTGTTGGGTATGTGATAGGAGAGTGATATCATATGCAAAGTCCAGGTCTTCAAGGAATGAGAAGAGTTTCAATTTAATGCTTCTTGGCATGTCTTCTGTTGTATGCTGCATTATCCAGTTGATGGCAATGTTGAAGAGGATTGCAGACGTGACACACCCCTGACCTACTCCTGTTTTGACTTCAAAACCGAGCTCACTGTGATCAACACTGCATGTAAAGTTGAAATAGAATATTTTGAAGACATTGATTATATGGAAAGGAATTCCAAATGCCCACAGAATGTACCATAGGCTGGTCCTGTGAATGCTATCAAAAACCTTCTCAAAGTTTATGAAATTTATATAGAGTTGCTGTTGCCATTCTAAGCACTGTTCTATTGTTTCATAGAGTGAAGATCTGGTCTGTGCATCCACACCCTTTCCAAAAACCAGCTTGCTCTTTTCTGAGAATGTTATCAACTGCCTCTGATGTACGTTGGACTATGATCTTACACAATACTTTGCTTGGCACAGATAAAAGCATGATACCACACCAGTTATTACAATCACTGAGAGTTCCTTTCTTTGGTATCTTCACTATAACCCCACTGGTCCACGCATCTGGCACTTTTTCCCTTTCCCAGACTGATGTAAATAGAGGGGGCCAGGATAAATGCTGTTAATTTAGGATTTACCTTGAACAATTCTGAATTCAAGTTATCTTTGCCAGGAGCTTTCCCATTTTTTTTAAGGCTTGAATGATCTTTTCCTTAGTTGTGGTGTCTGTGTTGATATCAAGATCTTCTGCCTCCTGGATGTTTGCTTCCTCTTTAGGTGACTCCCTGTTCACCAATTCTTTGAAATGCTCTGTCCAGTGCATTTCTTGTTCTATTTTGGTTGTTAGTAGGTGGCCTTGTTTGTTCCTGATGAGTGTGTGTTGGTGTCTGCTGTTTACCACTGATAAGCCCCATCATTTTGTACTGTCCGTTGTTCACCACGAGCAGCTGCATCCTCTGCTTGTGTTGCCAGATTCTCAATATAATGCCGTTTGTCCGCTCTCATAAGGCATTTGACCTCCTGTGTGCCTTGCTGTACTGCTCGTGATATTTGTCCTTTAGCTTCTGGGATTGTCTCTCTCAAACTTTTTTCTTCAGGGCTCATCTGGTTTCTATGGCATTCCACGTGCTGGGTGTAATCCATTCCTTCCTTCTCTTCCGCCTGTAGCCTAGACAGGCTTCACTGGTCTGTTTATAAATTGCTGTTACTTTGTCCCACTTCTTGTTGATCTCATCTGCATTTCCCTCCTCTTCATCAAGGTCTGCAAGTGCTTGAAACCTGTTCTTTAAGAGCAGACCGAAGGTTCTCTGTGCTCTAGAAAGCATGTTATAATTGTCTTTTGTATGTAACTATTTGTTCCCAATATTCTTACTCATTAATTGAATCTCTGTTCTTTGATAATAAACATTCTTGTTTTCACTGTATCTAAGTGCTACATGTTCAGTGAAGCTACGTTCTCAGGTAAGTCAGCTGCAGTGTTTGTTTGGGAACACAGGCCTGATCTCTGAGTGTTCAGTGGATAAGGGGCTAGACACTAAACTGAACGTGGGGGACTCTGCTGTTGGTGTGTATCTATTGTTAACTTGTATGGAGAGAGAGGCTGTGGAGGCCTGGAAGGTAGTTCTTGTAGTGACAGAGGCTAGTGTTTTCAGGGAGCTGATCCACAGCAGCCAGAGACAAAATTTCCTCACACTAAGAGCAGATGGTGGTGAGGTACCTCACAACCCTTGGTACCTTTGGGGAATGTCACAGAGCCCCAGACAGAAGATTATTCCCTGCTTGAAATCATAAGCAGTAGGAGAGGATGACAAACAATACAGGTGTCATTTGAATGTGCTTAGCAATAAAGGGACAAAATGTTTTGTCAATGTTTCTCTCTCTGCTTCAGCAGCTTTTTCAGGTAGTTCTTGGGTTTAGACAAAACTCTACAACAAAGCCAAGGTAATTCATAAAAAAGCAATAAAAAATTAAGGGGCTGGAGGAAATGGTTTATGGAGAATGATAAAACAATGGTCATGTGGTTAAAGCACTGGACTGGAATTTTGGAGAACTGGTACTTCCCTGCCTCACAGACTATAGAACTTCCTACCTTTTGGCCTCACAGGGGTATTTGTAAGGATAAATTCATTAATATTTTAGACTCCCAGCCCCAGTAGTATCTGGTTCTCTAATAGATAAATCTAATTATAGTTTGGCTAAACTGACCAGCGTGGTAGTCAATAATATGTGAACCGTTGACAAGTATTGGGAGGGTGTGAATGGCAAGGATGGAATCATATAGGGTGGTGCAAGGGGTTCAAACTAAGAAAAATAAGTAAGGAAATACTTCTTGATCATGGTTTTAGTTTTCAAAGTGGGTGAAGCCATTATAACATTAGACTGGAGATTATTCTGTGGGAAACCATTTTGCAATGGCCCACTGCGCATGGTCTAGATCAGTGGCTCTCAACCTTTCCAGACTACTGTACCCCTTTCAGGAGTCAGATTTGTCTTGGGTAGTTTCACCTCACTTAAAAATTACTGCTTACAAAATCAGACATAAAATATAAAAGTATCACAGCACATTACTGAAAAATTGCTTGGGTAGTTTCACCTCACTTAAAAATTACTGCTTACAAAATCAGACATAAAATATAAAAGTATCACAGCACATTACTGAAAAATTGCTTATTTTCTAATTTACCATACAAATATAAATCAATTGAAATGTAAATATTGTAATTACATTACAGTATATAGAGCAGCATAAACAAGTCATTGTATAAAGTGACAGAGTCCTGTGGCACCTTATAGACTAACAGACATATTGGAGCATAAGCTGTTGTGAGCGAATACCCACTTCATCGAAAGCTTATGCTCCAATACGTCTGTTAGCCTGTAAGGTGCCAGAGGACACTGTCACTTTTTACAGATACAGACTAACACGGCTCCCCTCTGATACAAGTAATTGTATGAAATTTTAGTCGTACTGACTTCACTAGTGCTTTTTACGTAGCCTGTTGTAAAATGAAGCAAATATCTAGATAAGTTGATGTATCCCATGGAAGACCTCTGCGTACCCCTGGTTGAGAACCACTGGACTAGACCATTTAGCAGGTCTTCCTTTAGTTTTGGTTTTAGCTGGAGGAGATTCAAGCCTATCTGGACATTATTAAAGCACTCATCTCTACAGTATCTCCTCACTAATCTTTACCCTCACTTATGGATAACTTTTCTACTCAAGAATCAATGCACAAAAGCTCAAAGCATTAGGCCCTTGACTGTATTTTGTCAGAAACATAAATATGGATGTCTTTGAAAGATGTAGTTCAGAGCTAGCTGCCTTTGTGCATGAAAGGGAAAATCCAAGCTAGCTAACTAGCCATGCAGCATAAGTCTGTTAATTTAGGTTTATTATGGCAAATTCTTCTAATAGTTTAGAGATAATGAAATGGATTTTAAGGCTTATATCACAGTAGCTCTTTTGAAAGCCAAGAGTCCCTTAGACAGTTCAATTAATTCAACAGGATTGAGCTTTAATATTTGGCTACCACAACAAAAAGCTGTCCCACTCCACTGTCTACAACATGAGTGATTTTTTTTGCTACTGTTTGAAACAATCACACCTGCATTCTGACTTCTAAAGAAGTCATTTTAGTTCACATTGGTTCTTTCCCAGCAATTACAAATAGTCTCCTTTCTTCAGGACTTCCAGTATGGTAATTTGACTGAAATATCCAAGCAGCCAGTAAAATTAAATTGGATGGGTACAATACAGAGGAATAAACACTTTTCTAAACTAAGATCATTAGAGGTAGCACTCTAAGTTGCCTTCTTTCTAGCCTTTCTCCATGCTCCCTCTAACGTGCAAGCAGTCATTGCATCTACTGTCTCCTGCTCTATTCATTTAGGGCAGGAAGTCTCAAACTTTTGTACTGGTGACCCCTTTCACACAGCAAGCCTCTGAGTGTGACCCCCCTCCTTATAAAAACACTTTTTAATATATTTAACACCATTATAGGGCTGGAGGCAAAGCAGGGTTTGGGATGGAGGTTGACAGCTCACGACCCCCCATTTAATAACCTCACAAGCCCCTGAGGGGTCCTGACCCTCAGTTTGAGAACCCCTGATTCAGGGCTTGTCTACACTGCAAGTTTTGTTACCAAAAACTGCTTTTTGGTGACAAAACTCTTGATAGCATACACACTGCAATGTGACTTTTTTTGGGAAAAAAAATGCCTAGTGCAGCCAAATGCTCTGCTTCAGTGCTCCACACCTGAGTAAACATTTCACGCTTAGATTCACACAGATTATGCGAAGTGCAGCACGTGGCTATGACCATGGGAATATTATCCTTGGTAAGGTTGAGCCTGTCATTGAGACACCTCCAGCAAGCTTTCAAACAGCCAAAGGCAGATTCAATTACCATGCGGCACGTGCTCAGTCTGTTGTTAAAACACTCCTTGCTGCTGTCCAGGTGCCCTGTGTAAGATTTCATGAGCCAGGGCTGTAAGAGGTGAGCCGGATCTCCCAGGATTACTATGGGCATTTCTACAACCCCCACTTGACCTTGTGGTCTGGAAAGAAAGTCCCCACCTCCAGCTTTCTGTACAGGCCACTGTTCCTGAAGATGCATGCATCATATACCTTTCCAGACCAGCCTGCATTGATGTCCATGAAATGCCCCCGGTGATCCACAAGCACCTGCAACATCATGGAGAAGTATCCCTTCCTACTCAGGTATTCAGAGGCAAGGTGGTTTGGTGCTAAAATTAGAATGTGTGCGCCATCAATCGCCCGCCAGAGTTAGGGAAACCCATCTCTGCAAAGGCATCCATTATTTCATGCATATTTCCGAGTCATGGTACTCCGCAGCAGGATGCGACTTATTGCCCTGCATGCTTGGAGTAATACAGCCCTAACAGTGGACTTTCCTACTTCAAATTGATGTGCAACTGACCAGTATCAGTCTGGATTCACTAGCTTCCACACACCAATTGCAAAATGCTTCTCTACCGAAAGGGCAGCTCTCAATCTGGTGTCCTTGTGCTGCAGGTCAGAGGACAGCTCAGCACATAGCTCCTGAAGGTTGCTTTACACATCCTCAAGTTCTGTGCTCACTGGTAGTCATCCCACACCTGCATGACAATGCGATCCCACTAATTGGTGCTTGTTTCCCTAACCCAAAAGCGACAGTCTACTGTATGCAGCTGCTCTGTGAATGCACAAAGCACTGATAAGTTGCTGCTGTCCATATCGCACTTGATTGCCTGCAATTCATCCTGTTAACTTTGCGAGTAACTCGGCGAGTAACTGTGCTGCCATCCCAGGATGTGCTGCGCTCCGTTTCCGCATTCCCACAACACCTAGCGACGGATGGTGTTGCCAGGCACTGTGGGATACATACCCACAGTGCATTGCTCTCGCTGTCAACAAAGGTGCCCCGAATGTGGACACGATCTGTTGACAGAGGAAGCAAATGTAGCCATGCTTTGGCCACTTTGCTTTTGTTGATTTTTCCTTGTTGATACTAGTTTCATTGACAAAACTTGCCAGTGTGGAAAAGCCCTTAATAATAAACGCAACCTTCTCTCCATTTCCCAACATACCATAGCCCACATGAACCAAAGCCTTTGACTGAAATAAAGAAAAAGCAAGTAACCAAACAAAAACAAAAACAAACCCCGCAGTTGAGGAGGAATCACAATGGCATTTTAAGTAACCTCAGTACTATGACTCAGCATTTCTGATGTAAATCTGCTCCACTAGTGATGGCCAGCAATAGGCACATGCACCACCTTTGGATTAATGACTTGAATGTTGCCGACTTCACTGAACATTTCCACAAACTGAAATTTTGAAGATGAGAAATGACAGTGGACACTATGTTTGAAAGCAAAGCTTATGAAATTGGAACTATTTAAGCAAGACGCAAAAACCTGTAACTAACAGAGTTCCTATCATTGCACAATACCTGGAAAAGTCATTCACTTCCAAGGACACTGCTAGCACCATTGAAGTAGTGTGCCAATTATAAAAAAGATCTATTTGAGAAGCTGTTGGAAATCTTCCTTTTAAGTTCTGGCAGCTAGAAAACAGTTACGATCTACACCCGTTTGCAGAGTTGTTGTAGCTGGGTTGGCCCCAGGATGAGACACAAGGTAGGGAAGGTGATATCTTTTATTGGATCTACACTGGGGGGGAGGGCAGATTGATCTAAGTTATGCAACTTCAGCTACGTGAATAATGTAGCTGAAGTCGATGTACTTAGATCTACTCACTGTGGTGTCTTCACTGCGGTGAGTTGACAGCTAATGCTCCCCCTGTCAACTCCACTTCCGCTTTTCACTCTGGTGGAGTACCGGAGTTGACGGGAGAGCGCTCGGTGGTCAATTTATTGTGTCTAGACTAGACACGATAAATTGATCCCTGCTGGCTTGATCGCTGCCCACCAATCCAGCAAGTCATATAGACAAGCCCTTAGAGAATCATTGGGTCAGAGAGAGAGAGAGAGAGAAAACGACTCTATAGCTCAGTGATTAGAGCATGCACCTGGGAAATGGGAGACTCAGGATCCAGTGCCTGTGCTCCAGTGACTAAGTATTTATACACAATGGAACATCTTCATTAGGAGAGTGATAAGCCCCACATAAGGATGTGTCATAGGTCTGTGTTTGGAGTACTGGCTTAAGAGGCAGGAGACCCCTGTTCAAATCCTGTCTCCTCTCAGGTAGAGGGGGCAGGGAAATAAGCCCGGGTCTCCCATATTCCTGGCAAGTACTCTAATAAGTGGGCTAAAAGTTGTAAGGTAGGTAGCACTCAGACTGTGAATGGGACCTGATCTGGTAGGCAGCCTGTGCACACATAGGAAATTGGGCCGCCCCATTTGAGTTAGGCAGACAAATGCCTCTTTCCTAGATAATGGATCACTCTAGGGCTTAGGTGTGAGAGAAGCATCCAGACATGCCTAGAGGCAGAAATTTAGCTACAGAGGGAACTTTGACCCTGAGAACTTAGGCACCAAGTGAGTTTAGGCACCTACAGGAGGTCTGTGTATCACAGTGGTGCCTAAAACTGGGACTTTGGCACCAAAGTATCTTTATGGATCAGGGCCAAACTGCTTTGCCCCTAGCACACAATCTGAAACAGGGACATATTGCCAGATGCCGTTTCGAAGAACAGGGAACCAGACATGTAAGCTCTGGGCAGACTACCCAAGGCCATCCACCGAAGCTGAAAGGGGAGCCCAAGATACAGAAGATGCAGCTAAGATTTTAAATTCAAACCACATCTGTGAGTCTATAAGGTGCCACAAGACTCTCTATTGCTTTTTAGAGATCAAGACTAACACGGCTACCCCTCTGATACTTGACACCTATCATTGTTGCCAATATGAGGCTGTTTTTAACTACACAGAACCAGAGCATCCATGAGAATGTTGTTAACATCTTAACCCAGAGGATGCAGTGTTGTATGGTGATTAGTGCACACAACCGAGTCAGGACTCATGTATAACAGCTACTACTCCAACACTGCTACTGGTTTGCTGGGTGATCTTGGGGAAAAAATCACCTAACCTCTCTCTACCTAAAACAGGGATATTACTACTTTCCTGCTTCACAGGCTTGTGAAGCAGTGTAGAGTGTTTAGCGGCACAATGGAATCATGCTCTGTAGGCACTACTGTAAGACATTTGTGAAGTACATTGAGACCAGAGTAAGAGTGGATATTGCAAAGTACTATTAGCAATTTCCCCCAAAGGGGTCATTCTAAATCCAAAGAGCTTTCGGGCTCCATTTTAGGTACAGTAAACTAGTCTGCTTTGGGACATATAGCCAACTCAATCATACAATGTACATAAGACTGAATAGCCATGAAAAGTTAAAATCTCTTTCCGTAAAATTCGCAGTGGAATAAGAGCTCCTTTTTTCCCTACATCCAGGAGTCAAGAGTCCCCAGAGCATGTCTGCTTTCTTTTTCTAGCAGTTCTTTAATATGAAGCAAAAATCAAGTTAGTAGGAACTGCACGGCATATCCTTTAAAAGAAGATTTCCTTTTCTCACAAAGCATAGTAGTTACATGCAGTGAATTGCAAGTCATGTAGATGAGCTTGCCAGGGAAGATGATGATGATCCAGCTTCAAGTCTGAAAAATTTACTGGTGTATTATATAGGGTCTTCCAATGTTTTAAGTAGGGAGAAGTATGGTCTAATTGTTTAAAGTGCTGGCCTGGAATTAGGAGACCTTGGTTCTAATCCAGCTCTGACACTGACTTGCTGTGCAACCTGGGGTAAGTCATATAACCTCTCTGTTCCCCTCAGCTGCTCAAGATGAACTGTGCTGAGTACAGTGTCGTCTTGTAACTAAACTGTGTTCAGCTGCACCCTTTGAAGACAAATTACCACCACTGGTAGGCAAGAGGAAGGTAGTTTAAGAATTTTTTAAGCATGTCAGCAGAATTTGTTCTCCCCTCTCCCAGATATTGTAGGCAGGTTTTGTCCGGTTGGGATTACATGACAACCCAGTGATTTCTTCTACAGGTTACAAACTAGATTAAGAATAAGAAATAAAGTTGTATTCAGTTGAAAGATTAAAAATAAATGTCTATTCTTGCTCAGAAACCAGCCTAACCCCAGGAAATCAGAACTGGCTCTGCTGGCCAACAGCACTGAAAGTAGCAGGTGTTCCTTGTGACCTTGTGAATTAATGTTGCACTCTTGCAATCTTTAGTCCAAGAACAAACTGGCTGTAAGTGCTAGAGTCCCTGACATCTGATCATGCTGAAAGAGACGTGAAGAAATTTCCTTAGTTTCCAAAAAGGTTGCAGAAGGGATGAAGACTAGGGAAGGTTAAAGGTTACCTGCAAAGTGAGGAGGAATAGGAAAAGGTTAAATGCTCTTTTTTGTTTTCTTATGATATATAAAGAAGGCCTGTACAGAGTTTTATCAGAGGGCAGTTGGTTTGTTTGTTTATATGTGTTAGAAACATGAAAGACACTATGGTGACTGAAGTGATAACATCACAAATACTAAGATACTTAATGTTAAGTTTTGACAGAGGGAAGAATGTTAATCAGACCATTTAAAACTTTGGGTTTATTTAACTCCAGACACTCATTCTGAGCTGGTCTTGTAGCAATTAAACAAAACAAAACAAAAACCAAGCACTATTCACAGGAATGGTTCAAGATGCTATTTTGCAGCGATAAGCCTTCTCATCTGAAGCTGTTTATAAGTATCTACCAGCTATGTAAATTTCAACATCATTCAACACAAAGGAAAAGCTTCTAAGGAAATGGAGGTAAACATTTAACCTCAGATATTATGAAGATTTTAAAAAAAGGCTATCAAATTGATTTTTAAAGAATCTACTTGTGTCCAGAGTGTTGATTAAATGGAATTAAACAAATCTACTAGACAAATGAAGGAAGTCTAGATTTGTTATCACAAGAAATTTTTAATATGGTTTGTGACAAGCAATATATCAAAGTTACCAACTCTCAAGCTTCATATTCTGAAACCAGACAACTCTCAGCAACAACAAAAAAAAGTTGTGCACTGATAAACATAGGAGGCATATTGAAAATTTTTAATTAAATATGAAAACATGAGCTGTGTACATTATTTTTCCCTAGAAAACACAGCAATTTCAAAAGTTTATCATAAAATATTTTCATGAAATGAGTGAACCAGCAAACACATGCACTTGCGTGTCTGACCCCCCCCCCCAAGATAAACATGATAAAGAGACATACGCAAATGGAAAAGTTAACAGTACAGGTGGCTTGCTCTTTTTTTTTCTTTTTAATTTTTGTAAAGAAGAATGGAATGTAACACTGTGCTCGATTTCCTATGTCACAACACAAAACATTTGGTGCAATATTTTAAAATTTTCTCTTTATGTTTTAATTTGATGGAGAAAAATACCTGTTTTTCTATAATAAAATATGTCTTTATTTTTAAATGTAACTTTTTTTTTTGCAGAAAATAATTTTGTAAACTGTCATTTCAAGGGCAAGGTAGACAGTCATTTCAATGTCCCCCCTCATAAACATGATCTGTTATCTGAAGCAAAAATGGAGACACAAAATAAAAGGAGGCGGAGCAGAGGCTGCTTTGCATACAGAAAGAAGAGTGCGCCTGGACGGGAAAGGGGGTGGGGAGTATGTTGTGGGGAGAAAGGAAGAGGTTAAAGGTCACTTTCGCCATAGAGCGCTGTGGAGAAGGACATATAGTCCAGGGCACCAGGTACAGCATCAGGCCCACTGTATGGTGCCATCCTAGCAATGCAATATTCAGCTTGATCAGGAGGCAGTTCCCGTCGTAATTCATCCACAGTGATGTAGTTCTGCAAAAAGGACAAGAGACAAAGCAAATTATTTTTTCCAGCACATGGTGCTACTTAGAAAGTACTCTACAAATCACGCCCTGCTGCTCAGGGGTGCACTGGGGCAACTGTGCTATAGTTTAAGATGGTAAATTAAGAAAACTGTATCCCACTGAAGGCACATTGGGTATGCAGGAAGGAAGAATGCAATACCCTAGTTGGAATTTGGCCCAGGACCAGCGAGAGAGAGAGATTAGACTGGTAGAATAGCCCTGGAAGACCCGGAGTGTTTGTGCGGGAGAGCAGGGAGGTTGTCAGTGTCAGGCTGCCTGCTGTCTTGCTGATGGTGTGGTTCTTATTTAAGGTAAATGGGAAGCAGCAGAAATTGTTCATTACCTCCAGTCCCTCATTAAAAAGCACTAAAAAGATGGATGCCCTATTGTGCCTTATAAGTTGATTTTAAGGCTTCAAAATGTGGCCTCAATGACCAGGGCCGTCCTTAGGATTTATGGGGCCCTACGCAGTATTATTAAACTGGTGCCCCTATGCCGGATGGCAGCCCAAGCTCACAGCCTGGTGGGGGAGGGGGAGGAGGGACTTGACAGCAAAGGATAATGAGATCCCCAGCCTGCCTCATGGTGGCGGAGAGTCACAGTTCCCCGCAGAGACTTCCATGCACTCTCCCTCATGCAGAATGGACACGAAGAAAGTACCTATTTAAAAGCACTAAAATTTGGGAATAAAAAATGTCAGTCACAGGTTTTTTGATATGCCCTGAAGTTTGTCAGAGATTTATTTGCAAAAACTTCATAGTAAGGGTGAGTCAGCTGTCCTGCTGAATACAACATTACATATAATGGAATACATGATGCAGCTCTTCTCTGTTTTACATTTTCTTCATCAGTATTTCTAAGTTGAATTTATATTTTAAATGTACTCAAATCTTAAGCCAGCATTCCAGATTACTACATATTTAACTCACTGAAACAAAGACATTCTTTTAAATTAATCAGAGAGGTTTAGTGTGTTCATAACAATGTTCATTGCTTTTAGAAAAAGGGAACAGTAATTTACTTTGTGTGATCTCCATAACAAGAGACATGGTTATGAAATTTCACCAACTTTAAAAAAAAATGTTTCCAAAGATTTTAGGAATAACAAGGATTTTGTCTTACTAAGGTACTGATTTTGCTGGAGGGTTCTTTTAAAACTAGTTTGTCGGATAGTCAGAAGTAAAGAAAGGGAACTCTTTGTCCAGCTCTGTTGTCCCTTTAAGGGCTCTCTTCAGTGGGGAGTGGGGGGAGAGGTGGTGAAGGGATGGACAGAAAGGACAGGAAGACTTGGAAGCACTTTTTTTTTTTTTAACTATAGTAATTAAAATGTGTATTTTAGATAAGGGAGGTCTTTTGAAGGATTTATTTAAAAAACTATGCCTGAAGATCCACACATTTAAGGCTAAAGATGATTGTGCATCTAAAACTCTATGCAAGCATTTTTTAGAAATGTGATTTTATAATCTTCACCAGCTCACTAATGAAATATTTTTAAAGCAAATTTTAAACTAAGGTCCTGTAGACTGACATGTTCTGTGTAAATATTACATTAATGCACAACTGTTTTTGTCAGTAAAGTCAGAAACTGACAGTATAAAAATTTATTTGGGCATAAGCTTTCGTGGACATCTGATGAAATGGGTTCTAGTCCACAAAAGCTTATGCCCAAATAATTTGTTAGTTTTTGAGGTGACACAAGGACTTGTCCTTGTTTTTGCTGATACAGACTAACAGGATTACCACTCTGAAACCTGTCAGTATATACCTTGGGGTTGGCAAATGCCTGTTAAATGGCTTTATTACCCCTTGAATGTCTCTTTAACAGTTTCAATGTTGTGCTAATAGGTCTGGCAGGCTGGAGGTTTTTTCACTTTTAACTACTAGATTCCCTCCCAAGGAAGACTCACCAGGCTAGAGCAGCCATCTGTGGGAGCCTGCAGGAAGGGTCAGAACAGGAATAGGAAAACAAGAGGTGGACACTAAGACCCAGTGGTGCCCCACATTTTCAGGTGCCCTATGCAGCTGCCTATGTTGCCTATGCCTAAGGACAACCCTGTCAATGACTCATTCTCCCGAGAAGGGATGGCATCCACAAGACAACGAATTAGTTCCTACCAGTGCTGTAAATTATATCAGCACAGGCAGCAGACAACATCGTCTCCCAAAGAATTTTTGTTTTTTTCCCATAGTTTTCTCCTTCCACTCTCCTTGCTTTTCCTACATCCCACCTTTCCTAGAGACATCTTTCAGAAGGAAGTAAACCTCCAGCTAGGTTTGGCTATTGGAAATGTAAACACACTGAAGCCATCACCAATTCAAATTCTGGATATAAGGTAGCAGTTTGCTGAACATGAGCTAAGCAACAAGTTCTCTGTAGCTAACTGACTCATGGACAATTTTATTTAGAAGCATCTAAAAGACATTTAGGGGTCAGAGGTTTTCTGTCTTTTGACTTCCCAATTCGATCATTAAGTGCTCTGCTTTTATGTTCATGAATGGAGTTTGAGGGAGGACTACCTTCTTAGTGCAATGTGAAACAAAAAGTATTTTCGTACAACATTTAAAACCAATTAAAATGGATAATTATCCTTTTTTGGAAGTACACAGTAATCAAGTTTAAATTTCATACTTTATCACAAAACTACTGATAACATTATTTACATCGTAATTTTCATCCTGTTGAATTAGGAATTTACTACACAGCTGTTGAGACAGGAGATATACTCTGATCAGAGAGAATGTGTAATAAAAGATGAATGAAACATGAGGTTTATACGTAGAGATTATAGTAAAATCATTAGTGAAACATGAAAAAAGTACTCAAATTAGGATAATTCATTAAAATCTGAGATTTCAGTTAACATGCTATTCCAATATTTTTGCTACATATTGTCATATTTCAAAACAGATCACCAAAAGTATTAGAAAATATTGGCATATATTAAGATTAAATTTATTTCATTAGCTACTTTAAGGAATTGCCAGTAATTTTATGCAAGAAAAATAAAAATTATGATTTGTTGGTACATTCATTCCACAGATTAACCAAACCTAGAGAAGCAGCAAAGAGTCCTGTGGGACCTTATAGACATTTTGGAGCATGAGCTTTCATGGGTGAATACCCACTTCGTTGGATGCATCTCCAAAACGTCTGTTAGTCTGTCAGATGCCACAGGATTCTTTTCTGCTTTTACAGATCCAGACTAACACGGCTACCCCTCTGATACAAATCTAGAGAAGTTATAATCTAGCCTGGTCCTGGGAATTTTCCAGTCTATCAAATAGTATTTGTAATAATATGGTTAAAAGGTTGGTATTTGAAAATAATCTGTTAACTGATAGAGGTTATCCTCAAATCAATGAAAATCTGATATTGATTATGTAAGACATACACTTACATGTCATTGTAAATTGTCACATGTGGAAAAAGTACTTGAACTTGTAAATTTCCAGTAATTCATCTTTTTCAAGATTAATCAAAAACACAATTGATCAGTGTTTGTTGAATTTAATCATGCACTCTAAAATAACCAACTAAAACCATAACTTTTGATTAGTTACTTTAGTATCATGGCTCCAAACCGTTTAAGTTAAGATAAGGTAATTGCTCTGCTAATTTGCAGTTATTGTGTGTATAAGAAACATCAGCTGACATCAGTAATTGATATTGGTTCCTTTCCTGTCATGACTTTAAACTTTTATAGAAATGCGTTTTTACTTCAAGGTAATAAACATTTTTGCCTCCAAGAGACACTTTTGTGTTGAAATATTAGCTACATTGGTTTCTTGTTTAATATTAACTTTGTGTGTTAGACATTTTCTATATCAGGAATCAGCAACCTTTGAGAAGTGGTGTGCCAGGTCTTCATTTATTTACTGTAATTTAAGGTTTCAGTGCCAGTAATACATTTTATATTTACAGGCGCCAGCGGACAGAACCCCAGACTGGCAGCGAGCTGAGCAGGGCCGGCGGCTGGGACACCGGCTGGAAGGGGCCGGTGGACAGAACCCCAGACCGGCCATGGGTGTGGCAGACAGAACCCCAGATTGGCAGTGGGCTGAGTGGCTCAGCCTGCTGCTGGCCTGGAGTTCCGTTCATCCAGGCAGGCAGCGGGCTGAGCAGGGCAGGCGGCCAGGACCCCGGCTGACAGCAGAATGCCATTAAAAATCAGCTCGCATGCCGCCTTTGGGATGCGTGCCACAGGTTGCCGACCCTGTTCTGTATTATTGCAGTTATATACTTAAAGCATATTCTTAGTTCCACTGACTTCAGTAGAGGTCGGTGGGACTTAAGCATGTGTTAACGTGCTTTGCTAAATCAGGATCTCTGCAGGGTACATGAAGGTAAGAGCTATTGTTTGGCCTCTGAGCTGGTCAGGAAGCAGAGATTTACACATGACTGCAGTGTTTCATTGTTCATCTCTGAAGAATTATACTTCCTGTCTCTTCACATCAGTTCAGCCACTCCTGAGTCACAGTTTTCTTCTTTATGTAAAAGTAGCATTTGTTTCCCTTCAAAAAAGTCTAAACTTACCTTGTCTCCAGCCAGGATCTTGAAGGAAGCCATGACCTGGTCGGCAGTATCAGTATCTGCTGTTTCCCGGGACATGAAGTCAATGAAGGCCTGGAATGTCACTACTCCCAAGCGGTTAGGATCTACAATGCTCATGATGCGGGCAAACTCTGCTTCTCCCTAGATGACAAGAGAGTCAGCAACAGGTCAGACTATTGTTAAGAATGACCAGAATGTAAGTCCAGTTCACACAAATGATGGCATCTGGAAGGTGAAATAATGAGACTGGAATGTTTCTACATGATCCCAATCTCATGGCTAAGAAAATAAAACTAGGGAAGACACTTTAAATCAATCTCACAAACACATTCACCAACAAGCTTCCCTAGCTGATTTTTTTTAAATGTTCATTTCCCCTTTGGAGTTAGGTATTTTCAACAGTGCTCTGGAACAATGCCATCTTAGTCCCACAAAACTGCTACCCTACATTAGCTGTCAAAGCAGAACAGAGCAGTAATCTTTCTAGTTCAGTATCATGTCTCCAACAGAGGCTAATAGTATGGATGCTTCAAGATACAAAGATCCCTGTAATGCACAGAATGATGCAATTCTATATCACAGGGCCCTCTGAAAATCAGATAATTATTTGGGAGCCTAAACATGGATTCAGAACCTAATTTTGGGCAGCCAGATTTGAAGTCTTTAATTTCTTCTCTGGAATCTCTTACTTCCCTTTTACTTTTCATCATACCAACTGCCCTTCTCTAGGACCTTAATGGTTTTAAGCTCATTCTTACCAAAAAGGCACCAGAAATCAGAGACCTATATGCTTTGGAGAGGCCTGGCAGAGCAGCATCTCCAGGGTAGTGTCTTTAGACCCAGGGGTTCTTTCACTGTACATTATTTTGACATGGGAGCTAAGACCTTATGCTTCTTAATTATCTCTGTATCTAAGAGCATTTATTCTGATCATCCTCATACAGGGGAAAAAATGGTACAAGAGAAGGGGTAGATCCCAATCTGCCTGGGAGCAAGAGTGAAACCTTCAGGCAGCTCAGTGCAAATCAACATGAAATAGTAACATACGTACATAATCTTTAAAGCATTTGGTCAAATGCTAACTGATGTGGCCTTGTACACCAGACTGAAGGAGTTTGTATTTACACTGGGCTGAGAAGTAGGTTACACCACAGGACTGCTTTGCCTAACATTTGTGGCAGCAAGGTTATTAAGGACATTATTTAAATTTCTTGTGTGATTCTCTTCTCCTCTTAGAGAAGATTAGTACCAATATGTTTTGCCTGCAGAAGTTCTCCCCATTATGATTCTTCTGTCAACAAAGTCAGCCTAATGCGGTGTTGTCCTGAACACTAATCTATTTACTGAGGAAAAAGCTATGAGAAAGCTACAAACAGGACTCTAGCCTGCATGAATAGGCAGGAGTGGAGTGGAATAAAGGAGTATTTCACTTATCATAGTGGGAAGGGACAGGACAGGAGAGGAAAGGGAGACAGCTACCAGGAAAGCATTCTAATTGTACTGTTTCTAGTCTAAGTATCTTTGGTTGGTTAGAAAAAGCTGATCTCAGTAATGTTATCAATGGAGATTAAAATTTACACCTGCTGAAAGGCTTGCTGCCATATTACCATTGAAAGATTTACAAATGGATATCAGGATCCTAGAGTCATAACTGGCCTTAGGAAGAAGCTTGAAGCAAGTATCCTTGTAGCACACCAGGTGTGGGGTGACACAATATACAGACTGTCCATTTTAGTTTCACTTTTAGGCACTAGAAGCTTAAAGGCTGAATTTTAGTTGGATTTATCTATTTATAAATGGTACAGTGTGTGTGTGTGTGTGTGTGTGTGTGTGTGTGTGTGTGTGTGTGTGTGTGTGTGCGTGCGCGCGCACATGCACATTGAGAATTTAGCAAAAACACTTCCTGTAGAAATAAAACTGTTTAAATATTTATTTGTAGCAAAAGCATTCATTCATTCCTCAGGCTGTCAAGAAGACTTCCATGGAATTCCACTGTTACTTATTGCTGGAAAGGTTACATGTTGCTGTATGCAAACAGTGAACACAGCAACAGGAGCTGTGTCATCACTTCTTCCAGTTTATAAGCCATGCAGTTTTCCAAATCAATTCTCACTCTACACAGATCAGAATTGGACCTAACCCTCCCATTCTTCCCTCCAGCTAGAGCTGTAAGACAAAGATTTAAATGCACACATACACACAACCGTTTCAACATTTAGTTTCCATTTCTGAGAGAGTCCTAAGAATTAAGGTAGCTTTTACCTTGATTCATTACAAATGTGTCCCCTTCCCCTTTGCAGAAGGTCATATGAATCATTGTGAACATGAGTGACAGAGGGCTCTACGTTACCATATTGTAACCCATGGAGATAAGGCAGGCTCTGAAATCTTCAGAATCCATCATGCCAGTCTTCTTCTACATGGAGCGATGCAAGGATGGAAGAAACCAAGAGAGAGAAAATGGAAACCAGTCGAGGAAGAGATGAACCCACAGGAGATATTACAAAGAATGGATTTGGGAAAAGTGACAGGAATTATTGGACAATGAACAACAATACAATAAAGGTGGTTTGAAAAACCATGAAGAAGCAATGATCCAGTTGGAAATGAAATCGTTTTCATATAGGACACATATTGAATATTAAAAAAAAGAATGAAGCACGATGATATCAAGTGAGACAAATACACAAAGAGAAGAAGACAGGGAAGTTAAGTGAAACAAGTAAATGGAATAGGTAGATATAAAAAGGATTCTCCCAAGACAATAAATGAAGGTAATTAAAAGGGGTAGATATGAAAATTCATTAAGTAAAGAGAAAAGGTGGGATGGAACAGAGATACATGTACAATAAAACACGAGAACAACAATGACAGAAGGATTAAAACAAAAAAGAAAAGAAAGGAGAAAACTGTTATTTCCTCTTAGTTCAACATCTCGCTGCATTCACCACTAGCATTCAGTACCTGTGCATCGTTTCCAATATCGTAACCCAAGCTGATGAGGCAGGCTTTGAATTCCTCAGGGCCAAGTGTGCCGGAGTGATCCTGGTTATGCGGTGTGCCAGGCAACAGGACATGCAGTGCCAGGGGGGCGGTAGTGTGGGGCAGGTAAAAGAGAGGTAAAGAGGAGATCAAGAGCAGGTGAAAAGAAAACAAGCAGGTGCACCATGCAGTGGATGAGGAGAGGAGAGAGAAAGAATGACATGCAGATAAAAAGACAGGGAAGAAAAATAAAAAGTGCACAAAGTTAGATACCACAATGATATTTCAGGATGTGCTAAAAATGCTCTCAAAACAGTAGTTTCTCAGAGAACTTGATCACATCTTGACAGTGTTTGAATAAGAATTGTTAACACTAGCAAGCTTTAAAATCTACTTTTTCCAAATCAGTCCCTGACATTGCTATTCTTTTACCCAGTAATGCCAGAAGTCCTACATTTCAACAGTAACCCAGAGTGCAAAGAAGCAGACAGACACAGTGGGTAGCAAACCCTATCACCTTACTGTTCTTGCTATCAAAAGTCAGATGCCCCAAATAAAGGGGTAGGCTAGGGCAGGTATGCCTGGCAATGCTTCAGTGAAGCTTAGCTGGTGGAGTATCTTGTGTGCTCCTGAACAGTCCTGGCATCCCAAGAACACATCAGGAAAAAAACAGCTGAAACTCAGGGAAGTGCTGCCACCCCTGTATTTCTAAGGGCTGTACATGAAAGCAGAGCTGTGACTGGCTGAGCTCTCTCAAGTGCTCCACCCTTAAAATAGCACCCCTGGCTTTGTATAGCAGCTATCTTTGCTATTACACAGAGGGATGCACCAACGATGGATACAATATTCATTTATCACACCCCTTTCCTTTGTGTTTTGAGAGGACCCCCATGGTAAACATGAACTTCCTCACAAGAGAGCCTACTGGAGGCCAGCCACAAGCCCAGAAGAACATTTTATGACAGCTGCACTTCTTTTGGCTCAGAATCCCCAAACACTGTGGGGTGGGAAGCGTTCATCACCAAGAGTTATACACAAAATTGAGAATCCCAATTTGAAAAGCAGAACTTAGCTGCAAGGCAGCACTGAGGAGCTTCCTGCCTGCAGTCATCATCATTTTGACATGCCACACTGGCAGGAGAAGGAACTCAGGGTAGGTGTGCAGGGCCAGCTTCAGCTGACTCCCTTTTTCAAAAAAAGAGTCAACTTTTTCAGTTTGGTGTTTAAATCAGTATTACAGCTTCCCAGCAGAAATAATTGAGGATGAGGCAACCATATTTTCCATGTTACCAATGTAACCTCCCCTATCTTCCATCTATATGTAAATAGAAGGCTTGTTTATGTGAATGGAAAGCTAGGATGTACAGCATACACTGGGGAACACTAGACAGAAGAGAGGGGGTCGTTACCTGAACACACTTTCAACAATGCGAGAGGAGTTAGGATGGCCATTATTTGGCCATCTGGAGGTGGCTTCTCCTTAAAATAAGATTGCAGTAATGGGGATATAGCTTGAGACCGCCATAGAATGCTGTGACAGGCTTAGCAAGTGTCAGGCGCATATGTTTGCACACTGCTCTGGGATCTGTATTGGCTGCCAGTAGGTCTATGGGTGGCATTCAAGGTGATAGCATGGAACCTACAGAACCCCAAATGGTTTTGGACTTGGGAGTGCCTCTCTCCGGGTAACAATGTGGCTGTTCAGATTCATGGAAGCACGCCAGCTGATCTCCCTTAGATGCAAGTGAGAGAGCTGCTGGCAGGATGATGGTTGAGTTTATTATGGGCTTATTTTATTATTGCGTTTGCTGGTGGCTCTATATTTATTTATGGTTTGTTATATTGTACGTAGCACTTATGTGAGGGACCTCCAGAGATGAAGGGATGGGTGCCTACAGTTTTATAAATCCAATACTCAGTCACTATATGGAAACCCTCTTGCGGGATGGGGAATAAGAGGTGGGGAGAATAATCCATTTTCTAAATATGCTGGCAGACTTCTCCCATGTCTTAGCTTAGTCAGGAAACTTGCATTCCAGACAAACTTCCTGTCTCAGCATGACAAATAGACTAGCCTAACGTGGACAGGATTACCCGACAATCTCCACAGGGCTGACGGCTCATGAGACCTAGTCCTCTAAGCACAAGAATGAAAAGTCTACTATGTGGATAGTTCTACTGCAGGGGCTGTTTGGTTTCTAATGCTATGCCAAGCCTATGAAAAAGCAGGTGGCCCACTGAGCTCCAGGGGGCACAGACTTACCCTGTCAAAATGGTTAAAGGAGGCCCGGAATTCATTCATCTGCTCCTGGCTGATTCCTTTGGCATCACGGGTCAGAATCTGATTTTCCACTTCATTGATGGTTCTAGCAATTGTTGTAAGCAACTGCTCCCAGCCCACTCGGATATGCTGAAGAAGAAAGGACAAGACTTTTCTTTTAAAAAGTGGCACCTTCTGCATCTGGAGCCCTTGGTTCGACTGTGTTAATCATTACAAGTTAAGTGATCCTGATGGTCAGGGCCTGGTAAATCCACTTGCTCAGAAAACCTCTCTCTCACCCTGGGCAAGTGCCATCAACTTCTTCAAAATCTGAACCTTCATTTAAAAAAAAAAATTGAAGATCAGATTCTCATCTACACTAAGGCATTACGTCAGCTTTAAGGTCACTTTACTCTGCCAGAGTGGTGTAAAGCAGCCTTAGAGTAAATAAGAATCAAGCCCAAAGTTTTTAGCTCTCAGTCATGCAGAAAACCTTTCAAATGTGAACTGAGTGTAAAGTGATGCACACATGTCATCCTAGGTCTGACACCCACTTCTCCAGTGCCTCTATTATAGCACAGCCAGATACAGTAATGAGAAGTAACCAGAGAGTCTGTTGCCAAAGTGAAACTGACAGGAATCTGGTTAGTTTTAGTGTGCTGTTGCTTGGGAGAGTTTCCAGCAGCAACACTGAAACTATTAACTAGGGAGAAGGAGCAAAAGAATGGAGTCTGTGAAAGGCATGGAGTAGCAGAGACACCTCACCATCCCCATATTCTTGGGGCACCCAGCAGGATGTAGAGGGGGAAGCAGAGAGAGAAAACTTCTCTTTCCAGATGGTGAGGGAACTTGGCCAATTGCAGGGAACTCAATCACTGTTCCTGGTTGGGGCCTCTAGGTACTGGTGCACCTTGGTCCCTCCTATTCTGTGCCTGTGGCAGATAATAGTCTAGCCTTCTAGGAGCCATAATACTTTGGTCTAATTTTAGTTGTGGGTTCAGTGTGCAGCTGCTGGGTGGTGCAGATGGCCTGTGATGCGCAGGCTACCAGACTAGATGATGTGGTGGGTCCCTTCTGGCCTTAAACCCCATGACTCTAAATTTATGACACATCTACTAGCCAGAGATTGATACAGAAGATTAAGGCCCTCACTGCCCCCAAATAAAGTTCAGGGATCATACTCTGGTATGGATCCCAGCAATCTGGCAAATGGTGGGGCACTCATCTGTTGCATTGGCCCTGGACAATGGACCCCACGTTTCATATCAGGCTGTGGCTATTAGTATGTGTAGTCCTCTGACTATTAAGTATCTGGCACAATTTCCCGGTCTATATATGGGTGGGCGGATGTTGAAGGAGAAGATTGATAGAATAAGTACAGAATAGCTATAAAGAGAGGAAAAGGAGAGAGAGACAATATAGGGGAGGAGGCAGAGAATTCAACATAGAGAGAAAGGGAAATTAGGAAACATGCTGAAGACAGCTCAGGCAAAGATGGACCATAAATAATTATAGGAAAGTGAAAAGAAGCCAAGAAAGGAAAGTCAATGCTAAAGAGAGAAATTTAGTGAGTACAGCTGGTTGAACAGTATTTGCTGAATAGTATTTGGGGAATTTCTCCAGGATGTGCCAAACAATTTATTCAAAAATACTTTGTGGAACTCAACTAGCTCTATAGCTGGTCAAATACTAGTTAGCTAATACCAGTGAAGTTAATTGCATAATATAGTCAGGTGTTATCTTTCTTCTGTTATTGGACCAGCCCCCGCAGTAAGTAACATTTAAAAAAAAATCATTAGCTAGAGAGTTGATTTGCAATGTTACAATGAAATATGGAGCACAGCAACAATACACAGTTGTCTTATTTCTTGAAACTCCAGAGGTCAGAGGGGGGACTGCCTGTATGTTGCATTCTTTCCCCTCACACATTGTATGTCTTGTCTATTTAGATCTTAAATTGTTTGAGGCAAGAGTCTCTTGTTATATTTGTATAGACCCTAACACAGCAAGGTCCTGTTCCTGGTTGCAGTCTCTACCATAGTATACCATAGTATAAATAACGCATTAATGTATCCACACCACCACCACTGGTATTTTCACCCTGGCTATTAGGTTAGGCATCCAGCTATCAAGTAGCAGGCTAATAAGTGTCAGGTAAACACTCAATATGCACTGGTGTTCTTAACTGGTCCCCATCTACCACCTGCTGAAGTCACAACTACTCAGGGAGGACTCAGAACTGGATTAGCAAACAGAGCTGCAGGTCTGAACTAAGATGCACTGGCAGGGCATTGTGGGCGAAGCAGTGCTGTCAGTTCCTCACTTTCATGAGTGCGAAGTTTAGCCCAGGGTTTTGGAAAAGAATCTAGGTGTTATGGGGATGCTCATCTTAACTACATCTGGCCAACACAGCTTAGGTTGTTTTGTATGCCTGGCCTAAAACACAGCAGGCTGAAGGCTTCTCCAGGCATTTACCTCCATGGTATAGTTGGTGTGCTTGTTGTCAAAGATGAGTGCCTCCTGAATCTGCTGGTGGTCTCCCTCCAGCTGGTCAATCTTTGGTTTGTAATTAATAATGCTCTTCTCGTACTGCCGCAGGTGGTTGAGTTGGTCCTCCAGGGTCCCATGCATCTCTATGGAAATGCGGCCAATCTCCTGCATAAACAAACCCAAGGGAGTTGGGCCCATTAGAGGGACATGCCTCAACACACACAGTATCTACCTATTCCCTGTATGGGATAAAATGCTTCAACAACAAGTCATATAGATCTGAGAGAACAGAATCTAGTTTTATGGCTTTAAAGAGAGGAGATAAACATATGAGGTCAGATCCCCATATGTTACCAACCACTCTAGCTCTACTGAAGTCAGTGGAACTACACCAGTTTACATCAGCTGAAGTTCTGACTCACTGTCTTATGAGTAAGGCTACGATTTAGTCTCGGGTATTTTTAGTAAAAGTCATGAACAGGTCACGGGCAATAAACAAAAATTCATGGCCTATGACCCATCCATGACTTATATTAAAAATACCTGTGATTAAATCGGGGGTGGGGTGATGCTGGGGGTGGGGTGATGCAAGGCCCCCGTAGTAGCAGCTGGTGTGGCTGTCCTGGGTGCCACCTGAGCATCTGGCCCCAGAGCCAGCTGCTTGGGCGGCTGTGGGGTCAGCCATCCTGACCCCTGCAGAAGTCAGAGGTCTTGGAAAGTAACGCAATCAGTGATTTCCATGACATCTATGACAGATACGGGGCCCTAGTTATGAGCCTACAGGTTGCAATTTCCCTTCCTTCCTAACCCGTTTGTATGCTCACCATATCAGACACATGCTATGCTCTCACACTTTGTCACTTATGCGAAGTCCCAATCACCAGACTATTTGGCGCTCTGTTGAAAACCTCGTCAAAACCATCCTTTAAGTAAACTGATCAAGGGTAACTACTGAGTGCGGAGGTTTACCCTCCTTACCTTCCACCTTCTGCCTCTTCCCACTAGGAAGAGGTAAAGCCACCTGCTGCAGGACTGATTCCCACTAGCCTTGAAATATAAGAAGCCAGGTTTGAGAACAAGGGTCCTAGTCCCTGGTAGGCTTTGCTGAGCGTGACCTCTAAAATGAACACATCAGATCTTTGATTGTGCGTCGAACTCGGATGAAGCATACCTTCCCACTTTGCAGGTGTAATTTGCACCTGAAGTTTACACCTGGAAAATGAATTGTGGGTGCACGTCTGAGTAGGTCACTTCAAAGGCCATCATTCCACAAATCTACCCCTTGATGTCTATCAAGATCATCTAGGTCTAGGGATTAGCATGTGTGCAGGGTAATGGTGACTTCCATGTTGGAAACAAACCATTACCCCATATCATACAACTCCTCCTTCTCCATCACCAGTTAAATAATGGGAAATGTTTTAATACAGCCAGGACCTCATGCTTTCAGAAGACATAGGGACATGACATGAGGAGACTTATATAAAGCCATTTCTGTGCAAATCAGAAACTTGCCAGCAAAGGAGTAGTAGAGGCTACATAAGAGATACATCTCTGTACTTGGACGAGGGTGGGGATTTGAAGATGACAGAAGATGGAAAAGCAATGATGCTGGGAACAGTTGGAACTCAGAGGAGCAGCTGCATTATATGTTACCACCTCCAACTGTGCCACTTGGGTCACTGACCCAAAGAACAGTAACAGCATTGGCGTTTTCTCAAGGCAGACAAGCAGCCTACACTGAGGGGATCCAATGAAGTGGAATCACTAGTTGGGCAACATTGGATGATAAAAGACGAAGGTGTGGCTGATTGCTCTGCGAACCCTCTCAGTATGTCTATGGTAATAGTAATTTAAGGACAGGGAATAAGCTGGCCAGCACTTTTCTTTTCCTCAGCTAGGAGAGAGATCAAGATGCTTTCCTCACACAGTATCTGCTGTCCTGCTTATTTCATGCTCTTTATCTCTGTGCTCCTTCTCTCATGGCTTTTTTCTCCTCAAATCTCTGCTTATCTAGCACTGACTCCCTTACTCCCTTCTTAAATGTCTTCCTTGAAGAGCCTCCCCCATCCCTTTCACCTCCTGCCATCAGCACTAGCCTTCTTGTACTCTTCTATCTTTAACTCTACTTACCTTAATTCAGATCTTAGCTAAAAAAGTTCTCCCTTAAAAATTCTTTCCTACTGCTGTTTTACCACATAATTGTGTTTATTTTGTAGTGCATTTTGAAACAGATGGTATGAAAGTGGTTATACAAAATAAGCTTCTGCTGTATTTGTGTAAAGCAAGCGAGAAACCCTTTGAATATATTCAAGTGCCAGCATCCCTTTCTTGAGGCCACATTTTTGTATTTGCTGCAAAGACTGGGGAGAAAAAAGTACCATGCATCTGATTAGCCAGAGACAATCTCAGCACACACTATCCATTGACTTTCCATGAAAGCCTCCCTTACTGAAGCATGAAGAGAGGATTGCCCAAAGCCTGAAGGAAGAGGCACTCCAGAATGCCCGTTGCGATTGTGGAGGAGAGGAAAAAAAGATTGTTTCAAAATTATTAAGATGCTACCTCCATCTTGGTTTGGATCCAGGGCCCAATGACATTAGCCTGTGCACCAAACTGCTTGCGGAGTCGTTCATTTTGTTGCTGGCGTGTGTGCTCTTCCATCAGGGCTTGATCCCTTCGGGGAACTAACTGCCGCACCTGTAGCAAAACATACCAAGGCACAGCATGCATTTCACGTGCAGTCAGCTAGACACAATGCATCCAGAAATGGATGCAGCAAAGGGTTGCGGGCAAATAAGAAGTCATAAGCATCTGGCCTGGGCTGGATGGCTTGGGGGATGGGCAATGGGACATGAAACCTGTCTTCTCTGATGGCTTGTGTTAAATGAGTTGAAGGGCTCTGTTCAATTGCCATATGCCCACAAAGACCATCACCACAACTGGTATTAGGGATAGCATCTTTCATCAGAACAAGAAGGGAATAAAAGAAGATCCAAGTTCTCTTCTTTAACTTGCACATCCTGCACTTGGAAGCACTCTAAGCCCCCAGACGTGTGCTGGAAACAAATCATGCGAGACAAGCAGGGCCTATGCTCTGAGGTGATACTGAGAATTCTGTCTCTTTGGTGTTTGGCTGGTGGGTCTTGTCACCTTCTCAGAATCTAACTGATCACTACATGTGAGATTGGGAAGGAATTTTCCCACAAGGTCAGACTGGCAGTGATCTTGGAGCATTTCACTTTCCCTTGCAGCACAGAGTGCGGGTCACTTGCTGGAATTATCTGCGTATATCTCGCTTAATCATTTCACTGCCATTGCAGGGGCCCTGACCACTGGGGCATATCAGTCCCTCCTATTCTCAGCCTGTGACCTGTAATAGTTTAGTCTGTGAGCTGTAATACTTCAGTTGTTGGGGTTAGTGTGTGGGTGCTAGGTGATGTTGGTGGTCTGTGATATACAGTAAGGCAAACTAGATGCTTTCTTGTGGTCCCTTCTGGCCTTAATCTCTATGTCTCTAGCTTAGCACTGTGCATTGGACAGGAGAATTTAGAAAGGGAATAATTCACTTCCTAGGGTGATAAAATAGGCTGAACATCTTCTCCCTTACAGAGAAAGTGCAAGGCTCCAAGCACTCACGTGGTCCCATTTGCCATTTATTTCCTGTGGGCTTATGGTAGTGTAGGGATTGGTTCCTGCCATATTGACATGGTAGGTCTGGACAATCTTTGAGACTTCATTGTGGATCCCCAGGATTGCCTGTCGCTCCTTGTCGGCATCTGGCAAAGTGGCCTTGAACTGTTCATGGGCGGTGGTCAGTCCCTGGAAAACAGAGGTGCAAGCAGAGGAGAGATAAGAAGAGCATTAGTCAAAACACCACATTAAGGTGTTACTGAAAACAGTGCAGTTTGGAAACTCCTCTGCTGCTAAAGCAGAGCTATCAATCTCTGAGGGTGCAGAAAAGGCCATTCCGCAGCAGGTAAAAGCCACTTTTATGGCACTCAAACATTTTTCAGACCTTCATAGTTGGATTAAGGCAGGCAGTTATGAGGCAAGTTATTTTTGCTGTGTTTAGGTGTATCCCATATTGACTAGCTACAGAGATAACATCACAAAACTTGTCAAATAAATCTTGCTTTAGACTCTGGTGGGCTGATTTTCCCCAGAGTGCTTGATCCCTGCAATGAGGGTTGTGAGCACTAAATGACTTTGGAAAAAAGAGATCAGACCACTAGTGTTACTTTATAGCAGCTGGGTGACTAACAGAGTGCTAGGACAAATAGCCATTAGTTTTCTCCAGGTAGGGCTGCACCAGATCCACATCTAATATGGTTACAGTGGAATCAACAGAAGCAGGTCTAGTCCGTTCATGGATCACAACTAGGTGAACATCTTCCAGCCCACAGAAATTGGTAAATTCCCATTGGTTAAGTGCTCCGTAGCTGGAAATGGCACCCTCTCCACGACCACAACTGGTCCTGTCTATTCCTCTTAATGCTGCGATTCCCAAACTATAATCTAAGGTGGTCTGGGGAACACTTGCTGATAGTTTATGGACAGCTGGCAAGTCACTTGAGACTGGCCCATTTCCAGCCATTTCTAGGTTTGTAATTCCAGAGAGCATGGAAGCCTGTAAAAGAAGAGAAAAAGACCAGGGAAACAAGTGCAGGGGGAGAGGTGGCAAACGGGACCAGGAAGCAGAGGCGCAGGTGCAGGGACAGAGAGGTGAATAGTACAGATAGACAGGGGAAGAGGAAATGAAGATGAAAGCAGAGTGTGTGACTGATAACTACTTCTGTTATACACAGTTAAACACAGGAAATAATTTCCTATGTAAGCAACTGTTGTGGTGTTCACAGGGATGTATTTCAAGTATGAATGGAAGGGGAGTATAGTCCATGAAGTTACAAATGGGAGAAGGTGGTGTTCATAAAATGCACTCTCTATTCAGATTTGATCTACAGTATGAAAGAGTTAAAATAACTCATTGGTCTAGGACAGGGATTCTCAAACTTCATTGCACTGCGACCCCCTTCTAACAACAAAAATTACTATAGAGCCCCAGGAGTGGGGACTGAAGCCTGAGCCCAAGGGCTTTAGCCCCAGACAGTGGGTTTTGGGATTCAGCGTGGCCCTGGGCTTCTGCCCTGGGCCCCAGAAAGTCTAAGCCAAATTTGGCAAACCCATTAAAATGGGATTGTGACCCACTTTGGGGTCCCAACCCATAGTTTGAGAACCGCTGGTCTAGAGAAAGCACTTTAGCAAATGGCAGGTCTCTAGTTCAGTAGTAGGGCTCATGCTGAGTCAGTACCATTTACGACATCTCCACCCACTGCTAGTGCTACAGAGCCCACACCCAAAAAGCCCGCCAGCACTCTATGCATTCTCTCTCCTGTGCAGTGACCTAATCTGGAAATGACAGCATCCTAGCCTGATGGCCAGCAAATCAGTTGCTACCAGGAAGCAACAGCTGAACAGCAAGAAGAGCCGTTTCTTCAGCTCAGCCAGCCTAATCCAAGCAAATACATGTACTGTCTGCTGTCTTCCCAAGTGCTAGTCAAGCAGGAGAAACAGCAATGCCTTTCAGAACCCAGAAGGGCAACTGGACCGCTGAGGTCTGAGAACTATGGGGACCTACTATAAGCTTTTTTCCACAGCAGCCTTGCAGCAGGAGAGGGGAAGATAAGATGAGTTGTTGCCTCCAATGACGTCATGGAGATTTGAAAGCTTTGACCCTCAACAGTAACTCAGCAGCAAAGGGGCGAGCACAATATTCAGCAGTGTAGCTGTCCAGCGCAGGACTAGAGAAGCCATCAAAGAAACAAGAGGAGCAGAGGAACTGGAGGTGGGGAATTATGGGACTGCTGGCTTAGCACACAGGGCCTGAGAGTAGCTTTAAGCCCTCTCACTAGGATAAGAATGCATGATCCTCTCGACTCAGTCATTTTTAAGCAAGACCCTCACTTCTCCTTTAAAAATCCACATTCAAGTCCTGGTATCCAGTTAGATGGGAGTAATCTTGGCTTATATCAGGTCTTCTGAAGAATTTGAGAAAAACTCAATTCCCCCCTCCCCCCCACAAAGATCACCAGATAGAGCAGAAGTGCCAGAACACCATAAGCACACCACTTGCCATAATCAAGTGAAAAGTACTGTCTGATTGCACACAAACACATCTCAGGAGAAAGATTTGCATATACCTGGATCTCCTCTATGGTATGAACAATGAAGGTGTCCTGCAGATCCTCCATGGCCCCCTCCATCCAGTTATTGAAAGGGGCAGCTCGTTTTGCATATTCCAGGTATAGCTGGTCAATTGTCTCCAGCAGCTTCTCTGTCCTCTGGAATTCCCAAAAAGAAGAAAGGATTAGAGAACAGTAACCAGACAGCACGCTTTGTAATTAGCTAAGCAGAGCCTCCCTCCTGTGTTTATCTGCTCCCCGACTCCTTGCCATGGCCCTGCTCCCTGAGTGTTCTCAGAAGGAAGTGACTTTAAAAGTGTTCCTGAAATTAGGGTCTGGAAATGGAAAAACTGACTTATTAAATATTTTTAATTTGCATATCCTTAAATCAGCTACATGTTATATAATCATGCCATTACACAACACTGATTTCCCCCTCTTCTTTTTACTTATTTATTTTTGTAAGAATAATCTTCTCAAAAGAGAGAAAAATTTAAAAATACAGGAATGCCAAGAAAATGTAACAGCTCACGCAATGCAGAGGTGCCAAATCTGGTGGTACAGCTAGGCTAGAAGTAAAAATAGGACACTCGTTTACTAGTCTGGATGCCTAAGCTTTGGAAAATAGTTTGAAGATCTGAAATTTAATACTAGCGTGCATTGCAGCTGGTGTGGGAATCCATGCTAGCAAAGGAGGCTGCTGGCTGTCCTGCATTTATGGCACCCTATTGATGAACTGATGAAACCATGGAGTGGTCCTAGAAGTTCTCTCTAGGTCAGCAGCAAATGATGCAAGAGAGAAAGAGGAGACCATGTGTCTGCGTGAATCACACTCTTCAACTTCAAGTTTCTGATAAGCAAGGAACAACAGAGGGCCTGACAGGTTCTCTCTGCTGGATGGCCTTGTAATCCCAAAGGCAAATACCTGCAAGGTTTCAACCTTCTTCTGGAACAATGGGCAAGCATGGGGTTGGAGATCTTCTTTTACAGGGAGTGCACAAGTTACACATGATCAATTTTCTGCAGTGGGGGAAGGAAGCTTTGGGGTAGACTTTCACAAAACCATTTATCTAGGAGAGATCATAGGTATCACCCGTTTTGAACTTGCATCACCCTCGGTACATTGTGTTATCTGAATTGCATTGCCTTTGTTTAAATTAGATCATAAGCAACTTGGGCGATGGGAATGTCTTATAGAATAGGAAGTGAGATAACAGACTAGATTCCTGAGTGAGTGTAACACTTGATGGTGCTGGCAGTCAGCCCTGGAAAGTGAAACTCTCCAATATCCCCTGAGCAAGCCCAGCACAGTCAGCAGCAGTGCAAGATTCTTCCAGACCGCCAGGTCAATGTGACTCAAGATTGATCTTAGTGAGCATATCTTACCTCCAAGGCCTCTCTACGTTTCTGGGTTAAAGCACCCAGATTGTCCCATTGGTCACATATCTTCTGGCACCTGGCATTGACACTCGGTGAGTCATAATAATCCAGCTCACTAAAAAGCAACAACAAAAATGGAAAAATTAAACAAAGACACCCACAGGAGGAACAACCAACAACTCCCCATCAATCTCAGAGAATGGAAGTAATCAAAAATACCTCCACTCCCTGTAATGAGACTTAGAAATCAACAGTACCCAGCTTTGGAGTCATTGCACATGATGTTACAGAGTGGTACTGTGTTCACACTCAGAATGCCACTATATGGAGATTATAAAATAGAAAAGAACACCCTCCCATTGATTTCCCATGACTATTTTCCAATTAATGGTGCACGTTGGGAAGATAGGGCAAATGGGCTGGGAAAGAAAAGCTGAGACTTCAGTCCAAGTTGGGAGTTGGTGGTTTTCGAGTACACAGCCATGCCAAATGCATTCCACTTCAGAACACCATGCTGCCTAAATACCTACTTCTTGTATATAGGGAGAGGGGGCTGAGAAGGTCCTCATTGTGGATTCAAAGAGCGAGAAACCATGCTAATGGATGTAGAGTGCTGCAGGCACCCTTTAGGCAATGAGGAACATACAGGAGCAGCTGAGGTGCACAGAACATTAACTTATTTAAAATAACCTCAGGATTAAAACGTGGATTGATTTGCCATATTCCCTGCTCTAGAGTGCACTGCCTGCAATGCCCATACTCATGGGGCAATGTTCTGTAAGAGTGAGGAGGCAGAAGAGCACACACACCTCTCTCTTGGTTCTGCACTTAGCAGGAAAGGAAGAGAGTAGCTTAATGACACCCAGCCTGGGAAGTGTCTGGGGCAGGAGGCAGGCCATGCAGCAGAGAATCCTGAATGCCAGGTAGGATAATTGACTTGACTACTGAGTGAATACAACACTTGAAAGTACTGGATAGTGAAACTCTCCTATATCCTCTGAACAAGTGCAGCAGAAACAGCAGCAGGGCAGGCTTCCTCCAGACCACACAACCAACACGTCTCAACCTTGGCTTGTTAGAATATCTCCAGAAGGGAAGGGAGCTCAGCATCCATGCTCTGTTACTTGGCCCCTTTTCGCTGAGGCTGCTAACAAAGAGCAATTGATGCCAATCATGAGGTTGTTTTTTGGGATGTGCGCTGAGCCCTCTGTTCCCTCCTGCATTTCACACAGCTTGAAAAGGGATGATCTCTTCCATCCCAGGACCAGGACTCTCCAATCTCTCTCTCTCTCTCTCTGCTGCAATCAGAGATTTAACTGCTTTGGGTGCTTGGAGGATCACTTTAATTCCTATGGACTAGCTGGCCTTAGTTCTAATCTTTGCTCAAAGGGATTGAGAAGTAACTTGGCCCTCCTCTCCTTCTGAGGTACCTCCTGACTTGGACAAAGGGGCAATTCCTAAAATTAGGTGAAGGACTGATCCAATAAGCCTCATCTTGTAAAGAAAACAGCTCCCCAGCCCAAAAAATGCGGCTGTTATGCCAGTCAGGCTGTTCAGGTCAAGATGAGGTGGATACTTATTCTTCAATATTACAGAAATGAGCCAACACCAAGTTGTCCTGGTCCTTATGCAGCCCCAGCTAATTCTCTTCCTCACATGCTATTGATCACATGCCTGCCTACAAACTGCCCTCAAACTGTGGCCATCAAACACTCCAGCTTCCCCGACTGATGAGGCTCCACTTCCCTTGTGACCTCTGCGTCACAGCCTCTAGGAAGTAGAGCTGAAGTGCAGCATTCCAAGCAGGAGCAAGGGAAGGCAGTCAGGGAATTCAGTCTGTGCTGGGGCCCACTGTCACTGGAGTCAGTCAGGAGCATGGACCGTGATCTAGCTGCCAGGCCAGGCATATAGTGCAGGACTCCTGGAAGTGTGGACCCTTATTCACCTGCATAGGCCCCAGGAGTCTAACAACGACACCTGCTTGAAATCATACAAGTCATGCCATATAAATCTGTGATTGATGGGTCCATCTCTACTCCCTGGCAGACAAAGGAGAGCTTGATACATGAGAGGGAGGGAAAAGAATATAGGGTAGCTTCCTGGTTGCCCTTTCTAAGCTAGCAAGAAGAGAATAGAAACAACAACGACCACCACCAAAAAAGCTATTCCTCATCCTGAAAAACTGCAATAGTGCTACAGCAACTGTTCTGAAATCCAGCAGGAGCAGGAAGAGGACCAGGCTCTTCAGGGAAGAGTTAAATGGCAATACACTGAGGTGGAAAAGGGTGGGAATCCCCTTTCAGAATCAAGCATATGCTCCTATCTCACCACTACTAATCTTCCCCACAGACAGAGTTTCTTAACCTCTCTCTCTCTTGTGTTTCAACCCCTCCTGCCCCCTGATCAGATAACAGGGGCTTTGGGATTTTCCTACATTCCTGCACTCTAAATCTTAACAGGGATTGTTTTATGATTGTGCTGGGCAGGACAGCAAAGCCGATTAGCCTTCAAGGTCCCCATTCTAGCTCCTAGAAAAGCAAATGCAGCAGGCGGCAGCCGTACTTGAGTTCTTGTGCAATAGCAGCAATCTGCTCAACACGGTCCTGGTGAGCAGCTAGGTCGCTCTCAAAGGCCTCATGTTTCTTCAGCAGGGCCTTGATCTCTGACAGGGTAGCAGTTTCATAATCCTTCTGCTGCAGCATTGCCTCCTTACCTACAGAGGGAGCCAAAGGACAGGAGAATGAAACCAGTGTTCAGCATGGATTCTTCATGCCCATGCTACTAGCTTACACTCCACTGGTGGACCCACCACTACTCCAAAGGTAACCCTTTGAACACTCCTGCAGTCAAGACAGGCCAATTTGGAGAGTCACACTTTTCAGTCTCAGACGAGTCTCTTGGATTGTAAGTATCAAGTGTTAACTGGCAACAGCGCTGCTCAACCAAGTGCCGTCAGTCACACTAGGTTCCAGATTCGGTCTCTAGCTTGGAAGAGGCCCTGGAGATTTTTCGCCTTCCTCTGCAGCGTGGGGCATGGGTCACTTGCTGGAGGATTGTCTGCACCTTGAAGTCTTTAAACCACAAGTTGAGGACTTCAATAGCTCAGACATAGATCAGGGGGTTGTTACAGGAGTGGGTGGGTGAGATTCTGTGGCTTGCGCTGTGCAGGAGGTCAGACTAAATTGAAGATCATAATGGTCCCTTCTGACCTTAAAGTGTATGAGTCTATGTGGCAACAAGGGGGAGATGGCTACATAATCAGAATGTGGCCACACTAATATATTTTAGTTAGAGAATATATTTTATGGAACATAGTTGTAACCACACTGCCAGAGAGGTTCTGGAGGGGTAATGAAGCAGGTTATATATTTCAGGCATAACACCAAAAGCATATATTTGCCACAGGCCAACCAGTAGTTTTCCAGCTCAGAAGATAGAGATGTACTGACACTCATGCTCTATGTGTGGCCATTCTGACTATATTATTTGTTTGTAGAAGACTTAATTCAATGGGGCCCTGAATATAGTCCTTCGGTGCTACTTCATTATTTTCCTAGACCTGAATCTCTTCTCAATACTAACATTCAAATTATTTTTTCTCCTTAAAAATGTGAGTGGAGTTGGTGCTTATGAAAGTCACTCACACACACAACTGGCGTGAGCCAAGCAACAGCTTTGCCAGCTGCAATATAAGCACCTCCCTCCAGCTCTGCCAAATGATCTACATTTCCACATGCAGCACTCTCTACCCTTACAGTCTTGGAACTGTCCAGTTTAGTATAGATTAGAGCCATGTGATTAATTAATTTATTACTATTACTATTATTGGCAAATAGTAAATTAGCTGAAAATGCATTTTTCAGGCCACCAAAACCATTCACAAATTCAGGCTGAATTCAAGAAATACTTTCAGCTGGGGAAAAAAAAAAAAAAAAGAGAAACATTTCAATATTTTGTTTCAACTTTTCTTTTCAAAGTGACACTTTCAAAATGAAATGTCAATCCAAATCAACATTTGTTTAGAAACTGCCTCTTCGGATCGACATTCAAGGTATTTTGTTTGATTTAAATTAACATTTCTCTGTTTTTTCCCCTCCCCTTCCCTGTCCCCCCCAGCATGGGGAAAAAAAAAGAAAGAAAGAAAACATTCAGTTTCAATTCAAAACTAACCAAAAAATTATTGGTTTTACTACTGAACCAATTATTTGCTCAGCTCTAATCTAGATGTGACAGACCAGTACAATCACTCCTGTGACACCCAGTCCTCTCTATCTTCAGATAGGCAATGGCACATTTTTAGAGGCAAAATGCTTTCAGAAAGAAGCATTAGGATTGGCATTACCATCTGTCCAGGACTCGTGAATGGAAGCTTTCTGCCGGAACTTCTCAGCCAGGTGGTCCAGCCTCTCTAGCCTTCGGATCTCATTCAAAAGCCATTCCTCATAGCCTTTCTCAGCCTGTTCTAGGCCTCCCCAGGCATTGTTTATGTCCTGCAGTGATGTAAAAGATACAGCAGCATGAGAGGAAGGGATTGGTTCAGAAGATTGAGAATGTTCTTCAGCATCATGCTTTGAGCATTCATCCAAGCGGACCATAGGCTTCCAATCACTCTGTAGCATCAGGAGGCTGTATTTTGGCTCCATGGTCATGAGATGTAGATTTGCAGCAGGCTGATGATCTGACCAGATGGAGTGCATTTAGCAGGTCAGAAACACGGAACCCAAAAGAGACACTCTGTGAAGCACTTCCACTCACAGCATGTTATCTATGAATGCAGTGAAATGTCATGAGAGGCAGTCACATGCCTCCTAATACGAAAAAACCTCTTTGATCACTCCTTCCTTGAAGAGGTCAATAAAAATTAGTTTGTGACCTCAAAACAGATGGACCCAATGTTCACCCAATCACAGATTTCACTGTCAGCTAGACAGGAGCCCGAGGGCCGGACCTAATTTGTACACAGAGAAGCAGAGACTGGACCGCCACTCCCACCTTAATATGCAGGAATAGTCTGTGTGAGGACAACAGGTCCTAGTGAGCAAATATCCCATCCTGATCTAACTGCTTTGATCAGGATGGAGTCCTACATTCAGAGACCAGTGGTTCATATTGAAAATGAGGGTGGCATGGCCACACTTTTCTCATGCCTGTCTGTCTCATCTTCTACCCAAGAACTTTAAACTCTCTGGGGCAGGGACCATCTTTTTCTTCTGTATTTGCACAATGGGGTCCTCATCCATGACTAGGGCTTCTAGGTGCTGTGGTAATACAAATAATATGGTCTAAAGTAGTATGCTTGATTTGGAAGGGTAGACAGATGCCTTGCGCTTTTAGCATGTCACACTCACCGAGACCATTTTCCCCTCTGAAGGCATGAATGCCGGCCTGTTGCTGAGCCGCAGCTTGGTCTGCAAGGTATTGAAATTGATTTCAAGTTGGCACTTCTCCTGGACCTTGGGGGGCTTGTGCAGGCGACGGTAGTCCCGGAAGTCCTCCAGTTTCTGCTGCATGGCTTGCATGGTGTTCTCAGGTGCCCGATTCTCCAGCCAGGGAATGGTGCGGCGGATCCATTCTAGCAACTGAAAACAGCAAGAACGAGAGGGAGGAGTCAGAATAGCTGCAAAATCATTAAAAGTTAAGCCCCAAGTTTAGGTTTTGTTAAAACTACTTGTGTCCTCAGAACTTAGTAGGAACTGTCAACTTTATGTCTGAAACTGGGTGTTGCCAGCAGGGTTCTGCCAAAGCCAGGGAATTGGTTTAAGAACAGGCTGTCAACCACTTTGTAAAAGTATGATCTTATGGTATCTACCCTGTACAGACTACCATGCTGAGGCACATGATTAGGGTGACCAGATGTCCTGATTTTATAGGGACAGTCCTGGTATTTGGGTTTTTTTCTTATATAGGTACCTATTAACACCCCCACTCCCGCCCCACACACACACACTGTCCTGATTTTTCATACTTGCTGTCTGGGCACCCTACACACGATTACAGCATAGAATGCCTTTATGTGGTTAATTCATAGTTCAGTTCTGCAAAATCAAGATCAAACACTGTTCTCAGATCATGCTAGATCTTAACATGGCAGTTGCTTGGTTCAAAAATACTGCAAGCCTGTCAGTGTTTTGGCTCTGTTGGGGCTACACTGTTGTAACTGATTTGCCCTCTTTGACACAGAAGGGTCTACGCTGTAGAAATGAAGTTAACTGCCTCCATTTTCATTTTTCCACTCTAGTTTCTTTGAAGTCAGCACAGATCCGGGAATAGTCTTCCAACAGCAAACAGCTGCTAGGCAGCCAGCAGGGAGATAAAACAATGGGCAGCTCCAGGTGGAGCAGAAAGCTGCCACATGCTTTCCTACAGTGCAATGGGATCTCATCACATCCATCCCAAAACAACTGTGGTGGCTCTCAGTTCATTTCAGGATCAATTTTACAATTGTCCTCTTTGTACTCAAAGTTCTTTATTGTCTTCCTCCCACCCTGCTTACGGACTTTATCCCTTTGCTCTCCCACTTGCTGCTTCTACTTGTCTACCACAGGCCTCCTATGGTCATTTCTGCAGTCTCATAACTGTATACGCATGAGCCTTCTCCCCTGCAGTTCCTGCTATCTGGAACAGTCTTCAGTTTCTATCCTATATAGACTCTTTCCAAATGTTAGTGAATACTTATTTTCTTCCTTGCCTACACCTTTAACTTCTCTTCCCCATTATGATTTACTTAACTCTTAACGCATGAAACACTACACAATAAAGTTGTACAATATTGCACACCTTAAAATGATTTTTTTCTCTTTAGTTTTAGTAATACAATGATTTCTTTCAATAAAATTGAGAATCTGAAGGCTGTTCCACTCTGATGGCCACCATTTTAAAGTATATTACATTTGACACCTGACATAGTTCAGAGTCTTTCATATTTACCTATTGGAAGAAAACACTTTCTAAGGAAACATGAGATGGTATATATTCGACAGTACTAGAGATCTGTCTGTAGGTTTAAAAACACAGTGCTGTGTTTGTACAGAGCCTAATACAATAGTATCCTGGTCCATGACCGAGGCTCTACAGTAATACATGTAATACACACAACGCTGCCCAGGAATTGACAGCACCATGGATACTTACATCACTGGCCAGCTTTTCATAGTCTTCCATGAGCTGTTCATTCTCCTGATTGACTGCCAACACCTTGCAGATACGATTGGCTGCTGTTTCCGCCTGTCAAACAGGAGACAAAACAGGAAGGGGAAAACGTGTCAAAACACCGTAACCCAAAACTTGTGATTTAGCCTCCTGCTACGTACCTGTGGTGAAAGGTAAAGTCTCCCATCCCTGGCTTTAGCAGCCCATCTCTGGTCCGAAAGCATGTCCAGGAAACTTAGTTTTTTATTTGACTTTCTACCATAACGGATTTTTTTCTCCCCAGTAAAGCATCTCTCTGCAATGCATTCAAGTGGATTCAGCCTCCATGCTCAACTGATGCAGCAGTCTAGGCCTGTCTGCTCTGGAGCAAACTATTCATATAAGAGGCTTGAGACATCCTCTCCACCCCACAAGCAGATGCTCAAAGTCACAACTCCAATAACTGATCTATGATGCCTGGGCACTACTATGGCAAGTGTCAAACCGGGGGAAATCTTCCTTAAATGCTTTTAATCTTAAGAAAGTGCTGTTTATTTGTATTTGATCCTGATGCTGGACTCTGAGTGAGTCTTTACCTAATTTCCAAGAAAATACTTACGTTTGTTCTTTCCTTACCCCTAAAATCTGTCTAACAATTGAGCTATCTTCTAGCTTGTCCTACAATATACAATCTTTGATATCCTTTACGTGCAATTCCATCTCAAGGCATAGAAGTATCTGATGGATGGAGAAACCTTTCCTTCCTTCCCCACCAGCTATTCAGACCTCCATTTATCTGGATTTTCATGATCCAGCTGAGAGTGAGACTTTCCTTCCATCTAACCGGGATTTGTTTCGTAATCTCTCTGCCTCTTTCCCCAAATCAAGTCTTTTGAGCAATGGTGTATCATCATTACAGTGGCTTTCTGAGGGACACTGGACATGTTGAAACTTAGATCAAGGAATGGAAATCCCAGCTGCAAAGTAAGCTCTGAACAGTCCACCCTGGAATGCCACACTTTTAGCAAGAGCGTGTGCTTAACACTTGAAATATATAAAAGGCTTCTTCTTGGGGCATTACTTGCCCATTTATCTGCACAGCTCCTGTGATCATGAAGGACAGTTAGATCCTTCTCCGGGGGTGGACAGAGTCCTTGGAAAAACATCTGCTGTGCAGACAACTTGAAGGGCCATTTTCTTTCTGGCCCAGATAGCAGTGTACTAGAGGCCATCATCATCATCATCATCATCATCATCATCCTTATCTCCTCTTCCCACTGAAGCCCTAAAGATACAATCACCATCCTACCTCCACAATGTGGGTATCTCCAGGTGGCTGAGGAAACTGGGATAGGATTTCCTATAGAGGGAGTCAATCCCAACTCGTTACATCACTCACTGGTGGCCAACAGGAGACTGTTGTTGAGCAATGCAAGGAGTGAGTGCACATGGTGTCTCTACAGCTTTCACATTCTGTAAGTTACACAGTGCTTTATATCTAAGTGGAACGGACACCAAAAGTGGTTGTGTGTGTGTGATTCTGGAGCAGTAAATAGCTGACCATTTAATGAGCTCATAACTGGCACGTTTAAATATATATCTATTTTTAAAAGGAATTTAATATTTGTTTATTCAGCTTCTGATGTCATTGGAGAAAAATTTTCTCATTATTGCAGCTGATGTGAGGTAGCAAGAATAGCAATAAAAATCATAAGCTCCAAAATGACGTACAAGTCGCACAGTCCCAAAGGAACTGGCTATCTTAGTTGTTGTGAAGAGGCTCAAAAAACGTGTGTTCAGTCATCTCTCCCAGAGCTAAACTAGGCCAGCTGGCAGGTATACAAATATTAGCTACATTAATAAGAATATGTAAAAATGGTCTTTAAAGGGGAAAGAGCCATTTCGGTAAAAAGTATAAATGAAAAGTGCTCAGGACAGTTTAAAATGTCAGAAAGCATTCTCTTGTTTTGATTTTAACTTCCTCTTGGCTGGTACCAAAGGCTCATTTTTGCCATCCAGGTGGAGTTTACAGAGAGGACATCAAGTGATATCTCAAAAAGACATACCCCATGTCCCTACATCCAATATGACTTGAGGAGAGAGAGGTAACCTCAAACTTTATAGGACCCAGGGCCAGGATGGTGGGGATTTTTTTTTTTTGGTTAATTCTCCAACCCTGTTATTCACATGCGGCTGGGGCAGCAGCCAGCTAAACAGTAGGGATTCCATTTAAAACAGGTATATGTACATGTGTTTGATAGCAGATTTCCTCCAGTTCCCCCACATTTTGGGCGTCCATGTGTCCAAACACAAAAATCCCCAATTGCCGATGTTCAACTTGTTTGGAAGTCAGTCTCTCTCTCCCCTACACCAACCCTTGCTTCTCTGTGGCTCTGCCTACACTGGATTTCCTCGCTAAATCATCCACTTACTACAAGTAACAGCGGGAGCATTACTGTAGAGAAGGTGCTACAACTACTAGAGTTGCAGGCAATATGTTGTGCTGACCTGCTGTGATTAGGGTTTGACAACAGAATGTTCCACGTGATCTCCAATTGTGCTCCCAACAGTGTTCCCAGGAGAGGAGCAGCAGCAGTGATGTTTAAGGAAAGGAGTGGAATGTAGATATAATCTACGTAATGTCTAGACAGCTCACCACATGTTCCTTTATTAAAGGAATCTTTATGGACAATTTGCTGCTCCTGAAAGGTTCTGGACTGACAGTCCCAGAGACTCCAGCCACAGAAGAGATACAACACAGGCAGTGGCACCATAAGCTTTGCCCACATTATCTTGTCCATGTGTCTCAATCCTGGCCTTGAGGATCTAGCCCTCTAGGGATGAAAGGGGAGCGGTCTCCATGGCCCATTCAACCCTGGGTCTCCCTGCTGAGAATGTCAATAAAGCGATCTAGGACCATAATGGTTTCTGTGATGTGGCCACTAGTCTATGACTAACACATGATCCCAAGAGCACCCCAGAACACTGCACACCAGACAAACACTTTATAAAATGGCAAGAAGTTATTCAGAAAATTTCACTGCAGAAGAAGTCAAGTTTTACAACATAATAAAACATATTAAACCCAACCAGTAGTTAAACACCCATGCAGTTTAGTGTTGTGAAAGTTAGAAGCAGTTAGAAAACAAGCAAACCAACCAAAGCAAGTATACACACATATTTTTATATATAAATCATTTAAAGGAAAAGCAGCCATCCACACAAATGTCATGTCAGGCTGGGGCCCCTGTACCTTTCAAGACTCAGTATAAGAGAATGAAAGAAGCGGAAAGCTGATCATGTGACCTCCCCTTCAGGGCTGGTAGCAGTAATGAGAAATCTGAATGAAAAATGGAGCGACATCACAGTAAGTCACCTAATCAAGTAAGAGACCGCAGTGCTTAAAAAGACACACTGTGCTCCTAGACCTAGTGAGAGTCATGCTCAGCAATCGCTCTGTATTAGCCCGGGATTTTAAACTTGTCACTCAACAGCTGGAAAATGTAGGATTTGCCCTGGCAGAGCTTAAAAAGGGAGCTACACCCTATCCTCCAGTCATAGTTAAGTTGCTAGCAAATTGACAATTTAATCAATTTTCTTAATCCTCCCTATAAGCCAGTTAGACTACATGGGATTCAAACCTTAATAGCGAAGAAGCAAATTCTCTGATTCTTACTCCAATTACTTGGTTCAGACATTGTGGCAGTAGACAATGTTTCTGTTTACAGTATCGATAGAAGCCCTGGCACCAGTACTAATTGCTGAAATGGGCACAGGAGCTGCTGCAAATATTTTCAAAGGATGGAGTGGGACAGGAGAAGAGAAGAACATAGGATTGAGGGGCAGCACCTTTACCACCACCAGAAACTACCCAGTTCTTTCACCTTCTACCCACATTTGAGGTTTGCCATCAGTCTACACTGAAGAACTGTGTGTGGGGCAACTGGAAAATACTGGGGCTGGTGGTTAGTCTGGCATGGGCTCTGGGAGAATGGTCTTTGTGGGAAAGCATGGCTGACTTGTATTCCACTGAGCCTGCTGTGAAGAGTTTAAAATAATTTACTAGCCAGGATCCTCATACCAAACCCATATATGTAGGTGAACCTACTTCAGCACTGTCCAAATGAAGTACCACATTTGCAATTTACTAGGAACCAGAGCTGCACCTATTTTGCATAAAACAGAGCAGGTCCCAGCATGCAATATTCTAGCTTGATTAAAAATAATAATAATAAAAAAATCTATCTATCTTATGGTTCAAGCTAGCTCTTTACATGTGGAACCTGCAACCTGTGGGTAGAATCTTGGTATAAAAACTGATTTATATAAATTACATGTAGCCCTGAGGTGCTCAGTATGCTGCCAGCATGGCTCTCCCTTGGGAAAAATTGGACTGTGTTTCCTTTATAGAAAGCGGTTGACAGAAAGAAGGGAAAGTTGTGTCCTGTTTGTGACATGTTAATGAAAGATGGGTCTAAGTCTCAAGCTTTGGACCATATTTCTAAAACCACTGGTCTGAATCCCCTTGAGCTTGGAGGGGGAGGGGAGGAGAATGCACACCTACACTTAACAGTGCACAGAACTTTCCTCCTATAAAAAGCACTACTAGAAAATTGGCATTTTAGAAAACTCTTGCTCAGTAGGAGGCAGGAATCTCTGAGCTGGCTAATCAGCTGCTTTGGGGTAGGCCCAGTGCCAGGCAAAGGGGCTTAGAATAAAAGCAGAGAAAGAACTAAAGAGAATATTGCGGAAGAAAAAGAATCTGACAGGAGGAAGAAACAGGTGCTTTGGTGAAGGGAGGCGAATGAGTGGGAAGGGAAGAACAAAAGGGAGACAAGCCAGGAGAGAAGACATGGGTAAGAGAGGGGAAGTTCAGGTGGTTCAATAGAGACTGATTAGGGATGAAACTCGCAGCTGGAGCACTGTCTAGGGGTAGGAGATTATAGACTACTTTGTCTTAGGTAGTTTGCATATCGTTGGAAATTGGCCCAGGTAGAGGCCACTGACCCAGTGGGAGCTCAGTAGGGAAGGAATCTGGCAGCTGCAAAATAAGACCCTTAACAGTCCCAGCTTAATCAGCTTTCAGAACAAGACTATGCTTGACCCGGTGGAAATTAAGCTTGTTGCTTTGAGATACACATCATCGGTCAGAGGTGATGGAGTCCAAAGGTCAATTTCTTCCTGTTAGTTTGGTCAGTGGGGTTGTGCCCACCTTGGGCAGGAATCTTGTGTCCACCACATGGGAGTGGATGCAGAGAGAGGCATAAAGGAAAGAGCTGAAATATGTTTAAAGAACACTTTCTGAATCCATAGTTTCCTCATATAACTTCTTCAGCCAGGTTAAAGATCATACATCCCAGAATAGTTATGTATGTGGTTAGACTGCTCAGTGCATGGGATTCCCTGCCTCTCTGTTCATGGACCAAAGGTTTGGGATGTTTCTCAGAGACTTAACTGTTGGGGGAGACGGGGGGGCAGGGAAGAGAAGAGGGAAGGTTTTGTTAGGGGTAATGTCTCACCTTCTGCGCACCTGAGAAGGCGTGGTAGTAACATGAAACATAGGTCATAATGGCCTTCTCATCCGGCCTTAGCGGGCCTATAATATCTGTGCAAAGAAGGAAAAGAGGTTGAAAGGATAAAGTAAGAAGCAGAACACAGAATAAAATAAACAGTCATGGGTGGCGTGAGAGAGGGGGAGAAAACTTCCCATCATGCATTGCAGGACAGGCCAAATAGATTTCCATGCGGAGAGCTGGGAATTCGGATCGGAAAGTGACCAGCAGTGTTGGCTCTGTGGATCAAAGAGGTACCTCCCCTTTCTCCTCCCAGCATCCAGTTCTTGTTCCTAGCCAACCTCCAAATTACATATTTTCATAGCCCCACAGTCAGTGGGCCTGATCCAGCCATGAGAATGAATAAAATTTATTTATTGCTTTAGCATTTTAAGAGTCTGCTCTTGAAAGGCTTGTGAGTCTTAAGTGGCCAGGCCACTGCAGAGATCAGACTGCCTTCATGCAGAGTATTTCCCACTCTGCTTCAGTGTGCACTGCATAATCCTATGGCACTGAAGCAGTTACCGTGTGTTTGATTTTTGAGGGAGATTTATCAGGTGTCACTTGGCAATATTTTCTTTAAGTAACTACATACCAGGAGGCAATTGCTTGGCAAAATACAGCGAGGACACATCTGTCCAACCTCCACCACAGAGGACACAAGGGGGGAAAGAAAAAGGGAAAGTAGGTGTCTCAGATGCAATATGTGATCCTCTCTATTTCGAGAACCACAGCACCTGAGGGTTTGTCAGATAAACTCTTCAAACCCGAGCTGAATCTGGGCTGAGTTCACTATGTAAAAGGAATAGGTGTTATGCTGAACTCTGCCAGGAGTGGCTGCTTGGTATTTGGGATGATCCTTCCAGTGGCTCAGTTAGTCAAAGAAATACTTACACAGATGCCTAAGGAGTAAGTGAAGAGAATCAGGAAGAATTCAGGCTTGCCTACACTTTTTTTATTTTGGGGCGGGGGGGGGGGGGAAAGGGTGAATCAATGAGCAGTGATCAATGCATCGGTGGTTGATTTACCGTCTATAGTGAAGACCTGCTAAATTGACCACAGATCACTCTCCTGTTGACTCCTGTACTCCACCGGATTGAGAAGAGTAGGGAGAGTCGACGGGAGAGCAGCCCATCAACATCGTGTAGTGTGGACTCGGCGGTAAATAGATATAAGCTATGTCAATTTGAGTTACGCTATTCACGTAACTCAAATTATGTAGCTTAGATCAAATTTCCCCTGAAGCGTAGACAAGGCCTTACAGACCCTGTAGCTCAGGTGTAGTGAATGTGTATATGGGTGAGTGAATGTCTTAACTTTGCCACTCCGTGCTCTTTCTGAAACCTCCTGCCCAGCCACATTCCCCACCCTTGCAAAGAAGTGGCTCATCAGAAATAAACTCAGATGATGGTATGCTATAGTGTCTGAGCAAGCTTGGTGGCCTACACACCACAACAGTGTGTTAAAGATTTAGGTTTGATTTCCAATTCTAGTCCTACTGGTATGACAGGAGCTGGTGCTCAGCTAGTTGTGAGGGAATCTTGATGGGAGAACGCCCAGTACCACAGGATTAATGTGCACTCAGCAGCCCTGTGGCTTTACTGTACACTGACTTTAGGGATATGCTCTCTCAGTCCCTGCCCCCCAAAATATTATGTTTGGGACACCACTTTGAACCAACAGCCAACTCTACCAAAAATAACATAAAGATGCCCGTAGCTAGAGAGGAGAGAGAGAAAGAAAAAAGGTTTGGACATTAGCAACAGGACCAGGTGCGCTGTGTGGAGGGAGCTTGGAATCCTGCGATACCTTCTGGGCTCCTGAGAAGGCGTGGTAGAAGCTAGAAACATAGGTCATGATGGCTTTCTCGTCAGGGCGGGCAGTTCCAACAATGTCTGTCAAAAAAAACCTGAAGTTAAGAGCATATCGACTGATGGGAGAAGAGCAAGGGAGGAGAGCCAGAACGGTCCAGGACACCTGGTGTGGGGCATGCATGTATCACAGGAAAGTCCTACTCTGCACACTCTTTGCGCAGGACTCCCTGACCCTCCCCAGCAACCCTTTCCTCACCAACAAAACTCCCAAGAGGAGGAGTAATCTAGCCCCTGGCAAACCTAATGGGATTGCAGTACATTTCATGTTGGAACATTTCATCCCTCTCTAGAAGGATCCAGCCAAGGCAGAGCTGTCAGTTAAATCAGTGGGATGAACCCAGCAAAGCACCAATAGGCCGTTGGGTTATTTTAGTATAATTCTACTCCTCCATCCCCTAAAAGTTCTTGAGGTGAATTTTTTTCTGCCCCTCAAACCACCCCAACGTACAGATGGCCTGATTTTCCAAAGGTGCCAAGTGCTCCAAGTCCCATTGCTGTCAGTGGGAACTCAACACCTCTGAATATCAGGCCATCGATATTTACACTGCAGAGGTACACACATTTGTTCTATTCCTTTAGGAAGGAGAGCTGCTCTGACAAAGCAGGAGAAATCCTGCATGGCCTTAACCATCTGTTTCTATCATTCCCAAAGCTAGACCCAGTTATTTCTGGGGTAGATTTCTTTGGGAGCACCTGGACAAGACAGTCTTATAAAATCCAGCCCAGAAACATGGCAATTCCTCGGGGTCACAACAGTGAGGAGCGGGCAAGGGCGGGAGGAAGCATGACTGGTTACTGGGGCTGGAAACCCTGCATCAAAAAAGTGTGCAAAGTAAATTTCTAGTTGCCCAAATGCTAGTTAACCAGTTTTAATTGTGTGTATCCCCACCACCGAGACATGTTATTTCACAGGTCTTCACTTCCCAAACCAAGCCTGGAACATAGCCTCCCTCTTCAGAGCCAGCTGGCCACTGTACAAATGAAGACCTGGCCAGTGGTCTGAAGTGCAAACGACAGAGTTGGAGCCTTCCAAACTGGACCCCACATGTTTCTTAAAGGTAATCCCTGCTGCCCCAAATGCCTTCAGATAACCAGTTACTTTCTATGAGAGGCATTTCTGAAAAAGTGGATCCCTTCCTTTGCTTCCAGAACTGGTCAGTGCTGTAGTCTCATGCCTAATATTACTGAGCAGTTCACAGGGAAGCAGTTTACAGTACCAGACATGGTAAGAGTGGGTTGGAGAAAACTGGCAGAGTTGTTCTTACCAAGTTTGTTCTCCATACCCTCCTCTAATTCTCAACAAATGGCTTCATTTAAATGGCAGCAACCAACTACACCAAAAAAGGGTCAAGGATATGAATCCGGGGTCAAGGGAAGAGTATGTTCTTCACTGGACTCTCTCTTGAACCACTAAATCTAGATCTTGAAAGGATATGGGGAAACCAAGATCTTAGGTAAATTTTAGATTCATGGCAAGATAATTGAAACCTTTACACAAGGCAGTAATGACAGTGCAGGCTTCTGATTACAGAGATGACAAACTGGTATTAGATATAAGCAAACACTTGTAGTCAGGAGTCTGGTCTGTGGGAACTGAAGACTAGATCCAACCCAAATTGGAGCCTTTACTGTAACTAATAGGGAATTATGGTCCAGGGTTGGGACGCCAACATATGTCAAACACAGTACGATGGGGACAATGATACCATGACGATATTTAGGAAATAACTGAAGTTGGTCTGTTTTGAGGTTCTCCCCCCTTCATTATATGTAGGGCCACCACATAACGTGCTGTTGGTTCACAATTCAGTTAGGTGTCCAATATGGAGCCCCACCCCAGTCAGATAGATCTATCCAAGTATTACGTGTCTCTGATCACTGTATCAGCCCCAGGTTAAAAACTACAGAGCAGACATGGGAGAATGAGGGTACCGGAGGAAGAGAGAAACAGAACAAGAGATTCATTTTTCTGTTGTAACCTTTATTCTATTTGTTCTGGGTGCGGTGATGGAGGGGGCGTTCAAGATTAGGAAGATATGAAATAATACATGTCCACCTAGAAGAGGTGAGGAATCTCTTGGAAAAAACAATTAAAAATAAAAATTGGATTCTACTTTACCTTCTGCATCCAACATCTTGGGGATGTCCAGATACTTCTCAGCCACGTCGAAGGCTGTGTTTAGGTTAGTAAGAGGATCATCCTAGGATAGGAAGAGCCAGAGCATTAGCATCAAAATGCAACAAGAGGAACAATATTTCTCTGAAACCAGAGACCATCATTGTTTGATTTGCTTCCGATAACTCAGTTGGATTGACAGAAATACATACATGAAACCACTGAAGCAGCAGGCACCATAACAGATTAAATAAATGGGTTCATTTTAAAAGCAGTGCCTGGGGACTCAGTCATGTGACTAATGGCATTAACAGGAATCACAAGTGTATGCATTTGATTGGTTAGGAGTCAACTTTGCAAACAGATTTAACAAAAGCATCTAAAGGGTGTGGGGATTCCTAGCTTTTAAGGTTAGAAGAGACCATTATGATCCTCTAGTCTGATCTCCTGCTGGTCACAGAATTCCACCCAATAACTCCTGCATCAAGCTCATAGCTTTTGCTTGATTTAGAGCAGGGGTTCTCATACTGGGGGTTGTGAGCCCTCAGGGGGTCATGAGGTTATTACATGGGGATCGTGAGCTGTCAGCCTCCACCCCAAACCCTACTTTGCCTCCAGCATTTATAATAGTGTTAAATATTTTTAAAAGTGTTTTTAATTTGTAAGGGAGATCGCACTCAGAGGCATGCTCTGTGAAAGGGGTCACCAATACAAACATTTGAGAACCAATGAGTTAGAACATATATTTTAGAAAGAGACTCAATCTTGATATAAAGATGCAACAATAGGAAATATTATGCATACCTCACAGCCTAATTAAAAGTCTGTAATTTGCCCTACTATAGATTTAATGTCATATTGATAGTAACAGTGGTATTTTACATTTATACAGCACTTCTTACTACCCCTCCCCCCAAAAAAAAAATTTCAAAATGCTTCACCAACTATTTACATCCAGCAACACTATGATGGCAGCTACCTCTGGGCTTGACTATGGTTACCAACTGGTGTACAGCTGAGTGGGAAGAAAAGGTAATTTCCCAGGACACCTGGAATAAATCCCTACTCTGCATGATTTTTTGTTTTTGTTTTTAAGTAAAGGTCCTGTCTTTTGCATGCGTATTAAACTTTCATCCAAGATCTCCCCACTTAACAGACAGTATGTAGCCCTCGAAAACATAGCATATTTGTATTAATTTCTATTGTACCTATTGCCAGGGCAAAAATGCACTTCAGTTACAGAGCTTAAAAGGTAGTCAGTCAAATCCTAAAGCACGTAAGTGTGCCTTGACCATACCATGAAGATAACTAAACTCTAAAGGACCAAACAAGGAGCTAGAATTCCAAAGGCAGCAATCATCAAAAAAGAAAGCTCTGTGAGAAATCATTAAGTGTTCAAACATAGGTACCAACAATCTAGTGCCTCTCAACCAGTCTGAGATCTCTGGGACTCCAGACTATTCAGCTTTGCATCAAACACCTATGGAAATGAGATTTAGTTCTATTCTATGAAAATATTGCAATAGTCGAAACTTGTCACAATCATGCTCCCAAAAATCATTCTATTTTTGTGAAATAAGCTGCCAAAGAGATACCATCAACTTTTATGTTGTTGGCACTGGAACCAGTGGCTTCTATTGGTAGAGAGTCTACATGGCAGTTGGTAGTGTTTAACTAGCACATATACTAACAGGTTTTCAGGAGAGTGTGAAGACTGTCTCTCTCAGCATATTCTCATCAATATAAGAGTGGTGTACCCCTGACTCTCCCCAGTGCTAGGAGATAAACTGCATGGAATTTCTTCATACTTCACATTTGGCTTTTCTGTGCCCCTTAACTCCAACACTTAAGGATCGAGTCTCTCCATCCTGTAACCATGGGCTACACTGTTCGTTTCTAGATGTATATGTTTTCATTTAGTTGTATTAAAACACGTATTGTTTGCTTGTGCCCCAGGTTACTAAGCAATCTAGATCACTCTGTATAACTGACTTAAACTGGGGGAGTGGTAAATAAAGAAGAGGCTGTGTGTTATCTGCAAACTTTATCAATCAGTGAAATGGACACAGACAGAGACCATGGCAAAAATACTCTATTGGCAATGCATTTAACATCTAAAAAGGAGTGCATCACAATTAACAATAAGCATTTCAATCTCTAACTCCTATACATTCAGATACACAGAGCCAAGGCAGCCATCTGTAATGGCACATGTGGAGAGTCCCAGTACTGAGCACAGTCTAAGTATCAGTGTAGACCAAACCAAAACGCGTTCAGTGCTATTTCAGAAAGCGTGAAGATCTGGTGGAACATGGTACTACTGGTCACTTTTTCTATGCTGGTTTTAAAGTGCCTTGTCTACATTTGCAGATAATGATTTTCAGCACCAGATGAGGAGGAGCAAGGGAGGCCGGCTGCAGTGCTGTTTTTTGTTGCAGACAACCACTGCCCGCAATAGGTCGTTTTCTAGTGTTGCTAGACTACAGAGATACAGTCTGCACATTTCCCTGGTATTTCCTGCCTGCTACAAGTCAGAGAGATTTCTTCCTCCTGCTTCCATAACACTTGGGTCCCTGCCTAAAATAAAAAAGTGACTTTTGGCTGACAAAATGTGACAACCCTAAGCTCCCCTTCTCCTTCCCAACAGCTGCCAAAAAACAAAACAAAACAACCCCTACCTCCCCCCAATCAAGGCTGAAAAGAGTTTGTCCTTTAATCTAAATGCGATGTGTCTATATTAAGTGAGGAAACCACTGTATGGACACAGCTGGCATGAAACTGATGGCTGTCACATGTGTCATTATGAAAGCCGTAGCCACAAATAATCCATGCTGCTTGATGGCACCTTTTTGCTTTGTCCAGGCACAGTATACTCATAACTGTGATTGCATCAGTGCTTTTAGATTGTAGGCAGCCACAAAGAACTGTATTGTGGGATGGCGTTAAGAGGACTGGACACAACAATTCGCATGCAACATTCTTGTTTCCTATCCGCACTGGGGAGAAACCATGATAAGCCATGCCTGTTCAGCCAGTGCTTCGCTAAAGACCTCACCTCAGGCACTGGGACCAGTGCATGTAAAACACTTACATTAGCTACTGCGTGTGGATACACACTGTTTCATGAATTTGGCAAACCCCAAACAACATTTATAGCAACATTCCTTCACCTTATATAGGCAGGGCCTTAGAACCATTGCTTGAGAGAGAAAAAAGAAAAGGCCTTTCATTCATTAAACTACATTAAATTCTCAGCCAGACTGTTGCATTAAAAAGCCTGAGAATTCAGAAATCCAAAGTGCTGGCTCCATCACTAACTCCATCCCCTAGCCCACGTAGCATTTCCATTACTGTACAGAAACACCACATACATTAAGCAGCACTATGTACGCTAACAGTCTAATTTCTCCGTCTTAAGTGATCATTAAACAGTTTGGCATTTAAATGGCCTTTTAAAAGAAAAACCAGCCCTGATACACTTCACTGGTGTAGACCCGTTTGAACATGTGTTTTGAAGAGTGGTCAGACTCAGCAACACCTCCTTCAGGAAAGGGAAGAGCAAAACATTAAGTCAAACTCATTTGCATATCAGACAGTATCTACACCCTTCCAACACCAAAGAGGGAGACGAATCTAGGCCTGGCACAGGAGGGGTACAGTTTAGCATAATAGAACCTAGTTAACAAGAATTTTGTGGCTGAAAGTCAGGAAGGGTTTCCTGAAGGGAAGATCTACTGTGTAGAAGTTCTCCCAGAGGAAGCACTGGAAGCCCTGTTGTGTGCGAAAGTGAACACAAAGCGAGACAAGTCCATACATATATAAATTTTGTAGGTAACAAAAATGCAAGACTCAGTGGCCTATAAGGGAATGAAGCTGATGACCACACCACTGCAAGCAAACAACCTAGTGTTTGACAAAGACTAGCTCATGGATGAACAGGGGACCTAAATCTGAGCAAAACTCAGACTGTGAGCTGGCAAAGAGAAATGCTTTTAGAACTGTATAGCAATGGTGCAGTCTTCTGTTGGAAGATGCATAATTAGTCAAGTCAGTCCAGTTTAGGAGTGCCCCTCTATTCCATGCTTAAATTAGTTCTCATACAGCACTGGAGATGAGTAGTGCACTACACCATCTCTGGCTAGCTAGGACACTGTCCCCTCTTAGGCAAGTGGTGATGACCTGGCTTCAGTAATACAAACCTGTGATACCTCTTCACGGGGCTACAGCAATGCATTCTACCTGCACATTCCTCAGGAGCTACAAGACACAGCAGCACATCTCCACATCAACAGGGGTCATCGTGAGCACATCATACCTGTCCTTCACTCACTACACTAGCTCCCTGTACTCTCACACCAAAATGTAAGGTGCTTAACAATCCAGTCCTCTTGTACCTGAATGACTGCCTAAAGATACAGGAAAAGGACTATGGTCAACAAGTCCACCTCTCAGGAACAACAGAGCTGCAAAGGTGAAGCTCATTTATGCAGGAGACAGAGCTGTCTTATATGCCAGTCCACGACTGTGGAACTCACACAGATTCTACAAATCACCTCTAAACCTCACCATTTTCCATTCCAAACACAACATGCACCTCTTCAACCTCACCTTCACTAATATAAACACACACACATAGTACAACAGACATATTGTTATTTTAAATCCACATGCAGCAGATTTCCCCTAGATAGAGAAAAACAAGGAAAGAACTAATATCTGTCACATATTAGTCATATGGTTTAACACAGCACTCATATGCCACAGCGACCGGTGATATGAGAACCTGGATAGACTGGCATAGAATGAAAGCCGAGACTTCTCTTTCTCTAACATCTCCAATTCCTTCTAGGGCTGTGCACCCCAAAGAACACACAAGACTGATGTTTAAAGGGGTAAGGCCCAGCAGAAGTGCCTTGACACCAAATTGCCTCAGATGAGCTTTAAGGTAGATGAGGGAAGAAGAAAGGAACAGCTTTGCTAGAGTCTGTCTGAGCCAACATTAAGGAAAGCTGTATTTTACTTGTTTAAAGATTCCACTATTTAAACTGTGATCATTGGTAAACCTGGCCAGAATAAAAACTATCTTGTGCACTCTGCTTTTGCTGACTGGAGACATTCATGTTAGATTCTCCTACAGCTCCCCCTTCTTCCCCACAACCCTGACTCTCACACTCAGAGATGTCTCTCCTCCTCCAGTAAGCTTGAAGTCCCCATATCACAAGTGTTACCATGGTAATTATTGCAATGTCACCAATACAAAAATTCCTCTATCAACCAGCAATCAGGAAGGAGGTGGGAGTGGAGAGACAGAGCTCTTACTGTATCTGACAGAGCTGCAGAAGCCGAAAGAAATCCAATTAGTATGACTTATGTTTTCAGGAGTTGTCTTAAACAAATTAGGAAGCATCCAACATGGCAATATGAAGCTTATACTGGCCAAGTTTATGTACTGATTACAGTACTGGAGGAGTGATTATGCCATCATTCAATCTTCATGCTGAATGAAGAGATCAAAAACGTGGTTTGCAATTAGGCTAAAGATAGGGGAGAGATGGGGGAAGGGAAAAACCCAACTCCTGTTCTGACAAACTGCCCCATGTCAGCATGCCAAGAGAATTCACCCCAACATCTTCCCTACCATTAACTAGAGCCTTGAAGAGCAATCACTTGTCCAAAACAGGTACCTGCAATATCAAGTAGTTGCTGCCATCCAAGCCTATTAAGGCTCAGGTGTGTTCCAGAACTGCTGAGCCCTTTTTCAGCTTTTAATGAAGCAGCTCAATAGGACATCAGGTGTCAACATTTCATTAAAAAGATGTCAGTTTTTCCTGCTGCCTCTTAAGCCCCTTATAATACTAGTCTGAGCTTTACTGAAAGAGCACAATCCCCAGCTTATCTCAAAGATTCCTTTATGTGGACAATTGTGTCTCCCTTCGGCCATATCTGTTCAGAACGTGCCCAATTCCCTTCATTTTATCTACAATGATAAACTGTCATTTTTATTCTGCTACCCAGCTGCTACCCTCCTCCTCACTGATCCAAAACCTCTAGCAGGAATGAAACAGAACCAGGGGAAAGGCTCCAAACTTTGGGGGCAGTGGAGAAAACTAAGTGAGATGAACTGAAGAGACAAAAGGCAAGGATCTGAGGAGGGAGAAATGGCTTTGCTGAGACCAGGATGTAAAAAGAGCCATGTTAGCAACATCCTAAATGACATGTAAAAGTGTAGCGTGGACAAGGCCCCCTGCTGCCTTCAGCATAAACGAAACTGGTAGAGTTGGAGAAAGGCTGCCTGCTACACTCTCCCTAGGCTTTAGCTCAACCAGTTCAGTGTGTGTAAAAGACAGTGTCCCTCAGCCAACCCCATTGCTGTAGACAACATGCTAACAGGGCACCTTTAAATCCCAGTCTAGGCAAGGCCAAAAAAAGCAAGGGGAAGAGCCAAAGGAACAATGGTGGTAAGAAAAGTGCACTGGAAAGGAAAAACAACCATGGGAAAGAGGACAGGAAGCAGCAGCAAAGGTCTGATGAGTTTCTCTCATTAGAAGGTTTCTCTTTAACCTTCAAGAAAAGCAGAAGACAAGGGAAGAGCAGGGGTTGTCAAACCCTCCGCAGACCAAATTCTTGCCCTCCATGTGGACAGGACGACCACTCATTTTCATTCTGAAATGCTGTCAGGCTGCGTGAGCAGACAAACTTCCTTTCCCTTTCCTCACAGCAGGGTGATTTGGCTTTTGTTTCTAGTAGGGGAACTCTGTGGTTTCCCTGCTGGATTTTTCATTTTCAAAGGCCCATTGTTTAGCTGCCTTATTTTTCCAATAGGAATATAATATGAAAATGTGGTTGACTTTAACCTGTTTTCTTTTGTTGCTGCTGTTTGTGTAAACAGATGGGGTCCAGCTCCACTGTTTATTCATCAAGTGCTGATCCCAAGACGCTAAAACTGATAGAAAACACAATTGACTGCTCTGCAAGACAGTGAACACCTCGGAAGTTATTGATTCTATGGAGTATTAGGCATTGTGCAGTTAGCATCTCACACAGACAGCTGATTTAATTAACTCTTTTGCACTCTACTTATTTGCATACTGGTCCCATCCACTTGCCCCCACCACTGCAAGAACCGAGATCCATTAGCAATGAGGTTCTATGCTTATATCAATGATTTCTATATCTAACACGCTCAGTTTCCAAGTATCACAAATTCTTGCCCTCAGTGACACCTGTGCAGTGTCATTTCCTTCAATGAGTTGGCACAGGCGTAAGTAACTGGAACTACATTTCTACCGTGATGTAATGCTGTCCTCGGGAGCCAAAAAAATCTTACCGCGTTACAGGTGAAACCACATTATATCGAACTTGCTTTGATCTGTCAGAGTGCACAGCCCCACCCCATCCCCAGAACACTGCTTTACCGCGTTATATCCAAATTCGTGTTATATCGGGGTAGAGGCGTAGTAGACTGTTCTGTTGACAATGCAGAAGTAGGAATAGAATCCAGCTCACGCTTTCATACTGTGCTGGCTCAGGAGAGCTAACAGGTATACAAAGCAATAAACATTCTTTGGGCACCAAGTCATCCGACCTGCCGCCAATACACCAGGGAGCTGATCTTTTGAGCATGAAGATCTCATTTTCATAGAATTATTTTTCAAAGTAGAATCAAACTTTCCTATAAACACTTTTCAATTGCTGAATGCGCCAATCCAAGTGCTAGGAAGAGCCCAACACTACAGCAGAGATGACTTACCACTAAGGAGGCAGCGCATTACAAGGCTTCAAGAGATGGCAAAGGATACACATATGCCTGTCTGTTTCTAGTTCTGTGAAAAGGTATCTCATAGCCAGGTAACCTGCCCCATCCTTTCTGCTCCAGACCTAACACTGACTTGACTGGCTAGTTCATGTAATTTGCACACAAGGCTAGCATAAAAGAATTGGCATAATTGAGTTAACAAATTTTGCTACATTGGACCTGGGCACACATGATCCATACTTCCTACAGACCACAGCCACCTCTTATCTGCCAATAAGTCATTGTAAAAACAGGGAATGGCAGGTAGGCAAATTCATGAAGCTTTTTTCAGTGAGGCTGAATCTATTGATCTCTTCCCTCTTTCCTCCCTTAGGCAAGATATTTTCAGCTTCAGTTGCAAGTTTAAGTTTTCCTCCTGGTTTGTCAAGCTAATTTAAGTCCCTCTTAATTTCAGCAAACCCAGGGTATCTGCTCCTTAACTTAAATCAAATTAAGCTAGTACCTTTCGCAGCTTCCCATAGTCGATGAGCTCTGGGCGATGTCTGTGAATCAAAGCACAGAAGCCAAGGCCATCCTTCCAGCTGTGAAAGAGACGGAAGACAGCACAATTAGCAGTGTTCTGTCAGGAAGACACATGGAGGGGCATGACAGATGGCGGCAAGACTCTGGGAGCCTAGATCTTTACTTTCGGGCTCATTGGCTTATAGCAACTTCCGTAACCCCCATCCTGCTCTCACTGAAGTTAGTGGCCAAAACTCCCACTGACTTGGTGTAGGACCAGGTTCTTAGTGCTGCTGCCTCCCTAATGCCAATTTTCACTCACCACAGAATTTTCATTGTTAAATAGTGCCCAGGCACTGAAGGGCAGAAGCAGAGCTTAGGGATGAAAAACGTCTTCATATGCAAACCAAAGATCTTCTAGGAGAGGATAGATCAAGAATGAGGGGGAGCAATCGCTATTGGCGATGATCAGTGCTATATTTGCCCTCCCTCATCTCTCCACCCCCAGGGGTCCTCAGCATAGAATCCAAAGCTGGTGGGAGAAGGGAGGACAAAAAATAGACCAATATCAGGGCGGATAAAAATGAGGGTTTTATTCTATTATTTAAATTATAAAAAAAAAAACTAGGCATTGGGACCCAGCCTCTGACTCCCGGAGACACCATCATCTACCCCACCAGGATCACCTGGGTGGTCTCACTCCTATGTTATAGCTTCTCCCTTCCTGAGCTCTGATTGGCTCAGTTCTCAAAATTATGTATATTCTTATAACTCCTCCCATAATTCACCATTTTCTAACATGCTAAAAATGTACAATTTATATGAACCTGAAAATATTTAAGCTGTATAATTGTTTAAATAAATTTATGCCAGCAGTGTACCCTACTACGTAGCAAAAAGATGCACCCAATCTAGTATGAAGGCTCAGTTTAGTTATAACTATTAAAATGTATTGATTTACATCAACCGATGAGAATTCGTTTTTCTTTTAAAAAACCCTGAAGTACAAATGGAAAAGTTAATTAACACTGATTATTTAAATTAAGGCTTCCCACTTGATGATTTAAATCAATCCACCCTGATCGGTGTAATGTCAGATTAATACAAAAGACTACCTATATTTTGCCTTTGGAGAGGGATGGGCTTTTATTTAGTAGAACTCAAAAGGTGAAGGAAAAGGAAAAAAACAAAAAACAAACAAAACTGGCAATTCTAGTCAATTTCTCCTCCTCCCCAGTCCGACTGACAGGATCATTCCGCACAGTTATGCTTTTTGTAAGGATTTGTTTAACCCAACTTTATACCACCACCCCCACTAGCAAGGCTCCCCCCTCCCCTTTCCATGGTGATACTTGCATAGCTTAACAGATCCCAAACTTCGACCATGTCTACACCAGAAAAGGTTTGCTGGGGTAGCTCTACCGGGAAACCCTCCTAATGTAGACCCAGCTTATACCAGCAAAAAGGTGCTCTTGCGAGTATAGCTTAAACAGGCTCCCCAAGCAAAGTGAGCTGTAATGGCAAAATCTCTTATATCAGTATAACTTCGTCTACGCGAGTGCTTTTGCCAGTACAGAAATGTTGTTTAAGAAACAAACAAACAAAAAATCGCCTTCCTAACCAACTTTCCTATACAGGTAAAAATTTCTAATATAGACACGACCTTAGGAAATTTATCCTAAAACTTTTTATAGCTACACTCAGGGGAAGTACCATTTCTTAATCAGCCTACAAACACCGACAGTGTCTTCAGTGGGCCTAACACTCCAAAGTATTTGACAAAGGGCTTGTCTACATCAGAAAGTTGCAGCGCTGGTGAGGGAGTTACAGCGCTGCAACTTTGAAGGTGTACACATCTGCAGGGCATCACCAGCGCTGCAACTCCCTGTTTGCAGCGCTGGCCGTACTCCCGTTTTGTCTCGGGTGTAGAGGATCCAGCGCTGGTGATCCAGCGCTGGTAATCCAATGTAGACACTTACCAGCGCTTTTCTTGACCTCCGTGGAAGGAGGAAGCCTCTGGTAATCAAGCTGGTCTCCTTTCCCGGTTTGCTCTCTCGTTCCCGGAACCCCGAGCAAGCAGGTCTCCTTCCCTGCGGTTTGCTGGGTGGCTCCGGGAACGCGAGAGCAAACCGCGGCGAAGCTGGTCTCCTTTCCCAGTTTGCTCTCTCGTTCCCGGAACCCCGAGCAAGCAGGTCTCCTTCCCTGTGGTTTGCAGGGTGGCTCCGGGAACGCGAGAGCAAACCGCGGCGAAGCTGGTCTCCTTTCCCGGTTTGCTCTCTCGTTCCCGGAACCCCCCTTGAAGCCGCTCAACAGCGCTGCAGTGTGGCCACATCTAACACCACTTGCAGCGCTGGTTGCTGTAAATGTGGCCACTCTGCAGCGCTGGCCCTATACAGCTGTATTAATACAGCTGTAACAACCAGCGCTGCAAAATTTTAGATGTAGACATGGCCAAAGGCAGCATTTGTGGTTGGAGAAAGGGATTGGGGAGCAGAGAAACTGGGTCCTGTTGTGGGTTTTGCCACTGATTTGCTGTAGGACACTGGGCAAGTCAGTAGATGCAACTTTTCACCTGCATAATAGCAGAACAATAACTAGTCTCAGAACTTACTTGAGAGGTTATTTATGCCAGATGCTGAATAGTGTCAAGAGCCCTATGAACATACAAAGATCAGAAAGCCAAATACTATAAGAAAAATTTGTTTTGAATAATAAATTACCTGATGTGGAAATTCTGGATGTTCACATTTTTGTAGGGAGCGGTCTTCCTCTGACACCATAACAAAAGCCCTTCCTTAGCAGATGTCTCTAGAGAGAAAGCAAAAACACACACGGATTAACCTATTTTTTCCTGGAATTTTCTGATCCCTTGCATAGGCTGTAGAACAGTATTTCCAATTCATTCTGACCCAGTGTCTTTGTTAGAAACAGCAGTGAGGCATTTAACTTCCTTCTTCTAGGGATGAATCTCTTATGCAGGTTTCTGATTTGTTACCATTATTTCTCTCAGGGTAGGTCTACATGGCATTTTGGAGTTAGCTGCCTAGTACAGGTCAACATTTCCGTGCAACACCATAGATCAGCCAGCAGGAAAGGTCCTAGAGTCCAAGACCCACTGCACATTGCCAGGTTTCACCTTTGCCCCTTTCCTTCCCCACTCCTCTCAAATACACTCCAAGGAGCAGGATATGAAGACTCCTCCCACGATATCCATATCAAGCCATGAACTGGCCATCAAGGGTGGTCAGAGTTCAGGGCAGCTTGGATCTCAGGCCCCATTGTGTCATCCAGGATATGTCCTCTGCTGATTCAGTTACCCCTGAAATGGGATCTCCTTTGTGGCAAGGAACACAGCTACCTGCCCCCCAACCAAAGCCACCTTCACTTGTTCTCGAACAGCAGATGGAGGCTCTGAGATTTACCTTCCACAGAGATATCCTGAATAGCAAAGCGAAGGATGATGGTCCAGATCATTCCAAGGGTCATTTTAACATTTCCATCCACGATTTCTGCAGGAAAAAACAAAATTATGTTGTGTGCGCAAACCCCAGGGGAAGCCTAACATGGGGAGCTTTATCTTTTACAGATCTCAGAGCTGGACTTCCATCTGATGAACGTTTCCAGCAGGGTATGGTTCCCAGGCTAAATTGATACAGCCCAGCAGGCTCTCCACAAGCTTGCCCACCCCAACCTCTACAACTGTGTCAATGGACCACAGTCTTGACCTGCCGCACCCACTGGTATGTTATGTATGAGCTCTGCAGAGCTCCACTGATATATCTCAATCCTCCTACTGAGCCTTTAAGTAGAGCTGACAGTATAATGGCCTGTCTACATGGGAAAGTTATATCGGTATCTGGTACAGAGTGCATTCAAACCGCTATAGCTATACTAGTGTAACTTCCCAAGCGGACACTCTTATTTCAGTACAATGTCTTTTTCTGGTTTCACGTATGTCATTTAGAGCTTGGTCTATGCCAGCCCTGCACAATATACGGCCCACAGGCCGCATGTAGCCTGCGTGGGCTCACTGTGTGGCCTATGGGGGCTGAGTAGGCAAGGGGTGGGGTGGGGTAAGCCAACGGCTGGCTGGCCGGCCAGCAGGCGGGCAGGATGGAAGAGGCCAGTGGCAGGCTGGGGAGTGAGGGTAAGCCAGCGGCATGGGGCGGGGGCAGCAGCAGAAGGTAAGAGGCCAGCGGCGGGCAGGCAGGTGAGCTGGCGGCGGGGGGAAGCAGACGAGCCAGTGGCGGACAGGTAGGTGAGCTGGCAGGGGGGAGGGAGAGGGGGGCTGAGGAGGCGAGCGGGGGTAAGTAGGCAAGCCGGTAGTGGGGGAGGGGGGGCTAAGGAGGCGAGTGGGCGACGGGGGTAAGTAGGCAAGCTGGGGGTGGGGTGGGGGGCATGATGAGCCGAGCGGGCGGCAGTGACGGGGGGGGGGGAGTGGCTGAGGAGGCGGGTGGGTGGAGGAGGTGAGTAGGTGAGCCAGGGGGTGGGTGGGAGCATGATGAGCCGAGCGAATGGGCAGTGGCAGGGGCGGGGTGAGGAGGCGAGCAGCAAGTCAGTGGCTAACCTGTTCTACTGATCTTGTCTCTCATAAAAATTGGTCCTTTTACTGCTTTTCCCTGGGCTGGGGGGTTGTTCCAATGCTGCAAAGAGGGTGTTCCCAAAGGAAGGAGCTTGCTTCTAAACCCCTAGGCCATCAGTATGTCTGCTCTTCTCTAATCAGCCCACTTGACAAGTATGATTATCCTTGGTTTGGCTCCCATCCCCTCTCCAAGGGTTGCAGCTGTCTGGAGGTGCTGCCTTCCACGCCTTCCTCACTCATTCAACAGGGCAATTGATTACAAAAGTGTGGGAGGGGGAAAAGAGATCTTATTCTACTTCTAGCAAAAAGAAATTTTTCTTTTACCTTAATTATACTATCTTAGGGGCCCACTATAACATATTACCAAGGGTCAATACCGCTGTTTTGGAGGGGCGGCGCTGGGGTGTGTGTGTGCGTTTCCACAGGGCTGGGCGGCACTGGGGTGTGTGTGTGTGTGTTTTTCCACGGGGATAGGGTGTTTCAGGCGTGCCAGTGAGTTTTGGCCCTCAGCTGTTTTCTTTGGAGTAATATGGCCCTTGCTGCTTTACGAGTTGTGCAGGCCTGGTCTATGCTACAAAGTTTTGCCAGCACAGCTATGTTGACTTGGAGTCTGGTCCAAAAAATGCCCCTTGCTGACATAGCTATGCCAGCAAAAGCCACAGCGTAAATACAACTATGTCAACAGGAAAGCACCTTTGTCAGCACAGCTAATGTCATTTGAGGAGCTAGCAGAACTCTTTTGGGCGACATATACATTGTATCTCCATTAAGGGGCTTTCCTAGCATAGCTACGCTGGCCCAGGCTCTGTAGAGTAGACAAGTCTTTAGAATCTGTTTAAGCTAAACTGAAAAAGTTTACCTTAAAAAGTTACTCATATTCCACAACAAGAGTGGCCATGCAGGGGAGTTATACATCTGACAGAACTACTGCAGTTTAAAATATCAGTATAATTATACCAATGTAACTGGTGAATCTTTCCTGTGTAACTAAACCCTAAGAGCTAGTGTTGTGGTGCGGACAAATCCCCACCAAGATTACAAATGAAACATGGCTGGTTCCTGGGTAAGTGCAGGTCTTCAGACTGCATCCATGTAGGGCTACTTTTAGATACATAATTGCCAGAAAGCATCAACAGCATGTCACCATCAAAGCACATACATCTCAGCTGAAGATGCAGCAAAAAGCACGTTATTTTCCACTCAAGCAGAATATTAACTTATGATGTGAAACAGATTGTACTTTATTGCTCACTGGACCCTTTTGCAATGCAAATCAGCAAGTGATCAACAACTCATGGGCTTTAGAAACAGACTCTATGCATGCGTGAGACATAATAGGTTTAGAATTTGGGATGTAAGTTCTGGAGAGTAGCAGCCGGTTCAGAAAGGGTTTGCAATTGCTTGTGGATTAGTGCCAAGTAATACACGACGTACCAAATAGCTGTTTCTAATGCTCTGACCTTTGACAGGTAAAAATATTCCATAGGGTTTAAGAGAAAAACATTGTCAATGTTTTAAAAAAGCGACTTTAGGATACCTAGCCTCTGTCACTAGTACTAGAGATAACAAAACTGAAAGAATCACATATAATGTATACCACTAACTATTTTTGGACAGTGAAACTAAACTAGTCAATTTATCTTTTTTGTTCTACTGCTATTGCCTGCATTGCATGGAAAATGTTTAAGAGACAATCAACTTTAAAATGACTAGAAAGGTCTTTCTAATTTAAGACTTCTAAAGAAAAGGGTTGGATAAGCCTATTGTTTTGGGCCTAAGCTACTAGAATGCTAACAAAAGAGCTGGCAGAGTTAGTTTTTACCCCTGTGCAAATCTCTCGTGTAGCTGCCTCATACTAGTGCAAGCGAGGCTTGCACTGGTTGCAGCTGCTAACCCTCCTGATTTTATAGTGAGATCCACAATACTTGGCTTTTTTCTCATAACCAGCTCCTGGAGTCATGGGATTGCATGGGAATCTTGGCTTTCATTTTAAAGAAAGAAAGCACAAAAAAATTAAGCCCTTGTGGTTGCAAATAAAAGTTGGAAAATACGATCTCTAAAGGTTCCAAAACCAGAAGGCAAATAAAGAGAGCTCCAGATCTGTTATGTTGGAAAGCTCATGATTTCAAGCCAATCTTGTGACTTTTGAATGCATGAAAAGTTGGCAATGTTGCTGTTATGACAATCCCTCGTAAAGTACAAGGGTAAACCTCATTGATGCAGTCCCTGTTTTGCAGCAGAGAAGCACATCTCCATAAGGGTTTGTACTGGTAGAGATTTCCCAATTTTCGACAAATCCTAAAACAGATATACTGTTACATTCTCCTCCACCCTTTTTCCTCACACGTCTCCCCACTCACAACACACTAATGGACTATGGTGCCTTTACTATTCCAATCTGGAATGGAATCTTTGTAGTAAACAGACGCTCACTGCCCAAGAAAAATATGCATAGAACTTTTTGTTATAGCACAAAAGAGCATTACCATGTGTTGTATTCACACTCCTGACCAGTTTCCACAAGCAATGGCAAATGCTTCAAAGGGCATGAACAGAAAAGGGCAAGTCATCGAGTAATCCATCCCGTCATCCAGTCCCAGAATCTGGCAGTCAAAGGCCTAGGGACACCCAGAACATGGGAGTAGCATCCCTGACCATCTTGGCTAATAGCCATTGATGGACCTATCCTCCATGAACTTATCTAAATCTTTTTTGAACCCAGTTATACTTTTGGCCTTCACAACATCCCCTGGCAATGAACTCCACAAGCTGAGTGTCCATTGTGTGAAGAAGTACTTCCTTTTGTTTGTATCAATTTCATTGGGTGACCCCTGGTTCTTGTGTTATATAAAGGAGTAAATAACACTTCCTTATTCACTTTCTCCACACCAGTTATGATTTTTTAGACCTCTATCATCCCCCCGCCCCCAGTCATCTCTTTTCCAAGATTAAAAAGACTGGGACTATTCATCTCTCCTCATATGGAAGTTGTTCTATACCCTTTTTCATTTTTGTTACCCTTCTGTGTCTCCATTTCTAATATATCTTTTTTAAGATGTGGTGACCAGAACTGCATGCAGTATTCCAGGTGTGGGCTTACCATGGATTTATATAGAGGCATTATGATATTTTCCGTCTTATTATCTACCCCTTTCCTAATGATTCCTAATATTCTATTAGCTTTTCTGACTGACACTGCACATTGAAACAATGTTTTCAGAGAACTATCCATAATGACTCCACAATCTTTTTCTTGAGTGGTAACAGCTAAATTCCATCATTTTGTATGTATATTTGAGATTATGTTTTCCAATGTGCATTACTTTGCAATTATCAGCACTGAATTTCATCTGATATTTGGGTGCCCAGTCACCCAGTTGTGTGAGATCCCTTTGTAACTCTTCGCAGTCAGCTTGGAACTTAACTATCTATCTTATATATTTATTCTGTATCATCTGCAAACTTTGCCAGCTCACTATTTACGCCCTTTTCCAGATCGTTTATGAATATGTTGAACAGCACTGGTCCCAGTACAGATTCCTAGGGGACACCACTATTTACCTCTCTCCATCCTGAAATGGACCATTGATTCCTACCCTTTGTTTCCTGTCTTTTATTCATGGGAGGACCTTCCCTCTTATACCATGGCAGCTTAATTTGCTTAAGAGCCTTCGGTGAGGGACCTTCTTAAGGCTTTCTGAAAGTCCCAGTACACAATACCCCCTTCTCCTCATGTTTGTTGACCCCCTAAAAAGAATTTTAATAGATTGGTGGGGCATGGTTTCCCTTCACAAAAGCCATGTGACTCTTCCCCAACAAATTAGGTTTGTTTATGTATCTGATAATTCTGTTCTTTACTATAGTTTCAACCAATTTACCTGATACTGACGTTAGACTTATTGGCTTGTAATTGCCCGGATCACCTCTGGCATCACATTAGCTATCCTCCAGTCATCTAGTAAAGAAGCTTATTTAAGTAATAGATTACATACATCCCACAGTTTGAGGAAAGAATCAAAAATATGATATGAAATAGTTTACAGCAAGTTTTTCCAGTCCTATGATATTAGTATTTTGAAGAGCTCCAGAACTCCAGTCAATTTAAAGAAAAAATACCCACACTTCCCTTTGAGTATTTTTGTACTTTTGTTACAAATGATGTCTACAACCTGAGATGCCTGCAGTTCAGAAAGAATGAAGGCAAATTGCACTATTGTGTTCAGTTTGTTTATGTGGTGCATCTGACAGCATTTTCTGTGGGTTTTTCCAAAGCAAGAGGAGAGAAACATTTGGGAAAAAAACCAGCTAGGATTGTAAAGATCACAGGAGTTGGCAGGAAGACACAGGGGAAGGTTTAAGACCTGAAACTGCTGCTAGCTTTTTATTTTAATTGACTCCAGTTCAATTTATGGCATCTTTTAATCCTAAAAGTGCTTTACAAACACTAACAAATCAACCAATATGAGGTAGGTAATTCATATCACCATTTTAAAGACTTTCTGGTACAATTCACATAATTGCTGCTCTGAGTAAAGAGCAGGCAGGCACCCTTCCCTTCTAGAGCCCAAGTACATCCTCCAGCACCTTGGGTACAAATTTTGCCAGCTTGCTGAAAGAAGCCAGTGGTCACACCTACTCCAGTGAAGCTATCTGACCCTAGCCCATTCACTCTCCTGTTGCCAGTAGCTACTGGTGTGGTGCTCTGCTCTTGCTCGATGATAACAGTCAGCTGTGTGCGTGTTCCCTCTGTGTGCTGCCCCGGCTCTGCGCAGATAGCTGACACAGCAAACCCCGAGAGAACCCCCAAAGACCACAGACTCGAGTAAGGTACGAAGGAACCCGGGCCAGGTTTATTGTCAAACAAAGGACAGTAATAGTTTCCTATAGACTCTACAGGACATACTATGAATATGTGCCCCCTGGCAATGGACACAGCTCAGTCAGTGGTCGAACTTTCCACTACCCCCTAGGCTGGCCAAAGACGCACACTCCGGGACCTACTTTTATACAGTTACAGAACAGATTATTCATCCTTACTAACGTATTGAGGTACAGCCCCTTGGCTCATTAGGGTGCTGTTTCCCCTTTGATCATGTTGTTCCAGACAAACAGATCTATCCATCATGCTGTCCTGTCTTTAAGATGCACCTGCCTGTTCCTTGTTATGTCTATGGAGTGTCTTGATGTCATCTTGGCACAAGTTCCTCGTCTCGCTTCTTCTGTGAGTGAGGCCTGCCTCTAGCTCACAGCCCAGCTTTTGCTTAGCAGTGCCTGGAAGTACTTTGGTTCAGGCTTCAGACTAGGCCTCTGACACTAGAGTTAATGTTTCAGGGCCTCATCTTACTACATCTCCTATAGCTGTGTTCCTATGGCCCAAGATACACTGCAAGTTCATTCCACTATAGGATTCATGTGGTGCCCTTGGACTATCGCTGCATCTAATATAGAGGAGCAAAGCTCACAGTGCAGCAGGGAGTTGCTGGTTCCACACTATAAAGAGAAAAAACAATGAGGAGTCCTTGTGACTCAGAGACTAAACACATTTATTTGGGCATAAGGTTTCGTGGGCTAAAAGCCATTTCATCAGATGAGAATCTTTAACACCACAGAAGTTACAAAGGAGTTAAATGTAACCAATTAGAGCAACCTCACACTTGTTTAATTAAAGACTCTGGATGTTTGCTCTCCATCAGCCCAGCTAACATTGAACAGTTTGAGAGCAGTTTCCATGTGACATTATAGGGCTCATGATCAGATCAGAGAGTGCCTCCTGCTGTGGAACCAATTGCCCGATTATGCTTTGTAACACTCCTGAGGTGTGAGCACTACAAAAAATTATTTGCGCGCTTCCGCTAGTAACACCAAGCGGCTGTTCTAAACCGCAACCGCAAGTGCATGTTATTAACATGACTTAAACTGATCTATCCTCATACTGAATGTGAGACTAGAACAGATGAGGCTTTGCTGCTAATGGCAGGAAATGTTTTGCACCAGTAAATGCGCTTCCATCTGACTCTCATTATTACAACCTGCACTCTTAACAAGATATGCAAAAATCACAGCACCTCCATCCATTTGTTTGGCAGCCAATTAAGGGGCTGACAAATATTCAGGAATAAGACTGGCTTGCTCTGGAGATCTGGAGTTTGAAATGCCATCACTCTTTTCATAGGCATAATCCAGGAATCCTGACCCTCTGGATAATGTAATAGGTACCATGCTCTCTTCTCCTCTCCTAACCTCAGTGGTAAGAAGCAGGGTCAAAAGAATTAATTTTCTCTCCTGGCCATTTATGTGTGTCACCTACTAGAGCACAGCCACTGGAAAAGCAGCTTGCCACTGTCCGGATAATTGGCAGGATAGGAGATGATATAATTAGGAAGTTAAATACACACCACTCTGCTGACGAGCGTCCATCAACATGCCAGCATTGATCAAAATGAGGCACATTAAAGACAAGGAGCCCTGAGGCCACACTCACATTGTATTTATCTTAACTGGCCACAGATAAAATATAGAACACCCTCCAAGCAGAGGTCTATAGGAGGCACATTACTACTGATGGAGTGGGACAGATCAATACCTAGGACAGATCACTGGGCATCAGCAGAATGAGACCTCTGCAGAATGAGATTTTTAGTGTCAGATAGAGAATAATTTGGAAGCCACCCCTGGCTACAACACCCTTGACCCAGATTTTTACAGCTGTCTTGTACTGCAAGTGAACCGATCAGACGGCCTCCAATTAAGTAATTTTTAAAGGTTAATAGTGATGCTTGAGGTTAATAGTTGAAGGTAGTTGTAAAAACTGTGGTTAGGTTTCACTGGTTATTCTGTTTGCTTACAATGCATTTCATTCAGTTTGGACAAGGAAAAAGAGCCAGCTCTGTTATTGTTTATAAAGAAGTCAATTCCACTTTCTGGTTCACGTGCACCAGAACAATACCAGAGAATATTTGTTAGAATGTAAGAAAAATAGCATGAAAAATATTGCTATTGGCCTTGTGTCTGATAAAACCAAGACTGACCCACCCCCACCCCACCCCACCCCACCCCTTCTGATTCCCAACCCCAAGACTTCACTTCTGGACAGGGCTGGAAATAAGTACAGGGTGGGCTCAATCTCTAAGCCTCCCCAGCATGTGGGGCCAGGAACCAGTGTGGGGAGGGCTCACTCTCAATGTTTGCTCCCTCCCCGACCTAGAGCACCAGGCCAGGAATCAGTGTGGGGCTCAGGCCTCGCCAAAGAATATTTTCACCAGTCACCCATGCCTGACAGTTTCCCATGGATTTTTTCCTGGGCTTGCTTTTTTGGAAGGGAGTGGGAAACAATTCTGTCTTTCTAATTTAATAAATAGCTCTAGACACAGATATGGGCAACAACAAACTGCAACTGTTTAATATTTTATATACACACATATATGCATACATTATATACACACACACACACACACACACACACACACACACACACACACACAGAGAGGGCAAGAGCCCCTGGGTATCAGATCCTTTGGATGCCACATGGCAGCCTTACTCTGAGATGGGGGGTGAGGTGGGGGGACTGTTTTCGGGTGAGAAATGCACTTGCCTGGCCAAAGTTTCCCCACTTTTGTAGTAAGTTACTCAGATAATTTCCTAGCTCAGTCTCACCTGCCTAAGGGGTTTATGGCTTGTTTTTCCTGAGCTGTGTTAGTAGCATTTTGCCTGCCTCATTGGTTTTTATTTTCTAGTTTGCTGATGTGATAACTTTTCAAAGTCTTAATTTAGACTATTAAAATACATGCACCAGAAAATCTTATAATCCCTTCAGTGGGCACAGTTACTGTCACACCAGGGACATTAACAGCAGAGGCCCTTTTTTAATGCTGATGTATATGCATTTCACTTAGCACCTAGACTACCTACATCTTTTTACTCCATCAATTGCAGCATAAGAGCACCCACAGAGTCAGCATCATGGCTGGAGCACCCACAGGCTAAATTTAGTGGGTGCTCTGCACCCACCGGCAGCCAAGCTCCCCTCTCCTCACCTCTTTCCGCCCCCCCAGCACGTCACGTTCCCACTCCTCCCACTCCCTCCCAGTGCTTCTTCCCCCCCCGCCTAACAGCTGTTTGGAGGTGCTTAGGACTTTCCGGGAGGGAGGAGGAGGAGCAGTGATGCGGCATACTCAGGGGAGGCAGCGGAAAAGAGGTGGAGCAGGGACTTGGGGGAAGAGGGTGGAAATGGGGGTGGGGCAAGGGTGGGAAGAGGCAGGGCTGGGGCGGGGAGGGGTCAAGCATCCACCAGGCAGAGGGGAAGTCAGTGCTTATGAACTGCAGTGATTTGGGCTAAACCTCACCACATCTACGTTACTGTACTTTTCAGGTTGCTTGGTGGTGTGTCTCTCCCTGTACAGAATGCTGAGTTCAGCAAAACTCAAATGTCTGAAAACCAGGACAGGCACAGTTAAGACAGCCCATACAACCTTAACTCTATCCTCTTTCAGCAATGCCTTAACATGCTCTGTGAACCAACACAGACACACACACAGACACGCACACACACACACACACACACCGTCTACAGCTGCTGAAATGTACAAGCTCTTCACCTCCTTTTACAGCCCATTCACTCTCACCCACAGGATTCCAGCTAACATTATTAAAGGACAAAAAAGAAAAGGTTGCCCACACCACTGTCCCTGTGTTCCCCTGGAGCTGGCAGTAGCCAGTGGGAATTATTTGGATACACCCCAAGTGCAGTCAGCATGCCTTAACTCTGCTTTTCTTGATTTTCAGAAGTTTGAGTGTTACTCAACTCAGCGTTCTGCAAGGGGACGACCTGCCACCAAGCAGCCATAACTCTGCATTAAACACAGGGCTTATCTACACTTACAATGCTACAGCGGCACTTCAGTGAAGGAAATACCTACGCCGTAATTCTCCCACTGATCTTGTGCCGTCTTCACAACACCTCCCAAACCATGCTACTGACCCATTTAAAAAGTGTTCCCTCCTCCAGCCTGGCCCCCTTCCCTACTATACCCTCGGCCTCCCACCTAAAGTCTTCACTCCCTGGGCTGCAAACATTTCTATTGCAGTTACCCCCCATTCCTGTAACCACATTCACCTCCAGGGCCTGGAGTGAAGGACTATGATGTTACAATGGAATAGTGCTATGGTACAGGAAGGTTGGGGTGCAGGGTGGTTGGAATCCACTGGCAAAACTAGAGGTGCAGGGGTTCTGGTACTCTGGCAAAGCTAGAGGTGCCACGCCCCCAACCTCTGTCGCCTGCCTACCATCCATCCCCCTCCCTCTCCCTTCACAGCAGCCCAAATGCTCTCCTCCTATTTCCCCACTCTTCAGTCCTCAATATCCCATTCCTCTCAGGAATCTTGCATGTGCCTATTTTTTTCCCCAACACTTTGATTACATTCCCCCAATACAAAACTGACACCACGACTCACAAAACTGTAACTGATGTCAGGTTGCGCCTACAACTCCTTTTATCTTAGGTGGGGGTCTGATTAACTTATCCTTCGATATATTAAATGAAGGGTGAGTTCACAGCCATCAAGAGGCCTGTGATTCATCCAGTAATTAGTGCCTTTCAGTTTAAGAGTACAAGGTAGAACAAGGAAACCTTTTCGGGGGAGTGGGGGTGGGTGGGGCAGCCAGCCTGTAACTTAGGAACCCATCGGTCAAATTACCCCAAATTTGGATCACTAACAATAAGCCCATGCCCCCCTGAGGCACACCAAATTTCATTTTACAGCACTTACAAGAGTAGAATTTAAAGCATATATATTTGCAGGAATTGAAACCCTCTAGCCATTTTTCGGTATTGGCGCATGCACACTGTAAAAATGGGCATTATCTGAAATAACACCTTCAATTTGGGTCACCTAAAGATTTTGAGAGAGCCATGCACTACCGTGGGTAAAACACCAAAAGACTGAGACCATTTTGACCCATAGCTCATCAATAGTTTGATCACTAGCCCTATGCAAAAACACAGACCTATACACGTTTTTAAAAATAGATACTAGGGGGAAGGGGCTTGTATCTCCAGAATCCGTGGCTCAAACAATTCCAAATCCTATTCTTCACCCTCCTAAGACACACAAACATTCAAAGAAATCTAACTAAGCATGTCAATTTTAGAGGTCTTAGGTCAACTTTTAAACAGATCTCAGGATGCAACCGTAAGTATAGCGGTGCTCCCTCACCACTTTCAATAGTTATATTAGTGGGGTCTAGCTGAAATACAACTTCATGCTCATGCTGTGATCACTTCGGCTTGGTTATAGCTTGTGCTGTCATTAAAGAACATGTACCAGCTTTCTGAATAGAGATCAGACAATCCCCAGTCCTAACTTTCAGCACCCTCTGCTACCTTAGTCCCAGCCTCCCCACAGATTCCATATAGACCAAGGAAGAATTTAAATTAGTACACCAGCTAGTACCACACTAGTTTTGAGTTGATCTTTGTTTTCTGCACCTGCTTCACCTGAGGAGAGGCTCTGACAATCTTAGGGTTTCCCAGTCTTGTACCAGACAGTTTTAATCTGCACCACATTTCTTCAGAGTATCAGCAGCAACAGCTCTTTTGATTATCATAAGCAAGGCCATTCCCTTGATGGCATCAGAAGCCAGATATTGGTCGGAGCAGTAATTCGGCCAGCTGCAATCCTCACCCTATTGGTAGAGCAAACAAAACGGAACAAAGGCTACCTAGCTGCCAATCAGAAAGGGAGGAGGATGCAGATATCTTTCAAAGAAATAAGAGATGAAGCAAGTGGCTCAACTAAAGAGGAAGGATGAATTGTGACCAAGTCAATGGAGGTAGCAACTGAGATCTGGGTGAGAAAGTTTCGGGAAACTGCCTATATGAACTTACGAATTCTTGTATGATTTATGAACTCTATTTTCTTATACGTCTTCCACTAAAGATGGTCACATTAGATTACATCATCCCTGTTGTGCTAAGGAGGCGGTGTGTGGGGGGGGGGGGGCGCGGTGACACATCTAAGCATCTGTCCCTGAATTCAAGTGTCATTGAAGACCATCAGTAATTGATTAACCTTGCCTTAACAGAACAATGGAGACAACTGGCGAAAGACTCTTCACTTGCTGATGACTCAGCTTGCTGGCAGCTGCAGCTCAGAGGTCTGATCAGAGAATGAAAAACCCCAGGGAGGAGACAAGGTGTTAGAATCTTCTGTTAAAAGAAATCACTCTCACTAAGAAGGAGAGACCAGAAGAGAAGACCTGGCAGGAGGAGTGGTGGGGGTGCAGAAGGATCCTGGATTCCCTTTGAGACACTAATACCCTAAGGACTCTCAGCCCTCGTCCAGACTAACCCGCGGCATCGGTGGGTTAAAATCGATTGCTCGGGGATCGATATATCGCGTCTAGTCTGGACGCGGTGTATCGATCCCCGAGCGCGCTTACATCGATTCCGGAACTCCATCAATCCGAACGGAGTTCCGGAATCGACACGGAGAGCCACGGACATCGATGGAGCGCCGTCCAGACTGGTGAGTACCTCGATTTTAGAAATTCGACTTCAGCTACGTTATTCTCGTAGCTGAAGTTGCGTATCTAAAATCGATTTTAATTCCTAGTCTGGACGTGGCCTCAGGAGGAAACTGAGGGCGGGACTTGAGTGTGTGTGTTTCTTATTCTTCCACAGATCTGTATATCTCTGTGTCATGTTTATGAGCAAAGTCTGTGGGCTTAGAGGTCCTTTGCAAAGTCTCTGTGTTACTTGCTTTAACTGTCACAAAGTCCCCAAAGGGTGAACTGTAAAGCAGAGTACACCCCTGCAGATGGAGTTCTGGAGAGGGTATGAAAGCTCTACTAGTGAGACTTGGGTAGGGGGTCCACCCTGATCTTGGAGCTAACGCTGCTGAGTCCACATCCCAAGAAGGGGTACTCGCATTGGAGTCTGTACTCCAGGAACGTGCCTCCAAAGAGAGACTGCTAAACTTGAATTAATATGCAAATTGGACACAATTAACTCAGGCCTTAACAGACTGGGAATAGTTGGGTCATTACACTAATTGAATCTATTTCCCTATGTTAAGTTCTCCTCACACCTTCTATGGGTCATCTTAATCATCACTTCAAAAGTTTTTTTTCCCCTGCTGATGATAGCTCATCTCAATTGATTAGACTCTTCCTGTTGGTATGCATACTTCCATCTTTTCATATTCTCTGTATGTACAAATATCTCCTGTCTGTGTGTTCCATTCTGTGCATCTGAAGAAGTGAGCTGTAGCTCATGAAATCTCATGCTGAAATAAATTTGTTAGTCTCTAAGGTGCCACGAGTACTCTTGTTCTTCTTCCTGCAAGGCCAGACTCTCAGACAGCATCTGGACGTTGCTCAGAGTCAGTAAGCTTAAAATACATGGGATCCAAGGTTTGAGTCCAAAACAGCAGCCTGATGACAGTCCACAAGGGGGAGCTCATCCTGGGTCCAATACTGGGTTTAATTCCTGGCTCTATCACATGCTTCCTTTGGGGACTATGGCCAAATAGTTTAGTCTCATCTGGTAAATGGGGATAATAAACCTCGATAACCTCATCTAGGTGTGTGAGGATAAATCCATAAATGCTTTGGATATGGTCAAATACTACAGGAACAGTGACAATATAAGTGCCTAGATCAGAGGTGAAAGTAAGCTGGTACGGTACGGTACGGTGCACTGGCAAGAGCCAGTACGCTGTGCTGGACTGGACCGGCTTCTGTGGCGGTGATTTAAAGGGCCCAGGGGTCCAGCCGCTGTGGGGAGCCCCAGGCCCTTTAAAGCGCTGCCAGAGCTCCGGCAGCCGGGCTCGGGTGGTGATTTAAAGGGCCGGATGCTCTGGTCACTGCAGGGAGCCCCGGGCCCTTTAAATCCCCGCTGGAGCTCTGGCAGTCGGGCTCTCACAGCGATTTAAAGAGCCTGGAGCTCTGCAGCAGCCAGAGCCCCGGGCCCTTTAAATCTTGAAAGGCCCCACCTCTTCGGACTGAGGCCATGCCCCTGCTCAGGACTCCGGTGTACCGGTATGTCCTTTAAGTTACTTTCACCCCTGACCTAGATGGAATCTAAATACAGGACTAGTGAGGAGGGACAACCATGCCATGGAGTTGGAATCCAGATCAGTAGACAAGTTGTTTAGTTTTGCAGTATTCAGAGTACACATCCTCAACTGAGACCTGAAGGGGTTACTGGTTAATAATATGTACTGCAGAATCCTTGGAAGAAGGGTGCCATAAGAACAAAAACTCCCTTGAAGTGCAGGAGGTTGACATTATACCCATTTTTTTTTTTTTTACAGATAGCTAAAAACTACGGCAGACTAAAGCCAGTTTTCAAAAATACATTCTTGTTTTGGGTGCCTCCACTTTTGGCCATTCAGTTTTTGACCACCAAGACCTAATTTTTGGAGCTAAGAATGTAGGAAAGGCCAGACTGGGTCAGACCAATGGTCCATCTAGCCCAGCATCCTGTCTTCTGACAGTGGCCAATGCAAGGCGGTTCAGCGGAAACGAACAGAACAGGGCCAGTGCCCAATCCCTTGCAATCCACTCCCAGCATCTGTCAGTCAGAGGCCTAGGGATACCTAGCCTAGAGCACGGAGTAGCATCCCTGATGATCTTGGTCAATAGCCACTGATGGACCTATCCACCATGAACTTCTCTTTTTTGACTCCAGTTACACTTTTGGCCTTCACAACATCCCCTGGCAATGAGTTCCACAGGTTGAATATGTGTTGTGCAGAGAAATATTTTGTTCTTGTTTGTTTTAAACCTGCTGCCTATTCATTCCATTGGGTGATCCCTGGTTCTTGCATTATGTGAAGGAGTAAACAAGAACACTTCCTTATTCTCTTTCTCCACACGAGTCCTGATTTTATAGACCTTTATCATACCCCCCTACCTTAGTCATCTCTTTTCCAAGATGAATAGTCCCAATCTTTTTAATCTCTCCTCATTCGGAAGCTGTTCCATGCCCTTCATCATTTTTGTTGCCCTTTTCTGAACCTTTCCCATTTTGAATATATTGTATCATCTTTTTGAGGGAACTGCTGGTGCTCAGCACTTCTGGGGGTGGAGAACAAGCACACTTTTGACAATTCAAACTGAGCATCTACACGACTGGACATTTGGGCTAAATAACTTTCCCAGTTCTGCAACAGGTTCGTTGCAGGGTCTTAGGCAACGTACCCAGGAGTCTGGCTTCTCGCCTAAAGAGAGCAACAAAAATGAAAAAGTTGGAGAAACTATGGAGAAAAATTGTCCCCCCCAAGAAGAAATGGATCATTCATTTTGTAACATAATAAAAAAGTAAACATTAAGAATCTGAATAAATAAGTAAAACTATATACACTTGCTTAAATAAATGTGCATCTTCCTGATTAGCAAAAAGAAGCACCAAATTTAGTGTAAAGGCTGTATTAAGTGGCAAACCAATACCTTTTAATTGTTACCAACCAATGAGAATCAGCCTCTCTTTAGGAAAATAACAAAAGGACAAATGCAAAACACAATTACAATTGATTATTTAAATCAAGGTTTCCAGCTCACTGATCTAAATCATGATTAAAATTGGTGATTTTAAAAATTTTTTTTAAAAATTCACTCCACTCTGGCCTCTGCATAACCTCATCACCATTAGACCAAGCCTCTTCTCCACAGACTGTACTATCTAAAACAGCTTCCTTGTCTCTCCAATTAAAATCTCAGTTGAAGGAATCTTTTCTCCCACTTCTTAATCTTGCTCCCCTTGTATATAACTCCATATTCCAAATATTCATGGAACAGTTTTATTTTTACAACATCTTTCATACATGAAATATTTATAGCCTCTCTAAACATTGTCACTGAGTTAGAACAGGAGAGTCAGAATAAGAGAATTCTTTCCTGGGTGCTGGCTGGTGAGTCTTGCCCACATGCTCAGCGTTTAACTGATCACCATATTTGGGGCTGGGAAGGAATTTTCCTCCAGGTCAGATTGATAGAGGCCCTGGAGGTTTTTCGCCTTCCTCTGCAGCATGGGGCATCGGTCACTTGCTGGAGGATTCTCTGCAGCTTAAGGTCTTCAAATCACAATTTGAGGACGCCAATTACTCAGACACAGGTTAGGGGTTTGTTACAGACGTGGGTGGGTGAGATTCTGTGGCCTGCATTGTGCAGGAGGTCTGACTAGATGATCATAATGATCCCTTCTGACCTTAAAGTCTATGAGTCTCAGTGTATGAAGAAACTGGCAAGAAAGGCACAGAGCCCTCAACGCTGGAACAAGACTGGCAAGTGGGATTTTAGTCTTCATCAAGGGGCCCAAAATGTTTCTTCCCCCCATCCCCCACCCTTGCCTTACACAGAGAGGCATGAGCTAGGTTATAAACAAGGCTATAGAGTAATTGGGGGGAGGAGGGGTGTGCAGGGGAGATAATGTGGTGTGGAGTGGGGGAAATAGCATATTTAGACTGGGTCTAAAACTGGGGGAGCTGCCAGTCCACCCATCATCATCACTCGCCCCCTCCAGATTTTGAGCGTTAGAGGCATGTATTGGCTCCCTTACCTTCTGCTCCAATAGACACCAGCTTCACTCCTTTGCTAGCAATGAAATCCAGGGCCTTGTTCACATTGGAGATTTTGTGCACTCGCATTTTGCCTCTTTCAGGCTTAGCCAAACGTTCACCTAGACAGAAAGGGGGGGAGGGGGAATACAAAACAAATTCGAAACTGCTCCATTCCACTCTCCCCACCACCAGCCCAAGTAGGCAGATCTAATAAGATAATCCCAACGCTTGATCCAAGTCACACGTTCTTGCCCTCAGCAGTGAAGATACAGCACACGATCTTTTGGGTCACTTCTTGGGAATTCTAATAATTGATGCACTTTGTTGACCCTTCCCCACAAGAAAATCCCAGCAAATACAAAGAGCACCCTTGAAGAGACTGTTGGAGGGGAGGGGAGTATTACCATTACCACACCTCAGGCAGTTATTGGACTAGGCCATTCCCCAAAACCTTTGATGCATGCTCTGGAGAGCATATCAATCATAAATTACACTAACTGGTCTGTGCCCCAAAACTTGTTTCCCCATGTACCAGGTCAGGATCTGAAGTGTAGGAAGGACAGGGCAACCTCTCATGAAACCTCTCTGCCATGGAACTCACTGCTGCCAAAGATCAGCCCAGGCCTTGCCTTTTTTAGGACACAGTGCGAGACTCATCTTTCCGCAGGCTCTGTGCAGCTAAGTGCTGAATGACCATGACTGCATATGCCAGGAAGGAAAAAAAAATCACCTGGATTTCTCCTCTTCTGTGAGCAGCCTCTGTGTAGCAGAGGTGGGCTTGGCAAAATTTGATTATTTTTTTCTAATTTTGACAAAAATCATCCATTTTTATTTAAGAGGTTTTTTCCTTCTATTTGTAACTATTTTTATTTTTACAGTTCTGTGGAGTAGCACTGAGGTTAGGATTAGGGCAGTGCTGACAGCGGGGCTGCAGGAGGCTCCCTATATGGCTGAGGAGTCCAACACCTCAGGGCTCAAGGTGTGGGGAGACTGTGGTCATCCTGCCCCAGCAAAAAAGAGACCTGAGGCCAGGTCTGTAAGTAGGACGACGAGCCCCCAGCTACCTCGCTGTTGAACAGTTCCTGCCTGGTGAGTAAGCGAGCAGGGCCCCCTGCATAGCTGTGACACTGAATCCCTGCAGACAAAAGGTGCAGGGAAGGCTGGGTCCTGGCGAGGCATAGCAGAGAGCTGTGGCTGCAAAGAGGAGGACAAGACCACAGCTGTACAGAAGGCCACCAGTCTGCTGAATGGCTCCTGCCTGGGTACATTCACCAGCCAGCCAGAGGCAGCGACTCCAACTCCCCCAGACGGGACCGTGAGAAGGGGGTGGAGGTAAGGGGGGAGAGCCTTCCCAGAACCTTGTGGCTGCAGGGATCTGGTGTCAACGGCATGCAGTCACTCCCCAGCTGGGAACTTCAGAGCTCTCTCTTGCAGAAACTGTTCAGCAGTGGGCTGGCCTTCCCCTGTGCCTGGGGGCTCATCGCTCCAGCCTTACCCCCGCCCTCCTATTCCTGCTGGGAGCCTCACTGTCCTACTACCCCTACCCCAAGAAGCAGCAAGCTGAGAAAAAAAGAGCAGCAAAGGTGGGTCCTCCAAGCTTGCCTAGAAAGGAGACTCTGCAGTTGCAGTTTCACAACCCACACAGACCTGATCCTCCAAGGGCTAGAAGGGCTAGCAACAGACAATCAAGGCCCTACTTGGCCAGAAAAAAAGGAGCTGCCTGGGCTTAGCAGTTCAGTTTCTTATTAGGACCAGAGGGGTGCTCCTCTCTGGCCAGAGGAACTTGAGGGGCAACTGAAGTTTGTTTCTGGATGCATTTTGAATAGCTGGGTTTGCAGGAAGACAAAGGACCTAAGAATCTTAACCCCGAGATAAGGGTGAAGCTAAAGAAGCCAGGGAGGCAGAGAACCCTGGAAGCACCAGCAATGAATTTAATCAAACTGCATGTGGCTGCTGTTTAGGGAGTCCCTGGGTGGGAACCTGGAGTAGTGTGTGCGCCTGGGTTCCCCTCCTGGTCACAGATAAACTGTCAAACCCCTAAAAGGGGTAGGGCTTATTTGGGTGTCTGAACAAAGGCCTGAATTTAAAAAGTGCAGACCAGGGGCTGAAGACCCTAGCAAGAGCAAAGAGACAGTTTATTGGACTTTAATACCCTGGAAAGGGTTCATTTGGACTTTGACTTGGCTGGAGGGGCAAACCTCTGAAGACCCGCCATGGTTGGCTGGAAGCCTACAGGAGGCACCAGGGGCGAGAGGACAGTAACACTGCACCCAGCTGCAAGGAGGTGCTCAAGAGGTGCCTGCCCTTTCATAGGGAGTAACACAGCTCTTTGACAAGAGCAAGTAACCTCTATTTGAATGGGGCTGGATCTCACAGGGAACACCAACTTTTGACTTGAGTAGAGCTCGGAGATATTCTAGAAAAGTCTTTGGAAGATATTCTTCTGAAGTAGTTTGCTTCAAGTATATGTGTGACCCTTTTGATTGGCCTCCTGTGAATATTCACACGATCCAGTTTAACTGGCATTCATAGAAAACAAAAGGCTCACACATGAACTCAAACTGAATTTTAATATATCCTATAAGCACTCACGCCAGCAATCTAATTAGATAGGTACATCATCAATCACGTAAGCAGAACCATCCAAATGTCAAAGAGTCACAGAGTTGCAAGAGATTTTACATTCAGAGCTAGTTTTAGCAAGTTGTGGAACATCCACAAAAAGATAAAAGGGCAAATTTGGTTGTTATTTGTTAGTGGTTATTCACTCAGTTCATTTCCTGTTCCTAAGGCCCAATCCTGCATCACTTAATTCAATGGGAGCAGGATTAGACTCAATATCACTAGGTTTAATGGGGGGAAGAGAGAGAGAGGGGGGTTATTTTTTCATGAACTCTTCTGCCCCATTGAAGAAAGATGTGTTGTTTCTTTAACACAGGTTTGGAAAAGTGAAGGGGGAAAAGCAACAATTACTTCAATGGGCATTCCCTCCCTCCCCCAGAGAGAAAAAATTATTTTATTCCCAATTATTATAATTGTTTCTATTATTTATTGCAGGCCTGTTTCTTTTTACCGGACAATCAAGAGAGACAGACACTCATCTTAACCCTATGGCGTAAACAAGTTTCTTTACCTAAATCACTACCGCCAGCTTAGATTTAAAAAAATTATCTCCCTTTTAATAGTCTACAGCAGTGGTTCTCAACCAGGGGTACATGTACCCCCAGAGGTACGCCAACTCATCTAGATATTTGCCTAGTTTTACAACAGGCTACATAAAAAGCACTAGCAAAATCAGTACAAACTAAAATTTCATACAGACAACGACTTGTTTATACTGCTCTATATACTATGCACTGAAATGCAAGTACAATATTTATATTTCAATTGATTTATTTTATAATTATGTGGTAAAAATGAGAAGGTAAGCATTTTTTTTTGGTACTATTGTGCTGTGACACTTCTGTATTTTTATGTCTGATTGTTTAAGTAGTTTTTAAGTGAGGTGAAACCTGGGGTACACAAGACAAATCAAGAAAAGGGTACTGTAATCTAGAAAGGTTGAGAGCCACTGGTCTAAAAAGACATGACACTCTGTGCTGCTTTCTTTTTGCATTTCTCCAAGCTTGCATAATGAAAGTCATTGCAAAACAAAAACCAAGCTGGCTTCAATCAGTTCCAGCATGAGGTTCTCAGTGTTTCAGACATTACAGCAGGATACTTGTTTAAAAATAACTTTGCAGTGGAAAAAAAATTGAAGGAACTGAGGACCTTTCCATTAGACTAGAATATACATTTGTAACAAATTAGATTTCAGAGCAAAGTGTCAAATGACAATGTCTCTGTAAAAAAATGTTCCCTCATAGGCTATTAGAACTAAACCACGTGAGAAGTGTTTTGGGTTCTCCCCTTCCCCGCCCCCCCTCCCACCTCGGCTTTCTACTGTTTGCATTGCTGCTTTACTGTTCTGTACTACCCTCAGACAATTAAAATAATCTAGTCACTTCCGCTTTCTGGTTCTCATGCACAAGCCAAGCCTTCCAAAAAATGCAAGGAACTGTTGGCTTAAAAGCTGCTTACAGTGGAATTTGTTTAATAAAAAACGCTATCGGTCAGCTGCTTTGTAAAGGAGGGGGAGCGGAGAGAGCGAGAGAGAGAGCTCTTTTACAGGAATTAAATTTTAAGTCCAGTTTGTTTGGCCTGACAGCATCCTATTTAAAAGGTGCATGGCAAGCAAGGGGCTTGCTGGTGAAGGGAATGCATGAGGTAGGAAATATATACATAGTGGGAAAGCTGTTTTTCAGGGCAAATCTTGTGATAGGGCCAGATCATCACCTCTTAATGTAAAAGCAAAAGGAAGGGACTTTCCTTGTGAAAATCTTCCCATATCACCCTGTTTGGAGAGGGAACCATACCTGCCTGCCCCCTCTGCACTGCAATTTGGTGGATCTGTGTAAGGCAAGGGCAATTTGCACAGAAACTCTATCTCACCACAGCACCCCCCCCCTCTTGCTCTCTGGCAGCTGTGCTACCAGGGATTCTACCCCATCTCACAGGCAGTTCCGATAAGGGTGACCGATAAGGGTGACCAGACATCCAGATTTTATAAAAAAAGTCCTGATATAGGTGTGTATTACCCCTCCCACTTGCTATCTGGTGACCCTAGTTCTCACTACCACATGGAGAGGCATAGATCTGCTCACAGATCTCAGCAGAGCTGACATGGCCCATTATTATTGTACTGAGCCTGCTGTCTCATTACTGGGGCATCTTCTTCCCACTCCTGCTGGGCTCAAAGGAAGGGATCTAGTCTGTGGAGGGCACTGTTACCCAGTTTAAAATCTAGCCAGTAGAGAGCTCCACTATCCCGAGGACAGGAAGAGGAAGGACACGCTGGAGGTTAGAGGCGGCTCTGGAGAGAGCCAGGGCTGTAAAAGAAGAGGGAGAGCAGGCAGAGGCAGTAGCCTGGATGCTGAGACCGGAAGGCTGTGAGCCAGGCAGACACACCCGGTTGGCAGGGGACTAGGAGTAACTGCAGCAGGAATATGCAGGGCATCACCCTCCATGCAAGACAGTGGCTGGGATTCACCTCAACACAGACCCTCCCCTTTATATCCCTGTGCTGGATTGCCCCTAGGAGCTGGGTTAGTGTCTAGTTGTAACTGTGCCTTAGCAATCATGCCTTTTGGTGTCTGGCAGTCCTAGTAGAGGGGGGAGGGATAGCTCAGTGGTTTGAGTACTGGCCTGCTAAACTCAGGGTTGTGAGTTCAATCCTTGAGGGGGCCACTTAGGGATCTGGGGCAAAATCAGTACTTGGTCCTGCTAGTGAAGGCAGAGGGCTGGACTCAATGACCTTTCAAGGTCCCTTCCAGTTCTAGGAGATAGGTATATCTCCATTAATTTATTTATAATTTATATTTATTTAATCCTCCCCTTACTCAAAAAGTATGAGTGTTTATGGGAACTATCAAGGGCCTGAACCTCTAGAGCTGAGTGCTTGGAGCACATGTAGCATGTGCCACACCCAGCTGCATTCAAGGTAAGTCTATAGTGCAGTTGGGAGCATGCTTCCCAGCAAGGGTAGATACAGACAGGCTAGCTCTGCTAGCTGGGGGGAGCACAGGTGGTGGCTTGTACTAGCTGCCTGACCTCTGGGTATGTACCTGCTCAGGCTAGCTGCGCAGGTACTTCTCCGAGCACACGAGCACCCTGCTGTAGTGTAGACATGTCATTAAGAGGCAGACTGGTGCATCACATCACTCAAACACGCTGCCATAGACTGGATCACACAATATTTAGAATGCCACAGTGCTCAGAATAGGTTCCAGCATATATGGGAACCCACAGTCCTTGCCCTAAACCAGGGATAGTCAATTATTTCTTGCCAAAGTCCAAATTTCCTGGTTAAGGTACAGTCAAGGTCCAGACTCCAGAGAAAATAATAATATTAATAAAACCTATTAATAATAATGATAACAATAAGTAAATAAAAAGATGTTGGGGTCTGTTCAAAAAGGTCTGGCCATCTGGATTTGGTCCGCAGTCCACCTATTGACTATCCCTGCCCTAAATGGACAAGGCCAGATGATTGATGAGAGACAAGGATGTAAAACAGCGGTGGTGATAGCTGCAAGTTGTTTACTTTTAAGTTAAACTAACATATTCTCCCTCCATCTTCCAATCTCCTCACCTTCCCTTTAGCCTCAGCAATCTACAACTTGAATACCTGCACTGGTTCACATCTACCTCCCCTCCTCCCCTGCATGTGAACAAGGATTCACTAAAAAGGTAAAATAATTGAAATAAGCAGATGACTCAGTCAGCTACTTTCTTACAAAAGAGTATGTGCTGTGGAACTGCTATTCCTAACTTCCAAGTCAGTAGCATTTTGAACTCGGAACCCTCTAAAACTAGCAGCCTGAGGAAAAGATAGGAACTTGAGGTTTGTTGTGGCTTCAATTTCTGCAGAGCACAAAAACTGACACTCTAGATGGGGAGTCAGGGCTTGCGTGTCCCTGCTGAGGCATCTCTATTCGTAAATATAAGAGGTGGGGAAGGGAGCAAGTCAAACAGAGGGCCCTTATTGTTGACATGGAAAGTCTGCTGAAGGAGCCATCAAAAGAAAGCCTAAGCATAAAACCCCCAGTTTTATATAAAATTGTATATACCACACACAGATGCAAACAGATTTTTTTTTGGTTCAGTGGCCGAACTGGGTGATGGAAGGGACAAAAGTTAGTTTCGGGCCAAATAAAATATTTTGTTTTGAACAGTATCATAACATTTTGATTTTTTTTTTTTTGCAACTTATTTCTTGGAGGGCTAGGGGTAAGGTGACCAGGCAGCAAATGTGAAAAATTGGGACATCTGGTCACCCAGCTGGGGGGGGTTTGTTTTTACAAAAACAATTCAGCGAATTCAACCCAATTCCTTGCTGACAGGAAGGGGTGGAGAGAGAAGAGCAAAAGCACTGGATAATGGGCAGAGAGGCCATGAAACCCGAGCTTCGCTCTCAGTACACTGCAGATCAAGAACAGGCACATACAAAGCTTCCACCATCACTGCCCATGCTGTCCTGCATATATTTCGTATGGGTGAGCAACATTAATGATACTTAAACCCACACAAAACCCCTCTCACCTGAAATGACTTCCAGAAGTAACATGAGTTTAAGACCATCCCTGAAATCTTCCTCTATGTTGTCAATCTGTGTGCCGGCCTTGCGGAGGTGAGAGTTACACCATGCTGTGAATGTCTAGAAACAGAAGCGAAGAGAAGAAAAGAAGAGAGTAGTTGGCAATCTTCCCAATGGCTATATTACAGTTCAGAAAGGAAATACAGAGAACCAAAGAACTGATGCTAGGATACAGGGGGTTAACTTCAAGCCACAATTAGACTGAACAACATTTGATGCATTGACCCTGCACTTAGAGCCAGTACCTGAAGACACAAAGGGCCTGCAAAGCCCTTCCACGTATGAGTACAATACTAATAAGAGTTTTGTAGAAACAACTACTCAGTCTAGGGCTCCAGGATGTCAAGTTCTCCTGAAAGCCCCCTAATTTTGGGTGCTCAGCTTGAGACACGTGAATCTGATTTTCAGAAGCATTAGGCATTCACAGCTCCCATTTACTTCTCTTGGCTGCAGGTGACTCAGTATGTCACAATATGTCAGAAAGGAAAATAATCCAGGTCTACCTATTCCAAGGCAGGTGTTTGAACCAAAGAACCATTCTTTTACCCACCTTTTTCCTTCATCAATAAAGCATTAGGAAGCACTACAGCCTGCACACTTATGGAGACTACATAGAGCAGAGCCTCTCAAAGTGTGAGAGCAACATCTTAAAAGGGATGGTCTTGTGGCCTACCTCCTCTCTGCTTCATAGTAACACAAGCCACCTCGCCTCACATTCATGGTCATTTAACATCCCTACGGCAGCTGCAGCTGCTTATGTGGAAGAATAAATGCTTTCCAAAAAAATTGTGGTATTTGCTGCCTGTAATGTAATATAGTACCTAGAAAAGAGAAAATTCAAGCACCTGATGATAAGACACCAGAAAGTGTTCTGTGGTCTGCTGATTGTCCATGGACCATTGTCTGGGAGCCAATGCAGACACATCTAAGATAGAATACAGTCTCCGTTCTATAAACTAGCAATTCTATGCAACAGAAGGAATTTAGGCTCCCAGAGCACATATATCCGAATTCCAGTTGTGCCTGGACACTAACACCCACATACTCTTGGGAAATGCTCCGGGTCTTAAATAATCCCAGGTGGTCAGAATGTAGGATTTCTCAAGGGGGCGAGCATAACCACAGATTTCGTCAGCAGTTGTGGTGAAATTTGTCTCAGGGCTTGTCTACATCAGAAAGTTGCAGCGCTGGTGAGGGAGTTACAGCGCTGCAACTTTGAAGGTGTACACATCTGCAGGGCATCACCAGAGCTGCAACTCCCTGTTTGCAGCGCTGGCCGTACTCCCGTTTTGTCTCGGGTGTAGAGGATCCAGCGCTGGTGATCCAGCGCTGGTAATCCAATGTAGACACTTACCAGCGCTTTTCTTGACCTCCGTGGAAGGAGGAAGCCTCCTGGTAATCAAGCTGGTCTCCTTTCCGGTTTTGCTCTCTCGTTCCCGGAACCCCGAGCAAGCAGGTCTCCTTCCCTGCGGTTTGCAGGGTGGTTCGGGGGAACGCGAGAGCAAACCGCGGGTGAAGCTGGTCTCCTTTCCTGGTTTGCTCTCTCGTTCCCGGAACCCCGAGCAAGCAGGTCTCCTTCCCTGCGGTTGCTGGGTGGGCTCCGGGAACGCGAGAGCAAACCGCGGCGGAAGCTGGTCTCCTTTCCCGGTTTGCTCTCTCATTCCCGGAACCCCGAGACAAGCAGGTCTCCTTCCCTGTGGTTTGCAGGGTGGCTCCGGGAACGCGAGAGCAAACCGCGGCGAAGCTGGTCTCCTTTCCCGGTTTGCTCTCTCGTTCCCGGAACCCCGAGCAAGCAGGTCTCCTTCCCTGCGGTTTGCTGGGTGGCTCCGGGAACGCGAGAGCAAACCGCAGCGAAGCTGGTCTCCTTTCCCGGTTTGCTCTCGCGTTCCCGGAACCCCCCTTGAAGCCGCCCAACAGCGCTGCAGTGTGGCAACATCTAACACCACTTGCAGCGCTGGTTGCTGTAAGTGTGGCCACTCTGCAGCGCTGGCCCTATACAGCTGTACTAATACAGCTGTAACAACCAGCGCTGCAAAATTTTAGATGTAGACATGGCCTCAGTCATCCTGCAATCTGTGATCATGACTGTTTGGTCAGTCATGAGAAAGACCTAAATTAAGATTAGCATTTTGAACACATGGTAATATAGATTGCTTGGATATCTCTTTCTTATCAGCTGGTAGGTTGCTACGGGGAAGCGTCATATATGCAAGGCCAGAAATGTGGCCTGCCTATTGTTCACTTAGAAATTAAAATAATAAATACCTCAAGTTCAAAGTGTGGCAGTGTGCTAACTAGCTGAATAAAAGGATCTTGGGTGGAGTAGCAGGGGAGAACTGAAGACATGGATTACCTCACTCCCCACCCTTAAATAGGATTTCCATATGGCAGAAGTCCTTTGTTTCGTAGTTTGAACTTCCCAACCCCCAGCTTCTCCTGGAAAAGAAACAGAATTCAGATGGGTTCCCAGTATCTGGTGACTGGCCACTTGCCTCTGCAGCCATTCTTCACGAGGCTTACTACTTATTCACACGAAGACTAAGCTCTTTTACAGTTCATGGCTCTTGTTATGGGCCATCAGCCACTGTGGGGGCTTTTTCATTGTTGTACCTGAAGTGTTAGCGGGGGTGTCACCCAAAGTAACATAGTTGAAATATAGATATAGTCAATATTCCTAATTTCAGATACAGAAATGATACATGCATCCAAATAGGATAATCATATTCCGTGAATCATAACCTTTCCTATGATATCTCACATGAGCCACTGCATGCAGTATATCTCAGTTATGTCATATTCTATCATAAGCATATTTTCCTAAAGAACATGGAATGACATGTTACACCTCCCTCTGAGATTACTGCCAGAGGATTGGTCACTGACCGATGTGGAGGCAGTGTGCCTAAAATTCCTTTTTGGCTTTGGTTATACAACATCCAAGTGTTACCAAACACTAACATCATTCATAGGTGTTTTTGCAAAGTTCTGGGTTTCTGCTCCCAGATTGCCAGAAAACATTGTGGTGTGTAGCATTGTGCACATAATGCAGATGTCAGTGTTCTTTAAAGTGTAGGTGTCTTGGCATTTAACCACTAATGCTAGGAGGTGGTGTGACTCAGTTTCCCCTTCCACACAGCAGTCTAGATTGGTTATGCTTTCTCTGTTGTGCCAAACTCTAAGCTTGTTTACAGGTACTAGCTGAGAAGCAGTATGCTCATAGAACTTTCTTGTTACCACTCCCAGTCTGTACCAAAGATTTTTCCAAAAATCATGCATGTTACACATTTTTAAGGTATTTACCACCAGTATCAAATTATTTGTTGTAACCCACAGTGTGTGTAGTAAGAGAGAAAGTTACCAGCAAATCATGACAGAGAGGTGCTTCCAAGTATTCATAGAATGGCAGGGTTGGAAGGGACCTCAGGAGGTCATCTAGTCCAACCCCCTGCTCAAAGCAGGATAGATCCCCGAACAGTTTTTTACCCCAGATGCCTAAATGACCCTCTCAAGGATTGAACTCACAATCCTGGCTTTAGTAGCCCAATGTTCAAACAAACCACTGAGCTATCCATCCCCCTTGATTAGTACGATTATCATACTATGCCTTCTGTCTAAACAGATCAGTTTGTTCAGCACTTATGGTATTTCTCACCCCTCAGTAAAAATTCTTACCTAGGGAATGTCTTTGGGGTTTTGCCAAGGAAAGGGTGTAAGGAGACCTTGTATGTTACTGGCCCTCCTCCAGGGTTAAGCCCATGCAAAGAATCCACCCCCTCTCCTGAGATTCCTTTGGGCTGTTCACCTCCAACACTCAGTGTTTGATGCTTAGCTGCGGGCAGGGGTTTACCTGCCCGGGGAAGTGGCTGTCTCTGCCCCTTCATCAGGTGGATTATTAGCATGTTCACAGACACCAAATGCTTGTAAGGAAAACCCCCCTGCCTTAAAGAGACCGAATAGTTTTCACAAGTACAGTAGGAAAACCTTTTGCCGAAGTGGGACCTGGACTGGGTCACCCCCTCGTTATTCCCAAAAGGAATTATATCTGACCTCCCGGAGGGAAGCGGCCATACACAGTTCCCCCTTAAAACCTAAGCCACGGTGAGGTGCCTGGGACTTACAGACGAGATCTAGCAAATTTCTCCTGGGCAAAACCCTTCCTTGTAATGAATGGGGAGACACTCCTTTACTCCCCCACTTTCCTTCTTAACTTCTTTCTTTGGGACCCCTGCCAGGGCACACACCCTGCGCTCCCTGGGAGGGCAATCTGTCTCCTGTCCAGCTCTGGGCTCACAGCTACTAGCCATGACAGACCCTTCACTGTCAAGCCCTATATCCTCCTCCATCTTTGAATGGGGTTGGCCTCCAGTTACAGAGCCCCCGGAATCCTCACCCCTCCCCACCCCCCAGCAGTTTCTCAGATATCACTTTCCCCCTCTAAAGCTTCCTCCAGGACACATTTCCCTATGCATCCTAGAACAGGATTTATCCTTGCTTAACTGCAACATCTTGGCAGCCAGCAACCTCGACATTCTCCCTACCATCAGGCAAAACAATTCCCCTCTCCTGAGAGAACGGCATCGGACAGGAGCTGGTTCTACTCACCCCTACCCCCTTGTGGCAAATGGCTTTGCAATCTTGGAGAGGAATTAAAGAGACTCTCTCCCATTTTCTCTGTAGCTTTGCTCCTTCCCACTGGGGCTTCAGCACAAGATTTCTCCTCACTGCTGACAGACCCCTGTATAGCCCTAGCCACATTGAAAAAAAGTCATCACCCAAAAGAATTTATGTTGCATGATGAAAAACTGCAGCTGCAGTTAACTCAGCTTGCAAATCCCCAGCTTCCATGTGCACTTTAGCCAAAGGCACAAGGATTTTGTGCCCCCCCACCCCTACTAACAAAAGCTCTGCCATCTCTCCTGACCACAGAGATTTCTGCACTAGTATCTCTCCATGAAGGGAATTCTCTGCCATTTACTCTGACAGCCTTCATGTGCTTACTGCCTGGCTGTGCAGTGGCAACCTTTACAAATCCTGTGTGATAAGTGGCAACTACCTGAGGTGTCGCTGTGCTCTGGGTAGCAGCTCTGGGTAGCAGCATTTCCCTGAGTTACCTGCTGCCTGTTCCCACTCAACATAGTGCATTTATTCCTCAGGTGCTTAGTGGAATTACAATGATAGCACCTTCTGGGCTCTTCTGCTTTCACAGGAGATTTGGAACAAGGACCGCAGGAGTGAACTTGGGAAGGTGAGTGTCGAACCTCTCATCCACCCTCTTTCTTCCCAGGGGTAAAACAGGGACTTCGCTTCCCACCAACCTTTAACCCCTCTGCCTGTGATTCATTCCTACTAGGTGGTTGGGATTGCTCAAATTTATCAGCATAAGCAAGTGCATCAACTATTTCCACCTTTTTATCCCATAAACACTGTTTTACATCATCACTAGACATATTCAGGAACTATTCCTGAGCAACCAAATCACACATTCCTTCAAAGCTTGTAATATCTTTTCCCCTCACCCACTAGATCTCTCATTTGGTTCACATAAACCACATTACTTAATCCAGCCGCCCTCTTAAGGCTCCGAATTTTACTCTATAAATTTCAGGTGTAATCTGAAACCGTTTTAAAACCAAATCCTTAGATTTACCATAATTGGAAGAATCACCCAAGGACATCTTATTGAGTATGTCCAGAGCTCTCCCAGTCAATTTTGCAACCAAACTGGTCATCTTTTGATCCTCAGAAATTGCATGGAGCATACACAATCTCTCAAAGGCGATGAAATATTCGACAGTGTCACCAGACTCACTATACAGTGGGCACAACTGCTCCCACTTATGGATTTTTGGAGAGGTGGGGCCCCCTGGTGGGGGTTCTGTCTCCTCCACTTCATTACAGCCAGTTCATGCTTCTGAGCTTCCCTTTTCCTGTCAGCCTCAAGCTGGCTCAGTCCCAGGGCCCTCTGATGTGCAGCCTTCTGCTCATCAATTTCCATCAGTTTTAATTCTGTCTCTGGTGTATTTTTTCCATTTTCCTCTACCTGCAACCTGTAGAGCTCCAACTTCCTCATAGCTTCACTTTCACTCATTTTCCTACTTTTCTGTCCCTACTTCTCTTGCCCGAAATAAGCAAACAGAAAATAACCAACCAGTAAATACACTGTCTGTTCTCTAGCCACCACCAGTGTTTCAGGGCAATAAGCCGTGCACACTATCCTGCTCAACTATGCCACTGTGATGGGTTGGACCCTTTGGGAAGCCACCTGATGTGCTGAGATGCCACTGAGTTTATCTGTTCTGCCAGCATAGGCCCCCTTCAAACTGTCTTGCTGAGCCAGGCTCCCAAAAACCTCCTCAAGCATACACACAGACAGGGCCACATCCAGCTGCAGATCAGCTCTGGGAAGACTCAGTTTAAGGGACTTGCTCCAGCACTCAGATGCCCACCTCACTTGGAGTACACACCCAAAGATATATTCTGAAATGTGGGGAGAGGTGTGCACACTTCTTTCCCCTCCCTCCCCTGCAGTTAGAAATTCCATAAACTGGATTATATTGTAAACCAGAAATAAATTAATTAACTATAACAGGTGTATTTTAAGTAGTTAAGGAGGTAGCAGACAGAACAAGGCGATTACTAGGAAAATAAACAGAGCACGCAGACTAAGCTTAATACACTAAAGAAACTGGTTACATGTAAGTTCTCATCCTAAATATGGTTCTAATAATCTTCTTCAGAGGCCAGATGCCCTTCCAGCCTGGGTCCAGTTCTTTCCCCCAGTTCAGTCTTAGTTGTTTCCAGCAGTCATCTTGGGTGAGGTAGCAGGAGAGAACTGACAACCTTGATTAACTCACTCCCCACCCTTAAATAGGATTGCATACGGCAGGAGTCCTTTGTTTCCTAGTTGCACCCCCAACTTCTTGTGGAAAAAGTTCAGAATTCAAGATGTGTTCCAGTATCTGAGGATGTGGTCACATGCCTCTAAGGCCCCTGTTCCAATTCTTCACAAGCTGATGCACAGGTTCACAGGAAGACTAAGCTCTTTTACAGTCCATTGGCTCTTGCTGATGGGCCATCAGCACTGTTGGGCTTTTTCATCAGTGTACCTGAAGTGTAAGCAGGGCGCATGTAGCGGGGTAGTCACCTCACTCCTGCCTGGAGGGGTTAAACACAGCTCTGGAGAGGGCTGTAGCCGGGGAAAGGCTGACTGGGGAAGCAGCCTCAGCTGTGGCCACGCCCAGGCGCACCACCAGCTTTTTTGCCGCCCCTGGCAGCGGAAGGTCCCATCCCCAAAACACTGCCCCTGACAGAGGCGGCGGAAGGTCCAGCCGCCACGGTGCCCCCCCCCCCCAAAATGGGGGGTGGGGGGCGCCACCACCTAGGTCACCTAATGGGTTGCACTGGCCCTGGCCACATCCCAATTAGGGCCCAGCTGGCCCTTGTAAGAGGGCAGTGGGCCAGGAGCAGAGTCTCTCTCTCTGTCTCTAGAGGGAGAAGGGCCTGGCTGCTGGGAAGCTGAACCAAGCACCTAAAGTGGAGCAGGGTTGGGGAAAGGCCAGACAAGCTTGGTAGCTCTGGCCTGGAAAACCCCCAGGCTGCAGGCCTTGTTAAAGACCAAAAAGGTACTGGGATTGCAATGGGGCAGCCTAAGGGTAGGCAGAGGCAGCAGGTCCAAACTCCCATTGTCACTGATGAGTGGCTTATACTGCAGTTGCCCCAGTGAGCGGGGCTTAGATGGTGACTGGCGGTAGCCAAAGACTGAGGCGAGGTGGGACAAGGAGGTTCCCTAGGGAAGGAAGACCCAGAGAGACCATGGGGTACTGCAGAGGGAAGAACCCTGGCAGAAGGGGCACTTGGGTTCGGGAGGGACACAGGGGCCAGCGGCAAGACGAGACACCGGCCTGCAGAGGGCGCTCCTGGGTCGAAGAGCTAATTCCCAGGATGACCGACAGGAAGCGCCGCATGGGGTGAGTCGTCGCATCATTAAAGGGCATCACCCAAAGTATATCTAAGTTATGTCATTCATATCATAAGCATATTTTTCATAAAGAATACGGAATGACACATCACATGGATAATAACTGCATCTCTGAGGTTGGAAGGCACCTGACCTCACTTCAATGCTATTGCAAGCCTTTCCTGAGAATGAATCATATGCAAGAACCCCAGTTCTGACACATCTAGGTCTCTCCTATAATCACACTCACCAATATCAAAGACTCTCTGATCAGGGCCATCCAGAGGGGAGGGGGACAAGTGGGGCAATTTGCCCCAGGCCTCCACAAGAATATAGTACTCTATAGTACTGCAATTTTTTTTTATGGAAGGGCCTCCAAAATTGCTCTGCCCCAGGCCCCCTGAATCCTCTGGGCAGCCCTGCCTCTGACACCAATTAACTCTGCAAAGCCTGGAAATTTAGTCAGAAATCATCTTGCAAAGCAAACAGCTGACAGCTCAGCTCCTCCTGGTTGAGCTTCATGCTCGTTTAATATACAGAAAGTAGTGACAATTCCCAAGGGTACTGGGATGTCCAGAGCAGTTTCCCAGCACACCCTTCAGGTCCTACAGAAGTTCACAAGTTGCCATGCAGCCCCACAGTGCACTGATGTAGCAACAGTCGGGAGCTCTGTAGGCAGATGCACTGTTTGCCACGTGGCTGTAGCTTGGTTGGTCCCAGGATATGAGAGAGTCAAGGTGGATGAGGTAATATCTTTTATCGGACCAACTTCTGTTGATATGAGAGAGAGAGAGAGAGAGAGAGAGATGCTTTTGAGCTACACAGACTTCAGGTCTAAAGAACAATTTGGTGTAGCTCGAAAGCTTGTCTCTCTCACCAAATGAAGTTTGTTCAGTAAACAATATTACTCCACCTTCCTTGTCTGAGGATGCGCAGGGCCATTTTACAAAGGGCAGGCTGATGAATAATAAACGCAGTCTCACTGAACTCTCTCACAAACAGCAGCCATCTTGATGTGACTCACAGGAAGCATCCTCGCAAATTGTGAGGTGCACTTTATTGAAAACATTCAGTACATAGAAAGCAGCTTTACAATTACATTACCCTACACAACATATGTAGCTAAAGTACCCTGTACTCTTGAAGTAGAGGATTAGAAAGATGTGTGATTGGCAGATGAGAGGCCCAGGGGCGAGAGAATGTGATAAGATGATGGGGTCCTGGAAATTTTAGCAACCTTGGCTCAAGCCATTTTTACTGACTTCTCTTCATAGAGAATCTCTCTCTCTCTCTCACACGCACCCTCCAATTTTTTTGGTGAAGAAAAACAGCCCCCCCACACAGCTAACTGTAGCCATGGGCAGTTGGCAGCCGTTACAACAGCTGTACTTCCTGTCAGGAGGGAAAAAGGCTTTTGAAAGAGGAAAAGGCTGTTGAAAGCAGCCAACCTCATTTCCCGTGCAAGCCCAGCCCTGGGACCAGCCAGATCAAAACAAAAAAAACAAAACACCTGTGTTTTTTGAGGTGTCATGAGGCAGCTGGCAATTCTGCACGACATTAATAATTCTTGGAGTATGGAACTTGAGACGTCTTGGAATCCCCATTTAGTTACTCACTGGCTAAAATTACTCCTCTAAAGCGACAGATGTGTATTTCCTAGATGTCTACAAAGGCAAGAGCCAGGACATTGTTTCACTTCACTTTGGGACAAGGAGCTGGAGGTAAAGGGAAACAAGAAATACATTGTCAATCTCAAAGGATTAAAAGAAAATTTTGCTAAACTGGATATAGTAGTGGCACAAAAAGGTACTGCCAGTTGGGCTTCCTCCACACAAATCCACAATGGTGCCCCTGTATTATTTACACAGCCATATACATATGTATGGATGGCACTTGGTCAAAAATATCCTAAACACAGCTATGCTCCTGGACCCAAAGACCTTAACCTATATTATAATCTTAATTTCAGCCTTGAACACCACAACTCTTCAATTCCCTCCTCAAGGCCCACTTCTGTGATACCTACGAGTTATGAGCCAACTAAGGGTGGCTAGATTGAAGAGCAGTTGGCAATAGCCAATGTGTGTTCATTAGAATCCCTAAGTGATTCAGAACCATTATGTTGTACACTTAGCTAGCTCATATAAATGTGTGATTTTTATCACCATTACACTCAGCCTCCCGCCACGGCCTTTCATTTCTATGGTTTGTTACCCTCTCTTTTTGCACCTTAATTGTAAGGCCTTTGGGACAGGGATTGTCTCCTCCCACACGTGCTATGTGCTGTTTAAACACTAGGGTCCCCATCTCAACTGAGGCCTTTGAATGCTATTGCAATGTAACTAGTCCGATAATAAGATAAACAATAAAAAAGTAAAGAATATTAACACTCCTACTGTTCTGGATCTGCTGTTCTTCTTTGGAGAGCAAATATTGTCCTCACTACAAAATTGGAGCAGAGTAAGTGTCCACCAGCTGAGCCATTTCACTTGTGAAGTAAACAGAAAATGAATTCGGGTCTCCCTCTTGGTAGCAGACAGTTATTACTCTATTCATTTTCTTAGTAAGTTTCTTTGGAACCCAACTAACCATATCTCAACCCACTTAATTAGATATTTATTGCTTTGGTATAGACTTAATTGCTACTCACATGCTCTAGAAGAAGAAGCATGTTCTCCTGACAGGCAAGGGGTAAACCAGCCTACAGCAGCTATATGCTGGAAGTAGAATAGACGTGGGCAGACTCCTGTCAGGATTTCCATAGAGGCTAAAATGAAACTCTGAGTCATGTCATGAGGATAATGCAACAGCCTGTGTTTGACTGCCAAGATACAGTCTATAGCTCCAGGTGACTAGATTGAGAAGCTTATGGAGATGGGTGTGTTGCTTCCACACATTCTTCCTAACAAACGATAAGGCAACAGAGTACTTGGAAGGAGTAGACCCATTACCAACCATTTGATAAGGGAAGAGCATCTGTCCCTCACTAAACCCAGGAAGACCTACTAATGGAGCCCTCACCTGCTTTTACAAAGAGGAGTCAATGGTACTAGTGACTGCTACTGCAAGCAGTAGCAACCAGAGCACCAACCTCCATCCCAACAATTCCAAGGCTTTCAGACATTTCACACCCAATTATCTAGGGTACTTCTTCCTCAACTCTCCTCCCAGGTGTGGAGAGAGGATTACAGGAGAAAGACTGCTTAAATAGGTAAGCACAGTCCACATGGACTAGTCTCTTTGCTGAGAGAGGAAGAGGAGTTTCAAGAAACAGTGAGATAACGTCAGAAAAATATTAAATATAAAAATATGAAACAAAATACAATGCAAGCCTCTGCTCAGTCACTTTATGTTGTGCCCCTTCCTTCCACCCTTTGACTCTGGGTTGTTTGCTTAGATTGTACATTCCTTGTGGCAAGGGCCTGACTTCATACGTGTATAAAGCAAAGACATCCTTTTGGGAGCTATATAATCCTCTTGCTTCTCCAGCTAGGAAGACCCAAGCTAACCAGATTCCACTGTACCAACTCTTGTTAGTGCCAGCCAGAAGCACAAGAAAAGCATGTGGCTACTTGAGGCCCCCAATTTACTATGAGCACCGTTAACAACTCATAGTTCCTGGTCTGATCCTCCCCATAGCAACTGGCTGTCCTGCCATTACAGTAGCACCAGATTGGCTTACACGCACACACATACACCCCAATCCTCCACTAAAGTCAGGCCACATCCACACTACAGAGTAAAATCGAAATTAATAAAATCGATTTTATAAAACAGGTTTTATAAAATCGATTTTACGCGCCCACACTAGGGCACATTACTTCGGTGGTGTGCGTCCATGGTCCCAGGCTACCATCGATTTCCGGAGCGGTGCACTCTGGGTAGCTCAGTAAAAGAATGGGACCAATAACTTTGATTTCCGTCCACACTAACCTTAAATCGATATAGTAATATCGATTTTAGGGTTACTCCTCTCTTTGAGCAGTACAGAAATCGATTTTAAGACCCCTTAAAATCAATTTTAGGTGCCTTGTAGTGTGGACGGGTACAGCGTTAAATCGATTTAACGCTGTAGTGTGGACCAGGCCTCAGTCGGGTTGGCTTTTGTTCATCTCATCATCCTTCCCCAATCTGACACTTCTCTTTGTATCAACAGCTCTAATGAGACATCCTGCAATTCAGGGGGAAGCCTTGGTAAGTCAATATGTCCACTGTCAGATTCTTAGGAGTGTGGCAAAGTCTCAGAGCCAGTGCTGAAAGAGAGCGTGCACCACTGAGACAGAGACTTCCATTGTTACTTGGACACGTGCTGTGACAGCTATAATATGTTGCACAAGGCAAAACACAGAAGTGACATTTCTGCAAGAAGCGTAAGAGTGCTCTGCAACAGGAAAACACACAAGGCACAAGGCACTTCACCCCCACAAGCAATTTTTTCAATCTAAAATGTCAATGCCACCACAAACATAGAAGTGACAGATATTAATAAAATCAAATGGGCAGTTTTATCTTCTTGCTGAGACATACCAGCTTTATTTGACCTTTTCAGCTGCTCTTTATTCTTTCTAGTCCTACTAAATCCTTCTTCCACCCCAGCCCCTCCTTCTACAGTTGAGTATAAACTTCCAAACCATGGCAGAGAGGCTGCACCATAGTTGTATAATAGCTGCAGAGACATTGTAACTAAGCCAAGAAAGTCTTGTCTGCTACTCTCTCATTTAGGAGGTTTAAGTCTAGCGGCAAGCAGCTCAAAGGAGCATAAGCTTTGCTAGAACAAGATAGTGTTAACCACCATCAAAAGCTACTCAATTCCCGGTTTGTGTCATAAGTACATTTAACGTAATGTTATTAACACATACACACAATTTTGAGGCAGAGTAAGTTTCCATAAAGGTTTAGTCTGTGTTTAGAAGAGGGGAGACCTTCAGACAGTCAATCCTCTGTGCACTACACAGTACACTATCTACTTTACAAATCAGCTCAGATGTACTTTGCAGTGTGAAATCTTGGGCAAACTATAGCTACAGGGTACTATCCCACGATTTTCAACTGCCACATCTTGAATTAGGGGAAGTCCCTCCCTCACCACAAAGTAAAGGCTGTAAGGGCAACACTGAGAAGTACATGTCATACATGTCTGGAAAACAAAATCCATTCACAGAGTCACAGGCGCTTATGTTTGGAGAGCCACGTGTTTGAATAGCTGCACCTGTGTGTTTCTGAGTGCACAACACAGCCTGCTTTTACTACCTGTTTTGGAAGTAGGCACTTTGCACTGGTTCTTGACATGATGCTGTGCATTATGGGATTGCCTAGGACCCACTAACTTCTTCAGCAAACTGTAATGCCCTGTCCATGCTACTATTAGGTTTTGTTTAAATTAAAAACATCCAGACCCTCATTCATGGTTCTGTAATAGTTTACTAAGAAAGGACAGAGAACTGGTTCACACAGGGCTTTGATGCAACACAATCACCCATTAGAGCAGCTCTAGCTGCCAACAGACTAGACCTACACTATAGAAAATTTGGATTGTGCACATGGCTTGTGTTGCAGATTTTACATCTATATCTTCAATGATTGCGCTATATCTATGCATGCTTCTAGATACACAGCCAGGACCAGCTCCAGCTTTTTTGCTGCCCCAAGCAGCGAAGAGAAAAACAAAAGAAGAAAAAAGAAAAGCAGCGATCAGCGGCACTTTGGTGAAAGAAGGGGAAAGAAAAGCTGGAATCCTTGCCAAACTGGTTTTCCCCACAGGATATTGCAAATGCTGTGAAGGGAGTGCACCTTTTATTAGCCAATGACAGACTAAAGTAGTGAAAGAAAAAAAACCAGCATGTGCCTCCATAAATACATGGTAAATATTTGCTCTTCTTCCAAGCATGTGTGCCTCATGAATCCTGTGTCTCCATTACCCTTACAGTGTTGTGCAGCCAGAGGGAAAATCTGTTGCTGTCATTTTAATCCTATTGACCATTAAATCAGTGAGTCGGATGGCTTTTCAGATTGGTAAAGTACCAGAAATGCTTACTTCTGCATGACCAGAACAGTAATAATGTTAGTAAGTCACCAAAAAGGTTTGCCACCTCACTCTTTTCCTTTCAGAAGCAGAAAGAAGTCCCGGCAAAATTAAATAATAAAACTGGCTGTGTTGAGAACATTAAAAGTATGCCCTTAATATTATTTTAAAGTGAAATTCTCATTAGCAAAACTCTTCATTTGGGCTTGAATAGTGATTGTTTCTGTCCTTAGACATCACACAAGAAAAATATAAAAATGTGTTGCCGACTGTCTGAAAGCAGAGTGATGTTACAAGGCAATATCACACAGCATTGCAACTTGCATTACATGTTTTGCGAGTCCCAAAACACACTTTACAGTACTTAGCTATACTGAAAGGGATCAACTTGCCAACACTAAGATGCAGCCTCTTCTTAGGTGGAAAATAGCAACAAGCCATCAAAGACAGGAATTAAAAATCAAATTATTTTATGGAGGCAGAACTCAACTACCCAGATTAGAGTTTGGCCAGGATACTAGGACTAAAACCACTACAAAGAGCCATGCACCTTGGATGACCACAATTTCCTCAAATTTCCATTTTAAATCCTTCCACTGCTGCTGGAGCTGCCCGTATCATGCTGGATCTCTGTAATGAGTCCAAGGGAAGAATGTCATCTATCTTCCTGCACCTTTCTGGATTTTCCTTGGATGTCTCCTGCCCACATACTGACTGGATCGAATTCTGGTTTGCTTGAGATCACAGCAAAAGTTTTCAGTAAGGTGAAAACTTTATGGAGGGCTGAGAAGTGTCCTTGCAGTAGCCTAAACATGGCTTCAATGAAGGTCTACTCAGAGGATACCCTGGTCAAGATGTGTGATGTGTTCCCCACACATAGCTGTATTGCTGCAGCTTTGTATAGTAGAACCTCAGAGTTACAAACACCTCGGGAATGGAGGTTGTTCGTAACACTGAAATGTTCGTAACTTTGAACAAAACGTTATGGTTGCTCTTTCAAAAGTTTACAACTGATCATTGACTAAATACAGCTTTGAAACTTTAATATGCAGAAGGAAAATGCTGTTTTTCCCTTAATTTATAGTAGTTTATGTTTAACACGTACTGTATTTGGCGGCTTTTTTTTTTGGTTGTCTCTGCTGCTGCCTAATTGCATACTTCCAGTTCCAAATGAGCTGTGTGGTTGACTGGTCAGTTCATAACTCTGGTGTCCTACCGTACTTTGGTTTTGCTTTTAGCACACTCATGGACTTTGCCTACAGTTCCGAGTATTTCTGTTCTCTGTCAAAGCCCTTATTGTTATGAAGAATGTTGCCAACTAGAGCAGCTCTGTCTCTTCAAATTTCAAGAGAGGACTTGCAGGTGTTGCCTTCTCTGTGGTGTTTCCTGTGCTGCTTATTTTGCTGGGGGAGGATAGGTAGTGTTGTCGCTTTGGGCTTTCTAAACACAAAGCTAATATAAACAGAGTGAATAATTAAAAGAGCGTAACCCATCTCCCTGCTGCTCTGCACAAAAGGCTGTTCCAATCGAGTCATTCACCTGCTCTAGACAGTTGGCCCACTTTCAATCACCAGGGCTGGAGCAATTTATCAGTTCCTTGTTCTGTTAAGCAGATGGACCTTGACATAATCTTGATTTCTGAAGGAGAGAACTGCTTACCAAGAAGAGATTTTTTCCCCCCACTGGTGAAGCTTATTCCTCTCCCCTGCCCCCCAGCAAAAAAATTCAGCCTCTCAATAGGGACGCTGAGCAGTCAACAGTCTAAATTTCCTCACCTGAGGCATACTAGCCCTTCCTGAATGCAGGGACTGCACTCTGTTATTGAGAGCCAAACCACCACACCATGAGCAGGGATGGGAAGGGAAACCTTCTTTAAACCAAAGCTGGAGGACCTCACTTCAGTCATCTGGTAGCAGGAAGGTAGCAGTCCCTCTCTGGCAGCTTTCACAGCCTCGCCACAAGATCCCATAGTTACGTTTCCAGTGAGAAAGAGAATCAGAGCTAGTCATTGGCACTGAGCCTGACAGCTTGGTAACAAAGAGCAAGGAGCTGGAAGGATACCTGCAGCCAAGAGATTTCCTGACGGCTTAGCATAATGGATTTACTATGTATTCAGCCTTCATCCTCATCCCGTGTGACTGAAACCAACAGCTAAATTTGCAGGAGGAAAACCAAACTAAACTAGTGAGGACTCTGTAACCTTCAAGTCTTTCCTACCAGATCTCCCATGTTTGTAGATTTGTTCATCACCACCTCTGCAAGATCCCTGCTTATCCCACTACCTTTGCTCTACTATGCTGGATTCGTCTCCCTTACCTTCACTTCTTGTCTTTACTGACTGCAATTCCCTTTGCTATGACCTTCCTAAATCCCAGATCTTCATTCTGCACATGCTAAAGCCTGCTGTAGCCTTTCCTTAGGTGTACAAACAGCATCAGGCACATCATCTGTAAGGTGGCAAAAGATGGCTACAGATTCCCATATTGTAACACCAACCATAACAAAATACAGAATGTTAACACTCATTCACAGCTATAGGAACATTGTCTTCAGACATCCCAATAGCCTCCTCCTTTGTGCAAATGCATAGTCATTTTAATGACTAACTTGGTTTTGAATTGTTATAATTGACAAAGTGATTCCTGGGTTAGCATGACCTACAGATCTATTATTATGAATTCTAATCATTTGTATTGCTGTAAAGCCTAGAAGCATTGTGCTCGGTGCTGTACAAACACAAAACAAAAACAATGGTCCCTGCCCCAAGGAGCTCAGAGTCTAGAAGTAAAAGACAACAGGAAACTAGCCAGAACGATAGGAAGGAAAAGCAATGAGATAATGGTCAGCACCACAGACTGTGGTTTCAACACTCCAGCTGTTAAAAACTGTTAAGGTTTTTATATGCAATGTAGCGACTGGACGAAAAGCTCGGTGTGGCTTGAAAGCTTGTCTCTCCCATCAACAGAAGTTGTTCCAAGAAAAGATATTACCTCACCCACCTTGTCTCCCTAAGGTTTTTGTAGGCATCATGGCAAGGAGACTATTCAGGAGGATACGGTAGCTTTGTGAGTGTTTATAGGGAGCTCCATCCAAGCATGAGGAGCAGCATGAGAGAAAGTGGTTGAAAATTTAGCAAGTGGGCAATGGAAGCAGGCATCTCTGGCACATTGGATGTGGGAGTCTATCTTAATAGTGAATGACAGATGACAGGTAAGGTGGGGATAGCCCCTGAAGGGTCTTGAAAGTGAAGATAGGTAGCTTACATTCAAGGTGACCCAGAAAGGAGAACCAATGAAGAAATGCAAAGAAAGAAGAAGAGGGGTGACACGCTCAAAGTAACAAGCTAAGAAAATGAACATGGCAGCATTATTCTGTATGGATACGAGTGGGACAAGACTGCAGTTTTCAAAGCCTGAAGAAAAGATAGTGCAGTAATCAAGACATGAGATCATGAGAGTTTGAACGAGAGTTTTATGATCCTTCGGCAGTTGTGGAAGGAAATAAAAGTTAACTCCCTGATCCGACATATAATCACATCTGTTGCCAAATGACAAGATTTCATTGATCTAGATGGAATTGAGCTTTTGCATACATATAAAATGAGTGGGGAGCAGGGGGGGGAGAAATCCACCACATGAAATGAACAGGAACAGAACAATGTAGCCTCAAAAGTAAAATACATATCTGAACCCCAAGGAATTCAGAGGTAGCTTTACTCAGCACCGCCCTCCCTCCGGCATGTCAGAAATTATCAAAAGGCAGAATGAAAAATGTGGTTTCAATTTGAGAAGCGACTGTGAAAAAGGAACCTTCTTACTCAGTAGAACTGCTCCATATGCATATACCTGATTAAACAAACAAACAAACAAAAACCAAAACAAGTAGCTACTTCTTACTTCTGTTATCTCTGCTATGGCAGCCCAGTTAAGATAACAGAACCCAGCTCACTCTACTTTTTGTGCATGAACAGAATTGATCCCTAAATTCAAGTCAGACATATACCTACAGTCTAAGCCAGCGGGGCTTCACTGTGGTCACTGGGGTGGGGTGGAGGGTGTCTAGTTTGACCTGCAAATCTTTATTATTGAAGATGTAGGCTGGGACCCCGATCCTGCATGTTACAACATGCAGAGCCCCACTGACTTCAGTGGGGCCCTACCTAGGTGAAGAGGTCTTCCTAGAAGTTGTAACTTGAAGGGCTGAGGCCCAAGTTTGTACAGCTATAATTTAGGTTACAAGTAAAAATGTTCTAAGTCCCTTGGATATGGAGCCATTGTGATAAACACACAGTGCCACCAGTGAGCAGGGGGAAGGAGGTTAAAAAAAAAAAAAAAAAGGAAAGGAAAGGAATGTTCAGATTCTAGACTTTGACTACTTTAACTGTACCCCAGAACCTCAATGCTGCCTCTCAGTGTAAGGTAGATGCAAATCTGTGGCAATTCTCAATTACCCAGGAAACCCTGGAGGTTTATCCAGGAATGCCAGTAGCTGGAAGCATCTGAACCCACATCCACCATGGTTTATTTAGCAGATTACATATAGCCTACTTGCAAGGATATCCAGGATTTAAGCTGTCCACATCTGCACGCACCCTTGCAATTGGATAGTAAGCTATTTTCTATTGCCCACCACTGGAACAGGTGATATCTGCCACTGCTTGGCCTTATGACCTTGCACCTTGGGAGCCCAAAGGCTGCAACTCTTCCTACTGTCCAAGAGCTGGTTATAACAAAGCCTTACCACCACCATCCTGTAAGTGATGCCATACTACATCCTGAACCAGCCTGTCCCTGACAAACTCTGAGCTGTGCGTTAGGTGACCTGTGTCAAATCCTTTAGACTAAGTTGCCCTGTTTGAATGGATTTCCTCCCTCTGCAGATTACAGAGCAAACGACAAGAAAAAGCTAGTTAGTTAGCATCTGAGGGGAGAAAAACACTGGTCGGGTCAGTCCGGTCCAGTCCAGTTCCTGGAAAGCCCTGCCCAGGACATTTGCTCACATGTAGTGCCAACAGTCCTAAGTGAGATTTAAAAAAAGGAAAGCAGATGCAAGTTAAAAGTTGTGCGTGATCAGTTACAGCAGTTCTTTCCAGCCTGTTGTGGTTCAGTGTTTCAGACATCCTGTTTTGTGAGAAACAGCAATGCCCGGTTTAAGAGAGATGAAAGCAATTTTGACTCATTCCATGTAATACAGTTGAGGACAAGATGGCTGATTCTCCTTTTCCTCCCTCAGCTCACACACTCTGTTCTGGTACACTGTCCCCTCTCAGCAGCCAAGGCCCCAGACTTGGGACCTAAACAGAAAAGGATTCACGTTAAATGGACTGTTCAAGGGAGCTGTTTAATTTTCTTTTTTTTTTTTTTGTTCTTCCTTTTGAGACTACACACCTCCAAATTTTATGCATTTTTACTGTAATTATCTAATTTATTTGTCACTGTTTATGCAGTTTGTAAGGGCAGGAAACAGTCTGACTAACAGACATGTCAGACATGGAACCAGGGGTGAGCAAACTTTTTGGCCTGAGGGCCACATCTGGATATGGAAATTGTATGGCAGGCCATGAATGCTCACAAAATTGGGGGTTGGGGTATGGGAGGGTAAGACGGCTCCAGCTGGGTTTGCGGGCTCCGGGGATGAGGGATTGGGGTGCAGGAGGATGCTCCAGGCTGGGACCAAGGGGTTTGGAGGGGGATCAGGACTAGGGAAGGGGGCTGGGCGAGAGAAGTCAGGAGGGCAGGCTCCAGGCGGCACTTACCTCAAGCAGCTCCCAAAGGCGGCAGCAGCAGCAGCAGCATGTCCCCTCTCTGGCTCCTACATGGAGGCCTAGCCAGGCGGCTCTGCACGTGCCCTGTCCGCAGGCGCTGCCCCCGCAGCTCCCATTGGCTGCAGTTCCCAGCCAATGGGAGCTGTGGGGGCAGAGTTAGGGGCAGAGGAAGCATGCGGAGCCCCCTGGCTATCTCTACACATAGGAGCCACGGGGGGACATGCTGCTGATTCCGGGAGCGGCACAGAGTGGGACAAGCCCCTGACCCTGCTCCCTGGCATGAGCTCGAGGACCAGATTAAAACGTCGTCAGGAGGGCTGGATGTGGTCCCTGGGCCACAGTTTGCCCATCCCTGCATTGAACTAATACTAAGGGATTTTCTTTCATGCCTTTGCTCAACTTGGACCACTGCACTGACCAGTTTCACTTCTTGGTAACACGGTCACATTGCAACAGCACAAGGGACCCAAACTTAACAAAGGAACGTTTACAGGTTAAAAAAGCTTCATATTGACAGTTTTTTAAACCTTCTAATTCAGTTCTGAAACCTTTTATTAAAAAAAACCCTCACCCCTCTCCACTTAATTTTAGGGCCTTTAAAGTACATTCAAATCTATGGGAGAAAGGGGTCAGCTGGGAGGTTTGCTGATTTATATTAAATTGATATAAGTGAGGTTTAAAACACATCTACATTAGGAGTTTGCACTGGTGTAACTAGTTGGATTTAAAAATCAAATTAGTTAGAAAAGTTAACTGAATGTAATATTCTCCATCCCTTAGTGTAGCCGTGCTTTACGAAAACTGGGAAGTGCTGTCAGCATGCCCTATGGACCTGCTCCAAGGCCACTGAAGTCAATGGGAGTGTTTCCCTGGACTTCAAAGGGGTATGGATCAGGTCCTATCTGCTAGGGGTGGGTGGGAAGGAAATGACTGAAAGAATCTGGTGACTCATAATTCCAAACAAGCCATGAGATGATGCTGCTGCATTATTTTCAAGTAAATACAGATAATGCTTTGCCAGAGATCATTGGGAAGAATTTAATCCAGCAATAAAGTCTTGATCACAATAAAGCCTCTGTGAACAGAGGGAAAAAACACTGCAGAAACTGTTGAAAGGAAAAATGCCTTTATTGATCAGTTCAGCCTTCAGGAAAATGTTCGAAGTTTCTACTTTTCTAACTCAGAGCTGGAGGCTTCAAAACAACATTCTCTGTGCATCTGAGCATTTGGAGGACTGAGACACAAAGTGGTTTTCCAGGAGGGAAAGTTTTCTCTCTAATATAAAATAGTATTCTGTGCAGCATCATTGCCCCATGAAAGCTGGAGTTCCCATTAGCTCACATAGGCTTAGAGTTCCCCAGCACAAGCTTTGCTTCTATAAAACCACACTGTTTTCAATCACTCCTTCCTCTTGCAAAGACATGACAAGCCTAACCCTAACTAAATTATCAACACTATGCTACTGTATCAGGATGGGGAAGTTAATTTCAACATATGGGGACAGCAGAGGAAGCTGATGAATGTTTGGCAGGCAAGAGTTTGAGCTACAGTGGCTAAACTATTGGAGACAGCCTAAGATTTAAGCCCTAGGCACACTTGGGATAAATCTGTATATTCCTTAAATTTGCCTGTTTTAGGAGGCAGTGTTCAGGAATTTGCAAAAATAAAGGAGACTGGAAATAGAGTAGGCAATGTAAACTGAGAAAGGTTAGATGCTGAATCCTAGTTCTCAAAAGTTTTTTTCCAGCTTTCGACCAAAAGGGGTCAAAATCTTGAGTTATTTTCAATAAATCAAAAATCCTGAAGAGTGTATTTGGGATCCGAGATCTTTATTAAAAGCAACTACTCCACTATTCAATCTTTAGATTCATTCATTTTTCTTGATTAATCTTTCTTTTGTGTTTGGTTTCCTTAGACCAGTAGCTCTCTACCAGTGAGACACATATTGGGGGTATGCAGAAATCTTCCAGGGAGTATATCAACTCATCTAGATATTTGCCTAGTTTTGCAACAGGCTACATAAAAAGCAGCAGCGAAGTCAGTACAAACTAAAATTTCATACTATGACTTTTATATTGCTCTATATGCTTACACTGAAATGTAAACAAAATATTTACATTCCAGTTGATTATTTTATGACTATACGGTAAAAATGAGACAGTAAGCAATGTTTCAGTAATACTGTGTTGTGACACTTGCATTTTTATGTTTGATTTTGAAAGCAAGTAGTTTTTAAGTGAGGTAAAAGTTGGGCGTAGGGAATTGATTTTGATTTCTCTTGGGGTGAGGGACATTGCAAAGATTGTGGGCAGGAATTTATTTAGGTTACGAATCTTGGTCCTAGGCTGGAGATGGTGACAGCAGTTTTGGTCCAGCAGCAGCTGGGGAGGCTGTTCATATTAGCAGAGATTTCATCCCTGCTACGTTCTAATATAAATTTGGAATTGTCCACTTTTCCCCAGAAGATGTATAGCATTTGTTCCTAGCGGTCAGATATATCTGACACTAAAGTAAATCACTAACCTCTCAGACCAGATATTAGTTTGTCATGAACACAAGACTTAAAATGCATCTTTATTTTATCCCTGCATATGAAGAAGCTTTGAAGAATGTTTGTCTTGGATCTAAACAAGACATTTAAACTCAGGGGAATTTTTAAAGTCCTTACTCAAAGGGAAAGTGCTGGAGCTCAGCAATCGGCCTGCCACAGCTATAGTTTAATAGAACACAAGGCTTAGAGTACAATCAGTTGCTGATGAGACACGTTGGAGGATCACACAAGATCTTAGTGGAAGGCAATATTTATGTTAGTTACAACTGTATTGTGCAAGATATTACCTGTGATTTGTTTCTTAAGAGTCCTGGTTCAACTAATATCAACATCCAGGTCTCTTTTCAAAACCTGGCTATATTGAAATTGCTTCAAGAACACAAATCACAGTTTTTTTAAATAAATCCACACACCACAACAATAAATACGTTTACTCCTCCTTCCTACTGCTGCTTTGATGCACAGACTTAGAGCAATGCGGAAGTGACATTCTGTAATCAAAGGGTTAGAAGAAGCTAGATTGCACCATTAAGCAGTTTTATAGCCACCACTGGGAAGCTCAGGTCACTTGTGACATGTTCAGATAAAGCCATATGCAAGTGACTCTTTGCCTCCCATTTCTAGGCTGAACAGAATGAGAAGCAGCCAGCACAATTTTCCTAAACAGACCTAGGAGACTGACAACCATGTCTAGTTTGTTAAGAAACAACTGTGACCAAGAAGCCATACCACATGGCAAAGCCTTTTTGGATAGCAGATAACAGGAACTATTTAAGGAGTACAATGGAAGGACACTAGAGCAGTTGCAAGGCTAACCACAAGCCACAGAAGCTCTCAGAAGCTAACAGCATTAGAACTCCCCTTGCTAGGCACCAGAGCTCTTCAGTGTAAACACACCCTTTTCTGAAGCAGAGAGCCGTAATACAAACCAGATGCTAGAGGGAATTTTCTTCCCCTTGTCTGCACTAAATTTAAATACTGAGCGCCTCCTCTGTTGCCAAAATTGCCCAGATCTTCAAGGGTCTCTGCACCACTCATCTCTCCTCTCCCACCCCCCACCCCAACTTACCCAAGCTTAACTGAGTACCCAGACCCTATTAACACCCCACAACACCCTTCATTTATCTTTGTGGTGCAAGTGTGCTTCATGAAGTCTTGAAGAGTAGCACCTAGGACTCTAAATTAATTGAGGCTGAGAGCAGAGCTTGCTTCACACCTTCAAAACATATTTTCATTGCCATGTCACTTGAATGCCAAGAAAGTCCCCACAGGTAGAGATTGAGAAATGCACAATAGAATCATCTAGCAAGGGAGGGAAGGTGAAAGATGATTCTTCTTCTTTCCCACTCCCCTGAATGGCAGAATATGGTGCTTCTCCTGAGATACTGACTGCTCCAACTAGATAAATAGATTAGATAGATAGAGAGCTTATTAACTTATTGGGTAATTTACATGTGGTCTTATGCCCTAATGCAGAAAAAATATACACATCTATGGTATAGCTGCATACTTGGTCTTGGAGGTACCTCCCATCCACCCCTATTACACATCAGTTTCTGGAGGGAAAAAGCCTGGAATCAAGTTCAGTTGAAGCCCTATACAGTCTCGCCCAGGAATAACTAAGAATTGAGCCTTGTTGGAAGAGTTTTGCTGTTAAAATAGACCAGGGAAACCCTAGGAGTTTTTGACCAACAAGTCAACCTGGACACACTGTCAGAAACAGTTCAAGGGCCTTCCCAGATTAATTGACCCAGAGGTTACTCCAGCTGGTATCAAACGATAGCATTACAAGCAAATTACAGAGGATCCAAAAGTTGGCAGAATTCTAAAAGGAAACATGAACCTCTTAAATGTCAGGAAAGAAAGACACCCTGTGATGGGGTGGACTTCCCACACTGACCCTGCAAGAGCTGAATTAAGCTAGGTGAGCCCAATCAGCTAATTCAGCTGCAAGCAGGGGAGATTTGGTTGGAGGAAGCTAGTTAAGGATAGGCTCTGCTGTGCAGAAACAGGCAGCGCCTGTATAAAACCAGGAGTTGGCTGCAGAGGGTGGGCTGCTGCTGGGAAAAGCTGCAAGGAAGTAGGCTGCAGTCACTCCATGAGTGGAGGGAGTTGGAGGCTGGCAAACTCAGGGCTGGTCCACACTGGGGGGGGGAATCGATCTTAGATACGCAACTTCAGCTACGTGAATAACGTAGCTGAAGTCGAATATCTAAGATCGGATTACTCACCCGTCCAGACGGCGCGGGATCGATGTTCGCGGCTCTCCGTGTCGATTCCGGAACTCCACTGGGGTTGATGGAGTTCCAGAATCGATATAAGCGCGCTCGGAGATCGATATATCGCGTCTAGATTAGACACGATATATTGATCCCCGAGCAATCGATTTTAACCCGCCGATACGGCGGGTAGTCTGGACGTACCCCCAGAGAAGCCAGATATGTAGGAAGAAGCCCAAGGCAACAGCAGCAGGAGGTAGGACTGTGGCTGCATGTTGTAGGGTCTCTGGGCTGGAACTCAGTGCAGAAGGTGGGCCTGGGTTCCCCTAACAGCCACTGAGGCTTAGCAAAGGTGTTTCAGGCACCAGACAGACAGGAGGTCTGAAAAGATTAATTTTTTAATCGTGATTAATTTTTTTTAGTTAAATCACGTGAGTTAACTGCGATTAATTAACAGCCCTAGAATTAAGACATAGCCTGTTACCACTAGGGTTTCCAGATGTCTGATTTTCGATCACATTGCCCAGTTGAAAAGGGAACCTGGCGGCTCCAGTCAGCCCTGCAGAGCGGACCATTAAAAGTCCAGTCACCGGTGCAGCAGGGGCCTGGGGATAAGGAAAGCTCCCCCTACCTGTCCTAGCTCAGCAAAACTCCTGAAAATGGCCACCAGGTCCCTGAGGCCCCTAGGCGCATGGGCAGCCAGGGAGGCTCCGCGTGCGGCCCCTGCCCGAGTACCTGCTCCACCACTCCCATTGGACAGGAACCGTGACCAATGAGAGCTGCAGGGGCGGCACCAGTAGGCACAGAGCCTGCCTGGCCGCCCATGTGCCTAGGGACCGCAGGAACCTGGCAGCCACTTCCTGGGAACCATGGTATGAACCGCTGGGACCCCGCACTCCAAAGACTCCCTCACCCCAACCCCCTGACCCCTCCTTCACCCTCCAGCCACACATCCCCAGCCTCATCCCAGAGCGTGTACCCCCAGCTGGAGCCCTCACCCCCCTCCCGCATCCCAACCATCTGCCCCAGCCCATAGTCCTCTCCTGCACCCAAACTCCTTCCCAGAGTCTGCAACTGCATCCTCCACACATCCCAATCCCAGCCCTGAGCCACCTCCTGCATCCCAAACCCCTCATCCCCAACCCCGCCCTCAGCCAGAGCCCTAACTCCCCCCTCCTGGCCCCCAACTTCCTGCCTGGTGAAAGAAAGTGAGGGTGGAGGAGAGCAAGCGACAGAGGAAGGGGGGATGGAGCAAGCGGGGGGGGGTGCTTCAGAGAAGTGGAGGGCCTTGGGGAGGGGGGTAGGGAAGGGGTGTTCAGTTTTATGGGATTAGAAAGTTGGCAGCCCTAGCTACCATCAAAGTCTGGCAGAGACTTCACCACTGTAGTTATTGCTTAGAGATTTAATAAAGCAAGACATGATCTGCCTGAATTGCATCCATCTTCACCACAGAGGATGTTGGGGAGATATCTATCCCAACCATCATCTTTTAAGCAATAAAGATGGAGTACTGCCAGGGATGGAGGTATCAAAAAAAAAAAAAAGTGGTGCTGGAATACAAGATAAGTTACTTCCAATCTGTTGGGTGTAAACTAAGGCCATGTCTACACTACAGGCACTATAGTGGCACAGCTAGAGTACTGTGGCTAGGTTACTGTAGCACCATAGTTCAGGCACTTATTACAGCAACGGAAGGAGTTCTTCCATCGCTGTAGGAACTCCACCTCCTTGAGCAATGGTAGCTAGGTCAATGGCAGTGTTCTGTTTCTACACTACGGGATAGGTTGGCATTGCTATGGTGCTGAGGGGTGTGAATTTTTTACACCCCGAGCACTGTAGTTATGACAACTTAACTTTTAAAGTGTAGACCAGGCCTCAAATGGCTGAGTTTCCAATAAAAATATGCAATCACCTATCATACCAGAGGCTTGAAGTGTAACAAGCAGTGTACCTTTTTTTTTTTCTTTTCTTTTTTTTTTTTTTTTTTAATGCAGCATGCCCTAGGGATATCCCAGGGAAATAAAAGCCAGCAAGCCTTACTTCCATAGCAAGTAAAGCATCTCAACAAACATGATGTGATGGTAATATATTCTGTAAAGGAGAATTGTGCCTCACTAGTATTAGCTATTTATATTGCAGTAGCATTTGTAATAGTATTATTCATACTACAGAGCTCCATTGCATTAGGCTCTGATCAAACATTGCAAGTGGGGGAGGGGGAGAGTCATTGCCCCAAAGAGCTTTGGGTACCTCAACCAGTCAGTGGATAAGTGAGAGCCAGATGTCAGTTGACCTGGAGTGTTGAAGAGCCTTTGACTAAGTGACTCACTAGAGATTATCAAATAACTCAAGTACTCAGGGAAACAAGCAATGTCCTATTTCAGACTGGAAACTGGGTAAAACAGAAAACAAGGCAGGAATAAATGGTCAACTTCCATTATGGCAAAAGGTTAAACAGTAGGGAACTTTGGGCACACATTGCAGGACACTGGTCCTTGTGTATTTATTCATGACCTGGAACAGGTGAACAGCATGGTAGCAACACTATTTAGGTTAGTAAAGCCTGGAAAACTCCTACTGAACTTCCTCAGTTATCAAAACTTGGTAATTAGGCAACACGATGACAAATGAAATTCACTGCTGATTAATGCATAGTGATGCACATCTGCAAGAAAATTTTGAACTAGTCATACATCTTGTTGGATTCTAAAATTAACTGTGGCCACTCAAGAAGAGAGATCTGGGTATCAGTATGGACAACTTACCAATTCCTCTGCTTAACATGCAACAAAACCATCAGAAAAGCAGACAAGATGTCAGGACTCATAAGAAACGGGTTGAAAACTATCACCAGCAATATTATAATACAATTGTATAAAATCAAGGATCCACCTTCAGCTGGATGAACTGTATTCAGTACTGAACCTCAAAGAAAAGAACAGAAATCAAGCACTACCACTAGCATATTCTTCGGGCCCATTGAGATACCAGCATTATCAATGCCTAGTAGTGTAATGGGGAAAGAGTATAATCACGTGGCATTTGTTCAATATTTCAAGGAGGACAGTTTTATTGTTATTATGAAGTTCAGGCTCTTGTATTAACCCTGAGCAAACTGCAGCAATGGTGGAAATTACAAATTTACAGTATTACCACTGTAGTGTTTCTAGACCATTATCCCATTTGCAGTATTTGCTAAGGAAGGTTTATACAGAATTTGATTTGGAAGACGATCAGCTTTACATTAAGGGACTTGCAGTTGGGTTTATATTTGCTGTTTAAGGCAACACAAAGCAACTCCTCCCCTCCCGCCCTTTTCCAGAGTTCAAGCAACAGCTACTGAAATCCATGTTTTCTGTGGACATTCCGGTTGTACATTAACTACAAGTGGACCTGCTGCCAACAACAGAAGCCTCAAAGCCATCAAAGGGAGGTCCCCCCCCCTCCCATACATCAAATAGAAATGTTTACTGAATAGGTCACTTTCCTTCACCTTGTGCACCACAACTTTACACATTTTAAAAAGTTCTCACACAAGTGCACTTACCTCTGGGGTGGCAACATGCATTGCTCCTAAACATACATTACCACAGAATTGTCTTTTAATGAAATAGTGCATGTATTACATTGCATTAAAAAAAAAAAAAAAAAGCCTTTGAACCATCAAGACACATTTGCCAGAACTGAGTAACATCATCTATGACCCACATGCTTCCCTGCTCTCTGATTTTTGTTTTATTCATTGTTAGCTGTCATGTTCGTGACTTGAGATTGTGAGCTCTTCAGGGACTATTTTCTTTGAGGCAGCAAGCACACTTATGGGTACTATAAAAACATTTCATAGCACACAGCAACAATGATATTATATCTCACTGAAATGACATCTAAAATTCCTTCTTCATAAGCCTGTTCTATGTAAATAAAACTACAGACCTGTTCAAGATGGCTATAACCCAGCTTTCCATCCTAGATGAAGGATGAATAAGGCAATCCCAACCACAGTCACTTTGTGAGGCGCAAAAAAGACTCAAATGAAATGGTGACTATTACAGCCTTAGAATCCAGAGAGACAGCCCAGCCTGCTCAAGTTGTTCTGCTGCCAGGGCCGATTAATGGGCCCTAGGCAAACATACCATTTCTGCACCCCTATCTTTTCATGAACAAGCTGCCATACAATATACTCAATGCAGTTGGACTACCCATGTTCTGGATCTGCCAGAGTGGGCTGCTCATCATGCCACTGCTCACCAAATCTGAGTGAGTGGCATTGTGGTCTGGTGCACGGGATCACAATGCCACTCAAATGTAGCCTGGCCACCCCTGTGTCACGGTAAGCAGTGCCTTGAGCAGGATGAACACTCACTCCCAGTGGATCCACAGCATGGCCGCAGTGAGTGCACTGTATGACTCCCACAAATTTGGGCCCTTGGCACATGTCTCATTTCTATGCATTGATCCAGCCCTGTTAGCTGCTACAGGTCATTGAATACAAGATGATGATTAAAATAAAATAAAAAAATAATAAAATAATAAATAATAATAAAATAATAATAATAATAATAATAGGAGATATACCTATCTCCTAGAACTGGAAGGGATCTTGAAAGGTCATCGAGTCCAGCCCCCTGCCTTCACTAGCAGGACCAAGTACTGATTTTTGCCCCAGATCCCTAAGTGGCCCCCTCAAGGATTGAACTCACAACCCTGGGTTTAGCAGGCTAATGCTCAAATCACTGAGCTGTCCCTCCCCACCTAAAAAGGTACTGTCCAGTTTCTCCTCATGCTGTCACTTATGAGACCTAATCATTAATGATTAAGAATGACAAGGAACTTCATCACAGAGAAGGCTCCCACCCTGCATCCAAACTGCATGAATCATTCAAAGAAACAAGGTGGGTAAGGTGATAACTTTTACTGGACCAACTACTACTGGCGAGAGAGACAAGCTTTTGAGCCACACAGAGCTCTTCTTCGGGTCTGGGAAAGATACTCCTAGCATCACAATGAAATGCAAGGTGGAACAGATTGTTCAGCATATGTAGCTAGCACATATTGTAAGGCATCTTTCCAGGTGAACTGGCCTGTTGGAAGCCTCCTCAGCTGAAAACACTTTTCTGAGCTGGCAAACCGGAGGACCAGATTTACCACTGTTCCCACCTAATGCAGGGGAGGACTGTGGTGGCCAAATTGGATGGCAAGTCAAGCAGTGCAGTGTCTCAGTTGCAACCCTTCCCTTCTCCTCTCCCCCTGCGTCTGTCTAGTCCCAGGGAAGAAACCTGTCACCAGGTGGTTGCTCAGTCCTACAGCACTTTGCCATGTGAGCTTCCTAAAGATGCATGCATTATCTCAACATCCATAATGTTACATCAAGTGGCTATATTTAAAAAAGTCTACATGAGCTAACTCTTGATAAGGGGCTCCCTTTATAAATGTGAACGTGTGCTATGGTAGTGGCCCCAAACCATGGTCAAATTGCTGTGGCACACTGGTACTTTGAATTGTTTCAAAGGAATGGTGTATTTCTTTCCCACTGAGGCAGAGAAAAGCCTTTGCAGAATAGTTCTCCTCTGAATCCTGGGGTAAGTGCTATTTACGGTGGATGTTTTAGTACCATGAATTGCATTTCTCAAAGCAAGATCAGTTTCTGTGGAGAGCAGAGAAAAGCCTGCTAGACTTTATTCAGCCCAACTGTGTGCTGCATTAGGAGGTTCTGAACACTTCCCAGCTGCAGTTGGAAAAAAGCCTCTTGGCTCATAAGAGCATAAGAATGGCCATACCGGGTCAGACCAAAGGTCCATCCAGCCCAGTATCCTGTCTATCGACAGTGACCAATGTCAAGTGACCCAGTGGGAGTGAACCTAACAGGTAATGATCAAGTGATCTCTCTCCTGCAATCCATCTCCACCCTCTGACAGACAGAGTCTAGGGACACCATCCCTTACCCACCCTGGCTAATAGCCATTAATGGACTTAACCTCCATGAATTTATCTAGTTCTTTTAAACTCTGTTATAGTCCTAACCTTCAAAACCTCCTCAGACAAGAAGTTCCACAGGTTGACTATGCAATGTGTGAAGAACTTCCTTTTATTTGTTTTAAACCTGCTGCCCATTAATTTCATTTGATGACCCCTAGTTCTTATATTATGGAACAAGTAAATAACTTTTCCTTATTCACTTTCTCCGCACCATTCATGATTTTATATACCTCTATCATATCCCCCCCTTAGTCTCCTCTTTTCCAAGCTGAAAAGTCCTGGCCTCTTTAATCTCTCCTCAGATGGGACCCATTCCAAACCCCTAATAATTTTAATTGCCCTTCTCTGAACCTTTTCTAATGACAGTATATCTTATTTGAGATGAGGAGACCACATCTGTATGCAGCATTCAAGATGTGGGCATACCATGGATTTATATAAGGGCAATAAGATATTCTCTGTCTTATTCTCTATCCCTTTTTGAATGATTCCTAACATCCTGTTTGCTTTTTTGACTACTGCTGCACACTGCGTGAACATCTTCAGAGAACTATCCATGAGGACTCCAAGATCTCTTTCTTGGTTAGCTGCAGCTAAATTAGCCCCACATCATATTGTACGTATAGTTGGAGTTATTTTTTCCAACGTGTAGTACTTTTTACATTTATCCACATTAAATTTCATTTCCCATTTTGTTGCCCAATCACTTAGTTTTGTGAGATCTTTTTGAAGTTTTTCACAGTCTGTTTTGGTCTTAACTATCTTGAGCAGTTTAGTATCATCTGCAAACCTTGCCACCTCATTGTTTATCCTTTTCTCCAGATCATTTATGAATAAAATTGAATAGGATTGGTCCTAGGACTCATCCTTGGGGAACACCACTAGTTACCCTTCTCCATTCTGAAAATTTACCATTTATTTCTACCCTTTGTTCCCTGTCTTTTAACCAGTTCTCAATCCATGAAAGGATCTTCCCTCTTATCCCATGACAACTTAATTTACGCAATAGCCTTTGGTGAGGGACCTTGTCAAAGGCTTTCTGGAAATCTAAGTACACTATGTCGACTGGATCCCCCTTGTCCACATGTTTGTTGACCCCTTCAAAGAACTAATGGAGATTAGTAAGACATGATTTCCCTTTTCAAAAACCATGTTGACTTTTGCCCAACAATTTATGTTCTTCTATGTGTCTGACAATTTTATTCTTTACTATTGTTTCAACTAATTTGCCTGGTACGGACATTAGACTTTCCAGTCTGTAATTGCCGGGATCACCTCTAGAGCCCTTTTTAAATATTGGCCTTACATTAGCTAACTTCCAGTCATTGGGTACAGAAGCTGATTTAAAGGACAGGTTACAAACTATAGTTAATAGTTCCACAATTTCACATTTAAGTTCTTTCAGAACTCTTAGGTGAATACCATCTGGTCCCAGTGACTTATTACTGTTAAGTTTATCAATTAATTCCAAAACCTCCTCTAGTGACACTTCAATCTGTGACAATTCCTCAGATTTTTCACCTACAAAAGATGGCTCAGGTTTTGGAATCTCCCCTCAGCTGTGAAGACTGAAGCAGAGAATTCATTTAGTTTCTCCTCAATGACTTTATCATCTTTAAGTGCTCCTTTTCTATCTCAATTGTCCAGGGGCCTCACTGGTTGGTTAACAACCTTCCTGCTTCTGATGTACTTAAAAAAACATTTTGTTATTATCTTTTGAGTTTTGGCCAGCTGTTCTTCAAACTCCTTTTTGGCTTTTCTTATTACATTTTTACACTTAATTTAGCTTCAAGAGTCCCACTGGCAGGAGAATGAAGTGAACATTTAACTTCAGTTTCAGGGTCTGAAGAAGTGCCATTCCATTGTGATATTTCACACGATCTGTTGATGTGATATGATGTACCACATGCCATCCTGCCAAGTACAGATGACCGAGCCTGTTCCATCTGCCAAACTCCAGTAAGTGGCAACTTTGCTAAAAGAGAATAAAGGCTCTATATACTCACATACCAAAGGCACGGCAACCTTCCCCTTAAGATGGGAAGAAATTGTCCTCCAATACAAGCCTATAACTGCAAAGGAAGTCAGATGGTTAATGCCATCACACACAAATAGAATGATGTCAAGTTGCACTTCTGAGGGAACATCAAGAGATGGAAATCAGCAAGCACTGCATATATTCCTCAAGAGATTGGCAGAGGTGAATCACTGCTGCTTATTGGGGTGGGAGGCAGCAAAGTTGCGAGCACACTGGCTCTCTCTTCAGTAGTTGTACACCTTTAGAAACAGACCATCACACCCTTGTGAAAGAGATGAGGGTACGGCACTAGTTCTTACAGACTACGCTGCCATACAGAGTCCAGTGCTGGAATAAAGAGAGGATGGCAGTGCCAAGGAGGCACAAGCTCAAGAGAGAGCTGACTGCAACACGGCTGGTGTCTAGCAGACAGAAAGCACCTTGAACTTACACTCTGTCTGCATCTTGGCAGCCATGCGCCATGGTGGCCTGCACTATTTGACAGGCCAATCAACAAAGATATATCTGAGGTCTCTGTTCCCTCATCATTAAACAGGCCCCAGTTTCCATTATTCAGGTTCCACAAAAATATGTGCATTGAGAGCGAGATTAATTTTTTTTGAAAAAGCGAATCGAACACAGCATGCAGGATAGAGCTGGCTAGTAACCATGGCACAAGTTTCCTCTGTAATTATGCTGGCAGTACAGCTGCCCTCCCTCCTCCAGCAGAATCCTGGAACATTCCAAAGGCTTGGTTTCATTACCACACTAGTCAGTATAGAGATGAGGGTGGGAAAGGCAAGGAAAAACAGTGATTACAGTAGTAGCCACTACACTACATGCTTGTACCAGTCCCAGCACAGACAGTTCACCAGCATCCGAGAGTTCCTATGTGTTGTGCTGGGCTCTTACTAGTCCATCCAAGGGACGGGAAGGAGGAGAAATTCAGAATGGGATTTACCTAGATTTTCTAGTAACCATATGTACAAAGAGTGACCCTAGATTTGTTTGAGAGCAATGATGATTTGCAATAAGCAAGATTATTTCTGAGGAAAAGAATTATCTACACAAACAAAACTACAAACATACATTTAAATCCAGGAGGGCCAATGCCCATGTTGCAATCATCCCTACACACCAAACTTAAAATCTTCTTTACCACTTTCAACCCATCTGGTTCAGGCCCTAACAAACATCAGACTCAGGCTCTGTCAAACTAAGGTTGGAACTTGCTTTCTGGAGAAGAGATCCCCTCACTCAAAATTCCCTCCCTGCCAGCTGCTTCTTGTTCACTCCAAGAGTGCCTTCACAGGAGCTCTGTCTTAGTACCGAAGTGCTGATCTGGATTTTCCAGGTTGAGAGCTGGGTGCAAAGGAAAGGTATGTAGCTAGGACTGGGGCTCTGGTTCAGGCTAATCTCTAGATTAGAGACTTAACTCATTTAGACTCCATTATCGGGCCTACTCAAACATCAGAGAGCCACACAGAGAATATAAAGATCTCACTCTAGAGCCATGGCTACACTCACACTTTACAGCGCTGCAACTTTCGCGCTCAGGGGTGTGAAAAAACACCCCCCTGAGCGCTGCAAGATATGGCGCTGTAAAGCGTCAGTGTAATCAGGGCGGCAGCGCTGGGAGAGCTCCCCACCCGTAAGGGATGTGGTTTACATGCAGAGCTGGGGGGAGCTCTCTCCCAGCACTGCCACTCTGACTACACTCACACTTCAAAGCGCTGCCGGGGCAGCGCTTTGAAATTCCAAATGTAGCCATACCCTAGGACTATGAAACCAGTGAGTTGTTTTCTTTTCTGTAACTTACATTTTAAATCTTTCAGAGTGGTAGCCGTGTTAGTCTGTATTAGCAAAAAGAACGAGGAGTACTTGTGGCACCTTAGAGACTAACAAATTTACTTGAGCATAAGCTTTCGTGGGCTATAACCCACTTCATCGGTGTCACAAGTACTCCTCATTATTTTAAACTTTGTTTCCACTGAATTTCATAATAAATTAAACAAGTTCCCATTATCTTCATAACACTAGTGTTGTGGCATCAAGTGTCACTCAGTAGATCCTCCACGATTTCACACTACACTTGCAAGACTGCTAGAGAAGCTTGTTCAACTAGAATGATGTCTGCTCATCCCGAGAGGTTGTTTAATGCAGGTTCCCTTAATACCTTATATCCTGTCTTCCATGGATGAATGAGCCATAGCCATGTTTCCCTCTCTTAAAGGCTCAAACTGCTCTTAATCTTCAACGAATTGCTAAATTGCTCAATGTGTACAGTCATACACATTCTACTATGTGATAAAAATGGTTCCATGTTGAGGCTATAATATAAATGGGGGGGTAGGTATGAGGAAGAAGAAAGATTTAGTGAAATTAGTGTTTCAATTTATTGCTTGGCTTAGCTCACTGTTTTATATTTCAGTTCTTTCGCTCCCATGATCCATGCAACTTTTACTATGCTACTCTCCATCAGGTATCCATTTTCTACCTTGCAACTTAAAGCCTTGTCTACTCTGGTCTTATTTCCCCCTCAAGTTTCCCAGCTGCAGCGCTAACATAGACAAGGTGCTAGCATTTTAACCACTGCATTCTCTAACTCTGCCCAGACCCAGACTAGATGACATGATGGTAGAAACCCCGGTGCCTTGTCTACAGTAGAGAAGGAGCTGGTGGGAAATTTGGGGAAAGTGGTGTCTAGTTTAGACCAACCTCAAAGGATTGCTCTATGGAGGTTCACTAAACCAACCACTGCCTCTTTGGCCAACAAGAGCTGGATGGGACTTCCTTCGAAGTTCATCAATGCTGCTCCTTGAGTAGCCACAAGAATCACTCCAGAGGAAAGCACTCCTGCCCTACAGGACCATGAGATGCTATGTAGTACAAATAATGAGATCTAACACAAAAGGCACCATACATGTAAGGCTGCTAAGAATCTTCACCCAACCATGCTGTTTCAACACTCCTTAATCCATAAGCATTCATATTCCCACACATGCATATAAGCATATTCTAAATCATCTAGTAATGAACAGCAAGTCACAATACAGCTCATCTGTTTGAAGAGGAGCACCTCACTTAGAGACAACATCAACTTAATATACTGTGGGTTCTGAACTTTGCTTTAACCTGCAGATTCTCCTTGGCAACAGTCGCTAAGCAAAACATTGAGATACCATTTACAGATACCATTAGTAGCAGATAACAATTTGGAATATTTGCCATGCAAAGTGTATTGCTGTTGGGTCCTGTTCACTTTGCATATCTCCCCAAACTCTAGATCTTCTGCTTGCTGTATTTCCTCAGCAGTGTCACTCAGATTTTTGTTCTTACCCAAGTGGACTCCTAATTGCATTTCTGTTGCAGAAATATCCATGTGTGGGTGTAACTAGAACAAAAAGGAAAACCAGCAAACCCTGGATTCCACCTCCTATTTCTTGTCTCTCTCCTTTGTAAATACAAAATCCAAATGATATAGTGTGTTCAATTGATCAGTTATCTGATCCAGCTCCTATGTTTTGGCAGCTGCTTTCCTGACATGGGAAACTAGCTGAATGAGGCAAAAACCTATCAAGGAAGGGAAAATTAAGATAGTTATTAACTAAGTTTTAGTTACCATTTGGAAGTCAAAGATGTGATGTTGTGTGGAGCTAAGAAGCTTTTTTGCCACTTGTTTAGGAAGACCTACAAATTCACCCCAAAGATAGAGGTCATCCTAAGCTTCTCACAATAAGAAGCTAAGATTGCTTTATAGTGCTCCACAACATTCTTCCTGGATTTGTTAAATACAGGAATTTGCGATGGTTTCCATATGCCCACATGGTTATGCGCTTCTCTTGTAATAACTTTATCCGGTATAGGTCTACTTCATTACATTGGATTTACACAGATTTTCAAGTCGCTATATTTTAAAAATGTGTATAGCATGATAAGCTGTGTCATGGGTTAGTAGTCAGAGCACAGGAATGGAAGCCAGGAACTCCCATGTTGTCATCCTGGCGCCAATCCTGGAGCCAATTCCTTAAGTTGATATAGGAAAAATGATGGTGTGCCAACCATTTTAAGTGTCTTACAAGATGTTGTAACGCTTTGGTTAGTTTACTTTAAACACACAGGACAAAACAAAACTGGCAGTTTTAATAGAACCGATAGTCACACAGACAGAGAAGGATTTCAAATATGTGCTAAGGGCAGAAGCCATCTCCAGTTCCCCACTCCCTCCATTCTGAAAGCTTGCTACGCTCCACTAACTGATAAGGCAGGGGAAAGCTGTCCCCATTGGCTCATACCTTTCAAAATGAGGGTCCAATGAAAGCAAAGCTACAATGAAGATAAAACACAAGAGGAGGATATAGGCCTCACTGTAAAGTCAAACCTCTCTTTCAGCACTTCTTGGTCCCCAAAACTGGGCCTCCACACCCCATGCCAGTTGTTTCTTACCTCTGCTGGCTGTCTTTGTGCTAGATTGTATGTCTGTAATTGTTGCTAACCAACTCACTAGGCAAAGCAGTTTAGATACAATGAAACACAATCGTTTAACTTTACAGTGAGGCCTATACCCTCCTCTTGTAGTTACGTGGTGTTTTTAGGGACTGTAATACCCTTCTCCACACCTTGCCCACAGATACCACTGGACTTCTTCCACTGCCCTCCTGGCCCAGTAATACAGCTACTTCACAAGAGATCAGACTGACTCTTATTATCCTTTACATTTTAAATTAGTCAGTTATGGGATGCTTGGCCTTCATCAGACCTCCATTTCCCTGAGAGACAGACCATCCCTGTCAAATTGGTATTTCATTCTGCAGTTGTCTTAGAATAGAGTCTCAGCCAGCAATTCTTAAAACTACCTTTGAAACAGAGCTGGATAATATGGATAAAGTTCATTCCCATTGTAACTCACTGGCTTCAGTTCTTTCCTGGCACAAGTTGACTTCGAATTTAAAGCTGGGACAAATTTGGTCAACAGCATTTTATTGCTCTTAGTAGCCTCCAGAAACATCCATTTTCTACTGTGCTAGTTACTTCCTCTAAGACAGGGGTGGCCAATCTGAGCCTGAGAAGGAGCCAGAATTTACCAATGTACATTGCCAAAGAGCCGCAGTAATACATCAGCAGCCTCCCATCTGCTCCCCAGCCCCTAGAGCCTCCCACCTGCCGGCAGCCCCCAACAATCAACACCTACTCTCCCCTCCCCCTGCAATCAGCTGCTTCACGTGCACAGGAGGCTATGGGGTGGACAGGGGAGGAACGAGGGCATGGCAGGCTATGAGGAAGGGGCAGGGGCCTTGGGGGAAGAGGTGGAGTGGGGGCAGGGCTTGGTGCAGAGCAGGGGGTTGAGTAGTGAGCACCCACCAACACACTGGAAAATTAGCATCTATAGCTCCAGCCCCAGAATCAGTGCCTAGGTAAGGCGCTGCATATTAACCTCTGAAGAGACGCATGTGGCTCCGGAGCCACACGTTGGCCACCCCTGCTATACAAGGACAGGGAAAGGAGCTGGTCTCTGCAGTAGAGCTGATCGTATAGGGTATGGAGCACCAACATGGAATTCACACATTGTTTCAGGGGCTCTAAGTGCTAATCTGTTTCCGGATTTGGATGCCAACCCTGATTACAAGAGAAGTATGCAGTAAACAGAAACTTGTTGCATAATACGTGCACTTACTGCACAGGGAGTAGCGAAACAGCATTTGTACATGCCAACCAGTCTATTATCCTCTGTTTGCCATCTCCTCTGGAAGAAAACTGCCATGTGAGAGATGGGCAAATAAAGCCTTCACTCACAATTGCTCCCCACAAAGACTGTTTATTCTGTGGCATATTCCACTCTGGCTCAGGCCTAAGGACCTGCACTAGCCACCATCACATTAGAGGATAACACAAATGCTAATGTGCAGATGCAAAGGTGCAAGAGTGAGAAAATAAGTTAAGGGTAATTAAATCTCATACCTGGCAGGTTACTGGCTAGGTGCTTTGGGACCAGGAGCCACAAAGGTCATGGCTTTTCTCTAAAGCAACACGCATGGATTGCATGCAACAAGGATAGATAAGTAATGGCCACTATCCAGGGCTGGTTCTAGGGGTGGGTGAACAAGGCAGTCGCCCAGGCACCAACTTCCAGGGAGCGCAATACTGCTTGGCTTTCCTCCCACTCCCCTCCTTGCCCAGTATCCCATTCCGGGTGCAATCCAGACTCGCGAGGGGTTGTGCACCACCTGCCCTACAATCTGGGGTGCCTCAAGATGCTTTGTGGCTTTAGCACTCAACCTGGGCCCCATGCAAATAGCAGACTGTTCACAATCTCACTGTGTATAGCTGCAGCCTGCCAGCAACACTCCAGTCACACTCACTTCCACCTGCCTTGGTTACCACTTGCAGGGTGACCCCAATGCACTCCCACTCCCAGATTTTCCCCAAAAGCACGTGTTCTGCACTGTCCAGCCCGCTCCTGGACAGTTCAGATATTATAGGTACATTGCCCCTGTAAGGAGTCAATACACAACAGTTTGCTACCTTAGTTGGATCAAACAATTAAGTTTAAATACAACACTGGATTTGTTTTAAGAATAAAACCAGTTTATTTAAAGTCACTGAAGTCAGAAATGGTTACAAGAGAAATAAAGATACAGTGCTTCCTAGCAGCTAAGACTTAAACTAGACTTGCTTCAGGGTGAAATCCTTACATGTTCCCAGCAACACAGCTGACCAAATTCTCAAGGCAAGATCTGCCCCCAAAGTCCAAAGGGCTGGTTTCCTTTGTCTTCTCTGGTGAAAGAGCGAGATCTGCTTAACCAGGCCTACCTGGGTTTGAATATGTACTACCAACATCATTCAGGGGGAATTTAGAATTTTACATTTAATATTGCTACATACATTTCACCATGATATTATTGACCAGTGAGTTTTTAGTTTAAGTCTGAAGAAGTGGGCTGTAGCCCACGAAAGCTTGTGCTCAAATAAATTTGTTAGTCTCTAAGGTGCCACAAGTACTTCTGTTTTTGTGGATACAGAGTAACACGGCTGCTATTCTGAAACCTTAGTTTAAGTGACAACTCACAAGGCATATTTTGTACAAAGATTATTACAGTAGCATGTACAGTGTGAATACAGGGGTGTATTCAGTCTCAACTGGCCACTGGTGGGGACGGTGAGGGGAGTGCATGCCAAAAATGGTTTCCTGGGTGGAAAACAGCTAAGGCTGTACCTGCCACTACCTGAGACATGGCATCTGCCAGTCATACCAGAAGTCTGATCCAGTGCATCAAATCCTATGTTAATTCCTACAGTTACAGAAAGGGGTCATAAGTATTTCGCAGTTGTATGCCAGCATCCACCACAAAGTAGGCAAAGAAACTGCCTCAAACCAGCGGGACAGGACCCAGGTAATGCGTCCTCCCCCTTCCATTGTATTGTACAGCCTGCCACCCTGCTATCTGTAGTATCCAAGACCGGTTCAGAGGACTTTTTTCTTCCCGTGCACTTAGCCACCTATACAGCATTGTATATGAAGGGTAAAAATTTCCTTCCTAAATAAACCAGTCAGTTTGTGCCAGGAAGCCTGAGGCTTCACAGCACTAAGTACTGCACAGTACTTAGCTTGCCTAATTACAATTGTTAATGGTCTGAGTTATTCACAGTCTTTTAAAATCCTATCTCAGTATCAGACCTCCTGCTGCAGGCGATTCCACATTTATGTATTGGCAGCAGCTGAACAAGGATACCATTTCCACAGGAGAACGTTTACTGTGCCGTGAACTAGCCAGTCTATTTCTATAAAAAGGTACGGTATTGTTAAACTCTTTAGAGTTTATTCCTTCTCTCCCCCACTAGGGTTGCCAGAGCTGTTAAGTCTCTGGATTTGGCCTGCAAGCTCCTATCTTCAGCAGTTTTCTCAACTGCTCCTGCCTAGGAGATCTTAGTTGGAGAACTAGAGACACTCCAGGCTGCTTCTCTATTGTAAAAGTTACTTTTGCTAGGATCTACCCAAGAAGACTGAGCCTTAAGCATGCTGCCCCAATGCACTTTTGGCTACAGACTTGGAGCTGTGTTCAGATCTCTCCCCAGTCATACAGGCCTGTGAGCAGTAACTAGGGAGCCCTGGCCAGGCTGGGCCAAAGCTCCACCTGCCAAGGAACAAGGTGCTGCCACAGCAGTGCACCCAGCCAGGGGCTAGCACAGTTAGAGCATCCCCAAAATGATGGCAGGAAGCTATCATAGCCCCCTCAAAGCCCAGAGCAAGCATCAGCTGGCACCAGGGGCTACCAACCCAGCAAGACAAGGGGCAACTGAGGAATCAGTCACCAGTTACCTGGACACCATCCCAGGCAGAAGCAAGAGCCTGCTCATAGCACAGTAATTCTTATATATCCACAGTTTATTCCATGCTGCAATCTTGTTCTTCTTAAAATTATGGTATTCAGGACATTTGCTGCTATTTGTGCAAATAAGGCAATGTATATTCAAATTTAGGATATCAGAACATTTGCACAAAGCCTCCAGATTTTTGAACTTTCAGCCTTAACAAGTATGGAGGTTGCACATATGCAATTGTTATGCTATGAGCCAATGCCCAACTTGGTACCCAAGTGTAAGTCTGAGCTCAGAAGATAACCAGTGGGACTAGAAGGAGTTAGCTGAAGCTTCTTCATAGGCAACAGAAGCAGTGCCTTTGCTCAGCCCTCCAGGGTTCGCAGCAGATGCAGGTATTTTGACTATCAGCTTTAACACTCTTTTCTAAAATGCAGGCGACTGTGTTAGGACCACAAAAGGAGGCAGAATGCCAAATTCAAACTATAGGCCAGGTCTGTAGAGTACCCAGGGGAATGACATGGTCAGAGTTAAACTCACAATATTGCGTCCTGTGACAGTTACTTGAATATAGACAGTTTGCTGTAAATTACAGACCTGACAGCATTTGCATCCTGCTGAGCCTTACTGGAATGGCCAGTCTGCAGTTCCGGGCTGAACAGTATTCAAGCCAGCCATGGCTTCAGATTGCCTGCCTCCCATGCTTGAATTCAGATGTATTGCTTAGTGAAATGCTATTTAAACCTTGTTATATTCCTATCAATGGAACATTAAAGCAGAGTTTATTCTTTTCACATACAGAACAACACAATTACTGGGCCCACCTGCAAAAATTCAGGATGGCTGGGCAAGACTTGAACAGAGGAAAAGAGATTTTTTTCCCCCCAGGCAGTAGATGGTACAGCAGTAAAAAGCAATTGCCATTAGAGTCCTGGGATGGGTGCAGCCCTCCATCTCTCTTGGGGTATGTCTACATCTACAATTTTGCAGCGCTGGTTGTTACAGCTATATTAGTACAGCTGTATAGGGCCAGCGCTGCAGAGTGGCCACATTTACAGCAAACAGCGCTGCAAGTGGTGTTAGATGTGGCCACACTGCAGCGCTGTTGGGCGGCTTCAAGGGGGGTTCGGGGAACACGAGAGCAAACCGCGGGGAAGCAGGTCTCCTTCCCCGGTTTGCTCCAGTGTTCCCCGAACCCCCGTGCAAGCAGGTCTCCTTCCCCGCGGTGTACTCTCGTGTTCCCCGAACCCCCTCCGTGCAAGCAGGTCTCCTTCCCCGCAGTGTGCTCTCGCGTTCCCCGCACCCCCTCCGTGCAAGCAGGTCTCCTTCCCCGCGGTGTGCTCTCGCGTTCCCCGCACCCCCTCCGTGCAAGCAGGTCTCCTTCCCCGCAGTGTGCTCTCGCGTTCCCCGAACTCCCTCCGTGCAAGCAGGTCTCCTTCCCCGCGGTGTGCTCTCGCGTTCCCCAAACCCCCGAGCAAGCAGGTCTCCTTCCCCGCGGTGTGCTCTCGCGTTCCCCGAACCCCCCTGCAAACCGCGGGGAAGGAGACCTGCTTGCACGGGGGTTCGGGGAACGCGAGAGCACACCGCGGGGAAGGAGACCTGCTTGCACGGAGGGGGTTTGGGGAACGCGAGAGCACACCGCAGGGAAGGAGACCTGCTTGCGGGGAGGGGGTTCAGAGAACGCAAGAGCAAACCGCAGGGAAGGAGACCTGCTTGCACGGGGGTTCGGGGAACACTGGAGCAAACCGGGGAAGGAGACCTGCTTCCCCGCGGTTTGCTCTCGCGTTCCCCGAACCCCCTGCAAACCGCGGGGAAGGAGACCCGCTTGAGGGGGGATTCGGAGAACACCGGAGCAAACCGCGGGGAAGGAGACCTGCTTGATTACCAGAGAGGCTTCCTCAGATATGCTGGGATACCTGCTTATTCCACGGAGGTAAAGAAAAACGCTGGTAAGTGTCTACACTTGATAACCAGCGCTGAATCACCAGCGCTGGATCCTCTACACCCGAGACAAAACGGGAGTACGGCCAGCGCTGCAAACAGGGAGTTGCAGCGCTGGTGATGCCCTGCAGATGTGTACACCTCCTAAGTTGCAGCGCTGTAACCCCCTCACCAGCACTGCAACTTTGTGATGTAGACAAGCTCTTGGCTATATATCAGGGCTAGATCCCATCTGCAATTTGTCTGTGGTTCCACATACCACTTTGCAGAATGAGCCCTTCCCCAGCTAAACTAAAGAAGGGAGAGGACTTCATTTTGGATATACAAAAGTTAAATCAAAAGTAGGATAACAAGAGTTCCTGACAGATCTTAGGTTTGAAGGCCAGTGGAAAAAAAACAAGAGACTGCCAATTTGAGGGGATCTTTATGGAGGTCTCCTGGCAAATTATCCAGAGTTGGGATCACACAGTACAAACCTAATCCCTCTTTATCAGACTTTTTTTTTCTAGTTACAGAACTACCAAGTTGCACTAGTTCCACAGTAGATTTAACTCTATACAACAAGCCTATGAACAGTCCCAGAGGGAGGAGCTGTACCAGACACGTACATCTAGAAAACTCTGTACTCTAAGAGAATTTCAAAAGTGCTTTACAAAGAGCAATTAATTAAGCTCCAATCCACTTTTGAAGTGAGTAGGTACATATTTATGGACAATACTCACCTAATATCTACCCTACTAGGTAGGGCTGCGAAGCATCCAGTTTTTGACTAGAATGCCTGGTTGAAAAAGAGACCCTGGCTGTTCTGTCAGTCCTGCTGACCAGGCTGTTAAAAGTCCAGTCAGTGGTGCAGCAGGACTACAGTAGGCTTCCAACCTGCCCTGGCTCCGCACGGATCCTGGAAGCAGCGGGCATGCACTTCTGGCTCCTAGGCGCAGGGGCAGCCAGGGAGGCTCCGTGCAATTGCCCCCACCCCAAGTGACAGCACCACAGCTCCCAATTGGCTAGGAATTGCAGCCAATGAGAGCTGCAAGGGCAGTGCCTGCAGGTGTGGGCAGAGACCCCTGGCCCCTCCGCCCAGGAGCCAGACATGCAGGCCACTTCCAGAAGCTGCCTGAGGCAAGCACCACCCAGAGCCTGCACCCCTCACCCCCTCCCATATCCCAGCCCTCTGCCCCCACCCCTGAGCCCCTTCCCACACTACAAATCCCTCATTCCTGGCCCCACCCCGGAGCCCTCACCCCAACCCCTTGCCCCCTCCCGCACCCCAGATCCCTCATCCCCACCCCGAACCCTCACCCCCTCCCGCACCTCAACCCCTGCCCCAGCCCAGTGAAAATGAGTGAGTGAGTGAGGGTGGGGGAGAGCATGAGACGGGGGATGGAGTGAATGGTGGCGGCAACTTGGAGAAGGGGCAGGGCAGGGGTATTTGGTTTTCTGCAATCAGAAAGTTGGCAACCCTACTACTGGGGTTGGGAGGCTTACTTGATATTGGGAGGCACTCAGATACTATGGTAATATCTGAAAAAGCCTATAAATAAGAATGGTCCTCATTTTACAGATAAAGAAACCAAGGCACAGCAAGATTGTGATTTGCCCATTGTCACACAAGAAATTCATGGCAGAACCAGGAATAAAATCAAGACCTCTCAGCTCTTTGCTTTAGACTCAAGACCATCCTTCCACATCCACTTGAGAATGTTTATACAGAGGATATCCTTGGCTATGTACTGTATGCAGAGTTCTAGGTGACGGACTTTGTTGTGCACAAGAGCTGTTTCCTTGCATGCACTGTGTAAATTACATTCCCATCTCAGATTCCCATAATCTGATTGTAAACAAACTTCCCTATTTCAATCTGGTCTGTTATTGCCATACACAGAAGCAGGGTGAGGTTTAGATAGCTAGTGGCTGCCAGAATTCATTGCCAACAGGAGATTTCAGAATAAATACTTTTAAAATGGCACAAGTAAAATAGCCTACAAAAGGAAGAAGCTGAAGAAGATAATTGTTGATAATTTGTTAGCAGAAGTGCTGTTTTTGAGTACTTTCTTTCCACGACTGTCTCAGTTTATTAACGTAATCAGAGCATGAGAGCCAGCAGCCCATCTAAGCGGAACAGCGAACTTCAACCCAAAGCCTAAGGAAGCAGCGAAGACAACAGCAAGTTACAGTGAGAGCAGGGATTTAGCTTCACAGCTCCCAATGATAATGGTGAGGAAAGAGAAGAGAAGAGAGCAGGAAGGAGAAATTGACATCAGAAAAGAAAACCTCCTGGGTTAAACCAATTCAATAGCCCTAGAGGAAAGATATTAACGTGATGCTGTCCAAGAGCTTATACTCAAACTAGAGATTTAAAAATAAATAAGATGGGGATTTGTAAGACCCAGTATAACTGGAAATGTTTGTGAGCTTTGTAGTTCCAGTGACAGTTTTGATTTAATGCATTCCCTGCAGCAATGTACTAGGATGGTCAGCGGTGGGGCACTACTCCAAGACTCTGGAGGTGCCTGTTAAATTCCCTGGCCACCACAGACTTCCTGCATTACTGTGGGCAAATCACTTAGCCTCTCTGTGCCTCAGTTCCCCACCTGTAACATAGGGATAAGAGCACTTATTCACCTCAAATTAAAGACTGAGGTGGTCCAATACCGTGGTAACAGGGCCACATCAGTACCTAAGATAGATGTAAACTCAAACACCTTGTGCTAGAGAAGAAGAATAAGGAACTGAAACTGATGGGGCTACTTTCATGGTTTAAGCTTAGTAAGATGCAAACAGGCACCAAAAATGGGGAAGCAAATTCCATTCGTAATAATCAATATAGAAGTCTGTAAGAAAAAAAGTTAAAAGGTAAATTTTGACAACGTCCTTTAAGGCCAGCTTGTTTCGTGAACTAGTTGTGTCTCATGGATACTCTTTGGACTCGGCAGACCTACTCCCGTGTTGGGGCCAACTGTATTTCAGAAACCCCCCTCGCTACCTTATGACAAGACTCGGTGCTAAAGGCAGTGCCTGTACAATAAATTTTGTTCTACAGTCTGGGTCATACTCCATTCCACATAGTGTACCGGTGACATCAGGGCCTCTGAAGTGATAACATAATCAACTCTGTGGGACTGTGATGTCAAAGGTGATTGTCTGTTACCTGGTTTCAAACAAAATCTGACCACTTCCAGAGGCAAAAGCCAGTGCATGGGTCAGGCCAACTCCCACCAGCAGTTTTTAAAATTCCTTCTTTCCTCCTCACTTTAACTGGCAGAGCCATGATTCAAATTGCATACATCTCTAATGCCCCGCACATATCCAGAATGAAGTCTGTAAAAGCAGTGAAATAAGATTCCCCAAAACCAAACTGAAGATTCTGTGGTGGGGTATGTTTTTCTTTTCCCTGTCCTGAAGCCAGACTGAATACCTTTTTCACTCCCTGATCCTGTATCACAGGCCAACACACACTAAAACAGACCAATTCAACCACTCTGCACATCCAGCCTGTGAACAGAGAGTTGGCAGCTAGATACACCAGTATTTTAAAGTCAGATCTTCTATGTTCTGTAGCTCTCCCTCCACACCCATCTACTTTCTTCCTCCTTCACCCAGCATCACCCTCTGCTTTTTGAACTTCCCAAATGCCACTCCTCAGTCCCTCTCCTACACAAGACAAGGGTTAGCTTGTCTGTAGCACAACATGCTTGATACAGGACGGTATGAGAATCACACAGATACCACCATGATGGGAGCCACGTAAGCTCCTAGATAAGTATGTGGGGGAAGTAAGAGAAGAGCAGGACAAGCCTTTGGGTTAGTCACCTCACTGATCCTAAAAAGGAAGAGTCTAAAGACAAAGGCAAGGAGGGTTTGTCTGCTTGGAAACTCTGAGCCCTAGGCAGAAGGGTGAATCAGCAGAGAAAGATCACCTCACCTCAGGCCCACTGGGCGGGGGAGAGGTTTTTTTTGGAGTAGGAAAAGCATACATTATATGGGGGGAGGGGCAAGAGGTTCATATGACAAGAGAACTACTCCCACTGGGGGAAGAATGGGGATTGTTTTTACAGTGCAAAAACTAGGCATTATACCACCTTATAACATGAAAATCAGCTTCCAGCTGCCACTTGGCTTCATCTTACACTGTCTCCTTTGACTTTGACTCTTTGTGGCCTGTGCGAGTAAGTGTGTCATTTCTGACAGAGGAGTGCAGGAAACTGGCACATGGCATTTGTGAAGACGTGGAGTGTTGGGACAGGATGGGATTGTCCCCACACCAATGAGAGTCAAAATTAATAACAAGAACTGCCTTGCCCATTGGTGCAACAAACCGCTCCCTGTTTGTTCTATTGTCCTTCAAGCAAAGCAGGGATCAGAGAGCCAAGCACTAAACCGGTATCCCCTTCCCTTTGGGGTGGGAAGGGAGAAATGAAGAATGGCCCACTGAGACCCCCATCCACAAGCAGATGGATGTAGGTAGGGGATAAGGGTAGGGGAACAGTAGCTTTAATGCCTCCTTTGAGGTGAGAGAAGAGAGAACCCTCTTCTCTTGCAGACAGGATGGGAGTTGGGCATGAACCACTCCAGAATTTGCCAGACACAAGCTGGCAAAGCATGGTGCCAAGAGGTGTGGATCCTCATGGTGGGTTCCTGAGGTGGCACCCTAGTCCAAAGCTCAGGCACCTTCCCACCACATGCCTAGAGGGGAGGTGTTCTGGGCTTCACATCAGATGCTGATCAGCAGCCTCCCCCTTCTTAGCAGCAGCCTTGGATAGTAGTTATCAGGTAGAAGTTTTTCCAAGCCCTGCAAATATCGATGGTATTAGCCTTCAAGTATTACTACTACTGTAATTAACAGAATGCTTACAGTAACTAGGGAGCAACTGGACTGGATTACAGCCAGTTAACAGCCTTAAAGAAACAAACCACTACAGAAGGAATAGGGGAAAATCGCTAAGGTTCTAAAATGGAAACCTCTCTTTTCAGATTTCAGAGCCTGTCAGTGGTTGGCAGGCTCAAAGCATTTGAAGAGACTGGCACAGCAAGAAGTGCAATGTAATGTGTCACAAAATGATACATTGTTGCATGAAAATTACACTCTTGGTGGAGGCATGGTTGCATGAACAGGAGGGCTCCTATTCATACACTAGCTTTGTAATTTGGGAGGCCTGTACACCATTTGAACTATAAGGTCTGCTGTAGACAGGCGTGTGCATGACAAGTTATCTACATGCCATCATGTTCATAAGTTTGTTACAAGCATGTAACAGCATGTAATGATTTGTAAATGACAAACATTTTGGAAACTCTTAACACAAGCCTGCTAGTTCTGACTGATTAGCCAGACGTGAACACTGACAGCATCCTGAGCCAAAGGCCATGTCATCTGAAACAGAGGAAATGCAGTATTTTCCTTTGAGTAGCAACCTTTAATGATAATGCAAGGGCCTCAAGCATCAGTCATTAACCCAGAAGTTTCCAACCTGGTGTGGCTTAGTCTCAGTGGGTGCCTCCTGCAGCCTCTGGCCCTGTTGATTCCATCTCTCCTTTTTCCCTTAGAAGCATTCCTTGGAAGCAGAGTGCCAAGAGAAGGTTGAGCCAATGGGCTGCTGCCTGAACTCAAAGCCTTCTGGGTCCAAGAGGCAATGCTTACTGGGAGGTAAGACAGGCAGTTTCACGGAGTCACTCCATGCTGTACCTCTGACCAAGCATTTTCTGTGGGGTGAGGCAGATCACGGTCACACAGCTTTTCCTGCTCCAGCTACATACCTCCTCTATCCTGTACCACTCAGGATGAGAGACAGAAAAACTGAGTGTTCCTATTTAATAGAAGGGGAAAGGAACACCCAGTTTGCCAGAGCCACAGTAAAGGGGAAAAAAGTCCAATTCCCAGAGGGCTCCCCAGTGCTCCCCAATATGCTTGGGAGGCACTCCATGTAAACATCTACAGAATCACCTCATTATTCATCACTTTCAAACCCCTTCTCAAAAAAACCTCTTTTGCCATGATGCCTACCCAAAAAACAAAACAAAAAAACCACCACACACACATTGATAACGGTTGGGCTGCTGGTGTGCAGAGACCACTGCCTATCATGCTGACCAGTACTGTCTCATCGTTTACTTGGACAGCCCTGTCTGTGTTCGTCTGTCGTCTCTTGCCTTATATTTAGATTGTAAGCTTCCTGGGGCACGGACTATAACATTGCTCCTCTGTGAGGCCTATTTACACCTGCACTCCCTCCATCCCCAATTGTCTCACATATGCTGTCAGCTTACCTCACCACTAAGATTTGAAGCATGTAAGCCCCCCTCACCACACAGCGATGCCCTGTTCTGCGTGGCCTACCTCTCCAAGTCACTTCCACTACCTGTTCTCAGCTCAAACACAGGCAGGGAAAAGTTTGATCATGTCAGGAGTGCAGGCTGGTGATGAGGATTTCTGACCAGGAAAGCCCAGGAGTTAGGACTACAACCCAGAGTGAGTTCAGAGTTGGCTCCCCACAGCTGGAACCAGTTTTAGTCCTGGCTTGAGCTCTCCAGTGGCCTAACAAAGCCCTTGGGAAACAGCTAGTGTCCATGAGTTAAGAACCAGTCTGTTTCAAGGTGGCTATTAATGAAGCAATATATAAAGATGACCCTCTTCCTTCCCTTTCTCATCCCAATCTCCAGGCAATTCAACTGACTGAACTTGTTGCTGGTGAAAGGTGCCAGACAAACAGTGCTAGAGAGATTGATGTTCTTGCTGTATCCACAGTGCAGGTACAGCACAGACAGCAGCCACTCACAAAACCACCACCATGATCTGGAGCAGGAGTGAAGCTAGTAGCTTGAAACGTGTGTGCGTGCACACACACACAGGCCTAGCTACTGTTCTCTTCTCCACAGAATATCAAAATCTCCCAAGCCAGGTAGAACATTGCTACTTATTATATATATCTATCTCCCTGGCAAAAAAGATTCAGTCAAAGATACCTACTAGGATATTAAGAAGCCAGATGAAAAAATAGACAGATGTTATTGGCTGCAATTAATATTACCCCAAGGACATTAAGTATTTACCCATGCTTGGTATAAGTATTTTAAGAGAATAGTTCTTGCTATACCATTAATCAATTGAAAGGGGACAGGGGCTTTTTAGGGGGTGGCGGTGGGACTCAATTTTGTTTTGTTTTGTTTGTTTTATATCTTTCTTAGGGGATAACAAATTAAGTAGCAGAAGTTACTCACCAACTGCCTCTGTGCATTTGCTGGGAGGTGCATTCACACCAATAAAGGTGCCATGGGTAACAGCACTGAGAATTTCAGGAAACCCTATGTGACATGTACATCACTTTTTATAGTTAAGAAGAGAGCACACAGTTCGGACATACAGACCATACCTGGATCTCTCTACATGTCCCAGAAATCTTGAGAGGCTAGTTCATAGGTCTGTATTCAGGGGTTTAGCAACACATCTTACATCATAGCAGTAATTATGATAAACACACTATACACCTCACTGAAGAGGTAGCAAGAACCCTTGGCACCTGATCCAAAGCTCACAGAAGTATTGAGTGTCTTTCTGTGGCTTTCAACAGGTCTTAGATCAACTCCGTCTGAGAGCTAAGCTTGATACTAAAAGAATCTGGTAGCAATGTGTGTGTTCTCCGTGGAACCCACCTCACACAATAGTGAACCTGTTTATAAAGCAAGTAGAATGAAAGTTCCTGAGCTGTTTTACGACACAGATAGCCTGCTTTGCCTGGATACAGATACTCCAAAAGGGTTTCACAGTTAATTGGAATTAAGTACGTGCAAAAGAGCAGCATGTGCCTATAGTACAGTGAAGGATGGGCCCACTGATCATCCCCAGCAATCAGTTCTGCCTGTCTACCCTGATCATTTAGTAGTTAGTTATTAAAGCAGAGATTATGTTTCCCAGCTCAGGGGTTCTCAAACTGGGGGTCAGGACCCCTCAGGGAGTCGTGAGGTTATTATATCAGGGGTCATGAGCTGTCAGCCTCCATCCCAAACCCGCTTTGCCTGCAGCATTTATAATGGTGTTAAATATATAAACAAGTTTTTAATTTATACGGTGGGGGGGGGGGTCACACTCAGAGGCTTGCTGTGTGAAAGGGGTCACCAGTACAGTAGTTTGAGAAACACTGGCCAGTTTCAGACTCTGCAGACTTGAGCTGCTTTTGAACCCATAATCACCAAGTTAGGCAAGTCAGCAAGGAGCTCACAAAACAGAATTTGCAGAGTAAGATCCAAGCACGGGCTACCCTCACCCCATTTTATATTATAAAAGCTTTTATTTCAGGGTGGTAGGTGACCATCATCATAGTAATCTGGAGTCACTACAAGTTAAACAGATTTAGAATTATTGCTGATTCTGTTCGGAGTCAGCCCCCCTTCCACTGTGAAGCCTTCCAAAACTAGTTTGAATTATTTCCTTAAAGAAAACTCTTCTCCGCCCCCCCCCCCATCTTTTCATTAATCCTATTGGTTTGTTTTTGTAGGGTTGATCATAAAAACAAGGCTGCTGGCCTTTAGAGCCCAGACACTTACATGAACCTCCCAGATCTGAGAAGACACACAAGTTAACTTGAGTCTCACACCTCAATGGGGTGCACTTAAAATTATACAAATGACCAGCACGTAGTTTTGTCACCTGCCAGCGTCTCCCATTCAGAACAGTGTCCCTTGGCTCCAACACAAGAGAAGAGCAGGTTTTGGTGTCAGTTCTCGCTCTTTAGAGTGGAATGCATTTCCAGGAGGCATTCTCTCCCTGTAGACTGATTCATAGCTGTAAGATTCAGCTGGGTAAATGACCATATGCCACACTGTGTTTATCCATACACCTCACACTCACACCAGCGGGAGTTGTACTTATGCATTGAGGAAGCCCTTTGAATGAGATTTCTGGGCCTAATTTTCCAGAGATGCTGAGCAACTGCAGCTCCCATTGACTTCCAAAGGAGTTGTGGATGATCAGTACCTCTAAGAGCCAGGCCCTAGGGGGATAGACACCAACGTGCAATCAGAGAAGGCATCTCAGCCAGAATTGCTCTTGCCCAACCCCAGCTATGCAGCAAGCTGTAGCCACTGGTTGGCTGCCACCTCCCACCCCCAAGACAGCTGCATTTCTGTGTTTTTCAGCAGGCTTGGCAATATTTCCAGGTAAGGGGGTGCAACATAATTGTAGGACCTGGGTTTGCAATCATAAAACCTTCTTGAATTCAGGTCTCAGTACTTCCAGGCATCTGTAAGTGTTTGGGACAGAGATGGAAAGAACAGGAGATGGCAAGCAGGAGAAGAAGAAATAAGACAGGCAGAAGACAAATTTGAGTCCATGTACCACTGAGGTGTGAGGCAGTGGTAACACTGGTACAGCCCTGGCACGGCTTGCTTACAGTAATCATAGCCCATTCAGTCACATGTCCATTACCAGCATGGCAGGAAAGATACAAGGATGGGAAATTAACATGGAAAAAAAAAAAGAGAGAGAAGTGCTGTTTTATGGCCTAATAGGGAGCTAAGAGGCTTATCTGGCTCCAGGCCACACCACAAACATCCTATGGCTGGGTTCTGTTATAATGAAGGGGAAGAAAAAAAAATAAGGCAGCAGCAGAGAAACAGGAAGTTAGATAGCTCTTTGCTAATCTTATTAACGCTTGCGGTTTCACTCAGGGCTTGTCTACATCAGAAAGTTGCAGCGCTGGTGAGGGAGTTACAGCGCTGCAACTTAGGAGGTGTACACATCTGCAGGGCACCACCAGCGCTGCAACTCCCTGTTTGCAGCGCTGGCCGTACTCCCGTTTTGTCTCGGGTGTAGAGGATCCAGCGCTGGTAATCAAGTATAGACACTTACCAGCGCTTTTCTTGACCTCCGTGGAATAAGCAGGTATCCCAGCATACCTGAGGAAGCCTCTGGTAATCAAGCTGGTCTCCTTCCCCGGCTTGCTCTCGCGTTCCCCGAACCCCCGAGCAAGCAGGTCTCCTTCCCTGAGGTTTGCTGGGTGGTTCCGGGAACGCGAGAGCAAACCGCGGCAAAGCTGGTCTCCTTCCCCGGTTTGCTCTCTCGTTCCCCGAACCCCCGAGCAAGCAGGTCTCCTTCCCTGCGGTTTGCAGGGTGGTTCGGGGAACGCGAGAGCAAACCGCGGCGAAGCTGGTCTCCTTTCCCGGTTTGCTCTCTCGTTCCCCGAACCCCCGAGCAAGCAGGTCTCCTTCCCTGCGGTTTGCAGGGTGGTTCGGGGAACGCGAGAGCAAACCGCGGCGAAGCTGGTCTCCTTTCCCGGTTTGCTCTCGCGTTCCCCGAACCCCCGAGCAAGCAGGTCTCCTTCCCTGCGGTTTGCAGGGTGGTTCGGGGAACGCGAGAGCAAACCGCGGCGAAGCTGGTCTCCTTCCCGGTTGCTCTCGCGTTCCCCGAACCCCCGAGCAAGCAGGTCTCCTTCCCTGCGGTTTGCAGGGTGGTTCGGGGAACGCGAGAGCAAACCGCAGCGAAGCTGGTCTCCTTTCCCGGTTTGCTCTCACGTTCCCCGAACCCCCCTTGAAGCCGCCCAACAGCGCTGCAGTGTGGCCACATCTAACACCACTTGCAGCGCTGGTTGCTGTAAGTGTGGCCACTCTGCAGCGCTGGCCCTATACAGCTGTACTAATACAGCTGTAACAACCAGCGCTGCAAAATTTTAGATGTAGACATGGCCTCAGTTAATACAGTTTGTTGCTTAGAGTCCCATGGATTCCCTTCCATTTCTCTCCACTCCCGACCCCCCATTCAAGAGATTCCCCACCATCACCAACAGGCTCCTTTCAGAATGAGTCAGTCAATCTTGCTTCAAAATGCAGTTGGAAGTAGCCCTGAGGTGGTTAACTGGACTTGACATTTGAGTGATGGCTACTCTCAGATTGGAGGCCCCATGGTCAATTGTCAAGGCTCACAAATCATCCTCTCCCCATCTACTTCTTCATAATTGATCAAGGCTCTGGATAACTGTCTCCAGCACTGAAATCCTAGAGGGGGGCATTCTTCATAAAAAAGTCATTCTCTCTTACAAAAAACTCACATTTGAAATTTTTAGGGGAAAAAAACACTCTTGCATTTTATAGATTTATTTTACATGCATACACAAACTCAGGTATTTTATTAATTGCCCTGTATTTTGGTGGGGGCAGGTGGGTACTTATTTCCCTGTTTTGAGGTGGGAGAGGCCATGGAGGATTTTTTCCTAACATACCCACATGACAATGGATGCATTAGAAGCTCTTAAAAAACTACAGTGGAGTTCTCTCCTCCTCTCCAAGAATCAGTGCTTGGCACTTATGAGAGAACGTATTTAAAACCAGCAACACAACCAGTGCGCCACCTTAGGCTACACCTTCATGAAGTCTTCCCAAGGTAGAGTCTCCATCCCTTTCTCCAGTCTAATTTCAGACAGAGCAAGCTGCCTCATACCAATGCAACCAAACCCCAGAGAATGTCTTAAGTGTTGGACTCAACAATGATAAATCACCAGGCACAGGACTTCATAGATAATGCTACAAAATAAAATTAGCCATGATGTAGTAACAAGCTCCCAAGCCTTCCTAAGCAATGCTGTGTTAGCTTTTGCCATCTCTGTCACCAAAGCTGGTGCCACCAACCAGGAGGACTCCAGGCCAATTTCATCGGTGAATTCCAGAGATATTGCAGTGAGCAGTACACAGTCCCACATCCTCATTGGTGAAGATGGCTTGCAACCTCCAGTATATAAAATGTATTACATGTGAGGCCTTGAAATCGTATATCACATGCAGTGCAGCACTAGTTCAAGAGCAAAGTGCCTAGGACAAAAATAGCTGCACCCCCACCCTCCAGGATACAGTACATTACTGCATTTGTATTATGCTGATCTAATGGTCAAAACACTAAAAAAAAAAAAAAATCTTGTGTGCTCTAATTAAGACACAATAGATGTCATTTTAATCTGAGCCAACTGCTCTTCCAATCCTAGCTATTTTAATAATACTGTTAGACCCATACTCCCAAACCTGTAATCTAGCTACATTTAATTTCTGTATCAGGAAAAGGCCATCTCTAAACATGCAATTCTTTTCAAAGAGACCAATTCTCACTAGACAGCCTAAAAGAAAGTGTTTATACAACTTTCTGGACAGTTTCTATTCAAATTTCACCACTTACTGGACTAGCAGTAAGCACAAAATACACCCCAAATTGCACTCTGAAAATCAGTAATAAGATTAGGGAGGCTGGCTAATGGTATCATCTTTGCCTTCTGTAGTTATGTACAGTAAGATAGTGATAACCAAATCACAGACCCAAGAATTTAAACTGGTTGCCTGCAACAGTCAAGAAATTCCCCAGAACCATACATTCACACTGCTGGGCTAACAGCTTGCTTCCTTTTGAGTGTTTTCCCCCCTCCTGTAGACAATTAGGAGGATGGATCTCAGAGTAGGTGGACAGATGGTTTGATCTAGTACATTACATTTTGTGTTTTTAAAATTGCAGTCCACACTCCTGTAACATCCCTCACAAATCTGCACAGACCATTTTCCTGTCCATCCTCACCTCGTCCTTAGTTCTTCCACTAACATGCTGCTGTGTGGATGAACAAGTCACTACAAAGCCCAGATGCCTCACTCATCTCACAATACAAAGAGGTTACAATGAATAATAATGTTCTTGGTAAAAATACAAAACAAAACAAAAAAAACCCTGATCAGAGAGAGAGAGAGAGAGAGAGAGCGCCACCTCCTACTGCCCTACAATGAATTGCCTTCCAAAGCCAGTGATTTATCCATCCTCTGCAGCAACATGTCAGGGATGCTTTTGAGTTAAATGTCTTTAAAGAACTAATAAACGATAAGGTCAGCTATGTAATATATTTTATTGGACCAACTTCTGTGGGTAGATTCATTGGACTGAATGGAACGGAGCGTCAGGCAGACAGCACCCATTCCACAGCTTTCTGGCCATACAAACTACCATTTATCTTCATAACTATCTTTACATATGGCACATGACACACTGCTTGCTAGACTGAGAGGATTACCAGTTACTGGGATGGTGCCATTTCTAACATAATTTCAGTGATTTACAGATACTTTATTTAGTCAATATTTACCTATAAACAGGAAGTATTCAGCACAGTTTAGCTATTGCTGTCACTGTTCCACTAATTCCAAAAATCTGAATGGTTTAGATTTCTCAGCAAGAAGTGCATTTTATTGCAGTTTCCTAGTAAGCAGTCCTGTGTGATAACAGGCCTGGAGAAAACAGACCATGTTATTTTTTTTAAATAAAAATTAAATCTTTGAATCATTTACATTGAATCTATATTTTAAAAAAATGTTACTGTAATCCCTTAAGAATAGATAAAAACAAAAGCTTCTGTTGGTTTTTAATTTCTGTTCACTCATTACAAATGGATTCTTCACCCTACTCTGCATCCTATTATCAAGATGGCAGCCGTCTGGTCAGAAAGGGAACATAGTATTGTCATTAGCATACCAGGCTGGGAATCAGATTTCTCTCTCTCGGTTCTGCAACCTTGGACCAGTCGCTTACAGACAGTGACCAGTGTCTGAAATTAGAGTTAACCATTTGAAAAAACATGAGCTGGATTTTCAGAGGTGCCCAGTACTTAGCATCTCTAAAACTCAGATCTATTGCATTTCAGATGGAGGTACCACAAAAGTCACTGGCCTCACAAACTTTTTAGCTTGAACTGCCACTGCATCCCCAGAGGCTGGTTTTCTCACTAGGGGTTGGTTGTCTTCAGCTGTGGACTTTGCTTCCATCACAAGTCAGACGGAGCCCAAGCTTGCTGATCTGCAGGGAGCTCACCTATTCACTCCAGCCCTCACTGAAGTCAGTCAGTGTCTCCTGATTGACCCTTTGAGAGCTGGATCAAGGCCTCAGATTTTTCTGATCAAGAGGCAGAAATTTCTTGTGGGCTGTGAAGTTCTATTTCATGGCGGCTTTTACAACTGGAACAACAAATTGGCTAGTACACCTCTACCCCGAGGTAACAGGACCCAATATAACACAAATTCTGATATAACACGGTAAAGCAGAGCAGGGGGGTAGGGGGGGAGGGGAAAGGCCTGCACGCTCCAGCGAATCGAAGCAAGTTCAATAAAACACAGTTTCACCTATAACACGCTAAGATTTTTTGGCTCCCAAGGACAGTGTTATATCACGGTAGAGGTGTATTTCAAAACTAGTAAATGCCCACAGGAAGGCAATAATGGGAAATCTATGTAGTCTTGTAAAATGTGCCAAACAACCTGCAGTGATGAGAACATTTTGAGAGTGATTTTCTGACAGTGGCTTTCAAAAAGTTTCACTAGGTAACAATGAGAAGTAGTAGTATCAGTCTGTTAGGCCTTAGCAAGTGTTATTTAGAAGCCCATTTACTGTATTTTCTTGAGAATAATGGGGAAGAGTATAATAGATGGTAGTTTCTTCTAACTGAAAGATTTCACCAAGCGTCATCCGATATTGCAAGGGAAAGAGATTTAATCCCCACAAGAGATCCCCGCTGTTGTACAAATGGGCCCTGCAGAAGCTTATTAAATGTCAGATTGAGGAGAATTAGTCCTGTTCATTATTTTCCACTCCTTAAGTGAATATCACTGCTGAGATGAGCTCTTGAAAGCCTCTTAAAAACCTTTCTGAAAACATGACAGCCCAAAAAGCCTCTCACAGAAAAGCTATGCAGCTGGAAAAGCTGTTTTTTCCAAGCAGTGGCAATGCCCTCTGCATTCTAAATTGACAACTTCCTGCTCCTCACCTAGCAAGCTCCTGCAGGGAGCTAGCTACTCAATGGAGTCTGAAATGAGAGGATAAGATGATGTGAGGGAGCGGAGGCATCTTCCAGCTATCATTCATAAGGACTTTTAGAGGCTTTTTCCTCCACAGATCTCAAAGTGATTTATAGGAGACATGGATCCCAATCTCACTACTCACCTGTGAAGAACACTGCATCAATCTCATTGTACAGAAGGAGAAATACAACCACACAGAATGTGTGAAAACTACCTGAAAACTAACTCTGTATAAATATCTCCTTGCACATTGGGTGCAGATCTGCTGAGCATTCAGAGTCAGTTACTGAAAATCAGCAGATCTAAATTCTTACTATTTTTTTTACTCCTGCATTAGCTCTGCTGAGCAGCGCAGCAGAGAGATTCAAGTCCTTTTGTGTGTCAACAGAACTGTTTACAATGTTTCAATTAGTTATAACTGTGCAAATCCACTGAAGACAATGGGATTGCACAATTACCACCCAGGGCCTTGTTTGGCCTATACAGCAGTGGTTCTCAACCAGGGGTACGTGTACCCCTGGGGGCACGTAGAGGTCTTCCAGTGGGATCATCCACTCATCTAGATATTTGCCTAGTTTTACTGTTGTAAAACTACATAAAAAGGTCAGTACAAACTAAAATTTCATACGACTTGTTTATATTGCTCTGTATACTATATGCTGAAAAGTAAGTACAATATTTATATTATAAAATACATCAATTCGAATATGGTTAAAATGATAAAGTAAGCAATTTTTCAGTAATTGCACCTCGTGACCTTTTGTATTTTTATGTCTGATTTTGTAAGCAAGTCGTTTTTAAGTGAGGTGAAACTTGGGGGGACACAAAACAAATCTGACTCCTGAAAGGGGTACAGTAGTCTGAAAAGGTTGAGACCCCCTGCTATAGAGCACTACTGAGAATGGCTGTTTATTCTCAAATGTTTATTCTCAGATTCCCTCAGTCTTACACAATTTCAGAGTAGCCCTTCTGCTTGGAAGTGTTAAGATGGAAGCATCTCTTCCGTCATGCCATCAAAAAAGGGCACTATCAGCACTATTCACATAATGGAAAAGAAACACTGAAACAGTGACAGTAAGTTCTAAAAGCTGATTATACAAACAGAATTATATATAAAAACATAAATTATATATATACACACACACATAACCCAGAAACAGCTGGTGTGCACTCATGCACTATACAGGCTCTTCTCTGAATCTACTCTCTTTGCTCTCCAGTCTTGGCTTGCTATAAAAGCAGCAGCAGCTATTGTGGTAGTGAAAAAAACCTCTGAAATGTGAACCAAGCATATCTGGTCCAGACATGAGTCTGAAAAGCAGGTGTGAACTGCCCCATTCACCTCACTGGGGTGAAAACTTAGATGCCCAGTGATTATTATTTAATGTCAACACTGAACTATTTCATTCCCTGTGTAAGGCCTTGCCTACATTGCCACTTACAGTGCTGAACTTCACACAACCCTGAGCAATGCAAGTTTCAGCGCTGTAAAGTGGCAGTGTAGATAGTGCTCCTAGCACTGGTAGCTATTCCCCTCTCGGAGGTGGTTTTATTATAGCAGCTCTCCCAGCGCTGGAGTCACAACTACAAAGCCACATTAAAGTGCTGCCATGCTGTGTAGAAAGGAAATCACATCTGCATAGTTTACTGAGAGTCTCATTTTGGGTACATCTACACAGCAGCTGGAAGGTGTAATTCCCAGCTTGGCTCAACATATCCATGCTAGCTCTGCTCAAGCTAGCACACTAAAAATAGCAGTGTGGCTGCAGCAGAAGTGACTCAGGCTAGCTACCTGGAGTACATAGTAAGGGAGTCAGACAGGATTTACGCAAGTGGCTAGCCTGTGCCACCACGGCCACACTGCTATATTTAGCACTCTAGCTCTGCTCCCAGCTGTTAACCTTCGGTGCCACAATTGAGCGATACTTGGGAAATACCACCACTTCCCCCTTAATAAAGAAGGAGCCAAGCCCAAAGAGTGCAAGGGCATATTCAGGTCCCACTGAGGGGGCACCAGGAAGCACACAAGGTCACATTTTGAACATCTGCACATTTTACTCAATCTGGTGATTCGCATAGACAGTTTATTTTGTGGGCAGAGCATGGTAGAATACCACTTCTCTCCCATCATTTGACCCCACATATGGACGTGCGCAACCAGAATGGTGTCTCACTATGAGATTAGGATCCTACATCCCTCTGCTGAAGAGAATCTCTTTGGTAATGTAGCATTTGAGGAAGGGATCCATGCCACAACCCCATCCCCCAAAGAGAGAAACACACAGACATCTACATCCCTTCTATCACAACAGGAGGAGGAATGTCATACAATATTCCAAATTCACTGGTCCAGGCTCAGTTTCAATAGAATATAGTAGATTACTATAGATACAAGAATTCCTTAGACCATTTCCCCTTGTGCCACTCATTTCTCTTGCATGTAACCCATTTTTATAGCATAACTCTTTGTCCCCTTTAAGTGGTTGGCCCACATAGAGGTTTGAGTGTGCTACATCCTTGATCTAAAAGACTAAAAGATTTTTGCTCAGGCAGCAGAGTCACATGCTTTTAGATCTAGAGGCCTGGGATCAATCCCTGCTTCTGACAACTAAGTCAGGGTGTTACACTCTTTATGAAATCACTTAATATTTACCCCAATGAACCACAAGTAACAAACATAATATACCTCTCCCCTCAGAGAAGTATCTATTAGCAAAACTGATAACCTTGCTCTGCAAAGGAAATTGCTAGGCTCCACTAGGCCACATTAGATCTTACCAACTTTAGTATCCTAATACCTGGGTGAGAATTAAACTTTATGGCATAGTCAGACAATTCTTTTAAATTAGTCAGGAGCAAAAATAAAGAAACTACTGCTAGCTGATCCTTCAGATAAGCAATCTAGCATTCTCACACTATGGACTGGGAATTAAAATTTCTCTCTTTCCCCCTGTTGACATATAAGCTTACCTACCATGAACTCTGTTCTCAAATAAGCACTCTTGTTTGTATGCTTTAGGTCTCATGCCTTTTATCCTCTCCATGCATCCTTTTCAAGCTATGAAACCAATGGCAGGCGCTCCATAGCTATTATTTCTAATTAACTCATCAGTCCCCAATGGAAATCTTTCTGAACCCACCATTTCAGTTAACTATGAATTAAAGTATTGGGGGTGAGGGCCACGGAAAAACAAATAGTCCTCTTATTGGTATACACAGTTACTCCCAAATTCATGAAGGGAGCCAAACACAATTTTTAAAACTCCAGATATACTCCCACCAGCTTCCAACACCTATGTCTAGGGCCCTACCAAATTCACAGCCATGAAAAATGTGTCACGGACCATGAAATCTGGTCTCTCACCATGAAATCTGGTCTTTTGTGTGCTTTAACCCTATACTATAGCGATTTCAAGGGAGAGACCAGCGTTTCTCAAATTGGGGGTCCTGATCCAAAGAGGGACCATGGGGGGGGGGGTCACAAGGTTATTTTAGAGGGGTTGTGGTATTGGCACCCTTACTTCTGCACTGCTGCCTTAGCTGGGTGGCTGCAGAGTGGCAGCTGCCTACTGAGAGCCCAGCTCTGCAGGCAGTGGTGCAGAATTAAGGGTGGCAATATCATACCACGCCATCCTTACTTTTGTGCTGCTGCAGGCAGCAGCGCTGCCTTCAGAGCTGGGCTCCCAGCCAGCAGAGCCGCCGCTCTCCAGCTGCCCAGCTCTGAAGGAAGTGCCACCACCAGCAATAGCACAGAAGTAAGGGTAGCAGTACCACAACCCCCCCCTACAATAATCTTGTGACCTCCAACTCCCACAACTCCTTTTTGAGTCAGGACCCCTACAATTACACCACCATGAAATTTCAGATTTAAATAGCTGAAATCACAAAATTTATTATTTTTAAAATCCTTTGACCGTGAAATTGACCAAAACAGACAGTGAATTTGGTAGGGCCCTACCTATGTCCACTATGCGCGACAGGAAAGTAGTTCCATTTTCTATTCAGAATTGGCAAGATGTGGGACAAACTGCAAGCGTAAAATTAACAACTGAGTCACTCCAGTGACTTGACAGTTGTAGGAGGGCCCTGCCATGCTGCTTTAAAAAAAGAAAAAAGAAAAAAAAAAGAGTTCAATTTTATTGTCTGATGAAGTGACTAAAAGGGAAATGTTTCAGGGATTAGGATTCCAGAGTGATCTAATACAGGATGCCTTGGCTTAAAAAGAGAAAAAGAAGCAGCTAGGACTCCTCCTAAACTCCCCCCCACCCCCCGTTTTAAAAAGGGATGAATGTTACCATTTTTGGACATAAGTTCTGCACAAGCCCAACCCTAAACCACACCATTCAAATGAGAAGTGAGCTATCATCCCGCTTGTGATCACATGGAATTGGGGACCATTCAAAAAGGGAGAATAAGGTGGTGGGAATGCAAGAGGTAATTTACTAACAACAGATCGCTGGTCAGTCAGTCAATTTGATCTCCTAAATAGCTGTAGTGCTCCTGTTTCCCTGTATAGCGGGGAGGCAGATCTAGCTAGAGGGGTCATCTCCAGCTGAAGGAGCGTGCACCCTGGGAACAAGCCAATTTTACATTCACATTCTGATTTCCTCCTTAATCAGCTTCTGCTGCCTCCATTTAAGCGTTCCTTTGTGTGCCACTGTTCTCTGGGGGCAACGCAGACGCGTGGAGAGCTTTGCAATGGGAGTGACACTTCGTAGCAGACACACATGTACCTGCACAGCCCTTCCTTCCCCCAGGGCACCAGCACCCGCCCAACTCATCTCTTCAACAGCTTCCTGAGGAGCAGTTAGGCGGCCCCTAACAGCACGCACAGCAGGACAAGCCAAATGCAGTCCCGTCACCATTTAAGAAAACCAGAAAGTGAGGAGTGTAGCCTGGTAAATTGCATTGCGAAATGGGAGGAGACTGAGCTAGGGCTCCCGTCTGCCTGGCTCCTGGCGCTGACAGGGAAAACATCTGTTGCTTTAGGGGGGAAAGGAACTTCTGCGCTGCTACATTGGGCACTAAAACGGCACCATTTCTTCGCCTATCCACCGCCCCTCACAGGTCGCACTACTTCAGCGCCCATATACCTCCCACACACACAGGTAGGAAAGACAACAGCTTAATGTGTGTCTGTTACACGTTGTTTCTTTAAATCACACAAACCCTCCAGAGGCGTTTAATACACAATCTCCAAACGCTGTTTCCACGGGGATCTGTGAGCCACCAGATAAAACCTTGGTTTAAATTCAGTTAAAATCACTGTTGTAGATCGAATTAAAAGACGGGCGTGGGGCGATCTATTTGCTACAGGATTCAAGCTCTGCATCTCAACAGGTCCTGTGCAGAGCTGGGCAGGCGAGTACAGCTCCAGGGTCCACTGCAACCTCTGACCAGATGGGAAAAATCGGAGGAAGGAGGAAATAGGCGGCTATACATATACAAATCCATAATTAGGTTGATGTTGCAGCTCGTCCCACCCCCAACCCTTCCTCAGACGAGGCTCCATTATTTAATTAAATACAACGAGAGGGTGATGCAGGGATCCGGCTCCCAACAGGAAACCTGCCCAGCTATCAATCAAACCTGCTCTCTGCCCTGGACCCTCCGCAAACGTGGAAAATACTCCCAGCGTTTAACAGGGAGGGGACTGAACGTGCGAAGGTAGCCACGCAGACCCCCAATACACAACTAGTCTCCCGCAAATCCAAGGAAACCTTTTCCCCACCCCCATCCTGCTAACTGCCTGTAATACAACACTCCTCTCTAATGGAGCTACTGCAGCCTCTACTAATATCACCCACCCCCTGCTCCAGAATCTTTACTAGGATGCTTGGGGGGGAGAGAGAAAGGGGTGAGGTGAGGGTGAAAGGGGGGGGTGTTACCTTTCTCTGCTGTTTTTCCCAGGCTGGATCCAAAAGCATGTCCCTGTCCCAGTCCTCCTCCGGCTGCATGTAGTCATTGGTTTGCTGAGAGTCATAATGATCCATGGTTGTGCGTGTCCTTTGGTCTGCTTTTGTTTTTCCTCCCCTGCTGCTGCCACAGCTCGCACTCCCAGGCTGTCTCGAGAGCTCCCTGCTGAAGCACAGCTACAGCGGAGCACGGGCAGAGAGAGACAGAGGAGATGGCAGCGCGCGGCAGCTCCACTTACACCAGAGCTCAACCTAGTCTTTGCACACACAGAAGGGAAGGGGGTGGTGGGGGGAAGAGCCCTGCCTCCTAGTTAATCTCATTGGCTAGGTGGAGTTGCCAAAAGTTCATTTTCCAAGGCTACCGTCGCTCTCATTGAGGCCCCCTTGTGTCAGTCAGGGCTTTCAGCAGTTGGTATAGGTTGATTTAAGGCTGCCCTCCCACCTCCTCCCCCTTACTCATATGACATCTGAGTTTAATCTGCTGTGGACTGAGTTTGGTGACGTCTCCCCTTACCTTGGGGGTTTATAGTAATATCTGAAGCTACTGAACAGACAGAATAGACATTCTTAAACCCAGTGAGATTCCTGCTGTGCAATACAAAAAATGCAACAACAAAGTATGTCTGCTTATTGTGTTTGACAGAGGAACAAGGTGGGTGAGATAAGATCTTTTATTGAACCAACTTTTGTTATATAACCTCACCCACCTTGTCTCTCTAATATCCTGGAACCAACACCGCATACTGTTATATTTGATGTATTATCCCCTCATCCCTGTTTTACTACACAAGCTTCTACATTATTCAGGTCAGTGTTAAAGAAACATTGTCAGGTTAACCATGAACAATAGTCAAACAAATAGTCCTTACCTGGATTACTAGAAAAACACCTTATTAAAAACTGAAAAAATGTTAAACATCTCATTGACTTGTCAGTAGGAAAGCACTTTATTTAAGCCAGAATCCTGCAAATCCTTATATATGTACACTTAACATGTCTGTAGTCTTGTTGAGTTGAACTTGCAGAATAGGAGCCTTAGTCTGTGCATATCTGTCAAATTGGACAGTCAGTTACAATGTTTCCAGTTATTTCATTTCCTGATTCCACTAGCACTGTGCTACAATGTTTGGGTTGCAAACTTTATTGGGAAAGTTTATTTGTTAAAAATCAAATTATATTGAATGTTTGAAGAGGAGAGTAAAACACATATTAAGCCAGAGGGAGACAAAGAAACAATTGCCATAAAAAGTTAAAGTTACCATAATTTTTTGGCTCAGTTGCTACAAATCCTTATGCACATGCTTAACTTTATGCATGCCAGTCACCTCACTGAGTTCAGTGGGACTAGTCACATGCTTAAAGTTAAGTCCATATGTGTTCCAGAACTGAGGCCTTAAACTAGGGAGTCCTGTACACATTTTCTTCAGCGTTTGCAAAAACATTCCCTGAGTAATTCTGAGTAAATTCCTTCAGAGTAAGTCTGGTAACTTTCCAAACCAAAATTAAAGCACTCAGGGACATGCTTAAAGGTTAGTGCATGCATAAGTGTTTTGCTGAACTGGAGCTATCGCTCTGATCCTATGATAGCGTCCGCCTAGATAAACCCCTGTATCTTCACAGAACCCCAGGGAAATTAATAGAACTCTGTATGGGCACAAGGATCAACCAAGGTGGAATAAGGTGAGATCATTGCCCCCTTGGCTGGCTGGAGCCCAGAAAGAACATAATGGTATTTCTATATATGATAGTTAACAGAGATTTTCATTTAACCACAAGTGTTTGAAGGCCTATGTTTTTGGAGTGGAAGGACCAGGATTCCATCTTGGCTCTACAGTTACATATTGTTTTATTATTATTATTATTTTTTTTTCACCAGAGATCACCAAGGTTTATTAAGGCAGATTCACTTTAATTGCTGCTCAGTTATATCATGTGTGATACATTCACTTCAGTGCATACGAGTATCCCACGGTAACCCTGAACAGAATCACAAAGCTCTATTCCCGACTATTTTTAACACTGTGTACAGTCTCTTTCCCAAATGATAAACGAAAGCTACATTTTACCCTTTTGAAATGCTGACATGTTTAAGAGCCATCTGTCTAGATGATATCAGACAAACTAATATGATCTCTAAAACTATTTTAATTATCTGCTGGACCACTGTAGAAAGCCCAATATGCAAAAAGAAACCCCTGTTTATCACATCCTGTCATCGGTGAAATGATCTCCAGTACCGTGACCTAACAGCTAGGCACCTGAATGAAGTTCATGTCTCAATTTAAAAAAAAAAATGATGTTCCCAGAGCCAAATCTAAGTCAGCTGAGTGTTTTTTTGCGGCAATAGCTTCTCCATAACTAATGTTGCAACCACACTCCCATTACATTATTGTAAATAAAATAAACCAAAGTTCTTAAGCTTTCAAATTTGTAGGGTTAAATTTCATTAACAACTGAAGCATTTGCTGATAATTTTACTTAAAGTAAGTAATAAAAAGCCTGAAATTTTTTTTTAAGAATATTTTTTACAAAGGGTTCAGTGTTTCTTAGTGTCCTTCTCTCTATCCAACAAAATCACACTGCACTATAACTCTTTAAACTTGGATAGATTTGGAACTTGGATCATCCAGCAAGAGGCAGTTTTTCAAAGACTGGCATAGTAAAATATTTAAGAAGCTGCTGCTGTTTGAGAACTTGACATGATTCTCTGTCAGTGAAGCTGATGAAGAAAAAAACCTGGTAACAGCAAATATTTTCTGCAAGAGTCTCTGAGCCAGTCATGGCTACTTTGCGACACTGAAAGGAAATTCCCAGTTCTTGTTAAAATAGCTCCCCTGCAGGCATTACGCACCAAAATACAATCCCTTGGCCTAGGGAGAGTGTACACAAGTCCAGTTTTCAGATTGCTTAAGGAATAGAGAGTATGTGACATATGAATAGTTATATAGAACACATATGATAAAGCTCAGAGCAGACATCTGATCAGAAATGGAGGAGAGCCAGCTCTGATCTACTAGAGGCCATGGTGATTCTCAAACAAATTTGTTCAGATCTCTGTATAAAGGCCAACTGTAAAATGGGTGATAATAAAACTTACCCATTTTTGTAAAGTGCTCTGAAATCTAAAATGAAAAAGCACTAGGTAATTGTAAAGTATGTTATGAGCCATATTTTTCAAATGAAATAAGTGTGGCACAGGGTATTGAAATTATCTGCCAGATATGAGGTGTTGCCATTTCTGGATGGAACGCAGCAATTCTTTAAGAGCAACATTATAAATCCACCTAGGAAAGGGAGTGAAAATGAATATTATATCTAACAGAAGCTGCAGGCAGAATTTTTAGGGAGACAGAATGTGATTACCTAAATTGGAATCTGTCCAGGATTCTGGCACTAACACTGCTACTCATGAATTAAAAACACTGTGGGATCTTTAGTGCCTACAAGCAGGCAGGACATCAATGTGACATCTCTTCTGAAGTGATCTGGATCACTGTTTCAGTACTGACTCAGAGAGAAGAGTGCCACCTATTGAATCACCAGCACTGCTAAAGCAGACAAGCAGGGTCTAATGCTCAGAGCATATGGTCATGTATACACTATGGAGACTCTAGAAACAGCTACAGCCCTGTAGTTATGATGGCATAATCCCACAGTGTAAATGCAGTTTACAGTGACCAAAGGGGTTGTTTCTGTTGCTGTAGGAACACCACCACCCGAGCAATGATATCTAGGCCAATGGATACATTTTTCCATCAACTACACTGGGGATTAAGTCAGAATAGCCACAGCACTCAGTGATGTGGATTTTTCACACCTCGTAACACTATAGCTGTCAACCTTAATTTTAAGGGTAGACCAGGCCTATGACTAGGGGGTTGGGATTTTTTTTCCCTGGCCCTACCACTGACTCAGTGTGTGATTGTGGGTGAGTCGCTTAACCTCTCCATGCTTTTTGTTTTCTCCGCTGTCAAATGGGGATAATACTTCTTATTGGTCTCCCACAGATACTGTGAGGCTTAACTTATTGTTTGTCAAACAATTTGAGATCCTCAACAATTAAAAGTTACTACGGAAGTGTAAAGTATTATCTTTCTAAGTCTTATAATTAAAAATACTTTACATTTGTTCAAGAGTAGTCCAGCTGGTCAGCTGGCATGATATATGCACTATATGCAATGCTATGGGAGCTTTGAGGTATAGAGAGTAAAATGGCTGGGCTATGGGGTTGCACAGCCACTTGGTGGTGGGCTTAAATTGGAAGTTGTTGAATAAAGACAGCTAATTAACCACACACTTGTGTCCACATACTAAATTTTGGGTTTTCAATTTTAAGCTTCAAGTGATAAATATTGATTCAAGTCAACTGACATATTCAAGTCAATGGTACTACTCACTGTCTGAAAGTTAGCCACATACTTAAGAGTTTTGCTGTATTGGAGCCAGAGCACTTAGAACCTTGCAGGATTGAATCCTTAATCCCATGGTCACGATCATCTTCCAAATTGGGTAATGACTCTTTGCCTTTTTTAAATTCTCTCTGAAGTTTGAATTGGCTATAGTCTTCTTCACTGCTCGTCTTAAAGTGCTCTGCAGGGTCTATTAGATATAAGGTCTTTGGGCCTCATCTTTGTATCAGCACTGCAAGGCATCTAGCACACTTTTGGACATTATAAACCCATAAATAATGATTATAGAGTTCTGTACTATTTAACAGTTGTCATGTTCCACCCCAGAATCAGCTGCATTACAGTGGAAGATAAAATCACCTTTGTATTTGTGGTGTATAAAGTCCAAGATTTTCAGATGTGACTAGTGATTTGTGGTGCCTAGGTTTTTGGATGCCCAACTAGAGGCACATTAAAGGGGCTTGATATTTAGCGGCTGCGTACTTAGCACTTTCCAAATCAGGACCCTTCAAGGTGCCTCAGACTGGACAACCCAGAACTGAGGCATCCAAAATTATTAGGCATTTTTAAAAATCTTGACCAAAGTGCTTCAGCAATGAAAGGTGTTATAAAATGTCAGGTGATATTGTAGAGAGATTGATGAGCTCAGTAGGAAGGAAGATGATAGTGATGACTGGTCTCTGAGACTCTAAAGTGCAAAATAGGGGGTTAAATTGGGAAAAATAGAGGAATCATAAGAACGTCAATAGAGAAGGGCCCAAAAATAAATTCAGTTTATAAATACATTTACATTTATTTTCCATACACATTTGATGACTGTTTGGTAACATACTGTTCTGCTCCCTCAACTGCAGGTCATTTTGGATCACTTATCTCTGAGACTATGTATATCTTTGGGATATCGCAGGATGGATTAAAGACAATAAAAATGCCATGCAATAGTCACCTTTTAATTGTTCCTCTCATCAGCTCAGGATTTCCAACCTTAGGATGTTTGACTCACCGAGACCTGGGGAAACAAAACAAAACAGGTTCTAAAAAATTCCTTGAGAGGAGATGAATACGATGTTTTCAGACAAACAGCCTTGCTTTGGATTTGAATATCATCAGGTCCTCATTTTATTTCCTTCCCACATTTAATGGCCCAGTACCTCCCAGATGGTGTAGTTGTACCACATACCTCCCACATGTTGCCAAGAGCCCTCATCTTCTGCTGAAATTCATGAGTTGAGGGCACTCCACATCTTCCAGGAGGTGCTCACCACCTCATAGGTTTGATCCCAAAAACTTGCACTTAATATCCCAGACATTTAATCTTCTGGATGCTGTCTGCTCGCTGTGACCACAGAGTTAGTTGCTGCAGAGGGTCACAGAGTGTATGTTCCCCATTCTCATTATGTTGCTTGGTTCTTTTTAACTGGTGCACAGTGTACCTAGATGTCACTGTGATGTGGTGCCTTGTAATACTATAAAAATCAGTGTAAGTATTTGTATTATTAATAAAATAATATATCAGAGATCCCATCCATTTAATCCATTGCTGCTATAGCTGGAGATGGATTACCGTCCTGACCTAATATAAGAGTGAATTACAACTAAAGTAGCCCAGATCTAGCAAAATAGTTGAAGCCTAAAATACCAGTATCTGCTCTGCAGATTCTTGCTTTCAGGCCCCCCACCCACAATGCCTTGACATTTATGCCTCAAACAGACTGTCCCCCCAGAACCTTGAGGGGCCCCTTGATTTTGTACTCTTAGCCCCTTGGACAGATACTTGATTTCTCAACAACCCATTGCTGTCATGCTTCCTTAGACTGCCAGGTCCTCATGTGACAAATCCTGTCTTATCTAACCCTGCTCATAGATGACCTCTCCCATCTCTGTTTCCATCTTCTACCTTGGTACAATATTGTAACTTCTGCCCTTCTAGTGTCCTGGGACCAGTCAGCTCTGTTTGGAGACAGAACCTCTTTAAGGACAGGTGTTTGGGCCTGGTAGAGGGGATTATCAGTTTGGGCTAGGAAAGGGTCAGTTGATTCCTATAAAGGGCTGAAAAATCTTAACTGAAGGAGGGCTATGGGAAGTAAGTAGTCATTTGTGGTTGGGTCCTGGAGTTACAGGAGGGGGGAATGATGGAAGGGGAAAGGCCTGGAGGCCTCTGCAGCCTGTCTTGGTCAGGGGAATAGCTTTGTTTGTATCACTTTGTAACTGTGCACTGAAGGAAGGGCCTGAACAGAGTTTGGGTGGTGGTGTTTGATCCTTATTGGCAGAGGCATGGGAACTATAGGTGTGAGGAGTGCTGCAGCACCTCCAGATATTGTGTGGGGTCCTGGCCACTGGTCCCACATGCAGGGTCCTCCATGTGTGGTCCCAGCTGCTGCTGGACCCCTGCCTGGGACTCTGGGACTCTGCCCCCTGGTCCCACACACAGGATCCTGGCTGCCACAGGACCCACCCCCTGGGGCTGGGCTCCCACCCACAGCTGTTGTCCCAGCCTCAACCCCTCTATCACATCCTGCCCCCCTCCTCCAGCCATGGCCCAGTCTTGGTCTGGATCTGGGGAGAGGAGGCATAGATGGGGTAAGGGGGGGTGCCAGGTAAAAAGTTTGGGGACCACTGGCTTTTAGGACCCCCCCACTGTAAAAATGGGTTCCAGTACCACTGCTGCCTGGGCTGGCAGAGGAGACCAGTCAGCAGCCCTACAAACACTTTCAATGAGCATGCAGAGAAGAGGACTTGCAGGCTGTGGTGTTTTGACTGCTGATGATAAATGGTGGATGAGAGCTCAGTCCAAACCACCCCAAGTAGTAATCCAGGGTGATCCAATCAGAGGGGATCACCCAAAGAGCCTGACATGAGAAAAAGCTTTATTCTCTTTTCATTTGTGCCCCCCCTCCAGCCCTACTGTCTCAGCACACAAGACACACATAACCACCATCGACTTCCATGGGAGTTCCCATTGTCCAGGCTGTGAAAGCTTCTCAGGCCAGTGAAGGGAGCATTTTTTACAGTGCTGTGGGCAGAGCCCTTTCATGAGAAGGGCTGGGACACACCCTGTTCTTTGGGCTGTAACAGACAAAAGAAGGAAGCTAAGCCAAGGGCATGTGGGTATTTTTGGGAATTGCTTGCTGCTCATTCTGCCTGTGCTCAGAATACTAGCAATGAGTAGCTCACTCCCCTGGGGAGCCACCCATAAGGGGCCTGCCCAGGGGCATTCAGATTCTTTTGTAAAGATTCCTGTCTGCTTGGCAGGTGAACTTTGTTGATCCATAAGGACATTCAAAGGCCTATTCAAATATCACTTGCCTTTTGTCCTAAGGCTTTAGAGCAAATCTCACAAGCCCGTATGCCTCAGGGGCATATAGGAAGAAGAGCTCTGTGTAACTTGAAAGGTTGTCTCACCAACAGAAGTTGGTCCAATAAAAGATATTACCTCACCCACCTTGTCTCTCTGGTGCATAAAAGCAGCTTGGAGGAATAATACTTTACATTTATTCAGATATATACAATATTGAAAACAACACAGGATCATTCATATCAAAAGAGCCCAAAGCACTTTACAAAGTAGGTATGCACACCACCACTGACATACAGCCATTTTCAGGGTAGAGGTAGCAGCACCCTCCATAAGAGTGGAGGGAGGGGGAAATTTTGGCACGGGTCAAAAGCCTCTGCTCACAAAAAAAAAGTAGGTAATGACAGCAATCAGATGGAAGCCTGGTTTCTAAGGGCTCATCCAAATACCTTTAGTGCAATAAACTGCACTGAACTCCCTGTTGGAAGAATAAAGGGTTCAACTGACCCTCCCTAGATTTACTGGGTATTTAAGGGTCCAATTGTTCTGTGCACAGTAAATTAGGAATGAGGCTTTGTCTGCACAGGGAATTTCAGCCATGCATGTAACAGTGAAGACCCTACTGTAGGTAGGCAGCTTCTATAGGCATGATTTACACCTATAAAAATGTACCCCTACTTGAACCTGGCAAGCTACACTAGCATAACAATAAATAAAAATAATTGGAGATATACCAATCTCCTAGAACTGGAAGGGACCTTCAAAGGTCATCAAGTCTAGCCCCCTGCCTTTACTAGCAGGACCAAGTACTGATTTTTGCCCCAGATCCCTAAGTAGCCCCCTCAAGGGCTGAACTCACAACGCTGGGTTTAGCAGGCCAGTGCTCAAACCACTGAGCTATCCCTCCCCCCATGCAGTTAGTCACCCTGTCTATACTAGGAGTTTCTGGTGCAACTACAACAGTGGCTGGTCACTGAAATCCCCAATGTAGACAAGGTTTAAGATAATTGAAATCAGTGAAGTCACAGTGGTGTAAAACTAGTTTCAGTTAGTACTGAACCAGGCCCTGAAGGCCAAACTAATCATTGCCCTGCACTTCACATAGGCATTTATGCCACTGCTGAGTGGATGTAAACACAGGACTCACTTGGCATTGCTGTAAATGACTCCATAAAGGGCAGGGCAACAGTAGATCACCCTTAAGTGTATAAAAACCAGAGAGCTGGACCTCTAAGTCATCGCCTGCAGCTTGTACATTTATAAACCCTTGATCCATTGCTGATAGACTCCCATGGGAATATTCCTTGTCAGGCAGAAGACTGGTTTTGGGGGCAGGGGTAACTCAAGGATGAGGGCAGGAGGGAATGTGAAGTGGGAGGAGAAATGGAGAGAGCTGCAGGAGGCCACCCAGTAAGTCCCAGGGGAAATAAAAATGAAGAAAATAATCACTCGAGTCAAAACGATTTACAATCATCTTTACTAAATATAATTGAAATGTCTGATAATGTTTTACTTGTGCTACCAAATGAATAATTCCGGGAGCAAGAATATTCTGATCCTCCTGTAAATACAGCACTGCAGTTTATTTTCCAAGTAGAATTTATCACAGATCGCTCCCTTTGCCTTTAGAGTATTGTTTGTTTGTTAATACTGAATTTATAATTAATTGTTACTATTAGTAATTATCCATTCTGTTTCTATAATTACTTTAATCTGGAATGATCACAGAGTGCTTTACAAAAATTGTTTACAAAATTCACTTTACCTCCCCACTGAAATGCAGTCACCTCTCAGGTGGAAGGGGGCAGCTGTTTAACTACGCACAGGAACACCATACAGCAGTGCAAGACAGGAAGTGAAGAACACTGTATCCAACTGAAGCTACGGGGTTAATGTTATAGAGAGAGTCAGAATATAATTATCCACATAGGAATTTGACCATCTTACTGGGGCCAGCACCCCAGTAAAAATACTGAGAGATCTTTAATGACTAGTGATCAGGACCTTGTTTTTATGTCTGACCTGACAGATATTGCCTCCAATAGTGCAGCATCCTAAAACAGCATTCTGGGACAGGTTTGTTTCCCAGTTTCTCTCTGAACCGGCAGAGGTTACCAAGACAGCCTGACTCTGCCCCTTAGATGGACTCTGCTGCCTCACTCAGCAGCAACCCTCCTAGCTGCTTATGGGGCAATTGTGACAGACTTAAAAGGCAAGTTTTGCCAAGTCTACTTGGAAGGATGGCAATGGCAATCTGGTGGTGGGAAGGCAAAGTAGGGGGTTATTCAGTGTTTAACAGAGATGTTCTTCCCACCCCCCCATTCACACACAGACGATCTTCGTTTGTGAGAGAAATATCAAACTTTGAGATCTGACACTGCTCACTCCTTCTTAAAAATCCCTCCCTTGACTCTGATGTTCTCTCTAATTTACAGGCATTATGTTTCTCAGCATGCTTGCAAAACTAGCCCTCTCCCATCACCTCTCGCATAACACTATCCTCTACTCTTTGCAATTGGGGTTTCACCCTGGCTATAGCATGGGAGTGTGTTTCCATGCATGTAGTTAAACTCTTTATTTCCACTGAGGAAGTCTCCTTCTGCATCATACTCCTAGACCTCAGTGGATCACTGCTTCATAGTTATGCCAGTGTCCTGTCACGGTTCCTCCTCCTCTTTATGAAACTCACATTGGTTGGTCCCATCTACACTATAGGCATAACCATGCTGATGTGCTCATCTGTTATGATTACAGCTTTAGTTCATCCACAGAGTTACAATTTCCCCTGCACAATAGTGTGTCAGCATCACTGGTTTATCCAAACTTAGCAGGCTGTACAATTGTGTTTGCATTAGGGCATTCTGGAAAATCTGGGCAGCTGTCCCATACTGCCTCAATTGTTGGTACCAGTGGCAGAGGGTTATAGGTGTTTTTTGCACACTGAAGTGGATTTCAGCATGTTCTCCTTCACAGTGAGTTAGGCCCTGTCCTTCTACACAGCAGAATCATGCTGGAACCTACATCCAGCCTGACTATTGTTTGCTTATGAACAGAGTCTAAACACAACACAAGCAAGTTGTTAGACTCTCTCACCTCAACTCTCTGTCCCTTTTCAACTCTCATATGAAATACAATCTTATACTATAAACCTTGTAGTACAATCTTATACTATAACCCTCCTCTCTTCTATGTATTATTAAATTCTATAAAGTGGTTGGGGACATAGGTCCAGATTCTGTCCTGTGCCAAGATCTGTTTTTGCACAAGGTGATGTCAGGGAGCCAGTTAAAGATCCCTGATTATCTGGACTGATCTGCACCAACCTCGACCTCAGCACATGGGGCTGCACCAGTATACCCCAGGTGGTTATGTTCTCCAAGGGACTTTACTCTGGTCAATGACTGCCAGAGTTTGCCCTGCGCTGGCCATATCCCCTACATGGGAATTGCAAGGAGCTGATTTTGTTGGCACCACACTTGCTCAGGATTGCCATGTGCAAGGTGATCCCAGTCTGGGGAGAACTGGGGGCTTTCCATTCTCCTGTTTGTTGCAGCCCACACAATGGAACCTTAGCCCTTATGGGAGCAGGGGGAGTTTGGGGAAGGGGATACTGGAAGTCTTGTATCTCTCAGGGGGAGAAGGGGAAGAGTTAAAACTGCGACGTGTGGTCTGTGGTGTATGGTGGTTACGCTCTTAGTGAAATCTGTCTCTAGCTGGAGCAGCACAGCGTACATGCTCTTAGATGGCTTAACTTTTCATTGTTTTGCTGCTGAGATTCTGTTAAATCTATTATGTGTAGACCAACCTTAACGGATACACATTTTTTTGTGTACGAATAGATGTAAATACACATCTGCATAGAACCATCAGTTCACCCACTCACTGAAATACAGCCAGCTCTGGGATGGAGGGCAGCAGCTGGTTAACAACATGCAGAAACACTACACAACAGGTTAGTGACAGCAACAGAGTCAGAAAAGCATATGCAGTGAGAAGGGGAATTTAGGGAGGGACTGTGGCTAGGGCAACGAGGTTGGCAATGTGAAAAGAGTCATGACTTCGTCATGTCACAATAAGCATAATAGGTCAGGGCCCTGATTTAGTGCCTCAGAAGTTCGACATAATTCAGGGTGCATCTACACACCAGCTGGGAATGTGCATCCCAGCACAGGACAACAGATATGTCATGTTAAAAATAGCAGAGTGGCCACAGCAGCACAGGGTCTCAGGCTAGACATCAGGTAAGATTGTACTCTGGGGCTAGCCCAAGCCATCACCTGAGTTGCCTCAGCCACACTGCTATTTTTAGTTCGCTAGCTGGAACAGAGCTCGTGTGTCTGTCTGTCCATGCGGGGAAGCGCGCTCCTAGTTGCTGTCTAGACATAAAGTACAGTAATAGCGGAGATGGAGGAATTACAGAACTCACAGCCATATTTCTGCAGTATGTTTATCTGGACATAAGCTACATACAATCCTTTTGCTAATGTAAAGGAGGATGCTATTTTCTGTTGCTATGCAGACAATGTCAGAATAGGGGGTCAATATTCAAATGCTGCAAGATGCTTTCCTTCTCGTTCTGACTATCAGATGTGCCTCAGTCACCCCCATCTCCACACTTTCTTAGCATAAACTGTTTATTTCAGTGGTGACATTTGTCACAGTGACATTTGTCTGAGATGTACAGACAATCAGTGAAGGCCAGGACAGCAGACAGACAGGTCACAGAAAGCTGAGAACAAACAGACCCACCTGACAAACTAAACCCCAGCAGCCCATCACCAAACACATTGGACAAACAGGACATTATCTCCCTTGAAAAGATTAGATTTTTACTTGTTACCCACAACCTTCAGGGGATTAATCATGTTTCTGCGCCTTGTGATATCAGGCTACCCTACCCAGCAATAGATCAGCTGTGAGGGCACATGGAACAGGTGAGCATGGGCTAGCTTTTGGATTTTGGCTCTGTCCCCCCATGAGGTTGGTCTTGCACACCCTACAGCCTGACCCACCTCTGTCTCCACATACTGAAGCTGCGTTGCTGTGCAGTCAGGAGGGGATGGTGTCATCAGCTCACAATGCAATGTTTTCATGTGGGGACACAACTGCAATGGAGGGTGCCAAGTTATATAAATCTGGTCTGTCTCCAAACTCAGACTCACCCGCTGAAGCAGAACGAAACTCATGAGGCAGCTTCAGATCATCCATGCTCCATTAAGTCTGCCTCATTGATGTAAAGTTAACTGAGCCCAGACCCATCATACTCCACCTCCATGCACCATGCCATAGTGCTGTCTACACTGGGAGTTCAGTTGGCAGAACTGCCTCACTCAGGGGATTCTGTACAGTAGACCGGGGCTCAATCTATTAGAACTGGTGGTTTTGAGGTTGTGCAATCTGCCCCTGGATCATCCTCAGTTCTCACACTAATTCATGGGAGGGGATCAAATGTCCTACTTGGCAGCTGCTCACTGCCTAGGCCACACACACAGGCCCACCTCCTTCACATGCACCTGGCCCAGGGCAAGGTATTCTCCCCCTCTCTCTCCTCCCCAGAGGCCAGGAGCTGTCTCCAAGCTCTCTCTTTTGGCTCCTGTATTGGGAGTTCACCTTTGGTAGGCAGGGCCAGCTTTAGGCTGATTCCCCCGAATCAGGCCCTGCTCCCGCGCCCTAAAGAAGAGCGCCTAAGTTAGGTGCCTTTTTAATTTTTCCTCACCTGGCAGCACTCCGGGTCTTTGGCAGCATTTTGGCAGTGGGTCCTTCAGTGCCGCAGAAGACCGGGAGCGAAGACTTGGAGTGCTGCCGGGTGAGTCATCCCTGCCGGGGCCTTATCGAAACTATTTGAATCAGGCCCTGCACTTCCTAAAGCCAGCCCTGTTGGTAGGGATCTCTTTGTTAATCTTGGTGGCAGATAACCTCAGTGCACAAAGGGGGTCAACTCTGGATTCCCTGTGCAAACAATACTGTATTTAAAAAGCCATTGGCTGGTAATTTTGTGTGTGTTCCCCTGCTATTATTTTGCGTTCAGATACACATTCTCCTTCCCAGCTCATTCTTCTTCTTGTTTGTCCTGTGGCAATGCTTAGGAGCTCAGTTATGGACCAATGACTGTGCTAGGTGCTGTACATTCACAGAACAAAGCATCTCTGCCTCAACAACCTTACAGCCCGCTCTTCTATCTGAGCCTGCAGTGGGCAGTCAGAACGCTGTGCCTGTGGCAGCACCATCCACAGCCAAACAATGTTTGTGGTGTGACACATGCAGCCTGGTGACATCATTTACCTCAGAAGATGAGCTACAAGTGAATAAACCCTGGCTGAAAACACAGATAGCTTCTGTAAGCAGAAGGGGAAATCTGGCAAAAGAAAACAGCAAAAACATCCCAGAGTCAGATTTATCACTAGAACTGTATGTTTGCCCCAGCATGGCAGGGGGCAGCCAGACAGCAGTTTGATCCCTCACAAACCTGTCCTGTGGGAGGGATTTTCCTTGCCCTGGTCATGTGCTATGTACCTGCGATTTTGCAGGCAATGTGGGAGGTTGGCAGATTTCAAACCACGAGCGTCATCTCTTTGCTCCATTTTGTGCCTTGCCTCTGTCAAGTTTTCTGTACAATGTTTAGCTGCTTTTTTGTGCTTCCTCTGATGCTACAATAAAAGCTGGTTTGAAAGTACTAAAGTAGAGGGGGTATGAGTAAGGAAACACAGACCATGGTCTGTGCAAATTGGAGAGGTGATGCAACAGGAAAGGTGAGTGCTCGGTACCTCACAGTCATGAAATCTCACTCCAACTGCCTTGGCTCAATCGCTGCAGCTGCACGCGTCGCCTTCAGGATTTACAGCCAGCACCTGTCAGTAGAAGCGGTGGTACCCAGCCATTGCTATGCCTGCTTGTTGCCTAAGGGCAGAGTTCCCTACACTACTCTGGGCCCCAGCAGGAAGCCGTGCTGGACGTATGCAGTGACACTGGCTTAAGTTAAAGAGGGAAAGGGGGAACTGATGTCCATCCAGAAACCACGCCACACATGAGTAAACTTGTAATAGCTTGGCTCTTTGGTGGCTGTTGGGAGTTTATTGCTCTCAGAGTCCTGCCACACATGAAGAAAACAACATAGGAGAAAGCCCTGAGTGTTCCGCAATTCTGCAGCTGTGGCATTTGCTGAAGCTTCAGGCCTTGCTTCAGAACTGTGATCCTGAGTCTATGGCCACATACACTGGCTGTTAGCTAGGGCTGTAGAGCAGACTCATTAATCTCTCTCTCTCTCTCTAAGTGGTCTTAGTGCCACTGTCCGGGACAGAACACCCCACCCAGGAGGTGTGTGGGTTACATAAAATAAGGGTTGTGAAGCCTTACAAACAAGAACCAAGCATAATCGATGCACACCATCTTCCAGGCTTCGCGGAGAGCCTGACACATTACCTGCCTTGTTCATCTCGCTGAAAACTGTTACCTTTTAATATAGTGCTAATGATGGCAGTTCAGTTATTAACAATTGTTTTGGCAGTAACATCCAGCTGACGAGACCAATTTGTAGTTCCACCAAGGAGCGGCATAAAGGGGCTTTAAAGGGTCTGGAAGTGGGCCCCAGGAAATTCTTAAGGGGACTTCCCTGCTGTGGTACAGCTGCTGGAGCTCTCCCCGCAGCCTGGCCCAGGGAGGCTCGGCAGGGGAAGAGGTGTATGGCCAGAGTCCATAATTCAGAGCTGCCCCCTACCCAGCTGTTAAAACCTTTAGTTTCCCCTGACGCCATTTATGACTCACTTATGTGTTGCTGATACAGGAATCTGAGACATACTGGAAAACGTGGGGGCAGCATAAAATAAATTGAATTTAATATAAAAAGTAACATGGGGCTCCTGCACTGACTTTATTTTTTATGTCCATTGTAAATCTAAATAGAATTGTCACAGAGTCCTCAGCCTGCTGAGCAAGAGTGTGGGAGAAGTTAAGTCCAGTTTGTCACGGAGTACATGGGCCTTGCCTGTAGGAATGGATAAAATGACACATAGTCCAGAGAGGTTAAAAAGTGTCCCCCCCCCCCCGCCCAAGCAAGGTTTGAGAAGGTCTGTGAGTGGGGGAAGGAAGCGTGCTAACTTGCAGCCCTCTGTACTGTTTCCTGCGGACCTTTGCAGGGATGCAGAATAGCAGGGCACAGATCCTCTCCAATCAATCCCTGCATTATCTAGTCTGCCCACACCCCACCTCTGCTTGGCCCAGCCTGCTCTGGGGCTCCTACTGGCCGAGCTAGCTCAGCACCTGCACACAGGAGTTTCCTGTGGGGGGAATACTGCCTGTGGGGAGGCCTACCTACTTTGTACCCTTTCACAGCTGCCTAGCTGAAGTAAAATGGCCACAGGAAAATGATTAACTGGGCCACTGGGGTCAAATTCAGAGCTGATGTAAGTTGGGTACGACTGCAAATCCTCCAGTCGTATCACTCCCACTGACTCCAGGTTTGGATTTGATCCTCCAGGTCTCACTTTACCCTATCTATAAAAATAGGCATTATTATTGATTATCTGTATGGCTGGACCAGAACCCCTTTGTGCTAGGTGCTGTACAAACACAGAGATGGGAGGACAGTAAAGGGAGCAAAGAAAGGGTGTCTGTTCCCCTTTAAGCCAAAGCAGGCAGGGCTGCAAGGAGATGCATTCCAGGAATGGCTGCTCCCTGCCAGGCTCTGGGTTTTCCTTCCCATTACACACTAAGGAGGAATGTGCAGAGCCGCTTGCTGCCACCCACCGCTGCCTGGGGGGCTGCAGCTAACTTTGAAATGCCGTGCAAAGAGGCTAGAGGTTTTCATAGCCATCTAAGGTAAGGCTGTCTCCCTCTAGACCAGCCCACCCCCCTGCAGTATGGAGCTGGGATGGGAAAGGTGAAAGCCTGACTGCCTTATATGGACAAACTTGCATACTTGAGGCAATGTGGGAAAGTGACATCATGCAGCTAGATGAGGAGGGAAAAGGGGGTCCTGCTGGAGTCCCCTTAAAGATGCATCAGCCTATTGGTACAAGTTTCACATGGCTCCTTCTCTCTCCCTCTGAACTGTAATTGTTGGCACTGTGCCAGTCAGTCACACATTCAGGGACTTAACTCTCTCCTAATTTACATGGGTGCAGCTCCTGTTGACTGCAATCAGAGTGGCACCTGAGTAACTGAGGGCAGAACTGGGCCCCGCCTTGTACCTTTGGTTTTTCTCCTCCCCCCCCCTTCCCCAGCCAGTTTCCAACTTTAGAGTGGTTTGTGCTTGCTGTTCTAGACAAGGCGTTGAATGCATGATGAAAGGTATCAAGGGAAAGGTATGAATGGTATGGAAAGATGTAGGGCCAATTCACTGGCTGCTCCAGGCACCTGTGCTATTTAAATAGCTAAGAGATACTTCCTCTCCACAAACTGCAAAAAGAACCCATACAACCCTCCCCCTCTAACACCCCCCGCTCCTTTTCCCCTTTTGGAAAATGAAACCAAGCCTTCAATCTCCCCTGCACCCTCCTCTCCTGAAAAATGCGATTCATCTTTCCAACAGTCCCTGGAATAACGAACCTCCCATCCCCTTTACAGAACACAAGTAGTTTGGGGTTAAGGGCTCGCACTTTTAGTTGATCAAAACCCTATTCATAGATTCTAGGGCCAGAAAGGACCATTGTGATCATTTGGTCTGACCTCCTGTATAACACAGGCCACAGAACTTCCCCACAATAATGCCCAGAGCAGAGGTTTTTTTAGAAGAATGTCCAATCTTGATTTAAAAATTGCCAGTGATGGAGAATCCACCAGGACCCGTGGGAAACTGTTCCAATAGTTAATTACTTTCACTGTTAACAAAATTTACACTTTATTTCCAGTCTGAATTTGCCTAGTTTCAACTTCCAGTCCTTGGCTTATGTTCAGGGGTGGCTCCAGACATTTCGCCGCCCCAAGCACAGCAGCATGCCGTGGGGGGCGCTCTGCCAGTCGCCGGTCCTGCGGCTCTGGTGGACCTCCCGCAGGCATGCCGGTGGAGGGTCCGCTGGTCCTGCGGCTCCACTGAAGCTGAGGGACCAGCAGACCCTCTGCAGGCACGCCTGCGGGAGGTTCACCGGAGCTGCAGGACCAGTGGACCCTCCACAGGCAAGCCGCGGAAGGCAGCCTGCCTGCCGTCCTCCTGGGGACTGGCAGAGCGCCCCCCGCAGCTTGCTGCCCCAAGCATGCGCTTGGCGTGCTGGGGCCTGGAGCTGCCCCTGCTTATGTTAGACCTTCCTCTGCTAGACTGAAGAGCTCATTATTAAAAAACTGGTTCCTCATGTAGACACAGACTGTAATCAAGTAACCTGTTAACCTTTTCTTTGTTAAGCTAAATAGATTGAGATCTTTGAGCCTTTCAGTACAAGGAGTATTTTCTAATACTTTAGTCATTCTCATGGCTCGTCTCTGAACTCTCTCCAGTTAATCAACATCCTTCTTGAATTGTGGCATCAGAACTGGACAGAGTATGCCAGTCGCAGTCAAATATAGCAATAAAATAACCTCTCTGCTCCTACTCAAGATCCTCCTGTTTCTGCATCCCAGGATTACGAGTTCTTTAGCCACAGCATCAAACTGGGAGCTGATTATCATGTTCAGCTGATTATCCACCACGACCCCCAAATCTCATTCAGAGTCCCTGCTTCCCAAGATAGAGTCCCCAGTCATGTAAGTACGGCCTATGTTCTTTGTTCCTAGATGTACTCATTTACATTCAGCCATATTAAAACACATATCATTTGCTTGCACCCAGTTTACCAAGTGGTTGAGATCACTCTGGATCAATGACTTGTCTTCTTCAATATTTGCCAATCCCCCAATTTTTGTGTCATCTACAAACTTTATCACTGATGACTTTATGTTTTCTTCCAGATCACTCATTAAAATGCTAAATAGCATAGGGCCAAGAACTGATCACTGTGGGTATGTCTACATCAGATAGGCAACCTATGGCACGCGTGCTGAAGGTGGCACACAAGTTGATTTTCAGCGGCACTCACACTCCCTGGGTCCTGGCCACCATTCTGGGGGGCTCTGCATTTTAATTTAATTTTCAGTGAAGCTTCTTAAACATTTTAAAAGACTTATTTGCTTTATGTACAACAGTAGTTTAATTCTATATTATAGACTTATAGAAAGATATCTTCTAAAAACATTAAAATGTATTACTGGCACACAAAACCTTAAATTAGAGTGAATAAATGAAGACTCGGCACACCACTTCTGAAAGGTTGCCGACCCCTGGTCTACACAGAGATAAAAGACCCACAGCCTGGCCATACCTGGCCCAGGTCAGCTGACTCAGGCTCAAAGGGCTATAAATTCCTGTGTAGACATTCGGTCTTGGGCTGGAGTCAGAGTCCTGGGACTTCCACCCTCTCAGGGTCCCTCCCAGAGTTCAGGCTGTAGCCTGAGCCCAAACAGCAACACAGCGATTTTTCAGCCTTGTAGCCAGAGCCCTGCAAGTCCAAGCTGGCTGACCTGGGCCAGCCATGTTTTTTTTTATCCCTGTGTAGACATAGCCAGAGGGACCTCACTGGAAACACACTCGCTTGATGATGATTACCCAATTACATTTGCATATTGAGATCTATCCGTTAACCAGTTTTTAATCTATTTAATGTGTGCCATGTTAATTTTATGTTCTAGTTTTTTTAGCCAAAGTGTTGTGTGGTAAGTACATTACTGTGAGGAAGTGAGGAAGCAGCCCAGCAGGAGACTTCAAGCCTGGCACAGGCTTGCTATATGGGCCAACCAGAGATACCTAGCATAGCAAAAAAACCTTAAGCAGCTGATTCCTTATAAGAGAACTGAAGCAGTTCTGGGGAGCAGGGAAAGGGGGCTGATTCTGAGAAGCTGCAAGAGAGTCAGCTTGGGCAGGGCAGCCGCAAGCAGATAAAAGAGACTCTCTGAAGGAACCTTTTTCACTTGCCCAGGCTCTGAGGTAAGAGCCATGTCCTGAGTTTGGCAGAATTTGGTATAGGAGCCACAGGCTAGGACTGACTGCCCATTGAGAGTGAGCTTCCATGTCTTCCACAGAGGTGGTCCCTCCAGGCCAAGGCTGGGGCACATTTGCAGGGCCGCATGAGGAAGATTGGACGGCTGTTGCCCACATTGTATAATGGGGTCTTTGTGCATGTTCATGAATATGGATACGTTGAATGCACTGTTAGAGCTGGGGTGAGGTGCAGGCCTGGAATAGGTACCTAACAACTCTCGAATGGCAGCAATGTTCAATCGCTACAAACCTTACCTGCATGTGAGCTAGTACTCAAGAGGAAAAGGCTCTGCATCTTGTTACCAATCACTGAAACCATCCAATCCCTCTTCTGGGGATTTGATTTCTTTCCCCCAAGCATCCTTACGGAACTCACCACAGGTGCACGGATCTCTCCTTCCACTTCACTCGTAATATGTCCTCAGAGAATAGGTACCAACCAGCTTCCTCACCATCTTCTTCCAAATGAGGTTCAGGTGGAGTCCTAATGTGAGCCACGTCTCTGAGTTCTAATAAAACACAAAGATTTACCACCTTGGTGGCTGTAAAAGCCTCTGTTGGATCATCCAATCACTGCCCATTTGCCATCTCCCCATTTCCTAAAGAAAACTCTAGGGCTAGCAGGTGGCGGATCTATAACCTGCCCCTCCCTCTTTCTAAAAATAATGAAATCTCCTCCCCCTCCCAAAGCATGTCTTGTAGGATTCTGCTCTCCACTTGCTCTGCTGTCTCTGTGTTCACACTACAGCAGGAAGCAGGAGAAGGGGGAAGAGATCTGGCCATGAGCAAATATACCTGGTCCTGTGGATGGGGTAGCTTGAAGTGTTCCACACACCCAGCCCAGAACAAGGAGAGCTCAGTAGGCATCAGAGGGCTGTTATACACAGAGGGGCAGAGTAAGGAGCCTGGGTCGGGGCGGGGGGCTTAAGAAAGTGCAAATCATCCAGTTCTAGAAAGAGAAAATAACCTTGCATGGTCCGTACATGAACAAACTTGCTTTATTGGCATTAACACACTAAAACTACTAAACTGCGCTGAGGTTTATGAACATAGGAACTGCCATATCTCATCAGACTCTTGCTCCATCTAGGGCAATATCCTGCTCCTGACTTGTGAGAACAGCTAATGCTGGCTGCTTCCAAGAAAGGCAGAGCAGCCCCGCTCTGTTGTGCTGTGCCAGATGTCAGGTCCTTCTGACCCATGGCTTCCTTTCTGATTACCACGGTGATCGTCTTATCCCCTGAAGTATGAGCTTTGATTACTGTCATTACAACAGAGCTAGCTCTAAGTCTGGTGATAATCACAGATAGTATCCCAGGTAGATTTTCATCACCTGCATATCTGGTGTGGAAAGGAAGGGTATCCAATCTGACCCATGCATGTTATGGGGTTGATGGTTGGGGAAGGTTTAGCAGCTGTGATGGGTGTGGCTGGGGTCCTTGTCCCAGGCAGGGAGGTTTTGGCTACTGAGTTTGTGCACTGGGACCCTCTTTTCTGCCCAAACTTCAGAGAGGTCCCGGAAAGGGAGAGGTGTGTGTGAAAGTGGCAAGGTCTTTGATCCTTGCTTTTACTCTTGCAATGGTTGCTCCCTATGCATTGTGGGAATGAGAGAATGGTGGCATGTCCAGTGCAACTCCACTATTTCTTCCAGGGATGGGCTAAGGAGGTACTCTTACCATCTGCATCTACACATGTCCACACTCAGCGGAGGTCATTTCTGAAGCCAGGGAGCTGGGGCTCTTCTCTCTCTGCTTCCAGTTCAGCAATTTGGTGATATGGAATTCCAGTGCCTCTTGTGATCAGCTCATCCTTCATGAAACCATGGTTCTGAGCATGCACCCACATTCCAGAATCATTCTACAAGTCAGTACAAGGTATCTTTCCAAAGAAAATGGAGAGAGGATGGAGAGGGGCTACCACAAGGATGATGAACTTCCCAGTAGGATATGCCATTAGGTCCGTGCACTGTCCTTTTTTCTTATCATTTGTTTCTGCCTTTAACATCTAATCTCTCTAAGCATTTTTACTGCACTTGTTCCTGTGGTATCTGAGTTCCTTGGCTGAGAATTTTTCACTTAAACTTTTTTCCATCAGAAAATGCTGATCTATCAAAACCAAAACTTTAAAAAAAAATTCTAATCTGAATACTGTCAAATACATGCTATGTGATCGCATTGTTATGACATCACTACTTGCAAGTCTGCAGTCTGGTACAGAAGAAAGAGAAATGAGAGGGTTTGGACTTTTTTTTTTAAAAGTCTCCTATCAGATGGTGTTTCAGGAGGTTCAACCAACACAGGAACTCAGCTGATTCTCAGGCTTTTCAATGGGTGACATTATTTCATAGTAACTTCTCTTTTCCCAGGGCACCTCCCATATAGAAGAGGAAACCTTGTGGTGTGGGGGTTTTTAAAAAATCTTAAATTGACTATCTTATCTTGTAAGTTAAGTGACTTCTGAGGGGGACCCTCGTGAGAAAATTTAAGAGGGCTGCTGTTTGTGAAAGCCTAATTGGAAGTATTTTTTATTTGTGAACAGTCCTTTTCTGTCCTGAATTGAAACAAATGAAAACATTGCAATTGCCTAATACACTCCGACCTGCATTCTAGAATGTGTGTGACCAACTCAGGGATGGAGCCAGAAATTATAGAAGATCAGGGCTGGAAGAGACCTCAGGAGGTCATCTGGTCCCATCCCCTGCTCAAAGCTCAAATCAACAACTTGCTTTCAGGGAAGCAGTGCTAGTCTTCTCATTGATACACTTCCACCTACAGCCCACAAAGTATATTTTAATCTTTCCATATGTTTCTTTAAGTTCTGTGTGTACTTAGTGCTCTATATTTATTGCTGCTTAAAACCCTAAGTGAATGTATATGCTAATTGCCAGTGCACAAGTTGCCTCCTAGTGAGATTCTAATTCAGGCCTCTTAGGGTTTGGCTACACTGGAGAATTGCAGCGCTGGTGGTGGCTTTACAGCGCTGCAACTCACTCCCCCTCCACACTTGCAAGGCACATTCAACGCTGTATCTCCCTGGCTACAGTGCTGGCTGTACTCCACCTCAGCCTGGGGAATAACGACTATAGCACTGCTGATGCAGCGCTGCTCCGCCAGTGTGGCCACCAAAAGTGCTGTTATTGGCCTCCAGAGGTATTAGGAGATATCCCAGAATGCCTGTTCAGCCACTCTGCTAATCAATTTGAACTCTACTGCCCTGGCCTCAGGTGACCCGCCCTTTAAATGCCTTGGGAATTTAAAAAAATCCCCTTCCTGTTTGCTCAGCCAGGTGTGGAGTGCAATCAGTGAATCTTTCCAGGTGACCATGCCTCCACGCGCCAAACGAGCCCCAGCATGGAGCAATGGCGAGTTGCTGGACCTTATCAGTGTTTGGGGAGAGGAAGCTGTGCAGTCCCAGCTGCGTTCCAGCTGTAGGAATTATGATACCTGTGGCCAGATATCAAGGGCCATGCTGGAAAGGGGCCATGACTGGGACGCGCTGCAGTGCAGGGTTAAAGTGAAGGAGCTGTGGAGTGCCTATTGCAAAGCCCGTGAGGTAAACTGCCGCTCCGGCGCTGCCCCCACGACCTGCCGTTTTTACAAAGAGCTGGACGCGATACTTGGGGGTGACCCCACCACCAATCCGAGGACCATGATGGACACTTCAGAGTGGGAGGGGGTGAGAAGGAAACTGACAGTGAGGGTACTGGGGTGGGGGAAGACACCCCGGAGTCCCTGGAGGCATGCAGCCAGGAGCTCTTCTCAAGCCAGGAGGAAGGTAACCAATTGCAGCAGCTGGTACTTGGTGGAGGACAAACAGAGGAGCGGGTTCCCAGTAAGTGGCTTTTATTTTCAGGATGGAAATTTTTTCAGAGAGGAGGGAGGGTTAGGGCTGCATGCATGCCTAGATGTGTTTATTGGGAGATCCACTGCGGTCCTTGTCCTAGTCTGGCTAACGCGTCCGCGCCACTGTGCCATGAGGGGCGGGGGGACCATTGCAAGACACAGGCAAGCTGCATAGGGGCCAGGGCGGAATCCGCATTGCTGTAGAAGACCCCCCTGCTCTTCCCAGGTGACCCGCAGCAGCGAGATATCTTCCAGGATCAACTCCTGTGGAAAATGTTGGGAGAGTGTTCAGTGTAGGTGCCCCCTGCAGCTGTTTGCTTTCCCCAACTGACAGAAACCCCGAGGACAGTACAGCCCTGAAGCAATCAGTCCCCCTTACTCACCATTTCAGGGCTCCTGTGGGTTATGTGCGCTCTCTTTGGTATGGGAAAATTATGCTATTGTGACGACTGTAAACTCCTTCACTGTGTGGGAATAACTGTCTGATATAAACAATGCTGCTTCTGTTAAGTGTTGCCTTTTTTGCCTTTCCACAAGCAACTTTGAGATCTCGGCTGCCCATGTTATTAACAGCTCAAAGACTCCAAAACCTCCAGAAGAAGCCGCGAAAAAGCAAAGAAGACCTGCTGCAAGCAGTTATGGATCACTCTGTCACAGAGAATCAAAAACTGCAGGACTGGAGGGAAAGGGAAAGCAGGATCCGCCAGAAAAACGCAGCGGCCAGGAAGAAAAGCACAAAGCAGCTGATAAGCATCCTGGCGTGCCAAGCGGACTCTATCCAGGCGCTCGTAGCCATGCAGGCAGAGCACTACCGCACCGCCCCCCCTCATCCCAAAGGTCTTTCCCTTGTGCCCCAATGTCAGCTCAAAACCCCCTTCCCCAGCATCCAGGTTCTTACCACCACCAGCTACCTCCAACACCTGTAAGTTCACCTACCAGCCCTGAGAACTATGACCTTTACCCTCTGCACTCAACCCCCACCACCATGCAGTATAGGCATCCTGAAGTGCAGCAGTCATTGCACAGCACTCCAGACAGGACATATTCAAACCTGTGACTGTACAGTTCCACCCCCCACCCCACCCCCCTGCCCTTTTAGGTTCCCAAAATGTTGTGTGTCTGTCAATAAAGTTATTTTCTTTTCAATAAATGAATTCTTGACTTTGAAAACAGTCTTTATTAATGCAGAAAGTCAAAGATACCTTAGCCCAGGAAAGAAACAGGCATTGCACATCAGCTTAGGAAAAACAGATTCCTACTAACATTGTAACCACTGCACTTCACTCCCATGCAAGGCACCAAACATTACTGTTGGTTTTCAGCCTCAAATTCCTCCCTCAAGGCATCCCTAATCCTTGCAGCCCTGTGCTGAGCCTCTCTAGTAGCCCTGCTCTCTGGCTGTGCAAATTCAGCCTCCAGGCCTTGAACCTCAGAGGTCCATGCCTGACTGAATGTTTCACCCTTCCCTTCACAAATATTATGGAGGGTACAGCACGCGAATATAACCGCGGGGATGCTGCTTTCCCCCAAGTCTAGCTTCCCATACAGAGATCGCCAGTGCCCCTTTAAACGGCCAAAAGCACACTCCACAGTCATTCGGCACCGGCTCAGCCTGTAGTTGAACCAGTTCTTGCTCCTGTCAAGCTTCCCTGTATACGGTTTCATGAGCCAAGGCATTAACGGGTAAGCGGGGTCTGCAAGGATCACAATGGGCATTTCAACGTCCCCTACTGTGATCTTCCGATCTGGGAAAAAAGTCCCAGCCTGCAGCTTCCTGAACAGGCCAGTGGTCCAAAAGATGCGTGCATCATGCACCTTTCCAGGCCAGTCTGTGTTAATGTCAATGAAACATCCATGGTGATCCACAAGCACCTGGAGAACCATAGAGAACTACCCCTTCCGATTAATGTACTCGGATGCTAGGTGGGGTGGTGCCAGAATAGGAATATGCGTCCCATCTATCACCCCTCCACAGTTAGTGAAACCCATTTATGCGAAGCCATCCACAATGTCCTGCACGTTCCCCAGAGTCAACACGATTCCAACGGTCGACTTTCCACTCCAAACTGGTTCCCGACTGAGCGGTAGCTGTCTGGAATTGTCAGCTTCCAGATTGCAATAGCCACCCGCTTTACAGGAAGGTAAAATTACATCTCACGTACGCAAGGGCTTCTGAGGGCTAATTTGGACCCCAGTACAGCCTTGACCAGCTCTGAGGGCTGCCATAATCTACAGACCTGTTGCAGTGGCCTCTATGGGCCACTGTGAGGGAGCAGGTCTACCCTAACCATGCCCCTGCTTGCCTTGCATCACCCCCCTGCAGAGCCAGCTCTGTGCCTGCTGAGGGTCTCTGTTTCCCCATGGGGAATTCACCAGGGTGGCCACACAGCCCTTTGGCTTAGCTGGTGCAGAATGGCTGCAGCGGAGGGGTGAATTCCTCCTTTGGTGTTTTGCTGTGAGATCTGCAACACAGTCACATCCTGTCGCTCAGGCACTGCACGGGAGTGACATCTATGTGCATCACAACCTTTGCATTCAACTCTAACAAAAGCCTTCACTGGGAAACCCCCCAATAATAATGGTAATTTTAAAAGAGCAATTAAAAGAAGAGTCTGGGCCCAATCCAATGCCTGCTGAACTTAATGGCAAAACCACCACAGACTTTAATTGGCACAAGAGCTGGCCTGCCTTTTATTTATCCCCCTAATAAAGGAACAGCACAGGCACCTTCAACTCCCATCGCAATTATGCCAGCACCCTCTCTCATTGCCTGTTTACCTGAACTGTTCACTTACCTTTTTCATACATTAGCATTTATATTTATAAAATGAACCCTATTCAACATGCTTCAGGGACTGCATACAGAATCTATTGCATGCTACATAGATCTATTCTAGAAATCAGCCCGACTTCCCAAATATTCCTCCCCAGTCCCAGGTAAAAGAGATGAGCTTTTCAGAGCTGTACAAGGCCTAACAGACTCTGGTTCTGCCAGATCAATGATGGGAGTGAATTAAAGACATGGGCCCTCTGCTGAGAGAGCCCTGTCTCCATCCTTTTAAACCAAGGGAGTGTTAGCTGGCCTCAGTTCTGCCATTGCTCTGCTTCCAAGTGGTCTTTGAGAAGAGCACCTAGCAGAGCACATAAATAATACCCTTATACAGCACCTTTCCTTCCAAAGGATCCTGTGAGGGAGGAAAGGGGGTGTTGCAATTTAAGTTTTTTCTGGAGACCTGTCCTCCAGGGGGCATTTTTAGCTTCATATAAGCCTTTGATTGAATCCTTGATTTAAGGGGAAGCCCGTCTGTCTGTCAGGTGGGTGAGTGTCTGTTCCTCCCATTTCTCTCTCAGTGGGTAAGGTAAATGTTTGCCCTACACTTTCCACCCACATGAATGAGGCTTATCATATAGCATCTCTCGCTCTCTTCCTCTCTGAGGAGCAAGGGCAGGAAAGGCTTGACAAAAGGTATAAGCTCCCACGGGGGAGTGCTGGAGACAGAGAGGAGGTATTGCTACATGGGTTGGTGGGAGGCAGGACCCAGTTGATTAGCATACGTGGAGTGATCTGCCAGTTAGGAGCTCTGAAGGTAAAACCCTCATTCTTTTATTAACTTTGCTTCAGTTTTCTTGAAAAGCTCAAATCCTGGATTTAAAAAGCAAAAACGACTTTGAATATGTCCCTAGTTTTGTTTATGTTTAGTATCCATTATGGTGCACGGCATATTTTTTCTGCAAGCAAAGAGGAAAGCTTGTTAACCCTTTAAAGTGCATTTATGGTCAGAAAAGTGCCTGTGTTCAAATGGCAACTTTGCTCCTTGTGTGAATATGATTGCTATCTGCTGACTGTAATGGCTGGGGTAAGTTTTAACTATATTTTAATCACACTAGTGCTGCCAAGCCACTCTAGCTGGGTTCTATTTTGTTTCCTGCATCAACAACATAATTGCTAAATAAGTTCCAGTTACAGGCCCAAATTCTGCCCTCAGTTCAGTTAACTCAGATCTGGTCAGTATTTGCCCTAGAGCACTTCTGGAAATGTTGTTAGTGGTATAGTTCAGTAGTGGGGAGCTCTTCCCTCTAGGTAGGTTGCCAGGTGTCTGGTTTTTGACTGGAACACTCCAGAGTATTAAAAGTCTGGTTGGTGCAGGGCTGGCAGGCTCCTTACCTGGCTCTGTGCAGCTCCCTGAAAGTGGGTGGCATGTCCCTGTGACCCCTAAGTGGAGGGATGGCCGGGGGGCTCCACATGCTGCCCTGGGGCCCTGAGTGCTGCCTCCGCAGCTCTGGGAGCTCCCCTCCTGCACTCTGAACTCCTCATCCCCGGCCCTACCCCAGAGCCCGCAACCCCAGCCAGAGCCCTGATGCCCCTGCACCCCAATCCCCTGCCCTAGGCCGGAGCCCCCTCCTGCACTCTGAACCCCTCAGCCCTATCCCCCAGTCCCCTCCTGCATCCCAAATACTTCATCCCTGGCCCCACCCCAGAGCCCTCACCCCCTCTTGCACCCCAACCCGCTGCCCCAGCCTGGTGAAAATGAGGAAGTGAGGATGGGGGAGAGCAAGCAACAGAGGGAAGGGGGATGGAGTGAGAGGAGTGGGGCATGGCCTCGGGAAAGGGGCAGGACAAGAGTATTTGATTTTGTTTGATTAGAAAGTTATCAACCCTACCTCTAGGTCAGTACTGAATCATACCACAGCCTGGTGTTCAGGGACTCTTTGCCATCTTGCAGGTGAAATGTTTACAACAAAAGTCCTGTCCCCTTGTTGCCATTGAGGATCCCATGAAAATTTTTAACAGTGTAGGGAGCTTAGCCCTAGTGCCATGGCCTAATTCAAACTCACAGAATTGTCTTTCTAACTTCCTTCCGTAGTGTCTATGCGAAGCTGAATGCTTCACTTGCTTCCCTAAACGTATGCAGTGTTGTTGTGCATGGAGCTACTAGAGGTGGCTGAACTTCACTGATAACAGAAATGATTGCTGTACATACTGTTAGTACAGGACTTCGGCCTTTGGAGTTTATTGTGGGTCACCCACCTGGGAGATATGCCTGGGACAGATTCTTTCAGATTTCTTACTTCCTTTAAGCAGGGGAAGGGAGGAGGTTGTAATCCTGCAGCAATATTCCTCATCAATTTTATCCTTTCCTCCAAAAATTTCATTCCCAGCTGTCACTGAAACAAGCTGAAAATCAAATCAAAACAAAACACTTGGGATCAAAGTAATTTGCAAACAGTCATCAGGTTTTGTTCTCAGAGGGCCTGATCTTTAGAAAGAATGACTGGTGCTATGGTGAAAAGTATTAGACTAGGAGTCAGGAGATCATTTTATTGAACCCATTGTCTTAAATTCAGTTTAAATGATGTTTAGTAAAACAATATCTAATAGCTTAAATATCTATAATACCTGTCATTCTGAAGGATCCTAAATTACTTTACCAATTTTATTTATATATATATATATATATATATATATATATATATATATATATATATATATATATGTACACACACACACACACACACACACACACACACACACCTCTGCACCCTACATTGCAATGAGCTCACTTGTGGGCTGGAACATGGCCACTGTTTAAAAGTGCCCAGCAAGGCTATCTAACAGGCTAACACAGAAAGTGAAGAAGATGGGATCTAGTTAAAAACTGCAGGAAGAATTTAGAGAGAAAGAATGTAATTACCAAATTTGTAATAATGTTCCCCCTCCAAGAATTGTAAGAGAGTACTTGTCCCAGGTAATCTGTTATTAGAGATGATGGGTTGTTATATGTGGAATTGCAAGCTATCATTCTAAGAGTGGGGGAATTTCTGGGTCCCACTTGCAGGCTACAGCGCTCTGTAGCAAAACGTGCAGCAGCCAGCCAGTCTGAAATGAGCCAGATTAGTGCAATGTGGAGTGATTTGTGCCTCACTCCCTTAGGGAGCATCCTGTTTTGTCTCTCTCTGTTTGTGGGTTTTTATGTTTTATCGTTCTGAATTCTAAGAAATAAAGAAGTTCTAAGTTCCAAACTTCCTGCAAGAATATTTGTAGTTTTGATCTAATTACTGTGAATATACTAAGAACATAACATTATAGGAAAGCCCAGCAAAGTTCTGGCCATGAGAGGGGCTGCAGCTCCCATTGACCTACAGATTCCCACTGACTTGGGAGTTGTGGGTGCTCAGCATGTTTTTATATTACAATAGCTCATAAAGGCCCCAATCAAAATCAGGTCCCCCTGGTGCTAGGTGCTGTATAAACACGTAGCACAAGATGGTTCCTGCATCAAAGAGCTTACAATCTATATAGACAAAACAAAGGCATCATTATCATCTGCATTTTACAAATGGAGAACTGCTAGGGTTGCCAGGCATCCTGTTTTCGACTGGAATGCCCAGTGAAAAAGGGAGCCTGGCGGCTCTGGTCAGCACTGCTGACCAGGCCATTAAAAGTTTGGTTGGCCTTCCCCAGCGGGGCAGGCAGGGTGCCTGCATGGCTCTCAGGAAGCTGCCAGCACCTTCCTCTGACTCCTAGGCACAAGGGCGGCCATGAGGGCTCCACGCACTGCCCCCACCCCAAGTGCCAGCTCCACAGCTCCATTGGCAAGGAACTGCGGCCAATGGGAGCTGCGGGGACAACGCCTGCAGGCAGGGGCAGTGCATGGAGGTGCCTGGCTGGCCCTCTGCCTAGGAGCCAGAAAACATGTCATTGCTTCCCAGGAGCCGCCTGAGATGAGCGCCACCTGGAGCCCATATCCTAAACCCTGTCCTGTGCCCCAACCCCAGCCCTAAGTTCCCTCCTGCACTCCAAACCTCTTGGCCCCACCCCAGACCCCCCTTCTGCATCCCAAACCCCTCATCCCTCACCCCACCCTAGAACCCGCACCCCAAGCCAGAGCCCTCATCCCCTCCTGCACCTCAAACCCCTGCCACAATCCAGTGAAAATGAGTGAATGGGCGGGGGGGGGGGGTGAGGGGAGAGAGACTGATGGAGGTAGAAAGTTGGCAACCACAGGTCTGACCCTGCTTTGCTTAAGAGAGCTGTCATGATTACAGTCCCTACCTGCCAACTGCCTTGTTTTGGTCAAAGACTGCTCTGGATTTTTAACCCTATCTTTGATATCTGCAACCCCAGCCACAGAAAGAAAGAATAATTTGGCCTCCTGCCATTAAGGCTGTGGAGGGAGCAGGAGTTTCTGTGAAACTCAGACACCAATGGAAAGGCTGGGACAGATGACAGGGTGAAGGCGGGGCTGAAACTGAAGAAAAAGAAAGAGGAGGGACGTATTCAGTGTGACCAACCTCTTGTGAATTTATTGTGAGTTTTGTGGTATTTGGTAGGATTTTTTTAGAAAGCCCCAGCTCCTGGTACCCTGGGATCATGTGAGAATCTCAACTTTCATTTAAAAAAGAAGGTGCTAGCCCTCATGGCTGTGGAAAAAACTTGAAAACGTGGTCTGACTGCTCCCTAAAGGCTCATATGGACAAATATAAAGAAACCAGAATGAATTATTATTTTTTTTTAAATCTTCACGCTGTCTCTAGGCTGGACTCAAGTTTTGTGAATGCCTGGGGTTGGCAATGCTGCTTATGCTGGCATGAGACCAAAGGCTAAAGATTGTTTAATAGACCAGCGCATCTCACCCCCTGCCTGCTGACTACATCTCAGCGCTAATTAGATGGGGAGGATGGCAGCCAGCCAGCCAGCCAGCTGGTAGCCTCCTGCTCCCTCTGCCCAGCAGCAAGATGCTGGCTGGGAGCTGCACAGTAGGAGAATAAACTGCCCTGGCTTCCTCCTGCGTGCTACTGAGGGAAAGCACAGACAGCTAGGGGTAGGAAGGAGGGGACAGACAGAAAGGGGGCACTAGTCAGAAAGGAGTTGGAGGGACGGAGAGGCAAAAATGAATGAGGGAGAGGGATAAGGAGGATTTCAGTAACCAGAGGCACTGGGGGCCAAGCTGGGACCTGTAGGTGAGAAGCCCCTCCGACCTCCACCTCAGGAGAAAAAAGAAGGTGAAATTCCTATGTCCTCCCAGGGAGTGAGAAAGGGAAGGAGCCGCACCCATCCTCCCCCTTGGGTAGGGAGACAGGAAGGTGCCTCTTGACAATTATCTGGGTTTTTATGTTCTCAGATTGTTCTGAAACATTCACCCTGGGAGCTGAAATTGCCCATGGTCTGGAGGGGGCAGAAGCTCCCTGTGAATGGACGGGGGGCAGAGGGAAAGGAGGGGGAGCAAAGGAGCTACTGAGACTTAGGGTCAGAGAGCCAGCTTTTGAGGCCCGGCCCTGGGCACCGATGCCCCCTACCCTATGCTAGATGCTGGTGCCCTGTTTCATCTCCCATCCCACGCTGGGGGCTGGTGCATGTGCTTCTGCCCCTCCCCCTGGGGACCTGTGGTAGCTGGAAGGCAGGACCAGGCTAGGTCAGAGAGTCGTACCTGCTCCCCACAGGCCAGTCCGATATTGAGCGCCACAGTAGCTCCCTCTAGGTCGCACTCTGGTCTCTGCCTCTTCCCCTCCCTCCCCCCGCATGCAGAACATAGTGGGTTCCACGCTCTCCTCCATAAGATATTGTGTGGGGTGGAGACATAAATCCACTCCCCACTATTTCCATTGCAGGGCTGCTATTGGCAGGGCCGGCTTTAGGAAGTGCGGGGCCCAATTCGAACAGTTTCGGCGGGGCCCCGGCAGGGATGACTTAAAAAAAAAAATGTAGAAAAACCACATGGGGCTTGTACTCACCAGGCGGTGCTCTTTGTCTTCAGCGGCAGGTCCTTCACTCCCTCCAGGTCTTCGGCGGCACTGAAGGACCCGGCCCCGAAGTGCCACCGAAGACCCAGAGAAAGCAAAGGACCTGCCGCCGAAGTGCCACTGAAGACCCGGAGCGCTGCCAGGTGAGTAAAAATTAAAAAAGGCGCCTCTAGCCAGGGAAGGGATTCTCACTGGGCACGGGGCCCGATTCGGGGGAATTGGTGGAATAGGCCTAAAGTCGGCCCTGGCTATCGGTCTCCTGTCTCCCCGTATCTGTCACAGTCAATCTCTGGCGGAAGATGACGTTTTGAGAATGTTTGAGGGAAATCATTCCTGGTGCCTGTGTTAGGTGACGGGACAAAATACACTTTTCCCAATTGTACAGAATGTGTCTAGCCACACTTTGAAAAAGGAGGCTACAAGAGCAACAGCTAGAGTTTAAAACTCGGCAAGGACAGTGTTAACGCTGAGGACTGGCATCGTTCCTTGGCTTGCAGGGGAAACACAGTTCGTTTAAAATGAAGGTATTAGCGACTGAGGAAAGTGTGTGGGTGTCTGCTCAGACAGATGAAGCCCTTTAGATTTCACTGCATATTCTCTCTCCCTGTTTTAATAGGCACAGGAACTGCTGCTCTCAGGAAAACTTGCACGAGGGAAATTGCAAATAACTCACTGAAATGCACACAGCAAAATCCTACCCCTTCAAAATTCAATTGAATGTCAAAGACAGGTCAAAATTGTGCATGTGATCAAGACCAGAAATACCATAAGGGTAAGGTCTCTGAAGAATTTTTGCTGCATTCATACAGTTTTAAAATGTATTGATTTCAGTACAATTATATAGAACCATACACGTGAATAACACAAGGTATGGACAACCAATGGCCACATTGCAAAGCAATCTCCTGGACTTCTACACCCCTGGTTCCCTATGTCTAGCCATCTCATGTGGCGCGACTCTTCCTTCCACATCTCTGGCTTCCTTTAGACAAGAGAGAAATTCTTTCCATAGCACATGAAATTCTTCACTTTTATCATGAATCTGATAGATAAGCGGCTTGTATGAAGCAATCGCTGCCGTGTCAACATTCCAATCTTCAGAAGTGGGACACGAGCTTTTCCGCCTTATAAGGATCAGTCTCTTCGCCCGTACAAAGGGAATTGCAAAGAACAAAACTTATTAGTTCCATGTATTGCTGAAAATGTATCCAGCAAATATCATCTCAGTCAGCTGGTGGCTTATATGATAACGGTTCCTATAATATTGGTTTTACACTCGACCAAAATTACTTTACTCCAGTTCAAAAGAAATTTCTCTCTTTTTCTTTTGTCAAGTTACTGTCTTCCTAACCTACATTGAGGGCATTGCTGAACTGTTAACTCAGCCTTGTAGAAAAGGTCTCCAAACTATCAGCAGCAGTTGTGAAGGAAGGAACTTGTCTGCCTCAAGAACTTGTTCACTCCAGTGAAGTCTGAAGTCCAGGGCTTAAGTGGGTCTATTTAAACGTTACAAGGTTAAGATTTATGCTAATAACCAGTGCTTAAAGTGTGTCAGCAGGTGGGAAGGTGTGTGGTGGCACACAAGGGGTGACAGACCCAGAGGGAAAAAAATAAAAATTGAGCTGAGTCTCTCAGGAGTGCACTTCAAGCACTACCTTACCAAAGCTGCTCCTCCAAGATTATAATAGACACCCTACTTTTTGTGGACCACTTTAAAGCACTGCTGTTAGTAACTGGATGAGGAGGCATCCCTGGAGTTGTCTGTCTGTATGATTTTATTGCAGCCTGTCAAGGAGTGCCTGGAGCAAAGAGTATATGCTATAGGAGAGTAAAAACTGAAATAAATGCATTAAATAAATAAGCACAGGCATGTAAAATGAACCAAGGAAATTAAATGCACCCTCCTTAATGCAAAGGGTAAGATTGTGCAATTAACTCACCCAAAGTCAAGAAATGTGTTTAACAGCAACACTGAGTGAACCATGTCCATATATATGCTATGCTTTGTCCACATCCTACTTTTCTGCTTAAATGTGTTGCTTATATATTGCTGTTTATGTAATAAAACAAACTGAGCACTATACAGAATGTGCAAAGTGGCTCAGGACATATCATGATTTAACTGTGCACCCTTAACATTTTTTTCATCTAGAGATCAGAAAATAAATCCTTGTTCCATCCTTAGAAAAATACCTGCCCTGAAAACAATGCGGGGGGGGGGGGGGGGGAGGCTCATCTGTTTGGCCTATTATCATGGTTACAAGAACAAGCCATCTTCGATAGATTAGCTTTTGCTTTTTCTGCCATATATTTATAATACACTCTCATTTCTTTTTCCTAGGTTTACTATTTCTCCTGAGCAACAGTTTTCTCTACCCAGCGTCTACAAAGGTAAAGCCATAGCAGCTACAGATGTCGCCATGATCAAAGCTTGAAACAGAGTTCTCAGCTCCAGGGTGTACCACGGCCTCCTATGAAGAGAGGCTGGCAAAAACCAGCCACCTCCCTCAAAGCTCTTACTCGTCTCACTGTTTTCCTTTTAAACCACCTGCTACCATTTTCTAGAGAGACCTGCAGCTCATGCATTGGTCCCAGCCCATAGGGCCGGATTAACACAGGGGCTTTAGGGGTTGCAGCCCAGGGCCTCAGGCTAAGGAGGCCCCCGCAAACATAAATCCATAATTATATACAATTCAGTGGTCACAAACCCGTCTATTGCAATCAACTGGTCGATCCTGGAGCTTCTGCCAGTTGATCGCAATCTCAGGGCCGCTAAAAGTTCAGTGGCACAGCAGGGCTCAGACAGGCTGCCTGCATGTCGTGGTCCCATTCCACATCCAGAAGTAGCCAGCTGCTGGCATGTCACTGCGGCCCCTGGGGAGGGTGAAGGCAGCTCTGCCAGCACTGCCCCCACAGCTCCGATTGGCCGAGAACCAGCCGGAGCCTGCACCTCACACTCCCTTCTGCACCCCAACCTCCTGCCCTAAGTCATAATCCCCTCCTGCACCCAAGCTCCCTCCCAGAGCCACCCCAGGTCAGAATCCCCTCCTTCACCCAAACTCCCTCCCACGCACCCTCCTGCACCCCGACCCCCTGCCCTATCATAATTCCTTACTGCACCCAAACTCCCTCCCAGAGCCCACACCCCTCACCCTCTCCTGCACCCCAACACTCTGCCCC